>NW_026622775.1:71246352-72562029 GCF_023065955.2 Ursus arctos | reverse complement strand
CCCTGTTTTCCTTCCAAGGAGCCCATTGAAGCCAAGAGGGACACTTACTAATGTCTCAGGGGAGGACTGCCTGAGCCACAAGCTAAGTACGCAAACATATCTCCCTCATTTTCCAATAAATTTCATTAATTTGGATTCCAAGTTTCCTTTCTGCAGGGGATAGAAAAACATTCTTGGAAACACTGGATTTCTCCTGTGTTTCAGATTATAAAGGTCCTTAGTGCATTGACCTCCCTCTCTCCTGCCCTCCATCCTGAATTTCCGTTGTGTAATGTGGATAGTTCTGTGTGGACAGCAGGTCCTCCCCACCACTGGATGGGGCCTCCCGTGGTGTGTGTGCAGGTCATGGGGCCAGGCTACTCTTGCAGTGGGTGTCCTGCATGGACTCATAAGATGAGGCAGGTCCCAGCTGGGCAGGACCCTCTGGCTGCTGAGGTCAGTCTGTGCACTCTGAGTGTTTGGACCCCAAACCTCTCTGCTGGTTTCACCCCTTGTCCATCCACTCCCTAGAGCTGTCATGCAGGGGGCCACATAAATTGTAACCATCTGCCGGACCAGCAACATGCTCTGTGTGATCCCTTGCAAAAAAAATTCAGAACCCCGTGGGCAGAAAGCTAGAGATAATAAGCAGTTCTAGGCAAGAAAGATAGAAATGATTTTCTTTAAAGTATTTTATGGCTTAGATAACATAATAGGATTAAAGAATCCATGAGTAACAGCATAAATTTACACATGACAAAGCCATCCTTTTGCTTCGAGGGGTAATGCAATCATGCCATTTTATCCAATTGATACCTAAACAGATCATTTTTCTGGCACAGTTTTGTAAAACTTTATGAAATATGTCATTAAATGGATACTTTTAAGAAGTTAATTTTTGGATAATATCATCAAGTAATCGCTGTCACTATGGCAAATGTCGGATAACAACTATTCTTAGTTTATGCCTTTGAGAGGATTTTTGTTGTTGTTGGTGGTGTGAATGTAAGTATATGTATTTAGAGGACCTTATAGGCTGTGATGGATCACAATGAATGGATTTCTGAAGTGATGTCAAAGTATAAATTATATTTATAACACACAGAGCTGATTCTTGTGAACCAAAGTTTCCACAAAGATTTATTTTTTTTATTTTTATTTCTTTTAGATTTTATTTATTTATTTGACAGAGAGAGAAAGAGCCAGTGAGACAGGGAACACAAGCAGGAGAGTGGGAGAGGAAGGAGCAGGCTCCCAGTGGAGGAGCCCCATGTGGGGCTCCATCCCAGGACTCCGGGATCACGCCCTGACCTGAAGGCAGACGCTTAACAACTGAGCCACCCAGGTGCCCCTCCAAAAAGATTTAAATGGAAACAACTCAATTTCAGGAACCTCAATTTAACTTGAAGTGTACTTTGTCATTTTCATGTTTCCTCTGGTATTTGCCATAACCTGATGATGTGTCGATAGCCTCAAGTGGGCTCTGCATTTGCACATCATTCGTGTCCATCAAGAGTAGATGCTGGAAAACACCTGAAACCTCAATTTGGGGAAGTAGGGACGGTCATCTGGGAGACAAGGATTGGCGAGAAATCCGGTGTGCCCCTTATTTTCAGCAGGGAGAGCAGGTCTATGAAGGAAAAACACAGGCACTTGTTTTGAAAGAACTGTGGTGAGGGCTGGCCACTAACAGTTGTTACATTGTCTCTAGTTCAGTCCAAAGTAGAAGGCTGTGTTGGAGGAGGTGGTCCGGTTGTAGCTGAGCAGTTACAAGTGCCAGGAGTCCACAGTTCGTGGTGATCGGAAACTGAAACAGGAGATGTGCAGATGCATTACTTCTGTGTCCTCATTTCCACTCTAGTTGGAGTGGCTCTCTTAGCAAAACTTACTTCATTTTGAATCTTTTTAAAAATTTTTTATTGTGTTATGTTAGTCACCATACAGTACATCCTTAGTTTTGGATATAATGTTCCATGATTCATTGTTTGCGTATAATACCCAGTGCTCTATGCAATATGTGCCCTCCCACTCACTCAACATACATACACTCTCCTTACTCTTGTTCCCTCTTTCATCCCCCCTCCCTCTTAACTCATCCCTGTTTACCCTATACATTTAATGTACACTTGGTATTTCCTGAGTACCTGCTATCCTCCCTAGAATGTAAGTGCCCCAAGGCAGCGATTTCGTTCTTGCTCGTTGCTCTGTCCCAGAGCTTAGAACAATAACATAACACGTGCCGTGAAGGGTTGCTTAAGAAATGAGCAAACAGAGCTTAGTTAAGTGTTTGGCTTAACGCTACACCTCATTTTTAAGGCTTAATTTATAGTGGGGTTAACACTGTTTACCTCACAATGGATATGTGATGCAAAGAGATGGAAAAGCATTCTTTCAACTCTCTATTGTCATAGCCTGTGAAAATAAAGAGAAGCCTTGTCAAAGCGAACTCGGGGGAAGCTGGAAGGGACAATCACAGCACTCAGTGTCAGTTACAGGAAGGATTGTCAATTACAGACCCAACAGAAGAATCCTCAACAGGAAAGAATCATCAATTACAGGCCCCAGCAGGGAAAGATGTACATTGCATGTCCTATAAGAAATTGACTACCCCTGCAACCCAGACAATGAGAAACTGTCATCACCCCCAATTCTTGCTTTTCTGCAATGGACTTTCCTTCAAAACAACCTCTCCCAACTTCCTCCTTCTTTGCCATAAAATAAGTCCCTCTCCTTTGTTTGTTGAACTTGACTATGGTTTTGCCATAGCTTGCAGGTCCTGAATTGTAATCTCTGTTAATCCCAAATAAATGCATTTTTGCTGGTAAAATATCTGATTGTTTTTTTTTTAAGTGGAACAATCCAAACTCAGGATGTCCCAAAGGGAACTGTCTTCATTTATTTAAAGAAAAAATAGTAGATGCCTCTCACTCCCCTGCTCTCATATAACTTTCATGCTAGTTAGAAAGACACCTATTCAACAATCACAGAGTTACAGAATTCAAAATTGTTATAGATGACATGAGAAATAACAGCAACAATAATAATAATCAACAACAATAATACTGAGTTTAGGCATCCACAAAGAATATTGCCATTAGGCTGGCAGAGTTCTTTTGTAAATATCTGCCCTGGGAAATGCTGGAATGTAGGGCGTGCAACAAACCTCTGCCTGCAAGAAGGAAGGAGAAAGCTTCTCTTTAGCCAAGATCAGGGACCTGACTCATTTTTCATGGTGGGTCAATTAGTGAGTGCATCCTAATATCCATGGGTACCTGCTGTCTTTAAAAGTAGAAAAAAGCTGGGGCTCCTGGGTGGCTCAGTTGGTTGAGTGTCTGCCTTCAGCTCAGGTCATGATCCCGGGGTCAGGTCATGATCCCAGGGTCGTGGGATTGAGCCCTGTGTTGGCCTCCCTGCTTGGAGGGTAGCCTGCTTCTCCCTTTCCCCGGCTTGTGCTCTCTCTCTCTCAAATAAATAAATGAAATCTTAAAAAAAAAGAAAAAAGTGGTACAGCATAGTGACAAGGCCTCCAATCTCAGTCTTCCTGCCCATTAGATCACCTTTCTGGTCTCAGTGTTTGCATCTATAAAATGGGGATGATAGTAAGAGCATTTTCTTCTACATTGGTAGATGGTTGAATGAGATAATACATGTAAATGACATGATGCATTATGAGTGACTGAGATTATTCTGGAATTATTCTGGAAAATACATCCTAGAAAAGTGCGCTTAAAATGGACCCTAAAAATCATTATAGTCTACCTAATAGTTCGTGGATTACTGCAATGCCTAGATTTATTTTCTTTCTTTAGCTGCCTATCATTTAACCATTTCAGTTTAAACACATACACCCTTCAATAAAAGGATTAGGAAAAAAAGGAGAATAAGCTATTATTTAATGTACCGTGTGTAATAACACCCCAGGCACTTCGGCCTCATTTTTGTTTTTCTGCTTCAGGATTTTTACTGTTCCCTTTGCCTGCAATGCTTTTCCCTGGGGCATGTGCATGGAAGGCAGCTATACACCACTGAGGCCTCCACTCAAGTGTCTGTTCCTCAGAGTGCCCTTTCTGGAGCCCCCGACACAGCCTCCACACTCAGCCCACCTTCACCTATAGTTGTCATTACTATATCAAGTGATTCTGTTCTTTGATGTTTCCCTGCTGTTGCCTGTCTTCCCTCCAAACTGTGAACTCCATGAAGGCAGGACAATGTCTATCTGGTTCACCACTCTGCCCCTGGTGCCTGGAACAGTCCTGGGAACAGGAAAGTTTTCTCAAATGTCTGTCAGGTGGAGGTGGAGCAATAATGTGGAGTACGCAAAAGGGCCAGGGGAGGAAGAAAAACAATAAAAATACTGAAAATAAGGGGCGGCTGGGTGGCTCTGTCATTGGGCATCTGTCTTCAGCTCAGGGTGTGATCCTGGAGTTCTGGGATCGAGCCCCATGTTGGGCTCTTCCGCTGGGAGCCTGCTTCTTCCTTTCCCACTCCCCCTGCTTGTGTTCCCTCTCTCGCTGGCTGTCTCTATCTCTGTCAAATGAATGGGTAAGATCTAAAAAAAAAAAAATACTGAAAATAGCCTGTTTTCTCCACTTAGTAACTTCACATATATTTGTATAGTACTAAAATAGCAGGCCATTTACAATTAAATATAATAATTTCTACCTCCAAATTCTCACAACCATTGATTTTTAAAATGATTTTATTTATTTATTTATTTATTTATTTATTTGAGAGAGAGAGAGAGAGAACAGGCAGAGGAAGAGGAAGAAGCAGACTCCCCACTGAGCAAGGAGCCCAATGCAGGACTTGATCCTAGCACCCTGGGATCATGACCTGGGCCGAAGGCAAATGCTTAACTGACTGAGCCACCCAGGCGACCCACCCTTGAACTACTGATGCTCAGCTTATTGTACTTCATTTTCTGGTGACTTGTGAATGTCTTATTTCTCTAACTGGACTATAAATTTCTTCCATCAGGGGTGCAGGACATTCATTTAATTTTAATTTCACATAAACAATGAATAACAATTAGTAAAAGGACATTCCTAATATTGCATGGGATATCATATTTGTTGCTTATTCAGAGAAGCCAAACGAGGGCTCAAAGCCTGAGTCAGTCTGCCAAATTCCTGTCCCCTAGTGGAGAGAGATATACTCTGGGGCCTGAGCTCAAGGACTGAGTAAGGCAGAGAGAACAGGCAAGTCTCCATAACTGCACTTCTAATCCTGACCTGCCCTCCTGCTAGATGTCCAGGCCATTCGAACAGGCAGCGCCTCTTTCTCTTTGGACTGACTCTACCAAATTACTAGACTCCTAGAGGACTTGCATCAAGCTTTGCTCTGCAGATGTGAGACACATGGTGTTTTTAGTCTTTGTCATCCCATAGAAACTAACACACATCAATACAAATTCACATCCTTACTATAACAAACTGCACAGTCTGGATGAAGGCTAAGCATACCGCTGGCCCAGCAGTGAGTTCCAGGTTTGGGAAGTATTCGCCATGCAGAAGCATCATCTCATTTAGCCTTTGCAACAACCCTACAAGGCAGAATATCTGTTATCACACCCATTTTACAGAAAACGGACCTGAGGCTCACAGAGTTTAAGTCACATAGCTAGAAAGAAGCAGAGTGAGAACTTGACCCCAAGCATCTTGGCTCAAGCATCTATGCTTGTAACTACCTCATTCTACTTTTGCCTGGAGCAGTTCAGGGTACAGAGAGAGGAAAATAAACAGATTTTCCAAAACGAAAGTTAGAAGTATGTGGTAAGGAAAATGATGGGGTCGTAGCACTTTTCCAGACCCTAGAATGTACAGAGAAAAAAAAACTGTGGCTTCAAGTCACATAATCCAAGCATGAAGCAATTGCTTGTGAATTCTGCTGTATCGCAAATGTCTCATTTAACCCCTTCAGATCTAAAGTGTGTGCTTCAGTCCCCATTTCAGTGGAAGTGTCAATACTAGGGTCTTGAGGCAAAGACAAGTTATGTGCCACAGCCCCTAAGGAAATACTGAGCATCCAGCTAATGTAAATATCAGGGTAATTTTTTCAAGGATCCTTTACCCCACCCTGCCCTCTTCCTGGGCAAGAGTGCGCCCTTTCCACACAAATTCCAAAGCCTAGAGAATGAGACAAATGAACTTGTGTTTGTTTCCTGTAGATTGGGGGAAAGTGTTTGGTGGCAGATTCCAAATGGTTTACTTGTTGCCGGAGTTAGTTCCTGGTCTTAACACCAACTCTGAAAGGACATTATTGCAACAACAACAAAGCAGCAGCAGCAGCTTCATTTGCACAAAAAACTCCCTGGCCAGGGACACAAGTCTCTGGAATACAGTTGTGACTTGGTGTCAAACAAACTATGTAACTTTGGAAGCGCTCAAAGTAGGTGTGCTCAGATGGGCAGAAGGTAAAAGCAGCCAGAGTTGATGGTTTTAAAATGTGAGCAGAACTAAATTTCACCTTGTCTCAGGACACAAGAGCATAAACATGATTCTGTTTGAGGGAAATAAAAAAGGCAACATCGGAACATTCATCAACAACGGAAGGCACAAATGGTGCAGGGGAAGACCTTTGTTTCTCTGCTCAAAATGTAGCTGAAAATATACATTTTGCAACTGTATTTTAAAATACGTAACATTTTTGGAAGCCAGTCCCTTGTCATCAATCTGACAGTCCACTTCTGCTGGAGCTTTAACATTTTCAAAACGTAATCTTCAAAGCCCAAACAAGAAAAAGAGTCTAAAGGACATGAAGAATCCCTGGGGGGGGGGGGAATCCCTGTTTGATGACAACGCACACTGCCATGAATTGCCCCTGTCAGAGGGAGGAGGCGAGAGAGCAGATGGCTGTGTTAGCTGACCGGACAGGTGAACAACAGAGACAGCCATTCCATTTGCTCAGGTAACTGGAGTACTTCTTCCACTCAGGTTTCTCTGGATCCACCACGTGTCAGGACCCTTTTGGGTGAAAATCACAGCCACCCAACTCAACAAACAAGCTAAAGCAAGAAATGAATTCGATTGGCTTACATGACTGCATGACTGCACGTGAGTTCCACGTGACTGCAAAATGTAGCCCAGAAGTCCCAGGCTAGATGCTCAGTGTCACAAGACTTCCACTGTTTCCATCACTGTGGTCCTTTCAGATCTCTTTCCTTCTGTGTTGACTTCATCATCCCAACAGAGACCCAAAATGGCCTTCAACAACTCAGGCAAAAAAAAAAAAAAGGGCTTTGGTATAATTCCCATTGGTCTAGCTCTGAGTCACATGCTCCAGGTGAACCAATCACTGTAGCCAGAGGGATGGCTGATGCTGATTGGTCACATCTGGGGCACGTGTTCACTGGTGGCGCTAGGAATGAGGTGTGTTACCTTATAAACCTGGAAGGATGGTGACTCCGCCCCCTCCCCTCCCCCCCCCCCCGGGTCACCTGCTATAACTGTATAACTGGTAGGAGGGGAATAGATCCTGGGCAGGCAAGAGCAGAATTCATTCTATCTTCACCATGGGATATCCTGAGCCTTCTTGCACATCTCCAGTGATTCTTCGAATGTTCACTTCTTGTTCAGAACTTCTCCCATATGTTTTCCTGTTACCCTTGGTGATTTCCTCAACACTCCTGAGGCCAGGGTTATAGGTTTAGGCTGAATCACCTCAAACATCTGACACGACCCCCCTTCCTTTATTGTCCAAGATGCCCCTATTATGCATTATTGTGCATAATCCCTGCTATGGTCTGAATGTTTGTGGCCCCTTAAATCCATATATTAAAATCCTAACTCCCAATGTGATGGCATTAGGGGGTGGGGTCTTGGAGGTGTTTAGGTTATGAAGGTGGAGCCCTCATAAATGGGATTACAAAAGAGATCCCACAGGGGCACCTGGATGGCTCAGCCTGTTGGGCGTCTGCCTTCAGCTCAGGTCATGATCCCAGAATCCTAGGATTGAGCCTCACACTGGGCTCCCTGCTTGGCTGGGAGTCTGCTTCTCTCTCTCTCTCTGCTCTGCTCATGTTCTCTCTCAGTCTCTCTCTCAAATAAATAAATAGAACCTTTAAAAAAATAAAATAAATTAAATTAAATTAAAAAAAGAGAGATCCCACAGAGTTCCCTTGTCCCTTCCACCATGACAAAGTAAGAAGGTACCAGTTATGAACAAGGAAGGCAGAGCTCACCAGAAAATGACCATGATGCCCTAACAGCACTCCTTCTGGGCTTAAGGGGTAACTTGCTTCAAGTGAACACAGTCCTTACTTGCTGACCTAAGGCTCTTGACCTGTAACAGAACTAATAGCCTTGCTTTGAGATTTGCAGGCCACTCACCTTAAGGAATGAAGAACCAGAACTTTCCCAGGCCACAGAGGTCAGCAAGTCTGTTTGAAGCCACCTCGGTTTTCTGATCAGCCTAGCAATTTTTTTTTTGACCAAAATGTTTTTCTTTCTTTCAGGTCACACAAATGACTTTACTGATCTCCCTTGGCATGCCCTCCTTTGCAGAAAGAACAGGGGACTCCTGCACATCATGGAACAAGAACCAGATCCCCTTGCACAACCCCGGAGCACTGAAGCAACATTTGTAGCTGGCATGGAGTCTGCACATGATGAAGAAATGTTGCAGGCCACTGCACCTCCTTTGCTGATGAATGACCCTAAACCCCTTTAAAAATGCCTGGGCCAGGCGGAAACCTCAGAGTTGGCTTTTGGATAGGAGCCCACCTTCTCCCAAGGTTGCCGGTCTCTTGAATAAAGCTCAAATTCCTTTCCAATCGAAACTCATCTCTTCCATGATGATCTTTCAGGTGACGTGCAGCCAAACTTGGGTTCACTAACAATGCTGACTTGATCTTGGACTTTTCAGCCTCTGGAACTGTGAGCGAGCATTTTTGTTATTTACAAACTATCTAGGCTATGGTATGGACTAAGGACTTGGGCAGGGAGTGGGTTTGGAATTAGAGCATATCACAGAAAACCAGAGAACCCCAAATGCCAGATAGCACTGATGGTCCATCTTATGAGCCTTCTGATGCCAGAAGGCTGGGGTCAACTTCCTCCCCACACAGCCATTCTCCCAGCTCTTGTATCGTGCTCCCATCTCAAGGCCTCCGCCATGTGTTTTTCAGGCACCAGGTGAAAATCAGAAATTCAGATGATTTTGTTATTTGAGCAGTTTAGCTTCTTTTGTCTCCAGTTCTCCATTCCAGGCTATGCTCTGGGCTTTGCCTTTCATAACCAAAAAGGCCGCTGAAGTATTTTCCTAAGTCACAGTCATAAAACACTTCTTTCCTAAGTTAAAACTGGCGCCTCCCATATCTTGGCTATTGTACCACAATGCTGCAGTCAACATAGGGGTGTATGTATCTTTCCGAATTAGATATACACGCCCTTATGTTTATTGTGGCACTATTTACAGTAGCCAAGCTATGGAAGCAGTCCTACTGTCCATGAGTAGATGAATAAAGATGTGGTACTTATACACAACAGAAAATTACCCAGTCATAAAAAAGAATGAAATCTTGCCATTTGCAATGACATAGGTAGAACTAGAGGGTATAATGCTAAGTGCGATAAGCCAGTCAGAGAAAGACATACCATATGATTTCACTCCTATGTGGAACTTAAGAAACAAAACAAATGAACAAAGAAAAAAAAAGAGACAACCAAAAATCCAACTCTTTTTTTTTTCAAAGATTTTTTATTTATTTATTTTAACAGAGAGAGAGAGACAGCCAGCGAGAGAGGGAACACAAGCAGGGGGAGTGGGAGAGAAAGAAGCAGGCTCCCAGCGGAAGAGCCTGATGCGGGGCTCGATCCCAGAACTCTGAGATCACGCCCTGAACCGAAGGCAGATGCTCAACGACTGAGCCACCCAGGCGCCCCCAAAAAAACAACTCTTAAGTACAGGTAAGAAACTGATGGTTGCCAGAGGGGAGGGAGGGCAGGGAACAAGTGAAATAGGTAATGGGGAGTAAGCTTATCATGACAAGCACTGAGAAATGTACAGAACTGTTGAATTGTAGGGCATCTGGCTGGCTCAGTTGGTTAAGTGTCTGACTCTTGGTCTCAGGTCAGGTCTTGATCTTGGGGTCATGAGTTTGGGCCCCACATTGGGCTCCATGCTGGGCATGAAGCCTACTTTAAAAAAATAAATAATTGTTGAATTGTTAAATTATACAATGAAACTAATGTAACACTGTATGTTAATTATATTGGAATTAAAAAATAAATATAATTTTTTAAAAAAACTGGTGCCTGTTAGTGCAAATCAAAACCACAATGATATATGACTTTAAAACTACTAGGATGGGGGTGTCTGGGTGACTCAATCAGTTGGGTGTTGGACCCTTGATTTCAAGTAGGGTCGTGATCTCAGCATTGTGGGATCAAGACCCATGTTGGGTGTAGAGATTACTTAGATAAATTAGACTTTAAAAAAAGAAATATATATAATGGAATATTTTTCAGCTACAAAAAGGAATGAAATTTTGAAGTATGTGATCGTATGAATGGACCTTGAAAACATTATGCTTAGTAAAATGAGCCAGACACAGAAGGACAAGTATTAGATGGTTCCATTTACATGAGGTACCCAGAATAGTTAAGTTCATAGGGACAGAAAGTGGAATAGTGACTGGGAGAGGGGAGAAGGGAGAGTTATTGTCTAATGGGTAGAGTGGTTTAGTGGAAGATGACGAATAAGTTTTGGATATAGATAACAGTAATGGTAATTATACAACATTATTAATGTATTTAATGCCACTGAATTGTACATTTATGAATGGTAAAAATGATAAATATTATGTTATGTACATTTAACCACAATATTAGTTGATTGATTAATTGGCAACACCCCAAAATTTGTCATTTTTGCTTTTGTTGAGGCTTCTGCAGAGAAAAACTATAAATAGAAATGTATTACCTGAAATGTAGGGACTTGGATATCACAGATAAACACTACAGTCTGTGATCATGCAAGTATTCAGAAACACATTCAGATGCTAGGGTTAAAGACATAAAAGATGAGCTAATGAGCAGCTGTTGGAATTTACTAGCGAGAGAGATCGCCAGCTCACCGTCTCTTCCAGTTTTTATTCTTTCTACTCCAGTATCAAGAAAATGATTAATTTGAAATCTTGCTTTTAGCAAATGTTTTTGAGCTGACCATAATTCATCGTCGTATATTTTTCCTTTTTTTATTATGAAGTATAATTGAAATACATCCAGTATAATTGATATACACGTGATGTTATATTAGTTTTAGGTGCACAACATATTGATTTGATAATTCTATGTTACTGTGTTCACCATGACGAGTGCAGTCACCATTTGTCACCATACAGTGTTACTAAAATATTATTATTATTTATTTAAAGATTTTATTTATTTGTCGAAGAAGGAGAGGTAGAGAGAGCAGAAGCAGGGAGGGTGGCAGGCAGAGGGAGAAGCAGGCTCCCTGTGGAGCAAGGAGCCAGACGCGGGACTTGGTCCCAGGACACAGGGATCATGGCCTGAGCCGAAGGCAGATGCTTAAGTGACTGAGCCACCCAGGCGTCCCAAAATATTATTGGCTGTATTCCCTATGCTCTACTTTTCATCTCCATGACTTATTTATTTTATATTTGGAAGTTTGTACCTCTTAATCCCCTTCATCTATTTCACCCATGCCCAACCCACCTCCCTTTGGCAATCACCAGTTTGTTCTCTGCATTTGAGTCTGGTTTATTTCTTTTGTTTTTTTATATTCCACATATGAGTGAAATCACATAGCATTTGTCTTCCTCTAACTGACTTATTTCAATCAGCATAATACCCTTTAGATCCATCCATGTTGTTGCAAATGGCAGATTTCATTATTTTTTTTATGCAGGAGTAATATTCCAGTGTGTGTGTGTGTGTGTGTGTGTGTGTGTGTGTGTAACCCATCTTCATCTATTCACCTATTGATGGACACTTGAGTTGCTTCCATATCTTGGCTATTGTAAATAATTCTGCAATGAACATAGGGGGTGCGTATATCTTTTTGATTTAGTATTTTTGTTTTCTTTGGGAAAATACTCAGTAGTGACAGAGGAAGGAGGGCCTGGAGGATTATCAGAGTCCTGGGGTGGTGTGGAGGGGTTGCTCTAAGACGATATGGGCTCTGTCCCCTGCCACTGCATGGCCTAGGGACAGATGAGGAGTCCATGGAGCCTGGATTTTGGAGGGGAGGGAAGGAGCAGAGAAGGTGACCACTCAGAGCCAGTGCAGCCCCTGTCCACTGTCAGCCAGATCTTAGTCCAGGCTGCTCGGATGGCTGCTCAGATCAATAGTCAGACGTTGAGGGTCCCAGACTCCATTCATTAAATTATCAGAGCACCAGCCTAGATGGCCACTTTCCCAGTTAATTGACAGGAACTGCTCAGCCAGGGTTGGTCAGTTGAAGGGAAGATAATTCTTGGCAGAGCTGACATATGAGAGTTGTTTAGGAATGTCCTGGGTTCTGAGTCAACCTGTGAGCTGAGCAGACCACTCGCTGGTCACTGAGGGTGGTCAGCTGGTCACCAGGAAGGCTCCACATGAGGAGGCCGACAGTGCAAAGATGCTGGGGGAGGACGGCCACAGTTGGGCTCCCCCCGGCCCTTCCGAGGGGCTTCACTTTGGGAGCATCTGCATTGGATTTTGGGTCAGGGATTAAAATCTAGAGGCAAGAGGCTAGGTCAGGGTTTGAGGTCTTTTCTCAGCCCAGGAAACTCTTTCGGGCATCAACTGTCTCCTGCAGAAATCTTGGGGCAGGATATTTTGAGAAAGAGTGAGAAGAGCCCTTGGTTTGTGTACAGGGCATGACCTAGTGGTCCCAGGTGTTCAGGGACCTCTGTCCTCAGGGAACCAACTACATTCCTATCCCAGATGCATCACATGTCAGTGTTGTGACTCTGGACAAGCCACTTAAAATCTCTAAATTTCAATGCTGTGAACTCTATGACGTGGGTTACAATCCACAGGGCTGACGTGGGGACTGCAGGAGATGAGAACAGATCTCCAGACTGGCAGCCAAGTACAAGCAGAACCAGGTAATCCTCGCTTTCTTCTTTCTTGTATTACAGGTCTGGGAGAGCCTCCAAGTTTCGTCTCGGTGACACCACACACCACCTCCTCTGTTCTGATCCAGTGGCAGGTAAGGGCTGGGAAGGGCGGGGTGTTTCCTGAACTGGTGTCGGGAGCTGGGACCTGCCCGCCAGGCCACGTGACAGCATCTGAGGGTCGGTGGCAGGTCAGAGGACACGACGTGGTTGGTGTGCCCACCTGGGGGGAGCACCACGGACCCCCGAGCCAAGCTGTGGGAAGGAGCCTGAGCTCGGCTCTCTGAGGAGGGGCTGGTGCAGAGCCTCCAGGGCTGAACGTTGCAGGCATTTGGGGAAGGGCGGCCCATCGAGACCTCCATGGTACACACAGAACTGGGTGTCGTAGAACAGGGCCAAGAAACCATAGCCTGGGGAGTGATCTCTTCTACAGTGATCATCTCCTATCAGACAGAATACCCACAGGGTTACATGTGTCCTCCCTATGTTCCAGGTGTTAATCCTCAGTGAAAGTCCGCTCAAGGCACCTCTATCCTAGATAATGAAGTAGTGTTGGTGGGCCATGGACAGCACTGGACACTCTGACCTCTCCTTGCCTTATTTCCAATTTGGGTACTTTTGCCAACAGCAACATGCATTGAAGACAAAAGTCACAGAGGGGAGAACTGGCAAGGAAGGATGCCCTGTCCCAGCAAGGGTGCTCACCGGGTCTGTGGAGAGGGCTCAGCCAGGCTGGGGGTTTGGGTTCAGAAGCCCAGCTGGAGCTGGGCCAGAGAGGCACAACACAGCAACAGGCAGGGCCAAGGGCAGCGATGAGAACGTCGTGGGAACTCTGGTCAACAAGGGAAGCTCCTGAAGCCAGAATGGGGCAGCCTTCCTGGGGAGGGGGAGGGCAGTGCCTAGAGCAGAGGGTCATGGGGTAAGGAGATGGGAGCAGGAGCCCTGGTCTGTGTTCATGGCCACAGTGAGGTGAGGTCTGCCTAGAAGTGGCCACACTGGGCTAGTGGTCCATGGAGGGGTCTGTGCAGCTGATCTTCTTCCTCCAGGTTGATAAGATTGTCCAGGAGAGTACCAGCATCACATCCAGACCAGGCAGGAGAGAGGGGATGGTTTGAGGTCAGGAGATGTAGGGGCCCTGGTGATGATGGAATCCAAAGCAAACTGTGGTCTAGACATGGCCTTGGAGAGGCAGATGCCACGCCTAGTTGGGGGCAGAGCCTGGCAAGAGGGGAGGACTGGAAGGGACTCCGTTAGAGAGGGAGGTGCTGAAGGGCATGTGTGGGCATGCCAGGAAACGCAGAGGAGGCTCTAGGGGACCCTGTCCTAAATGGACTGCCTTCATGGGACTTGTAGGCCAGGACAGAACATGCTGGAGACCCCTCCAGGCTAGACCTGCTGCCCAGCAAGGAGCAAGGGGGAGAAGAGCCAGGTCACGGGCACTCCGCGGCCATCCTGGTGCTGCTAATAGAGCAGGGGTGCTGGGTGGGAAGTCAGGACAGGAAGTCCACGGTTGGGGTGTGTACACTAGCCATGAGGGGGCTTCCTGAACTCTCAAGTGGTGGCCCCTAACCGCTGAAGGTTCCTGCTGCCTCTCCTTATGTGGCAGCTCAGTGGCATCAGTAGGTATTAGCTCCACTCGTGTGCAGTTTGACCATGAGTGAGGAGCATGTTTAGAGGTTCCAAGAGGGTTAAATGGACAGACTTGACACGGTCGCTCCAGGAGGGACGAGAGTGGGGCTTTCATAGCCTGGGCTCTGTGAGGCATGCAGAATGTGCAGGAATTGACGGAGTGGCTGTGGACCCTTCCTTCACTCCACTGCCAAGGGACACGTCTCAAGAAGTGAAGGAACCCTTAAAGGTGACAGTTCCAAATGTCTTCCAATGAACATGGAAGTTTGCTGCCTGGTGTTCAGTAGTTTCCAGCCTCACCAGTGTGGGGACAGGATGGGAACTGGCTCCCACCCCTGTCTCTGGGTAGCCGTATCCCCTGAGCTTGTCTCAGGGCCCCCACCGGCTCTAGGTCTGTGGACCCCAGTTTGCCAGTGGATGACATGTCCCTGTTAGGCGTCGCTGCCTCCCCATTCTTCCTCTGTAAAAATAGGAGGTTAAAGGTGAACTTCAAGATCTCTGATGTAAGGCCCATTAGCTCTCACAACCCCAACTTCCTGTAGGGCCTTTCGTGGGAGGTGGGAGACATTCAAAACGGAGATTCAAGGTCCCAAGAGCTTCTGTTTCCCACCCTCCACTAACTTAATCAACCCAAAGATTGGTCTTCTCTACTGTGCTAAATTCTACCAGAAATTTAGCATTTCCTTTGTAGATGTGGCATTTGGCTTGCCAGTAACTAAGTAAGCTCTTTTTCTATAAAGACATCTCAGAGCCTTGGAACAGACCATCACCTCTACAAAGTGGCTTTTGCCCCGTGCCGTCCTGGCCCCCAAGCACATGGGGCTCGGAGCCCCGTGGTTGCCGTCGGACAGCTCTGTGACTGGCGGACGGCTGTACCAAAGGAACTTGGCATGCGGGTCCATCAGCTGTCCCCGTTCAGAGCCCAGTAGAACAAACTAATCGCAAGAAGCCCAGAGCAGGAGGTGGTCAATAGGATATATTGTAGAAATAAATACCTGTCAACTGCCGGGCAACTGAAGTATAAAAAAATATGTGTAATTTACTAAATCAGAGCAAACAAAACGAAGAGACTGTTTTTAAATATAGATTTGCATTCCAAATGAAATGCTTCACCTGTAAACCCCCTTCTTTCCAGTAATTTGTTTAAAAATGTGAACGCCACCTGTAATTTCAAGGCTGCTGACCCACTTAAATGTCTCCTCCATTAGAAAATGTCAAGTTTGATTTTTCCTAGTAGGATAGTCAATCCCTGCCTTTCATGGGGCCCAGCATTATTTGAAATCTAAGGATTTGAGTGTGTTTTCTAGACAGTGGCGGTATTGTGGTCACACTGAGTACAACTCATAACAGACACCAGTGTTTCTCAATTGGTCACAACATTTAATCTGGCTGTTCTGAAACTTGCAGTGGCTCATACAGTCTGTCACTCAAGTGTAGTTCCCTTTGTGTGGCTATAGACTCTCCTAAGTGGATTTTGAGGCCATTTTTAAGCAGCAGCAGCAGCAGCAACAACAACAATAACAACAACAACAACAACAACAACAAAACTCAAGAAAACAAAACAAAACAAAACAAAAAACCCCAAAAAACAAAACAAAACAAAACAAAATCTTAGCAATAGATCACATCACGCACATTGGCCTCAGCAGAGGGTGGACCCAGTGTTGTATTAGGCACCTTCCTAAGAGGAGCGCGACTGCCACCTGGATGGGGGGAGCAGCAGCGGGGCCTTTTCAGGATGTATTTGGGGTTTGTTTCTTCTCTCACGTGGGCTCCATCACCTGCAGAAGACCAGGCCCTGTGTAGGGTGCCGATCGACCAGAGGTGGACAAGACAGACGCCAGGCCTTAAAAAGCTCCTGTTTCCTGGGCTGAGCCCTAGGACACATCAATGGGAAGACAGTGGAAGAGGAGCAGGGAGGAGACCCTGAACGGGTTTGTTCACCTCCCTGAGCCTCGGATTTCTCACCTATACACGGCACCCACACCTCCAGAGCCACAGGGGACTGAATGGCAACGTGGCCGTGGGGCGCATATAAAGTGCCCTGCATGGTGTGCTCTCAGGGGACAGGTAAATGCAGGTGCTGCTTTCGCCCTGATGGGGCTGGTAATGGGCTGCTTTTTTCCGCCTCTCTTTCCCCACAGGGCCATCCAGGAGATCCTGCTCACCAGCTCAGAAGGCCTGTGCCCTGGAGCCTCAAGTGAGAGGAGCCATTTTGATAGTGACTCACAGCTGGCCATGGAGCTGTCTGCCAAAGAGCTGGAGGAGTGGGAGCTCCGGCTCCGGGGGGGGGGGGGGAGGAGGAGCTCCAGCAAGTCTTACAGCTGTCTCTCACGGAGAAATAGACCTTTCTGCTCACGGGCTGCACAAAGCAGGGCTTCTGGGCTGCACGCAGGTGCTGCATCACTCGTGCCCTGGGGCTGAAACAAATCAACAAATCATAAAATGGGCAGAAGATATGAACAGACACTTTTCCAATGAAGACATACAAATGGCTAACAGACACATGAAAAAATGTTCAAAATCATTAGCCATCAGGGAAATTCAAATCAAAACCACACTAAGATACCACCTTACGCCAGTTAGAATGGCAAAAATGGACAAGGCAAGAAACAACAATTGCTGGAGAGGATGTGGAGAAAGGGGATCCCTCCTACATTGTTGGTGGAAATGCAAGTTGGTACAGCCACTCTGGAAAACAGTGTGGAGGTCCCTTAAAAAGTGAAAAATTAAGCGACCCTATGATCCAGCAGTTACACTACTGGGTGTTTACCCCAAAGATACAGATGTAGTGAAGAGAAGGGCCATATGCACCCCAATGTTCATAGCAGCATTGTCCACAATAGCCAAAGCGTGGAAGGAACCAAGATGCCCCTCAAAAGATGACTGGATTAAGAAGTTATGGTCCATATAGACACTGGAATATTACTCAGCTATCAAAAAGAACGATTTCTCAACATTTGCTGCAACATGGATGGCACTGGAGGAGATAATGCTAAGTGAAATAAGTCAAGCAGAGAAAGACAATTATCATATGGTTTCCCTCATCTATGGAACAGAAGAACTAGGAAGATCGGTAGGAGAAGAAAGGGATAAAGAAAGGGGGAAATCAGAAGGGGGAATGAAGCATGAGAGACTATGGACTCTGGGAAACAAACTGAGGGCTTCAGAGGGGAGGGGGGTGGGGGAATGGAATAGGCTGGTGATGGGTAGTAGGGAGGGCACGTATTGCATGGTGCCCTGGGTGTTATACGCAACCAAAGAATCATGGAACTTTACATCAAGAACCAGGGATGTACTGTATGGTGACTAACATGATATAATAAAAAAATATTCATATAAAAAAATAAGTGCTCTGTAAGTGTTCAAGTAGCTGCTGCCTCTAGAGAGGGGGCTTCGACGGCCACAGAGCAGGGAGGGTAGAGGTGTACTTCTCGTTCTTTACGCGGGAGGATGCATTACTGCTCCTCAGGAATGCCAGTTCCCTCCTGGCTCTGGTGAGGAGGCAGGACCAGAGACTGGCTCGGGGGGTTGCTGGGGAAGCAAGCCGGCAAACCAACATCCTGGCCTTGGCCTCCCTTCCCTGTGGATGCCCTTCTCTGCCTGTGGAGCCTGTTTCTGCCAGGATAGAAGGGACCAGATTCTGATGCAGATGACAAGATAACACCATGCCTTTATCGCCCCCACCCCCCAGCAGACCCACATGGAGACACACAAAGGCCCTCGGCTGTCTTCAGCCGAGATGCTCTCCCACATCTTCTCCGGGGCACACACCCATCCCTGGAGGAGAGGCATCATTTATTAGAGGGACTTAATTCAAAGAGGCTCTGAACAGGATAGAGGGTCAACCCAGGCCAGAGTGCTCTTGGTTTCAGACTCTAAGGGAGGGAGGCTGACTTCTGGGGGTGCAAGGACAGCTGCATGTTCCGGGCAATGGTGGGGCTCAGCTCTGTTCTCTGGAGGGCCAAGGTCAGTTTGGCTCTGCCTTGGCCGTGCCCTACACGCTGGAAACTCAGTCCTGCACCATCCGTCTTGTCCCGCGGGCCTCCTCAGACACCCCTTCCCTACCCCTGCTCCCACTGAACCCAAAAGGCATACTGAGTTGGCCCTTGCATGGCTGCCCACTGTAAGATCCTGAGACGGTATATCAAATGTTTGGCAAGAGTCACTGAGTGGAATGACTGAGGCTGTTCTCCCCACCCCATACCCACTTGACTATCTGAGACTTGGCCTCTTGGTCACCTGCTCTGTGAGTCTCCTCTGCACCTGCCAGGGCACCCAGCACCGGGGACATGGTGGTATCAGCACACCTGCAGCCCCCCATCCTGCCTTCTGGGGAGCCCTCTACTGCATGTTCTCTGGCCTCCTGTTGGTCTGTCTGAAGTCCATGGTAGACCCTTACCCAGCTTTCCAGATCACACTGGATTGATGGCCTCTCAGTATCCCAACCACCACAACAAGAAAATGTTTATCAGCAAACCACCCACACATGGAAAGCTCCCCCGCCACCCCACCTCAGCCCAGGGCCCCCCAAGCCCCGGAGTCTGTGCAGCTCAGTGGCTCTGTGGTTCTGGGGGCGGTACCATGCAAACACAAGGCAGTCAACTGTGAAGAGAAACTGCAAATCTCAAAGCAGGAAGGTAACAGGTAGGTGCATCAAAAGAAAGGATTTAAATATCAAAGGATTGAGACAGGCTTTAGGAACCTGGAGAGGCCCTTGAATGTTTTTGTTTTTGTTTTTGTTTTTTTGAAAACAAGCCAGGTCTGCTGGAGCTTGAGCCTTGTAAGGACAAAGGGAGTCTGCAGTGTCCTGCTCACTGGCTTGCAATTTCCTCAGACTTGCCAACAAAATCAGCTTGCTGTGTTTGCTTCCATCTGCTAAATATCAGTGCTACTCCCAAACAGAACCCCAGTTGTGTTAAATGTAAGATTAAAATATGAGCCACAGAGACAACCACAGTTTCTCTGGGGGCCTATCCTGGCAACAGGCGCCTTGCGTGTGCAGAAGAGGAATCTCCGCGTAAGGCCGAGAAGCTGGAAGGGTCCCCCTGAACCTCTCTCTTGGTCCCCAGCTCATCCAAGGACTCACATTAGGACCCATGCTCCCAGGTTATAAAAGAGGAAGACGGAAACGTGGAGAATGAGTACCCAGCGCTGCTGGGTGAGCTGAGGGCTCAGGTTTGCAGCCTGGGATATGAGCCCCAGCATCTTGAAGCAAGAGCGACCCTCCTCTCCTAAAAGTTGGCCTGCCACTGGGCCTGGCAGGATCGGCACCCAAAAGCACAAGGGATCTTGGGGTCTGCTCCTGAGGTGGGAGACAATGGGTAAGAACCACCTGGAGCTTTCAGGGGATCTCAACTCAATCACTTCCCTGTGCTTCTGTCAAACGGCAAAACTGAGGAGTGGTTCGTGAATGAGAAAAATGGGGAAACCTCTCAAAACACAGTACAAACTGAGGGCTTCAGAGGGGAGGGGGGTGGGGGAATGGGGTAGGCCAGTCATGGGTAGTAAGGAGGGCACGTATTGCATGGTGCACTGGGTGTTATACGCAACTAATGAATCATGGAACTTTACATCAAAAACTAGGGATGTACTGTATGGTGACTAACGTAATATTATAAAAAACTATTCTTTTTTAAAAAAATATTTTATTTATTTATTCGACAGAGATAGAGACAGCCAACGAGAGAGGGAACACAAGCAGGGGGAGTGGGAGAGAAAGAAGCAGGCTCATAGCAGAGGAGCCTGATGTGGGGCTCAATCCCATAACGCCGGGATCACGCCCTGAGCCAAAGGCAGACGCTTAACCGCTGTGCCACCCAGGCGCTCCAATAAAAAACTATTCTTATAAAAAAAACACCCGGTTATCCTTTGACCTTATAAATCATTCAAGTTCTAGGATGCTAATGAATCGTAGGGGTTTGGAAGCCAATCAAAGGAACCTCTGTTCCACTTGTGAGCCCTTGAAGTAGATTCACAGCGAGAGGCTTCGGAGTGCTCCGAGCTGTCTGCTGCTCACGGAACCCCACTGCTCAGCAGCCACTGCCCTCTCTCCCCGGGGTGATCCTTTCCTGGCTCGGGATGAAGCGGGACCTCTCTGTGGGAGCCCGTGTCTGAGGGTCCAAAGGCGGCAGCTATGGAAGATGCCTGTGTCTGCACGCCTGCCTGGGTCCCAGCTGGCTCACCGTCCTGCTGCATGGTCACCTCGTCCATCTCCGCACTGAAGTCACTGTCCCTGATGTCATTGGTGGCTTTCAGGCTCAGCTTGTAGGAAGTAAAGGGCCTCAGCCTGAAACACAGAAGAGCCACGAGGGCCTGAGCCCCTCGCCTTTGTCCTGCTCCCAGCTCTGGCCACAGGGAGCGGGCAGCCAGGAGGAAGAGGCACTCAGTGACCACGGAATCTGTCCTGCCCAGGGAGGGGCCCTCAGGCAGCCGGCGCTGTCCTCACAGCCTGCCCCTAGGAACAGAGGGCTTTCTGGGTGGAGGGGAGTGGGGAACATCCAGGCAGGCCCAGGCTGGCGGTTTTACTCAGGGCCCCTCCTGTCATTAGAGCTTCTCCTGCAAAGCAAATCACCGCTCTCTGAGGGATGCGAGAATTTCTCAGGAGGAGCTGATTACCGCAACCCTCCCAGGATTCAGAGCCAGAAAAGAGGGCCCGCCTAACCATTTCCTTGCTCGCCCAGAAGTGCCCCTTCGTGGTGGTCTGCCCTGACCAGGCCCACCTGGCTCCAAAGACCATCTCTGCCTGCCCCTCGTTTCTACACTTGTCTGGCCAGCAAGAGCACCACGCCCTGGACAGGCAGTGCCCGGGTTCACTGCACAGCAGTTCTGTCTGCTGGACTTCCTGTGATTCTCATTGCAATGACGAGAAAATCGAGGCCCAGTCCCATTAAGGCCCTTGCCCCCTACCAGAGGACTAGCCAGAGCCTTGGCCGGGGCTGGAAGAGGATCTTGTGTTGGGGCAACCTCTCCACCGTACCTGAGACAGAGGTAATGCCAGTTGTCCGTGGGGGAAAATGTCCCCGCCTGCCTGCTGATGGGGATTTAAGGGGCACGAATACTCTGGGTGCGTGGCTCGTTGCCACCGCTCAGGCCTCCCTCCTTCCCTCCGTTGAGCAGGTCCGTGTTGATGGTCTCCTGTGCTGAGCTCTGTACCACACACACTCCAGACAGACTTCTAAGCAGAGGACGTTCCAGTCTTCCTTGGGTCACTGGCTGGCCTGCTCACTTTCCTTGCCATTACTTCTGAAGGAGCAGATGAGGAGACCCCCCCACCCCTGCCCCGCTGGCAACAGCTCTGTTTCAGGCGAGGCTCTGCCCCTGTGTCCATCTCCCAGACCAGGAGAGCAGGAGTGGCTCTGGACTCTGCCTGCTTCCTCAGCTACCAGTGGGCAAACCCTCACTGCCTCTATGCTGGGCCTCTGTCCTCCCTCCCAGGCCAACCTGTAAACTCGTGGGTTTCAAACCAAGCACCGTGGAACCCCCGGAGGCTCTGAGGGATCCTCTAGGAGACCAGAGGGTTCCCATGCCCCCCGAGTCAGACAACAGCAGCCCCACTTCCATCTGATTTGCAAATGGGGTCTGGGTAATCCTTTGCCTAGAGGAAGGTTCCTGTGTTTTCAAAGACTGATAACTATCTTTGGACACTGGATCAGAAGAATCTTCCTGTAACTGTTTTCATATGCCCTCCTGCCTAAGATGGAAGTACAGTGGTTCTCTGTCGGCTGGCACCTCAAGGGATGCTCTCGTGCCAGCTTGCCCTACTACGGCTGGTCCGCGACTGCAGGTCTGTCTCCTGACCTCTCTGTGCCCCCATTCCACAGCTGGAGAAGGCATGCCAGGTGACCTTGCTTTGGCCCTGGCTGTCCTGGGGGTGCTTCCAAAGTTCCATCCTTAAGAATGCTCTTTGTTCCTGGTTTCTGGGGGAGCTATCCTTTATAAAGTTAAAACAAATTGTTTCCTATCTGTTTCTGGCTTCCTAGGAACTATTTTATCTAATTCTGGTGACAACCACATGGTTTTCTCCTTGGGTTCCTGCCTCAACCACCCGAGGCCCCATATTTGCATTAGCTTCTCCTTCTTAGATTAGACAGTGACCCAGGGCGGTTGTCAGGAACGTGCACTCTGAAGCCCAACAGGCTACACGCTAACCCCCACATAGCCTTGGGCATGTCAGTGAGCCAGAAGCATCTCACCTGGGCTGACAGAAGCACTGAGATCATGAGGCAGTCATGCAGCTTCCGTTCAGAAGCAGCACAGGAAAGAGACTCTAGTACCCAAGGCGCACTCACTGCATCCTGGCTGCTCTCCTTATCATCAGGACCCTCTGGCAGCAGCTCAAGTGGCTCCAGGAAGAGCCTGTGCCCTGCACACTGTCCTCTAGGTCCATCCATCCCCTCACCAACCCCACCATGATTTGTAAGTAACCGTTCCCCTCCTGGACGACTGTCTGCCTTCCCCCACAGGGACAGGACCAAGGTGGTCTCCATTACTGCTGTGCCCTGAGCACCAAGAACAAGGCCCTGCACCTAGGAGGCGCTTGGTGAGGAAGGGAGGAAGAGAGGAAGGAAGGGGAGGGAGGAAGGAAGGAATGGGGGTAGGACTCAGGAGGGGTGAATGAGAGGACGCTCGTCACCATCAACGTGGTGTCTGGCACATGTCAGCGTGCCAGAAACGACCCTCGTCCTTGTATTTAGTGCTCATGTTCACTTAGCATGTTACATTGAGGACATGTGTCAGACGTGTCATTGATCCCTCCATGTTTAGCACCTACTGTTCTCTAACGCTTTGTTTTGGAATCTGAGGCAGGGCCGCCTCCTCCATTCCCACCCCAGCACACACAGCAGGGGTGCAGTTCACACACTTCAGACAGCTGGAGGCGTCCGCCAGGGTCTGAGGTCAAGGGGAGGGTGTACGGAGAGCAGGGAGCAGAGTTCCCAGCTTTAGGCCTGTTTCCCGGGCTCGTGTCATTTACAGGACTGTTAGCTGTCTCGGGGGCCACAGGGCACACCCAGGGGCTGAGCTGCAGGAGCACCCTCTCCTTGGGGTAGGAAGCCCACTAGGTGCCCTAAAAATTGACCAAGAGGGACCCAGCAGCAGTGAAGGGAACTCCATGGGAGGTGACAACAGTCCCAGTGTCCCCTCTCCTGGGCCCCAGCCCCTGCAAGCTCACCCAGCCCTTCCTCCTCATCCCTGCATAGCCAGTCCTTTAGACCCCTGGTCTACCTCCCAGTCCTGAACTGGCCTCCACCCGCCCCCGGGCTCTTGCCGTGCTCCCCCCTGAGGCAGAACAGGACTTCAGGGCTGGTGACCTGTGAAGAAAGGCACAAACCATCCTGGACCCTCTTCCTCAACCCCTCTCATTTCCCCCAGTTCTGTTCCCTGTTCACACGCCAGGCCCACATCAGGGTCGGCCCAACCAGAATCCAGAGTCTGGTCCTGGCATCCGAGCCTGGGCCAGTCCTCAAACTTCTCTGAGCCTCCCTTTATTCATCTGTGAGAATGGCGGTACCGGTACCCGGCCCTCCCAGGGCTGCCATGACAGTCACAGGACATGACCCCCTCATGGAATAGGCAATTCCTACATGTGACCTCCTATTTCTTGTCTTCTCAAAGTCCTCCTCTACCCCTGCCCACAGTGACCTCGTTGTCCCCAGATGCATCTGCCACGCACAGACTCCCTTGGCCTTTTCCCATTCAGCACCTTCTACCTGCCAGCTTTCTGCCATCCACACTTGAAACTGGCTGGATTTAGGTAAATGTTTGAGGTAACACCTTTTCCTAAACTCCAGCTGTCTGGGGAGGGAACAGGTCAGTGGCTCAGGACGCTCACTGTCCAAGCTCACAGGAAGCAAGCACAGTTAGAAACCAAGCTTGTGCTTGACCTGCTGTTCAACTCCACAGCCAAAGTACTCGGGTGAGGGTGACACGGAGGCAGCTTCCTGTCCCTGTCCCTGCCATGGAGCTGGAGGCAGAGTCTC
This sequence comes from Ursus arctos, assembly GCF_023065955.2. Classification (NCBI taxonomy): domain Eukaryota; kingdom Metazoa; phylum Chordata; class Mammalia; order Carnivora; family Ursidae; genus Ursus; species Ursus arctos. The sequence continues at coordinate 72,537,381 of NW_026622775.1, read as the reverse complement.
ATACACAGAAGGAGCTCCCTACATTCATTTGCCCGGTTTGGTTATGAAAATAAAGCCTGAGTCCTGATCATTTTAGAGGCTACCTACCGCTGCCTTTATGCCTCATCTATTCAGAACTCGTGATTAGCATCACAAAGATCAAAGAATATTGAACCCATGCAGGATATCCCTGGCCATTTAAATTAACCTGACTTTTCACGTGGCTTTATTTTTTTAAATGGCATGGAAGAAGAAAAGAAAGAACCCCGTGGAGATGGGGCCAGCAGCCTGACTTGAACTGAATCCCTCTAGTTTCACACAGTAATCCCCTTCCGGCCCTCCTGGTTGGGTCCATCGCATCGCCCTGGGGACACGCAGAGGAACAGCAGGACCTGTTATCGGTGGATACACAGCTGTCAGCTGAGCTCACACTGCTGCTGTCTCATCCTAGTAACACCCAGAATGTCTGTGTGGCTCTGGGCCCACGGGCCTTCTCCTCCTCTATGGTACTGCATGTCTGCGGGATGCAGCCCCGATATGTCCCTCAACCCAGAACCTCCCTCCTGCTCCAGACCCACACCCTCTAAATGTGGGGACGGCCACTTGATGTAGATGGCAAAACTTTTTGCTTTGAACTTTGGTTTAAACTTTTATGTTTTCTGGTCATTGGCAGATTTCAAGCAATCGGCAAATGTAAAATGTAAAAAGAACGTCGAGAAAGAGGAGGATAAAGTTGCTCTGAGGATGTTGAACAGGAGGGAGGCCACACCACGGCCACGTGCAAAGCGCTGCTTTCCTAGAAACTCGGCCCACGGCGTGTGTCTGTTGACGAGTGGAAGAGACCCTGGAGGGGACGGACCACAGCGTCTCCCACACCAAATCAAACTGTCTGCCGGGAAACATGGACCCTTCCTTTCCAACGTGACGACCCCTGCTCACCATTGTCTGTTTGATCTCAGGAAGCTCCGGGACAGAAAAGGCCATTGGAGTTCCTTTTTCTCCTGTCTTTCACATGACTACCCAAAGGGGTGACTCCCTGTGATGCCCAGTGCTGACCACACCCACGTGTGCATCACGTGGCACCCCAGTCACATGCTTACACCTTGAACCCAGGAGAGGGAGCTCCTTTTCTCTCTAAACTTTGCTGTTGCCACATGTCAGAGGCAGAGACAGAGCCACATGCCAGCCCTCACTCCTCCCCCACAGCTTGGGGAGAGGGTGCCTGAGGATCAAGGCCGGTGCAGGAGTTCCCCCACCCCGGCTGCTCCTTTCCCTTGGCTGAGGTTCAGCAGCATGCAGAAGCTGAGCTGGGTAGCCTTGCAAAGGAGGAGGGTCAGGAGGTGCACTCGTGGGTGGTGCTGGGGCTGCAGGCGAATATGACCTTTGCGATCCTCAGCTCTCCTCTGTAGAATGGGGACGATGATCTCTCCCCACTGGGCTATCATGTGGGTTCAATGAGAAATGTGAGATTTCACAGCACAGTGCTCAGAATAGGGGGGGAATCAGTACATGGTGTTCTATCTGAAAGGTGAGAGGAACATTGGCCAGCCTGGGAATGGGGTATAGGCCTCCTCCATCGTCCCAATGAGAGGTGCTGGCCAGGGTCCTGGAACCCTCAGAGCAGTTGGGACACACTCCTTCGTGGCCCCCTCACAGCCTGACGTGAGCTTCAGGGAATGTGACCACAGTCAGGGCCAGGGGAGGAGGACAGGAAAGATGCGAGGCCAGCTCCCCAGACAGGTCTGCCCACCAGAAAGACCCAGGGGGCTTCTACAGGGTGGCGTGAGCCTGCACAGCCCAGGCCTGCTTGTGGAGACACGAGGCCTGAGGTCACTTCTGAGAACCCTCACCTAGATGGTTAGATAGCCCTGGTCTCCTATGAGCCATCATAAAGGAGAATGCCCTGGTCTCCAACCATAGCGCGGGGGTGGGGGGGTGGGGGGGTGCCCTCATCCCTCACTGCAGAGGGGGCTACCTTGGTCCCCCACTGTAGAGGGGGTGCCCTGCTCTCCCGCCATAGAGAGGGTGTGCCCTGGTCCCTCACTGCAGAGGGGGTGCTCTGGTCCCTCACTGTAGAAGGGGGTGGGAACATGAGGAGGGGCCCCAGTGAGGCTGTAGGTGCCAAGAACTTAGCTGTGGTGGTTGGCACCACTCCCCTCTGCCTTTGCCGGTGGTTCCCTCAGCAGCTGGATAAATGCTGGGTTCTCAAGGTGCAGTGGGGATGCCTCTCCAATTTCCCTCCTCAGCCATCACTAATGGATGACAGAACAAGTTTGCCTTGCTGACTAGGACAGAGAGCACAAAGAGAAGGTGCAACTCTCTCAGCCTGTGACACCCCTTCCCCCCACCTCCCCCTCCTCCACATCTGCCTCTCAGGGGATAGGGCACTAGAGCCCATACTTCCAGGCTCCCTGGCCCTATCATCTGTGCCTCATCCATCTCTGGGACCTGGGGTATGCACATGACATGCACAGGGCATGCCCAGAGAACAGACCCAGGGCAGAGGCCAGAGTGGCTCCAGGAGGTGGGAGTCCTGGTCCCTGGTACAGGGAGTGTGCACTAGGAGAAGAGAGCTCAGCTGTCCGGGTGCGTCTCTGGCCCACACATATTCCCTGCTCTGTTCCCTGGGGAGGGCGTGCCTGGCTCTGGGTACCTTTCAACAGCACAGGCTTTGGCCTTGTGGCGGATGGATGAGGAGTAGGTCTGCTGCTCTCCCTGGGGCAGCTCTCGCACCTGCACAGTGAAGTAGTGGATGGGGGGGCCCGTTGCTGCCCGGGACCCACTGGAGCCGGAGGCTGTGCACAGTCACTTCTGCCAGTGACACCAGGAGCTCTCGGGGGGGGGGGGGCACTGGACGCTCTGCAACCAAAACAGAACAGACCAGGGACACGTGACCAGCTGCTTCTCCAGGAAGGCACCATGTGAGCTCAAGCATGAGGACACGGGCTGCCTATGAGGGCAGAGAACAGGGAGCTCATTCCCAGTTCCGCAGGCACCTGCGGCTCCCTCACAGCCGACTCTGGACCTGCCCCAGCCTGGACCTCACGGGAGACCCTGGCTTGCTTCCAAAGCGCTGTTCTCTCCTGCCAGAGACAGTCAGACAGACAGGAGGATGAGCCCACACATGCTCCGTGGCAACCACACGTCCCTACAATATCTCGAAGTTGACACCTGGGCTCTGCTGAGCACATCCAGGCCCCTGTGGACTCTCCCTGTGATCTCAGGCTCAGTGCATCTGTCATTCTGACTCCTTCTTCCTGGAAGCCAACCCGAGCCTGAAACACAGACGGTGTCCCACTCGGCTCCTCCGGGGCGTGTCACCGCCACTCTGTCCCCACAGTGCTGGCGACTGGGATTGCAGAGCGCAGGGAGCGGGGACCTGGCTCCCGAGCGTGGATCGTTCCCAGCATGCATCTCCCCGTCCCATCAATTGCAGCAGAGGAACCCCACAGAGGAAGGAATAATTGATTAATTGTTTATCATGAAGATGATTGATCCTGTTGAGAATGTGTGGTGGGTAATGAAGCAGTGATGATCGCCGACCCTGAGGTGATGGCGGGAGGAGCCCTTCCACCTGACTGTGGTCGGCACTCCTCTGGGAGCACACACTTGGGCTGTCAGTGTCCTCCTCCCTCAAAGCAAGAGCCCTGCATCCCCTCACCAGCCACAAGGACCACCCTCCTGGGCATACTGGCAATTGGTGAAGCTCTGCTGGGGGGGGGGTCTGCAGGCCCTGGAAGACATCCCCTAAGCTCTATGGGCCCAAGGCAGGTGGTGTGGGTGGTTGGCACGTGGGCTGAGGTGTGGGCATGCATCCCCCAGCCCCAGCAGCAGCAGCCCCGCTGTGGACCAGGGTGCCTCCTGGAGGGCACTCCTGATAATGCTTCCATCTGGATTTAAGTCACGTCACACCTTTAGCAAACCTGGCTTTCCCTGTGCCTTAGAAAGTGCTGAATTTCCCTACGGGGCTGCATCAACTCTAAGGAAGATGGCAAGAGCCTTTGGGAGAGGCACTCAGGGCCCTGAGCATGCCCCGGACAAGGGGGAGCCTGAGGACCTGGGCCAAAGCTGCAGGAGGGGTTCTCCTGGCACCTGTCCCCAGTCTCGCCAACCCCACCCCTGTGCTGGCAGCTGCAGGTCAGACAGCGCTATGTGCCAAAAGCCAGGGGCCAACTATGCATGGCTGTCTCTCCACCCACCTCAAGCTTTGGTGTCTCCAGTGACTTCAAGGCTTCCTTCCTCCAGTTAGCAGTAGAGGTAATCTTTGTCAGAGGAGGGGCTGTGCATTTGTCTGCATCCTTGGGGGACTGAGGCTCGGCGGTTGAGGTCGGGGGACTCACAGCAGGCTACAGCCTTCCCCTGGAATGTGTGGAGCCCTGGAAGATCCGAAGCCACAGATGGGGGACACCAGCGTCCCCCCGTTGGCCATCGCAAGGGTCAGCCGTGTGCCTGGGCCGAGCAGCCCTGTCCTGAGCAGCTGGGTCTTCCAGCCGGGGCGGCCTCCGAACAAGTGCCAGAGCTCAGTGGGCCCTTCCACCTTGTGGGGCATCAGCTTCCCCAGCTGCTCAGCCTGCTTGTGAGGGAATTTGAGAGAGCAGTGAGCCGCAGTGCCTGGAAGGTGGCCAGAGTGTGGTACGGGCTCAGTGCATGCTAGGCTCCTTTGCCTTCTACCTTTTGTAGGTTTCAGATCGGCCCTTGAGATGGTTTTCCAAGCACTCTGGGCTCAATTCATGCCTCCCTAAGACTGTCTAGATCTTCTCCTAGAGTGATCCCGCAGGCCACGGGGTCACTGGCTCACATTCTGAATGCAGCCATGGCACCAGCTCTGTCCCTGGAGTTCTGCGGACCATGCTGGCCCTCAGGCTTCCCAAGAGGCCACCAGGTGAGTGCAGGGAACAGAGAGGGGAAGGGCCTTGCCTAAGGTCACACAGCTCCAGAGCCTGATGCTTGGGGACTCCCAGAGCCCACCCATTTACTCTGTGCGCAAGCACCTTCCTGTCATCCTCTTCCCTGAGACCTCTGGGTCTGGTCCTGATCTCCCAACCTGGAGTTGGGGTGGCCCTGGAGAGGGAGTCTGCTGAGGCAGATTCCAGAGTGAGGCTGGAGGGCATGTCAGGTGCTCGCTGAGATGGGAACCCACAGCAGATTTCTGTAGGTGGAGGAGACTGAGTGTCTGTGGACGGTGTCCATGTCACGGCCTCACAGCTGTATCCCCGGCAAATGACTGAAACCGTCTGGGCCCCACTTCTGTAGAACTGGGGCTCACAGTGCTTTGTTCCCCAGGCCTTTGTGAGGATAAACCAAGACAATGTACAATAAGCATCTCACCAGTGCTTGGAACGGAAGCAGCATCCGTGGAGACAGATCTCCCTATGATGCTGGGTAGAAAACTTGTTTATTGAGCCCCTGCTGAGATGGGCACCTGGTTTTGACCATCAGCGGTCAAGTGCCTGGCTTCAGGGAGCTGCGGTCCAACAGGATGTCTCAGAGCCACCCTGGGCCAGTTACACAACCTCGCTGAGCCGCGTCTCCAGCTTTAAACCTGGGACATTCCTGTCTTTCTGGTAAATGTCAGGCTGTGCAGACATGCAACAGTGCAGGCCCTGACCCAGGAAGCCGTGGACCCAGCAAGTTCACGGCTCCCATTTAGGCCCAGCTCTCCTCCGCACAGCACCACAACAGTGGACTTGGGCCCCGGGCTCGTATGTCTCTTCTCAGTGCTGATGACAGCGGCCACCAGCGGCAGCCCCTAGTGGTGTTTCGTCTTGGCCAAAAGCCTGAAGATGTATGCCGACTCCAGGGCCAGCTTGGCTGCTGTGAACTGCCTCACCGTGGTCTCCATCTCCACTGTCGTGAACGTGCTGGGGCTGTTGCTGGCCAGGCGGTAGGGAATCTGGTACCCTGTGGACAGGGCAGGAGGACCACACATTGGTCACGTCACCCCCCTCGGACCCCGCATTCCCGCCACCCTGCCACCACCACTCTGCTTTCTTTCCCTGACATTCTTCCTCCTCTGCCAGCATCTGAGAGGGAGGGCACAGCCTTGGTGATGGATGGAGACTCTGAGTGCTGGGCCCCCATGACCCTCGTTCCCCTTCATCCTTCCTGCCACCAAGATGTGGACACAGTTTCATCTTCCCCAGGGCTGTTGCAGCTGAGAGAACATGGCAGGAACCAACCAGTGCTGGTGAGGGGCAAGCCCAGTGCTCCCTGCTTTTTCTCTTCCTCCTCACCCCTCCTGCCACTCCCCCATCCTCCCAGGGCCAAGAGCAGTGCCTCCTCCTAGAATGTTCCTTCAAGTGCGCCCTTCTCCCATGGTTACATGTCTTTCCCCTCAGTCATCCTCCCCATCTGTCCACAGATCCCAGCTTTGGGAATGGGAGCTGGTGCCAGCTCAGCACTGTCCCCTGCTGTCGGCCCCTCCTCTGCGCCCACCCCCAGGAAACCCCAGCGTGCCCCCCTTCCTGGGGGTTCCCCTGCAAATAATACCCCCCTGCCAAGGAAGCAGTGGGGTGCATGTTATCAGTTCTGGGGGGCTTCTGCAGCTCTGAATGGCTCCTGAAGTTCCTTGGTTTTCAAGGGATTGCAGTTGATGAGATGTTATGAATGACCAAGCCTCCCAACCAGGCTGCGCCAGACCGCCTCCACGCATGTGTGAAGAGGCAACGCCAACTGTCAGACCCAGCCCGGGACCCAGCTGTGCTCCTGCCCTGATTAAAACCAGAGCTGGTGGGGTGCAGTGGCATCCACAAACACAGAAGACAGCCAACCTGCTCATTGACAGATGATGTGGGCCTCAAAGTCGGGAAATCGTGGGGTCCAGAAAGAACTTGTGTTTACTCAATAGATGTGTGCCCCACGAACCCAGAAAGCTCTGGATCAGCAGAGGGGCTTCTTGGGTCCGTGACAGCAAGGGCAGAGTGGTGACAACGGTTACTGTCCCCCTGGACTGTGCTCAGTCAGCCTCCAGGCCTCCCAGGTCCCTTTCTGCAGCCACCTATCGCAGTCAGTCCCTCCCAAATGTCCCCTGGGGGACACACTGCCCCTCCTGAGGACCATGGCTCCACAGTCGGACCCGCAGCAGCTTGCCTCCCCTGGGCCTCTCTGCTCTGCACTCTCCTCCCTTCTGTTCATCACCAACAGGCAGGAGCCTGTTCGGGTCCATCCAGCCAACTCCTGGTGGACCTGTAATCCCAGAACTGACCTAGGAAAAATTCCTCAGCCCCTCAAACTGCGAGAAGTGCCTTCCACTCTCTGTTCCGCTCACCACCTACTTGTTTACAGGCCACATGCCTTGATGAGACCCTGGACTCCCTGGAGACCTGGAAGGCATCTGTCTTGGCCTCCCCGCAAAGTCCTTGGAGTGGCAGGGTTTCAGGGCCCTGAAGTGGAATCATGCAATATTGGTCTTTCTCTCCATGCTTTATCTCACAGAGCATAATATGTTTTGAAGGTCCGTCCATGTTGGGGCATATTTCAAAATTGAATTCCTTTATAGACCTCCAGTTAATAAAAGTGTATCGATATTGTTTTGCTAATTATAACAAATGCACCACACCCATATAAGATGTTATTAGTGGAGGAATTGGGGTTGGGGGGCGTGGGTTATGGGAACTTTCTATATTATCTCTTCAACTCTTAGATTTGTCTAAACCTCTTGTTGTCAATAATGCCTATTAATTTTTTAAAATCCAAGAACACTCTTTCAGGGAGCGATCTGTGTCAGCCAATATTGGTTCGAACATCAGCTGAAGGTCTGTACGTTAGCTAAAGATGTTGTTTACTGGTAAAGGTGAGCCCATTCTAGAGTTAGAAATGCACCTTGACTGCTGGAGTTACAGCGATACTGATTGACTTGATCATTTGCCTTTGCATACAGAAGAGAAGAATGTGGCTTCACATTTTGATGTTTTCTCTTACATATGGGTCACTGAATAAAGTAGCATCATTCTTCTTGAATGAACCTAATGAGTCCATTCCCACAGTACCTTCAACTGGGTCATTGGTAGGGTGCCCCCTGTTGTTTGGCCAGAGGCAGAGTTTTCAGAATCACTGCTTGGGGTCAGGTGATACTCTTGACTTCAGGCAGGAGCCGCGAGCACCTGAGAAAGTTACGTACACCCCTCTGTGTCTCATTTGCCTGTTCTGAGATGTTGAAATGTGACTGTGGCCTACTTATTAGAATTATGTTATGAGGCTAAAAGTAAATAAACACAAGGAAAGCCTTAAGAAAAATAAAATAAATGACTGGTGTTTCATAATCGCCCTAAGTGTTCAAGCACTGAGCGACTGCAAGAATAAGGTAGACACTTGGTGGTGGTGGAATCCAGAGAGGGGACGTGGATGGCTCCACACCAAGAGAGGATGGACACTCACTCTTAGCTTTACATGGGAAGGATGCTTTACTGCTCGTGGACAATACCTGTTACCATCTCCTGTAATCCTCAGGTCAGCCCTATTGAAGTGGGTGGGGGCAGAGCAGGGGCTGTAAGCCATATTCTAGTGGGAGGCACTGAAATGTAGAGAGATTAAGTGACATGCCAAGAGTTACCAGTCACTTTTGCCAACATTAGAGATAGGTTTCTTACAGGCTTTTTCTATTTATGCACTTCCCACCAAAGGGAACACTGTTCTCATTTGGGGCATAGGTAGTAATTCCTCCAAGTCGTGTGCCTGAATCATCAAAAGTGGCCTCGGTTTGGAGTTGACACAGGAGTTGGAATTCCCCAACGTTCCCAGAGGGACGTACCATGGGGGGTCCGCGGATGGATGGCACATCCAGCAGTCAGAAACCCAGGAGTGACATCAGGGATGTTCTGACCTATCAAGGGTAATAATTAGTAGAATGATTAGAATAAGAAAACGGGAGTAAAGGGGTCATTCTGGGTGAATGGCAACAAGGGTTTATGGGAAATGAGAAGAATTATTTTAACTGAGCAGATACAAAACAGAAAAAGAATTAAATGGGAGTCTTGGCCCAATATCTTGTGTGGAAACTGCCCACTAGCCATCACAATTTGCCTGTTCTGAAAATCTTGGGGCAACTGCCTGCTTCTGAAGACTGGCTATTTCCAGAGGATCTCTGAGAAGCCTCAGTTGGAGTAGCCCTCTAATTGTGTGAAATTCTGATTTTTTAAATTATTTTATTTATTTTAGTGGAGACATATGAAGCCAAGGGTGAACTCCCACTTTGTTACACTGCTTTTTTTAAAAACAGTACCTGAAGGGGTCCCTTCAGGGGATGTGTAAGGGCAGTTTTTCTCTGATGTCTCTTCCTGAGGTTGAAGATCATGAAGAGGTTTCTAGGAAGATTTCAGGAATGGAGGCCTGAAGCTGTTGGTGAAAAACTTGGGCCCTATTACAAGAGCTCTTTGCAATATGCTGCCATGTCTGCACGTAGTAGGGTAGTGCAATCTAGTCTGGGTAGTGAAATTCCTAGAGATAAGGAACTTCCAGCTACTCATTTAGTGGGAGAGCCCGTGTGTTCCCAAGTGAATGGACTGGAGAGCCATCATCCCTAATGTGTATTTGCACCCAGGGAGCTCACAGGTTTCTGAAAGTTTTGCTACTTTAAATGGAAGGATGAAAATGTTTTGCCCACTCGAAACAGTTTATGTCTTAAATAATGAACTGTGTTACAGCAAAATTGTAATTTCTTGTGAAACTCTATATTTCTTTTTGGCCAAGGTTGAGAGCAAGTAAAGAGAACCCTTTTTAGAGGCTTTTTTGTTCTCTGGACAAAGTCGGAGATCATTCACACGTTGTATAAGAACTGAATTACAAGGGAAACTTAGATTTCCTTTTTCAGTCTTGATTGAGCACACGGGAAAAGGAGAGGGGCCTTCAGTGAACTCCTGGGCCATGACTGTCCAGGTATGCCACTGTTCTGTCCAGGAGAGAACAAAAAGGATATACCCTTCTGGTCTCTTAGTGAAAAAACTTTGGATTCAGAATTTCTTTTGGAGGCCTCAACATAGCATCCAAAATGTGCTGCCCATTGGGCTTCCTCCTTTCCGATGATGCTTCTCAAATGAATGATTTTGCTCCAATCAGGTTGTCTAGAGTTGGCCCTGAAAAGCCAAATCATCATTGGTGAAGTCGTGGGGAACAAGAATTCGGATTGTGATGAATGTACACATAAGCATCAGACATTTTTTTCTGGAAAAGGAGAGGGGTTAGGTTTAGAGGATTCCCAAGAGAGCTGGTGAGAGTTGGTAGAAATAGAACATTTGTGCATCTCGTGCCTTGGGCCCCCAAAATGACAGGGCTGAAGAGAGAGATGATAGATTTGAAGATCCAAGAACATCAAGTGCCTGGAGGAGCCCAGATCCTGCAGGAGGAGGATCATAACAAGCAGGAAAGAGGAACTTGGCCAAAGCTACAAAAAGGACCTTATCAATAAGAGAGAGGAGAGGGGTGCCTGGGTGGCAAAGGTGGTTAAGCTTGTGACTCCTGGTTTCGGCTCAGGTCATGATCTCTGGGTCCTGGGGTCAAGTCCCATGTCAGGCTCTGCCCTCAGTGGGGATTCTGCTTTGGATCTCCCTCTCTCTTCCTCTGTCCCTCCCCCACTCGTGCCATCTCAGTCTCTCCCAAACTAAAGTAAATAAATCATTACCAAAAAAAAGGAGTATAAAAATGAAAGAGGAAATAAATTACATGCAGATGGTGGATCTATGGGTCCGAGTCTTCGCAACCTGCGAAGTCGTCTTCCTTACGGACGACAGTGAGCATCGTCATGGCCTGGTCTTGGGAAAGGAAAGGGGACAATCAGGGTGAAGTGAGGACTCAGGCCACTGCCCCTGGGATTATGTCCCCAACCCCAAAACTCAATGCTGCCCTCAGCTCCGCAGTCCCCCCACCTCACCACCCATGGGGCCGTGATCCCTTTACCTCACTGATGAGAAAGGCGTCCAGGGTCTCTGGGCCCTTCCCAGCCCTCAGATTTCATAACTGGGACCAGGAAGCAGTGCCTGTCAGCCCATTCTTTCAAGAAGCAGCCACAGTGGTGCCCATGACTTTCTGTCCCCATGATTTCCTACCTTCCTCTGCTCCCTCCTGCTACCCTCCCTCCTCTCTCCCTGCATCATTAATTTCTTATTTCCCTTCTCCTGTCACCTCCAACAACCAGACTGTTCTCTGCAATGGGAACAGTGGAGGAACGATCATGGGTTTACTGACACGCTCCCTAGTCAATCAGTTGATCAATGAGCCAATGCAGCTAACATGGAGGCGGCTGCCATGGGCCTGGGGTGATGCTGGGCCATGAGAGTGACCATCAACTGGGCAATCAAGTGACTGCCGATGCCTGGGCTCATCTTGGGCACTTGAGACACACTTCCTATTGATGACAGCCCGTAAGTGTCCTAGCCCAGAGAGGAGATGAATGTGACAATAGAGGTAATGGTACTTGTCCGAATTCCCCTAGTCTGTCAGTGGGGTGACGGGCAATCTCCAGCTGGTGTGGCCACATAAACACCAGTACCTGCAGTGTTCACCAAAGTCCCTGAGACCTGGAAGGACTAGGGGAGGCCCCGAGCAGATGGATGGAAGGTCCGAGGGTGGGCCGTGACCACGATGTGGGGACCAGGCCCATCGCTGTCAGTGGGATCTGACAGGAGCAAAGACCCTGGCCCCACTTCCCAGAGCCTCTGTCCTGGGCCCAGTCAGCCCCAAGAGACCAGCTCAGAGGGACAGTGAGAGCCAGTGTGTGCTGCCAGCCCAGCAGCCATCACACAGGCCTCTAGAATTCCCGTCAGCCAAGGAGGGTCTCCAGGCAGCTGCATATGAGCCTCTCTCCCATGGAGCCAAGTGCAGGTCTTGCTCTGGTCCCAGTATAATGGATGTGGTGAGGAGAAGAGAGAAATGTACTCCAGGATGTACCTCTCACTTCACCTCTGCAGCAGAATGACTCGGGGAGTATTGCTCGCTATGAATAGGGTTAGAGCATATGGAGGCATTTGGTTCCCAGGAATGAGCTGAGGGTCACCGCTTGGCCTCCTGCGGTAATAGGGCTATAATGTGTGCCCTGTGATGAGATTTCTTTATCTCGTCTTTTCTTTTCTTTTTTCTTTCTTTCTCTCTCTCTTTCTTTCTTTCTTTCTTTCTTTCTTTCTTTCTTTCTTTCTTTCTTTCCTTCCTTCCTTCCTTCCTTCCTTCCTTCCTTCCTTCCTTCCTTTATTTTTTTTGAATGTGGACAATGGCCATTGTGCAGTGGCAGTGGGATACACCTCCTGGAGAAATATGCAGTCTCTCTCGCTCTTTCCATCTCTGCCTCTCCCTCTCTGCATCTCTGTTTCTGTGTCTGACTCTCCCTGTCTCCCACACAAAAACACAAACAATCATACAACATAGAGCCACAAGACACCCCAACCCCAAGCCTCACGCACACACACCCACACCACACACAGGGAATACAATGGCTTCCTAGGACTGTAGACACATGGACACACTTTTTCACCTGGGAAATCTCCTGTCCACCACACCCCCACAAACCAATCAGGGTGGCTCGCCAGACTGAGGATTGCTAAGGATGCCCCACCTGCATTAACATCTAGAGTTTTGTCTCAGGAAGAGGCTGATTCCAGAATACGTACTACATTCAATGGATGGTGCTGTCACCTGCAGGTACAGAAAAGAGGACACAGTGAGGCTCAGGTCATGCTACACAATGTCTGTCTGCGTGAGCTTTATTTCCCCCAATGACTTTAGGAACCCAGATGGAACACAGTGGTTGAGTCCAACGACCCCAAAGTAAGTGAACTGGATGCCTTAGGAAGTTGTTTTTCCTGGGGGACATGTCTGTCCAGTCCATTCAGGACCGTGACTACAAAATGCTTCATCCAAGCAGGAGAAAGTGTTACTGAGGGACAGGATCCTAACACAGCATTTAGAACCAGGTTTGGTGTCACCAATGGTAAATGTCTTCTCGAATCAGCTAACGGTTGGCAAGAGACAACCACTCAATGCTCTCCCCATCGGGGAAATTACATATGTATAATCTCAAAAGTATATATAGCTTTTTACATAAAATCTGTATATAAAAATAATTTCATTTCCATATACAAGCAGTTGACATTAGGAAAATGATTTTTGTTTTAGTATTATGTTCAATTCGCCAACACAGAGTATACTGTCTGAATTTCATCTGAATTTGATTGGAAAGAAACCCAGAAAGCAACATTTGTTCCTCGGGGATAGACAGGCGAGCTCACCTTGGCAAGAGGCAGGCCCTCCTCCTCTGTGATCCTCTGAAAAAGCCATGACCAGACAGCGCCATCATCAGTCACGTCTAGAAGGACACAGAGTACCTGTCAGTGTATTGGTGGTGCTGCTCAAGAAAGATGCGGGGAGGGGCTCCTGGGTGGCTCAATTGGTGAACCATCTGCCTTCATCTCAAGACAGGACCTCAGGGTCCTGGGATCAAGTCCCGGATGGGGCTTCCTGCTCAGCGAGGGTCTGCTTTTCTCTCTCCCTCTGCCCCTCTCACTTGTTTGTGCTCTCACTCGCTCTCTCTCAAATAAATAAAATCTTTTTAAAAAAAAGAATGCCTCAGGGAGTATTGCTCGCTATGAATGGGGTTAGAGCCTATGGAGGCATTTGGTTCCCAGGCATGGGCTGAACGCCACCACTGGGTCTCCCCCGGTAATAGGGCTATAATGTGAGCGCTGTGATGAGATTTCTTTATCTCGTCTTTTCTTTTGTTTGTTTGTTTGTTTGTTTCTTTCTTTCTTTCTTTCTTTCTTTGAGAATGTGGACAATGGGAATTGTGCAGTGGCAGTGGGATACACCTCCTAGAGACATATGCAATCTCTCTCTCACTCTTTCCATCTCTCCCTCTCCCTCTCTGCATCTCTCTGTCTGTGTCTGTCTCTCCCTGTCTCCCACACAAAATCACACACTCACAATCACACCACATAGAACCATAAAAGACACCCCAACCCCAAGCCTCATGCACACACACCCACACCACACACAGGGAATACAATGGCTTCCTAGGACTGTAGACACATGGGCACACTTTTTCACCTGGGAAATCTCTGGTGCCCCACACCCCCACAAACCAATCAGGGTGGCTCGCCAGACTGAGGATTGCAAGGATGCCCCACCTGCATTAACATCTAGAGTTTTATCTCAGGAAGACGCTGATTCCAGAATACATACTGCTCTCGCTGGTTGATGGTGTCACCTGCAGGTACAGAAAAGAGGACACTGCGAGGCTCAGGTCATGTTATACACTGTCTGTCTTCATGAGCTTTATTTCCCTCAATGACTTTAGGAACCCAGATGGAGCACAGTGGTTGAGTCCAACGACCCCAAAGTAAGTGAACTGGATGCCTTAGGAAGTTGTTTTTCCTGGGGGACATGTCTGTCCAGTCCATTCAGGACGGTGACTACAAAATGCTTCATCCAAGCAGGAGAAAGTGTTACTGAGGGACAGGATCCTAACACAGCATTTAGAACCAAGTTTGGTGTCACCAATGGTAAATGTCCTCTCAAATCAGCTAACGGTTGGCAGAGACAACCACTCAATGCTCTCTCAAAAAGGAAAATTGTATGAGATCTATATGTATAATCTCAAATATACATTGTCTGATTTTCATCTGAATTTGATTTGAAAGAAACCAAGAAAGCAACATCTGTTCCTGGGACAAAGAACTTCTAGCTCACCATGGCGAGAGGTGTGCCTCCGGCGCTGTCTCCTTTGATGGGATCGATGTCTTCCTCCAAGGCATCTAGGACACAGAGTACCCGTCAGCACATTCCTCTTGTTGCTCAAGAATATTCATGGAATGTTGCTTGATATGGACATGAGGCTGGGGTGTATGGAGCCAGCTGGTTTCCAAGCATGGACTGAAGTGCCCCTGCTGGGCCACCCACTGCAGTAAGGCTCTAAAGTGCACAGTGTGATAACATGGCTTTGGAGAAGGGTGATATCATGCAGTATCTGTCTGACATATCTTCTGGAGAAACATGTTTCTCTCTCTCTCTCTATCTTTCTGTCTTCTCTCTTTCTGTGTCTCTGTCTTTGTCTCTCTTTCTCTTGCTCTCTCTCTCTCTCTCTCACAAACACACACACACACACTCACAATCACACTACACAAGACACTAACCCCCAAGCCTCATGCACATACACCCACACCACCCAGGGGGAATGCATTGGTTTCCTAGGACTGGAGACACATGCACATAGTTTCTCACCTGGAGTTTGCTTTTCCCCACACTCCCAAGCCTCAGTCCTACCAGGAACCTGGAATCAGATGGCTCTCCAGACTGAGGACAGTGAGGACATCCCCCCACCTGCCTTACCATCTAGAGTTTTTCCTCAGCAAGGGACTGATTCCAGAATACGTACCACTTCCACATGGTTCTGGGGCCACCTGCATTTACAGAAAAGAACACACCCTGAGAGTCAGGTCATATGCACACTCTGTCATCACTGGTTCTCTTGGTGACTACTGAAAACCAAATGAGAATCAGCAGGAAAGACAAAGGCCTGGAAAGGAAGCACAGCGTGCACCTGTGGAAAAGGCATGAGCTTTTCCTGGGGGATGAATCTCTCAAATTCCCTGAAGCACAATCACAAAACTCTTAATTCAGGGAGGAAAAACCACTTCTGAGTAAAAGGTCCCCTACCACACAGTTTACAACCTTCCCTCCCAACACCCCAAGAAAATGGTACCTCACGTCTAAAAACTACACTGTCATGTTGTCATAGCTGAACTCACTTCAAAAAGATGAAACTCAAGTAAGAAACATTTCTTTCTCAGGCAAAGACAGCCAAGCTTACCCTGGATGTGTTGGGCCACAGTGCTTTCTTGCCAAGGTCCTCCTTGGTAGACTCTAAAAGGACACAGAGTAAGTGTCAGTCCATTGATGGTCCTACTTGGGAATTACTCTGTGATCACTGTTGATATGGACATGGGACAAGACTGTATGGGAGTGACTGGTTAAGAAGCATGGGCTGAGCTGCTGCTGGGCCATTCTCCTTGGTGGGTGAGGAAAAGCCAACAAGAGGATGAGAAAACGAAGGAGAAACAGACCTTTGACTTTCTAGCTTAAGGCAACCTGGTCGATGTGAGTCAGTTAGTCTACAAATAGGTCGCCTGGTTGCACACTGTGGTGTCGTGAGGGAGCCCCACCCCTCCCTCTGCCCGTAGTGAAGTCTCTCTATTTGTTCTGCCAGGACGAAGCTCCTCCAACTGGCCATCCAAATGGGAGACAGACTAGAGGACACAGAGTACCTTCCTGCCACGGTGCTCTATCTCATGAATGACTCAGAGTGCTCTGCTTGACTTGAACGACAGAACAGTGGAGATGGATGTGGTTGGTTAAACAGCATGCAGTTGCCAATGGCAAGATTTGATTCCTTCTGATGGTTGAGTAATTTACAGTGTATCTATATTACAAACTGAGGGCTGCTGAAGGGGGGGGTTGGTGAGGGATGTGGTTGGTTTAACAGCATGCACTTGCCAATGACAAGATTTGAGTCCTTCAACAGTTGAGTCATATTCCCATATATCTAGAGAACACACTGAGGCTGCTGAAGTGGGGGGATGGGGTAATTGGGTGATGGGCCTCAAGGAGGGCACTTGATGGAATGACAACTGGCTGTTACCGCAACAGATGAACCACTAAGTTCTACCCCTGAAACTACTAATACAGTATATGTTACCTAATTTGAATTTAAATTAAAAAAGGAAAGCCTGCAGTTGGCTATTGGTGAGCCCCCTTCTTCATGGAAGGAAATGCAGAGAAGAGAAGCAGCAAAGAAGGGAGAAACAGAGTCCTGGCTTTGCCATTGAAGGCAAAGGTACACCTGAAAGAATAGAATATGGTGTGTCAACTCAACTACTTCCATTAAAAAATAATAATGATGAAAAATAAAGACACTCTAAGACAGAAGATAGTCCAAAAATTTAAAAATATGAAATAAATAAAAATAACATCATTAATCTTATGGTATTTTTCCGTCCAGTGTGTGTCTCATGTATGTGTTCACTGAGTCGGGTGGCTCTCCGTGCTAGCAGTAGTCATCCACTAATGGGATGGTCCTTTACAGTGGGAGGCCTGGGTTCCTCCCGACGTCCTCTACCCCAGCTCTGTGAGAGAGGTGCAGGAAAAAGAGTGGACCCTGGGTTAGTAACCAAATGTTACTTGGAGTTCTTATTTGTCCTTGTTGCTTGGGTGTGTCATTGCCAGCACTGGAGGCTTTCTGGGGCTCAGGGTGATCACACAATCAAAGAGCACTAAACTATCTCTTGATTCCCGTTTGGGGCCAGCCTCTGAGAAGTGAACCAACACTGAGAGAGATTTACCAGGTTTTTCAATGTTGTGCTTCAAGTCTCAAAATCTGTGAGCTGGACAGACAGTTTGGACCTTCTGTGTGCTTTCACACTAAGGGCTATGCCCAAGTCTGCCCTCCATGTGACCACTGAGGCCACCTCATGATGGTAGACAGTACTTGGGATCTCTGTAGACTCATGCAGTTCAGATATATACACAGGCCTTGGAAAGATCCTGCATGGTTTCTGTTGAACCCATGGCTCAGAGCTATGCTTGTCAGTGTGGTAAGTGCAGTTCAGTATCTCAGAGTAGCAGCATGGGCCCAGCCACCTGGGTGAACATTTTGGCATTTCCACTTAAGAGCTTGTGTGCTTGGCTGCATTCAGCTCTGTGCCTCAGTTTCTCCATCTGAAGAGTGCCCTTAGCAAGCAAAGTACTGCATTGGTGGTGAGGGTTGAATGGTTAGTGTAAGTAAAGCATGCCGTGGAAATGCTCAGGAAGGTTCCTTGGAGGTGAAATGTCTCATCTGAGATGCCATAACTTCACAAAACTCAGAGCTGTAGTCAAACTCTGCTGTCCAAGCTCCCAGGCCAGTGCTTTCTCCACGATAGGTACCTGCTTTGTCTAAAAAGGACTCCTTTATGTTAAGCCAGACCCAGTGTTTAAGGAGTCACATAAAGGTCTCAGAAATGCTTTTGCTGACTGCCTGAGGACACACTAAGTGGCCATTTCCCAAAATAATGTGCATGATGCTTCCAGAATGAATTAGTTGCCTGACCTGACAGCTATCTGGTCCAACATGACGAACACCAGTTTACTGGTGGGAGAGAGAGCTTATGTACCTAACATACTTGTGTTCTACAACGTGTGAAACTCTATCATCTTGTGTGATTTCCTCCTCCTACATGTGAGCACCTCAAGCTAAGACCTGCTGCCCAGTCATGCGAATGACCAGAGCTTCGCCTTTGAACAGCATGCTGGATGCATTCTCAGGGGACCTGACCTGTGCATTACCTCACAACCACATGAATAGAGGCTCGTGCTTTTCTAAAGCTGGAGCTCTATGTGCACAAGGATGCAATTGTCTACATACAGAAATTCATATGTCTCTTCATCTCAAAACATTACCTTTTCTTTTTTCTATGTTACTAACTCCCTATGTACGTGCGTATCTATCCAGCTCAGT
Organism: Ursus arctos; assembly: GCF_023065955.2. NCBI lineage: Eukaryota > Metazoa > Chordata > Mammalia > Carnivora > Ursidae > Ursus > Ursus arctos. Next base: position 72,518,933 of record NW_026622775.1, on the reverse strand, counting down.
CAATGGGTTTCTTGGTCTGTCATTGTGTGTGAAAGGCTGGATACTCAATGGATATATGTAAAGACACATATATTCTCTATTTTCACTAGTCCATACCTCTGGGAGGGTAACACATTGAGTGAAAGCATATGGCTGATATTTCTGTAAACCTCTAACTTAGGATAACAGCCAATGTAAAAGGTGGAATGTCAAAGAAAACGTGTGTTTTGCTATGTAAGCTGACATCTAGACACAGGCTTCTTGGCTGTTTTTGGAGACCTGGTTATATGAATGGAAGCAGCATGTGCCCAAATATCTTGAAGTCAAGACACATTTCAGGAGAAGGGAGATTGAAGGCACATGAAGACAAAAGTAGAGGGCTCCACATGCAAGGATCATGGCAATCACTGTCCACCCTACGAACAAGAAAAAGCCTGAAGACACTGAAAAATCAACCACTCTCGGATCCATGGAGAGGGGAGGACACAGGACAAACCATGGCCCTGAGGAGACAGGAAAGGGAACACAGGGAATCCAGGTTTCCTGGAGCACAGACTCTCTAGCAGAATATACTGTTTCTCCAGCTCACCTGGAACATTCAGCAAGAGACCACATGCTGGGCCATAAAACACACCCCAACACATCTCAAAGAGTAGAAGCAATACAACAGCTGCTCTCAGACCTCTATGAAATTAAACTAGAGCTCAACCACAGCAAGAAATCTTGGGAAATCCCCAAATAGCTGGAAATTTTTAAAAAATGGTCAAAGAGGAAGTTTCAAGAGAAGCTTGAAAAGATTTTGAACTAAACGAAATGAAAATATATGTTGACAAAAATGTATGCAAAGGCAGTGCTTGGGAGAATTTATACTACTGAATGTCATCGTGTTGGAAAGTAAGAAAGATTCAAAGTGAATAGGCTTCCTCTTTAGAAAACAAGGCAAAAAAGAGTCATGTCATATAAAGCAAGTAAGAGAAAAAAAATCATATAATTGCAGATACCAATGAAATGGAACACAAAAAACTCTCAGACAAAATCAACCAAACCAAGACAAAAGCTGGTTCTTTGTAAATATCAGTAAAATGGATAAAGCTCTAGCCTGACTAACCATGAAGAAAGAGGGAAGACACACATTAACATGAGATGAAAGAGGAGACGTCACATTGAAAGGATTCTAAAGGAATACATGGAAAAATTCTAGGATTCCTGAAAGGAAAGAGGCCAATTCCTTCAAAGTCACAAAACTACCAAAACCCACTGAAAGGAAATAGATGATCTGAACAGGCAGGTATCAAAGACATTTAACTGATAGTTAATACATTTCCCAGAAGGGAAGAGCCGGCCCCAGATGGTTTGACTGGTGAATCCTATCAAATCTTACAAAGCAAAACACAGTCTTGCTCTGTCATCCAGCCATCTCACTCCTAGGTATTTACACGGTTGAGTTGAAAAATGTGTCCACATGAAAACTGGCCCAGGAGTGCTTCTATCAGCTTGATTTATGAACACCAAATCTAGAGGTGACTAAGCTGTCCTACACTAGGTGAACGGAGAAACAACCAGCAATACACCCTTACAATGCAATATGATTTGGTAATAAACATAGCTGAGCTACCGGAGCACATAGCTGGCTCACTCAGTTAAGCATCCAACTCTTGATTTTGGCTCAGGTCATGATCTCAGGGGCATGATATCCAGCCCCACGTCAGACGGGTTCCCTGCTGAGCATGGAGGCTGCTGAAGATTCTCTCTCCCTCTTCCTCTGCCCCTCCCCACACACTTTCACTCTCTCTCTCAAACAATAATAAAAAGGAGATTTAAAAAATAATTGAGCTATCAAGTCACAAAAAGACATTGACGAATGTGAACTGTATAGATAAAAGTGAAAGAAATCAGTCTGGAAAAGCAACATGCTTTACAGTTCCAACTAGATGACATTCTGGAGAAAGGCAAGCTATAGAGATAACAAAAGGTCAACGGTTGTTAAGATTTCTAGAGAAAGTGCAAAGGCATGAATAGGTTAAACACAGGATTTTCAAGGCAGTGAAGTTACTCTGTACACGGTGGATACACGACTTTATGCATTTGTCAAAATCCTTACTCCTGGGGTGCCTGGGTGGCACAGCAGTAAAGTGTCTGCCTTCGGCTCAGGGAGTGATCCCGGTGTTATGGGATCGAGCCCCACATCAGGCTCCTCTGCTATGAGCCTGCTTCTTTCTCTCCCACTCCCCCTGCTTGTGTTCCCTCTCTCGCTGGCTGTCTCTCTCTCTCTCTGTCAAATAAATAAATAAAATCTTAAAAAAAAAAAACCCATACTCCTGCACAACACAGAGCAGACCTTCCTAGCGATGCTGGCCTTCAATGAGTATTAGTATCGCTACACTGGTTTGTGATTCGTGACATGTGTTCCACACTGATGAAGCTTTTAAGGATTGTGGAAATTGTGCGCCAAGGGATAAGGGTGATAGGGAAACTTTTTATATTATCTGCTCAATTATTATCTTAATCTAAACCTATTTGAAGTAATAACGTCTATTCATTAAAAATAATAAAAGATCTATTTTTCCTAATATTTAACAACAGACTAATGTCCATTCCTTAGCTTCACTATACCTACCATGAAATGTGAACAGACTTGAGTTGCAAATGTCATTTGACTACTGTGGTTATAAACTAATGAGTGACCAGCTAAATTAAAATTTTCACACGTGAAACAAAAATAATATGGCTTGGCATTTTTGTCTTAAGTATGGGACACTGAAAACTAGTGTAATGATTCTTCTTCTTCTTTTTTCTTTTAGAGACAAAGAGAGAGTGTGAGCAGGGGAGGGGCATAGGGAAAGGGAGAGAGAATCTGAATCAGGCTCCATACCCAGCATGGAGCCCAACACGGGGCTCAGTCTCATGACCCTGACATCATGACCTGGGCCAAAATCAAGAGTTGGACACCACCCAGGTGCCCCTAAAATAATTATTCTTGAATCAACTTAATGAATGCATTTCCACGGTACCTTCGACAGGGTCGGAAGTGGGGTGAACCTTCGGCTTTATTCTCCTGGCCAGCTTCTGGAGACCTAGAGAAAATATGGATTTTTTTTCACTTTTGTTTTTTGTTTTCTCAGAGACCGTGGGAAATGCATGACAACAGAAAGAGCTGTTGACATCTTGCTATCAGAAGACCATAGAAAAAGGGGTGATAAGTTCATCAGAGTTCAAACTTTTGATCCCATGGTTCATCATTTGCCTAGCAAAGCCACCTGAGTCAGAGAGGGCTTTAGGAAGGTCTTAGGGTTCATATAGCCTTCAAATACCCCACAGAGAATGTAAACTGATGCAGTCACTATGAAAACACAATATGGGACTTCATCAGAAAAATTCACAAAAGAACTACCAAGTGGTCTGTGGGGCTCCCAAGCTGATTCAGAACCCAGGACTTTCCAAACTAATTGTCACATGACAGCTCTACCAAGAATTAGCTTCCCTTCAACTGACCAACCCTGGCTGAGCAGTTCCTGTGAATTAACTGGAAAAATGGCCACCTGGGCTAGCGCTTTGCTGGTTTAATAAATTAAGCCTATGACCTCTAGTATCTCACTGGTATTGATCTAAGCAAGTCTCCAAACTGCCTGGGTTAAAGCCTGGCTAACAGTGAACCGGGACTGCACTGGCTCTGAATGGGCACCTTCCCTGTTCCTTCCTTCCTCCCCCAGATCCAGTCTTTATAGACTCCCCATCCTTCTCTAGACCCTGCAGTGGCAGGGGACCAAGCCCCACCTCCTTTGAGAGGGACCCCTCAGGGGCGCCTGTGTGGCTCAGTGGGTCACGTGTCTGACCTGGCTTAGGTCATGATCTCAGGGTCCTGGGATCGAGCCAGGCCTCTGTTTCTGCACTCAGCTTGGTGCCTGCTTGTCCCTCTTCTCCCTCCCCCCCCCACATCCCCCTTACTCACCGCTTCTGCTCTCTCATTCTCTCTCAAATAAAATCTTTTTTAAAAAAATCAGGGAATATACAAAGGACACATAGAGAGGGACCCTTCCATACCCACACCCCGTCACGACTCCCCATAAGGATCACCCAGACCTGCTTTTGCATTTAAATCTATCATCTGCTGTATACTATTTTGCACATGATAATAAGCAACCTTTTATTGAGAGACTTAGATTCAGATCTAAGCACGACTTTCTGTTGCATTTCATCTCACATCCTTTGTGAGGAAGCTCATCAATTGTTGACGATTTGTCAATAATGAAGTTCTATCATTGAAAACCAAGCACCATTATTCATTTGATGCTGTTTGACTTCTAGTCTTGCTTTGCAAGGCTATGTGTATATAGTCATGAAGCATGGCCTCTCTCCATGCTTGCACTTACTAGCCAACAATGGGAGAGCTCTGGAAGGAGCAAAGGTCCCCACTGGAGCACGGACACTCCCTGGCCCAGCTGGACAAGCGCGTCCAAACAAGGATGATGGACAGCAGTCTGTTATGAGTGTTTGAGTTCTTGTTGGTCACTGTCCCTAAAGTGTGTAGTTCATGGCATTCAAGCATTTTTTTAGGGCTCATGGGGAGAACGTTATCAAATCTACAACACTATGTCCGCGATTCTTTTCTCTCTGTTTTTAAAATAGGCTCCATGCCCAACATGGGGACTGAACCCACGACCCTGAGATCAAGAGTCAAATGCTCCACTGGTGGAGCCAGCCAGGCACCGCCCAGCATGCTCCCTATTCTTATTCTATTTGTGCCATGCCCTGAAGAGTGACCATGCCATGACACTGATTGGCCAGGCACTGACCAGCTCTGGACAGAAGGTTAATTTGAACTGGTTCTTTGAGTCTTATTTTTCCTTGTCCCAGGAGTGTCCCTAAGCTCACAGGATTTCGGCATGACTAGGGCTTACTCATACTGACAATGCCATCAAATACCATGAAAGGGTCTCCTCCATTCTGACCAGATTGAGGTCAGGTGCTGAGGAGTAGCCCACCGTTCAAACAGAGTTTGACTGGCTTGTCCTAAACGGTGCCTCCAAACCCTCAGAATCTTTGAACTGAACACAATCATGGCTTCAAACGGACCAGGCTTTCTATGTCCTTTTCAGATGAATGACTATGGCAAGATCTGGACTTCTATGGCTCAAGAGCTTCCCTGGGCTATGTGACCACCGAGCTGACCTCATAATGACAAACAGTGTTTGGGATTCCCCTTGGCTCAGGGAATTCCTGACATCCACGCAGATGCTAAAGCTTCTTTGCACAGTAACTACTGATCCCATGGCTGAGTCATAAGTGCAGTTCGGTTCAGTAGTTAGAGCACGAGCACTGGAACTGCAAGCCTGGTTTCACCTCCTGGCTCCTTTACTTAGAGGAGTTCATGAACCTGGTCACATTCATCTCTGTGCCTCCGTTCCTCCACCTGAGGAATAGGGAGAGGAAACAAATCATCGCATAAGTGTGTGATGAGCACTGAATGAATGAACACATGTCACGTGGTCAGAAAGGTGAATTAGAGGGTCTAGCTCTTGTTTGAGATCTCACAATTTCAAAAGTTCCAGAGCTGGATTCAAATCTGGGAGTCTGAGTTCCCAGACCATTGCTCTGTGACACACAGCTGCTTTGCCTAAATACAAGCATTTTACCCCAACATGATTTCTTTTGGACAGAATCAGAGGCAAACAACAACAACAACAACAACAGCAGCAGCAGCAGCAACAACAAAAAGCAAACGAGCAAACCTATTGCTGTCTCCCTGAATCCACTCTCTGGGGCCCTTGTCCACAAATATCCATGACTGTTCTCTAGAATGTTCCAGTTGCCTGTCTTAAGGTCAGCAGATCAAATGAGATGAATCCCAGTGTAAAGGAAGGGAGGGTCACTGTTACAAAGTCTTGTGTTTTCAAACATGTGAAACAATGCCATCTTGCATTATTTATTCCTCACACAAACAGAAGTGCCTCCAAACAAACTTTTGTCAAACTTGTCAACTCATAGGAAAAAAAAAAACATAGCTTAGTTTTTGGGAAGAGATCTGGATGAAAGTTCAGGAGAACTAAGAAACACATTACATCAAAACCACTTTAATGTAGACACGTTCTGTTTTCAAGCTACAATCCTATGTGCAAATGTATGCAATCATCTATATAAACATATATACTTATATATATAATGTGTGTGTCTCTGTTCTTGTGTCTACATCACCTATTTTTCTTTGTGCATCACTAATAATCTGTGTACTTGGTTATTGATCACTCATTAACTCGATCCATTAACCAGTTACCCATCTTTCACCATACATTAAAGGCCGGCTATTCATTGCGTCACCGAGAAAAAAAGGTCATGCTATTGTCACCATACTTACGTCTGGGGTGCTGAATGGGATGGGTGGTAGCATACCATTGAAATCTCTAGAAAATGTCATTTTGGATAACACCCAAAGTTCTTAGAAATGGAAATGTGTGTTTGGGGGTCATAAATTGAAACGTAGACTCTCATCTTCTGAGGATCTCTTTGGGGCAACTATTGATAGGAACGAACCCACATGTCCCCCAAATCCTGAAATCCATACCCCTTTGGGGATGAATGGTACAGGGCAGACATTGTAAGACACAGAAAACAATGATAAGTGTCCTCCATATCAACCTTTCTGGGTTCACTCTAAATTTCAGAAATGCATAATGTGAATATAGAATTTAGGATGCTTAAAAAAACTTAAATGAGGGGCGCCTGGGTGGCACAGCGGTTAAGCGTCTGCCTTCGGCTCAGGACATGATCCCAGAGTTATGGGATCGAGCCCCACATCAGGCTCTTCTGCTATGAGCCTGCTTCTTTGTCTCCCACTCCCCCTGCTTGTGTTCCCTCTCTCGCTGGCTGTCTCTATCTCTGTCGAATAAATAAATAAAATCTAAAAAAAAAACTTAAACAAACATAGACACTGCCGTATTTTCCCCTCTTGAGAACCTAGGGGTGACAAGTGAGGGGTGCAGGATATCATAGGAAGTAGTCCATTGTTCTCCATGGAGGACAAAAACCAAGGCTGCTAGCTCAGTAGAACCACCAACAGTAGAAATCAAGGGATAGAACAAAACTATAAAACATATGTAGATGAAATTGGGAGAGAGGAAATTTTCAACGATGAGAAAAATGGTTTGAGAAAGAGTGAACTGAGTCATAGCAAACAGCATTCAGAAGATCATTTTGAACGTACCATCACAGCAGGAACCACAGCAATTTCCCATTCTGAGTTGGAGCAGCAGAGCAAACACCAATCCGCAGGAATGGGTCAGCTCAAAGAGTCCCAGCTAGAAAGGACAGCAGAGGTGTGGCTCAAGTCACCATGGCGACGGTGTCATCATAGACCTTTCAGAGTCAATGCAGCTGCACAGAGGCCAACTTCTGGTGTCAACAGGGGCCTGTCTTCACAGACAAAGGGGGCATGGGAGAGCAAACGCTTTGTTTCAAAAGTTGAACCCCAGTTTCACACATTCTCACTCTTTTTTTTTTTGAAAATAAACAACATGAGGGGGGATGACCTGCCATCCCCCCAAATAGAGTCACTAGCCAAACTTCAGGGTGAAGAGGGAAAGAAAAACAGATTGAGAATAAATAGAGGTCCCACTCTTGATTTAAAACACCATCCCCACCCATTCTATCTTCCGGAGTCACCAGACATTTCTAGAACAAAGTTTAAAATGGGTCCCAGATGAAATGAAGAGCAGTGTTCACAGAAATTCCATTCTTCAAATCATATTTCTCTAAGCATATACTAATGAAATTATGTCATTTTCTCACCATCTATGCATACTACCTGATTTTTCTCTGTGTATAGCTGAGAGGACGTACTTAGTTACCTCTCAACCTTTGTGAATTTCTTGGTCAGTATGTGTATGTAAAGCAGACTCTTCCCTGAATAATGAGGGGGGAAATATCACTGTATTTTCACCACTGCATTTCTGTAATAGTGAACGGGTTGAGGGCAATACATACAACTAGTACTTTTCTAAATGAAATATTTTAAATATTCCCCAAAATGCAGGGTTCAGTGTGTGTTCTGGCTCATGGATGTGCACTCAATAGACACAGGATTTTGATCTGTTCATGAAAAGTAGCAATGGAAACGGAAGGAACCAGCTCCAAATATACATAAAGAAGGAAACCTTTTAGAACAAAACCAAGTGCCATGGACTTAACCAAGCAACTACAATACATGGTAAAAAAAAAAAAAAAAGTGTATGTAGTCGGGAAACCTGGTGAATCCTTGGACTCTGAATTTTGGCTCAGGTCATGATCTCAGATTCGTGAGATCAAGCCCCAGAAAATAATGGCATAAAACAACCCCTTTACTTTGGTAAAGTACTACTTTGGTAAACCTGGTCACAAGGTTAGGAATTCATCCAGGACACAATGCTGACGTTAGAAAATGAAAGGTTTCAAATATCCACACCCAGGATGATCCCCACTAGGTAGAACTTGGGGTCCATGAAAAGAGCAGCCCTAGGCCCAGTGCCAATAAATAAATGAGGGCTTTCTATTTCTCAAATCCACAATCCAGAATCCAAGTTTTGCAGGCAGTTGGAACTTCCTGTGTTAGTGAACAGATTCTTTGCAAATGCCCACATCTATTCTTTGCATGTTCCCCGGATCTACTTCCCAGTAGGGTGGCCAGAGGGCAACCAAGGGGAGTCCATGATGCCAGTTGTGTATCTGAACCTCTCAGCACCTCTTTCGGATTCTATCTGAACCAAATGCCCACTTTGGACACTCCTCAGGGTAGCAGAAACCATGAGGTTGTCATTGGGTGTATCTACATCTGAGGTCATACCCATTGGAGAGAAAAAACAAATTCAGCCACTGGTCAGAATGCAGAGCCTGGACATAGAAGAGGCCCACATATTCCTTCTGCATTTCAGTGGCTTATCTCTGCTCTTTCCACAGTCAATAAACCTTCCCACAGAAATCTGTCCTGAACATCGAACTCAGGACTCAATTAATGATGCCTATAAGAGAGACCTTGTCTCACGATCATTAAGCAGTGAATCAGTAAAAATGTAAGGAGGGAAATAAGCAAGACCAGACATAGGGGGCCGTATGATTTTTGAAGCCTTTGCTTTTTTTTTGCACTCTGGGGTAGCCACATCCTTTTCCATATCAAAATGTTAAGACACACATTAGTAGTATCATTTTCCCCCCACAAAGCCAAGAAAAAGGATGAGACTGTGTTACATGTCTTGCGAGGGAAATCAAGAGACGAGGCAGGTGCTTTCCATAGGGAATAGATTTCACCTGAGGTTTGGCATGGCAGGGAGACCTTCCACAAGGGCACCAATCAAGAGCCCAAAGGAGGTGGGGAAGCAACAGGAAAGGAAGAGTGTAAGAGGCGATTGCTCCTCCAAAGAATAGATGTCTCACAAGAAACCGATCTGTCCTGATAATGGACTCTGTCGGGTGGCTCACTTGTGTCCAGAGCAGGACTCAACCGTCAGTCTTTATCAGAGACCTACCAGATCACTCTGCTCTGCACTTGGGACTGAGGGGCACAGGCCCATAAAATGCCCAAAGTCAGATAATTCCCACCTTTCGTGGGGAACCAACTGTGATATCACAATCTCTGAGTCCTTAGTGAGGAAGGGGGCAGTGGGGTCATTTTGGCATCCATGGCTTCACCTAGGGAATAGCTCTCAGCTAGGCTCCACATCTTTGGTCTTAGAAACCAACTTCCCCTACTGCCAGTCGAACCTGACTCCATGCTTCCAAGAGACCACAAAGCACAGAGGACCCCCATGGGGGGGGCTTTATGCAGTCAATTGGTGCAGTGGAGGGAGATGTGTTCATGTTTCAAGTACACCCCTGTGCTCTATTTCCTGACACCAACCACAACCAACTCGCCAAGTTCTCCAACAATTCAATTCATACTCCACGGATTTCAGGGCTCAGTCCCACAAGTCTGTCCCCACTGCAGAGGCCAGTCACAAATGGGGTGTTCAAGCTACCCACACTTCTGCCCAACCACAAGGTCAGGTATTCCCTCAGACCCCCTCCTTAGGGTTGATAATTTCGCTAGAATGACTCACATCCATAAGTGGATGGATAAAGAAGATGGGCTCCATGTATAAAAAGGAATATGACTCAGCCATTTGAAAGGATGAATTCTTACCACTTACATCGACCTGGATGGAACTGGAGTGTATTACACTGAGTGAAACACAGCGGTCAGAGAAAGACAAGTATATGGTTTCACTCATAGGTAGACTCTAAGAAACAGTGCAGAGGATCATAGAGGAAGAGAGGGAAAACTGAACTGGAGGTCATCAGAGAGGGAGAAAAACCATGAGAGACATTTAAGTATATGAAACAAACTGAGGGTTGCTGGAGGTGAGGTGGGTGGGGGGATGAGGTAATTGGGTGATGAGCATTAAGGGGGGCGCGTGATGCGATGAGCCCTGGGGGGTATACACAAATGATATATTATTGAACACTACATCTGAAACTAACGATGTACTATATGCTGCCTAATTGAATTTAAATTTTAAAAAAGGAAAAAACAATTATAAATACACTGTAATAAAAGTTATGTGAATGAAGGGGGAAAAAAGATCGACTCAGAAGTCAGGAAAGCACTTCCCTTTACTTACATCGACCAGTTTATTATAAAGAATACAACTCAGGAAACGTCCAATGGAAGAGATGTGTATAGCAAGGAAGGTCTAAAGGGGGTGGGGAGTGGTGGAGAGCTTCCACGCCCTCTCTGGGGGAAAATCACTTTTCCAGAATATTAATGTGTTCACCAACCTCTTGTTCAAGGCTTTTTATAACCCAATCTTCAGCCCCCTTCCCTCACAGATGGCCAGTGGCTGGGCCTGAAATTTCCAATCCTTGACTCCCAGTTTGGTCCTTCTGGTGACCAGCCCCACTGCGATGCCATTTCTGGGCCCCGCCCTATGTCAGCTCTTTAGCCTAAACTCTGGAGAGGTCTGTTGGAAATTTTATGACTAACAGAAGGCTCTCCTATCCCTCAGGAAACTGCAAGGATTTTAGGAGTCCTGTGCCAGGAACCAGAAATTTATTTATTTATTTATTTATTTATTTATTTACTTACTTACTTACTTACTTACTTACTTACTTATTTATACATTTTCCACAAAGCACTTCTCCAGAAAGGCTAGGCAGACAGGACATTGGCTTGCCTCTTCAAACTACTTCATGGTGGCTTCCCAGAGGGAGATCACCTGGACAGCTGAATGGCAGGATCATCTGTGATTTAAATGCTATTGTTTCCTGAAATCCTTTCATCCTTAAAGTGGAAATACCTAATGGGTTCTAACTAAATGTCCTTTCTAGTGCTAAGGAATGAACACACAAAATCAAGGGCACATGGTCCAAACCGAGAGAGATCTGAAATGCCGATTGGAAACCAAGTCTAGAATCCTCACTGGGCTTTGAGCTGAGACGGAAGAAGGATCCGAACTTAGGCGGATCCTCAGCTCTGTCTGCAGGTCCTGCCTGGCCCAGACACTAACCCAGAGCAGGGTTGAGTTTAAGATGTCCTGACAGTGCAGAATTCTCCACCTTCTAGATCAGGGCTCTCTGATAAAAACCTAATGCAAGACACAGACATGGTTTCATGTTTTCTAATAAGCACACTGGAAACAAGAGCAATGAAAATGGTGAAGTAAATGTAAATGATGTTTTGGGTTTGGTTTTGTTTTTTAAGGAGGCTCCTGCCCAGTGTGGAGTGCAAGGCAGAGATTGAACACACAACCATCAAGACCTGAGCTGAGATCAAGAGATGGTCTTTTAACCAACTGAGCCACCCGGGCACACTAAACAATGTATTTTTAATTCACTATCCCCCAAATGTTCACATTTCCACATGTGACACAAGAAAGGTGGCCACATTTCAAGGGCTCAAGAGCCACTCTGAGCTAGTGCTACCATATTGGACAGGGCAGACAGAGATCGTTTACATCACGGAATCCTATTGGCCACTGCTGTTCAGGCTGTCTCAGGCTATACTGCACTATGATTTATGAACATCCTGAAATAATCCACTCCTTCAGACTGAGTGCTGAGACTCACATCCGTGCCTGGGATTCTCAAACCCAGAGTCAATGTGGGACAAAATTACGTACATGTTGCCAGGCATGGGTGGTAGTGGCTCAGTAACAGTTTAATCAACCTCGTCTAAACTCTCCATCTTGCTCTTGCCTTAGCCACCCTCTGTAGAATGTGAGAAACCCATGAATGGAATGAATGATTATCAATCATTTTAATGAATGAAAATAAATTAATGTAGGGCTCCTCTCTACTCGCCTTGAATCCTGGCCTCCAGGCGTTTACACAGTGATGAGGCTTCCATTGGCGTTCTCACTCTCCCTGTATTTACATCCCGTCAATGTCTCTTCGGTCTGAGATTATTTTTACTCCATTAAGGGGTACATAATAGAATATTATACCCAGAGGGTGTATCTTCCCAGTTCTCTGGACACATTATATTGGCTTCCAGTGGTCCCCAAGCAGGGAGTGCTTTGGCCCCCAGGGAACACTTGGCAATGCCTGGGTACATTGAAGGTTCCCAACTGTGGGGCGGGTGCTACTGGCATTTGGTGGGTAGAGGCCAGGGATGCTGCTCCACATGCTACCAGGCTCCCTGCAGCTCCCACAAGAGTTCCCTTGCCCCAAATGTCAACAAAGCCAAGGTTGAGAAGCCCTGTCTTAAGCCATGTCTGCTAACACCCTTTAAGAAAAATGGGGGTTCCTAGGGGAGCCCCGCATTGGGCTCTGCATTCAACATGGAGTCTGCTTGAGATTCTCCCTCTCCCTCTGCTCCTCCAACTCACGCTGTCTCTCTCTTAAATATACAAATAAACATTAAAAAAAAAAAGAATGAAAAATGGGGATTCCTCCTGATCTCTTTTAACCCAATATTAAACGGTCAATATCTATCTCTATGGAATTAGTCACAGACCCCACTGATGTAAAAAAGGAATACACCTATTCTTATATTTCAATTTTTCAAAGTAGCGAAAGTGTTTTGGGAAGTGTTCTCTCAAAGCTCACTCTCTGGACCCAGTCATTTCTCCCCAACTGTTTTTCTCCATGATTGCAAATATGTATTTTCAAGCATTGTTAGACAAACTGGAACGGGCCCCAGACCACCCAAAATTGGACAACAGCCTTTCCTTTTTGAAAATTTTGCAAGAGAGCATAATAGAAACAAGACATCTAAAGTTGCAGTAAATCATATCGTGTCTTTTATCCAAACTAAAATTCATATTCACAGAACAATTATTACTGATCAGCCATTTCACACAATTTTTCACCCCTTGTTAATGCTAATAAAGTGTATGAGTTTTGCATCTGCGGGTGGCTGACCAAAGTGTGACCCCACAGCATGTATAGCCTGTTAGAAGGTTGTGTGCCTCACAGTCAAATCCAACCACCATTTCTAAATATTGCAACTCATGAGTTTCATATTTGCTTTCTTTTGTTCACCACAAATTTGGATACATTTGAAAATGTCCAAGAATAATGAGAATTGTAGACTTTACTTCTGAGATGGGAAATTACAAATAATTTTCATAACATCTTTATATTTCCCTTCTTTTTTTAAAAAAAATTTATTTATTTATTTGACAGAGATAGAGACAGCCAGGAAGAGAGGGAACACAAGCAGGGGGAGTGGGAGAGGAAGAAGCAGGCTCATAGTGGAGGAGCCTGATGTGGGGCTCGCTCCCATAACACTGGGATCACGCCCTGAGCCGAAGGCAGACGCTTAACTGCTGTGTCACCCAGGCGCCCCCATATTTCCCTTCTTGACGTCGTACCATAACTTAGGTAAATGGCCTTTGGTTTATTCTTTGCATAATGTCCAATCAAGTTTTCTCCCTTCAATTATGTTATATTGTTTTACAGTACTCCTAGATAAGCAGGAAAGTGTAGGGAGCATGAAAATCAAGAGATAATATAAGGGAAATCAGATTGATTTCAAGTTATAAAATTATATTCCACATCAATCCAGTAATAACTATTTGTTGTCTACTTTTTGCTGGATACTCCTTGTAGTTGATATCCAAAATCAAGACCACAGACCCAGCTATTAAATTTGTCTCATTCAAAAAGAATTAAGACCACACCCATCCAAAAAGAAAAGAATAGTAACCGATTCTATTAGAAATGTTTATAAGTTGGGTACCTGGGTGCTTCCGTCAGATGGGCGTTGGATTCTTGGTTTCAGCTCAGGTCATGATCTCAGGGTGCTGGGATCCAGCCCTGTGTCAGTTCCACACTCAGGAAGGAGTATGTTCCCCCCCCCCCCTCTGCTCCTCTCCCTGCTTGTGAGTGCTCTCACTCTAAAATAAATAAATAAAATCTTTTTAAAAAGAGAGAAGGGAGAAAGAAGAAGCAGCAGCATTTATAAGTTGTTCTGGGAGAGCAACATAAAGAAATGATTTGTCTTGGGACAAAAGGAAAGGTTCCTACAGGTAGGAATAATTGAGGGGAGACTGGATTTAGCTGAGTTTTGCCATGTCATTAAGGTTTAATGGGGTGCCTGGGTAGCTTAGTCACTTCAATGTCTGACTCTCGATTTTGACTTGGGTCATGATCTCAGGGTGGTGCAGTCATTAAGTGTCTGCCTTCAGCTCAGGGTGTAATCCCAGAGGTCTGGGATCGAGCCCCCTATCAGGCTTCTCCTCTGGGAGCCTGCTTCTTCCTTTCCCACTCCCCCTGCTTGTGTTCCCTCTCTCTCTGGCTGTCTCTTTCTCGGTCAAATAAATAAATAAAATCTTTAAAATAAAACAAAATAAAAAAAGATTCTCTCTCTCCCTCTTCCTCTGCCGCTCTCCTCCCTATAAAAAGGATAAAGGTTTCCAGAAAGAAGGCAGGCTGAACATTTACCTATGAGTTTAAACTGCTCTAATTTTTAGTAGTCTTGTGAGGAGCGGATGGTGAAGATACCCCTCATTATCAAGAGACAGAAATGTTTACTAAACTGAGCAGTTGTGGAATCAGATGGGTCCTTGCCCTCTGCTGGGCATTTCAGATAGTAGAATGGAGGAGGGGGTAAGCCTGGGTGGGGACCGGGAAGAGGGAAGAGCTGGCATAGTTTCGGACGCAGCACCACCTAGCGGCCAGCTGTGTTTGCGACCACTGGACTCACCAAAAGTTCAGGTGTCACTCAAGCCCGAAAATCCACCAGGGCTTTCTCAATTTGAAGAGAAAAACACAAAATAAGTGAGGCACAACAACAAAAACCCCTCAAATTTCTCTGAGGGTTCGCCAAAAAGGATATTTAAAATATGTATAATTTATGAACTGTTGTTATGACTTCCCATATTTTGAATCTCACATATATTTGGCTTCAAGGTTTTGATACACCTGTATTTTTATATTTCACTGTGCAATAAAACATGGTAACAATAAGAGATTTCTTTTTTTAGTCACTGAGTGGCAATAAAATCAACGTGAAGAATCCATCTCAGAGGATGGGAACGAAGCAGAGCCAAATGCCATCCCCCTTGCTTGTTTCCCCATGATTCCTTAGCAAATAGGTTGTGTGTCCATCAGTCTGGACCTGCATGTTCTAAATAGCTGAGCTAAAATGAAAGAGAATTTGTACCGATATTAGTGATGGGTGACTATTAATTAGTAAAGCTGAAGGCTTTAATCTTAACAAAATATGAGTCGAGTTGAAATTGGAATCTTACCTTCCATGGTGTGGATTAATGATGAAGCATGAATTTTTACAAGTATATATATGGAGTAATATATATGGAGTAATGTTGATGAAGTTAAATACATGACTGATTTTGTCCAGAAGACAAGAAAAAAATTATACTTATTGGCCACAGGCAATTCTTGAGATTTGTAAATACTCAAATTCAAATTTTCTGAACGTGTAGCTCCCTTTGAAATTTTGGTCAATGCCGAATAAAACCATTTGTGGCACAAACTTTCTGTCATCAGCAAATCGCTTTTCTCCTAGAATTAAATTAAAATGAATCAGATTCAAGAGGTGAATGCTGGTATGGTAGGTGGGAAGAGAACACTTTCACAGAAAGTGCCCCTTGTGGATCATTCTTGTTCCAGAACTGAGTCCCCTTTGGAGGGAGTGGGAGACCCGAGAAGAATCTCACAGAGGACACACCCAATCTTGTGCAATTTTGTTTTTAACTTCTCAGGGTTCTACAAAAGGCAAATATGAGAGAGCAAAGTCTGGGGAATGAAGTATTTTACTAATACAGCAAGCGTTTCTGAGCCCAACTCAATTCCAAGCACAGCATGTGCACCTAGAGACACTGGGGGCACTCAGGCTCTCTGCTCCCGGAGCTGTGGGAAGGACTAGATTTTCAATACCCATGCTGGAGAGCTGATCAAGTCTTCCTTTTCCTTAACCAGATCATAGCTTGGACTGTCCCAAGATGAGATGCTGAACTGAGCTCCCCATTGACTGCTTCCACCCCTCGGCTGCTGCTCCGGGTCTGAGTGGCAGCCAGGTGGGACCAGCTCCCCGAGCTGGAGGCTCTCTGAGCCGAGTCTGGCAGCGTCTGGCAGACGTCTAATGTGACCCACCTGCGTCAATCATAACTTTTCTCGTAGCCACATTACACACAGTAAAAGGAGAAAAGTCAAAAGAATTGTAATTGGAAAAATGGTATCACACCAACATGCATTTACGTCAATGAGACAGTGTTTTAAAAATCTCAATAAAATAATTTAAGTTCTCTTTCTTATTCTGGTTTCAGCATCCAGTGTCCATTTTACACTCAGAGCACATCTCAATTCAGGTGAGCTGAATTCCAGGTGCTCGAAGGCCACGGGTAGTTGGTGGCTACAATATCGGACACCGCAGATCTGGTTCATTTCACCAGCTCAGGTCAAAGCTGAATGACCAATTGCACCATTTATCCTAAATAGCATCTCAGATATCAGAAGTTCCAGGCCAAGAGTCATTTATTTATATTTATATTTATATTCATATTCATATTTGTA
Source organism: Ursus arctos (assembly GCF_023065955.2). NCBI lineage: Eukaryota > Metazoa > Chordata > Mammalia > Carnivora > Ursidae > Ursus > Ursus arctos. The sequence goes on along the minus strand of NW_026622775.1, from coordinate 72,501,974 downwards.
TTATGCTGTAGGCCATATCCTTGTAGAGGGATGAGAAATACTAGGTACATGACAGGTCTATGCAAGCAAAGAGGATAAAACCTCAAGCCCTCATGGTCATTTGGGTCATTAAGAAACTCCAGTATACTTCTTATTCCCAAGAGTGGGTCTGGCCGAACATTTTAAAGAACGAAGCAAATGTCTCATCTGCCTAGGTTATCCAGAAAAAACTATGTACCTAAACTGTGCTTATATCCGCGGCCACTAGTGCATCAATTCATGGCCGAAGGAGCCCCATGGGAAAGGTTTGTCGTGTCCCTTCTGCTCTGTGGTCACTCAGAAGAATGAGATCAAGACACAGGGTCAGTTGGGGGAGCTGGTGTCCAAGATCAGGGATCTGGAGTCCTGGGTTCTGGGACGCACGTCCAGGGACAAGAGGAAGGAATTGGGCCCTGCTAAGTGAGCTGCTGAAACACAGAGTCCAACCCAACTTTCCAGTCCAGAAACTATCCTGTGGGCAAGGAAGTTTCACCACGGTCCCAGGGGAAGGCAGGGAAGCTCCTTTCTATGCAAAGCTCCCACTGGGGAAGTTAATGTACTTAACTCCAGGTGAGAAAGGCAAAGTCCTGCCCTCTGGGCCTGTGAGGAGAGGGAGTCTGACCACAGAGGCTGAGAGTGGGGACCCTGCCCCCACCCCCCCTGCAGTATGACCCATCCTGACACCGGCACCTGCACAATGGACGGAGACCTGAAACTGCCCTCTTTTCCTTGCTCACATTCCTTCTTCTTCCTCACTCATCATCAAACCCTGCCTGTGACTTTCAGGTAAAAGCCAATCAGTACACCTCATGTTAGCATCATTACTCTTATGCCTTTATATATTCCCGCAAGAAGAGGGGACAGAAGACACTGCTTTTTCAACTATAATACAAGTTGTATTTGTTTTATTTTTTTTACAAAAGTGGAAAGTGAAATGTATGCAATTTTAATCCTGACTGCTTAACATATTCTGAATTCTCACTGCATGGAATTTCCTTCCCATCTGAGTGCTTCATTTGGTTCTCATGTACACGAGTCATCTCCAGAGCCTGAGAAATGCTGCTGCGAGGTGACCCAGGCCCTCCACACGTCTCCACAGAGGCAAGAAAGGAAACTAACCTGTCCAAATTCCTCTCCTCTGTCAGGGGGGTGACAGGGGCTCTACAGCAGGTGCGGCCCCACCAACACCCGTGCCTGCCAGTGTTTGCCCCCAGAGCCGAGCCCTGGAAGGACTGGGGAGGCCCCGGGCAGGCCTGAGGGGAGGACCCAGGGTGGGCCGTGACCACGAGGTGGGAAGCGGGCCCATCACTGTGTAGCTGGAGCAGCAGGTTTGACAGGTGCAGGGACTCTGGCTCTGGTGCTCAGAGCCTCTGTCCTGTGCCTGGCTCGTCCCAGGAGCTCAGTGGGACCGTGAGAGCCATTGTGTGCAGCCAACCCAGCAGCCTTCACACAGGCCTCTAGAATTCCCGCCAGCCAGGGAGGGTCTCTGGGCCACTGCACCCGGGCCTCTCTCCCATGGAGCCAAGTGCAGGTTTTATTCTGATCCCAGGACCGGGGATGTGGGTGAGGGGAGGAGGAGAGAGAGGTGCTCCAGGGTGTGCCTCCCACCTGACTTCTGCAGCAGGACCCGGGAGCAGTGCAGGAGCCCCCCAGGGAACATTCTCTGTGCCCCCCTCCCTGGCAGCACCCTTTCCCCCAGGGCAGACCTGAGGGCGGTCCCTGCAGGGGCCGGTCCGAGACCCGAAGGTGCAGAGGGAGAGGTTCCCTGGCGCTTCCTGCACCTGGCTCGCAGGGAAGCACTGTCTCCAGCTCAAGTGTGCTGGACAGACTGTGTCCCACCAGACCACCTCTGGCAGGGGTCATACCACACCTAACCCGGTAACTCCCCTGCTCAGTTCCCAACACACGAGATTCAAACATGAGCCAGGTTTGCTGCCTGGCAGATGCAGAGCAGAAAAGAGCAGGTCTCGGGGAAAGATCATCTTAAATAGCAGAGCACACCTGAAACCCATCCACATAATATCTCCTACTATTTTGTCATTGATATATGAAGAAAACAAGACAAACATCACACATATTTACTTCTCCCTGATTTCACAACCCCAGTCTCCCACCTCAGTCTGCAAAGCAGCTCGTGAGCCAGACTGCTCCCGGAAACCTCCTCTCTGGATTCCTACCTGAATGTAGGTCTCTTCGGGAGGAGGGGGCAGCAAACAGAGAGAGGAGTTGAAATGGGAGAACATGGCAGGGGAGAGGGAGGGAAGAAGGAGAGATGAAGGGAAGGAAGGTCAACCACCAGTTTTGATTTTGTGGTTCCTAGTGTGGATGACACAGAGGCGGTCTGTCAGCCCTTCTCGCTTTCCAGAAAGCGAATGGAGACTGGATTGTTTGCCAGAGCTCGCTGACATTACGGTGACCACATTAACTCAGTAGGTGTAATCTAAGCGCTGAGCACGGGCCAGGCTCTCTTCACAAATCAGCTCCTTAACCCCCCACAGGCCCTGTGATCTAAGTTCCCATCCTACCCACAAGGAAACTGGGTCTCAGAGAGATGAAGTGACCTGCCCAGAGCTGCACAGCACATGACTGGACAGGCTGTAATTCAAACCCAAGTTCCCAGATTCCAAATGCCAGAGACTTGACTGTCACACTGTCCCACTCTCCAAGGAAATTGCTGTTTATTGAGCTCCTACTATATGCTGGGCACTGTGTGAGGCATGAGGGATACAGGGATGAATAAGACAGAGCCATTCTATGTGCGGCTTGTCATGGGTCGTCTGCACTGGGAACCTCGAGGATGGAGCCAACTTGTTCCCAGCGTCTAATATGGAGCGTGGCCCACAGGGGTATCAGTTGATGTTGGCTGAAGAAATGCACCCACATGTGCCCTTGATTGCTTTCACTGATGGAGTCCCATGATTGCTTCCCATTTTAAAGACAGCAAAATGGCGTGACCAGACTGAAAACCGGAACTCCGGTGCGCTCACTGGAACCAGACTGAGACCAGGAGCTCCAGGAGCACACGGGGGTGGCTGGCGGCTGGCAGTGTTAGAAACACAAAGGACAGAGATGCGCCGGCCCTGGAAGTGAAGGCTGCGACGCTGGGTTTGGGGCACACATCCCGGGATACTGCAGGGTTGAGCAGCACCAACAGAATCAGAGTTAAAGTGGCCAGAACATCAGTGGAGAATGGTCCGCGATCCCTCTGTTCTGAGACAGAGGCTGAGATTCAGCCACTGCTGCTCTGACTCTCAGAAGAGGCACAGCAAAGCCCAGGGAAAGCCGCCAGAGAACAAAAGCCTGGAAATAATGGCTCACAGTGTGCCCATCTCCATCCCCCCTCGTGGGCGACATGGAGACGCTACCCAAATAGGATTGCCTGAGTATCGGTGCGGCAGGCCCCTCCCCCAGAAGGCAGGCTGAAAAATCAAGAAGCCCACATCCCTAAGATCCCTATAAAACAAGGACACACGGCCTGGGTCCCGGTCAATAATTTGGGCTCTGGACAACCCTGCAACCTCTCCTCATCAGAATGACCAGAAGGAGAAATCCCCCCCCAGCAAAGAAAAGACAATGAGTCTGTGGCCTCTGCCACAGAACTAATGGATATGGATATAACCAAATAATCAGAAATGGAGTTCAGAGTAACAATGGTTAAGATGATGTGTAGACTTGAAAAAAAGTATTAACGAAAATGTTAATGAGAATATAGAATCTCTAAGGGCAGAAATGAGAGCGAATCTAGTAGAAATTAAAAATTCTATGAGTCAAATGCAGTCAAAACTAGATGGTCTGACAGCCATGGTGAATGAGGAAGAAGAACGTATCAGCAAATTGGAGGATGGGTTGGTAGAAGAGAAAGCTGGAATAGAATCTGGACTCAAAAAAATCCACGCTCAAGAATGTAGGTTACGGGAGATTACTGACTCAATGAAACGTTCCAATTTCAGAATCATCAGCATCCCTAAGGGGGTGGAGAAAAACAGAGATCTAGAAGAGATACTTGAACAAATTGTAGCTGAAAACTTCCCTAATCTAGCAAGGGAAACAAACATTCATGTCCATGAGGCAGAGAGGACCACTCCCAAGCTCAACCATGACAAAACTACACCATGTCACGTCATAGTGCAATTCACAAATATTAGATCCAAGGATACAGTATTGAAAGCGGCCAAGGCAAAGAAGTTGCTCACATACAAAAGGCAAAAATGTCAGGATTACATCAGACTTGTCTACACAGACCTGGAATGAGAGAAAGGGTGAGGGGGCATTTCTAAAGTGCTTTCAGAGAAAAACATGCAGCCAAGGATCCTTTATTCAGCAAAGATGTCATTAAGAATTGATGGAGAGATAAAGACCTTCCAGAATCGCCAGAAACTGACCAATTTCATAACCATGAAACCAGCCCTACAGGAGATATTAAGGGGGGGGTTCTATAAAAGTAAAAAGGCCCCAAGAGTGATACAGAACAGAAAGTCACAATCTATAGAAACAAAGACTTTACTGGCTACATGGTATCATTAAAATCATATCTCTCAATAATCAGTCTCAATGTAAATGGCCTAAATGCTCCCATAAAACACCACAGTGTTGCAGATTAGATAAAAAGAAATGACCCATCCATTTGCTGTCTACAAGAGACTCATTTTGAACCTAGAGATACATTCAGAATGAAAGTAAAGGGATGGAATACCATCTTTCACTCCAATGGACCTCAAAAGAAAGCTGGGGTAGCAATTCTCATATCAGACAGATTGGATTTAAACTAAAGACTATAGTTAGAGACACAGAAGGGCACTATATTATTCTTAAAGGATGTATCCAACAAGCAGATATGACAATTATAAATATATATGCCCCCAACAGGGGAGCAGCAAGATACACAAGCCAACCCTTAACCACAAAAAAAAGACATAGAGATAAAAATACGCTAATAGTAGGGGGCCTCAACACTCCAATATCAGCAATAGACAGATCACCTAAGCAAGAAATCAGTAAAGAAATAAGAGCTTTGAATGCCATACTCGAAGAGTTGGACCTCATAGACATATATAGAACACTACACCCCAGAACCAAAGAATACTCATTCTATTCTAATGCCCATGAAACATTCTCAAGAATAGACCATGTTCTGAGTCACAAAAGAGGTCTCAACTGATACCAAAACACTGAAATTATACTCTGCATATTCTGAGACCACAACACTCTGAAATTGGAACTCAACCACAAGGAAAAATTTGGAAGAAACTCAAACACTTGGAGACTAAGAACCATCTGGCTCAGGAATGATTTGATAAACCAGGAAATCAAAAATCAATCTAAACAATTTATGGAGACCAACGAGAATGAGAACACAACAGTCCAAAACCTATGGGATACTGCAAAGGCAGTCCTACGGGGAAAATACATAGCCATCCAAGCCTCACTCAAAACAATAGAAAAATCTGAAATGCAGTTTTTATATTCTCACCTCAAGAAGCTGGAACAGCAACAGAGGGACAGGCCTAATCCACGCATGAGGAAGCAGTTGACCAAGATTAGAGGAGAAATCAATGAATTAGAAACCAGGAGTACAGTAGAGCAGATCAACAGAACTAGAAGCTGGTTCTTTGAGAGAATCAATAAAATGGACAGACCACGGGCAAGACATATCCAAAAGAATAGAGAAAGGACCCAAATTAATAAAATTATGAATGAAAAAGGAAAGGTCACAACCAACACTAATGAAATTGGAAGGATTATTAGAAACATTTATCAACAGCTTTATGCCAATAAATTAAGCATTCTATGAGATGGAGGCCATCCTGGAACCCATAAACTACCGAGACTGAAGCAGGAAGAAATTGAGTTTTTAAACAGGCCAATTAATTATGAAGAGATTCAGTCAGTGATAAACAACTTTCCAAAAAACAAAACTCCAGGCCCGGATGGTTTTCCTGGGGAATTCTACCAAACATCCAAAGAATAAATAATACCTATTCTCCTAAAGTTATTTCAAAAAATAGAAACAGAAGGAAAGCTACCAAACTCATTCTATGAGGCCAATATTACCTTGATCCCAAAACCAGGCAAAGACCCCATCAAAAAGGAGAATTACAGACCGATTTCCCTAATGAATATGGACACCAAAATCCTCCACAAGATCCTGGCCAATGGAATCCAACAGTACATTAAAAGGATTATCCATCATGACCAAGTGGGATTCATCCCTAGGATGCAAGGGTGGTTTAACATTCCCAAACCTATCAGTGTCTTAGATTTTACCCAGAAAGAAAAATTCAAAAATCATATGATTCTCTCAATAGATGCAGAAAAGGCATTTGACAAAATACAGCATCCTTTCCTGATTAAAACCCTTCAGAGTGTAGGGATAGAGGGTACATTCCTCAATCTCATAAAAACCATCTATGAAAAGCCTACAGCAAATATCATTCTCAATGGGGAAAAGCTGGAAGGCTTTCTCTTAAGATCAGGAACACGACAAGGATGCCCACTCTTGCCATTATTATTCAACATAGTACTAGAAGTCCCTGCAACAGCAATCAGACAATAAAAAGGGATAAAAGGTATCCACATTGGCAAAGAAGAAGTCAAACTGTCTCTCTTCGCAGATGACATGATACTCTATATGGAACACCCAAAAGAATCCACCCCCAAATTATTAGAAGTTATAGAGCAATTCAGTAATTTGGCGGGATACAAAATCAATGCTCAAAAATCAGTTGCATTTCTATACACGAATAATGAGACTGAAGAAAGGGAAATTAGGGAATCCATCTCATTGACAATAGCACCAAAAACCACACGTTACCTTGGAATTAACTTAACCGGAGATATAAAGGATCTATATTCTAGAAACTATAAATTACTCTTGAAATACATCGAAGAAGACACAAAAAGATGGAAATATATTCCATGCTCATGGATCAGAAGAATTAACAGAGTGAAAATGTCCATGCTACCCAGAACAATCTACAATTTCAATGCTATCCCGATCAAAATACTGATGACAATTTTCAAAGAACTGGAACAAATAGTCCTTAAATTTGTATGGAACCAGAAAAGACCACAAATTGCCAAGGAACTGTGGAAAAGGAAAAACAAAGCTGGGGGCATCACAATGCTGGATTTCGAGCTGTACTACAAAGCTGTGCTCACAAAGACAGCATGGTACTGGCACAAAAACAGACACATAGACCAATGGAACAGAATAGAGAACCCAGAAATGGACCCTCGGCTCTTTGCACAACTAATCTTTGATAAAGCAGGAAAAACATCGGTGGGAAAAAGACAGTCTCTTCAATAAATGGTGCTGGGAAAATTGGACAGCTACATGCAAAAGAATGAAACTTGACCACTCTTTCACACCATACACAAAGATAAACTCCAAATGGATGAAAGACCTCGATGTGAGACAGGAATCCATCAAAGTCCTAGAGGAAAACATAGGCATCAACCTCTATGACATCGGCCACAGCAACCTTTTTCATGACACATCTCCAAAGGCAAGAGAAACAAAAGATAAAATGAACTTGTGGGACTTCATCAATATAGAAAGCTTCTGCACAGCCAAGGAAACAGTCAAAAAAACTAAGAGGCAGCCCACAGAATGGGAGAATATATTTGCAAATGATACTACAGATAAAAGACTGGTATCCAAGATCTACAAGAACTTCTCAAAGTCAATACGCGAGAAACAAATACACAAATCATAAAATGGGCAAAAGATATGAACAGACACTTTTCCAATGATGACATATAAATGGCTAACAGACACATGAAAAAAATGTTCAAAATCATTAGTCATCAGGGAAATTCAAATCAAAACCACACTAAGATACCACCTTACACCAGTTAGAATGGCAAAAGTTGACAAGGCAAGAAACAACAATTGCTGGAGAGGATGTGGAGAAAGGGGATCCCTCCTACATTGTTGGTGGGAATGCAAGTTGGTACAGCCACTCTGGAAAACAGTGTGGAGGTCCCTTAAAAAGTTAAAAATTGAGCTACCCTATGACCCAGCCATTGCATTACTGGGTATTTACCCCAAAGATACAGACATAGTGAAGAGAATGGCCATATGCACCCCAATGTTCATAGCAGCATTGTCCACAATAGCTAAATCGTGGAAGGAGCTGAGATGCCCTTCAACAGATGACTGGATTAAGAAGTTGTGGTCCATATATACCATGGAATATTACTCAGCTATCAGAAAGAATGAGTTCTCAACATTTGCTGCAACATGGACAGCATGGGAGGAGATAATGCTAAGTGAAATAAGTCAAGCAGGGAAAGACAATTATCATATGATTTCCCTCATCTATGGAACATAAGAAGTAGGAAGATCGGTAGGGGAAGAAAGGGATAAAGAAAGGGGGGGTAATCAGAAGAGGGAATGAAGCATGAGAGACTATGGACTCTGAGAAACAAACTGAGGGCTTTCAGGGGGTGGGGGTGGGGGAATGGGATAGACTGGTGATGGGTAGTAAGGAGGGCACGTATTGCATGGTGCACTGGGTGTTATACGCAACTAATGAATCATCGAACTTTACATGAGAAACCAGGTATGTACTGTATGGTGACTAATATAATCTAATAAAAAAACATTAAAATTAAAAAAATGAGAAAGAAAAAAGAAATTCACCGGGGGCTCGGGGGCCCTGCCCGTTCTCCCGCCGTGAATGCTCGGCGGTGCCCCGAGGGGCCTGGGTGGTGGCGCGGCGGCAGGCTGAGTCCGGCGCTGGGGCTCGGGTGTCCCCAATCCTGGTCGCTGCAGCACCAGGCCCCTGGGGAGGGGCCCCTCGGCAGCCGACCTAGGGTTAGGTTTAAGACCTAGGAGCCCGGCAGGCCTGATTCACTGGCTGTGCATCAAGGTGGGTGTAGGGCCGAGGTGAGAGCGCAGGTGAGGGGGAGCCTGGGCTCCACTGTTGGGGCGCGGGGACCTGCACAGTGTAGCCAGGAGTTTGGGGGACCCTCCAGTTCTCCCGCCCTGAATGCTAGGTGGTGCTCCAAGAGGCCCCGGTGGCTGCACAGCCACAGGCTGAGCCTGGCACTGGGGTAGGTGTCCCAAATCCCCAGGTCTGTGGTGAAAGGCCCCTGGGGAGGGGCCCCTCGGCGGCCGACCTAGGGTTTGGGTTAGGCCTCAGGAGCCGGGCTGCTCGATCCACCGGCTGTGCCGCGAGCAGGGCTACGGGCCACAATGTGGGCGTGGGGGAGGATGAGCCTGGGTCCCACGGTTGGGTCGCGGGGGGCTGCCAATGGTCGCCGGGGGCTTATGGAGCCCTTCTGGTTCTCCCACTCTGAATGCTCGGCGGCAGCCCAAGGGTCCCGGGTTGCTGCGCTGCGGCAGGCTGAGTCCCTCCCTGGGGCTCAGATCTCACGAATCCCCGGCGTTGTGGCGCCTGGCCCCTGGCGGCGCCTGGCCCCTGGGGAAATGCCCCTCGGTGTCCTACCTAGGGTTAGGGTTAGGCCCCAGGAGCCCGGAAGGCCCTGCTCGCTGGCTGTGCGGTGAGCTGGGCGGCCAGCCAAGGTGAGGGTGCAGGTGAGGGGGAGCATGGGCGCTAGGGTTGGGGCACTAGGGGCTGCCAAATGTTGCCTTTGCCTTGGAGGGCCCTGCCTGTTCACCAGTCTTGAATGCTCTGTGACGCCCCAAGGGGCCAGGGTTGCTGCGCCTCAGCAGTCTGAGTCCTGCCCTGGGGCTCAAGTGTCCCCAGTCACCGGGGCTGCGGCACCAGGCACCTGGGGAGGGGCCCTTCTGCGGCTGACCCTGGGTTAGAGTTAGGCCCCAGGATCCTGGCAGGCCTGATCTGCCGGCTGTGCTGCGAGCTGTGCAGCGGCCTGAGGTGAAGGTGTAGTGGAGGAGGAGGTTGGCCCCAATGTTGGGACGCGGGGGGCTGCCGAAGGTCGGGGGGGGGGCTCGGAGGGGCCCTGCTGGTTCTCCCTCCCTGAATGCTAGGTGGCAGGTTCCCAATTCGACTGGATGACTTCAGTTGGGGGGGCAGGGATGAGGGAGGGGCTGAAGAGAGGGTCAGGGTGATCCATTCTAATGAGCCTCATTCAATGGTATCATTCAAATGCAGAGAGCTTTCTGTTAAAGTCAGAGCCTGGGGCTTCTCTCCACTGAATGGCTTTCCCCACCTTCCCCAACCCTTAGACTGCAGCTTGCAAAGTTCTGGGAAGAAAGGGAGGGAAGGAGAAAGGAAAGGGGGAGAAGGGGAAAGAGGATCTCTGAAGAGTTCACCTCATCTGGGTGTCAGTCCTTCATTCCATTTCTATGAAACATGGACAGAGGCCTGCCTTCTGTCACTGCCTCAAGCTGAAGTAAGGTGCAGTAGAGGCTTTGAATGGAAGGGTCTGATACAGTGCAGGTGGCAACTTTTGGTCCCTTGTGTTAATGGAGGGGGTCTCAAAGATAGTTTCTTATCTGAGAACTTAGATATTTTTCTACATGGTTTGGTACTATATGACTTCATTGATTTTATCCCCAAGTATACTCTATGGAATAGTAACAGCATAGTACAACCCAACTGTCTCATTCTGTCTCAAATCGATCTGATCCAGTGGGCCTCGGAGAGTACAGATCGGTAAATCAGTCTGAGCCCCTCCCCCCGTGGTGGTGGTGGGGGGGAAGGTCGTGGTGGTTAAGAGCTTCTTGTAGCCAAGTAGCTTAGTGTTTGGTTTTACCTACTTGGGTTCTTTTTTTTTCCCTTTACATATCTTTATTAAGTAATCTCTACACCCAATGTGGGGCTCAAAGTCACAACCCCGGGGTCAAGAGTAGCATGTTCTACTGACTGAGCCAGCCAGGTGCTCCTATTTATATGGGTTCTTATTTCCAAAGAGGAGTTAATAGAGGTGCCGCAAGCGGAGTTAACTATCACAGACTCTGCCTCATTCAGCAAGCAATCCGGTAGTTCATAAGAGGCATTTCTATGGAAACAAAAGGAAAACACTGGTTAATGGTTGGAACAAGGGATAAACCCAGTGTCTAAGTCCAGAGTACTGCCAGTGAGAAGGTCTCTAGGAAGTCAGGCTTGAAGCATCCTCAGATAGAGTGAGGGTGGGCAGGGGCAATCTGACGAATTTGTCTTGTGTGTAGTTCAAATATCTCATTTTGAGTGGCCCATAGAGCAACAGGCACAAAGATTGTCTATGTACGAGCTATCGTTGCCATTTCCCTGAAATTTATTTCAAGTTGTCCAGCTTTCATTTGCCAGACTTCAGGAAAAAGGGCAGTTTCAGTTCTTAATGATTGTAGGGTAAGAGAATGGGAGAATGTTGGAAACCTTAGTTTGAAGAGTCATAGTCAGAGACTCAAGGAAACCCGAAGGATTCAGGATCCAGTTCAGGTTTATAGGCAAACAAGATTTGTTCAAAGATAATTAATCAGAACTAGCACCTAACACCTACAAAAGTGTGTTATTGAAATACAATCTTTCTCCCTAAAGTCACCTTCATTCCTGTCAAAGATAGCCAAATGAAGATTAATTTGTTTATAAAACAAGTCCAGTTTTTAACAAACATGACCTAATCATCTACATAAGCACAGCAATTGACCATATCATATATAAGGTCTTTTTCTTTCTTCCTTCCTTCCTTCCTTCCTTCCTTCCTTCCTTCCTTCCTTCCTTCCTTTTTCTTTCTTTCTTTCTTTCTTTCTTTCTTTCTTTCTTTCTTTCTTTCTTTCTTTCTTTCTTTCTTTCTTTCTTTCTTCTTTCTTTCTTTCTTTCTTTCTTTCTTTCTTTCTTTCTTTCTTTTTCTTTTAAATCTGCTTTGATGTAGCTTTTTATAAGGAATTTTACATTGAACCTTTAACTGCCTTTTTAAAGCCAAGAGCCAAGCCAAGTATTGCCCATCAGATTTGTCTGCAAGACCTGTAAATTGGGGTCAATTGCTCTCATCTTGAGGTCCTCCAAATTTCCTGAAGTTCCTGCATCTGTCAGGAGGTGGCATTCTTTACTCACCTGGTAAGACTGAGGAGAACACTGTAAGTAAGGTATCAGGCCAACATTTCCAAGGGGCTTTATTGGCTCCATAAAGTCGATCTGACTTTCTTAAAGCTGTCTCATCATATCTGAGTCTATGCTTGTGTCTCTGAAAGATGACTTTCCAGGGGCACCTGGCTGGTTCAGTCAGTAGAGAGCACGTCTCTCTCTTTTTTTACCCTTCATTTTTTTAAGGTTTTATTTATTTGACAGAGAGAGAGAGAGAGACAGCGAGAGGGGGAACACAAGCAGGGGGAGTAGGAGAGGGAGATGCAGGCTCCCACTGAGCGGGGATCCCCGATGCAGGACTTCATGCCAGGACCCTGGGATCATGACCTGAGCTGCAGGCAGACACTTAACAACTGAGCCACCTAGGCACCCGAGAGCATGACTCTTGATCTCGGGGTGATGAGTTCGAGCCCCACATTGGGTGCATGTGGAGATAACTAAAAAAATGAAATCTGAAAAAAAAAAGCCATTCCAGTCAAAGCTTTGGTAATAGAACCAAACTTTCCAATGGTATCTTGTTATGAGGAACACAGATACCCACTGAACTTAGGTGAATAATTTATAATTGCCCTAAAAGGAATAAAAATATTTTATAATTGCCCTAAAAGAATCCTGGAGGCTTACAGGTATGGAGAAAAGATAAGTATTTGAATTTGTTTATAAAAGAACATTTTTATCAAATTTCTGTAAGTTGTATTATTTTTTAAAGATTTTATTTATTTTTTATTTATTTATTTATTTATTTATTTATTTATTTATTTATTTATGAGAGACTGACAGACAGATATCGAGAGAGATCATGAGCAGGGAGGAGAGGGAGAAGCAGGCTCCCCACTGAACAGGGAGCCCAACGACGACATGGGGTGTCATGAAAACGGTAGCATGTGCAAAAATGTGTATGAAAACAGAGGCGTAAAGCACGTTGCTTCACTCTATGGAGCACACTCTATAGACACCATGTCTCAACTCGCAACTTCTGTCATGAAGATGGAAGCCTTGGCAAGAGTGTGTGCAAGCATGTAAAGAAAGTGCCATCTACTTAATTCTGAGAACCAAGTATGTGGAGATAGAATACAACATCAAACCCACCTCCTGACGAATGAATCAACCAGGGTTTTCTTCCCCATGTGTTGAACCTTAAGGGAAGTGCCATAAACTTAATAGTAGGTGAGAGCATGGGGTAGATAACGTCTTACAACCAACAACTTCTGTCATGAAGACGGAAACATTTGCAACGTTTTGTTGAAAGCAAAAGGAAAGTGGCAGAGACTTAGCTTCAAGAAAGGACTGTACCGAATCCATCCTTCAAGGCACATCTTCTTTCATGAAGTTGGAAGCATTCTCAGAAGGGTGTTTCTCAGCATAAGGGAATTATCGTATGCTTAACTTTACGAAAGAACTCCATAGAAAACCCTCTGAAACTCACATCTTCTCTCATGAAGCTGGAAGCATTGGCTCAAGGGTGAGGGAATGTGTAAAGAAATGCCATTTACTCAACTCTGAGCACCAAGCCTCTGTATAGAGAATGCAACTTCAAACACCCTGATGCATGAAGAGAGAAGCTTTTTCAAATATCTGTGTTGAACCATAAGAGAAGTGCCATACACTTCACACTAAGAAAGAGCACCATCTAGAGACAACCATCCAAATCACATCTACCTTCATGAAGATGGATGTATTTTCCAAAAGTGTGTATGAAAACCTAATGAACGTGCTGTATGCTCAAGTAAGAACACCCTTTGGAAAAGATCTTCCAACTCACATCTTCTGTAATGAAGATGGAAGTACTTGCAGAAATGTGAATGAAAGCATAAGGAGAGGTTCTATCCAAGTAGTTGTGAGACCCAAGTCTGTGTTGATACAAGGCAACATCGAACTAATATTGTGACCCATGTATATACACGCATTTTCCAATATGTGCATTGAACTTTAATGAAAGGGTAATATACACAAATCTCAGTCAGAACACCGAATAGACACAATCTTCCAAGTCACATCTTCTGTTAGGAAGATGGCAAGTTTATTAAAAGTGCCCATGAATGGATAAGGAAAGTGTCACCTACTTTACTCTAGGAGAGAACACTCTATATAAAAGCATCTTGCACCTCACATATGGTGTCATGAAGGGGGAGCATTGTCCAAAACAGCATGTGCAAGCATCAAGATAATGTCCTTCGTTTAACTACGTAAGAACACTACACAGAAAGCATCTCTCAACTCACATCTGTCATGAGGAGGAAAGCCGTTCGAAAAGGTTGTGTGAAAATGAAAAGAAAGTGCCATCAGTCCATTCAGCGAACCAAGTTTGTGTACAGAGATGGCAACATTGATCAGTGAAGATACCAGGGTTTCCCAATACGTGTGTTGAACCTTAAGGAAACTGCCATAGTCAAAACTCTCAGTAAGAAGAGGGTATGGAAAGGGTTCAACTATCCACACTATCCAACTATCCACACTGGATAGTTGTGAGAACCAAGTCTCTGTTGATAGAAGGCAACATCAAACTAACACCGTGACCCCTGAATATGTGGGAGAGCAACGCTGTTTACTCAACTCTGAGCACCAAGCCTGTGTTTAGAGAATGCAACCTCAAACACCCTGATGCATGAGGAGAGAAGCTTTTTCAAATATCTGTGTTGAACCTTAAGAGAAGTTCCATTAGCATAGCACTAAGAAAGATCACCATCTAGAGACAACATTCCAAATCACATCTACTTTCATGAAAATGGATGTAATTTCCAAAAGTGTGTATGAAAACCTAAGGAATGTGCTGTATGCTCAAGTAAGAACAGCCTTTGGAAAGATCTTCCATCTCACATCTTCTGTAATGAAGATGGAAGTACTTGCAGATGTGTGAGTGAAAGCATAAGGAGAGGTTCTATCTAAGTAGTTGTGAGAACCAAGTCTGTGGTGATAGAAGGCATCAACGAACTAACATTGTGACCCATGAATTCTAACTGGTGTAAGGTGGTATCTTAGTGTGGTTTTGATTTGAATTTCCCTGATGACAAATGATTTTGAACACTTTTTATGTGTCTGTTAGCCATTTGTATGTCATCATTGGAAAAGTGTCTGTTCATATTTCCTGCCCATTTTATGATTTGTTTATTTGTTTCTTGTGTATTGAGTTTGAGAAGTATTATCCATCATGACCTAGTGGGATTCATCTCTGGGATGCAAGGGTGGTTCAACATTCGCAAATCAATCAGTGTCATAGATTTTATCCAGAAGGAAAAATTCAAAAATCATATGATTCTCTCAATATATGCAGAAAAAGCATTTGACAAAATACAGCATCCTTTCCTGATTAAAACCCTTCAGAGTGTAAGGATAGAGGGTACATTCCTCAATGTCATAAAATCAGTCTATGAAAAGCCTACAGCAAATATCATTCTCAATGGGGAAAAGCTGGAAGCCTTTCCCTTAAGATCAGGAACACGACAAGGATGCCCACTCTCGCCACTATTATTCAGCATAGTACTAGAAGTCCTTGCAACAGCAATCAGACAACAAAAAGGGATAAAAGATATCCAAATCAGCAAAGAAGAAGTCAAACTGTCTCTCTTCGCAGAAGACATGATACTCTATATGGAAAACCCAAAAGAATCCACTCCCAAACTACTAGAAGTTATAGAGCAATTCAGTAATGTGGCGGGATACAAAATCAATGCTCAGAAATCAGTTGCATTTCTATACACGAATAATGAGACTGAAGAAAGAGAAATTAGGGAATCCATCCCATTTGCAATAGCACCAAAAATCATGGAATTAACTTAACCAGAGATGTAAAGAATCTATATTATAGAAATTATAAATCACTCTTGAAAGACATTCAAGAAGACACAAAAGATGGAAAAATATTCCATGCTCATGGATCAGAAGAATTAACATAGTTAAAATGTCCATGCTACCCAGAGCAATCTACACTTTCAATGCTATCCCAATCAAAATACCAATGACATTTTTCAAAGAACTGGAACAAATAGTCCTTAAATTTGTATGGAACCAGAAAAGGCCCCAAATCGCCAAGGAACTGTTGAAAAGGAACAACAAAAATGGGGGCATCACAATGCCGGATTTCGAGCTGTACTACAAAGCTGTGATCACAAAGACAGCATGGTACTGGCACAAAAACAGATACATAGACCAATGGAACAGATTAGAGAACCCAGAAATGGACCCTCGGCTCTTTGGGCAACTAATCTTTGCCAAAGCAGGAAAAAACATCCAGTGGAGAAAAGACAGTTTCTTCAATAAACGGTGGTAGGAAAATTGGACAGCTACATGCAAAAGGATGAAACTTGACCACTCTCTCACACCATACACAAAGATAAACTCTAAATCGATGAAAGACCTTGATGTGAGATAGGAATCCATCAAAATCCTAGAGGAGAGCATAGGCAGCAACCTCTACGGCATCGGCCACAGCAACCTTTTTCATGACACATCTCCAAAGGCAAGAGAAACAAAAGATAAAATGAACGTGTGGGACTTCATCAAGATAAAAAGCTTCTGCACAGCCAAGAAAACCGCCAAAAAAACTAAGAGGCAGCCCACGGAATGGGAGACTATATTTGCAAATGATACTACAGATAAAAGACTTGTATCCAAGATCTACAAAGAACTTCTCAAACTCAACACACGAGAAACAAATAAACAAATCATAAAATGGGCAGAAGATATGAACAGACACTTTTCCAATGAAGGCATACAAATGGCTAACAGACACATGAAAAATGTTCAAAATCATTAGCCATCAGGGAAATTCAAATCAAAACCACACAGAGGTACCACGTTACATCAGTTAGAATGGCAAAAATTGACAAGGCAAGAAACAACAATTGTTGGGGAGGATGTGGAGAAAGGGGATCCCTCCTACATTGTTGGTGGGAATGCAAGTTGGTACAGCCACTCTGGGAAACAGTGTGGAGGTCCCTTAAGAAGTTAAAAATAGAGCTACCCTATGATCCAGCCATTGCACTACTGGGTATTTACCCCAAAGATACAGTCGTAGTGAAGAGAAGGGCCATATGCACCCCAATATTCATAGCAGCTCTGTCCACAATAGCTAAATCGTGGAAGGAGCTGATATGCCCTTCAACAGATGACTGGATTAAGAACTGTGGTCCATATATACAACGGAATATTACTCAGCTATCAAAAAGAACGCTTTCTCAACATTTGCTGCAACATGGATGGCATTGGAGGAGATAATGCTAAGTGAAATAAGTCAAGTAGAGAAAGACAATTATCATATGGTTTCTCTCATTTATGGAACATAAGAACTAGGAAGATCAGTAGGAGAAAAAAGGGATAAAGAAAGGGGGGGTATTTAGAAGGGGGAATGAAGAATGAGAGTGTATGGACTCTGAGAAACAAACTGAGGGCTTCAGAGGGGAGGGGGTGGGGGAATGGGATAGGCTGGTGGTGGGTAGTAAGGAGGGCACGTATTGCATGGTGCACTGGGTGTTATACTCAAGTAATGAATCATTGAACTTTACATCAAAAGCCAGGGATGTACTGTATGATGACTAACATAATATAATAAAAAAATATTTAAAGAATAATTAAAAACAGAAACAGCAAAAACAAAACAAAACAAAACAAAACAAAACAAAAACTACCCCAAGGCCTGATTCCAAACACTTTGAGACTTAGCCTGAGAAGCCACCTGATACAAATGAAAAAATGCTGCCTGGATCTCCTGATCGGAAGGGCAGGGGAATCACAAAGGCCAGAAGCTTTTTTCTCTTTCCAGAAGAAGAATGCAGAATTTTCTAAAAGGGCTCCCAAGTTTGGTCAATAGAGTTTTCTCTTTGCCCAAGCCTATCCCTATTTCTTAGTCAGATTGCTAGGAAATTGTGCTAGTCACTTCATTTTTAATATTATCTCATTCTCATTCCTAATGAAGGACTTTGGTTTCTCAAGTATTTCATTTCCATCTCTTTGATGTTTTCTCAAACTCGGTTCTCCCTGGGGGCCATCCAGATCCAATGTCTCAGAGCAATACCCTCTGTATTCAACTGGAAACCTGGCTAAATCCTTGAGAATGTGGGCAGACTGGGACACAGGAGCCCTCTTATCACGCCTTCTGAACTATTTCGAATTGGGCAGGATTAGGCAATTGAAGTTGCTCAATGGTGAATATTTGTGTGTAGGCATAGCCAGAGGTTTTGGGGTGGGGAACTGCCTTCATTTGTAAGGTAAGGAAACACAAAGTTAGACCCCTTATTCCCAGATTTATTTCACTCCCATATGAAATGTAGAACTTTGAATCTCATTGCAGATATTCTCATTTTCTTGGCATTTTTCTAATGAGATCTTGGTCACCATCAGGGGCCATGGTGTTGTCACACAGCCAGTGCCCTGTGAAGGGTGGTGCATTCCAAGTCTGGTCCTGTGCTAAGCAAGAGCAGTCAGCATCTGATCTTCCTAAAGGAAGTATGGCATTCCTGTTCCTGAGCACTTGGTTCTTGCCAGGTTACAAAGTGCAATGATGTGTAACCAGCTTGCCTCCAACCTCTGGCTCATGGAGATGCCTTCATTTTGAAGAAAAGACCATTCCCACATGGGCAGCATGCTCCTAGAGCTGTTCAGTGCAGAAAGAACTTTTCCAAGGAATACTGCTCCAAATACTTGGTCATCAGGTGGGAGAATGAACATTCTACGCCTGAATCATTGCTATCTTTAATCACTGATGGAAAAGCAGGAAAAAGAGCCAACACTGGAAGCATTCTTTCTCTTTATGGAGGCAGAATGAAGGCTCTGACTAAAATTTTCCTGGGGTTGCAAATGGATGTTTCCATTAACCCAAGTCCATGGGTGATTCTTATTCCCAAAACTGCCAACCTGTTAGTACATTGTGCTAGTCACTTCATGCTCAGCATTATCTCATTTCATCCCAACTGAAGAACTATGGCCCTTTGTAGATCTCTTTCCATTCCTTTACTCTTTTTTCAAACTAGGTTCTCCCAGGGGACCTCAGAACTATATCTTATGCTTTCAACTGAAGTGTGTGGCTGAATGCTTGTCGCTATGGGTTAGGTTAGATCAAAATGCATCTGGTAACCTGCCTTCAGAAGTACAGTGACATCAGAAGGACTAGGGAACTTGAAGGGCCCAGCAGAGAATGTTTGTAGGCTCTGGTAGAGGTTTTTGGAGGGAGCTGGCCTCATTTTTGGAACAAGTGGAAGAAAAGCTAGATATCTTATTGCAAGATGTATCCCATTCCCACTTGACGTGTAGAACTTTGGCACTCTTTACAGTTATTCCCGTGTCCTTATTGTTTCTCTAACAAGGTCTTGGGTCATCTTCATGAGCCATGGTGTTTTAACTCACACAGCACCCAGAGTTCTCACTCTGGACCTGTGCTAAGCTAGAATAATCAGGGTCTAATATTGGAAAGGAGAGTTTGCCCTTCTGTCCCTGAACTCTTGGTTCTTGGCCAGCTGAGGAAGAACAGAGATGAGGTTCTAGCTTACCACACTCTCCTGGCTGATTGAGATGCTTTCATTCTGAAGAACAGATGGATTGTTCCTGGCCTACTATGCTCCAGGATCTATTCAGTGCAGAAAAATCTTTTTCAAGGAATAATGAAATGCTCCAAGTAGCCTTTCCAAACATTTGATCATCAGTTGGGAGTTTCAGCCTGGTACCTCGGAATCACTGCTGTCTCTATGCATTGATGGAAAGGCAGGAAAACCTTCAATGTCAGAAGCTTTCCCTCTCTTTGTGAAGGAAGAATGAAGGCGTCTTGGGGCACATAGCTGGCTCAGTTGTTTAAGCATCTCATTCTTGATTTTGGCTCAGGTCACGATCTCAGAGTTGTGAGATCGAGCACCACATAGGGTTCCATGGAGCCTGCTTGAGATTCTCTACTTCTGCCCTTCCCACATTCTGTGCAGCTCTTGCTCTTTCTTTCTACAAAAAAGAAAAATAATAAAGGCCTCTTGCTTACTTCCCAGATGTAGCCATTGGATGTTTCCCTTTGCCTGAGACCACTGGAGTTTCTAATTCCTAAAAGCCAGATAGTTTGGACATAGTGCTATCCACTTCATTCTCAAGATTATACCATTGTCATCTCCATGAAGCACATTGGGCTTCCATGTGTCCATTTCCACTTATTTGCTCTTTCTTCCTTTTTTTTTAAATAAGTCAATCTAGGGAGCCATTCAGAAGAAGTGTCTCAGAACCATATTTTCTGCTTAAATATAGGGAGCTCAACAGAGTTCTTGCGACTGTGGTATTCCTTGGACGGAATCCCCTTTACGATGACTTTCAGAAGTCTATGGACATCATGAAACATAAGGGATATGAAGGTGCCCACCAGAGAATGTGTGTAGTTGGGCCAGAGGATTTGGAAGGGTGCTGTTGTCATCCATCCCAAATTTATTCCATTCACATTTGAAATGTAAAACTTTTCCTTCTTGGAGCCATAAGAAAATTGCCTCCATGCACACATATATATCTCTGGGCGCTTTTTTCATTTTAATGACTTTTTATTATATTATGTTAGTCACCATACAGTACATCCCCGGTTTTCGATGTAAGGCTCGATGATTCATTAGTTGTGTATAACACCCAGTACACCATGCAATACGTGCCCTCCTTACTACCCATCACCAGCCTATCCCATTCCCCCACCCCCTCCCCTCTGAAGTCCTCAGTTTGTTTCTCATAGTCCATAGTCTCTCATGTTTCATTCCCCCTTCTGATTACCCCCCCTTTCTTTATCCCTTTCTTCCCCTACCGATCATCCTAGTTCTTATGTTCCATAGATGAGAGAAATCATATGATAGTTGTCTTTCCCTGCTTGACTTATTTCACTTAGCATTATCTCCTCCAGTGCCGTCCATGTTGCAGCAAATGTTGAGAACTCGTTCTTTCTGATAGCTGAGTAATATTCCATTGTATATATGGACCACATCTTAATCCAGTCATCTGTTGCAGGGCATCTCGGCTCCTATCACGATTTAGCTATTGTGGACATTGCTGCTATGAACATTGGGGTGCATATGGCCCTTCTCTTCACTACGTCTGTATCTTTGGGGTAAATACCCAGTAGTGCAATGGCTGGATCATAGGGTAGCTCAATTTTGAACTTTTTAAGGGACCTCCACACTGTTTCCCAGAGTGGCTGTACCAACTTGCATTCCCACCAACAATGTAGGAGGGATCCCCTTTCTCCACATCCTCTCCAACAATTGTTGTTTCTTGCCTTGTCTACTTTTGCCATTCTAACTGGCGTAAGGTGGTATCTCAGTGTGGTTTTGATTTGAATTTCCTTGATGGCTAATGATTTTGAACATTTTTTCATGTGTCTGTTAGCCATTTGTATGTCTTCATTGGAAAAGTGTCTGTTCATATCTTCTGCCCATTTTTTGATTTGTTTATTTGTTTCTTGTGTATTGAGTTTGAGAAGTTCTTTGTAGATCTTGGATACCAGTCCTTTATCTGTAGTGTCATTTGCAAATATCTTCTCCCATTCCGTGGGCTGCCTCTTAGTTTTTCTGACTGTTTCCTTGGCTGTGCAGAAACTTTTAATCTTGATGAAGTCCCATAAATTCATTTTATCTTTTGTTTCTCTTGCCTTTGGGGATGTGTCATGAAAAAGGTTGCTTTGGCTGATGTCGTAGAGGTTGTTGCCTATGTTCTCCTCTAGAATTTTGATGGATTCCTGTTTCACATTGAAGTCTTTCATCCATTTGGAGTTTATTTTTGCGTATGGTGTGAGATAGTGGTCAAGTTTCATTCTCTTGCATGTAGCTGTCCAATTTTCCCAGCACCATTTATTGAAGAGACTGTCTTTTTCCCACCGGATGTTTTTTCCTGCTTTATCAAAGATTAGTTGCCCAAAGAGCCGAGGGTCCATTTCTGGGTTCTCTAATCTGTTCCATTGGTCTATGTGTCTGTTTTTGTGCCAGTACCATGCTGTCTTTGTGATCACAGCTTTGTAGTACAGCTCGAAATCCGGCATCGTGATGCCCCCAGCTTTGTTGTTCTTTTCAACAGTTCCTTGGAGATTCGGGGCCTTTTCTGTTTCCATACAAATTTAAGGACTGTTTGTTCCAGTTCTTTGAAAAATGTCCTTGGTATTTTGATCGGGATAGCATTGAAAGTGTAGATTGCTCTGGGTAGCATGGACATTTTAACTATGTTAATTCTTCTGATCCATGAGCATGGAATATCTTTCCATCTTTTTATGTCTTCCTCAATGTCTTTCAAGAGTGATTTAAAGTTTCTAGAATATAGGTCCTTTATGTCTCTGGTTAAGTTAATTCCAAGGTAACGTATGGTTTTTGGTGCTATTGTAAATGGGATGGATTCCCTAATTTCTCTTTCTTCAGTCTCATTATTCGTGTATAGAAATGCAACTGATTTCTGAGCATTGATTTTGTATCCCGCCACGTTACTGAATTGCTCTATAACTTCTAATAGTTTGGGAGTGGCTTCTTTTGGGTTTTCCATATAGAGTATCATGTCATCTGCAAAGAGAGACTTTTTGACTTCTTCTTTGCAGATTTGAATACCTTTGATCCCTTTTTGTCGTCTGATTGCTGTTGCAAGGACTTCTAGTACTATGTTGAATAATAGTGGCGAGGGTGGGCATCCTTGTCGAGTTCCTGATCTTAAGGGAAAGGCTTCCAGCTTTTCCCCATTGAGAATAATATTTGCAGTAGGCTTTTCATAGATGGCTTTTATGAGATTGAGAAATGTACCTTCTATTCCTACACTCTGAAGGGTTTTAATCAGGAAAGGATGATGTATTTTGTCAAATGCTTTTTCAGCATTGATTGAGAGGATCATATGGTTCCTGAATCTTTTCTTGTTGATATGATGTATCACGCTGATTGATTTGCGAATATTGAACCACGCTTGCATCCCAGGTATGAATCCCACTTGATCGTGATGGATAATCCTTTTAATGTACTGTTGGATTCTATTAGCAAGTATCTTGTTGAGGATTTTGGCGTCCATATTCATTAGGGAAATCGGTCTGTAATTCTCCTTTTAGAGGGGGTCTTTGCCTGGTTTGGGGATCAAGGTAATATTGGTCTCATAGAATGAGTTTGGTAGCTTTCCTTCTGTTTCTATTTTTTGAAATAGCTTTAGGAGAATAGGTATTATTTCTTCTTTGAATGTTTGGTAGAATTCCCCAGGAAAACCGTCCGGGCCTGGAGTTTTGTTTTTTGGAAGGTTGTTTATCACTGACTCAATTTCTTCATAATTAATTGGCCTGTTTAAGAAATCAATTTCTTCCTGTTTCAATCTTGGTAGTTTATAGGTTTCCAGGAAGGATTCCATCTCTTCCAGATTGCTTAGTTTATTGGCATATAGCTGTTGATAAAAATTTCTAATAATCCTTCCAATTTCAATGGTGCTCGTCGTGACCTCTCCTTTTTCATTCATAATTTTAATAATCTGGGTCCTTTCTCTTTTCTTTTGGATAAGTCTTGCCAGTGGTCTGTCAATTTTATTGATTCTCTCTAAGAACCAGCTTCTAGTCCTGTTGATCTGCTCTACTGTACTTCTGGTTTCTGCTTGATTGATTTCAGCTCTAATTTTGGTCAACTGCTTCCTTGTGCGTGGATTAGGCCTGTCCCTCTGTTGCTGTTCCAGCTTCTTGAGGTGAGAATATAAAAACTGCATTTTAGATTTTTCTATTCTTTTGAGTGAGGCTTGGATGGCTATGTATTTCCCCCTTAGGACCGCCTTTGCAGTATCCCATAGGTTTTGGACTGTAGTATTTTCATTCTCTTTGGTCTCCATAAATTGTTTAATTTGATTTTTGATTTCCTGGTTTATCGAGTCATTCCTGAGCAGGATGGTTCTTAGTCTCCAAGTGTTTGAGTTTCTTCCAAATTTTTCCTTGTGGTTGAGTTCCAATTACAGAGCATTGTGGTCTGAGAATATGCAGGGGATAATTTCAATCTTTTGGTATTGGTTGAGACCTGTTTTGTGTCCCAGAACATGGTCTATTCTTGAGAATGTTCCATGGGCATTAGAATAGAATGAGTATTCTTTGGTTCTGGGGTGTAATGTTCTATATATATCTATGAGGTCCAACTCATCGAGTATGGCATTCAAAGCCTTTGATTCTTTGCTTAGTTTTTGCCAGGGTGTTCGTCTATTGCTGATATTGGAGTGTTGAGGTCCCCTACTATTAATGTATTTTTATTTATATGTCTCTTTATTCTGGTTAAGAGTTGGCTTGTGTATCTTGCTGCTCCCCTGTTGGGGTCATATATGTTTATAATTGTCATATCCACTTGTTGAATACTTCCCTTAAGAATAATATAGTGCCCTTCTGCATCTCTAACTATAGTCTGTAGTTTAAAATCCAATTTATCTGATATGAGAATTGCTACCCCAGCTTTCTTTTGAGGTCCATTTGCGTGAAAGATGGTACTCCATCCCCTTACTCTCAGTCTGAATGCATATTTGGGTTTGAAATGAGTCTCTTGTAGACAGCAAATGGATGGGTCATTTCTTTTTATCCAATCTGCAACCCTGTGGCGTTTTATGGGATGGTTCAAACCATTTACATTAAGACTGATTACTGAGAGATATGATTTTAATGTTGCCATGTTGCCAGTAAAGTCTTTGTATTGGCTGTGACTTTCTGTTCTGTATCACTCTTGGGGCCTTTTTACTTTTATAGAACCCCCCGTAATATCTCCTGTAGGGCTGGTTTCATGGTTACGAAATTGGTTAGTGACTGGCGATTTCTGAAATGTCTTTATTTCTCCATCAATTCTGAATGACAGCCTTGCTGGATAAAGGATCCTTGGCTGCATGTTTTTCTCTGAAAGAGCTTTAAATATGCTCCCCCAACCCTTTCTCTCATTCCAGGTCTGTGTAGACAGGTCTGACGTAATTCTGATGCCTTTGCCTTGGTACGTGAGAAATTTCTTTGCCCTGGCTGCTTTCAATACTGTATCCTTGGATCTAATATTTGCGAATTGCACTATGACGTGACGTGGCGTAGGTTTGTCGTGGTTGAGCTTGGGAGGGGTCCTCTCTGCCTCTTGGACACGAATTTTTGTTTCCCTCACTAGACTAGGGAAGTTTTCAGCTACAATTTGTTCAAATATTTCTTCTAGACCTCTGTTTTTCTCCACCCCCTCGGGGATGCCGATGATTCTAACATTGGATCATTTCATTGAGTCAGTAATCTCCCATAACCTACATTCGTGGGCATGGATTTTTTTAAGACCATCTTCTATTTTCATTTTTTCCTCTATTAACCCATCCTCTAATTCACTAACCCTTTCCTCTGCTTCTGCGACCCTGGCCGTCAGAGCCTCTAGTTTTGCCTGCATTTGGCTCATAGAATTTTTAATTTCTGTCAGATTCGCTCTCATTTCTGTCCTTAGGGATTCTATATTCTCAGTAACCTTTTTTCGTTAATAGTTTTTTCAATTCTACTCATCATTTTGACCCTCGTTACTCTGAATTCCATTTCTGATAATTTGGTTACATCCATATCCATTATTTCTGTGGCAGAGGCCACAGACTCACTGTCTTCTCTTTGCTGGGGGGGGGCTTCTCCTTCTTGTCATTCTGATGAGGAGAGGTTGCGGGGTTTCCAGAGCCCAAATTATTGACTGGGTCCCAGGCCATGCCCCTTGTTTTATAGGGATCTTAGAGATGTGGGCTTCTTCTTTAAAGATTTTATTTATTTATTTATGTGGCTGCCAACCAGCAAGAGAGGGAACAGAAGCAGGGGAGTGGGAGAGGAAGAAGCAGGCTCCCAGCAGAGGAGCCCGATGAGGGACTCCTTTCCGGAACGCCGGGATCACGCCCTAAGCCGAAGACAGGTGCTCAATGACTGCACCACCCAGGCACCCAGGTTGTGGGCTTCTTGATTTTTCAGTGTGCCTTCTGTGTTCTGGGGGAGGGGCCTGCCACGCCGATACTCAGGCAACCCTGTTTGGGTAGAGTCTCCATGTCCCCTGCGAGGGGGGATGGGGATGGGCACTCTCTGAGCCGGTATTTCCCGGCTTTTGTTCTCTGGCGGCTTTCCCTGGCGGTTTGCTGTGCTTCTTCTGAGAGTCAGAGCAGCAGCGGCTGAATTTCAGCCTCTGTCACAGAACAGAGGGATTGCGGCCCGTTCTCTACTAATGTTCTGGCCACTTTAACTCTGTTACCGTTGGTGCTGCTCAACCCTGCAGCGTCCCGGGATGTGCGCCCCGCACCCGGCGTCCCAGCCCTCACTTCCAGGGCCGGCGTGTCTCTGTCCTTTGTGTTTCTAACGCCGCCAGCCGCCAGCCACCCGGCGCGTGCTCCGGAAGCTCCGGTCTCAGTCTGGATCCCGTGAGCGCACCGGGATTCCGGTGTTCCGCGAGATGCCTGGTGGCACGAGAACCCGGCTCACGGTCTCAGTCTGCTGTTTTGCGGGTGCTGACCACGAGCCCGCCTGCTCTCCCGTGCAAGTGGCTACCGCTTCCTGGCGCCCTAATGCGGCAGCTCCCTCCCCCTTCCGTTTATCTTCCAATATCTGTGCAGAGTTTCATGGCTCCCCACTTCGTACCTCAATACTCAGCGCTGGAGATGTTCATTTGTAGAGATCTAGATGCATCTTCCTGCATCTCAGGCTGGTTCCGTGGTTGTTTAGGCTGGTCTGGTACTTATCCAGCTCGACTCGGGGGACCGGCTGAAAACGGTGTCTCCTACTCCTCCGCCATCTTAACTCCTCCCTGGGCTCTTTTTTCAAACTAGGTTCTTTCTGGAAGCCATTGAGAGGAGCCAGCGTTCTCAGAGCAATGTTTTCAGGTTGAAACTGGGGAATCCTACTGAGTCCCTGGGACTCTTAGATAGGTGGCGCCACAGGGATCCTTGTAAATTTAGCTTCAGAAAGATGTGGACATCAGGAAGAGTAGAGGGTTTGAATGAGTTCAAAAGATTGTGCGTAAGCATGGCCAGAGTTTTTGGGTGGGAATTTGCCTTTTTTGGGGGGAGCAAGGGCAAATGAAGTTAGACATCTCAATCCCAGATAACTCTCATTTCCATTTGAAATGTGGAACTTTGGTTTTCCTTGAAGCCTTTCCCATCTTTTGTTGATTCTGTAGCTTGGTTGGTTCTCACTTAGAGGTAATAGGGTTGGCATCACACAACCAGTGCCAAGTGTTGGAGGCAAGTTCCCCCTTGGATCCTCTGCTATGTGAGAGCTGTAAGTGTCTGATAGCCAAAAGGAAAGATTTCCCCTCCTGCCTCTGAATGCTTGATTCTTGTCCTGCTGTTTAAAATGCTGTGATTGGTAGCCATCTTGTCTCCCACCCCTGGGTGACGGAGATGTCTTCTTTCTGAAGAGCAGACAGTTCACATATGTGCACTATACTCCAGGACCTGGTCAGTGTAGAAAAAGCTCTTTCAAGGAATACTGCTCCAGTGACCATTTACAAATACATCATCAGCTGGGAGAACCAATCTGCTAAGACTAAATCACTTGTGTTGATTCCCCCCCCCCCCCCACGATATGAAAGGCCAAATCCAGAAGGAAGAATGAAGTCCTCTTGTTTATTGACTCCCAGAAGTAGCCAATGGAAGTTTCCCTTTCCCCAAGCTAACAGGCCTTTCTTAGTCCTGAGACTGCCAGCTTGTGAAGAGATTTTGCTAGACACTTTGTTCCCAATATTACTTTATTCTCAACACTAAGAAAGTCCTCAGGGGTGCCTGGGTGGCACAGCGGTTAAGCGTCTGCCTTCAGCTCAGGGCGTGATCCCAGCGTTATGGGATCAAGCCCCATATCAGGCTCCTCCACTATGAGCCTGCTTCTTCCTCCCCCACTCCCCCTGCTTGTGTTCCCTCTCTCACTGGCTGTCTCTATCTCTGTCAAACAAATAAATAAAATCTTTAAAAAAAAATAGTCCTCAGTCCCTCTGTGTTCATTTCCATTCCTTTGATCTTTTTTCAAACTAGGATCTCCAGAATGAAGCTTCTCAATCAACCAGGAGAGAGAGGTGCCCTGACTACCCCTCCACACATTTATCGAAGGCAGCCACACAGGCTCAGGGACAGGAGGACCAGCCATTTTTTTCACATATGAGACACTAATACTCTCACTCACACAGGACCAGAGGGGCACCTCACCAGTAATCCCTAGGTGCTGGCTGTGAGAAAAAGCACTTTTCAGCCTGATTGTGAGCCAAGAGCTAGATAGAAAACCAGCAAGACTCTAAGCATGTGCATAAGAAGGGCCAATAATCTACATTTAAAATGGGAATGGACTAAATCTGTAATGAGATGTCTAGTTGCCGCTAACCAAGAAACGAGGCCAGCACCTTCTAAAATTCTCTGGCAAAGCTTATGCATGTGCACGTGTGCACACACACACACACACACACACACACACATTCACTGTTTGGAAGCTTCAAATGCCCCAGGCCTCCTCATGCAAACATAGTCCTGAAACTAAATTTCAAGGGGGGGGGCTGTGCCCCACATGTTCCCACATTCACAAGGAATCTTCCAGACGTCCCAGTTTAAAGAAGAGGATATTGCTCTGAGACACTGGATCTGAATGGTCCACAGGGTGACCTAGACCAAAAAAGAAGAGGATGGAAATGGATATATGGTGGACAAAGTGTGTTTATTAGAGGTGAGGCGAGACAGAATGCTTTGATTGAAGTGACGAGGACAATCTCCTAGTAACCCAATTAAACATTCCCAGGAATGAGAAACAACTGCGGGCTTCGGTGAAGGGAAATCACCATTGCCTACACCTGGGAAGCCTGTCAGCAAGAATTCTACATTCTTCCTTCAGAAAGAGAGCAAAATCTGGTGTTAGCTTCTTTCAATTTATGCACGCAGCATACTGGGGACAGTTCTATTTTTCAGAAGGAAGGCATTTCAAGCTCAAGAAGAGGACGGCCACCTTTCCTTTGGGATATCAGACATGGATGCCCTCACATAGCACAGGACTGAAGTGGAAACTCACAAACAGTCATTGGCTGCTGGCTATCTGGATAAAGTCCCCCAGGCCCCTATATGTAAAACAACCCTATATAAAAAAAATCAACAAGAGGATGGAAATGGTACAAGGAAGGCTGAAAGGTCTACAGTAAAATTGGGAATAGGGAATCAGTTTCGGTATTGTGGAGATTACTGCCCTAAAGGTTAAGGTAAATGTGCCCTTTCAAATCAGGATGCGTTCATCCTTTGGATAAACATCTAGGCCTGCAATTGATGGGCCATAGGGTAGCTCTATTTGTAACCTTTGGAGGAACCTCCATACAGTTTTCCAGAGGGCTGCACCAGTTTGTATTCCCACAAACAGTGTAAGATGGTTCCCATTTCTCCTCATCTTCACCAATATCTGTTGTTTCCACAGTTGTTCATTTTAGACATCCTGATTGGTGTGAGGTGGCATCTCATGGTGGTTTTGATGTGTATTTCCCTGATGCTGAGTGATATTGAGCATCTCTTCATAATCCTAGGGGACAACACAGGCAAACACATGTTCGACAAATTCTCACTAGACACGTCATCTCCAAAGGCAAGGGAAACAAAACCCAAAATGACCAACTGGGACTTCATCAAGATAAAAAGCTTTTGTGCAGCAAAGACAGTGTAAGAATGGGAGAAGATGCATGGGCAGCATAATCGCTAGCACATGGACATTCCTGCCTGGAGAAACTGGGAACACCTGGCATTCCACAAAGCCCACAGATGCCATTCTGATGTTGGGGTCCAAACATAGCACTGAAATAGGGATGAATGGGCTTGAGGAACCTTACTGATGTTATGTGAGAAGGGAGAGACACAGGAGGGTTTTAGTTCCAGGTAGAGTCAAGGAGCCTTAGAGCTGGCTCATCTGAACACACAGGAAGACTCCCTGGGTGCTATACTAGGTGTTCGACCTTTCAGGACAAACTGTGTGAGATTCACCAACTGCAGGAAGAAGGCAGCGCCTGGCTTTGCTAGATCTCATGTGATCTTGGGGGAAAATCTTGTGTGATCTCAGGGCAAATCTCACATGATCTCAGTCCAAATCTTGTGAGATGTCATTCAAGCTCTGTGAGATCTTGGGCCAGCCAGCAAGGTCTAGGGTCAACACTCGTGAGGTTTCTGGCCAAACCTCTCAGGCCCTTGGATAGAATTGGCCCTCCATAAAGCCTGCTTAGTGCCCCTTAGGTAGGTAGGGATGGCACATGACAGAAGTGGGCACAATGACCAATACCTCCAGTTTTAGAAATGCTCCTAGGCATGACGTGAAGGAAGAAACAAGCTGTCTCACACCTAAATTCCTGGTATGGCAACATCCTGGGGGGAAGAAGGGGTAATAAGGGAGCACAGAATTTAGAATGAATGAACCCTATGAACAAGTCTTCACACTAAACCCGAATGACAGAATGAGAAAGGCAGGAGGAGAAGGAAGAAGCAATGTGCCCCCCAAGCAAGGCAAGAGAACACAAAGGCTTTCCCAGGTACTGAAACCATTAAGGCAGTCTGTATTGACTGCACAACCACCCAGAGAAAGAAAAAGAAAAGATACCTCTTTCTTTAGCTGGACATCACAAGTTGGAAAATCATGTGAGAGCTCAGTCCAAATCTCTTGAGATTTCAACCAGTCTCAGAAGATCACAATCCGAATCTTGAGAGATCTCATTCAAATCTCGTGACATCTCGGGCCCAGCCATTGACACATAGGGCCAAAACCCAATGGATTTGTGGCCAAATGCTCTGGCACATGGGGGGAACTGGAAATCCCTAGGAAAACTTTCTTGGCACTCCTTATGTCTTTTGGGAATGTATATGTTAGGATGGGGCAGAATCTGACTTCAATCATCGGTCCCAGACACAACCCTCAGGAAGAAACAAAGCATCTCACACCTAAATATCAGGTGTTTAATCATCCTCCCTTCAAACAGGTGAGAAGGGAGCATAGAGGAATGGGTCCAGTGGATTCTTATTCATTCTCATCCAGAGGTGAGAGAAACAGGATGCACAGTAGAAGAAAAAAGCATAAGGCCCCATGGTAGGGCTGGTGAGAACAGAGGCAGAGCTTTCCCTGGCTTTTGAAACATGAATGTTGTCTGAAAAGCCTCACAACACTTATAGAAAAAAAGAAAACATACCTCTTTCCTTCACCGGACCTGAAGTGATTTGATGGTAATCTGGTGAGATTTGTCTTAATCTCGTGAGATCTCTACCAAACTTCTCCAGACCTCAGTCCAAACCTGTGAGAGCTCACACACATCTCACAAGATTTCTAGCCAAGTCTTGTCAGATCTCCCTCCAAGTCTCTTGTGATCTCATTCAAATCAAGCCAATCTCTGTCCAAATCTCCAGAGTACTCATCCAAATCTCATGAGAACTCAATCCAAATCTTGTATGATCTCATTCAAATCTCTCCCTGAGAGACCCAAAGGATCTCCTTGTCTCTGCTTATTGTGGGGTCACAGACTGCTGCATTCTTTCCACCCTGCTACCTCTTTCTGACTTTGTTCTGTGGACCAGCCTTCTTCCTCATCTGGGCTACATGGCTTCCCAATTCCCCAACTCAGGTCTCTGAACCTTGCCTCTGCCTCCAACTGAGCAGATTGTTTCCTTACTCCTCCAATCCTCTTCCTACTTGTTCCAAAGAGTTGAATGTTGATCTAGTTGTATTTGAAGGACAATGCAAGTTCTGGATCCCCCCACTATTCTGCCGTTTTGGAAACATACACACCCACACAAACTTGTGCCTTAATGAAAGAAATTGGTACTTTAGGGGCACTTTAAACACAATATAGTTTCAAGGAGTTTCCTTACTATGGATACATCAAGTTGAAAAACATTTCCGTCTTAGTGTGAAAGAGACGTTGTTTGATGGACAATTTCAGTAGTGTAGTTTCAAGGAGATAAGCACATCCCTTTTCCTAATGCTTCTAACACAAATTAAAAAAAAAAAAACCCACTATATATTCATGAAAGGAAGATGTTCCTTGACAGGAGTTTTAAACACAGTGTGGTTTTGAGTTCAACAAATGGCTTTTAGAAGTCTTATTCACATAAGACAAAACACATCTTCTAAGGAAAAGAAGATATTGCTTGGAGTATGCCTATAAAACAGTGTAGTTTCAAGAATGTACGCACAATTCCATTTCATTGTGTTAAAACTATGGGTACAAAAACACTTCTCAATGTTATGGAATTCTGATGTTTCTTGAAGATGCTTAAAGACATTATAGTTTCAAGGAATGAAGTACAAGGCCAATTTCTAGGGATTATACACATAAGTTGATGAACCTATGTGTGAAAATGAAAGTCATTACTAAACCATTCCTTTAAGCCATGAGTAGTTTCAAGAAGTAAAGCACATTTTTTTCTGTTAATGCGTGTTCACATAAGGTTCAGATGAAAAGATGTTAATTCGAGGACACTTCAGAGTGCAGTTTGAAAGTGGTAAAAACATATTTTCCTTGTTGTTGTGCCCATATCATTTCTATCACATTACAACACATATCTTCATGAAGGGAATATGTTACATGACCCACTGATTTTTTTAAATATTTTTTTATTATATTATGTTAGTCACCATACAGTACATCCCTGGTTTTTTATGTAAAGTTCGATGATTCATTAGTTGCGTATAACACCCAGTGCACCATGCAATACATGCACTCCTTACTACCCATCACCAGCCTATCCCATTCCCCCATCCCCCTCCCCTCTGTAGCCCACAGTTTGTTTCTCAGACATGACCCACTGATTTAAGCAAAGTGTGGTTCAACTAGATGCAAAGCCTAAGACTTCCAAGACTCTGTGAAATAACATGCAAAAGAATGAAACGACACTTCTTTACACCATACACAAAAAAGAAACTCCAAATGGGTGAAAGACCGAAATATGAGACAAGGATCCATCAAAATCTGAGAGGAGAATAGAAGCAACAAATTCTTTGATCTAGGCCATGGCAATTTCTAGCTAGACACAGCTGCAAGGCCAGGAAAACCAAAGCAGAAATTGGAAATCATCAAGATACAAAGCTTTGGAATGACAGAGGCAAGAGTCAACCAAACTCAAGGGCAACATCCGGCACGGGAGAAGATATTTGCAAAAGACGTAGTGGCAAAAGGGCTAGTATCCAATACCGGTCAAGAACTCCTAAAACTCAACACCCCAAACCCAAAAACTCCAGTAAAAGAACTTGGGGAAGACAGGAATAGACATGTCTCCAAAGAACACACACAAATGTCTAACAGACAGAAGAAAAAAATGCTCAACACCACTCAGCATCAGGGAGCAACAAACTAAAACCATAATGACATACCACCTCCCACCACTCAGAATGGCTAACATGAACAACCCAGGAAACACCAGGTGTTGGTGAAGACGCGGAGAAAAACCCACTTACACTCCTGGTAAGAATGCAGACCAATGCAGCCTCACTGGAAAACAGTGTGAACATTTCACAAACACAAAAATGGAGCTACCTGACAACCCAGCAATTGCACCGCTGGGTGATTAACAAATGGATACAAAAATAGAGACTCAAAGGAGCACATGAACATCGACGTTCATAGCAGACTTATCAACAACAGCCAAACTATAAAAACAGCACAATACTCCAACAGTTGCAGAATGGATAAAGGAGTTGTGACATATATAGACATATATTTAGAGTGGTGACATATGGAGATAGAATGCTGTGCTCAGGAAATAAGTCAGAGGGAGACAACATAGGACGCATCTCAGATGCAGGATTTGAGAAACAAAACAGATGAAATTGTGGTAAAGTAAAAAGAGAGAGAGAGAGGGAAGAAAACCATGAGGTGCTCAAATATACAGAACAGAAAAGATGGAAGGACCTAGGTGGGAGGTAATCCAATTGGGTGACAGGTGAACATTTTTAAGATGAACACAGGGCTTTATAAGTAAGTGAAAAATCACTAAAATATGAGGAAACGAATATCACAATAGATGCTAACGAATTGGAATTTAAAGATACATTTAAATAAAAAACACAGAAGATTTGCACTGTCCATGAGGGCCCAGAAGTGAAAAACGCTTCTGTCCTCATGGGCCAGTGTGTTAGATGATCACTGCGTTCTCCACAGAGCTCGTTTCCCCGAGGTAAGACGATGGCACTGTCCTAATGCTTCCACACATACACGTGTGAAAACGCTTCAATCTTCGGGATAGAGGATGGTAATTTGAAGCAGGATTTTTCTGTGTTGCTGTGTCTCAGAGTTAAGTTGACAGCACTTTCTTCATGCATTCCCATGCAGGGCCAGAGCCATTGCTCGGCTTAGGATGAGAAACTGGGAGCTGCTCTGCTGTACCTATCCAGTGGCGTTGCGGAGAAATGCCCTGGGCACAAGCCACAATGGGCTGGCGTTAGCACAGACGATGTTAGTCAGAGGAGGGTGCCTCTACCTGTGTTGCTTCTTAGAGTTAAGTACACAGCACATCCCATCCCTCTTGCATTCACAGTGTAGGGCCAGAGCCATGTATGTGGCATTGCAGAAGAGTGCCCCGAGGGCCGAAATGAGCGCTCGCATCACGGTGAGCATCTGGCTTCCCCGATTTGGCTGCAGCAAGATGCTCTTAGTACGCCTGTGGTTTGGAGCCTTCACTAGCCTTGTGGTTTCCAGAGACATCCACGGGCCTTCTAAGTGCCAGAGGGCCTTCTTTGTTCTTGCCTGATGAACCTGGCATTGCCCCGTTCTCCAAAATCCACTGTTTGCCTCACAGCTAGGGTTCTGGACTCGTCAAGGCCACATCCAGCCCAAGGGCTTGGGTGCTAGTCCCGAAGACCCTAGGCACCCATTCCAAAGAGGTGCCGGTTACAGTCCTGACGGGGTGGGCGGCGGGCTAGCACTAGTTAGGGTGAGGTTCAGGCTTAGGCTGTGGCCTCAGCAGGGTATTTCCTCAACTCAAGAGTACAGCGATCCAAATGCGGTTTCGTGGTAAAAAGTTTGTGGGTGCCATCTTCGCATTTGTTTTGCCAGTCACCTGACTGGCTCCATCGGAGGACCATGTGATTCTTGATTTGCAGGGGTTGTGAGTTCCAGCACCACGCTGGATGCGCATAGAGATTACTTAAAATTAGAAAGCTTTAAAAAACAAACACACAAACCACAGACATACACCTGTGTTGGGGCACCTGGGTGGCGCAGTCGGTTGGTTGGGCAGCTGCCTTTGGCTCGGGTCATAGTCCCAAGGTCCTGGAACAGAGCCCCTCATCACTCTCCCTGCTCAGTGGGGAGTCTGCATATCTCCCTTCCTCTACAGATCCCCCTGCTTGTGCTCTCTCACTCATGCTCTATTTCTCAAATAAATAATCTTTATTATGGAAAGAAAAAAAAAAGATAAACACCTGTGAACAGGAAGTAGTCAGAGGAAAACATCCACAGTAGCAGAGGATGTGACACTAGAGAGCAGCAGAGCAACATGTTAGCCAGGTGCTAGGGCACTTCACTGCTTTCTGTGCCCCATAGGGACCTTTAAAAAACCTCGCCCCCCTATCCAGAGAGGAGAGGGCAGAAGCAACCTCCAGCAAAACTTCCTTTGATTAGGAGAGGAGTTAAGATGGTGGAGGAGTAGGGGACCCCTTTTTCAGCTGGTCCCCTGAGTCGAGCTGGATAGGTACCAGACCATCCTGAACATCCACGGAATCAGCCTGCGATGCAGGAAGATACATCTGGATCTCTAAAACTGAACATCTCCAGCATTGAGTATTGAGATACAAAGCAGGGAGCCATGAAACCACGTGCAGATATTGGAAGATAAACAGAAGGGGGAGGGAGCTGCCATGTTCATGTGCCAGGAAGTGGTAGACACCTGCACAGGGGAGCAGGCGGACTTGAGGACCAGCACCTGCGAGATAGCAGACTGAGACTGTGAGCTGGGGAACGCACGTGACCAGTCTGAAAACTGGAGCTCCAGAGCGCCCACGAACCACACTGAAACGGAGCTCCAGAGCACGTGGGGGCAACAGGCAGCTGGCGGTGTTAGAAACACAAAGGACAGAGACGTGCCAGCCCTGGAAGTGAGGGCTAGGATGCTGGCTGTAGGGTGCACATTCAGGGATGCTGCAGGGTTGAGCAGCACCAACAGAAACAGAGTTAAAGAGGCCAGAATACCAGTGGAGAATGGTCTGCGATCCCTCTGTTCTGAGACAGAGGCTGAGATTCGGCTACTGCTGCTCTGACTCTCAAAAGAGGCACAGCAAACTGCCAGGGAAAGCCGCCAGAGAACAAAAGCCTGGAAATACCAGCTCACAGTGTGCCCATCCCCATCCGCCCTCACAGGGGACAGGGAGACTCTACCCAAACAGGGTTGCCTGAGTATCAGCATGGCTGGCCCCTCCCCCAGAAGACAGCCTGAAAAATCAAGAAGCCCACATCCCAAAGATCCCTAAAAACAAGTGCGCACTGCCTAGGTCCTGGTCAATAATTTGGGCTCTGGACAACCCCCCAACCTAGCCTCATCAGAATGATGAGAAGAAGAAATCCCCCCCCAGCAAAGAAAAGACAACGAGTCTGTGGCCTCTGCCACAGAATTAATGGATATGGATATAACCAAATTATCAGAAATGGAGTTCAGAGTAACAATGGTCAAGATGATGTGTAGATTTGAAAAAAGCATTAACGAAAATGTTAATGAGAATATAAAATTTCTAAGGGCGGAAATGAGAGCAAATCTGGCAGAAATGAAAAACAAATTGCGGGCTTCAGGGGAGGGGGGTGGGGGAATGGGATTGGCTGGTGATGGGTAGTGAGGAGGGCACGTATTGCATGGTGCACTGGGTATTATCACAACTAATGAATCATTGAACTTTACATCAAAAACCAGGGATGAACTGTATGGCGATTAACATAATATAATAAAAAACATTTTAAAAAATGATAACAACAACAAAAAAATAAAAATAAAAAATAAAAATTCTATGAATCAAATGCAGTCAAAACTAGAGGCTCTGACAGCCAGGGTGAATGAGGCAGAAGAACATATTGGCAAATTGGGGGATGGGTTAGTAGAAGAGAAAGCTAAAATAGAATCTTGGCTCAAAAAAATCCAATCTCCAAGAATGTAGGTTATGGAAGATTACTGACTCAATGAAACATTCCAATGTAAGAATTATTGGCATCCCCAAGGGTGTGGAGAAAAACAGGGGTCTAGAAGAGATATTTGAACAAATTGTAGCTGAAAACTTCCCTAATCTAGCAAGGGAAACAAACATTCATGTCCAAGAGACAGAGAGGACCCCTCCCAAGCTCAACAATGACAAATCTATGCCACGTCACGTCATAGTGCAATTCGCAAATATTAGATCCAAGGATACAGTATTGAAAGTGGCCAGGGCAAAGAGATTTCTCACGTAACAAGGCAAAGGTATCAGAATCACGTCAGACCTGTCTACACAGACCTGAAATGAGAGAAAGGGTTGGGGGGGCATTATTAAAGCTCTTTCAGAGAAAAACATGCAGCCAAGGATCCTTTATCCAGCAAGGCTGTCATTCAGAATTGATGGAGAGATAAGGACCTTCCAGAGTCGCCAGTCATTGACCAATTTCTTAACCATGAAACCCGCCCTACAGAAGATATTAAGGGGGGTTCTACAAAGGTAAAAAGGCCCCAAGAGTGATACAGAACAGAAAGTCACAATCTATAGGAACAAAGACTTTACAGGCAACATGGCATCATTAAAATCATATCGCTCAATAATCAGTCTCAACGTAAATGGCCTAAATGCTCCCATAAAGTGGCACAGAATTGCAGATTGGATAAAAAGACATGATCTGTCCATTTGCTGTCTACAAGAGACTCACCTAAAGATACATTCAGACTGAAAGTAAAGGGATGCAATACCATTTTTCATGTGAATGGACCTCAAAAGAAAGCTGAGGTAGCAATTTTCATATCAGACAGATTGGATTTTAAACTAAAGACTATAGTTAGAGACACAGAAGGGCACTATATTATTCTTAAAGGATGTATCCAACAAATGGATATGACAATTATAAATATATATGCCCCCAACAGGGGAGCAGCAAGATACACAAGCCAACTCTTAACGAGAATACAGAGACATATAGATAAAAATACGTTAATAGTAGGGGACCTAACACTCCACTATAAGCAATAAGCAGAGCACCGGACCAGAAAACCAACATAGAAACAAGAGCTTTGATTACCATACTGGACGAGTTGGACCTCATAGATATATATAGAACACTACACCCCAGAACCAAAGAATACCCATTCTATTCTAATGCCCATGGAACATTCTCAAGAATAGATCATGTTCTGGGTCACAAAACAGGTCTCAACCAATACCAAAAGACTGAAATTATACCCTGCATATTCTCAGACCACAACACTCTGAAATTGGAACTCAACCACAAGGAAAAATTTGGAAGAAACTCAAACATGGAGACTAAGAACCATCCTGCTCAGGAATGATTCGATAAACCAGGAAATCAAAAATCAATTTAAACAATTTATGGAGACCAAGAAGAATGAAAACACAACGGTCCAAAACCTATGGGATACTGCAAAGGCAGTCCTAAGGGGAAAATACATAGCCTTACAAGCCTCACTCAAAAGAATAGAAAAATCTAAATGCAGTTTTTATATTCTCACCTCAGGAAGCTGGAACAGCAACAGAGGAATGGGCCTAACTCATGCTCGAGAAAGCAGTTGATCAAGATTAGAGCAGAAATCAATGAATTAGAAACCAGGAGCACAGTAGCGCAGATCAACAGAACTAGAAGCTGGTTCTTTGAACGAGTAAATAAAATTGACAAACTGCTGGCAAGATTATTCAAAAGAATAGAGAAAGGACCCAAATTAATAAAATTATGAATGAAAAGGGAGAGGTCACGGCTAACACGAATGAAATTGGAAGGATTATTAGAACCTTTTATCAACAGCTTCATACCAATAAATTAAGCAATCTGGATGAGATGGAGGCCTTCCTGGAAACCTATAAACTACAAAGACTGAAACAGGAAGAAATTGATTTTATAAACAGGCCAATTAATTATGAAGAGATTGAAACAGTGATAAAAACCTTCCAAAAAACAAAACCCCAGGACCGGATGGTTTTCCTGGGGAATTCTACCAAACATTCAAAGAAGAAATAATACCTATTATCCTAAAGCTATTTCAAAAAATAGAAACAAAAGGAAAGCTACCAAACTCATTCTATTAGGCCAATATTACCTTGATCCCCAAACCAGTCAAAGACCCCATCAAAAAGGAGAATTACAGACCAATTTCCCTAATGAATATGGACGCCAAAATTCTCAAAAAGATCCTGGCTAATAGAATCCAACAGTACATTAAAAGGATTATCCATCATGACCAATTGGGATTCATCCCTGGGATGCAAGGGTGGTTCAACATTCGCAAATCTATCAGTGTCATAGATTTTATCCAGAAGAAAAAAGCGAAAAATCACATGATTCTCTCCATAGATGCAGAAAAAGCATTTGACAAAATACAGCATCCTTTCCCGATTAAAACCCTTCAGAGTGTAGGGATAGAGGGTACATTCCTCAATCTCATAAAAACAATCTATGAAAAGCCTACAGCAAATATTCTCAATGGGGAAAAGCTGGAAGCCTTTCCCTTAAGATCAGGAACACGACAAGTATGCCCACTCTCGCCATTATTTTTCAACATAGTACTAGAAGTCCTCACAACAGCAATCAGGCAACAAAAAGGGATCAGAGGTATCCAAATCGGCAAAGAAGTCAAACTGTCTCTCTTCACAGATGACATGATACTCTATATGGAAAACCCAAAAGAATCCACTCCCAAACTACTAGACGTTATAGAGCAATTCAGTAATGTGGCGGGATACAAAATCAATGCTCAGAAATCAGTTGCATTTCTATACACGAACAATAAGAGTGAAGAAAGAGAAATTAGGGAATCCATCCCATTTACAAAGCACCAAAAACCATACGTTACCCTGGAATTAACTTAACCAGAGATGTAAAGGACCATATTCTAGAAACTACAAATCACTCTTGGAAGACATTGAAGACGACACAAAAAGATGGAAAAATATTCCATGCTCATGGATCAGAAGAATTAACATAGTTAAAATGTCCATGCTACCCAGAGCAATCTACACTTTCAATGCCATCCCGATCAAAATACCAAGGACATTTTTCAAAGAACTGGAACAAATAGTTCTTAAATTTGCATGGAACCAGAAAAGGCCCCAAATCACCAAGGAATTGTTGAAAAGGAAAACAAAGCTGGGGGCATCACAATGCTGGATTTCAAGCTGTACTACAAAGCTGTGATCACAAAGACAGCATGGTACTGGCACAAAAACAGATACATAGACCAATGGAACAGAATAGAGAACCCAGAAATGGACCCTCGGCTCTTTGGGCAACTAATCTTTGATAAAGCAGGAAAAAACATCCAGTGGAAAAAAGACAGTCTCTTCAATAAATGGTGCTGGGAAAATTGGACAGCTACATGCAAGAGAATGAAACTTGACCACTCTCTCACACCAAACACAAAGATAAACTCCAAATGGATGAAAGACCTCGATGTGAGACAGGAATCCATCAAAATCCTAGAGGAGAACATAGGCTGCAACCTCTACGGCATCGGCCACAGCAACCTTTTTCATGACACATCTCCAAAGGCAAGAGAAACAAAAGAAAAAATGAACGTGTGGGACTTCATCAAGATAAAAAACTTCTGCACAGCCAAGGAAACAGTCAAAAAAACTAAGAGGCAGTCCACGGAATGGGAGAAGATATTTGCAAATGACACTACAGATAAAAGACTTGTATCCAAGATCTACAAAGGACTTCTCAAACTCAATACGCGAGAAACAAATACACAAATCAATAAATGGGCAGAAGATATGAATAGACACTTTCCGATGAAGACATACAAATGGCTAACAGACACATGAAAAAATGTTCAAAATCATTAGCCATCAGGGAAATTCAAATTAAAACCACATTAAGATACCACTTTACTCCAGTTAGAATGGCAAAAATGGACAAGGCAAGAAAAAACAATTGTTGGAGAGGATGTGGAGAAAGGGGATCCCTCCTACATTGTTGGTGGGAATGAAAGTTGGTACAGTACCTTTGAAAACAGTGTGGAGGTCCCTTAAAAAGTTAAAAATTGAGCTATTCTATGATCCAGCCATTGCACTACTGGGTATTTACCCCCAAGATATAGACGTAGTGAAGAGAAGGGCCATACACACCTAATGTTCATAGCAGCATTGTCCACAATAGCTAAATCATGGAAGGACCCGAGATGCCCTTCAACAGATGACTGGATTAAGAAGTTGTGGTACATGTATACAGTGGAATATTACTCAGCTATCAAAAAGAACGATTTCTTAACATTTGCTGCAACATGGATGGCACTAGAGGAGATAATGCTAAGTGAAATAAGTCAAGCAGAGAAAGACAATTATCATATGATTTCTCTCATCTATGGAACATAAGAACTAGTAAGATCAGTAGGGGAAGAAAGGGATAAAGAAAGGGGGGTAATCAGAAGGGAGAATGAAGCATGAGAGACTATGGAGTCTGAGAAACAAACTGAGGGTTTCAGAGAGGAGGTGGGGTGGTGGATTGGGATAGGGTGGTGATGGGTGGTGGGGAGGGCACGTATTGCATGGTGCACTGGGCGTTATATGCAACTAATTAATCATCGAACTTTACATCAAAAACTAGGGATGTACTGTATGGTGACTAACATAATATAATTAAAAAACATTAAAAAAAAGAGAAAGAATCTTCCAAACCGCATCTTTCATGAAGATGGATGCATTTGTAAACGTGTGTATGAGAGCATTGAGGATCAAGATGTATATTTCACTCTAAGTAAGATCACTTTTTGGAAACCATCTTCAACTCATATCTGCGCTGATGATGGCAGCCTTGGCAGAAAGTGTGAGTGAAAGCCTAAGAAGAGATCTAGCCACTTAATTCTGAGAACCACGTCTTCTTATATAGAATGCAACATCAAACGGACATCGTGACTCATCGAGATATACACAAATTTTCCAATGTGTGTGTTGAACCTTCAGAAAAGGGCCACATACTTAACTCTCAGTAAGGACACCCTGCAGAAGGCATTTGACAACTCACATCTTCTGTCATGAAGCATTTTCAAGAGTATGTATGAAAGCATCAGGA
Source organism: Ursus arctos (assembly GCF_023065955.2). Taxonomy (NCBI): domain Eukaryota; kingdom Metazoa; phylum Chordata; class Mammalia; order Carnivora; family Ursidae; genus Ursus; species Ursus arctos. The sequence continues at coordinate 72,459,838 of NW_026622775.1, read as the reverse complement.
AAGGGTCGTACACTGGTCGTTAAGAAAAGAACATTGTATCAAATCCATCTTTCAGCTAACATCATCCGCCTTGAAGATGGAAGCATTTGCAAAGGTATGTAAGAAAACATAAGGAAGGTGATGCCGTATACTTAAATGAAAGACGGAACACTCTGTGGAAAGCATCTTGCATCTCACACCTTCTTTCATGATCATGGAAGCGTTTCAAAAGTGTTTGTGAAAGCATAAAGATAGTGCCCCATGCTTGACGCTATGTAGGAACACTGTATAGAAACCATCTCTCAACTCCCGTCGTCTGTCATGAAGAGGGAAGCATTTACAAAAGTAGGTGTGAGAAGGTGAAGGAAGTGCCATCTACTTAATTCTGAGAACCAACTCTGTGTAGATAGAAAACAATCTCAAATCCAAATCCTGCTGAAGGATGGTTACCAGGGTTTTCTTCCATGGGTGTTGAACCTTAAGGAAAGTGCCATAAACTTAATAGTAGGTGAGAACACTGGATAGATAGCATCTCACAACTCACAACTTCTGTCATGAAGGTGGAAACTTTTGCAAAGTTGTGCTGAAAGCATAAGGAAAGTGACAGAGACTTATCTTTAAGAAAGAGCTGTGCCATATCCATCTTTCATGAAGTTGGAAGGAGGCTCAGAAGTGTGTTTCTCAGTATAAGGAAAAGATTGTATGCTTACCTTTACGAAAGAACCCCATAGAAAACCATCTGAAACTCACTCTCTCATGAAGCTGGAAGCATTTGCTCAAGGGTGAGGGAACGTGTAAAGAAATGCCGTTTACTAAATTCTGGGAACCAAGCCTCTGTATAGCGAATGCAACTTCAAGCATCCTGATTTCATGGAGAGAGAAGCTTTTTCAAATATCTGTGTTGAACGGTAAGAGAAGTGCCATATGCTTAACACTAAGAAAGGGCACCATCTGGAAACAACATTCCAAATCACATCTACACATCTATGAAGATGGATGTATTTTCAAAAGCGTCCATGAAAACGTAAGGAACGTGCTGTATACTTCAGTAAGAACACCTTTTGGAAAAGATCTTCTGACTCACATATTTTATAATGAAGATGGAAGTACTTGCAGAAATGTGAGTGAAAGCATAAGGAGAGGTTCTATCTAATTAGTTCTGAGAACCAAGTCTGTGTTGATAGAATGCAACATCGAACTAACATCGCGACTCATGAATGTACATACACGTGTTTTCCAGTACATGTGTTGAACCTTAAGGGAAGGGCAATATACACAAATCTCGGTAAGAACACCAAATAGACACAATCTTCCAATTCACATCTTCTGTTAGGAAGATGGCAAGTGTTTCAAAAGTGTCTCTGAATGCATAAGGAATGTGCCACCTACTTTACGCTAGGAGAGAACACTCTGAATGCACATCTTGCATCTCACGTCTGGTGTCATGAAGTGGGAGCACTATGCAAAATGTTGTCTGAAAGCTTAAAGATAATGCCCTTCGTTTAACTACGTAAGAACACTACATAGAAAGCATCTCTCAACTCACATCTGTCTTGAAGAGGAAAGCCATTCAAAAAGGTTGTGTGAAAATGAAAAGAAAGTGCCATCAGTTAATTCAGCAAACTGAGTTTGTGTAGAGAGACTGCAACATTGATCAGTGAAGAAGGTACAGGTGTTTCCCAACATGTGTGTTGAAACTTAAGGAAACAGCCATAGACGTAACTCTCAGTAAGAAGAGGGTATAGAAAGGGTCTTCCAACTCACATCTGTCATGATGATGGAAGCATGTTTCAGAGTGCATATGAAAGCCTAAGGAAAGGGCCATCAACTAATCTTTAAGAAAGAACATTATAGCAACTCCATCTTGCAACTCACTTCTTCGGTCATGAAGTTGAAACCGTTTCACAGGTGTATGAGAAAATATAAGGAAAGTGCCATATACTGAAGTCTAAGAAAGAACACTGTATAGAAAACATCTTGCATCTCACAGTCTTCTGTCATGAAAACGGAAGCTTTTGTAAAAGTGTGTATGAAAACCTAAACATAAAGCGCTTTACTTAACTGTATATAAGAACATTGTATAGACACCATCTCTCAACTCACATCTGTCATGAAGATGGAAGCCTCTCCAGAGTGTGTGAAAACAAAAAGAAAGTGCCGTGTACTTAATTCTGCATACCTATTCCGTGTAGCGAGAATGCAAGTTTGAACATTCTGTTTCAGGAAGATACAAGCTTTTACAAATATGTGTGCTGAACCTAAAGGAAAATGCTTCCTACATGATGCTACATGAGAACACCTAATAGAATTAGTTGTCCAAGTCATGTCTTCTATCATCAAGGTAGACGCATTTGCAAAAGTGTGTATGAAAGTATAAGGAAAAAGTCACTTATCTTTAAGAAAGAACATCCTATAGAATCCAAACTTTCAACTCTCATCTCCTTTCATGAAGACGGAAGCATTTTTTAATAATATTTTTTATTATATTATGTTTGTCACCGTACAGTGCATCCCTAGTTTTTTAATGTAAAATCCATGATTCATTACTTGCGTATAGCACCCAGTGCACTGTGCAGTACATGCCCTCCTTAATACACATCACTGGCCTATCCCATTCCCCCACACCCTTCCCCTCTGAAGCCCTCAGTTTGTTTTCCAGAGTCCATAGTCTCTCAGGGTTCATTCCCCCTTAAGCAGAGGAAAATTAATGTATACTTAACTTTAAGAAAGAACTCCATTCAGAAACAGTCTTCAACTCACATCTCCCAACTCACATCTGTCATGAGTATGGAAGCATTTTTAAGAGTGTGTATGGAAGTATAAGGAAAGTGATATATATACTTATGGTTATGACAGAACACTACTTTGAATCCATCTCTGAACTCACATCTTCTGTGATGAAGATGGAAGCCTTTCCAAATGTGTGTGTGAAAGCGTGAAGTGCCGTGTACTTAATTCTGAGAACGAAGTTTGTGTATATAGACTGCAACATCAAACTAACATCCTGATTCATGAAGATACAAGGCTTTTCGTATATGTATGTTTTTAAACCTTAAGGAAAGTGCCATATATGTTATTCTCAATAAGAACACCATATAGAAAGCATCTTCCAACTCACATCTTCTGTCATAAAGATGGAAGCATTTGCAAAAGGGAAAGTGAAAGCATAAAGTGACATCGACTTAATTCTGAGACCCAAGTCTGTGTAGACAGAATGCAATTTCGAACGAACATTCTGATTCATGAATGCTCAAGGGTTTTCCTTACGTATGTTCAAACTTAGGGACCATGCCATATTCATAACTCATGGTAAGAACTCCTTATAAATGCCATCTTCCAACTCACATCTTCTGTCATGAAGAAGGAAACATTTTCAAAAGTGTGTACGATGGCATAAGGAAAGGGCCATGTACTTATCTTTAAGAAATAGCTCTGTATGGAATCCATCTTTCAACTCACATTTTCTGTCATGACGATGGAAAGAAACTTGGAAAAGTGTGAGTGAACTCTTAAGGATAGGGCCATCTACTTAACTCTAAGTAAGAACACCATAGAGAAATCATCTTCCAACTCCCATCTGTCATGAAGATGAAAGCATTTGCAAATGTATATGTGAAAGAGTAGGAAAGTACTATCTACTTAATTTTGAGATTCAAGTCCGTGTAGACAGAATGCAACTTTGAACTAACATTTTGATTCATGAGGATTTGAATGTTCCCAAATATTCATGTCTCACATTAGGAAAGTGCCATAAACTTAAGTCTAATAAGAACACCATACAGACACCATCTTCCAACTGACATCTTCTGTCATGAAGATTTAAACATTTTGAACAATGTGTATGAAAGCAGAAGGAAAGGACCATGTACTTAAGTTGTAGAAAGAACATCATATAACTTTCAATGCCATCCTGATCAAAATACCAATGACATTTTTCAAAGAATTGGAACAAACAGCCCTTAAATTTGTGTGGAACCAGAAAAGACCCTGAATCTCCAAGGAATCGTTGAAAAGGAAAAACAAAGCTGGGGGCATCACATTGCCAGATTTCAAGCTGTACTACTAAGCTGTGATCACAAAGACAGCATGGTAACTGGCAGAAAAACAGACACATAGTTGCCAGATTTCAAGCTGTACTACTAAGCTGTGATCACAAAGACAGCATGGTAACTGGCAGAAAAACAGACACATAGTTGCCAGATTTCAAGCTGTACTACTAAGCTGTGATCACAAAGACAGCATGGTAACTGGCAGAAAAACAGACACATAGACCAATGGAACAGAATAGAGAACCCAGAAATGGACCCTTGGCTCTTTGGGCCACTAATCTTTGCCAAAGCAGGAAAAAACATCGAGTGCAAAAAAGACAGTCTGTTCAGTAACTGGTGCTGGGAAAATTGGACACATATATGCAAAAGAATGAAAGTTGATCACTCTCTCACACCATACACAAAGATAAACTCCAAATGGTTGAAAGACCTCAATGTAAGACAGGAATCCATCAAAATCCTAGAGGAGAACATAGGCTGCAACCTCTACGACATCGGCCACAGCAACTTTTCTCATGACACATATCCAAAGGCAAGAGAAACAAAAGAAAAAATGAACTTGTGGGACTTCATCAAGATAAAAAACTTCTGCACAGCCAAGGAAACAGTCAAAAAAACTAAGAGGCAGTCCACGGAATGGGAGAAGATATTTGCAAATGACACTACAGATAAAAGACTTGTATCCAAGATCTACAAAGAACTTCTCAAACTCAATACACGTGAAACAAATAATCAAATCAATAAATGGGCAGAAGATATGAACAGACACTTTTCCAATGAAGACATACAAATGGCTAACAGACACATGAAAAAATGTTCAAAATCATTAGCCATCAGGGAACTTCAAATCAAAACCACATTGAGATACCATCTTACACCAGTTAGAATGGCAAAAATGAACAAGGCAGGAAACAACAAATGTTGGAGAGGATGTGGAGAAAGGGGATCCCTTTTACACTGTTGGTGGGAATGCAAGTTGGTACAGCCACTCTGGAAAACAGTGTGGAGGTCCCTTAAAAAGTTAAAAATTGAGCTACCCTATGATCCAACAATTGCACTACGGGGTATTTACCCCACAGATACAGACGTAGTGAAGACAAGGGCCATATGCACCCCAATGTTCATAGCAGCATTGTCCACAATAGCTAAATTGTGGAAGGAGCTGAGATGCCCTTCAACAGCTGACTGGATTAAGAAGATGTGGTCCATATATACAATGGAATATTACTCAGCCATCAGAAAGAACGATTACACAACATTTGCAGCAACATGGACGGGACTGGAGGAGATTACGCTAAGTGAAATAAGTCAAGCAGAGAAAGACAATTATCATATGGTCTCACTCATTTATGGAATATGAGAAATAGGAAGATCAATATGAGAAGGAAGGGAAGAATGAAGGGGGGTAAACAGAAGGCGGAATGAACCATGAGAGACTGTGGACTCTGGGAAACAAACTGAGGGCTTCAGAGGGGAGGGGTGTGGGGGATTGGGATAGGCTAGTGATGGATATTAAGGAGGGCACATATTGCATGGTGCACTGGGTGTTATATGCAAGTAATGAATCATGGAACATTGCATCAAGAACTCGTGATGTACTGTATGGTGACTAATATAACAAAATAAATATTATTAAAAAAAAAACAAAGAACACTGTATAGAAAAAATCTTTCAGTACATATCTTCCGTCATGAATTTGAAGCATTTGCAAATGTGTGAGCGAACGTGTAAAGAAACTGTCATCTACTTATATGAGAACCCAGTCTGTGTAGATAGAGTGTAACTCGAACTGACATCCTGATTCATGAATATACAAGCATCTTCAAATACGTGTGTTGAACCTTAAGGAACGTGCCATGTACTTAATTCTAAGTAAGAACACTAGGTAGACCCCACCTTCCAACTCACATCTTCTGTCATGAAGTTGGATGCATTTTCAACATTGTGTATGAAAGCATAAGGAAAGGGCTATGTACTTAACTATAAGAACACCGTATAGAAAACATCTTCCTATTCACATCTTGTATGAAGATGGAAGCATTTGCAAAATTGTGTATGAAAGCATACAGATAGTGCCAGATACTTAACGCTAAGTAAGAAAACTGTATAGAAACCAACTTTCAACTCACATCTTATTTCATGAAGATGGACTCATTTCCAAAAATATGTGTGAATGTGTAAAGAAAGTGCCATCTACTTAATTCTGAGCCCCTAATCTGTGTAGATAGATTGCAACTTCAAAATAACATCCTGATTCATGTAGACAAAAGCATTTTCACATACGGGTGTTGAAGCTTAAGGTAAGTGACATACACTTAATTCTAAGAACACCATATACAAAGCATCTTTCATCTCACATCTTCTATCATGAAGATGGAAGCATTGTCCAAAGTGTGAGAGGATGCGTAATGAAGTGCCATCTACTTAATTCTGAGAACCGAATCTGTGTAGTGAGAATGAAACTTCAAACATCCCGATTCTTGTAGACAGAAGCTTTTTCTAATATATGTGTTGAACATTAAGGAAAGTGCCATACACTTAACTTTACATAAGAACACCTCATAGAAACAATCTCCTAAATCACTTCTTCTGTCATGAAGATTGAAACATTTGAAAGATGTGTATGAAAGCATAAGAAAAATGACATATACTTATCTTACGAATGAACATTGTATAGAATCCAGCTTTCAACTCACATCTTCTGTCATGAAGGTGAAAACATTTTCAAAACTATCTATGAAAGCACAAGGAAAGTGCCATACACTTAACTCTAAGGAAGAAAACCATATAGAAACCATCTTCCAATGCACATCTTCTGTCATGAAGATGACAGCATTTTCTTTTTTTATTTATTTTTTATTTTTTTTATTACTTAATAGTAATAATATTATGTTAGTCACCATACAGTACATCCCTGTTTTTTGATGCAAAGTTCGATGATTCATTAGTTGTGTATATCACCCAGTGCACCACACAATATGTGCCCTCCTTACTACCCACCACCAGCCTATCCCATTCCCCCACCCCCCTCCCCTCTGAAGCCCTCAGTTTGTTTCTCAGAATCCATACTCTCTCATGCTTCATTTCCCCCTTCTGATTACCCCCTTTCTTTATCTCTTTCTTCCCCTACTGATCTTCCTAGTTCTTATGTTCCATAGATGAGAGAAATCATATGATAGTTGTCTTTCTCTGCTTGACTTATTTCACTTAGCATTATCTCCTCCAGTGCTCCATGTTGCAGCAAATGTTGAGAATTTGTTCTTTCTGATAGCTGAGTAATATTCCATTGTATATATGGACCACAACTTCTTAATCCAGTCATCTGTTGAAGGGCATCTCGGTTTGAGAAGTTCTTTGTAGATCTTGGATACAAGTCTTTTATCTGTAGTATCATTTGCAAATATATTCTCCCATTCCGTGGGCTGCCTCTTAGTTTTTTTGACTGTTTCCTTGGCTGTGCAGAAGTTTTTTTATCCTGATGAAGTCCCACAAGTTCATTTTTTCTTTTGTTTCTCTTGCCTTTGGATATGTGTCATGAAAAAGGTTGCTTTGGCCGATGTCGTAGAGGTTGCAGCCTATGTTCTCCTCTAGGATTTTGATGGATTTCTGTCTCACGTCGAGGTCTTTCATCCATTTGGAGTTTATCTTTGTGTATGGTGTGAGAGAGTGGTCAAGTTTCATTCTCTTGCATGTAGCTGTCCAATTTTCCCAGCATCATTTATTGAAGAGACTGTCTTTTTCCATCAGATGTTTTTTCCTGCTTTGTCAAAGATTAGTGGCACAAAAGCCGAGGGTCTATTTTCAAACTGTGTATGAAAGCATAACAAAAGTGCCTATAGTCAACTGCAGGTAAGAACACCATATAGAAACCACCTTTCAACTCACGTCTTCTTTATGAAGATGGAAGCATTTCCAAAAGTATGAGTGAAAGAATAAAGAAAGTGCGATCTACTAAATTCTGAGATCCAAGTCTGTGTAGACAGAACACAACTTTATTTTTTCCTTATAATTTTTATTTTGTTATAATAATCACCATACAGTACATCTCCAGTTTTCGATGCAATGTTCCATGATTCATTATTTGTGTATAACACCCACTGCACCATGCAATATGTGTCCTCCTTAATACCCATCACGGTCCAATCCCAATCCTCCATTCTCCTCCCCTCTGAAGCCCTCAGTTTGTTTCCCAGAGTCCAGAATCTCTCATGGTTCATTCCCCCTTCTGTTTACCCCCCTTCATTCTTTCCTTCCTTCTCCTACCAATCATCCTATTTCTTATGTTCCATAAATGAGTGAAACCATATGATAATTGTCTTTCTCTGCTTGACTTATTTTACTTAGCATTATCTCCTCCAGTCCCATCCATGTTGTTGCAAATGTTGGGTAACCATTCTTTCTGATTGGCTGAGAAATATTTCATTGTATATATGGACCACAACTTCTTAATCTAGTCATCTGCTGAAGGGCATCTCGGCTCCTTCCACGATTTAGCTATTGTGGACAATGCTGCTATGAACATTGGGGAGCATATGGCACTTGTCTTCACTATGTCTGTATCTTTGGGGTAAATACCCAGTGGTGCAATTGATGGATGATAGGGTAGCTCAGTGTTTAACTTTTTAAGGGACCTCAACACTGTTTTCCAGAGTGGCTGTACCAACTTGCATTCTCACCAACAGTGTAAGAGGGATCCCCTTTCTCCACACCCTCTCCATCAATTGTTGTTTCTGGACTTGTCAATTTTTTGGCATTCTAACTGGGGTAAGGTGGTATCTCAATGTGGTTTTGATTTGAATTTCCCTGATGGCTAATGATTTTGAACATTTTTTTCTGGGTCTGTTAGCCATTTGTATCTCTTCATTGGAAAAGTGTCTGTTCATGTCTTTTACCCATTTTTTGATTTGTTTATTTGTTTCTCGTGTATTGAGTTTGAGAAGTTCTTTGTAGATCTTGGATACAAATCTTTTATATGTAGTGTATTTGCAAATATCTTCTCCCATTGCATGGGCTGCCTTTTCGTGTTTTGTTTCGTTTTGTTTTTTACTGTTTCTTTGGCTGTGCAGAAGCTTTTTATCTTGATGAAGTCCCACCAGTTCATTTTTTCTTATGTTTCTCTTGCCTTTGGAGATGTGTCATGAAAAAAATTTGCGTGGCCAATGTCAGAGAGGTTGTTGACTATGTTCTCCTCTAGGATTTTGATGGATTCCTGTCTCACATCGAGGTCTTTCATCCATTTGTAGTTTATCTTTGTGTATGGTGTTAGAGAGTGATCAAGTTTCATTCTTTTGCATGTTGCTGCCCAATTTTCCCAGCACCATTTATTGAAGAGACTGTCTTTTTTCCACCAGATGTTTTTTCTTGCTTTACCAAAGATTAGTTGCCCAAAGAGCCGAGGGTCCATTTCTGGGTTCTCTATTCTGTTCCATTGGTCTATGTGTCTGTTTTTGTGCCAGTACCATGCTGTCTTTGAGATCACAGCTTTGCAGTGTAGCTTGAAATCTGGCAACGTGATACCCCCAGGTTTGCTTTTCCTTTTCAACAATTCCTTGGCTATTTGGGGCCCTTTCTTGTTCCACACAAATTTAAGGACTGTTTGTTCCACTTCTTTGAAAAATGTCATTGTTATTTTGATAGGGATGGCAATTGAAACTGTAGATTGCTCTGGGTAGCATAGACATTTTAACTATGTTTGTTTTGATCCATGAGCATGGAATATTTTTCCATCTTTTGTGTCTTCTTCAATGTCTTTCAAGAGTGACCTGTAGTTTCTAGAATATAGATCCTTTACCACTCTGGTTAATTTAATTCTGAGATAACATATGATTATTGGTGGTGTGGTAAATGGAATCGATTCCCTAATTTCTCTTTCTTCAGTCTCATTGTTCGTGTATAGAAATGCAACTAATTTCTGAGCATTGATTTTCTATCCACCACATTACTGAATTGCTCTATAAGTTCTAGTACTTTGGTGGAGTCTTTTGGGTTTTCCATATAGGGTATCATGTCATCTGTGAAGAGAGACAGTTTGACTTCTTCTTTGCTGATTTGGATAACTTTTATCCCTTTTAGTTGTCTGATTGTTGTTGCTAGGACTTCTAGTAATATGTTGAATAATAATGGTGAGAGTGAGCATCCTAACCGTGTTCCTGATCTTAAGGGAAAGGCTTTCAGCTTGTCCCCATTGAGAATGATATTCGCTGTAGGTTTTTCATAGAATGTTTTTATGCAATTGAGGAATGTACCCTGTATCCCTACACTCTGAAGGGTTTTAACCAGGAAACTATGCTGTGTTTTGTCAAATGCTGTTTCTATCAATTGAGAGGCTGATATGGTTCTTGACTCTTTTCTTTTTGATATGATCTATCACACTGATGGATTCGTGAATGTTGAACCACGCTTGGATCCCAGGGATGAATCCCACTTGGTCATGATGGATAATCCTTTTAATGTACTGTTGGATCCTATTAATGCTCTTGTTGAGAATTTTGGCATCCAAATTCATCAGGGATATCGGTCTGTAATTCTCCTTTTTGATGGGGTCTTTGTCTGGTTTGAGGATCAAGGTAATACTGGCCTCAAACAATGAATTTGATAGTTTTCCTTCTGTTTCTTTTTTTTTGAAACAGCTTCAGGAGGATAGGTATTATTTCTTCTTTGAATGATTGGTAGAATTCTCCGGGGAATCCGTCAGGCCCTGGACTCTTTTTTGGGGGGAGGTTTTTGATCACTGCTTCAATCTCTTCATAATTAATCAGTCTGTTTAAATAATCAATTTCTTCCTGTTTCAGTCTTGGTAGTTTATAACTTTCCAGGAAGGTATCCATTTCTTCCCGGTTTTTAAATTGATTGGCATAAAGTTGTTGATAAAAGTTTCTAATGATCCTATTACATCAGTGTTGGTCGTGATCTCTCCCCTTTCATTCTTAATTTTATTAATTTGAGTCCTTTCTCTATTCTTTTGAATAAGTCTGGCCAGTGGCTTATCGATCTTATTTATTCGTTCAAAGAACCAGCTTCTAGTTCTGTTGATCTGCTCTACTGTGCTCCTGGTCCCTAATTAATTGATCTCTGTTCTAATCTTGAGCAACTGCTTTCTTGTGCATGGGTAAAGTCTGTTCTTCTGTTCCAGCTCCAGCTTCTTCAGGTGGGAATAAAAAAAAACCCCTGTATTTTAGATTTTTCTATTCTTTTGAGTGAGGCTTGGATGGCTATGTATTTTCCCCTTAGGACTGCCTTTGCAGTGTCACATAGGTTTGGGAACGATGCGTTTTCATTTTCGTTGGTCTCCAAAAATTGTTTAATCTCCTTCTTAATTCCTTGGTTTACCCAATCATTCTTGAGCAGGATGGTTCTTAGTTTCCAAGTGTTTGAGTTTCTTCAAAATTTTTCCTTATGGTTGAGTTCCAGTTTCAAAGCATTGTGGTCTGAGAATATGCAGGGACTAATCTCAGTCTTTTGGTAACAGTTGAGACCTGTTTTGTGACCCAGAACATGATCTATTCTGGAGAAAGTTCCATGTGCATTCGAAAAGAATGAGTATTCTGTTGTTCTTGGGTGTAGTGTTGTGTATATATCTATGAGGTCCATCTGGTCCAGTATGGCATTCAAAGCTCTTGTTTCTTTGTTGATTTTCTGCTTAGGTGATCTGTGTGTTGCTGAGAATGGAGTGTTGAGGTACCCTACTATTAACATATTATTATCTATATGTCTTTTTATTCTGGTTAAGGGTTATCTTGTGTATCTTGTTGCTCCCCTGTTGGGGGCATAGATATTTGTAATTGTCATATCCACTTGTTGGATACATCCTTTAAGAATAATATAGTGTCCTTCTGTATCTCTAACAACAGTCTTTAGTTTAAAATCTAATCTGTCTGATATGAGAATTGCTACCCCAGCTTTCTTTTGAGGTCCATTGGCATGAAAAATGGTTTTCCATCCCTTCACTTTCAGTCTGAATGTATCTTTAGGTTCAAAATGAGTCTCTTGTAGAAAGCAAATGGATGGGTCATGTCTTTTTATCCAATCTGCAACCCTGTGGCATTTATGGGAGCATTTAGGACATTCACATTGAGCGTGATTATTGAGAGATATGATTTTAATGATGTCATGTTGACTGTGAAGTCTTTGTTTCTATAGATTGTAAATTTCTGTTCTGTATCACTCTTGGGGCCTTTTTACTTTTATAGAACCCCCCTTAATATCTCCTGTAGGGCTGGTTTGGTGGTTATGCTTTCGGTCAGTTTCTGCCGATCCTGGAAGGTCCTTATCTCTCCATCAAGTCTGAATGACAGCCTTGCAGGATAAAGGATCCTTGGGTGCATGTTCTTCTCAGATAGAGATTTGAAAATACCCTGCCAACCCTTCCTATCTTGCCAGGTCTCTGTGGACCGGTCTGACATTATTCTGATATTTTCCCCTCTGTACCTAAGGATTTTCTTCCCCCTGGCCACTTCCAATACTGTATCCTTGGATCTAATATTTGCGACTTGCACTATGACGTGATGTGGTGTAGGTCTGTTCTCTTTGACCTTGGGAGGGTTCCTCTCTGCCTCTTGAACGTGAATGCTTGTTTCCTTTGCCAGATTAGGGAAGCTCTCAGTTACAATTAGTTCAAATATCTCTTCTAGACCTCTCTCTTTCAGTTGTATAGGCTGTGAAATCTTAGATCAAGGCACTGACAGATTTGCTGTCTGGTGAGGCTTGCTTCTTGCTTCACAGAGGGCTATCTTCTTACCATGTCCAGCATATGTTGAAGGGACAAGAGAGCTTTCTGGGATTTCTTTTAAAAGGGCTCTAGTCTCATCAATGCCATTCATGAGGACTTTGCCTTTGTGACCTAATCACCTCTCAAATGGCCCCCTCTTAATACCATCCCATTGGGGGTAAGGATATCATCATAATGAATTTGGGGGGGCACACATCTTTCCATAATAGTGGTCTTTATATTTATAACAGTTCCTATTTTGTTAATTTTTATGCAATTTAGTGCAAATATTTTATGATTTATGAATCTATTTTCAATTTTGCCTTTCATCCGTGACAAGTGGCTATCATTATAATAAATACTTTTTTGTTTGTCTCAAATGTTTCCTTTGTTTCATATTAGTATTATAAATTATTATTTTTTTAATAATAATATTTTTTATTATATGTTAGTCACCATACAGTACATCCCTAGTTTTTGATGTAAAGTTCCATGATTCATTACTAGTGTATAATACTCAGTGCACCATGCAATACACCATGTTCCAATTCACATCTTCTGTCGTGTAGATGGTAGTATTTGCAATAGTGTGTGTGAATGCATATAGTGTCTTATACTTAACTCTAAGAACACTGTATAGAAATCATCTTTCAACTCACATCTGTCATGAAGTTGGAAGCATTTGCAAGTGTGGGTTAAAGTGTAAAGGATGTGCCATCTACTTAATTCTGAGATCCAAGTCTGTATAGATTTGATGCGACTTTGAAGTAACATCTTGATTCATAAAGATACAAGTGATTTCAAATATGTGTGTTCAACCTTAAGAAAGTGCCATATACTTAACTCTCAGTAAGAACACCACATAGAAAAGATCTTCCTACTCACATCTTCTGTCATGCAGATTGAAGCAAATTTGCAAAAGTGTGAGTGAGAGCTTAAGGAAAGTGCCATCTACTTAACTCTAAGTAAGAACACCACATAGAAAGTATCTTTCACTTCACATCTTTCATCATGAAAATGGAGGCAAAATTTTAAAGGTGTAAGTGAACACGTCAAGAAAGTGCCATCTACTTAATTCTGAGAACCAAGTCTGTGTATCTAGAATGCAACTTCCAACTAAAATCCTGATTCATGGAGAGTCCAGCATTTTCCAGTATGTATGTTGAAGCTTAAAGAAAGTGCCATATACTTAACTCTAGGAAACAGCACTGGAAATAAACCAAATTTTAACTACCCGGAAATAATATCAATGTCCAGAAATCAGTTGCATTTCTATATATGAACAATGTCCCTGAAAAGGAGAAATTAAGGAATCAATCCCACATAAAATTGCACCAAAAACCATAAGATACCTAGGAATAAACTAACCAAAGAGGTACATGATCTGTACTCTTGAATCTTGCAGAGCACTTATGAAAGAAACTGAGGAAGACACCAGAGATGAAAAACCATTCCATGCTCACGTATTGGAAGAATAAACATTGTGAACATTTCTATGAGCAATCTACACATTCAACGCAATCACTATGAAAATACCATCAACATTTTTCACAGAGCTGGAACGAAAAATTTCCTAAAATTCGTATGGAATCAGAAAAGACCCTGAATCTCCAAGGGAATGTTGAAAATGAAAACCAAAGCTGGGGGCATCATGATGTCTGATTCAAGCTATATTACAGAGCTGTGGTCATCAAGACAGCAGGGTACTGGCACAAAAACAGACACATAGATCAAAGGAACAAAATAGAGAGCCAAGAAATGGACACTCAACTCAATGGTCAACTACTCTTCGACAAAACAGGGAAGAATATCCAAAGAGAAAAAGACAATCTCTTCAATAAATGGTGATGGGAAAATTGGACTGCCACATGAAGAATGAAATTGGACATTCTCTTACACCATACACAAAGATACACTCAAAATGAATGAGAGACCTCAATGTTAGACAGGAATCCATCAAAATGCTAGAGGAGAACACCTGCAGCAAACTCTTTTACCTTAAACACAGCAACTTTTTGCAATACATGTCTCTAAAGACAAGGGAAACAAAAGGAAAAATGAACTATTGGGAATTCATTAAGATAAAAAGCTTCTGCATGGCAAAAGAGACAGTCAACAAAACTAAAAGGCAACCAATGGAATGGGAGAAGATATTTGCAGATGGGATTACAGTTAAAGGTCTGATACCCAAGAAATATAAAGAATTTACCAAACGCAATCCCTAAAGATGAAGTAGTCCAGTCAAGAAATAGGTGGAGAGGTGCCTGGGTGGCGCAGTCGTTAAGCGTCTGCCTTCGGCTCAGGGTGTGATCCTGGTGTTCCGGGATTGAGTCCCACATCGGGCTCCTCCGGTGGGAGCCTGCTTTTTCCTCTCCCACTCCCCTGCTGTGTTCCCTCTCTCGCTGGCTGTCTCTTTGTCGAATAAATAAATAAAATCTTAAAAAAAAAGACTTAAAAAAATTGGGTGGAAAACATGAAGACACGCTTCTCCAAAAAAGACATACAGTTGGCCAATAGACGCATGAAAAAATGCTCCACCTCACTTGCCATTAGGGAAATATAATTCAAAACCACAGTGAGATATCACCTTACACCAGTCAGAATGGCTAAAATTAACAAGACAGGGATGAACAAATGTTGGCGAGGATGTGGAGAAAGGGGAACCCTCTTACACTGTTGGTGGGAATGCAAG
Organism: Ursus arctos; assembly: GCF_023065955.2. NCBI lineage: Eukaryota > Metazoa > Chordata > Mammalia > Carnivora > Ursidae > Ursus > Ursus arctos. The sequence goes on along the minus strand of NW_026622775.1, from coordinate 72,444,411 downwards.
TTGGTACAGCCATTTTGGAAAAAAATATGCATCTTCTTCGGGATGTTGATAGAACTTTTGAGGGGCGCCTGGGTGGCTCAGTCATTAAGCGTCTGTCTTCAGCTCAGGGCATGATCCCAGCATTCTGGGATCGAGCCCCACATCAGGCCCCACTGCTGGAAGCCTGCTTCTTCCTCTCTCACTCCCCCTTCTTGTGTTCCCTCTCTCACTTGCTGTCTCTATCTCTGTCAAATAAATAAATAAAATCTTAAAAAAAAAAAAGAAGTACCTTTCAACCCAGCAGTAGCACTACTGGGTGTTTACCCCAAAGATATAGATGTCATACAAAGAAGGGGCACATTCACCCCAATGTTCATAGCAGCAATGTCTACAATAGCCAAACTATCTAAGGAGCCTAGAAGCCATTTTACAGATGAATTGATAAAAATGATACGGTTCATATATTCAACGGCATTATACTCAGCCATCAGAGAGGACGAATCCCTACCATTTACTATTGATATGGAAGGAACTGGAGGGTATTATGCTAAGTGAAATAAGTCAATGAAAGAAAGACAATTTTTATATGGTTTCACTCAAAAGTGGAATATAAGAAATAGTGCAAAGTTTCATAAGGAAACTGAGGGAAAACTGAATGGAAAGAAATCAGAGAGGGAGACAAAGTATGAGAGACTCTTAACTCTGGGAAACAAACTGAGGGTTGTGGAAGGGGCAGTGGGCTGGGGATCAGAAAATTGTGTAATGGAAGGGAGAATGAACCATGAGAGACTATGGACTCTGGAAACAAACTGAGGGTTTCAGAGGGGAGGGAGGTGGGGGATTGGGCTAGACCAATGATGGGTATTAAGGAGGGCACATATTGCATGGAGGACTGGGTGTTATATGCAAACAATGAATCATAGAACACTACATCAAAAACTAAGGATGTACTGTATGGTGACTAACGTAACATAATAAAGAATTAAAAAAAAGAAAAGAAAATTGTGTAATGCGCATTAAGGTGGGCATGTGATGTGATGAGTATTGTGTGTTATACGCAATTGATGAATTATTGAGCACTACCTCTGAAACAATGAAATGTTGGCTAATTGAATTAAAAAAAAAAAAAGAATCCCAGCTGCTAGCCAGAGATAAGACACAAAAGAACTGTGTCACTGTGTGTGCTGATGGCCAGGCACAGACAGGTTGAAGGCAGTAATCTGATGAAATCTGGTACTCAGGAAAGGAAATTGTTCATTTTTGTGTGAGGACCCCTTCTTCATCAGCAGCTGCTCTTTCCCTTCCCTTGGGAAGAGTGGGTAGGAGAATCCATTTTCCATCCCCCTTCCCACCAGCACATTTGGACTTCAGGGAGAAACCCAGTGTCTTTAGCAGAGGCTGGGGTCACACCAAAACCTGCCTCACTCCCACCCCCACCCTGTGCCTGGCAGGGGAATCTTTACAAGGACAGGCCTGACTGTGATCCAGTGAATCAGGCCTCTCCCTCCAAAGACTAACACAGGCCCTCCACATACATTAAGGCCGCTGATAAACGAGTGCTCCAAAGTATCAGACTCAGTTGTGGTGGAAATAGGACATGGTTTTTTAAATGTTTTTTTTCTTTTTTAAAACTTTATTTTTCCTTTTCCTTCCCCCCCCCCCTTGCCTTTGGCATCATTTTTTGGCTTGTTTGTTTCCTTTTCTCATTTTTTGGAACAGTTTTTTTCTCTTTCTTTTTTTCCCCTTCTTTCTTTTTCTTTAGAATCAGTTTATATATTTTTTATCTGTTTGGTGTCTTGTTCCTTTTCCTTTTCTTTTGTCGTGGATCAGGCTTTTTTCTTCTTTCTTTTTCATATCAAGCTTATCTTAACAAACAAACCAAAGTGCACCTAGTTAATGGTGCAAAAACTCCCCACTGCAAGCAAGAAGAAAATCTGCAGAGGACTGACCTGTGGGAAAGAACAGCCAAAACACATTATAGTGCACAGAGCATACAACAGGAACACTTCCTGAAGCACCAGACCCTAGACAGTGTAGGAACCCTTCTTAATATAGTATTGCTATTAGGAGCAGGAAACATAACAAGCTTTCACAACACACAATATACAAAATGATAAGACAGAGGAATTCTCCCCAAAAGAAAGATCCAGAAGAAACCACAGCCAAGAATTTGCTCAAAAGAGATATAAGCAATTTATCTGAACCTGAATTTAGAACAACAGTCATAAGAATACTAGCTGGGGGGCGCCTGGGTGGCACAGCAGTTAGGCATCTGCCTTCGGCTCAGGGCGTGATCCCGGCATTATGGGATCGAGCCCCACATCAGGCTCTTCTGCTATGAGCCTGCTTCTTTCTCTCCCACTCCCCCTGCTTGTGTTCCCTCTCTCGCTGGCTGTCTCTATCTCTGTCGAATAAATAAATAAAATCTTTAAAAAAAAAGAATACTAGCTGGGCTTGAAAGAAGCATAGAAAACACCAGAGAAACCCTGGCTGCAGAGATAAAAGTCCCCAAAACTAGTCAGTTCAAAATAAAAAATGCTATAACTGTGATACAAAACTGACCAGATGTAATCACAATGATGATGGAAGAGGCAGAGGAATTGATAAGTGATATACAAGATAAAATTATGGAAAATAATGAAGCTGAAAAGAGGGAAAGAGAACTATTAGATCATGGAGGGAGACTTAGAGAACTCAGGGATTTCACAAATTGCAATAATATCCATATCATAAGAGTGAGAGAAGAATAAGAGTGGGGGAAAGGGGAGCATAAGGTTTTTTTTTTTAAGTTAAAAATTGAGTTACCCTATGATCCAGCCATTGCACTACTGGGTATTTACCCCAAAGATACAGATGTAGTGAAGAGAAGGGCCATATGCACCCCAATGTTCATAGCAGCATTGTCCACAACAGCTAAATCGTGGAAGCAGCCGAGATGCCTTTCAACAGATGACTGGATTAAGAAGTTGTGGTCCATACATACAATGGAATATTACTCAGCTATCAGAAAGAATGAGTTCTTGGGGCGCCTGGGTAGCGCAGTCGTTAAGCAGCTGCCTTCGGCTCAGGGAGTGATCCTGGTGTTCTGGGATCGAGTCCCACATCAGGCTCCTCCGCTGGGAGCCTGCTTCTTCCTCTCCTGCTCCCCCTGCTTGTGTTCCCTCTCTCGCTGGCTGTCTCTATGTCAAATAAATAAATAAAATCTTAAAAAAAAAAAAAAGAATGAATGAGTTCTCAACATTTGCTGCAACATGGAGCACTGGAGGAGATAATGCTAAGTGAAATAAGTCAACAGGGAAAGGAAAGCCAAGATGACAGATTTTGATCATTACAAAGTCATGAAAGCAAAGAAAATGAGGAACAGAATAATCAAGCTTGAAGTTAGGAAGCTACAAACAGCAGCTCTCCTGAAAGTGTCTCCTAAAAAAGCACCTGCTGTTAAGGGTGTAGCTGCAGCAGCTGCTGCTGCTGTGAAGGTTCCAGCCAAAAAGATGGCCACTGCGGGCAAAAAGGCTCCAGCCCAGAAGGTTCCTGCCCCGAAAGCTGCAGGCCAGAAGGCAGCACCTCCAAAGGCTCAGAAGGGTCAGAAAGCTCCAGCCCAGAAAGCACCTGCTCCAAAGGCATCTGGGAAGAAAGCATAAAAAGCATAAGAGGCTATTAAAAACAATAATAAAGGTTCTTTTTGACCAAAAAAAAAAAAGCAAATTATAGCCAAGAGCTTCCTAATCTGGAGGGAAAAAAAAGGCATTTAAGACCAAGAATCATTCAGAACTCTGCTCAAAGTCAACAAAAACAGATCAACACCAAGACACATCATAGTGAAAATTGAAAAATACAAAGATAAGTAGAAAATTCTGAGAACAGCTAGGGACAAAAGGTCCTTAATCTACAAGGGTATACACATAAGATTATCAGCAGACTTGTCCACTAAAAGTTGACAGGCCAGAAGACAGTGGCAGGAAATGTGCTGAATGGGAAAAATGTGCTGTGATGAGCACTGGATGTTATATGCAACTAATGAATCGTTGAACACTACATCAAAAACTAATGATGTATTATATGTTGGTTAATTGAACATAATAAAAAAATGATATACCCTTGGTCATACTAATCAAAAAGGAAAGAAAAGGGATTTGAATAGATAAAGTCATGAAAGAAAGATGAGAGTTCACAACCAACACCACAGAAATACAAGTGATTAAAAGAGAATACTACAAAAAATTGTATACCAACAAAGTAAGGAATCTGGAAGAAATGGACAAATTCCTAGAAACATACATACTACCAAAACTGAAAAAGGAAGAAATAGAAAATTTGAACAGATCCATAACCAGGAAAGAAATTTAATCAGTTGTCAGGTTTGGCCAGCAAACCTTGAGGCGGTAAATGAAAAGATTACTCCAGACACCTTAGGAGGAGAAAGGAAAGGGCCTGGGGACCAGCTGCTCCAGTGGTGAAAGGTCCCGAGCCAGACCCTGCCTCCACCTTTATTGTGAATATTATCAATACAACAAAGGAATAAGAAAAACAAGAAGGAATGTGAAGCTGTAACTATCAAGACAGTGGCATAGGGAATATTGTGTGAATAGAACAAGTATTGTGCTATGACGGGCATTGCAGACAGGGAGTACATGGAGTGTCTGACCTCCAAAGATAAATGTTTCTCCTAAGTCAAATATTTACTCCCTGGATGAGTGCATTGAGCTGCAACATGAATCTGGATGTTTTCAGCCCAGAAACCTTTAAGGGGGCCCAGTTTTCTGGACACTCCTTCTTTGCCTTTGAACTAGTCTCATCCAGGAAGGGCTGTGTTTATTAAATCTTCTCTATCCAGACACTATGAATTCCCACAAGCAGTAATCAAAAATCTTTCAAGAAACAAGAGTTCAGGGCCAGATGGCTTCCCAGGGGAATTCTACTAAACATTAAAAGACGATTAATATCTGTTCTTCTGAAGCTGTTCCAAAAATTAAAAATGACAGGAAAACTTACAAACTCATTCTACAAGGTCAGCATTCTCTTTATTTCAAAACCAGACAATGATCCCACTAAAAGGAACTACAGAACAATATCCCTGATGAAATGGATGCAAAAATTCTCACCAAAATACTAGCTGATAGATTCCAACAGTATATTAAGTGGATTATAAATCACCATGATTCATTCCTGGGTTTCAGAGGTGGTTCAATATCCACAAAACAATCAATGTGATACATCACATTAAGAAAAGAAAGGATAAGAACCATATGATCTTCTTAAAAGATGCAGAAAAAGCATTTGACAAAGTACAGCCTCTTTTCCTATTAAAAACCCTCAGCAAAGTGGGCATAGAGGGAATATGCTAGAACATCATGATGCCATATATGAAAGACCCACAGCTAATATCATCCTCAATGAGGAAAAACAGAGCTTTTCCCCTAAGGTCAGGAACACAGCAAGGATGTCCACTCTCACCACTGTTTTTCAACATAGTGTTGGAAGTCATAGCCTCAGCAATCAGGCAACAAAAAGAAAGAAAAGGGATCCAAATCAGCAAGGAAGAAGTCAAATTTTTACTTTTTGTAGATGATGTGATACAGTATGTAGAAAACAAGACTCCACCAAATATTGCTAGAACTGATACAGGAATTCATAAAAGTTGCAGGACATAAAATCAATGCAGAGAAATCTGTTGCATTTCTATACACCAATAATGAAAGAGCAGAAGAAATCAGGGGATTGATTCAATTTACAGTTGCACCAAAACCATAAGATACCTAGAAATAAACCTAACCAAAGAGGGTAATGAATATGGACTCTGAAAACTATAGAACACTTATGAAAAAAATTGAGGAAGACCCATAGAAATGAAAAAAATATTTTATGCTTATGGATCGGAAGAGCAAATATTGTTAAAATGTCTATACTACCCAAACATATTCAATGCAATCTTGATTAAAATAACACCAGCATTTTTCTTTTTTCTTATTATGTTGTTTTTTAAATTATGTTTATTATGTTAAGTTAGTCAACATATCATTAGTTTTTGATATGCTGTTCAATGATTCATTAGTTGCATGTAACACCCAGTGCTCATCACCACACATGCCCTCCTTAATACCCATCACCAGGTTACCCTTTCACCCCACCCCCCTACCTTCTGTAACCCTAAGTTTGTTTCTGGAAGTCAAGAGTTTCTCATGGTTTGTCTCTCTCTCTGATTTCTTCCCATTCAGTTTCCCCTTCCTTCCCATATGGTGCTCCATGCTATTCTTTCTGTTCCACATATGTGTGAAACCATATGATAATTGTCTTTCTCTGCTTGACTTATTTCATGTAGCATAATACCCTCTAGTCCTTTCCATGGCAATGAAAATGGTAGATGTTCATCCTTTCTGATGGCTGAGTGATATTCCATTGTATATATGAACCATATCTTCTTTATCCATTCATCTGTGAAGGGCATCTCATCTTCCACAGTTTGGCTATTGTGGACATTGCTGCTATGAACATTGGGGTGCAGGGTCCCTTCTTTTCACTAAATATGTATCTTTGGGGTAAATACCTAGCAGTGCAATTGCTGGGTCATAGGGTAGCTCTATTTTTCACATCTTGAGGAAGCTCCATACTGTTTTCCAGAGTGGCAATACCAGCTTGCATTCCTACCAACAGTACAAGAGGGTTCCCCTTTCCAAACCACATCCTTGCCAACACTTGGTGTTTCCTGTTGTGTTAATTTTTGCTATTCTAACTGAACACCAGGATTTTTTACAGAGCTAGAACAAAAAATCATAAAGTTTGTACAGAACCAGAAAGACCCTGAATAGCCAAGGGTATGTTGAAAAAGAAAAACAAATCTGGTGGCATCACAATGCCAGACTTCAAGCTGTATTACAAACTGTAATCATCAAGACAGTATGGTAGTGGCACAAAAACAGACACATAGATTAATGGAACAAAATAGAGAACCCAGAAATGGACCCTCAGCTCTACAGCCAACTAATCTTCAACAAAGCAGGAAAGAATATCCAGTGGGAAAAAGAGAGTCTCTCTAACAAATCATGCTGGGAAAACTAGGCAACCACATGCAGAAAATCGAAACTGCACCATTCTCTTACACCATACACAAAGATAAACTCAAAATGGATGTAAGACTTAAATGTGTGACAGAAAACTATTACAATTGTAGAGGGGAACACATACAGAAACCTCTTTCACCTCAGTCATAGCAACTTACTAGATATGTCACCTGAGGCAAGGGAAACAAAAGCTAAAATGAACTATTCGGCTTCATCAAGATGAAAAGCTTCTGTATAGTGAAAGGCAAGAACTAAAAGGTAACCTACAGAATGGGAGAAAATACTTGCAAATGACATATAACACAAAGGGCTAGTATCCAGAATCTATAAAGAACCCATCAAAATCAACAGCAAAAGAATAAATAATCCAGTTAAGATATGGGCAGAAACATGAACAGACATTTTTCCAAAGAAGACATACAAACAGACAACCATGAAAAAAATGCTCAACATCACTCATCATTAGGAAATACAAATCAGAACTACAATGAGATACCACCTCAAACCTGTTAGAAGATCTAAAATTAAAAACGACAGATGTTAGCAAGTACATGGAGAACTATTGATGGGAATGCAAACTGGGACAGGCGCTCCGACAAAGAGTACAGATGTTCCTCAAAACGTTAAAAATAGAACTACTGTATGGAATCCTGGTTGTTATACCATGCTTAGGATTCGTTGGGTCACAAGAATGGGTGGCACCTAAATACTGTACTGTTCCCAGGCATAGGAGGTTGGAACCCAACTGAGAACAGTAAGCTTAGGTGCCAATTATCTGTTCTTTATTGCTATAAACTGCCAACCACTGTGTGGCTGTGTGAGTGCTTTCCTGGGACTGGTCATGCAAAGGACAGAAGCATGGTGAGATCCTCCCAAGGAAGAATAGCTTGGGCCCATGCCATGGCCCTAAAATTTGGTTTTGAAAGTCAGTTCATACCTAAGATAAAAAAGCTCAGACACACAGGTTGAACATAGGATTCTGACAGAAACTGGGGAGACAAGAGTGATTATTCTTCTGTGAGGGCTCACTGAGGAGTGAGTGATGGGAATTTTCAGCTCTGGGGCTGAAAATTGCCATTTTCTGCCCATCAGGGATCAGAATTAGGGAAGCAAAACAGAGTCACCTGGTGGTGACTATTATAGTCACCTTACACCAATCCCTGCCTCTGCACCCTGCAGACACATTTCTACTAGGACAAGTCTACTTGAGAATTAGTGCACCTCCAGGTGACATTAGTGCACCTCCAGGTGACTGGAGTGCACCTGGAGCTTCCTCAAGATGTGAAAAATAGAGCTACCCTACGACCCAGCAATTGCACTACTAGGTATTTTCCCCAGTTTACTCCAAAGCACCTTACACCAATCCCTGCCTCTGCACCCTGCAGACACATTTCTACTAGGACAAGTCTACCTGAGAATTAGTGCAACAGGCCTCTCCCCAGAAGACCAGCATAAACAAATAATTTGCACAAAGCTTACTGATGAGAGAGAGCTGCAAAGATTCAGCTCTAGGAGAAAATAGTATCTAGCTTCCTTTGTAGTTTTATTCTTAAGTTTTATTACTTTTTTCATTTATTTTATTTTTTCAATTATTTTTTAAATTAAAAAAATTATGTATATATGCATACTTTATATACATATATATTTTTAAATTTTTTGTTTCCTTTCATTGTATTTTACTTTCTTTTTTCTTTCTTTCTTTTTTTTTCCTTTTTTCCTTCCTTCTTTCTTTCTTATTTTGAGATCCAGCTTCTTTTAAGAAGCAGACCAAAACACACCCAGGATCTAGTGTTTTTGTTGTTGTTGTTGTTTTCTTATTCTTTCTTCTTTTCTTTTCTGGACAAAATGATGAGACACAGAAGTTCCTCCCAAAAGAAAGAATAGAAAGTCATACTCAAAGCCAGGGATTTAATCAATACAGATAAAAATAAGATGTCTGAACTAGAATTTAAAAATGATTATAAAGCTACTAGCTGGACTGGAAAAATGCATAGAAGACACTAGAGAATACCATACCGCAGATAAAAGAACTAAAATCTAGTCAGGCCAAAATTGAAAATGCTATAACTGAAATGCAGTCCCAAGTGGTGGCCATAAAAATGAGGATGGACAAAGTAGAGGAGTGAATCAATGATATAGAAGATAAAATTATGGAAAAGAAGGAAGCTGAAAAGAAGACGGAAGGAAAGGTATCAGACCATGAAGATAGACTTGGGAAACTAAGCAACTTATTAGAATGTAATAACATTTATATCATAGGAATCCCAGAAGATGAAGCGAGACATAAAGGGACAGACCTTCCCTAATCTGGGGTAGGACACAGACATCAAAATCCAAGAAGCACAGAGAACTCCCACTAAAAGTCCACATTTCCAAGTCATACCACAGTCAAACTCACAAAATACAATAAGGAAATAATACTGAAAGCAGCAAGGGAAAAAAGTCCTTAACGTACAAAGGGAGACAGATCGAGTTGGTGGCAGATCTTTCCACTGAAACTTGGCAGGCCAAAACCAGTGAAAGAAAATGTTCAATATGCTGAATGGGGAAAAATATGTAGCTAAGCAGTCATTATGGAGCAAGACTGTCATAAAAGATTGTCATAAAAGACAAATAAAAGCTAAAGGAGTTTGTGACCACTAAACCAGTCCTACAAGAAATTTTAAGGGGAACTCTTTGGAGAAAAAAAAGACCCAAATCAAGAAAGACTAGAAAGGACCAGAGAACATCGCCAGAAACACCAACTCTTCAGGTAACACAATGACAATAAATTCATATCTTTCAATAATCATTCTGAATGTAAATAGATTAAATGCTCCAATCAAAAGGCCTAGGGTACCTGAATGGACTAAAAACAAGATCCATCTATATGCTGCCTAAAGAGACAGATTTTACATCTTAAGAGTCCTGCAGATTGAAAGTGAGGGGATGGGGAGCCATCTGTCATGCTGATGGAAGGAAACAAGAAGCCAGAGGGGTAATACTTATATCAGACAAACTAGACTTTTAAGCAAATAATATAACAAGAGGTGAAGATAGGCATTATATCATAATTAAGGGGCCTATCCATCAAGAAGATCCAACAAGTGTAAAAATATCCCAACTTGGGAGCACCCAAATATATAAATCAATTAATAACACCATAATGAAACTCACTGATAATAATACAATAATACTAGGGGACTTTAATGCCCACTTATAGCAATGGATAGATATCTAAGCAGTAGCTCAACAAGGAAACAATGACTTTGAATGACACACTGAAACATATGACTTTACTGATATATTCAGAGCATTGCACCCTTAAGAATACACATTCTTCTCAAGTCCTCATGGAATATTCTCCAGAATAGATCACAGACTGGGTCACAAATCAGCCCTCAACAAGAACAAAAGATTGCGATTCATAACATTCAGACCACAATGTTATGAAATTTGAAGTCAAGCACAAGAAAACATTAGGAAACACACAAATATATGAAGTTTAAAGAACATCCTACTAAAGAATGAATGGGTCAACCAGGATATTAAAGAAGAAATAAAAAAGTAAATGGAAGAAAATGAAAATGAAAACCCCACAGTCCAAAACCTTTGGGATGCCAGCAAAGGTAGTCCTAAAAAGGAAACATATAGCAATATAGGCCTTCTGTAAGAAGCAAGAAAAGTCTCAAATACGCAACTTAACCTTACATGTAGGGAATAATAAAGATTAGAGTAGAAATAAATGACATAGAAACAGAAAAATAACAGAACCAATTAACAAAACTAAGAACTGGTTCTACAAAAGAATCAATAAAATTGATAAATCCCTAGCCAGATTTATCAAAAGAAAAGAGAAAGGACCCAAATAGATGAAATCATGAATGAAGGAGGAGAGATCACAAACAACACCACAGAATTACAAACAATTATGAGAATACTTTGAAAAGTTATATGCAAACTGGGAAATCTGGAAGAAATGGACAAATTCCCAGAAACGTACAAATTACCAAAACTGATATAAAAAGAGATACGAACCTTGAACAGATCCATAATCAACAAAGAAATTGAATCAGTAATCAAAATTCTCCAACAACCAAAAGTCTTGAGCTGGAAAACAGTATGGAGATTCCTCAAAAAGTTAAAAATAGAACTACTGTTTGACCCAGCAATTTCACTACTATGTATTTACCCAAAGGATACAGAAATAGTGATTCAAAGGGGCACATGCACCCCAATGTTTATAGCAGCAATGTTCACAATAGCCAAAATATGGAAAGAGCTCAGATGTCCATTGACAGATGAATGGGTATAGAAGATGCGGTATGTGTGTATACACACACACACACACACACACACACACACACACAAAGATTGAAATCTTGCCATTTGCAATGAAGTGGATGGACCTAGAGTGTATCATGCTGAGGGAAATAAATCAGTCAGAGAAAGACAAATATCATATGATTTCACTCGTATGTGGAATTTAAGAAAAAAAACCAGATGAACATAGAGGAAGGGAAGGAAAATAAAATAAGATTTAAAAAAGAGAGGGAGGCAAACCATAAGAGACGCAACTTTAGAAAACAAACAGGGTTGCTGGAGGGGTGGTGGGTGGGGATGGGTAAATGGGTGATGGACATTAAGAAGGGCATGTGATATAATGAGCACTGGGTATTATAAAAGACTGATGACTCACTGACCTCTACCCCTGAAACTAATAATACACTGTATGTTAACTTCCTTGAACTTGAGTAAGATTAAAAAAAAAAAAAAAAAAAAGGATATTAAAAAAAGGTGTTACCTGTTTACCAGCAGATGGCACTATTGTCTTTTTCTCCATGTGAGATTTTATTCCCCTAAATCCTGCCTCCTCTACTTTTCCCCACTTGTTTGATTACATTAAATTGTATACTCTCTCCCCCACAGGAAATAAGAAGCATAAACTAATTTGCATTGAGAAAATTGAAAACTGTTTCTATAGATTTTAGGCAACTACGTATCTTTGTATAGTGATTACACTAAACCGAAATTGTCAAACATTATCTAATAATGTAAATTTATACTGATTTTTTTTGTAAAGCGGAGATGAATTCACTAACCTCTTCCATTTTTCATAAATACCTGCCTTCGAAAAACACCAGCAGATTTTCACAAAGCCAGCTATGCATTTACCTACTTAACCTGATAATTCATTAACAAGTATCAAATTTTGAAAATACCAATGCTAAGCGAAATAAGTCAAGCAGAGAAAGACAATTATCATATGGTTTCACTCATTTATGGAACATAAGAAGTAGGAAGATCGGTAGGGGAAGAAAGGGAAGAAGAAAGGGGGGGTAAACAGAAGGGGGAATGAACCATGAAAGACTATGGACTCTGGGAAACAAACTGAGGGCTTCGGCAGGGGGAGGGATAGGCTGGTGATGGGTAGTAAGGAGGGCACGTATTGCATGGTGCACTGGGTGTTATACACAAGTAATGAATCATGGAACTTTACATCAAAAACTAGGGATGTACTGTATGGTGATATGATTAAAAAATTATTATTAAAAAAATAAACCTTTATGAATATTGTTTAAAAAAAGAGAAAATACCAATGTGGTCTGTTATGATGATATAATTTGGAATCTAAATAGGCACTGATCCCAAAGGGTAAGATTAGAGCTTCAATTGATTTCACTTAAGTCCACCTCCACTATCTCTACATGACACTAGAAAGTAAATCTTGAAGCAACAGAAAATATTAATTTATTGAGTAATAGTTCCTGAATACTACTCACCTATAATTGCCTTATCAATGTTTTGTCCTGTCTGGCACCTGACACTTGCTCACTCTTAGACCCTGCCCTCTTCTCACACTTTCTCTCTAATTTTGGTGTTCATCTCTTCTCCTCTCACCTGTCAGTCTGTCTATTCACCTACTATCTAACAGCTTTCTCATATCACTTTCTTTGCACTCATTCTCATCACTTTATCTTACCCACTCTTTCCTCCATTTAGTAGTTTTTATTCTTTTTAACATTTTGTATTGTATTTTTTCTGGGGCTTTTTTGATGTGGTTTCTTTTGTTTTTTGTTTGTTTTTAATTCTTGTCCATTTTCTTTCCATTGGTAATAACATTGCTTTGTTCTTCTGTATGGGTTAAGGTTAAGGCTAAGATTAGTTTTCTTTCCTTTTGCTATATTTCTTTCCTTTTGTTATCCTTCTAAACAAATTGTGCACTCTCTCTTTTATCATGGATTCAGTAACAACATTTCACCTCACACATTAAATAATATGTATGGAACACTATGAAAATAGTGAAGAGCTATACAAATAAAGGTCACCACAGCATTTACAAACATTTGGTGAGTGTAGAAGCAAACAAATGAACAAACTGAAACGTTTTTCCGATATTGAATAACTTGGTATTGGTCAGTGATGGAGTTATTTTGCCTCAGTTTTAGAATAAAATATGCAAATGATGAGACTTCAGGTGAAAATGAATGAACTAGGATTAAACTTACAAAGAACAGAGACGTATGGAACAGGCAATGACACTATCTCCACTTGTCACAGATGAGTAATCTTAAACAAGTCCCTTTACTTTGTGGGTCTGAGAACTAATTTCCTTTATCTGTAAAGAAGTGTATGAAAATAGGCATGACCGCAGCCAGAGTCCCTGGAAAAGTACCAACCTTGAATCCCTGTCCATTTTTAAGATCTGTAATTTTATCGTACAGCTCTCACAATTCCTTTAAATTGGCACACAGTAAAGAGCTTCGGGAAAGAAAGGGACTTGATAAAACTTTTACCTGGTGATTCAACCATTATTATATGAAGATAGAATGGCATCCTGCACCATAAAAAAATTAGGGGAATTTAGCTTCATGACATGATGATAAGAAATAGAACTTTGCACTTTCTAAGAAATAATCCTGTCATTGACTTAGATCTGCTCACAAAATTTACCTGCTTCCAAAAGTGTGTCTGGTCCATAGAATAATTCAACTTCTTCCGTAGTCATTGAGTGGGATTACTAAATCTCTCCCTTGACATTATATTTATTCATTGAAAAAAGTATTTGTACTCATACAATTTTCAGATACTTAGCTCACTTCTGACAATTTCTTGAGACATGAAAAAGGAGACAGTATGGATTTGTTTTCCATAGGAATAGGGACAACAGAGAAAAGTTTTGAAAACTGAGATTAAGAAACTTAATAACTGGAAATGGGAATAGGGGAACTGCCCAAGGTTTCTACTATTAACATCTAATAGAGCTCATGTTTGTCACACCACCCAGGTCTACTCAGTATTTCCTTTTCTCAGGTTGTGATCTCAGGGTTGTGATATTGAGGGCCATGTTGGGCTCCATGCTCAGAGGGAAGTCTTCTTCCACTGTGCCCCTCCCCATCTCGTGCACAGTCTCTCTCTCTCTCCCTCCCCCCTCTCTTTCAAATAAAAAAATAAATATTTAAAAAATAAAATAAAATAAAATAATAAAAAATGTACTTGGGCATTGAGTGTAAAGTTTGTGAGTACAGTTCCTGGCAGTTTGAAAGAATAAGACACCACATGATGGAAGGTGTCCAGCAGATTCAAGGACACCAGTTTGTGTGTGTGTGTGTGTGTGTGTGTGTGTGTGTGTGTGTGTAGTTAGTTTTTACCATTGACATCCATGACCTCAGAGCTTCCTCCTAGTGCTATACCAGGAATGGTGCCACTGTGCAAAATTCAGAACTATTTCTTTTAACCAGCGACAAAGAGCCAAATATTCCTCCTGTGATAAGGGAAAAATCAGTAACAAATGAGCTTAAAGGGAAAATGGTCCTAGTTTTTATAAGGACCCATTATGGAAAGTGAAGTTGAATGTGTGTACTGAGGTCATTGTGATCTATGAATAAAAGTTATGGAAAGGCAGGGACACCTCGGTGGCTCAGTTGTTCAGTGTCTGCCTTTGGCTCAGGGTGTGATTCCAGGGTCCTGGGATCAAGCCCTGCATCAGGCTCCTTGCTCCACTGGGAGGTTGCTTCTTCCTCTCCCACTCCCCCGGATTGTGTTCCATCTCTAGCTGGCTGTCTCTCTCTATGTCAAATAAATAAACAAATTAATTAATTAAAAAAAAGAAGTTATGGAAAGGCAAAAAAAAATTACGTAATCATTGCTGTCCATTAATTCAATAAACTGCCTTGAGAAATCCTGAGTTTCTCATTAATGGAAGCATTCTAATTGAGGCTTCATGATCAATTGTCAGGATACTATAGAAAATGCTTCTACATTACATAGGAGATTGTGGTTTTACAAAATCTAACTTAGATTTACTTACTATACTGTTATAATTTTAGGGTTACAATTCAATCCTCAATGCTTTCACCATCACCATCATCATCCTTGTCATTGTCATCATTTTCACTGACATTTATCTCATGCTCATAATAAATCAGGTGTTGTGCCAAATATGTACGTGTGTGTAATTTTTAAACAATCCCAGGAAATAGGTAATAATAAGTAATATAATATAATATAATATAATATTTCCATTGATAAATGAGAAAGTCAAGCTTATAAAGATTGAGAGTCCTGCTTTTAAACTACCAGGATTAAGAAGAAATCAATGGTTGTCAAGGGACTATCAGTAAGGAGAGGAGCTTATAACAGAAGGATACCAAAGAAATTTGGGGGGCGATGGAATTGTTTTGCTTCATGATGGTGGTTACACGGTTGAATGCATTTACCAAAACTCATAGAACTATACACTAAAAAGGGTATATTGTACAATGTAAGTTATTTCCTGATAAACCTGATTTTTAAAATTTTGCCTTTGACATACATCTAGTTAATAGTTTTCTGTGAGCTGAGATATTTGTAAGTTTGGATTCTAAGGTTATTTGGTCCTTGCCTGAGACCTATATTTTAAGTCAAGTGCTATATTTGCAACTATGTTGCCTGGTCTAGGTCTGAAGACTTTGCGGATACTCTTACAGGGATGCCTAAGTCATAATACCTATCACATTGTACTGTATCTGTCACCATATTTGTCTGTGTAATTCACTTTTTTATTCACCATTTCCAGACTTGCTACACTCTTATTAACTCAAAAAATGAGTTATTTTCTTTATCTCTATAATTATAATTATCTCTATAATTCTAGTTTTTTCCCCACAATACCCAAATCAGGCAAAATGTGTCTTTTCCTCAATAAATAGCATTAGGCAAATTGAGATTTGGATTCAGCATAAGGAAATATTTTATTTTATTTTATTTTATTTTTTAATATTTTTTATTATATTATGTTAGTCACCATACAGTACATCCCGAGTTTCTGATGTAAAGTTCCATGATTCATTACTTGCATATAACACCCAGTGCACCATGCAATATGTGCGCTCCTTAAAACCCATCACCAGCCCATCCCATTCCCTCACTCCCCTCCCCTCTGAAGCCCTCAGCTTGTTTCCCAGAGTCCATAGTGTCTCATGCTTCATTCCCCCTTCTGTTTACCCCCCCTTCATTCTTCCCTTCCTTCTCCTACCGATCTTTCTACTTCTTATGTTCCATAAATGAGTGAAACCATATGATAATTGTCTTTCTCTGCTTGACTTATTTCGCTTAGCATTATCTCCTCCAGTCCCGTCCATGTTTCTGGGAAGGTTGTGTAATCGTTCTTTCTGATGGCTGAGTAATATTCCATTGTATATATGGACCACATCTTAATCCAGTCATCTGTTGAAGGGCATCTCGGCTCCTTCCACAATTTAACTATTGTGGACAATGCTGCTATGAACACTGGGGTGCATATGGCCCTTCTCTTCACTACGTCTATATCTTTGAGGTAAATACCCAGTAGTGCAATGGCTGGATCATAGGGTAGCTCTATTTTTAACTTTTTAAGGGACCTCCACACTGTTTTCCAAAGTGGCTGTACCAACTTGCATTCCCACCAACAGTGTAGGAGGGATCCCCTTCCTCCACATCCTCTCCAACATCTGTTGTTTCCTGCCTTGTCAATTTTTGCCATTCTAACTGGCGTAAGGTGGTATCTCAATGTGTGTTTTTTTTTTAGGTATTCAGAATGATTTATTTGTGTTAACTTCATTAATTTATAGGCAGATTTTTGCAATCTTCGTATGGATAAATTAAGCATCATTTAACACAACAGTGGGAAAAGAAGTATGGGCTCTGATCTTTTTCCCAAGGCAACAATTCTTCTGCTGTGTGGATGAATGACTCTCAGCACTTACACCCTTGGAATGAAAGGCTTGTGGTACTTAGGTTTAACTCTTATCCTGGACCATAAGTGAATATGGTTCTATGTCTCTAATCCTAGGAGGGCTTTAGCAGCAAGGTTAGGGCTCAGAATATTGTGTTAATAGAGCATATTTAATGCCAGTACAACAATACTATTCTGAGATGAGGCACAGACATTTGAGTAACTGTCCATGTTGCTCAAACTACATTATTTCTGTCTTTCAAAGTTGTACACATTTTTCACTAATGTTCATGGTTTTCCCCTGAGAATCTGGGTCAGAGGAATAGTTCCTCTCCTTGTCTTATTTGCTTTCAAGAATTCAGGGGAAGAAGGACAGATCTAAGTATGTTTAGCTCAACTATTTTATATCACTCAGAGAGATCAGTTTAAGAAAAAACATTCTTCTATCTGGGTCATCTTGACTAACATAAAATTATTTTTTAATTCATGATACATATTGAGCCAAAATATACTTGCTGTAAGAATGCTAAACATTAAAATGGCTTTGACTCTTCTCTTACTAAGGAAACCATCTGTAGAGGAAAATTGCCATATGCAGACTAAAACTTCAACACCTTTTTCTTTCCCAAATATAAATTTAAATAATCACAAATAAGCCTTAAGAAAAATATTTTATACTCCCAAAGTTCCTTAAAAACACCATTCTCTTGAGGCATCTTTAAGTTACTTCTACGTGCCAGCCTAAATATTTCCCACAGGGCATTCAACCATTTTGTTTTATTTCAAATTGTATACATCATATTGTATTGAATATAAAGAACCAAAAAATACACCAAATAGCAAAATAGATACAATCCATTTGTACACTAGCTCAATTAATTTTGGTTATGAATATCTTCCCAGTGTGGAAGACTAGAACACTTAAATGAACAAAATACGTTACTTTGAGTTTAACATAGCCATGAAAGTATTGCTATCAAATTCTAGAGCCCCTCCCTTTTTCCCTCATAATCCCTTTGAATTGTACTATGAGATTCTTCTTTTTTTTATTATAATAGTATTTTTATTATATTATGTTAGTCACCATACAGTGGTTTTGATTTGAATTTCCCTGATGGCTAATGATGTTGAACATTTTTTCATGTGTCTGTTAGCCATTTGTATGCCTTCGGAATGGGAGAAGATATTTGCAAATGACACTACAGATAAAAGACTGGTATCCAAGATCTACAAAGAACTTCTCAAACTCAATACACAAAGAAATATTTTAGATAGTCGCTCCTGCTCAGAAATGGACCAGGTGCCCACTAGAACAAGCATGGCTTATATCAGAGAACAAAGTACTTCTAATCAACTTTTACTGAATTTATCAAAGTTCCCAAATTAAAAAAAAAACAACAAAAAAAGCTCGATGAACTCTCCAAAGGCATGAGGAAACTTGCTTTAATAGATTTATAAATACAGAACATTATGAGAGATACGAGAGTTTTGCTTTGCTTTGACTTCCATTCAGCTTTTCTTCTGTGCCTACTTTTGTGAATATGGAGATTCCTCCTGAGAGCAACTTAAGGGCAAGATTGAGTGAAAACTGTTGAATTAAGTCATTTAAGAATAATCAATTTTATTTAAAAATTACTACAGATAAAAGACTGGTATCCAAGATCTACAAAGAACTTCTCAAACTCAATACACGAGAAACAAATAAACAAAACAAAAAATGGGCAGAAGATATGAAAGACACTTTTCCAATGAAGACATACAAATGGCTAACAGACACAGGAAAAAATGTTCAAAATCATTAGCCATCAAGGAAATTCAAATCAAAACCACACTGAGATACCACCTTATGCCAGTTAGAATGGCAAAAATTGACAAGGCAGGAAACAACAGATGTTGGAGAGGATGTGGAGGAAGGGGATCCCTCCTACACTGTTGGTGGGAATGCAAGTTGGTACAGCCACTTTGGAAAACAGTGTGGAGGTCCCTTAAGAAGTTAAAAATAGAGCTACCCTATGATCCAGCCATTGCACTACTGGGTATTTACCTCAAAGATACAGATGTAGTGAAGAGAAGGGCCATATGCACCCCAGTGTTCATAGCAGCATTGTCCACAATAGCTAAATCATGGAAGGAGCCGAGATGCCCTTCAACAGATGACTGGATTAAGATGTGGTCCATATATACAATGGAATATTACTCAGCCATCAGAAAGAACGATTACACAACCTTCCCAGAAACATGGACGGGACTGGAGGAGATAATGCTAAGCGAAATAGGTCAAGCAGAGAAAGACAATTATCATATGGTTTCACTCATTTATGGAACATAAGAAGTAGGAAGATCGGTAGGAGAAGGAAGGGAAGAATGAAGGGGGGGTAAACAGAAGGGGGAATGAAGCATGAGACACTATGGACTCTGGGAAACAAGCTGAGGGCTTCAGAGGGGAGGGGAGTGAGGGAATGGGATGGGCTGGTGTTGGGTTTTAAGGAGCGCACATATTGCATGGTGCACTGGGTGTTATATGCAAGTAATGAATCATGGAACTTTACATCAAAAACTGAGGAGGTACTGTATGGTGACTAACATAATATAATAAAAAATATTATTAAAAATTATATTTTATATTCACCATGTCTAAAGATATATTTTTAGATCATTTGGTGTATTGCAACTGAAAATCATTACAAGTCAAAAAATCTCAAGTGATTGAATGCTAGTTTATTAACAATGATAAAAAAATGGGTAAGAGGTTAAATAAAATGAAGTTGTGAACTTTTTAAAAAAGCAAATAGTGTAATTTCTGTCTTCTTCACACATATTTCAGATGCCCAGTTCAGATCTGCACACAATACAATAATTTCTGAACCTTTTACAGATGACAATAAACTAAACATGACCATGAATGCAAGATACTGAAATCCTCACCAAATCCAGAGACAGAACATGATTAAATATATATTCAAGGACAGAGTCCTGTAGGAATTGAGGCTGTCCGCTCTCTGTAGCAAAAGTGGTTCCAATCACTTCAAGGTAGGTAGCATAACATAGGGAAAGTCATACAGAAGCCCCAGAACTCTCTTTTTACCTAACTACATTATCTTAAACAAATCACTATATGTTGGGCTTTTTTTTCTTTCTCACCTGCAACATAAAAGGTACACAATTACTTCAATAGATTTTTAGACAAGTCTGATATAATATCAATAAGTAATGTATTGCAAATTTAAAATGCAATTCTGATCTGACATCAGGAGTGCCTGGAAAATTACTTGTTTTTAATATTTGCATGAATTTTGAAATGTGAAGACATTATGAAAATGTCTTTTGCAGCTTTCCAATGTCTGGCCAATGACAACCAACAGCCATGCATGTGAATTGAGCAAGATAAAGATCTTAAAATAGAGAAAATCTTGCCCCATAGAAGTTGTGTCACTATGAAAACTGAGAAATATCAAAGAACAATTTCTTATAGTTGCTTAATAGAGTTAGAAAGGTTAAATAAAAGGGGAAAATTGCCTAATATGTACTTCTCCTCCAAAACATAAAATTAACAGTCACATGAAGTGACTTTATAAAACCAGGAAGTCCTAAAATAGAAAACTAAAAAATTAAATATCTACTGAAATAAAATGTCACAAAACATGAAAATATACAAGTTAAACTCTATAGGAGACAAGAAAATCAGAAATTGCCTTGCCCAGTGTGTAACAAGATTTGATAGTACATATTTAATTCAAACTATGAAAGGTGACAGCATAGGATCATAAAAATAAGTTTACTTAAACAATTTATTTAGCATTATTAACAATATGCTTTTTTGTTATGGTGTTTTACAGTTTAAGAAGTGTTCATACACATTACCTTATTTGAGATTCAAAAAACTCTGAGATAAGTAGAGTATCCTTATCCCATTTAGACACCTGTCCCTACCTCCTTCCCCAGGTGAAAATGGGAATGACCCACATTAGTCAATAAGCAAATCCTAAAGGTCATGTAACTTTGTGTGCATTGTTGAAGCCAGCTGATGGCGACCTTTACCATTTTCATTCCTGGATCTGAAAGAAGTAACATAAAATCTCCAAATTAAAAGCTGTGTCACAAGATACCTGACTGGCTCAGTTGGTGGGGCATGTGACTCTTGATCTTGGGGTTTTGAGTTCAAGCCCCATGTTGCGTGTAGAGGTTTTTTAAAAAATAAAATATTTTTAAAAAGCTGTATCACTTGCAGATAGCTGGAGGTAAATGGAAGAACTGGGTCCCTATTATCAGATAGCTCCACTTCTAAGCACACGACATTGCAAATCCTGACCATTTTAGAGGCTGTTTACACTTACATGAAATATTGACAATGATAAAATCACCACCAGGGTTGTAGTAAGAACTGCATCTATTTATATAACCAGCACTTGAGGCCAGAATGACATCATCAATATAGGAGCATAGGAGGCTCCTGCCTCCCTCTCCTCACAAAGATCGACAATTAGACAGCTATCTGTGAACAAAAACCTCTGGGAGAGCTCTGGAGTTCATTAGGCAACACAGTGGAATAAAAAACCTGAATATAAGTACACAAGGTGAGAAGGAAGACAGCTTTATTTCCCCTACTTCATCCCATCTCCAAACTGGCATTACTCATTGCCAAGAGGGAACATCCTAGCTAGAATGAATTCAAGTTTTCCTCAACAAAATAGAGAATTGAGTGATCCACTAGCTTCTCCAGCCTTTCAGAGTACTGTATGAAGGTTCTGCTTCCATTTTATTCTTCCCAGACCAGCAAAGCTGAGATCTGTAAAGATGGCTAGGAACAAAGAAGAATAGCAGGGGCTACTGATAACATCCATACATGTATGTGATTGCGGTTCACCGTAACCTGCTCTGTAGACAAACACAACAGCTTTTGATAATGAGGAAAAAAATCAATGGCTGGCACAGCTGCTGCAAACACCCTGTAGATTTTGCCAGCTTTCCCAAGTATTCACATTCACTAACTACAGCCACTGGAGTCTCCACCTCTACCTCCCCCTCCCAGCCCAGGAATCACAACAGCAGCCAGCCATACTTCTGTACCTATTTAAGTGCAAGATACCGGTCTAGGTCCTTGTGGATAATTCCCACAGTTGTGTGTGTGCTTTAGTCTAGCCCCTCTAGTTGTATGCCTGCACATTGCCAGCCTGACACTCACCACCAGCTTTCACTGTATATGCACACCCAGGAAAGACTGCAGCCACAGGAGAGAACATCTGGCAGCCATGGCCACCACAGCAGCTTCTGGGCTGGGATGAGACCCTATTTTCTGTCACTGGCCTGTACCACTGTGATCACCTGCAAAGATAACCTCTACAGCCGAGCACCTGAATTCTGTCATCCCAACCCCCTCATCTTACTGCAGAAAACAAGACCCAGCAGCCAGGGTAGTAGGTGCCAATAGTCAGGGCCTCTGAAACAGCAGTGTGACAGCAGCTGCCAACCTGGGCTGAATAATATGTGTGTCTCTGTCTGGTAACTACCAGTAAATAGGTACCTGCACCTGGCCCACACAGCCAAATGTGTGCACACCAGCAGTTCCAGATAGCACCACTGACTGCTGTGGTCCCTACCAACTGGATCTGGAGGCACAGCTGAAGAACCCAATAGCCCTTGCAGCCACTATGGATACGTGGTAGCATTCACCAAGAGCCGCACATTTGCAAGGCTGTGGACCCAGTGGCCCGAGTTGAAGAGACATCATGCCCCCATGCCACCACACATCTCCCATTTGATGCCTACCAGTAGGCCCAGGGACAAAACACACCCTAGTGTGACTTCCAAGTAGAAGGTTTTTTTGTTTTTGTTTTGTTTTGTTTTGTTTTTACCAAAGTCATTCCATAAAGCTTAGAAGAGGTGATTGCTTCTTCAAATACATAAACACCTCCACAAGCCCACAGGGATCAGGGAGAATCAGGGAAACATGATTCCACCAAAGGAATACTATGAACCTCCAGTAACTGAACCCAAAGAAATGGAGATAAAGGAATTACCTAACAAATAATTGAAAGTAATTGTTCTCAAGATGCTCACAATGACTGAACTAAAATTAAGTAGATAGCTTCCAAATCAGGTTTGAAAAAACAGAAGAAAAAAATCAGTGAGCATAAAGACAGACCAATTGAAATTTTCCAACTAGAGGAAAAAATAAAAGAATTAAAAATAATAAAGAGCATATGATCTATGGTACACCAAGAAAAAAAACAATTTGTGAATCATCAGAATTTCAGGAAAGAGAGAGAAGGATCCAGAAGTCTTATTTAAATAAATAATGGTGAGCTGGGAGTTAAGATAGCAGAACAGTAGGGGGACGATATGATTGCCTCATCCTTTAAACACAGCTAAATAAATATCAAATCATTCCAAATACCCAAGAAATTGATCTGAATGCTGAGAGAACAAACTGCAGAATGAGAGGGAGAAAAGAAGCCACATCATGGAAGGTAGGAGCTGCAGAGGTGTGATTCCAGGGAGAAAAAAAATCTCAGGTGCTGTGGAGGGGAGGGAGGCTTGATCTCAGAAAGAGGAGAGAGATAGAGAAGCAGAGAGAAAGCAGTGCACACATGATTGTGCAAGAGACACACTTCCCCAAAACTATTGACTGAGAAAACTAGAGGGGCTGATTATTGCAAATATTACAAAGAGCAGAGATTAAAGTCTGAAGTTGTGGAAGTCCGAGCCACTGCTGGATGGAGACAGGTGGGCATAGAGTTTCTCCTGTGGGGAGAGAACCAGAGGCTCAGGAGCAGTCAACATGGACTGAAGATCCCATGGGACACATTGGGAAAGCTAGGTCCCCTTCTTGGAGTACATTTGGGAGAGGTGATATGGCCTCTAAGGGGACAAAGAGATGAAGGGTGCCAAAATGCTGTCCTGTTTATTAGCATAGGAACAGAGACACCTGCTAAGGGCAGCAAACCTTTGTGCCAGCTTTTTTCTACACTTTATCATAAACTCTGATACCCTGTGATTCCTGCAACTGCTTTTCTATGAAAAACAGGTACCAGCCACAGCATCCTCAGTTGAAGGATCAGCATGAATCCATGGTGCCCTGGGTCTTAAAAATTGGAGTTTTGAAACATAGCCACATGCCTGAGACAAAACACAGAAATACTGTAGAAAGATCTCTTGCTATCCTGATTTGTCTTAGCTTCTAGCTTAGGGATTTCTTTTGTTTTGCTGCTTGTTTTAATAATATTTTTTATTATATTATGTTAGTGACCATACAGCACAAATAACTCTTAACCAGACTAAAGAGACTTATAGATAATAATATGTTAATGGTAGGGGACCTCAACACTCCATTCTCAGCAACACACAGATCACCTAAGCAGAAAATCAACAAAGAAACAAGAGCTTTGAATGCCATACTGGACCAGGTGGACCTCATAGATATATACACAACACTACACCCAAGAACAACAGAATACTCATTCTTTTCGAATGCACATGGAACTTTCTCCAGAATAGATCATGTTCTGGGTCACAAAACAGGTCTCAACTGATACCAAAAGACTGAGATTAGTCCCTGCATATTCTCAGACCACAATGCTTTGAAATTAGAACTCAATCACAAGGAAAACTTTCGAAGAAACTCAAACACTTGGAAACTAAGAACCATCCTGCTCAAGAATGATTGGGTAAACCAAGGAATTAAGAAGGAGATTAAACAATTTTTGGAGACCAACGAAAATGAAAACGCATCGTTCCCAAACCTATGTGACATTGCAAAGGCAGTCTTAAGGGGAAAATACATAGCCATCCAAGCCTCACTCAAAAGAATAGAAAAATCTAAAATGCAGGGTTTTTTTTATTCCCACCTGAAGAAGCTGGAGCTGGAACAGAAGAAAGACCCAACCAATACACAAGAAAGCAGTTGCTCAAGATTAGGACAGAGATCAATGAATTAGAAACCAGGAGCATAGTAGAGCAGATCAACAGAACTAGAAGCTGGTTCTCTGAACGAATAAATAAGATCGATAAGCCACTGGCCAGACTTATTCAAAAGAATAGAGAAAGGACTCAAATTAATAAAATTAAGAATGAAAGGGGAGAGATCATGACCAACACCAATGTAATAGGATCATTAAAACATTTATCAACAACTTTATGCCAATAAATTAAACAACCGGGAAGAAATGGATGCCTTCCTGGAAACCTATAAACTACCAAGACTGAAACAGGAAGAAATTGATTATTTAAACAGACCGATTAATTATGAAGAGAATGAAGCGGTGATCAAAAACCTCCCCAAAAACAAGTGATCTCTCCCCTCCAGGGCCTGACGGATTCCCCGGGGAATTCTACCAAACATTCAAAGAAGAAATAATACCTATCCTCCTGAAGCTGTTTCAAAAAATAGAAACAGAAGGAAAACTATCAAATTCATTCTCTGAGGCCAGGATTACCTTGATTCCCAAACCAGGCAAAGACCGCATCAAAAAAGAGAATTATAGAACGATATCCCTGATATACATGGATGCCAAAATTCTCAACAAGATCCTAGCTAATAGGATCCAACAGAACATTAAAAGGATTATCCATCATGACCAAGTGGGATTCATCCCTGGGATGCAAGTTTGGTTCAACATTCGCAAATCGATCAGTGGGATAGATCACATCAGCAAGAAGAGAGTCAAGAACCATATGATTCTCTCAATTGATGCAGAAAAAACATTTGACAAAATACAGCATCATTTCCTGATTAAGACCATTCAGAGTGTAGGGATACAGGGTACGTTCCTCAATTTCATAAAAACCATCTATGAAAAACCTACAGCAAATACCATTCTTAATGGGGATAAGCTGACAGCCTTTCCCTTAAGAATGGGAACACGACAAGGATGCCCATCTCTCCATTATTACGCAACATAGTAGTAGAAATTCTAGCAACAGCAATCAGACAATAAAAAGGGATCAGAGGTATCCAAATCGGCAAAGAAGAAGTCAAACTGTCTCTCTTCACGGATGACATGATACTCTATATGGAAAACCCAAAAGACTCCACCCCCAAACTACTAGAACTGAGAGAGCAATTCAGTAATGTGGCGGGATACAAAATCAATGCTCAGAAATCAGTTGCATTTCTATACGTGAACAATGAGACTGAAGAAAGAGAAATTAGGGAATCGAGTCCATTTACAATACCACCAAAAATCATATGTTATCTCAGAATTAAATTAACCAGAGTGGTAAAGGATCTATATGCTAGAAACTACAGATCACTCTTGAAAGACATTGAAGAAGACACAAAAAGATGGAAAAACATTCCATGCTCATGGATCAGAAGAAGAAACATAGTTAAAATGTCTATGCTACCCAGAGCAATCTACACTTTCAATGTCATCCCGATCAAAGTACCGATGACATTTTTCAAAGAACTGGAACAAATAGTTCTTAAATTTGCATGGAACCAGAAAAGGCCCTGAATCGCCAACAAATTGTTGAAAAGGAAAAACAAAGCTGGGGGCATCACGTCACCAGATTTCAAGCTACACTACAAAGTTGTGATCGCAAAGACAGCATGGTACTGGCACAGAAACAGACACATAGACCAATGGGACAGAATAGAGAACCCAGAAATGGACCCTCGGCTCTTTGGGTCACAAATCTTTGCCAAAGCAGGAAAAAACATCCAGTGGAAAAAAGACAGTCTCTTCAATAAACGGTGCTGGGAAAATTGGACAGCTACATGCAAGAGAATGAATCTTGACCACTCGCTCACACCATACACAAAGATAAACTCCAAATGGATGAAAGACCTCGATGTGAGACAGGAATCCATCAAAATCCTAGAGGAGAACAGAGGCAGCAACCTCTTTCACATCAGCCACAGCAGCCTTTTCATGACACATGTCCAAAGGCAAGAGAAACAAAAGTAAAAATGAGCTTGTGGGACTTCATCAAGATAAAAAGCTTCTGCACAGCCAAGGAAACAGTCAAAAAAACTAAGAGGCAGCCCATGGAATGGGAAAATATATTTGCAAATGATACTACAGATAAAGGACTGGTACCCAAGATCTACAAAGTACTTCTCAAACTCAATACGCGAGAAATAAATAAACGAATCATAAAATGGGCAGAAGATATGAACAGACACTTTTCCAATGAAGACATACAAATGGCTAACAGACACATGAAAAAATGTTCAAAATCATTAGCCATCAGGGAAATTCAAATCAAAACCACACTAAGATACCACCCTACGCCAGTTAGAATGGCAAAAATTGACAAGCCAAGAAACAACTATTGCTGGAGAGGATGTGGAGAAAGGGGATCCCTCCTACATTGTTGGTGGGAATGCAAGTTGGTACAGCCACTCTGGAAAACAGTGTGGAGTTCCCTTAAAAAGTTAAAAATTGAGCTACCCTATGACCCAGCCATTGCACTACTGGATATTTACCCCAGAGATACAGACGTAGTGAAGAGAAGGGCCATATGCACCCCAATGTTCATAGCAGCATTGTCCACAATAGCTAAATCGTGGAAGGAACCAAGATGCCCTTCAACAGATGACTGGATTATGAAGTTGTGGTCCATATATACAATGGAATATTACTCAGCTATCAGAAAGAACGAGTTCTCAACATTTGCTGCAACATGGAGCACTGGAAGAGATAATGCTAAGTGAAATAAATCAAGCAGAGAAAGACAATTATCATATGATTTCTCTCATCTATGGAACATAAGAACTAGGAAGATCAGTAGGGAAAGAAAGGGATAAAGAAAGGGGGTTAATCAGAAGGGGGAATGAAGCATGAAAGACTATGGTCTCTGAGAAACAAACTGAGGGCTTCAGAGGGGAGGGGGGTAGGGGAATGGGATAGACTGGTGATGGGTAGTAAGGAGGGCACGTATTGCATGGTTCACTGGGTGTTATACGCAACTAATGAATCATCGAACCTTACATCAGAAACCAGGAATGTACTGTATGGTGACTAACATAATATAATAAAAAAACATTAAAAAAATGGGCAGAAAATATGATCAGACACTTTTCCAATGAAGACATGCAAATGCCTAGCATACACAGTACAAAATGTTCAAAATCATTAGCCATCAGGGAATTTCAAATCAAAACCACATTGAGATACCTCCTTACACCAGTTAGAATGGCAAAAATTGACAAGGCAGGAAACAACAGATGTTGGAGAGGATTTGGAGAATGGGGATCCCTTTTGTTCTGTTGGTGGGAATGCAAGTTGGTGCAGTCACTTGGAGAACAGTGTGGAGGTCCCTTAAAAAGCTAAAAATTGAGCTACCCTATGATCCAACAATTGCACTACTGGGTATTTACCCCAAAGATACAGACGGAGTGAAGTGAAGTGCCATATGCACCCCAATGTTCCTAGCAGCATTGTCCACGATAGCTAAATCATGGAAGGAGCCGAGATGCCCTTCAACAGATGACTGGATTAAGAAGCTGTGGTCCATATATAATGGAATATTACTCAGCCATCAGAATGAACAATTACACAACATTTGCAGTAACATGAGCGGGACTGGAGGAGATTATGCTAAGTGAAATAAGTCAAGCAGAGAAAGATAATTATCATGTTGTTTCACTCATTTATGGGACATAAGAAGTAGGAAGATCGGTAGGAGAAGGAAGGGAAGAATGAAGGAGGGGTAAACAGAAGGAGGAATGAACCATGAGAGATTGTGGACTCTGGGAAACAAACTGAGGGCTTCAGAGGGGAGGTAGTTGGGGGATTGGGATAGACTGGTGATGGGTATTAAGTAGGGCACATGTTTGATCCTGCACTGGGTGTTATACACAAATAATGAATCATGGAACATTACATCAACAACTAAAGATATACTGTATGGTGACTAACATAAAAAAATTATTATTAAAACACAAAGTAAAAATATAAAAAAATAAGTAAAAAAATATAAAAACTTTTTTAAAAAGGAAGGGGAAATTACCCAATTTTATAATTTAAGTAGTTAATGGAGGACATTGATGAAAAACAGTAGAGATAGAAATGCATCATGGTCTAGGCAACATTCTAATACATGTAGTCTTCATAGCCATCTTCTCTAGGAAACGGTCCCTGGTTAGGTTCAAATTCAGTCAGGTACTGGTTTTGGCTGGCTCCCTGTGGGGTGCTCATGTCCACAAGCAGCTAGACCAAGGATGGGAAGGAGATCACATTAGATTGATCAGGAGGAAACCTCACATGGGATTCTTAAGAATAGTAGCTGTCCTTGTGACTTAGGTGGCTGTCCTGTGCCCAAGACAGAGAACTTTGTAAAAGGCAGGAATAAAGAGAGGGCATCAAGTTTCTCGATGTTATTACCATTATAGCCAGGGTACTAAGTTCCGGCCAAAAGGCAGGTTTTCTCCTCCCCATAGAATAACAACAGGTTAAAGGATTGCAGCCTGGGCAATTGACATGAAATCCAATATGACCATACTCCTTGAAGAGCCCCTGGAATGAGAGTAAAGGAAGAGGAGAGAAAGTATTCACCAAGTTTGCACTGCAGCTCAGGGTAGAGATGAGACTCTGGACTCAAAGCCCCATGTTTGGGTGCCGTATGGTAGAGGAAAAATGATAGGGTTTGAAGCCGATTACAAGAAAGAATTCTTGAGAAAGAATTTTTTGGTGCAAAAAGGTGGTTTTATTAAAGCATGGGAACAGGACCTATGGACACAAAGAGCTGCACTGGGGTCATGTGGAGTGGCCCATTATATACTTTCACGTTGGGAACGGGTTTGGGGTAGCATAAGTTTCTAAGGAATTTTGGAAGCAAGGCTTCCAGGACCTTGAGGGTGCTATTGTGGGAGAAGGTCATTTATTACGGTCTAAGAAAACCCTAGTCATGAGACACTTCAGATGTATCTTGGTGGGACATATACTTGGGGGATGATTGCGAACATGTATCTTGGGGGGTTTAGAGATAAAGGAAATTTCTAAAGGAATTTTTATATGTTAAAGTAGACTTACAGGATGGGGGGGGTGGGTTTGGGCTAGAACTGCCTTTTGCCCTTAGCAAAGTGTCAACAGTTGAGTCCCTAGAAGAGTGTCACTCTGCCTGTTTCAAAGACTTGTCAATGGGCTGTAGGTAAGGAAATTTAATAATTTCTCTTCTGCCTTTGTTTCCCAAATCACAATATATAGGATTATAAATCAGAATTGTTGTCCTCAGAAAGAATATGACCTGACTTAGATCACATGATTAATACACAGAAATGAAACAACATAAAACACTATGTAGCTAACCTTAACATCATATAAAATAGTTTATAGTGTTTGAAGAGTTCTGATGAAAGCTGGAAATGTGAAGGAAGTTTTCATGAAGAAGGTAACATTTATCTAGGTAAATAGATAGTCCATTTGAAACTGTGAATTGATGTTTGGTATTCTGAATATAACAAAAGGAAATTGTCACACTAGAGGCTTAGTCAGTGCCTTGAGGGATATCTGGGACTCACAGATATTGCTATCAACAGCTACCATTATTGAGTACTTTGCCTCGGGGCATGAAATCCTCAGAGAAACTAAGAAGTGAAACAATTAAAAACATTGGTATCCAGTATTGAAAAAATAAATAACTGCTTTGGGAACAATATATTTCTGTTTTCTGAAAACAGAACCAAATAAAAAAAACTAGGAGAATCTAGTCTATTTGTAAATAAATGCTTCTTAAAATCATGTTTAGTGGTAGATCAGTATGTGGTTTTTCTCTGTAACTACAAAAGAATTATAAGAACAGAATGACATTGGTTTTACAAATTTTTCTGCATTTTTACTTATTTATTTAAATTAAAAAGGATTGCTAATGCTTAAACACATATAAATAAAAATAAAATTGTGAAAAGTACATTTTTAAAACAATTATAAATATTCGTGCACCCCAAATGGGATGACCCAAATATATAAAAGAGTTAAAAACAAATACAAAGTAAATAACCAATAGTAATATAATAATAGGAGGGGCCTTTAACACCCTGATTACATCAATGGACAGATCATCTAAACAGAAAATCAACAAGGAAACAGTGGCTTTGAATGACACACTAGGCCAGATGGATTTAACAGATATATTCAGAATGTGACATCCTAAAACATCAGAATACACATTCTTTTCAAGAGCATATGGAACATTCTTCAGAACAGATCACATATTGGGTCACAAAACAAGTCTCAACAATTTCAAAAATATTGCTTATACCATGCATCTTTTCTGATCATTACACAACGAAACTAGGAATCAACCACAAGAAAAGAACTGGGAAAAGCACAAATACATGGAAATTAATATCATTCTCCTAAACAATGAATAGGTCAACCGAGAAGTCCAAGAGGAAATAAAAAAAGACGAAATGAAAATGAAAACAAAATGATCCACTGTGGAAGACAGTATGGAGTTTCCTCAGAAAGTTAAAAATAGAAATATCCTAAGATCCATCAATCTCACTACTGGGTATTTATTCAAAGAATATGAAAATGCTGATTCAATGGGATATATGCACCCCTATGTTTATAGCAGCATTATTTACAATACCCAAATTATGGAAGCAACCTAAGAGTCCATTGATAGATGAATGGATATAGAAGAGATGGTATGTGTATGTTTATATATATAAAATATTATATATGTTATAGTAATATATAATGTATTATGTATATGCCATATATAATAAAATATTATCCAGCCATGAAAAAGAATGAAATCTTGCCATTTGCAACAACACAGATGGATCTAGAGGGTATAATACTAAGGGAAATAAGTCAGTCAGGAAAAGACAAATACCGTATGATTTCACTCATATTTGAACTTTAAGAAACAAAACAAATGAACAAGGGGGAAAAAAAAGAGGGAGAAACCCTGAACAGACTCTTAACTATAAAGAACAAACAGATGGTTAAGAGAAGAGCTGGGTAGAGGGGGTGGGTGAAATAAATGACAGGTATTAAGAGTACACTGATTTTGATGAACACTGAGTAATACATGGAATTGTTGAATCAATATATTGTACACCTGAAGTGAATATAACACTGTATGTTAATTACACAGGAATTAAATTTTAAAAATAAATGAAATTTAAGGTGAACCGTGAATTATTCTAGCAATAAGTAACATTTAAACCATATGTATGCAAATTTTTTTTATTTTATTTAAATTCCATTTAGTTAACATATAGTGTATTATTGGTTTTAGAGGTAGAATTTAGTGATTTATCAGTTGTATATAACACCCAATGCTCCTTACATCAAGTGCCCTCCCTAATGCCCATCACACAATTACCCCATTCCCCCACCCACCTCCTCTTCAGCAACCCTGTTTGTTTCCTATAATTAAAAGTCTTTTATGGTTTGCCTCACTCTCTGTTTTTGTTTTATTTTATTTTTCCTTCCCTTCCCCTATGTTCATCTGTTTTGTTTCTTAAATTCCACATATGAGTGAAATCATATGGTATTTGCTTTTCTTTGACTGACTTATATCCCAATTTTTTCTGAAACCCAGCGAGTATCTTTATGATTGTTGCTTTAAATTCTCCATCAGGCAGGTTCCTTATATCTGTTTCACTTAGTCTCTAGTCATGACCTTATCTTGTTCTTTCATTTGCGATGAATTCCTCTCTCTGGGTATTATGTCTAAGTCTCTGTCTTCTTCTGTGTATTTTAGAACTTGTTATGTTTCTGCCCCTGAGAGTAATGGTTTTATGAAGAGGTCATCTAGTGTCCAGGGCCTGGTGCTTCAGGGAGTGTCTTTGGTGTGTGCTGCGTGTGCTTTGCTGTTGTTTTGGCTGCTTTATTCTCCAATCTAGTCATCTGCAGAGGCTACCCTTGTGTGCAATGGGCAGTGTTTGGATCTTTGCCAGAATGTGACAAGTTTTAACTGCTTATTCAATGAAACCTGATGCTCCTTCCCCTAGAACTGAAACCCTGCAGAACTCTCTGCTTGGGAGATGTGGTGGGGCAGGAGTTTCTGCTGGTCTTTTGGGAAAGGGACCCACCATGCTTAGACTGAGGTAAGCTTGACCTTGAAGGGCAGTTCTGCCAGAGCTCAAGGGGGTGGAGCCTGGCGTAAGCAGGTTAGGCAGCCTAGGTGGGCACTGCCCTGTTTCCTGCATGTGGCCATGTGTTTATGCTGAGAGGTGGGAGAAGGAAATGGTGCCAGCCAGCTCCTTTGCTCCCAGAGAGACATCTCCATCAGTGCTGCTTCTCAGGAATGTGCTCCAAGAAGAGTGAATAATCTCCCCCTCCCCCCTCCATTTGTCCCAGTCATTTTTCAGATCGCTGTTTCCACAGTCTGCCTTCTACTTGTTTGCCTGCCTTCTCTCCAGGAGCAGAGCAGTGTCCCCCAAGCTCTATCTCAACCAACCCTGCTGACTTTTAAAACTCCAAGCTTTAGGGACATAGTGTGGATGGGGGTTTGAGCTGTTCTTCTGGGGGAGGGGCCCACTGTACTTGGACTGAGGCAAGCCTGACCAAGAAGGGCAGTAGTGCCAGAGTGCAGGGGTGTGAGACTTGGTGTAAGCAAGATAGGCAACCTGTGTCAGCTCTGCTCTACCTGTGCAGGTGTCTCTGTGTTTATACTGAGGGGAAACTCCTTTGTCTCTAGAGAAGTGTCTTGGTGAATGCTGCCTCTCAGAAATGTGCTCCAAGAAGATCAATTAATCTTCCCCTTCTGTGTCCTAGGCATTTTTCAGTTTGCTGTTTTCACACTGTCTGACCCTTTGTTGTTTAATGGGGCAATGTAGGGCGGTGTCCTCAGGGCTCTATCCCAGCCAAGCCTGCTAAACATTAAAACGTCAGTCTCATTTTCCCAGCCAATGGCTTTGAGGAAATGTTATCCTTGTGTGTTTCCCTGTGTGCTCCTCTTTCTCTTGCTTTTCTTTGTAACCATGGCTCCCTCCTCTCTGCAATACCTTTGACCTATTATCCCTCTAAACCATGGTCCACACTTCCTTCTTCTTCAATATGGCTTCTCTCTAGTTGTGGAATGTGTTCTGTCAGTCTTCATGTTGATTTCTGGGGTATTTAGAATGATTTGGTAGTTATTGAGTTACGTTCCTGGGACCACACAAGCCAAAGGTACTTCTACTCGGCAACAGTTTCTATCTTACAAATCCTACAGAACTAGAAATGCAGCTCTAGAGGCAATTCAAAGTTTAACTATTAACTATTTTCTCTCTGTTAAAAGGACAGAATTTTGTTTTTTGGACTTTTGTCCGCTTAAATATTTTTAAGCTGAAACATTTTAAAGGGTTTGGTAAACTAGAACTATTTGATATCCTAAATTACATGGGAATTACTGTCAAATAAGAAGTAATTCTAACATCAGGGAAATACAAATCAAAACCACAATGAGATACCACCTTAACACCAGTCAGAATGGCTAAAATTAACAAGGCAGGGAAGAACAAATGTTGGTGAGGATGTGGAGAAAAGGGAACCCTCTTACACTGTTGGTGGGAATGCAAGCTGGTACAGCCACTCTGGAAAATGGTTTGGAGGTTCCTCAAGAAGTTAAAAATAGAGTTATCCTATGACCTAGTAATTGTACTACTAGATTTTTACTCTGAATATACAAATATAGTGATCCGAAGGAGCACCTGGACCCCAATGTTCATAACAGCAATGTCCACAATAGCTGAACTGTGGAAAGAGCCAAGATGTCCATTGACAGATGAATGGATAAAGAGGTGTGGTTCATATATACAAAGGAATATTACTCAGTCATCAGAAAGGATGAATACTTACCATTTACATCAATGTGGATGGAACTGGAGGGTATTAAGCTGAAAGTAATAAATCAAAGAATGAAAGACAATTATCATATGGCTTCACTCATATGTGGAATATAAGAACAGCGGAAGGATCATAGAGTAAGGGAGGAAAAGCTGAGGGGAATTCATCAGAGAGGGAGAAAAACCATGAAAGACTCAACTATAGGAAACAAACAGGATTGCTGGAGGGGAGGTTAGTGGGGGAATGGGGTAATTGGATGGATGAGGTAATTAGGTGATAGGCATTGAGTAGGGCATGTGATGTGATGAGCGCTGGATGTTATATGCAACTGGTAAAGTATTAAACACTACTTTTGAAACTAAAGATGTACTAATGTTGGCTAATTGAATTTAAATAAAAAGTTAAAAGAGTATAGTCCTAGCAGAAGTGTAGACAAAGTTAAAAAAACACAAAGTGTGTGTAGAAACCATACACATCAGATCAACTGATTTTCAGAAAAGGTGTCAAAAGGAGATAGAATTGAATCCTTTCCTCATAAAAATTAAGGATCATAGACATTAATAAAAAAGTGAAAACTATAAAAACTTTGAGGAGATTACATAGTACAATATCTTTCCAAACCTCCAGTTGGCGAAGAGTTCCTCGGGAAAGGAAGCTAAATAAAGGGGTAAAAAGGTCATATTTGACTCCATTAAAGTTAAAACCTTCTCTTCAAAAAGACTGTTATGAATATAAAAAGTCACACCACATACTGAGAGGAAATATTTGTAGTAAGTGTATCTGACAAAAACACATTCAGGATATATGAATTTAATTCAGTAATAAAAAATGATCAACACAATTAAAAATTTTTTTCTATCCAAATTCAACTTAATTAACATATATTGTATTAGTTTCAGAGGTAGAATTCAGTGTATCATCAGTTGCATACAACACCCAGTGCTCATTACTTCAAGTGGTCTCCTTAATGCCCATCACCCAGTTACCCCATCTGCGCTCCCACATCCTCTCCAACAACCTTCACTTTGTTCTTTATATCCTTCTCTGCTTTCCTTTTATTTTATTTTTCCTTCCCTTCCCTTCCCCTATGTTCATCTGTTTTGTTTCTTAAACTCCACATATGATTGAAATCATATGATATTTGTATTTTTCTAACTGACTTATTTCACTTAACATAATACCCTCTAGGTCCATCCACATTGTTGCAATTGGCAAGGTTTCATTCTTTTGATGGCTTAGCAATATTCCATTTTACATATATACCACTTATTTATGTATTCATCTCTGAAGGACATCTGGGCTCTGTACATAGTTTGGATATTGTGGATATTGCTGCTATGAAATTGGGGTGCATGTGCCACTTCAGATCACTATTTTTCTATCCTTTGGATAAATATCTAGTACTGCAATTGCTGGGCCATAGGGTAACTTTATTTTTAACTTTTTGAGGAACCTCCATACTGTCTTCCAGAATGACTGCACCAGTTTGCATTCCCACCAACAGTGTAAGATTGGTTCCCATTTTTGATCATCCTCAGCAACACCTGTTGTTCCCTGAGTTGTTACTTTTAGCCATTCTGATCAGTGTCAGGTGGTTTCTCATTGTGGTTTTGACTAGTATTTCTCTGATGATGAATGATGTTGAGCATTTTTTCATGTGTCTGTTGGCCATTTGTATTTCTTTCTTTCTTTTTCTTTTTTTTTTTTTTTTGAGAAATGTCTGTTCATGTCTTCTGCCCATTTCTTGACTGCATTCTTTGTTTTTTGGGTACTGAGTTTGGTAAGCTCTTTATAGATCTTGGATATTAGCCTTTATCTGATAAGACATTTGGAAATATTTTCTCCCATTCCCTAGGTTTTCCTTTGGTTTTGTCAACTGTTTCCTTTGCTGTGCAAAAGTATTTTATCTTGATGAAGTTCCAATAGTTCATTTTTGTTTTTGTTTCTCTCACTTTTGATTTGTCCAGCAAGAATTTGCTGTGGCTGAGGTTGAAGAGTTTGTTGCCTGTGTTCTTCTCTAGGATTTTGATGGATTCTTGTCTCACATTTAGGTCTTTCATCCATTTTGAGTTTATCTTTGTATATGGCGTAAGAAAATGGTCTTTCATTCTTCTAATTGTAGCTGTCCAATTTTTCTAACACCATTTGTTGAAAAGACTGTCTTTTTTTCCATTGGATATTCTTTCCTGCTTTGTCAAAGATTAGTTGGCCATAGAGGTGAGGGTCCATTTCTGGGTTCTCTATTTTTTTCCATTGATCTATGTGTCTGTTTTTGTGTCAGTACCATACTATCTTGTTGATTACAGCTTTGTAATAGAGCTTGAAGCTTAGCATTGTGATGCCATCAGCTTTGGATTTGTTTTTCAAAGTTTTTCTGGCTATTTAGGGTCTTTTCTGGTTCCATACAAATTTTAGGATTGTTTGTTCCTGCTATGTGAAAAATGTCCGTGGTATTTTGATAGAGATTGCATTAAATGTGTAGATTGCTCAGGATAGCATAGACCTTTAAATAATATTTATTTTTCCAATCCATGAGCATGGAATGATTTTCCATCTCTGTATTTTCCTCAATTTCTCTCATAAACATTCTGTGGTTTTTAGAGTACACGTCTTTTACATCTTTTTTTCTTTTTAAAGTTCAATTAGCCAACATGTAGTACATCATTAGTTCTTGATGTAGTGTTCAATGCTTCATTAGTTGCATAACACCTAGTCCTCTACCTCTTTGGTTAGGTTTATTCCTAGGTATCTTATGGTTTTAGGTGCAACTGTAATTGGATCAATTCTTAATTTCTCTTCCTTCAGTCACATTGTTTGTGTATAGAAATGCAACTGATTTCTGTGTATTGATTTTATACCCTGCCACATTGTTGATTGCTGTATGAGTTTTTAGGTTTTCCACATAAAGTATCATGTCATCTGTGAAAAGTGAGAGTTTGACTTCTTATTTACCAATTTGAAATAGTTTATTTCTTTTTGATGTCTGATTCCTGAGGCCAGGACTTCTAGTACTATGTTGAACAACAGTGGTGAGGGTGGGCATCCCTGTTGTGTTCCTGATCTTAGGGGAAAAGCTCTGTTTTTCCCCATTATGAATGTTATTTGTTGTGGGATTTTCATAGATGACTTTTAGGATATTGAGATGTGTTCCCTCTATCCCTACACTTTGAAGAGTTTTAATCAAGAAAGGATGCTGTATTTTGTCAAATGTTTTTTTCTGCATCAGTTGAGAGGATCATATGGTTCTTGTCTTTTTTTAATTATTATTAATGTGTATATGACATTGATTGATTTGAGCATGTTGAGCCACCTTTCTAGCCCAGGAATAAATCCCACTTGGTGGTGGTTAGTCTTTTTTTTTTTTTTAAGATTTTTATTTATTTATTTGACAGAGAGAGAGACAGCCAGCGAGAGAGGTAACACAAGCAGGGGGAGTGTGAGAGGAAGAAGCAGGCTCCGAGCAGAGCAGGGAGCCTGATGCAGGGCTTGATCCCAGGACCCTGGGATCATGCCCTGAGCCAAAGGCAGACACTAAATGACTGAGCCACCCAGGCACCCCAGTGAATAATCCTTTTAATGTACTGTTGGATCTTATTGGCTAGGATCTTGGTGAGAATTTTGGCATCCATGTTCATCAGGGAAATTTGTCTGTAATTCTCCTTTTGGTGGGGTCTTTGTCTGGTTTTGGATCAAGATAATACTGGCCTCATAGCACAAATTTGGAAGTTTTCCTTCTATTTCTATTTTTTGAAACAGCTTCAGAAGAATAGGTATTATTTTTTCTTTAAATGTTTAGTAGAACTCCTCTGGGAAGCCTGCTGGCCATGGACTTTGTTTGTTGAGAGATTTTTGATTACTGCTTCAATTTCCTTGCTGGTTATGGGTCTGTTCCAGTTTTCTATTTCTTCCCGTTTCAGTTTTGGTACTTTATATG
Source organism: Ursus arctos (assembly GCF_023065955.2). NCBI lineage: Eukaryota > Metazoa > Chordata > Mammalia > Carnivora > Ursidae > Ursus > Ursus arctos. Next base: position 72,405,537 of record NW_026622775.1, on the reverse strand, counting down.
TTTCTAGGAATGCATCCATTTCTGCCAGATTAACTAATTTTTTGGGATATAATTGCTTATAATATTCTCTTAGAATTGTTTGTATTTTTGTGGTGTTGGTTGTGATCTCTCTTCTTTCATTCATGATTTTATTTATTTGGGTGCTTTCTCTTGTCTTTTTGGTAATTCTGGCTCGGGGTTTATTGATCTTAATAATTCTTTCAAAGAACCAGCTTCTAGTTTCATTTTTCCATTTTACTTTTTTTTTAATTTCTATATCATTTATTTCTGCTCTAATGTTTATTATTCCTTTTCTTCTACTGGATTTATGTTTTATTTGCTGTTCTTTTTCCAGTTTCTTTAGATGTAAGGTAAGGTTGCATATTTGAGACTTTTCTTGTTTTTTGAGAAAGTCCTTATTGCCATATATACTTCCTTCTTAAGACTGCCTTTGCTGAATCTCAAAAGATCTGAACTGTTGTGTTCCTTTTCATTTGCTTTGATGTATTTTTTTAAATTCTTCTTTAATTCCCCTATTGACCTATTCATTCCTTAGTATGTTCTTTAACCTCTCTGTATATTTATGTTTCTTCCAAAACTTTTTTTTGTTTGACTTCAAGTTTTAAAGCCTTGTGGTCTGAAAATATGCAGGGCATTAATCTCAGTCTTTTTGTACCAGTTGCAAATGGTTTTGTGGCCCAGTATGTGATCTATTCTGGAGAATGTTCCATGTGTACTTGAAAAGAATGCATATTCTGCTGCTTTCCAATGAAATGCTGTTAATAAATTTGTTAAGTCCATCTATCCAGTGTGTCATTCAAAACCCTTGCTTTTTTGTTGATCTTCTTCTTACATGATCTGTCTGTTGCTGTGAGTGGAGTGTTAACATTGCCTACTATTATTGTATTATTATCAATGTGTGTCTTTAATTTTGTTATTAATTGGCTTATATATTTGGCTGCTCCCATGTTGGGGGGATAAATATTTATAATTGTTTTATATTCTTGTTGGATAGACACTTTTATTATGATATAGTGTACTTCTTCAGCTCCTATCACAATCTCTGGTTGAAAATCTAGTTTTCCTGATATAAGGACAGTTACCTCATCTTTCTTTTGATGTCCATTGGCATGATAAATTGTTCTCCACCCTCTTATTTTTAATCTGGTGGTGCCTTTTTGTCTAAAACAGGTCTCCTCCACACAGCATACTCATGGGTCTTGGTTTTTTGTGGGTTTTTTTTTCCATTTTAATACTTTATGTCTTTGGAGCATTTAGTCCATTTACATTCAGAGTAATTATTGAAAGATATGAAGTTAGTGCCATTGTTTTACCTGTAAAGTCACCACTCCTTTGATTGTCTCTATTCCTTTCTGATCTTTGTTACTTTTGGGCTCTCTCTTCACTCAAAGGAGTTCCTTTAATATTTCTTGCAGGGCTGGTTTAATCTTCACAAATTCCTTTAGTTTTCATTTGTCCTGGAAACTCTATCTCTCCTTGTATTCTGAATGACAGCCTTGCTGGATAAAGTACTCTTGGTTACTTATCTTTCCCATTTAGTGTGTTGTATATATCATGGCAGTCCTTTATGTCCTGTCATGGCTCTGTGGACAGGCTCCTGCCAGCCCAATGTTTCCACCCTTGTAAGTTAAAGACTTCTTGTCCGGGGCTGCTTTCAGGATTTTCTCTTTATCTTTGAAATTTGCAAGTTTCACTATTATATGTTTAGATGTTGACCTATTTTTATTGATTTGAGGGAGGTTCTCTGTGCCTCCTGGGTTCTTCCCCAGATTCAGGAAGTTCTCAGCTATAATTTGTTTAAATAAACAATCTGTCCTTCTCTCTCTCTTCATTTTTTGGGACTCCTACTATCTGGATGTTATTTTGCTTTATGGAGTCACCAATTTCTCAAAGTCCCTATTTGTGATCCAGTAGTTGTCTTCCTCTTTTCTTTTCAGCTTCCTTATTCTCCATTGTTTTGCCTTCTATGTCACACTGACTCTCTCTTCTGTCTCATTTATCCTTGTTGTTAAAGATTCCATTCGTGACTGCATCTCAGTAATAGCATTTTTAATTTTAGCCTGATTAGATTTTAGTTCTTTTATTTCTACAGTAAGGGATTCTGTAGTGCCTTCTATGCTTCAAGCCTAGTATCTTTATAATTGTTTTTTAAAAATCTAGTTCAGGCATTTTACTTATCTCCTTATTGATTAAATACCTGGTGGTGAGTATTACCTCCTGTTCTTTCTTTTGAGGTGATTTTTTTTCCATCTAGTCATTGTGTTCAGAAAAGAAAGGAGGAAAGAAAAAATACAAGAAATAAAAACATCAAAAACAATAACAGCAACAACAACAAAAATTTCAGGAAGTGTTTCTGGCGTATGGTGTGTGCACTCTTTTGTTGTGTTTTGGCTCCTCTTTCCCACTGGTCCTTCTTCTACAGAGTTCCTCCTTGCTTGTATTGAGGAGTAGGTGTCCTTTGATTTGTTTGTCAAGATAAGCCTGTAAAGGAAAAAAGAAAAGAAAAGAAGACAAAATAAAATGAAAAACAAAAATAAAAAACAAAAGTCTGATCCAAGATAAGAGAAGAGGAAATAGAACAAAGATGGAAACAGACAAACAATAAATTATAAGCCTTATTCCAAAAAAGAAGAAAGAAGAAAGGAAAAAAAAAGTAGGAAAAGAAGAAAAGTGAAGGGGAAAAAAAGATGAAGCTGACCCAAAAAATAGGAAAAGGAAACAAAAGAACCAACAAATGAACAAAAGATTATGAGTCTGATGTTTAAAAAAAGTGTGTGTGAGAGAGAAAGATTAAAGAAATACATATATATATATATATATATATATATTTACATATATATATATAATAAGGGATAAAGAATAAAACATAAGAAAAAGAAAAAGAAAATATTTATGGAACACAAGAAACGGCAGGGAGATCGGTAGGAAAAGGAAGGGAAGAATGAAGCGGGGGGCAAAGAGAAGGCGGAATGAGCCACGAGAGACTGTGGACTCTAGGAAACAAACTGAGGGCTTCAGAGGGGAGGGCTTGGGGGATTGGGCTAGGCTGGTGATGGGTATTAAGGAGGGCACGCATTGCATGGAGCACTGGGTGTTATATGCCAACAATGAATCATGGAACACTACATCAAAAACTAATGATGTACTGTATGGTGACTAACATAACATAATACAAAATTTAAAAATATATATTTTATTTATTTATTTTTAAATTAAGAAAAGAGGAGGAAAAAAAAGAAGGAAGTCTGGTCCTATTTCCACTGGAAGCTGAAGTTTTGGAGCTTTCTTTAATCAGTAGACTTGGTAGATATGGATGCCTGTGTTGGTCTTCTGAGGGAGAGGCCTGCTGGGCTGACTCACAAGCTGACTTGCCCTTGTAAAGATATGTCTGTCAGGCACAGGGGGACAGAATTTAGTGTAGGGAACTCCAACCTCCAGTGGAGGTGCTGTATTTCTCTCTGAAGTAGGACTGTGCTCGTGGTCAGGAAGAGGGAGGGGTGGTGGAGGATGTAGAATATTGTGTCACCTGCCCTGTTTTCCCTGGGGAGTGGGACTCCAAGACACTGCTGTTCAGAAGGCCCTCTTATAAAAGCAATCTCCTGTGGCCAGGTTTTCATCAGCTCCTTGCCCTTAACCTGTCTGCACCTGGGCTGTCAGAATGCCCAGAGCCACAAATCTCCTGTATTTTATCTCTGTCCAGTGGCTGGGATTCAAAACTCCAAGTTTTAAAGGACCTGGTAAGGTGTGGGCCCACACTTATCCCCCAGAGGAGAGGCTCAGGGCATGCTCAGCACCATCCTGCCCCAGAAAAGCCATTACACAGTGTGTGTCCAGGGCCTAGAGTTTATTGCAATGTTCTGTGAAAAGCTGGAATCATGTTATCAGCCATCTGCACTTTGCTCAGTCCCCTACTTCCTTCTGTCCCAGAAAAGCAGTCACACAGAGGCTTGAATCTATTGTGGCAGACAGTGAAAAGTGGCAGCCAGGTTACCTGCAATATACTCCAGTCTCTCTGCTCTCTGCTCAGTTCAGCTGCTGCAAAGCAACCACTAAGCATGCATGCAGAGACTTAAGCCTATTGTGGCTCACAGTGAAAAGTTGTTAAGAGATATTCTGCCCTGTGCATGAATCTCTGACCCTGCTGTTGAGCGCTGCTCAATAGCTCCCTGGCTGCCCCTTTGTCCTTGCAGAGGCAAAATGCACTCTTCCAAATACCCTCTAGGAAGGGGAGTGATCTCTCCCTGTGCTACCCAGGGGATCTCCTCATCTTGGCTTATTATGTGGTCCCTACCCACTGAGCTCTTTCTGACTTTCTCCCTCTTCCTGACTTTGCTCTGGAAAAGGGTTACCTCCCCTTTGCAGCCATGCCACTTTCCTCTCCCCAAATTCACGGTCCCAAATCTCACATCTGCCATGTTCTCTTGCTCCAACTGTGCTGATTATTTCCATAATCCTCAGATCGTCTTCCTAATTGTTCAAAATAGTTGAATGTTGATCTACCTGTATTTGAAGGACAAGGCAAGTTCAGGGTCCCCTTACTACTCTGTCACCTTAACTCCTCCCCTCTCACAATTTTAAATTAGGCAAAATAATTAAAAAATATCACCAATTGTCAATAAGCACATGAAAAACATGTTCAAAATCAATAATTATCAGAGAATGTAAAATACAACTATGTGATATCACTATGTACACTTGAATGTCTAAAACTTAAAAGACTGAATATATAAAGTGTAGATAAAGATATGGAAGAATTGGAATTATCATAACTAGATGTTGGGAGTGCAAAATGGTAAAACTATGTTGGAAAACAGTTTGAGAGTTTCTTATAAACATACAACTTCCCTATGATCTAGCTATTTTACTAGGTATATACCCAAAAGAAATCACTTATATATGAATATTCATAAAAAGCTTTCTGTGTAATAGCAAAAAAAAAAATGGAAATAATCCAAATGTCTACCAAGAGATGATTAGGTAAACATGGATTCATATTTATACAATGAAGTATTACCCAACTATACCAAGGAACAAACTACTGATGTACAAAACAATATGCAAGAATCTCAAAAATATTAAGTTGGCTGAAAGAGATAGACATGATAGAGTATGTACTGTTTGTTTCCCGTTATACAACATTTCTACAACAAGTAGAATGAGAACTTTCTGGCATGATGAAAATATTCTATATCTTGATTATTGTGGTCAAAACTTATTGGCGAGGAGTGACATCAGCAAAATGGCACATTAGGAAGCTCTGAGTCCTTGTTCTTCCATGGAGACATCAAGATATAATCAAAACCTTGCTAAAAAAAAAAAACTAATAGGAAGCTCTGAAAACTAGTTACAAGTCTATAGCAACTAAGTGAACACCCAATCAAGAAAAAGACACGTTTAAATCAGTAGGAAAGTTTGTGATGTTTTTGCTTGCCTTTTCCCTATCCCTTCTTCTACATATCCCGTGTGACAGGCTTGGTCTAGAGAAGTAAACAGCCCAATTCCAAATCTCCTCATGAACCAAAAGGAGTAAAGCAGACCTTATTTGAAAAATTCTAACCCATTTGGGGGCAGCCTGAAGAAATGGTCTCTTTTTCTTCATTCCTATCCAAGCAGAGGGCTCAGAAAAGCTACAGGGAGACAAAAATCCACAGATGCCTAGGGCAAGAAATTACAAGTGAAGATATATGGTAGACCGCTGAATGCAGCAGCCCAGTTCCCAGTTCCTCTTTTGAACCAAATGAAGCAGAAAAGATCTTATTTGTTATATTCTAACTTATCTGAGGGTTTCATGAAGGACTGGTTTCAGTTTCTTCTCACTCAGAGCTCAAGCAGAGACAAGGATCAGATGGTGCTTAGCAATGTTTTAGGGAGACTAAATTTCACAGACATCTGGGGGAAGAGATTATGGGTGAATATGCAACAATAGAACATCCAGGAAGAGAATCTGGAGTAAGGCTTGATATCTATTACAGTGGCTATTATAAACTAAACTAACCCCAAAACAGAAACTAACAAGAGTTGGTGCCCTGTGCATTGCTGTTGGGAATGTAAAATGATCCAGCTTCTGTGGAAAACAGCATGACAGTTCTTCAAAAAAAAATATAGAACTGCTGTATTTAACAATTCTACTTAAGGGTAACTATTCAAAAGAATTTAAAGCAGGGACTTAAATAGATGTTTATACACAAATGTTATTACTCATAATAGCCAACAGGTGGAAATAACCCAAATGTTCATTGATGAAAATATGCATGAACAAAATGTGTTATATGCATATGATGGAATATTATCCAATTTTTAAAAGGACAGAAATTCTGACGCATGCTACAGAATGGATGAATCTTGAAGACATTGTGCAAAATGAAATAAGCCATAAAAAAGATAAATATTGTATGAATTCACCTATATGAGGGACCTAGAATAGTCAAAATCATAGAGAAATAAATTATAGTAGTGGTTACCAGGGGAAGGAGAATAAATGGAGAATTATAGTTTAATGAATATAGAGTTTTGATTTGGGCTGATGAAAAGCTCTGGAGATTTATAGTGGTGAGCATTGCACAACAATGTGAATGTACTTAACACCACTTGGATTGTACTCTTAAATGCTTACAACTGTAAATGTCATGTTATACGTATTTCACTGCAATTAAAGAAACACTCATTGAATAATTTTGGTGGGCTTTGAATTATAAGGGTGGTCTCTCTTGCCTAATATATGGCCTGGGAATGGTTAAGATGGAGGAGTATTGTCTCCTGAAATGGCAGGCTAGAGGAAATATGGCTCTGGATTTGTTAGTTTGCATTATGAAAGTCATATCCCCACTAGGTCTTTACCATTTTTTTTTTTGGAATTGACCATCCCAGCAAAAGGCAGTCTCTCCCCAGCCAGAAATTAAGATGTCCAAACATCATAATACCTACAGAAAATTAAAAACACATATGATACAAACATCTACTGAACATTTCACCCAACAGTAGCAGAGTATTCAGTCTCCTCAAGTGCACATGGAATATTCTATAGAAGAGAACACATGCTATGTCATAAAACAAGCCTTAGTAAATTTAAAGAACTTATACAAAGAAGGTTCCATGACCACAGTGGGATGAAATTAGAAATCAATAACATATAGAAATTAAAAAAAAAAACAGAATAACCAAACCAGTGTTAAAAGACAGAATAAAGTTAGCTGTTTCACATTTCCTGCTTAACTTACTACAAAACCATTACAATCAAGATAGTATGGTACAGACTAAAAGATAGAGATATAATCAAAGAAATAGAATCGAGAGTCCAGAAATAAATCAGTTTTCACATTTGTGGTCAATTGATTTTTTGATAAGATTAGGGAAAGAATAGTCTTTTCAACACATGTTGCTGGAGAACTGGTTATCCATGGTCAGAAGAATAAACTCGGATCCCTATACCACAGCATTCATAAAAATTAACTCAAAATGGATTAGAAATCTAAACATAATAGCTAAAACCGCAAAGCGTTTAGAAGAAAACAGGGGTAAATCTCTGTGATCTTTGAGTAGGCAATGGTTTCTTAGACATGATAACAAAGACACACACTATAGAAGAAAAAAATACATAAATTGGACTTCATCAAAATTAAAAACAACAACAACAACAACAACAACAGCAAAGCATCTGAGATTCAAGGGGCACCATCAAGAATGTGAGGAGACAATCCAAAGAACTGGAAAAAAAGTTACAAATTATATATCTGATAAACAATTTGTATATAGAATACATGGAAAACTACACCTCAATAATAAAAGACAAATAATCCAAATAATCCACATTTCTTCAGAGAAGATATACAGATGGCTAGTATGCACAGAAAAAGATCCTCAATATCATTAGCTATTAAGTACATGTAAATCAAATCCACAATGAGATAACACTTTACACTAAGATGTCTGTAATCAAGAAGACAGATAATAATAAGTGTTTGTGAGGATTTAGAGAAATTAGAAACCTTATACACTGCTGGTAGGAGTGCAAAATGGTGCAGTGACTTTGGGAAGCAGTCTGGTAATTCCTCCAATGATTAAACACAGGGTTACCATTTGACTCAGCAATTCTACTCCTTGGTGAAAACACATGTCCACATAAAAATTTGTACCTATGAATGTTTATAGCAGCATTATTCAAAATAGCCAAAAAGTTGGAACAATTCAAAGGCCCATTAACCAATAAATGGATAAATAAAACGTGGTATATCCATATAATGTAATATTATCTGTCATATAAAGAAATGAAGTACTGACACATGATTCAACATGATGACAAAACCACATGTTATACAATTCCATTCATATGAAATATTGAGAATAGTCAGATCTATAGAAATAGAAAGTATAATAGTGGTTGCCTAGGGCTGGGAAGCTTGGGGGAAATTGGGATTGACTTGTTATAGGTTTGAGGTTTGTTTTTGAGGTGATGAAAACGTTTTAAAATTGATTGTAGTAATGGTTGTAGAACTCTGTGAATATACTAAAGGACATTTAATTGTATACTTTAAATAGATAAATTTGGGGTGCCTGGTGGCTCAGTTGGTTAAGCGTCTGCCTTCAGCTCAGGTCATGATTCCAGGGTTCAGGGATCAAGTTCTACATTGGACTCCCTGTTCAGTGGGAAGTCTTCTTCTCCCTCTGCCTTTCACCCTGCTTGTTCTCTCTAGCTCTCTCTCTCTCTAATAAAAAAAAAAAAGATAAATTTTATGGTATGTGAATTATATCTCGATAAAGCTGTCTTCTCTCTCTCTCTCTCTCTCTCTCTCTCTCTCTCTCTCTCTCTCCCTCCCTCTTTAATAGTGGTAGGGGTGGTTACAGGTAGCAGAATGTCGCTGGGATAGGTATAAAAAGGCAATGAGATACAAGTCATTGGGAGGTGGGCAGGGCTGTAATACAAGCAGATATGAATAATACAGAAGAGGCAACATTTCAGGTGTGAAGCCCCTGCAAGTTTAAGTTTTAATACACGGGCACTAGCCATGGTTGTAAGGTGGTCCCATGAACCTTTAAATGAAGAAGGAGAGAATAATTATAGGGATATCGATATCCTAGTCAGTTCTACCCCTGGGAATCTATGTGAGTCTTAATAACATGACATTAGGAAGCTTTATTTTTCTCAAGGTTTCACCAAGGTTTCTCAGTGACAACATTATTGACATTTGAGGCTGGACAATTCTTTATTATGTGGAGTTGTATTAGGATGTTTAGCAGTGAGAGGAGGGTTAAAATGGCAGAGGAGTGGGGTGACCCTAAGCTTGCCTTCTCTCTCAAACCCACAGCTAGGTAAATATTAAATCATTCTGAACAGTGAAGAAATCAATCTGAGGACTGAGAGAACAAAGCTGTACATCTATAAGCAGAAAAATGATCACCTCATGGCTGTCTCTCTCTCTCTCTCTCTGTCAAATAAATAAATAAAATCTTAAAAAAAAACACATGCAGGGAATTGCACAAGATAAACTCTTCCCCTTAACCACTGACTGGGAAAAGGAGAGAGTTTAAATATCACATTTTTTTTTAATAAACAGTGGAGCACAGAGTCTGAAGTTTCAGAGGTCTTCAGCATTGCCAGTGTCATACCTGGAGTTCTTGGTGGTGCTCCAGCAGGGTAGGAGGGTGGAGACCCAGAATCAGGTAGCATGGTCTGAGGATTCCCTGGGTCATATGCATAGAAACAAGTCCCCTGCTTGGAGTGCATTTGGTAGAGGTGATATAGTCTCTCAGGGGGCAAAAGACCCTGCACGCACCATTGAGCAGCCTTGTTCACCAGCATAGGAATTAAGGTGCTGGATGAGGGCAGCAAACCTTGGCTCTGGCTTTGTGCTGTGCTCTCCATAAACTCTGCACTGCTGCACAGTCATGCCACCATTTTCTGGGACAAGCTTCCTGCAACAACCACAGTGCAGGAAGACCCTCCCCCAGAGGATCAGCATAGGTCCATGTCATAGGGGTCTCTGAAGTTTGGAGTTTTGAAGCCCAGCCATGCCTGAGATAAAACACCGGAGTGGTGTGCAGCCTGGCAGGCAGACAGCTGAGACACAGACAGGGTGAAGGCAGGGATCAGACAGAAGCCAGGAACACAGGAGGGGCGATTGCTCATCTGTGAGGGTTTCCTGAAGAGTAGTGGGTGAAGCTTCCTGGTCCAGACGTGAGAGAGCAGGGCAGGGCTATTTTCTTTCTTCTTCTTCTTTTTTTTTTTTTTTTTTTTTAGTTTTTATTTTGTTACATTAGTCACGATACAGTACATCCCCAGTTCTTGATGCAATGTTCCATGATTCATTATTTGCGTATAACACCCAGAGCACCATGCAATATGTGCCCTCCTTAATACCCATCACTGGCCTATCCCAATCCCCCACCCCCTTCCCCTCTGAAGCCCCCAGTTTGCTTCCCAGAGTCCACAGACACTCATGGTTCATTCCCACTTCTGTTTACCCCCCTTCATTCTTTCCTTCCATCTCCTACCAATCTTCCTATTTCTTATGTTCCATAAATGAGTGAAACCATATGATGATTGTCTTTCTCTGCTTGACTTATTTCACTTAGCATAATCCCCTCCAGTCACCTCCATGTTGCTGCAAATGTGAAATTGTTCTTTCTGATGGCTGAGTAATATTCCATTGTATATATGGACCACATCTTCTTAATCCAGTCATCTGTTAAAGGGCATCTCGGCTCCTTCCACAATTTAGCTACTGTGGACAACGCTGCTATGAACATTGGGGTGCATATGGCCCTTCTCTTCACTACACCTGTATCTTTGGGGTAAATACCCAGTAGTGCAGTTATTGGATGATAGGGTAACTCAATTTTTAACTTTTTAAGGGACCTCCACACTGTTTTCCAAAGTGGTTGTACCAACTTGCATTCCCACCAACAGCATAAGAGGGATCCCCTTTCTCCACATCCTCTCCAACATCTGTTGTTTCCTGCCTTGTCCAATTTTGCCATTCTAACTGGTGTAAGGTGGTATCTCAATGTGGTTTTGATTTGAATTTCCCTGACGTCTAATGATTTTGAACACTTTTTCCTGTGTCTGTTAGCCATTTGTATGTCTTCATTGGAAAAGTGTCTGTTCATATCTTCTGCCCATTTATTGATTTGATTATTTGTTTCTCGTGTGTTGAGTTTGAGAAGTTCTTTGTAGGTCTTGGATACCAGTCTTTTATCTGTAGTGTCATTTGCAAATATCTTCTCCTATTCCGTGGGCTGCCTCTTAGTTTTTTTGACTGTTTCCTTGGCTGTGCAGAAGCTTTTTATCTTGATGAAGTCCCACAAGGTCATTTTTTCTTTTGTTTCTCTTGTTTGGACATGTGTCATGAAAAAAGTTGCTGTGGCCAATGTCAGAGATGTTGCAGCCTGATTTCTCCTCTAGGATTTTGATGGATTCCTGTCTCACATCGAGGTCTTTCATCCATTTGGAGTTTATCTTTGTATATGGTGTGAAAGATTGGTCAAGTTTCATTCTATTGCATGTAGCTGTCCAATTTTCCCAGCATCATTTACTGAAGAGACTGTCTTTTTTCCTCTGGATGTTTTTTCCTGCTTTGTCAAAAATTAGTTGCCCAAAGAGCCAAGGGTCCATTTCTGGATTCTCTATTCTGTTCCATTGGTCTATGTGTCTGTTTCTGTGCCAGTACCATGCTGTCCTTGTGATCACAGCATTGTAGTACAGCTTGAAATCTGGCAACGTGATGCCCACAGCTTTGTTTTTCCTTTTCAACGATTCGCTGGCGATTCAGGGCCTTTTCTGGTTCCACACAAATTTAAGAGCTGTTTGTTCCAGTTCTTTGAAAAATGTCTTTGGTATTTGATCAGGATGGCATTGAAGATGTAGATAGCTCTGGGTAGCATAGACATTTTAACTATGTTAATTCTTCCAATCCATGAGCATGGAATATTTTTCCATCTTTTTGTGTCTTCTTCAGTGTCTTTCTAGAGTGATTCGTAGTTAGTAGAATATAGATGCTTCACATCTCTGGTTAATTTAATTCTGAGATAACATATGATTTTTGGTGCTATTGTAAATGGAATGGATTCCCTAATTTCTCTTTCTTTAGTCTCATTGTTCGTGTATAGAAAAATCAACTGATTTCTGAGAATTGATTTTGTATCCCACCACATTACTGAATTGCTCTATAAGTTTTAGTAGTTTGGGGGTGGAGTCTTTTGGGTTTTCCATATAGAGTATCATGGAATGTTTGACTTCTTCTTTGCCAATTTGGATACATTTTATCCCTCTTTGTTGTCTGATTGCTGTTGCAAGGACTTCTAGTACTATGTTGAATAATAATGGTGAGAGTGGGCATCCTTGTCGTGTTCCTGATCTTAAGGGAAAGGCTTTCATCTTTTCCCCATTGAGAATGATATTCACTGCAGGTTTTTCATAGATGGTTTTTATGAAATTGAGGAATGTACCCTCTATCCCTACACTCTGAAGGGTTTTAATCAGGAAAGGATGCTGTATTTTGTCAAATGATTTTTTGCATCAATTGAGAGAATCAGATGGTTCTTGATTCTTTTCTTGTTGATATGATCTGTCACACTGATTGATTTGCGAATGTTGAACCACCCTGGCATCCCACTTGGTCATGATGGATAATCCTTTTCATGTTGTGTTGGATCCTATTAGCTAGGCTCTTGTTGAGAATTTTGGCATCCATATTCATCAGGGAAATTGGTCTGTAATTCTCCTTTTTGATGGGGTCTTTGCCTGGTTTGGGAATCAAGGTAATACTGGCCTCATAGAATGAGTTTGGTAGTTTTCCTTCTGTTTCTATATTTGGAAACAGCTTCAGGAGGATAGGTATTATTTCTTCTTTGAATGTTTGGTAGAATTCCCTGGGGAATCCATCAGGCCCTGGACTCTTGTTTTTTGGGAGGTTTTTGATCACTGCTTCAATCTCTTCATAATTAATCGGTCTGTTTAAATAATCAATTTCTTCCTGTTTCAGTCTTGGTAGTCTATAGGTTTCCAGGATGGCATCCATTTCTTCCCAGTTGTTTAATTTATTGGCATAAAGTTGTTGATAAAAGTTTCTAATGATCCTTCCTATTTCATTGGCATTGGCCGTGATCTCTCCCCTTCATTCATAATTTTATTAATTTGGGTCCTTTCTCTATTCTTTTGAATAAATCTGGCAAGTGGCTTATTGATCTCATTTATTCTTTCAAAGAATCAGCTTCTAGTTCTGTTAATCTGCTCTACTGTGCTCCTGGTCCCTAATTCATTGATCTCTGCTCTGATCTTGATCAACTGCCTTCTCATGTGATGGTTAGGTCTATTCTTCTGTTCCAGCTCCAGCTTCTTGAGGTGAGAATATAAAACTGCACTTTAAATTTTTCTATTTTGAGTGCGGCTTGGATGGCTATGTATTTTCCCCTTAGGACTGCCTTTGCAGTGTCACACAGGTTTTGGACCAATCTGTTTTCATTTTCATTGATCTCCAAAAATTGTTTAAACTGATTTTTAATTTCCTGGTTTACCCAATCATTCTTGATCAGGATGGTTCTTAGTTTCCAAGTATTTGAGTTTCTTCGAAAATTTTCTCTGTGATTGAGTTCCAGTTTCAAAGCATTGTGGTCTGAGAATATGCAGGGAATATTCTCAGTCTTTTGGTATTGGTTGAGACCTGTTTTGTGACCCAGTATATGGTCTATTCTGGAGAAAGTTCCATGTGCATTCGAAAAGAATGAGTTTTCTGTTGTTCTTGGGTGTAGTGTTGTGTATATATCTATGAGGTCCATCTGGTCCAGTATGGCATTCAAAGCTCTTGTTTCTTTGTTGATTTTCTGTTTAGGTGATCTGTTTATTGCTGAAAATGGAGTATTGAGGTCCCCTACTATTAACATATTATTATCTATATGTCTCTTTATTCTGGTTAAGAGTTATCTTGTGTATCTAGCTGCTGCACTGTTGGGGGCACAGATATTTATAATTGTCATATCCACTTGTTGGATACATCTTTTAAGAGCAATATAGTGTCCTTCTGTATCTCTAACAACAGTCTTTAGTTTAAAATCTAATCTGTCTGATATGAGAATTGCTACCCCAGCTTTCTTTTGAGGTCCATTGGCATGAAAAATGGTTTTCCATCCCTTCACTTTCAGTCTGGGTGTATCTTTAGATTCAAGATGAGTCTCTTATAGAAACAAATGGATGGGTCATGTCTTTTTATCCAATCTGCAACCCTGTGGCTTTATGGGAGCATTTAGGCCATTCACATTGAGAGTGATTATTGAGAGATGTGATTTTAAAGATGTCATGTTGCCTGTGAAGTCTTTGTTTCTGTAGATTGTAAATTTTTTTCCTGTATCACTCTTGGGGTCTTTTTACTTTTATAGAACCTCCCTTAGTATCTCCTGTAGGGCTGGTTTGGTGGTTACGAATTTGGTCAGTTTCTGCTGATTCTGAAAGGTCCTTATCTCTCCATCAATTCTAAATGACAGCCTTGCTGGATAAAGGAGCCTTGGCTGCATGTTCTTCTCGGATAGAGCTTTGAAAATACCCTGCCAACCCTTCCTATCTTACCCGGTCTGTGTAGACATGTCTGACTTTATTCTGATATTCTTACCTCTGTACATAAGGAATTTCTTTGCCCTGGCTACTTTCAATACTGTATACTTGGATCTAATATTTGTGAAATGCATTATGACGTGACGTGGTGTAGGTCTGCTCTCATTGACCTTGGGAGGGGTCTTCTCTGTCTCTTGGATATGAATGCTTGTTTCCTTTGCCAGATTAGAGAAGTTCTCAGCTACAATTTGTTCAAATATCTCTTCTAGACCTCTCTCTTTCTCCACCACCTTGGGGATGCCAATGATTCTGACATTGGAACGTTTCATTGAATCAGTTATCTCCCGTAATCTACATTCTTGAGATTGGATTTTTTTGAGACAAGTTTCTGTTTTAACTTTGTCTTTTACCATCCTATCCTCCAATTCACTAATTCGTTCTTCTGCCTCATTTGCACTGGCCGTCAGAGCATCTATTTTAGACTGCATTTGATTCTTAGCATTTTTAATTTCTGCCAGATTTGCTCTCATTTCCTCCCTTAGAGATTCTATATTCTCATTAATATTTTTGTTAGTATTTTTACCAGCCTACACATCAACTTGACCATTGTTACTCTGAACTCCATTTCTGACAATTTGGTTATATCCATATCCATCAGTTCTGTGGCAGAGGCCACAGACTCATTATCTTTTCTTTGCTGGTGGGGGATTTCTCCTTCTCATCATTCTAATGAGGAGAGTTTGCTGGGATGCCTAGAGCCGAAATTATTGACCAGGACCCAAGCAGTGTTCACTTGTTTTATAGGGACCTTAGGGATGTGGGCTTCTTGATTTTTCAGACTGCCTTCTGGGGGAGGGTCATGCCACGCTGGTACTCAGGCAACACTGTTTGGGTAGAGTTGCTCTGTCCCCTGCGAGGGGGGATCAGGATGGGCACAATGTGAGCTGGTATTTCTGGGCTTTTGTTCTCTGCCAGCTTTCCCTGGTGGTTTTCTGTGACTCTTCTGAGAGTCAGAGCAGCAGTGGCTGTTTCCTAGCCTCTGTCTCAGAACAGAGAGATCACAGTCCACTCTCCACTGAGCTCTCCTGGCCAGTGTAACTCTGTTTCTGTTGGTGCTGCTAAAAACCCTGCAGCATCCAGGGTTGTGCACCCCACAGCTGCTCTCCCAGCCCTCACTTCCAGGGCTGGCACAACTCTTTCCTTTGTGCTTCTAACACCACCAGCCGCCCCTGGTTCCTGTGCATGCTCCTGACCTCTCTGTTTCAGTGTGGTTTGCGCTCCGGATCTCCTGGTTTCAGTCTGGTTCGTGCACACGCTCCCAAGCTCCCAGTATCAGTCCACTTCCAGTGAGTGCTCCGGAGCTCTGGTTTTCACTCTGGTCACATGCCCGTTCCCAGGCTCATGGTCTCAGTCTGCTATTGCATGGGTGCTGGTCCATGAGTCCAGCCCACTCCCCAGTGCAGGTGGCTACTGCTTCCTGGCACCTGAGCATGTTGGCTCCCTCCCCCTTCCATTTATCTTCGGATATCTGTGCACGGATTCATGGCTCCCCACTTCGTACCTCAATATTCAGCACTGGAGATGTTTGTTTGTAGAGATCCAGATGTATCTTCCTGCATCTCAGGCTGATTCCTTGGGTTTTCAGGTTGGTCTGGTAGATATCCAGCTTGACTCAGGGGACCAGCTGAGAAAGGGGTCCCCTACTCCTCTGCCATCTTTTCTCCTCCTTGCAGAAAGTGGTTGCATTTTTGTTCATAGTTTCTGCTACTCTTTTCTTTGTTCTCCAGTTGCGTTCATAGGTATTCAGAATGGTTTGGTAGCTCTCTAGCTGAATTCCTGGGACCAGACGAACTTTAAGTCTTCTGCTCCTCCACCATCTTGGAGAATTCTGGGTTCTGGGCAGGGTGTGGATGGGCAATTCCTTTGCTCTTTGTGCCATCAGCTAAGTGGTCCACAACTGGCAGATGGGATGGTCAGGAGGTTCCCAAATGGCTTCACTGCATGTCCAAGAGTATTGACTCTTGTCTTGGGCACCCGCAAGATGAACAGATCTCCACACTCCCACCAGAATCTTAGAAGTTTATATGAAGGGCATAGCTGGGTTTAGTCCCCACATAGACTGTTCGGATGGTCTCAACAGCACATTGGTTTCTCAAGGCTGCATCCTTGAAGAATGGCAGGCTGCAGGAAAGGTGTGCAGAATGTCAGGGCAAAGCCATTTTCACCCCCAACCCATCAGCACTGACCTACATGGGTGAAAAAAACAGCACCACCAAGTGGTGGCTGGAGCCAATTAAACCAAGCCCTACCCCCTTGTGCCATGCAGGTGTATCTCCACTAGAGCAAGTTCACCAGAGAATCTGAGGAGCAGGCCTCTCCCCCAGAAGACCAGCACAAACCCCTTGCATGCACCAAGTCTACTAAAAGTCCTGCAAAGCTTCAGCTCTGGGGAAACAGAATCTAGCTTCCTTTTTTGTTGTTGTTGTTTCATTTTTGTTTGTTTTGTTTTTTGGTTACAGAAAACAATTTTTTAAAAATTATTTTATTTTTATTTTTATTATTTTATTTTTTTTTAATTAAATTAAATTAAGTTTAATTTAATTTTTATTTTTTGGATCAAGCTTCTCTTAACAAGCAGATCAAAACATACCTAAAAACTTTTATTTGTATTTTTTTAAACCTCCAAAATGTCAAGAGGGAGGAATTTACCTCAAAAGAAAGAACAGGAAGAAGTTACAGTCAGGAATTTAATCAATATAGACATAAGGTGTCTGAACTAGAATGAAAAAAAAAAAAAAAGAAAAGAAAAGAAAGCAATTATAAGGATACCAGCTGGGATTGGAAAAAGAATAGAAGACACTAGAGAATCCCTTACTGCAGAAATAAAAGAACTAAAACCTAGTCAGGACAAAATTAAAAATGCTATAGCCAAACCCAATCAAACCCAAGTCGATGTCATGACAATGAAGATGGATGAAGCACAGGTATGAATCAGTGATATAGATGATAAAATTATGGGAAATAATGAAGCTGAAAGAAGAGGGGAAAATGGTATTGGATCATGAATGTAGAATTAGAAAGCTCAGTGACTCCTTAAAACCCATTAACATTTGTATTGTAGGAGTCCCAGAAGATGAAGAGAGAGAAAGGGGGCAGAACGTTTATTTGCACAAACTGTACCTGAAAACTTCCCTAATCTAGGGAAGGACACAGACTTCAAAATCCAAGAAGCCCAGAGAACTCCCACTAAATTCAACGAAAGCCAGCCATCACCAAGACATATGGTAGTCAAATTCACAAATGCACATGGAAAAATTTTGAAAGCAGCAAAGGAAAAAAAAAGTCCTTAACCCACAAGGGGAGACAGATCAGGTCACAGCAGATCTGTTCACAGAAATTAGGCTGGCCAGGAGAGAGTGGCATAATATATTCAACATGCTGAATGGGAAAAATATTCAGTCAAGAATACTTTATCTAGCAAGGCTGTCATTCAGAATGGAAGGAGAGATAGAGTTTACAGGACAAGCAAAAACTAAAGGAGTTTGTGACCACTAAACAAGCCCTGAAAGAGACATTAAAAGGACCATTTGGGGGGATGTGGAGGGAGAGCAAAAGCAACAAAGACAAAAAAGGAATAGAGAACATCATCAGGAATACCAATTTTATAGGACACACAATGACACTAAATTCATATCTTTCTATAATCACTCTGAATGTAAATTGATTAAATAATCCAATCAAAAGACACAGGGTATCAGAATGGATAAAAAAAAAAGAAGACCCATCTATATGCTGCCTACAAGAGAGTCATTTTAAACCTAAAGATACCAGCAGACTGAAAGTGAAAGGTTGGAGAACTGTCCATCTTGCTAATGAACATGAAAAGAAAGCTGGAGTAGCCATACTTATGTCATACAACCTAGATTTTAAACCAAAGACTGCAACAAGAGATGAAGAAGGGCATTATATCATAATTAAGGGGTCTTTCCATTAAGAAGATTTAACAATTACAAATATTTATGCCCCTAACTTGGGAGCAGCCAAATATTTAAATCAATTTTAATTGATAAGGAAACCCATTGATAATAATACAATAATAGCAGGGGACATTAATACCCCACTAACAGCAATGAATAGATCATCTAGGGAAACAATGGCTTCAAATGACAGACAAGGCCCAATGGATTTAACAGATATATTCAGAACACTTCATCCTAAAGCAGCAGAATACACATTCTTTTTGAGTGCGCATGGAATATTCTTCAGAATAGATCACGTACTGTGTTACAAATCAGGCCTCTCTTCAAGTACCAAAAGGGACTGAGATCAAACCATATGTATTTAAAGGTCACAATGCTATGAAACTTAAGTCAACCACAAGAAAAAATTTGGAAGGACTTCAAATCCATGGAGGTTAAACATAGTACAAAAGAATGAATGGGTTAACCAGGAAATTAAAGAGGAAATTTTTAAAAAGTACATGTAAGCAAATGAAAATGAAACATGACAGTCCAAAACCTCTGGGATGCAGCAAAGGCAGTTCTAAGAAGGAAGTATATTGTAATACAGACCTACCTCAAGAAGAAAAAAATGACTGAAATACACAACTTCACCTTACATCTAAAGGAGCTAGAAAAGGAAGAGTAAAGGAAGCCCATATCCAGCATAAGAAAGAAATAATAAAGATTAAAGCAGAAATAAATGATATAGAAATAAACAAACAAAAATAGTAGAACAGATCAATAAAACTAAGAATTGGTTCTTTGAAAGAATCCATATAATTGAAAAACCCCTAGCCAGACTTATCAAAAAACAAAGGAGAAAGGACCCAAATAAATAAAATCATGAATGAAATAGGAGAGATCACAAACAATACTACAGAAATACAAACAATTATAAGAGAATATTATGAAGAATAATATGACAACAAACTGGGCAATCTGGAAGCAAATTCCTAGAAACATTCATACTACCAAAACTGAAATAGGAAGATATAGAAAATTTGAACAGACCCATAAACAGTAAAGAAATTGAATCAGTAATAAAAACCTCCCAACAAACAAAAGTCCAGAGCCAGATGGCTTCCCTGGGGAATTCTACCAGACATTTAAAAGAAGAGTTAATACCTATTCTTCTCAAACTGTTCCAGTATGGTATCTGCACAAAAACAGACACATAGATCAATGGAACAGAACCCAAACCCAGAAAAGGTGACTCCTGGGTGGCTCAGTCCGTTAAGTGTCCAACTCATGATTTTGGCTTGGGTTGTGGGATGGAGCCTCAAGTTTAGGTCTGTACTCAGTGGGAGTCTGCTTGGGTTTCTCTCCCCCTTGCCCTTCTCCCCCTCTGTCAAATAAACAAATAAATAAATATTTTAAATATTTAATATTTATAAAAAATATATTTTTTAAAGGAAAGAAAACCGAGAAATGGTACTACAACTATATGGTCAACTAATCTTTGACAAAGAGGGAAAGAATATCCAGTGGAAAAAAGACAAGCCTCTTCAAGAAATGGTGTTGGGGAAACTGAACAGCAACATTCAGAAGAATGAAACTGGACTCTGCTTTCTTATACCATACACAAGAACAAATTCAAAATGGATGAAAAATCTAAGTGTGAGACAGGAATCCATCAAAATCCTAGAGTAGCACATCGGCAGCAACCGCTTTCACCTTGGCGATAGAAACTTCTTATGCAACACGTCACTGGTGGCAAGGGAAACATAAGCAAAAATGAACTATTGGGACTTCATCAAGATAAAAATCTTCTGCACAGTGATGGAAATAATCCACAAAATTAAAAGGCAGCCTACAGAATGGATATTTGCAAACAACATTATTGGATAAAGTGTTAGTATCCAAAATCTATAAAGAACTTATCAAACTCAACACCTAAAAAACAAATAATCCAGTCAAGAAATGGGCAGAAGACATGAATACACACTTTTACAAGGAAGACATCCAGATGGCTAGCAGACACATGGAAAGACACTGAACATCACTCATCACCAGGGAAATACAAATCAAACCCACGAGGAGATATCACATCACACCTGTCAGCATGGCCAAAATTAACAACACAGGAAACAACAGGCATTGGTGAGGATGTGGAGAAAGATGAACCCTCTTACCCTGTTGGTGGGAATGCAAACTGGTGTTGCTACTCTGGAGAACACTTTGGACATTCCTCAAAAAGTTAAAAATAGAGCTACCCTGTGATGCAGCAGTTGCAGTACTAGATATTTATCCAAAAGTTACAAAAATACAGATTTGAAAGAGTACACGCATCCTGATGTTTATAGCAGCATTATCAACAATAGCCAAGCTATAGAAAGAGCCCCATTGACCATCAAATGATGAATGGATAAAGAAGATGTGGTATATATATAAAATAGAATACTACTCTGCCATCAAAAAGAATGAATTCTTGCCATTTGCAACAATGTGGTTGGAGCTAGAGTATATTATGCTAAGTGAGATAAGTCAGTCAGTGAAAGACAAATACCATATGATCTCACTCATATGTGGAATTTAAGAAACAAAACAGATGAACATGTGGGAGGGGAGGAAATAGAGAAAAATAAACCATAAGAGACTATTAAGGATAGAGAACAAACTGAGGGTTGATGGAGGGAGGTGGGTGATGGATGGGCTAGATGAGTGGCGGGTATTTAGGAGGGCACTTGTTCTGATGAACACTGGATGTTGTATCTAAGTGATGAATCACTGAATTTTACTCCTGAAACCAATATATCTTTTTTATTTGTTTGAGAGAGAGAGGGAGAGCACACACATGAGTAGAGGGGTTGGGGAAGGGCAGAGGGAAAGGGAGAAGCCGACTCCCTGCAGAGCAGGGATCAGGACACTGGCTCAATACCAAGACCCCAGGATCATGACCTGAGCTGAAGGCAGATGCTTAACCGACTGAACCACCCAGACTCCCCTCCTGAAACCAAATGAAATGCAAATCAGAACCAAATCAAGGGGATCCAGATCTGAGCTTGCCTTGTCATAAACATTTGTGATTATACAGTAATATGTTTTAATTTTATTGTATGATTTAGAAATGTTATAGCAACCAGCATAATTTTATAAGTGATATTTTTCTCCTACTTGTATTGCTATATGGTTTGGTTTTATATTGCACTGTATGCTAAATAATCAGAATTTAAATAAAAATTTTTTAAAAAATGTTTAGCAGCATTTCTGGCTTCTACCCACAAGATGGCAGTAACACCTCCCTGCCCTTACCTTTCATGACAACCAAAAATGTCCCCATAGATTGCCAAATGTCACCTGTGAGCCCAAATCACCCCTGGTTGAGAACTTATGTTTTATATATAACACTTTAAAGGGTAGGAATAAGTGCTGTACCATAAATATTTAGCCTACTCACTGTTTTGTGGAAAACACACACACACACACACACACACACACGACTTAGTTTTAGTTTGTACTATTTGCCAATTTCCATACTCCCTTAATGGATTGTTTCAAGCTCAAATGCCATCAACCTGCTTGCATAGTTCCTAAAGGTTTAGCAGTAATCTTTAGCAAGGTTTTATAAAGCCTGCTTCAGCAAATTACAGATAAGGATTAACAGTGCTTGAGTGAATAGAGCAGTCCAACTGAGACTGTTGATGTTAAAGTGATTCCTGGACCAGGATTCTAGTAACCAAGAATAGGCCCAGAGCTCCAACTTTTGTGGTCTCCTTTCCTTTCATTGTGGACTTTGACACCTATTCTCAATGTTCTCTATCAAGATCTAATGACTTGCTTTCCTTGGAACTTTTCAGTGAAGCTGCTACAGCCGAATTCCAAGATAGAAAAGTCTTTGCCATTCAGGCAGGACTGAGATGACAAGACTCCCTATTTCCTCCTGGCCAGTCAAGTAGACAAATTGGATTCAAGGCCTCTAGAGAAAGCCCTTAACAATATGGGCTCAAGGTCCTGGCAGATTTATGCCCTTCTTTCATTTCTCTTAGGTAATAAGTCAACTGGGTTGACCTGTAGCTTGAAATAGTCCAAAGAGTGCATCTAGGGTAGGATATGTGTAGTAGTCTTGGGATGACTGTGTAGAACTTTGGACAAGGGTCAATCAAATCTCTGTGTAGTGAGAAGACATATGGTAATGGGTGTGTGAAGTCAGAGAATAAGCTTTGTAGAAATAATTCTAAAGATTAATTTGTCTGATTTTCCCAAGTGATTGTCCAAGTCCAGGCAAATTCTCAGTTCTGAGTATGATGCCTCAGCCTTTATAATGCTGAAGACTGTTCACATGTGGCACAATGTATTATTAGACTATTTACATATCTTGCATGAAAGGCATTGGCATTGGTACTGGACAACATATACATAATTTTTGATAAAATAGTACTCTAACTCTACTAGTGATGACAAAAAATCAGTAAAATGGCAAGGTTAGTTTTATACTAAAATAGCAATACAAGTAGGAGAAAAATATCACTTATAAAATTATGCTGGTTGCTATAACATTTCTAAATCATACAATAAAATTAAAACATATTACTGTATAATCACAAATGTTTATGACAAGGCAAGCTCAGATCTGGATCCTCTTGATTTGGTTCTGATTTGCATTTCATTTGTGAATGGCATTACATTGCCAAGTTCAGTCATACGTAAGCTTCTCTAAAACTTCAAAGATTTCAATTTATCCTTTTAATTCTGGCTTTTTACTTAACTATTTTGCCAAGGAAACTAGAAACAAATTTTGAGATAAATGTAAATACCTTGTATTATATACTGATTTTCACCTTTTAAACTTTCCCTTCCTTTCTTACTCTATTCATCATTTGTTCATATAAATGTTTGAGTATCTATAGTGGTGCCCAAATCTATATTTGGTGCTAGGGAAACAGAGGCTATGATTGAGGTTTCATCCGTAACTTTGTGAGGCTACCATCTCAAGCAATAAATAGACAGTAAACAATATTATATTGTATGTATAATATCAATAAATGGATACTGTTTTGCAACACCGGGAGGTCATAACAAACTCTTGGAAGGAAATCTGGGAAACTCTATGAAGAAAGAGGTACTTAATAATATGGCAGTCCTTCAAAGACTTAGAAATAGAGTTACTTACTGTATGACACAGCAATTCTATTCCTTCATATATACCTAAGAAAATTAAAAACATACTGATCACACAAAAACTTGTACATGAATATTTATTAGCAGTTTTACTCATGGTGACCAAAAAGTGGGAACAACCTGTATTCATTAACTGACAAATAGATAAATAAAATGTTATATGCATACAATGAAATATTATTTAGCAATGAAAAGGAATGAGGTACTCACTCATCTTCAAGGTGAATGAAACTTAAAAATATTATACTAAATGAAAAAAATTCACAAAAACCACATATTATATGATTTTATCTTTTATAAAATATCTAGAATAGATAAAACTATAGAGACAGAAAGTAGCCCAGGGTTGGGGCTGGGGGAAGGAGGAGGGGAAGTGACAACTAATGGGTACAGACCTTCTTTGGGCATGATCAAAATGTTCTAAAATTGGTCATGTACACACAGCTTTGTTAACATATTAAAAACAATTGCATGCCTTAAATGGATGGATTGTATATGACTTATATCTTAATAAAGGTATTTTGTATCACATTAGTCATATATCTAAAGCTCTTAGAATGACGCAAGTGCTATATGAGAGCTAGCTGTTATTATTTAAAATAAAAATTAAAACAAGAGATCATTTTTCACTTTCCAGGTTGGTAGAGATTAAATAGTTCAATAATATATAGTAATGACCAGAATATCCACAAGCACTCAACTCTCCCACACTGTAGGTAGGAATGTAAGTCGGTTCCTTTTAGTTAGAGGACAGGAGACTTTACTTATTAAGATGATAAATATTCATAATTTTTGACTCAATAATTTTAAAGAATTTGTCTTTGTTCATCATAGCCTAGTTTATATTATCAAAAGATCTAAATAACTATTAATGATGTCTGGTTTAATAAATGATGGTACCACCATATAAGGGAAATTCACCTGGCCGTTAAAATTTTAAAAAGAGAGGTGCTCTTCATAAGCTCATCTCTAAGTCACATATTAAGTGGAAAAATAAATTGCAGAACAGTTCTTACAGTATGCTAACATTACTGTAAAAGTAAGTTGTGAATTTGTGGATAAATATGAACATACACAAGCACACATTTACAAACACATTTATGCTTATAAATGCATAGACTTTCTACAAAGGTACATAAGAAAGGGAACTAGCTGCTTCTGGAGAAAGACTGGAGGATTGAAAGTATGAGGTTAGAAGAAGACTTTTATTTGGTTGCACACACATTTGTGCTGTTTGAAGTTTTTTTGTCTTTTGTGGTTTTATTTTGGTCAAGAATAAATTACTTTTTTTACTAAAGAGTTAGTTAAGAGGAAGAAGAGAAATATAAGGCCAGCAGAAAGCTCCAGTCAAATAAAGTTATCCTCC
This sequence comes from Ursus arctos, assembly GCF_023065955.2. Taxonomy (NCBI): domain Eukaryota; kingdom Metazoa; phylum Chordata; class Mammalia; order Carnivora; family Ursidae; genus Ursus; species Ursus arctos. The sequence goes on along the minus strand of NW_026622775.1, from coordinate 72,380,513 downwards.
ATTTTCATAATCCAGGTAGATTTGGCTTAGATTATGACAAGTTTCACAATTTCAAAATTCAGTAAAAATTAAAAATAAAAAATATCTTGCTTTCTCCCACATTTAACACTGGATCATCTTTTCCTCAGTGTTATTAATTCCCCCAACAGCTATTGACCAAGAACCTCTTAAGTTCCCAGCATAGTCTGACGCTGTGGGAAGTACCACAGAGGTGATAAGAACAATACCTTCCTTCATGTTACATAAAATTTAACAAGATAAACAAGAAAAATTCAAGTAATAAAAGAGTTAATAATTATTCAAGTTAATTCTGTCTGAAGCTTCCTAAAATAGCTTTTTTTGAGATGTTACAGTGTCACTAGAAGTCAGCAGGGGGCACTTCAAACATATCTGTGCTGAGTTCAATTTAGCTCCTTTTCACCTTAGGTCTTTGATGTTTTGTCTGAAGTTACCTCAGAATGTGAAGTCCTCAACAAAAAACACTTGTGGTCTTACATATTCAAGTCATGAACTAGGTCTCAAAGAAACTCTCTGTTTATTTCCTACATGGATTTCAGTTTTTAAGTTTTTTTTTTTAAATAAAACTACTTAAAAATAAACATGGATTATATATCCAGTACGTTATTTGTGGGACATTCATTTTGGTTTTTATGAGCTGTCTTCTAGAAAAGGCCTACACCTTTCTCCCCCTCAGCCAGTCACAGTATATGTCTCTCTGGTAGGTTCTGATGTGTCTTCCTCACCATAAAGCCTTGTTCCAGGACATGTCATTGCAATGCATTGGCTTTTTAAATTATTTTTCACTCTCTTTTTAAAAATTATGTTTTATTTCTCTTCTAAACTTTATTCACGTAAATCTTTTAATGCTGATATTAAAATATGATTTCTTTCTTTCGTTGTCTACTTTTTTTTTTTTTAAGATTTTATTTATTCAACAGAGATAGAGACAGCCATCGAGAGAGGGAACACAAGCAGGGGGAGTGGGAGAAGCAGGCTCATAGCGGAGGAGCCTGATATGGGACTCGATCCCAGAACACCGGGATCACGCCCTGAGCCGAAGGCAGACGCTTAACCGCTGTGCCACCCAGGCGCCCCTGTTGTCTACTTTATTTTGTTCTTGGAAGAGGGGAGGGGATGGATATCCCCAACTCAAAAAACTAAAATCCTTGAAATGTGTCTGGATTATTTAACACCATACTTTTATCCATTGAAGCAATTCTTTCCATACTCCACAGTTCCTTCACCCACAAAGCAAAGAAAGTATCACTGGTTCCTTTATTCAAACCTAGTGGAGGAAAGAGATAGTAGCAAATTGGCTAAGTATAATATTTATTTATGCTTTATCTTTTTCAAAATACAACACCCAACTTTACCAATGGAGAATTATACTCTCTCTGAATTTAACATTCTTTTGAACTGCTACTTGGGATTTCTTCAACATAGCTCTGCTAGGTGATGAATAAAAGAGGTCTGCAAGACCAGCATCTCCACTGTTCAGTAGGACAGCTCTAGCCTCAGGCACCAGATCCCAGAGCTATGATCTCAACCTCATCCTTATTGTCACATCACCATCCCTGACAGATGCAGCTCGTGCATTTGTGCATATGGTAAGTAACACTGGAAAAGTCTTTCACAGCAGTTTTTGGTTAGCATTTTGCTTTTGCTTTTTCTTATTAAAAGTCAATAGATTTTTAAGTACTTTTTATATTTACAAGTTTATATTTGTAACTTTTATTTTCATTAGCCATGTTTTTTCTACATTAAATATAATTTTTGTGATAAAGACCAGATCTACTTCAGTACTGACGTTCTTTTAGGGCCCACTTAGACATTCCAAAATATTTTGATTTAGAGAAAAAAGCCGCAAAAAATATATGCCCTAAATTATGCATGTGCAACAAACATCTGCTTCTCAGCATTTTCCAGTTTGTAATTACAGCAAGATTAAAATATAACCATCAAATTCCACCCCCCCACCACCCCTCGGGATCGCCAAAGGAAAAAACTTTATGATTTGTGGTTACTGTTATTTATTCTTGAGTTTCATCTTCCTTCAACTGTACAATGGGAATATTATTAAGTCCAGGGCTTTTTTTTTTTTTTTTGTAATAATTAACTGCAGAAAGGGATGAAAAGTGCTCAGTGTATGCAAATAGCAGTCCCTCAATCTAAATAATAGATCATAGGTAGATAGAACTTCATTACAGTTCTGGAGTTCCTGGTCCTTTCTATAGGTATAACCATTTAACTTTTTATTTACATCATTTTAAACTTGTATCAGGAGCAATGAGAGTGCTGGGTTGTTAAACATTTATTAAACAGTTTAGCTTCTTCTAATCTGAAGATTTTTAAGCCTGTTACAAAGGAAATGCCAATTGTGAAAAAAGTCAAGCATCATGCTATCGGTAATCAAATAACTTTGCTGAAGTTTGGACGACGCACTTCACTGAGGCATTTCGCTAACGCACAGGCAGTCCAGGGTCAGAGATAAACTGAGCCTCCTCAGGACACGCAGGCATCTCTGAGAACAGCCAATCAGGAGAGCGCGTTGCCGCCACACCCACCTGTTCCTTGCTTGTCGGGGGATTGGAGCCAAACTGTCTCCTTTTTTAACAGGCTGAGTTGCTAGGAGCTAATTCTTCCTGGAAATCGCTGCAACTCTGATGGACATGCAGCATAAACAGCACAGGCCATTCCAAAGCTGGTTTCATGTAAAAAAAAAAAAAAATTACTCTATCCCTTGATTTCTTTGATTTTGTTGTCTGTTAACCTGGGAAATCATTTTAAACATACATTATAAGACTCAGATTTTCCTTTATCAATTACGTAAAATCTTCTTGTAGTTCTCTGGAAGACACAGAAGTGCAGATTGGATTGTTTATCTTAGCAAACAATATTTATGTGTGAAAACAGACTTCATGAGTATTCTATATAAGATAGTATTTTTGCACTTTTGTTTATATGTCATTTATATCTTGAGCACATTCCATGCAACTGCATTCGTTTTGTGTCATTTTTTAAAATTAGAATGTACTATATATTTTTGGAGGACTACCACATCATAGTTATTCATCTCCTGCACAGTCTGTTCTAAAGTTCCTCGGAGGGGTTTAATCCTTGGTAGGTTTCAGAATTCCTCTACATGCTTTGTCATATAGAACGAATGTGCACGATATATTGTTAAATAATTGCAGTGCAAGACAATATATTGTGCTGTGGCATTCGATGCATCAAAATTAACAATATAATTTTATTTTACAGAAAACAATTTTAGAATTATTGGGGTATTATGGGATGTATTTCATTTATAAGAAAAATTTAACATATGAGCCCAGTTTAAATTCTGTGGCCTTTCAGCCTTCTCACACACAAATGTGGGTGGGGGTAGAATGAGTAGAAGGAAGCGTTAAAGATATTCAAAGAAATAATTCAATATAGACAGTGAATTGGAGGTTTTGATTTATGAACCTGTTTCTCAGATGTAGTGTGGAGTATAAAGATAATTGTTTTTCTTGGCTAATGCAAATTATTTACATCTAGAAAAATATTTGAAAGTATTCTGAACATTTTGGCAAAAAAAAATATCCAACGAGGCTTCATTATTCTTATTTTACTTGCATACCTCAAGACAACATGTTTAATAGGTTTATTAAGATATAATTTACATGCCATAAATTTCACCCATTGAAAGTGTACAGGTTAATGTTTTTAAAGTATATTTATCCAGTTGTACAACCAAAACCATAATGTAACTTTAAAACATTTTTTATCACTCTTCCCCCAAAACTTCTCCATTGTTCCCCAGCTCCTATTCCTCAGCTCCAGGCAACCACTAATCTACTTGGTCTCTAAAATGTGCCTATTCGTGGATTTTTACATAAATAGAATCATACAATAAGTATTTTTTGTGACTGGCTTCTTTCACTTTGCATAACAATCTAGTTTTATATTATTTGACCTCAATAATCTGTCTCTGATGATAAAATGTTATCCATGGGTTCCTTTATGAGTTCGAAGATTGATTATAATTTTCCTGAGAGAAAATTTAGAAACTAGTCAGAGCAGGAGGGCTTTTCTCCACCACATAGGCTAATCCATTTTGCCAATATCAGTATACCAGATTGTGCAAGCATAAGCTGCAGAACAATGTGTGTCCATGGATCCCTAAATTGACATTGTCCAGGAGAATTTTTGGAAAAACAAACAACAAACTTTGCAAGTTACAAACAGAAGCTATCGAAAGAGAAGTATAGCTTACGTATTGATCAAATGTAGTTTAACAGCTTAACTTCCCCTCCTTGGAAAACTGGTGATTGAGAGTATTTAACATAAATGCATATAAATTTGTTTGGTGCTTGTACAGGGGGCCCTTGCAAGACAGAGTCCTTCGGAAAAGCAAATAGGAACCTTACAGAGAAAGCAAATTTTCCGTTCTGCCCTTTTCCCCTCTTCTCGCGGGTGAGGTTTATCCTCAATACAGTTTGTTCAAATACTTGGAAATGAATTTAGGGCCCTCCCCCCAACTTCTGATTTTATAGCCAATAGGTGATGAGGTTTATTTGCATATTTCCAGTCACATAAGCAGCTGTAGAGTGGAAACAGTGTCAGACTCGATTCTTCCTCCTCCTCCTCCTCAGAGGGAACCTGCCACTTCCAGCTGCCCTGCCCTCCCTTTTAAAGGGCAACTTGCCCACGCCGGACCTCAGCTCCAGCCTGCTCCCACCTCGGGCTCAGCTGGTCCATCACCCTGTCCGCGCTTCTGCTGGTGCCCTGTAGCTCCCCCAGAGAGACGCGCCCCGAGATGGAGAGCAAAGCACTGTTCCTGGTGGCCCTCGGCATGTGGCTCCAGAGTCTGACCGCCACCCGCGGAGGGGTGGCCGCCGCCGACAGTAAGTTTTGCCCGTAGACTACCCTCCACCCTCAGACTCCACTTTGGCCACTTCCACACGTTATGAGGTTGAAAAGAGGAAGTCGAAAGGGGTTGCAGATGCGCACCGGAGACTTTCCTAAACTGAGCGCCGGCCCAGAGAAGAGTCAACGGGCTGGGATCCGGGAGGGATAGGCAGAGAATTCCCCCTCTGATCTCCTTGGAGCCGTTCCCGCGCTGTCCCTTCCAATCTGGCTGAGGCGGTGTTTCCGGGTCCTTAGACTCGGAGAGGAAGAGTAGGGGGCAGCTCGAGGGGCGGGACGAGAGAGATCAGAGGAAGGGCTTAAATGGCGGTGATCGGCAGCGACTTCCTCCCTCGAGGACCCTGGAATGAAAGGCACGCAGGTCAAGGTGACCCTGGCGCGGCCGCAACCGCAACCGCGGCTCAGCCCTCGCCTATGGGAGCGCGGGTAGAGTGGATCCTTCTCTTAGAGAAGCCGACCCGAGGGGGTGCGGACGGGGGCGGGCGGGAGGCGATGTCCGCATCTCGGGAGCACTGGCCACTCGCTCTCGGCGTCTACACGGTGGTGGGGGACTGGGACGCGTGGCGCCGAGTCCCGCGGACTCAGCTTCCTGTACGCGTTCGGGGGTCCGGGAAGCTCTCCAGCTTCCATCCTTGCACGCGCCGCTCTTCTTAGCACCCAGAAAACCTAGCGAAGGGCTGCCTTCCTAAAAACATGGCGCGGAGGCCAGCAGTCTGTGGCGCCGGCTTGGGAGTTACACGGTTTGCGTTTGGCTACCCTTGGAGTCCTCCGGTCCGAGTCCCGCTCCGACGCCCGGCCTCGCTGAGTCCTCCAGCACGTGGGGCTTCCGGAAGCCGCCGCGTGAACCCTAGTCACTGCCCGGCGCCGCCGGCTCGTCATCACCGTTAAAGCATTACGGGAGAGATGCGAACAGGGGCAGTCCTCGTACCTTGAACCGTGCTTGGTTCACCGAACATACAACAGCAATATAAAGGCAACTGAAGCAAATCATAAAAGGCAACATTTTCTTCTCCATTTGTGGTGAAATTGCAGTTAAGGCAGTGTCGCTTGGATGTGCTTGGTTCAAGTTATAGTCGAGTTTGTCCACGACTTTGCAGCTGAAAGTTTATTTCAGCGGCGGTTGTAAAAGAACATTTTTGTTAAATTTATTTTAAAAATGTAGATTTCATCAAGTCTGATTGGATAAAAAAACCAATATCTGGAGGTTCAGTAAAAAAAAGCCTTAAATATCTTAGTGACATGTTCGCCTCCATAATTTTTTTTTAAATTTATTTTGAGAGAGGGAAAGGGAGAGAGAGAGCACGTGTGAGCTCGCACAAGGCGGGGAGGGGGGAGAGGGAGAGGGAGAGGGAGAAGCAGACTCCTGGATCATGACCTGAGCTAAGGCAGAGGCTTAACGAATGGAGCCACCCAGGAGCCCCTGTTTTTACTGGCTTCTTAGAAGTTCAGGACCCTAAATTCCTGGTCTAGTTAGTGTCACCTTTCTGGGTTTAGATTCCTCAACTCAAAAATGAGGAGTTCAGGCCACACTCAAAATTCTTAGGCTCCTCTAATTCATACTCTTCGATTTAAGTGGACGCTTTGCAATCCATGAATTAATTGGATTTTAACCAATGCATGCTTTAGCTAGCTGTAAATGTATCAAGGGAGCAATCTTTTTTTTAAATAATTTTAAACTTTATTTTTTAAGATTTTATTTATTTATTTGAGAGAGATAGAGACAGCCAGTGAGAGAGGGAACACAAGCAGGGGGAGTGGGAGAGGAAGAAGCAGGCTTCCAGTGGAGGAGCCTGATGTGGGGCTCGATCCCAGAACGTTGGAATCACACCCTGAGCCGAAGGCAGAGGCTTAATGACTGAGCCACCCAGACGCCCCTAAACTTTTTGTTTTTTAAGAGAGACTGAGCCTGAGCATGAGGAGAGAATGAGAGTGAATCCTAAACAGGCTTCACACCCAGCCTGGGCTCCATCTCCAAAGCCTGAGACCTTAACCTGAGCGGAAATCAAAAGTTAGATGCACAAGGGACTTAACCACCTAGGCGCCCCTAGGGAGGAATCATTTTTAAGGAGACTTGAAATTAATCCCTCTTATCCTTCCTTCCTACTCTCACTCCACCACTCCCTCCCTTTATATTATGCTTCTCCCATCACAGCAAATTTCCACCCCTTTCTCCTCCAGATGAATTCATCTAGGAATACAACAATTTCAGATGCAAGAGTTATGAGTGTGAGAGCATGGTAAACAGCACCACTCTGGGCTGTGACTTTACTTATTCTGAATTTTTTTTTTTTTCCTAAGAAGAATGTGAGGCTAGGAGGCACTCACTGCCCTTAGGCTCTTTGTTCTTGAAGCCACGTCAGTCTGCAGGCCCTCGTTAGGAAACTAGAAGAGCTAGACAAGGAGCATATGGATCAGTACTCAGTAGCTGCGATTCTATTTGACCTGCCATAGTGAATTTCCAGGCTAACATCTAAGTTAAATGTGATGGGTGATGACAGCAAAATAGCTGATACCATTTGCAAATGGAGCAGAACTCAGCACTGGTGTGACTGATTAATAGTAGTATTGAAAAGTGCGTGCCAGACACAGGGGTAGAGTTACAATGGAAAATTTTCACTTTCTTTCAGGTTAGTGTAGTGTATTTTTAGCTTAACCTTCCTTCTTTGCTTTGTTCCAGGAGGAGAAATTGAGCTATATAGTTTACTGCTTCTCTTTTATGAATATTTTTTTCTATAAAAATGAAAAGCAAATCTGCTTGTTAAATAAGTCAAGAGCATTGTCTGCATTGAAATATCTGAAAAGACCAACAATTCAGTCAGACAGGATATTGATTTTTTCCCCCCTCATCAAACTTTTTTTGTTCTCACCCAGTCAGTCTGGTTTTTGGCATTCTGTAGAAGCTGCATGCGTCAGGAGGTATGACCATCAATTTCAGAGAGAAGGTAAATTATTGATGAAGTCCTTTAGGTATGTGTGTGGTAGAGTAGAAACTTCAAAGAGAATTGCATCATAATTGAGCCTTGTACCTTGTCTTCATATGCACACTAATCCTATTCATCTGATAATTGTGAGATGACTTTAGCTTTCCTGGGATGCTTAATGTCCCTTCTTTTCAGAACAATAATGTATCCCTATAAATTTACCTTTGAAGCGCTTTGATCTCTCAACCTAATTTCATCTCTGTGAGTTATTATCCACATTAAGTGAATTCCTTGTCTTTGTTTATACACTTAGAATTTTAGCTACTTAATAATTTAGAAATAAAGATTACATAGTCGAGAAATGCATTAACTTGTAACTTACCCCAAATCTTACCTTAGTGCTGAATAATGACATATCTGATGGGAACCAACCAGTTGGTGTGGTGCTGCTGATATGATCTCTTAAGAAGGAATACACCTTAGGCGGCCTCCCTTCCGCTAATTTAAGGTAGCTTTAATTTCTAAGGTGACCTGATAAAAAAGATTCTGGTCCCCTTAAAGAAGATAAACCCAGAGTCATTAATACCATTTTCATGTATGGAAAACAATAATTCCCTTAGTAACAATTGAGTCAAATCAGTTCATCTGCCAGCCAAGAGCAATCCCAGTGTATATACTGGGACAACTAAACATATTGACTGACCCACATCAGTTGTGTGAGAAAGTGAAGCTTGGGAAATACATTCATCTTTAGAATGCTGAGACACTCTTACACCAGTAGTGTGAAAATTTCTATCAGAATACCAAAGAGAAGGAAAGACTGACTGTAATTGCTACTAACATTTATGATTTCATATATAGAACTGACATAGAATTGAAAATGTCTCGTAGCATATAGAGTGGTGCTGTCTTCCTGTCAAATGCTTCATTATGCTTTCTATAACTTAAAATGAAAAAGAATTTCCCTGAGAAGTGAAATAAAAATCTCCAAATACGAATTTGAGAATGTATGAATTTCCTATTTTTTTACTTAGAAGCTATGTACCCAACAGAAAATGTTAGTTGTGGAAAATTGGACCTCTCAATGGGCTATGCAGATAATCTGTACAGGAGCTATGATTTTTTTTTTTTTTTTTGAGAGGGAACCTTCAAGACCCGAGAGCAGAATCAGATTAAAAATTTACAATATTTTTCTTCTACTATCAGGCAAATAATGAGACCACCAGAGTACTTCCTGGTTAGAAAGGAAAAGGAAGACCTACATCTTCAAGTAAGATGGAAGGCAAAGTGTATTTTTGATGGGTCAGTGGCTTTCAAGTGCAATTTTGCTATTTGAAAATGAAAAAAAACCCTTAAGTATCAATAGTTTACCACAGCTATTATTTGAATAAATTATTTTGGAATGTTCAGGTGCTAGAAGTGTGTGTGTGTGTGTGATCAACATGTCACCTATAATGAATTACTTAAGGAGTTTTAGAAAGTAATTAAAAAGGAAAATGTTGACCAGTGCTCAGCCTGATTTGAATTCCTGTACATTCACTATACTATATCATTCTTATTTTCACTTTTTGGCCTGGCTTTTGCAATATTATTTGAAATTATAGATTTTCAGCATTTGAATTGTGAAAAGAGGAAGTTTAGATTAAGAAATTAGACGGACCAATTATTTATCTTCTGAGTGTTAAATAGAGAAATCTAAAAACTACAAATTATTACCTTATAGTAAATAGTTTTTAATTTTTTTACTTGTTAAGAAATTAAATAATTTCCCCTAATATAACTTCCCTTTGACTTGCTCACTTTGTGTAAGAATTTGACTTTATTTGAAATACAATTTACTTCAAGCATTCACTGTAGTATTAAATGAAGATTTATCAAAATTTAGATTTATTGTCAAGAGAGTCAAAAGGTTGGCTGAAGTTTTATTTCTCTCCTTATTCACTTTGGGGTTGAGTATGAAGAGTCAAAGTGGATTCTTTCCCAAATCTGCTTTGCTGTAGTTTTTTAAGCTTTGACTTTGTGTGAAAGACTGCAAAGACAAGAAATATTGGAAAAGAAATATCTGCAAAAAGAATTAACCAGTTCAGGGGCTCCTGGATGGCTCAGTCAGTTAAGCATCTGCCTTTGCCTCAGGTCATGATCGCAGGGTCCTGGGATTGAGCCCTGTGTTGGGCTCCCTGCTCAGTGGGGAGTCTGCTTCTCCCTCTCCCTCTGTTGCTCCCCCTGCTTATGCGCTCTCGTGCTCTCGCTGTCAAATAAATAAATAAAAATATTTTTAAAAAATGAATTAACCAGTTCACACATAGCACAGGTATTTCTGAACAAACCACTGAATGATTTTTTAAAACATTTTTTAACTGATGTACCTTGCTATGGGGGTGGGAATAATTTTATACAAAAATTTACTTGGGCTTCCAACTTTTGTAATTACTAACATTTAAAAAAATTATCCTAGTGAAAAGGAAACAAGCTTTCCTCAAGCCTGTTATATAATATTTTGGGAAAACATTTCTTTGATGTAACCAGAGATTGAAAGAGGATGAAATAATATATGAAATAAGTGGGACTTCACAATGCAAGAGCCATAAGCCGATGTTCTTTGGGAGAATGAGTTTTGAATTATAACCAAGAGACCTGGATTTTGGTCTCTGTCAACTTTGATCACCAATCGAGGATTAGTCATTCTCTTTCAATCTACATATATTTAAAAAAAATAGAAACAAAAATAGCACTGGTGGTAGTTGCTTATAAACCTAAAACATACCATTCCAGCAAATAAAACGAACAGCCTTCCAATTAGCCACCTATCCAATTTTCCCTTTTCAGGAATTACAGGAGGAAGAGAGTTTATAGATATTGAAAGTAAATTTGCTCTAAGGACCCCTGAAGACACAGCTGAGGATACTTGCCACCTCATTCCTGGAGTGACAGAATCTGTGGCTAACTGCCACTTCAACCACAGCAGCAAAACCTTTGTGGTGATCCATGGCTGGACGGTAAGACAGTCTCTTTAGGAAGGAGCAAATTGGGGTAGACCAGGCATCCTGCCTGACTGGTTTGCTATCTTTATTGGGAACCCTGTGATGAGTCTCCATATCCTGTATGGAGATTGTTTTCCAATGCCTTGTTTTCCAATGGCTTTCCAAAGCTTGTTTTCCAATGGCTTTACTTTAAACTTGAGTGCAGGCAATTCTGGCTTGGGGTGGGGATTGTGGAATCTAAAATCATGGGTTCATGAGTACTTCCTCCAGGTAGTGCCATCCTTCATTTTACCATGGTACCTAGTTGGTGTCCTCGAACCAGACATTCTTGTGAGGTGGGAAAACAAGCCTTTGCTCAACTACAGAGCAGAATGTAGGTTATGATTTTAGGAAACCAGTGGAAACCTGGCAAGGTCCTGATTCATGCAGCACATCACCAAAGGTCCTTTCCTAAGGGAAAACCTGTCAGAGAGAGGAGGGGATTGGAGTGGAGTGAGGAACTATTGATTTTGGTTCTGGCTTTGCCATTTTCCAACTCTGTGATGTGATTGATGCTACTTCTCATCTCTGGGCCTCAGTTGACTGAGGTGTAAGACAAAGAGGTTAGACTCTACTTCCAGAATTCTCCAGTTGTAAACTTTAGGGAACTTTTCTAGAGATGAAAGAGGGTTAGCCAGGGAAATATCATGCAAAATGATTAGAAAAAGTGAAAACTGTGGTTACATTTACTTTTCCTTTTAAAGAATAAGAATAGGTGATGGGGATTAAGGAGTGCACTTGTTGTGATAAGCACCAGATGTTGTATGGAAATGTTGAATCACTAAATTTTACATGTGAAACTGTGTGTTAACTAACTGGAATTTAAATAAAAACTTTTAAAAAAAGAAAAAAAAAAAGAATATGATTAAAGTAGTGACTTCTAAGTATGCCAGACAGTCACTTTCCACGGTGGAGTTCTTAGCTACTTCAGTTGGTAATATTTTAAAACCCTAGTGAGCAGATTTCATTTTTTATATAAAAAGGACTTTTTTAAGATGGGAAGTTAAAGAGAAATAGTCCTGCCATTATGTCAGAGCTAATAGACACTAAATAAATTCTAATGAGATAAATTAGAGAATGACTGATAGACTTCTAGTCTCGATTTCTTTTCCTGTGTAACTTAAGTGCCTTTCTTAATTAACAATCCAGGACAATTGCTATAACTTTTATGGAGGTGAAGGCAACTACTAACAGAATTTACATGGATGTTTCTTCAAAAAAATCTATTTACTAGAGTTAACATAATAAATTATATATCTTATGATAAAAATAAATATTCAAATTCTTAACATAGACGTTTTTACGTTTTAAGAGATTTAAATAAGAGGAAGTAACCATTGGTAGTTTTAGAGACATTTTGGTTGTACACAGAACATTAAATACTTTTCAGAAAAGTATAGTAAGCGTAATAAACATTTTATATGACAGAATAAATTGAATATCTCAGATATCTCAATCTTATCCCTAAGAGAACTTGATACTTGAGGAATTTTTCAAAAGCATAGTTCCTTCTCATGCAAAGATGACATGACTAACCCAGTCTCAGTAGAGAGTGCCAATTTTATCATTGGTCCTCCTGCCCACTAAGCCCACCATATTCTTCACATTGTGTGTCCTGACATTTTGAGAGCCTGAGCTCAGAGGCTAGGCCACTAGCTATGAAACTGAGTTTCATCATAAAGAGCTGTTTAGCCTATGCAATAACTAATCCAGCCACACTGGGTAACTGATCTCAGCTTATCGCAGTGGACTGTCTGGCTGGTTCAGTTGGACCACCTGGAATGAGTGGCCAGAAGGGCTTCAGTTCAGCTGTGTGTCTGAGAATCAAAGATTTTAAAAATTTGTGGTGATTTAAGGAACCTCAGGAAAAAAAACCCTAGTAAATAATGCCTTTTTAGGATTAAAGAGGGTGAGTACTTGGATTTTCCACGCCTTTGTTGTTCAGGGCTACTAACAGCAGTATTTTATGTCGAATTAAAAAAGAAAGGATTAGAATAGTTTTTAGGCAGTTAATAAAAGTATCAGTCACTGTAGGACTAAGTTGGGTTACTTACTCTTTCACAGATTGCCTAACTTGGAAACATTGATAATGCTGAAAAAATTATAATAGGGGCTTAGAGCAAACAAGATTTTTTGCCTTATCTGAGGTAAACTATTTAGCAACTCAAGGTCATAGGACACAGGGAAATGAAGAAGTTCTGTGCCTTTGCCGTGGAAAATCCGAAAGAATGCTTAGCATGTAGTGTGCATAGAACACATCCCAGAAGGCAGTTTAGACACAGCTGTCCTGGAGCTTTGCCACCTGCTTAGGTTTCATAGAGCAGAGTGTTAAGTACAGAATTCTCATTGTGGTAGGAGGTCCTCATGCCTGGCTGAAAGAAGGAGTGGTTAACATTGCATTCTGAAGAACTGACATCATCGTCTCTTGAAAGGCAAAGGGTGGCAAACCCCCAACATCTAAGACAGGAGAAGGGGAGACAGGACCAGTTCATCAGGGTTTGGGGCTTGGTGGAGTTCTGACTTGTTCCCTCAATGACCCAGGCTGCACATAGACTTTTTAAAGCAACCTCTAGCTGAGACAGGTTCAAAGAAGGTTTAAATGAGTTTCTAATGGACTAATATCACCTTTATACCTTTTCTTTTTTTCTCTTCATACTTGAAATGGCAATAGATTTAGAGCTGGTATTACATCACTGCAAATAGATTGGGAATCAAAATGGTTACAAGAAGACATTTATGAGGTGGCAGGTAACCAAAATCATCTGAACTCAAACCCTTTGTTTTATTGGTGGCCTACAAGGTTAAAACAGTGCCTGCGTTCGTACAAGTAATTATTGGAATAGCTGGGACTGAAAGCAAAATCTCCTGAGTTCCAGGTTTGCTTTTTCCTACCAGAGAGCACAGCTGTGAAGTGAAAAATTGTGCAGTTGCTAGTGTCAGGAGTGAAGTGAGATCTCATGTTTTGATAGTTTTAGTCTAGAAAATAAACTAAATAAAATGGAAGCATAAATCGGAAAGAATCTGCTGTATAAGATCAAAATTCCAAATGAAGTCCCTTGATTTGATAATTCATGACTCCTACTTTTGTTACTGGAATTAATCTAAGAAGAATATAGGTTTTATAGGTCTCCCCTGACAAGCTACCTTAAAAATGTATTTGAGAACCTTCTTTGTTGAGTACATATTTAAGTAACCTTTACTATGCCTACAACATGATTTTCTCTCAGGTCATAGTAGGGGTGGGGAGATTTGGGGATTTGAATCAGGTTACTGCTACGTTGAAGCAAGATGATACACAATTTTACAATCTGCAGTGTTTAAGTGTGTTTTAATTATTTTAAAGTATGCATCTTTGCAAAGGTGTCCAATGTCCTCTCTGGAAACGTAAAATAAAATTTTACATAAATAGAATTAACCTGAGAACTCTTACAGTTCTTTTGACTCTGAATTTGGGAGCCTTTTTAAAATAAGAAGCAAAGAATTACAGTTGGAAGTCTCCTTATCTCCAAACAGGGCCAATCTAATAATTTGGGAATTGTGACTATTAAATCTCATTAATTTCCACTCTGATAATTAAGAATTGGAGAGAATTATTAAAAAAAAAAAAAATCTAAGCCAAAGCTGATCATTTGCTTATGTATTAACAAAGAGATTGCTAAATGAATTTACCTTCTGTTAGGATTAGTATGTTTGAAACTATTTTTTTCATTAGTACATCAAACGTTTTATATAAATGACTCTTTATAAGAAAAAAAAGGTGCATTCACATCCTCCAAAATAATGTGGTTGGGAAAAATTTACAGGCTAATTGCAAGTAATTAAATTAAATATATTTTGAATATATTCAGAATTATAGATTCTGCTGCAGAATTTTAACTTATTCAGATTGATCTTTTATATAAATTATTGGTTTTACAGAATTTATAAAACAAGTTTTTAAAAATCGGTAGTGCAAACCTAATCTGCCATTCCTCAGTTCAACACATTCCTTCTTTGGCATACTCAAATTTGCCTCAGTAGAGGCAGGCACAAGTCTCTGAATACACTTTTGCATGGTTTGGGTTATCTTTCTGAGCCACTGGGCTTCCTTTCAGGTTTGTTTGGTCGTTTTCTTTCCATTTAATGTAGGTGTATTAGGCTGACATACCTATAATACGTTGCAGGTGGGTATTTTAGGAAAGCTTGTATCATCCTCTTCAGGTGACAGGAATGTATGAGAACTGGGTGCCAAAACTTGTGGCTGCCCTGTACAAGAGGGAACCGGACTCGAATGTCATTGTGGTGGACTGGCTGTCGCGGGCCCAGCAGCATTATCCAGTGTCTGCAGGGTACACCAAGCTGGTGGGAAAAGATGTGGCCAAGTTCATCAACTGGATGGCGGTAAGACTGGGGGAAGAAGCCTTATGCGTCCAAAACTAGCGTCTTTGCTAGTACTGAACAAAATGGTGGTCTTGATTCCTTTTCACTTAAATATAAATATTTTCTGGGGCAACTCAAATCTTCAGAATAAGCACAGGCATTTTTTAGCCAGAAAGCAGCATGGTGATAAGAATGATAAAACTGTAAAGTCAAGGCATAGTCCTGCCCTGCCGTGTCCTTTGATATTCTCATAGTGAATAGATCTGGTGAGACCAAGAACTAAGTGGGCAGAGCAGACAAAAGCTTTTTATTTCAGGGCAGAGGAAAGATGTCATGTGTAGCCAAATCCTTCTCTACCACTTGGCTGGCACATGGAAATCCTGTCCTGCATTTGACCCATTAAAATACCAATCTTTTTCATGAAAAGTTAATACTACCCACTCCATAGTGTAGATTAAAGATCCAGATTTTTGTTGAGGGTTAGATAGACTGATAGATTTGAGCTAGGAAGAAAATGGCAGGAAAGGTCTGTAGACTATGAGGTGGCTATGGGTCAGGAGTTCTGATTTAGCTTCCACTTTATCCACTTGTATTCTCCGATGTCATCCCCTGAAAATTACCTTTGAAAAGTATCTTAGGGTTGGCTGAAAGAAAGTTAATACTCTGACAGGGCCAAATTATTTAAGCCAGATACTTGAAGATAAAAAATAATCTCTGTTTATTAGACTGGTCATTAAAAGATAAAAGTTCTTTTCTTCACCCTTTTGCTTATCAGGAAAGTGAACCTGGCAAATTAGATCACCTGCCTGAGCCTCAGACTTCTCATAGGTTGAATAAAGAGGCTGGACCATATGTATCTATGGTTCTTTCTCCCTGTAATATTTCCTGGTTTTAAGTCATTTTCTGACTAACCTTAAAGAATAAAGTGATGTAGGGTATTTAGAGTAGGGAATAATGAGTTGAAGTTAAATATATATTTAATATATTTGTGTGTATTTACATATAGCTTATCTACATATAGTTCACATATATATACATATATCTACATATAAATATGTAGCTACACACATACATTCATACATATATTTTCAGATCTGTGGAAATTCAGATTTCCATACACTTTGATTTCAGATGGATGGGAAAACTTTCTAACTTAAATATGTTTTTAAAGAAAGAGAAAATCTCAACACTATAGACTGATCTAGAACACAAAATTAAAATAAGTAGTGTTTAATTTTCAGCATTGCCTGTATTTCAAAAACAATACTTACATATTTTTTTCCTTTTAGCTTTGATCTTTTGTACAGAACTGTAAGAACCCCTTTTTCTTTTTCTCTTCCAAAGGAGGAATTTCACTATCCTCTGGACAATGTCCATCTCTTGGGATACAGCCTTGGAGCCCACGCTGCTGGCATTGCAGGAAGTCTGACCAATAAGAAGGTCAATAGAATTACTGGTAAGAAAGCAGTGCCAACTACTGGGTGTTTACCCCAAAGATACAGACGTAGTGAAGAGAAGGGCCATATGCACCCCAATGTTCATAGCAGCAATGTCCACAATAGCTAAATCGTGGAAGGAGCCGAGATGCCCTGCAACAGATGACTGGATTAAGAAGTTGTGGTCCATATATACAATGGAATATTACTCAGCAATCAGAAAGAATGAGTTCTCAACATTTGCTACAACATGGACGGCACTGGAGGAGATAATGCTTAGTGAAATAAGCAGAGAAAGACAACTATCATATGATTTCTCTCATCTATGGAACATAAGAACTAGAATGATCAGTAGGGGAAGAAAGGGATAAAGAAAGGGGGGGTAATCAGAAGGGGGAATGAAACATGAGAGATTATGGACTATGAGAAACAAACTGAGGGCTACAGAGGGGAATGGGATAGACCGGTGATGGGTAGTAAGGAGGGCACGTATTGCATGGTGCACTGGGTGTTATACACAACTAATGAATCATCGAGCCTTACATCGAAAACCGGGGATGTACTGTATGGTGACTAACATAATATAATAAAAAATCATTATTAAAATCAAAAAAAAAAAAAAAAAAAAAAGAAAGCAGTGCCAGTAGTCTTATCACAGAAGAGTTGAGATGCCTGTCATTCTGAAAGAGAATCAGAATGTTTGTCAAATACCCATATGTGTCTGGTGTTCCTTTGTGTTTGCCCAGCAAACACAGCAAATTATCTCATGGGAGGGCTTTTTTTTTTTTTCTGGAGTAGGATAGAATACGGACCCTTGCTCTCCTGGGCTTACTTCCTACTGTTAGAAGAGAAGTAGAGCAGAGTTAAGCACAGAGAGCTCAGTGGAGTCCCTGGGAAGCTCATTCCCCTCCTCCCTCTGCTCTGTGCTTTGCTGATGTATTGCACGTACGTCATCTCTCACATCAGTGAGAAGAAGGGCCAACACTAGAGGCTATTTGGAGAAAGGAAGACAGTCAACCAGGGCATTCAAATGATGAACAATCGAATGCTAAGGTGATACTAATTGAGGCCAAAACGAATGGGAATTTAAAAATCTGTGAGGCCTCTTCTTCTTTTTTTTTTTTTTTTGCATTAAGGCCTAGATCCAGCTGGACCTAACTTTGAATATGCAGAAGCTCCAAGTCGCCTTTCTCCCGATGATGCAGATTTTGTAGACGTCTTACACACATTCACCAGAGGGTCGCCTGGCCGAAGTATTGGAATCCAGAAACCAGTAGGACATGTTGACATTTATCCTAATGGAGGCACTTTTCAACCTGGATGTAACATTGGGGAAGCTATCCGTGTGATTGCAGAGAGAGGCCTTGGAGGTAAATACGATTTAGAAGTTAATTAAATGTCGGGGCGCCTGGGTGGCTCAGTCATTAAGCGTCTGCCTTCCGCCCAGGGCGTGATCCCAGGGTCCTGGGATCGAGCCCCACATCGGGCTCCTCTGCTGGGAGCCTGCTTCTTCCTCTCCCACTCCCCCTGCTTGTGTCCCTCTCTCTCTGGCTGTCTCTCTGTCAAATAAATAAATAAAATCTTTGAAAAAAGAAGTTAATTAAATGTAAGTTTCACACTTAATTCTTATTGATCCAGTCTCCTACCCATTCCCCACAAGTATGTAGATTTAATATACACATTTAATCAAGAAATGTTTCTGAAGAAGCTATCATATTCAGCACAATCCCTTTACAGCCTTAGTACTGCCTTTGGTCAGACAGACAGATATGTTTTCTTTTATGTATTATATTGTAGACTACACTGAGTACTGAGCTTCCAGAAATAAAAGAAGAGAAAGGTGAGAGCTACACAAGAAACCTCCATTGTGTTGGATAATAGCAGCATAAAATGATAATGAGCCACATGTTGTTATACTTTGAATATGGTTGTGAAACCATAAGAGTTATTGTTAATTAGTCCAAATTTCTTTCGTCAATCTTTTAAAGAGATGTACAAATAAGAAACAAAGGGCTCTTGGGTGGCTCAGTCTGTTAAGCATCTGACTCTTGGTTTTGGCTCAGGTCATGATCTCGTGGGTCATGAGATCCAGCCCTGAGTGGGGCTCTGCCCTCAGTGGGGAGTCTGCTTAAAGATTCTTTCCCTCTGCCCTTCCCCTCACTCATGCACATGTGTTCTCTCTCTTCTTAGCTTTCTCTAAAATAAATAAATAAATCTTTAAAAAAATAAAATAAATCACCATTCTCTAACAATAAATATTCCAAAATTTAAAGAAGATATAATTTAATATTATCTTTTTTTTAAAAGATTTTATTTATTTATTTGACAGAGATAGAGACAGCCAGAGAGAGAGGGAACACAAGCAGGGGGAGTGGGAGAGGAGGAAACAGGCTTCCAGTGGAGGAGCCTGATGTGGGGCTCGAACCCAGAATGCCGGGATCACGCCCTGAGCCGAAGGCAGACGCTTAATGACTGAGCCACTCAGGCGCCCCATAATTTAATATTATCTTAATGTTTACTTCAATAATCATGTTCGTGTTAAATTTATAATTTAAGGGATCTTTTCATCCTTTGTGGGCAATGGAACCTACCTATAGTCAATATGCTCAGGTTTTTTGTGCATATGTTATAGAAATTACAGCTTAATATTACTATTTTCAATAGTTATAAAAGCTTATGGTAAGAGGTACACTTTTATTACATTGCTAATTATTTCTGTGGTTCATTTGATGTAAAAATTGTTAGTGAGACAACCTCCAATTATACATAATATCTATGATAAAATACTATTCACTTAACAATTCTGCCTTTTATGATGTTTCTAGAAGCATGTAGAAATGTCTTATGTTTTCAATATAAGAGAAGGATGTGACAAACTGGGGGAAATCAACTTCTACCTTGATTGTCTCTTATTATATCTTCATAAACATACATAAGACAGCAGAAAAGGCAAAAGTTCTCTGAAAATTTGCAATTTTGACACTCAGAAAGAGATGAGACACTGCCACCAAAAATACCTCCTTAAATAGGACTTACACTCAAGCAGTCATAGGACTAGATCCTTAGGTAATTTTATTCTGAAACTAGTTCAGACATACAGGATGAAACACTCATTGTGGACACTCATGGAGTTGAATTTTCTTTGTGCCTCATTTTCCCCAGATGTGGACCAGCTAGTGAAGTGTTCCCATGAGCGCTCCATTCATCTCTTTATTGACTCTCTGTTGAATGAAGAAAATCCAAGCAAGGCCTACCGGTGCAATTCAAAGGAAGCCTTTGAGAAAGGGCTCTGCCTGAGTTGCAGAAAGAACCGTTGCAACAACTTGGGCTATGAGATCAATAAAGTCAGAGCCAAAAGAAGCAGCAAAATGTACCTGAAGACTCGCTCTCAGATGCCTTACAAAGGTAGGCTGGAGGATGTTGTGAATAAAGAAAATAAATTCCATCCTATTTCTTATTGCTCATTGCATCACATGTACTGCGTCTGTCCATTGCAACAGAGGTAGCGAAACGGTATTACTCAACCCTGAACCCTCACTTGTATTTCCGTTGGTAGAGAGGGAGTTACCCTGGTCCATTTAACTGAAGCTCCTAATTCCCATTGCCAGTAAGGCCCAGGGCGCAACCTGCACTACCCTATGCAGCAGCCTTGCTTTCCACCCTCCTCTGCCATTATGACCACTCGCGTGGGCCAGCCCATTAGTACCAGGCTGTGAGCTAATGTAAAACCATCCATCTTTCCAGGGTCAGCAAGCTAACTATAGGCCAAATCCAGCCCATCGCCTGCTTTTGTAAAGAAAGTTTTATTAGAAAACAGCCACACACATTCATTTTTGTGTTGACTAAGAGTGCTTTTGTGCTACTGCAGCAGAGTTAAGTAGTTGGGACAAAGACTGTATGGCCCACAAAGCCTAAATTATTGCTATTTGGCCCTTCACAGAAAAGAGTTTACCCACTCCTAAAGTTTGCTTTAAGTGAGGGCAAAAACTACCTGTATTTTAAAATTCAGCTATTTCTGGGAGGGAAGAATATATCAGACCTCAAAATATTTCCATTTTGTCATGAATTTGTACAGTTGAATTTCAGACTTGTTTAGAGCGAGATTTATAGGGATTGAAGGGAAGCGAGAGGAGATACCAAGGAAATCTGGCAAGAGGAACTAAGACCAGAAAAGCTAACTTATGTGGAGTCCAGGTGGAAGTCTGAGGGAAAGGATGATAATTGAAGTACGGTTTTCCAAGGTAAAATATATCTGACGGAGGCAACTATTTGTAAGGTGGTTTGTTAGAACCTCCATAGTGGTGTATTTGGTGGCCCCAAGGTTTGGAGCAGCAATAATTCAAGGGAACCTTTTAAGCAATGAGGAAACCCTTAGTTTTTCTGACTCTTCAGAATGAGAAAGTGGGTGTGAGGTATAGAGGAGACTGGAATCTTCTGAAGACTCATCCCCAGGCGTCCTGCTTGTTGCTATGCAGTGCTCCATCACTATTCTTGGGGATACTTTGGCAGTCTCCACTTCCCCTGCTGTGGTCTGTGGTGATGCCTGCAAGGGCTCCATTCAACCCCAAACTCTGTTTCTCTTCACTGTTAGTAGCTGTATGTTAAACCTGCTGCTGTTCCTATCTCCTTAACCTCCCCCATCCCATTTACTCAGGGTTTTTAGTAGAGATGGCATGAGCAGGGAGGAAATGTAGAAGTTCAATTATCTGCTTCCAGAGGTTCTCCCTAATTACAGAACACGTTAAGAACTAGCAGTCTTTATGGCCTCACTGATGATTCAATGAATAAGTTTGATTGTGAGCCTACTATAATACCTACTGTGTGCTAGATGGTGGGGGGATAAAGAGGATAAACGTGATCTTCTGACCTGAGGGAATTTACACATAGGGTAGGGAGTCAGACGTACCCATAAAACATGAAGAAACAGTCACATACAGTGTCCCATTAACAAATGCCAAATATGCTCTGTATAGATATCCGGGGACAAAGATGGCCAAGAAAGGGTAGAGTTCTTGGAGAAAGAATCATGGGTATTTCAGCTTCTCAATTTGATCTCCCTTGTGTCCCATCAAAGATGATTACTTTCTAGGACTACTTAACAATTCATATGCACCTGGGTTCCTCCTATCTGCTACAACCACACTTTCCTGAAAGGGAGTGGAATGCAAGGTCTGAAGTTTCTAGTAACAAACACTGTGCAGACATGAAGAAATCTTTCCAAGCTACACTGGTAGTCATGTGTGAACACTTCCTATTTAATGGATCAGAATTCTGTGGTTCTGAGTTGCCTCCTTATCTGGGGGTGGTGGTGTTTCCATAAAAACTGATCAGCACTTGTTCCAATTTTCTCCCTACAGTCTTCCATTACCAAGTAAAGATACATTTTACCGGGACTGAGAGTGATACACAGACCAACCAGGCCTTTGAGATCTCTCTGTATGGCACTGTGGCTGAGAGTGAGAACATCCCTTTTACCCTGTGAGTAGCCGCAGGGCATTACCTCCAGCATGTGGGTTGATCATGGTACTGTTACCTGCTATAACCATTGGTCCTTAGAGCAGAAGATGAGTAGAACACTTGGAAAAGAAATAGTCATCAGATTTTTTAAAAAACTTTATGGCAAACGATATTCATTACATTGGTACATATAATAGCATGGATTAGAAACAAAATAAGTACCCAACATTGAGGCAGTGGTTAAAGTTTAAAGTCAATGAAATCAATCTAGCTTCTTTTTTTTTTAATGAAAATTTTTTATTATATTATGTTAGTCACCATACAGTACATCCCTGGTTTCTGATGTAAAGTTCGATGATTCATTACTTGCGTATAACACCCAGTGCACCATGCAATACGTGCCCTCCTTACTACCCATCACCAGCCTATCCCATTCCCCCACCTCCTCCCCTCCGAAGCCCTCAGTTTGTTTCCCAGAGTCCCTAGTCTCTCATGGTTCATTCCCCCTTCTGTTTACCCCCCTTCATTCTTCCCTTTCTTCTACCGATCTTCCACTTCTTATGTTCCACAGATGAGAGAAATCATATGATAATTGTCTTTCTCTGCTTGACTTACTTCACTTAGCATTATCTCCTCAAGTCCCATCCATGTTGCTGCAAATGTTGTGCAATCGCTCTTTCTGATGACTAATATTCCATTGTATATATGGACCACATCTTAATCCAGTCATCTGTTGAAGGGCATCTCGGCTCCTTCCACAATTTAGCTATTGTGGACGATGCTGCTATGAACATTGGGGTGCATATGGCCCTTCTCTTCACTCCGTCTGTATCTTCAGGGTAAATACCCAGTAGTGCAATGGCTGGATCACAGGGTAGCTCTATTTTTAACTTTTTAAGGGACCTCCACACTATTTTCCAGAGTGGCTGTACCAACTTGCATTCCCACCAACAGTGTAAGAGGGATCCCCTTTCTCCACATCCTCTCCAACATCTGTTGTTTCTTGCCTTGTCTATTTTTGCCATTCTAACTGGTGTAAGGTGGTATCTCAACGTGGTTTTGATTTGAATTTCCCTGATGGCTAATGATTTTGAACATTTTTTCATGTGTCTGTTACTATTTGTATATCTTCATTGGAAAAGTGTCTGTTCATATCTTCTGCCCATTTTTTTGATTTATTTGTTTCCCGTGTATTGAGTTTGAGAAGTTCTTTGTAGATCTTGGATACCAGTCTTTTATCTGTAGTGTCATTTGCAAATATATTCTCCCATTCCATGGGCTGCCTCTTCGTTTTTTTGACTGTTTCCTTGACTGTGCAGAAGCTTTTTATCTTGATGAAGTCCCACGAGTTCATTTTTTCTTTTGTTTCTCTTGCCTTTGGAGATGTGTCATGAAAAAAGTTGCTGTGGCCGATGTCAAAGAGGTTGCTTCTAAAACTGTAATTATAGAAAACTAGGTACAACATGGCAAGAAATGGAAAGTAAAATATGAAGTAAAGAAAGAATAGAGAATTATATGTATCTTATGACTTTAACAAAGTAAACATGTTCACATAGCGATATAGATTGAAAGGGGATATATGAAAATGAATATAAATGTCTCTGAATGATTGATTTATGGATTTTTTTTCTTAAGAGTTGTATTAAATAGTTCATATTGTTAGTGTAAAATTTAGAATAGATTAAAAGGGTGTAGATATCTTTTAAAATACCCTGAATGCCATTGATCTTCATTTTGAGTATTTTGCTGGACATTTTTTGCATTTTTAAAATATCTCCCAAACAATAAAGCTATTTATTTATATCTTGGGAGGAAGAAAAATGAGAAAAATAAAACACTTGTTTCCAGAACTAACCAAATACGCTGATTTTTGCTTCAGGTCTGAAGTTTCTGCGAATAAGACATACTCCTTTCTGATTTACACGGAGGTGGATATTGGGGAACTGCTAATGTTGAAACTCAAATGGAAGAGTGATTCATACTTCAGCTGGTCAGACTGGTGGAGCAGCCCTGGCTTTGCTATTGAGAAGATCAGAGTAAAGGCAGGAGAGACTCAAAAAAAGTAATTAAATTTATTTTTCTCCATTCACTTTAGACTCACTGCATCCTTACCTAGGGATAAGTTCAGGTGGAGCTTTAGTAAGCTTTTTCTTTAAGACTATATCAACTAGATAATTATACCTATAATTCTGGGGAGGAGTGTTCTTTTATTATCATACTATCGAAGTAATAGTATTTCTGAATTTCATGGAAAGAAACTATAAGCCATTAATTGATCACAATTATTGAGTGAGAGCTGAGATTTTAAGTTGAGGATCTCAGCTTCTCATTTAGCACTGTTTCTTGCAAGCACAAAACAGTTATGGAAAGAATCTCAGAGATGTTACTTTGACATTCAAAGATTAAAATCAGCTCTTCGAGAAGAATGAAAAGGTAATCTCATTCTGTCTCCCCACCCCACCTCACGTATATCTATAAATTAATTGCATAGAGAGCCCCATAGCATTTAAGACTTTTATACTAAATGTACAGGGATTTTGCAAACTATAGTGTGCCATTGTTGTTAATAAAAATGACTCCTTAAGTTAGGATTGATAAATTTTTTCTCTTTGGTCATTTTCTTTCATAACAAAGCAAAACAAAAACACAAAAAACAGGTTGTGGATGGAGAGGCTATGCAGAGCATTTGTTTCTCTAGCAGGCCAGTTGAAGGATGGTTTGTGAATTCCCTAATGCAGATACGAGGAAGTGGTAAAGTTGATCTTGTGTCACCTCGTGGTGAAAGCTTTGTGATTTTAAGGCTGCTCCAAGCTGTTTATGTGCCTGTCTAGACTGATTAACTCTATTGTTGAACAGTGGGTTAGGCCCTCAAATAACTCTCTGGTTCAGATGTGTTGCTGACCAGAATGGCCTGACTTTAAACAGTTTATTGAAAATATCAAAGTAATGAATCCTAGTGATCAGGTAGGATTTAAACAGCCCTGATCGAACCATATATTTTCAGTTGTTTCTCTTTCCCCATATGACATGTTCACATTCATTTTCTTCTACAGGGTAATCTTCTGTTCCAGGGAGAAAGTATCTCATCTGCAGAAAGGAAAGTCATCTGTGGTATTTGTGAAATGCCATGACAAGTCTCTGAAGAACAAGTCTGGCTGGTGAGCATCAGGGGCTGAAGTTCCTTGGGTATCCTGAGCTTGCACTTAGGGACACTGCTGCATACGTCTCTCTTCATCCCGTAACTAAAGACTTGCACTGATTCTTGGGGCTAGAATCTTCAGGTGCTCTTTCTTAGCCCTTCCATATACACCTTGGCCTGGCCCATTTGTTTTTGGCAGTACTTCCTCTTTTTTCATTCTCTTTCTGTTCTATATTTTCCTTTTGCACTACCACAAAATCTTTACCGCTGCTTTTTTCTGTACTGCATCCCTGCTACCTTTACGGAGCCTGTGTTCAGAGTGTACAACACAGTAGTCGTCATTGTGACTGTGGGCATAGCCGTTCCAGGGGAGCAAAACATCAGCGGCAGCACATAGTCCTTCTTGGTGCCCCAGGTGGCAGCCGACTCCAGGACAGAGAGCCAAAAAGGGGAAGCTACCAAGCCTCCATCTCAAAATCCCCAACGATGTGGAGATAATGGAGTTAGAATTTAGGAGATGATCTTCTTTTCCGTCTCAAAACAATACCCTGGCTCTTTTCTACCAAACTTTAAGACTAATCCATATGGCAGCTGTCAGCTAAATCTTTCCAGATCAATACTAAGTGGAGATTAAGCATGTGACCCTCTCTCTCCCCTCCTGAATTCTCACATTATCTCACTTTTATTTCTCTGCTCATTCTCCTGCCAGATACCAAGTTCTAATGGGTTACAAGTATAAAGGAGAAAAGCTTAGATCATGTCATACAAGCCAGGGAAACAAGAAACAATGCGAAAGGCTGGTACAACATTATCCAGAAATAGAAAAAATAATTGCTTCTGGTTTGTCCTCTGGTTTGTCTTCTCTCAGTTAACATTTATTGACAAAAGTACAGAATAAGAGTTGCCTAATCAGAAAAGCATATTAAAGACCCTATGTGGAATATCTCTATTATTTTAAATTTCTATTTTATGTTGTAATTTATCCATGGATAATTATGAATTATGGATAAATTAGGAAAAATAGGCAAAAATAAAATCACTGTGACTCTATCCCCCAGGGATAACTCCCAATTAACATTTAAATTTATATTCTTTCAGACCTTCTCAACGCATATATAATATTAATATTTTTTCATTTTTTTTACAAAAATGGAATTATGACATACACTTTGAACAATAAGATTGAAGCCATTTGATTAAAAACATTAATGTGGGAGCACTCAAGATAAACTTAAAATGGAAAATAGTTGATGGTATTGAGCCAGAATAACTGAATTTTTATCGAAGTGGAGACTATTCTACTCAGAGGTTCATTGCTTTGTTTTCCCTCCTCACAAATATGAGATAATTTCATATTTGCTTCAACTTTTAGAAGTGACTCCTCTGTGAAGTTTTATACATGTATTTATGTCACATACAAACATACACAAACACTTGTACACCTACATTTTCCCCAAATCATCCACAACTTTAAATCTATATGGGAATGTAAAAAGAAAACCTGAAAATTTAGGAAATATCTCCAGCTGTTTTAAAAGTATTTCTGGTCATATTATTTATGTAAGTCATAATCATTTACCTGAGAAAGTCTAGTGATACATTCCTTGTCTGATTATAGGATTACTGAGACCACAGATATTTGGGTGGCTTTTCCTTATGCATCTGAACTTTATCTAGGAATTATGAATCATACTAATAACATTCTGCAGTTTCTCTCTTCTGTCACCAAATTAATCGAAAGTTCTCTGTCTCTTATCTTCTGATATAACTCTTTAGAGGACTCATATCACAAGAAAAGAAAAGAATCAGGCATTTCATTTGACAAGTTTTAGAATTAAGAAGTCTTCTTAAATCATATCTTCTTTGAAATAATTTGGTTCAGTCTTCTGAAAATGATAGTCCTTATTGGAACATGGCTAAGTAGATCTTAGAGTGTCTTTCATGCCCCCAAGCCTGCCCTTATCCATGTCTGATTCATTATCCACATATCCCCTGGGTATGTACTCACAACCTTTGTCCTGAACTTCCAGTTGAATAACTTTTTCATCATGAAGGTGGGAGGGGAGAGTGTTGTAAAACACTAAGCAAATAATAAATTGCCCTTCCTCTACTTTTTCTCAGAACCTGGGCAAATCTGCAGAAGGAAGAACAGCATATGAATTCCATGAAGAATGAAATAACTTTTTACAAAAGATGCCCAGTGCTTTGGGTGTTTCAAAGAGAATTTTCCTGAGTATTAATCCCTAATCAGTAATTAATTAGTTATTTTAGGATACAGTCTCAAATACCCAAAAAAGTGGCTAATTCAGTTTGAGGAATATAGTGGCCAAATAGCACATCTTCTAACATTAAAAGATTGCAGATTTGAAAATCACTGTTTTGTCCTTTGAGAAAGAAATAAGAACCAATTTGGCTCATGGTAATGTAATAAGCCTTCTTTATCTGGTGAGTTTAACCACAGCTTAAAATTGAGTAGAATCTCATTTTTTAATTGGAAGTCTGCATTTTCTGGACTGATACCGTCTCAAAGTTTTCTCCAAGTCTGAATATAGAAAATATATATATATATATATATATATATATTTTTTTTTTTTTTTGTGACATGAGTTGGACCCATTTACTTACTAGTCAAGACACCTGACTTTTTTGGAATGGTTCTTCTCTTGCCATTGGGTGCTGTGTTGTCCAGGAGTTAACCAGGGACTAGTGACTTGGAGAGAGGAATAGAAAATGAAGTTGATAAATCACTGAAACTCTAAACCCTCCCTGAAGCTGGTTGCATCATTGCTAAGTTACAAATTAAAAGAGATATAAAATTTAGACCAATTCAGTTTTAATAGGCTTTAATCTCTACCCGCCATTTGCCTCAAGATTATATTTTAACATTGCTTTCTATGTTGGTGTTTTAAATGAGCCTGTTATTGTCAGCTGACACATAATTTTAACTATGGGGAAAGAAAATGATACCACAATTTCATTAATCAGATTTCTGAACTTATATTCATCAATTTGAAGTCATTTAATATCTCATAGACACTGTTCAATTTTAGGTTTATCTCAGTCATGCTTCAATCATTCTTTGAGCATGTCTCTTTCTTCCGTGGTTTTAGTAAGAAAATATGTACTCAAGGTCAAATTTTACAACATGCAAACTCCTATAAATTTTAGACAAGGGCCATTGTTACTAAGTTAAGAGGTGAAAAAGTATATATCCATAAACAGTGCTTAAAACCAAATTGGAAAATTAAAAGAATCCTCAATTGCCATAGCCACATGAAATGCCACGAGAGGTGTTATTTTTAACTAGTCAAGAGTGAGCGAACAGATAAATATATCTATTTATAAACTAGATAGCATATTTTCAGAATGATCTTCTATATATTAATGTAAATTGCTAAGGAAGTAAAATGTCTCGAAGATTATTGCTGGGAATCCAAGCTGTGAACATGTGTGGCTATCTAAACATATTACTCACATATGAAGCCCCACATGTACATTTATTATTCAGCATAGCTTGGAAAATAAATAATCAAGAGATACAGTATTAGGACATATTGGACTAGAAATTATTCCAGAGGTGCCAGAACTTCAGCCTTTCATTTCAGAAATATGGTTATACCTCTACAAAGTAGGATGAATGCTGTGATTGTCAGCCAACTTGGAATGAATTTTCTCTAAAAATAAAATATTGTGAGATTTGTTGTTGTCATCCCCCTTTATTGCTAATTCATTAATTTTCTGGATTTGGGTTTTGAACAGGGTGTGTAAACTTGAGAAAATATGGATCCAATCAGTGTATGGCCCTAGGAACTCTGGCTTCTACAGACTTCATTATATATATATTAGCAATGCTTTGGCTTTAAATGTTATTTATTAGCTGTAAATATATGTGTGTATGAGCAAAGGGAAATTGTATATTGGAAAGGTTGTGGCTAACTGCATTTATAGACATGTGGTGCTAACTTTGTACATGTCTTTGTCAATGACAGTCTCACTGGGCCAACTTACTCTGATGAAATAATACCATAAAGTAGACTTTTTTTTTTAAAGAAAAATTAACTATGTTAAGAAATGGAATCTGCTTTTAATAAAATTGACAAAATTTTATTAACACTAAGTCATTATTTTGTATTGTTTTAGTTCCCTAAAAAGATATTTATTCTTAGGGCAAATTCATTCAGCACATTTTTACTGAGTAAAATTACTCTATTTGGTAAAAAATATAGCTTCTAAAAATTACAATGCACATTATATTTTATTTTTATATTTACATTTGTACAAAGCCTTAGAAATCCTTTAAACTAACTATAAAGGGAAGTAATACAGATTTTTTCCTAAATAAAATGCACAGAATTTTCCCTGCCTGCACCTACTTTTTCACTAGTAAAATGTTAAATATAAAAAATTCTGACCATTTTCTAGAATACATTGTCTTTATTTCTGAGGTCTAATTGTTACTCACGAAGTGAGTTTGTGCAATAAAATTAACTATTTGATGTGGGAAGCTGTATTTTTTAGAACTTTTCATTGGGAAAAGAACAACATAGCCATACATGCAACTAAGTAGAGATTGCATCTTAGTACAGTCAGAAAGAATTTCATACAGACAACAATTGTTTCAGTGGCCACTGACCCAAAACTTCAATGTTAGTTGGGTATAGGGCCTTCTGGTCTGGGGTCCCCTTGACAGGAAGAGACTTCCAGTTTAAACTTTGCTCACTGTACATCAATGCCTGTTGAAATAATCAAAAAGACAAATAATAACAGGAGTTGGCAAGGCTGTAGAGAAATGTGAACCTGCATGTATTGCTGATGGGAGTGTAAAACAGTGTGGACACTCTGGAAAACAGTTTGGCAGTGTTTCCAAAAGTTGATTATAGAGTTTAACCCATTTGACCTGGTGATTCCACTACAAGGTATATACCCAAGAGGAATGAAACATATCCACAAAGATTTGACAAAATGTTCATAGCAGCATTATTCATAAGAGCCCCAAAGTGGAAACAACCCAGATGTCCATCAACTGGTAAAGACCTAAAGAAAATGTGGTATGTTCATACAAAGGAATATTATTGAAAATTAAAGGAATGAACTGTTGATATCTGCTATAACATGGATGTACCTCAAACACTTTTGCTATATGAAAGGACCAGATGCAAAAGGCTACATATTGTATGAATCCATTTGTATGAAATTTCCAGAAAAGGCAAATTTATAGAGAAAAAAGTAGATTTAGTTGTTAAGTGGGGATGAGAGTTGGAAGAAAATTAATTACAGATGAATATAAGGGATCTTTTGGGGATGAAGAAAATTAGATTGTGGTCATGACTGCACAACTCTGTACTTTACTAAAAAAATTATATTGTACACTTAATAAAATGGGTGACTTTTACGGCATACCTCAATAAAGGTCTTAAAAATGTATATGCATAGACCTGTGGGGATAGACAGAATCACATTACATTCTAACCTATGAAAACTATAATTTGGAGACTCTCCCACCTTGCCTCTACAGGAGGAATCTGCAGTGTTTATCTACTATCCTCTAACACAGCCTTGTGTATCCCAGGGCCCAACACATGGCAGTTTGTCATAAGTGAAAGCTGCCATAACCTTGTTCTATTAAAAAATGTCTTCTTTTATATATGCAACTGATAAATCACTAAATTCTACCTCTGAAAATTTATAGCAATACAGGCCC
Organism: Ursus arctos; assembly: GCF_023065955.2. NCBI lineage: Eukaryota > Metazoa > Chordata > Mammalia > Carnivora > Ursidae > Ursus > Ursus arctos. The sequence goes on along the minus strand of NW_026622775.1, from coordinate 72,349,569 downwards.
ATCCCAAGAAGCAAGAAAAATCTCAAATAAACAACCTAACCTTACACCTAAAGAACTAGGGGGAAAAAGGAACGAACAAAACCCAAGGTTAGCAGAAAGATGGGAACAATAAATATTGGAACAGAAATAAATGAAATAGAGACCAAAAAAAAAAAAAAAGAAGAAAGAGAGAAAATCAATGAAACCAAGAGGTGGTTCTTTGAAAAAATAAACAAAATTGATAAATTGTGAGCCACATTCATCAAGACAAAAAGAGAAAGGACTCAAAATTAGAAAGGAAAGAGAAGCAATGATTGGCATACAGAAACACAAAGGATTATAATATAACAGTATGAAAAATTATATGTCAGCAAATTCAGCAACCTAGAGGAAAATGATAAATTCCTGGAAACATACAATTTTCCAAAACTGAAAGGACAAACATGAGTAAGCTAATTGAATTGGAAACTACAGAAAACTACAAAAAGCAAAAGTCCAGGAAAAGATGGATTCACAGGTGAATTCTACAAAACATTTAAAGAAGAGTTAATAAATATTCTCTTCAAACTATTCCAAAAAAATAGAAGGGAAGCTACCAAAAACATTCTATGATGCCAGGATTACTACGATACCAAGAGTTGACAAAGATACTACAAAAATAGAAAATTACAGGCCAATATCCTTGATGAGCATAGATGTAAAACTCAACAAAATATTAGCAATCTACATTCAACAGTGTATTGAAAGAATCATCCGATATTTGATCCTAATGGCTTTAGGATTCCTATCTGCTGATTCTAGCTGCTTCTAGTTCCTGTAGCTACAGAACTTTTCACCGAGCCAGAACAGGGAAAGCAACATGAAACTCAAATATAAAACCAGAAGGCTCAAAAGCCACATTTGTGTCTTTGTCTCCATATAAGCAATGGTCACAGAGAACCCTTGGTGTTCAGATGACACCCAACAAAGACGATGGTCCGCTTCAGTTTGAGCTCCTAAGTGACAAAGATTCTCTCCTTGACCAAACTTCAGTCAGGCTCCTCTGAGACCTCTTTTCAACTAGGCCTTGTCCTTGGGCCCTGTCTTCAGCCTGCCTAGTCCAGTTGCAACAAGAATCTTGCAAGTCAGGAGAGAGGGAGTTAAGATGGTGGAGGAGTAGGAGACACCGTTTTCAGCCGGTCCCCCGAGTCGAGCTGGATAGGTACCAGACCAGCCTAAACAACCACGGAACCAGCCTGAGACACAGGAAGACGCATCTGGAACTCCACAAATGAACATCTCCAGCGCTGAGTATTGAGGTACGAAGCGGGGAGCCATGAAACTGTGCACAGATATCGGAAGATAAATGGAAGGGGGAGGGAGCCGCCGCGTTTGGGCGCCGGGAAGCGGCAGCCACTTGCACAGGAGAGCGGGCGGGGCTTGCGGACGGCACCTGCAAAACAGCAGACTGAAACCGTGAGCCGGGTGCGCGCGCGCCACCAGGCATCTCGCGAAACACTGGAATCCCGGTGCGCTCACTGGATCGACTGAGACCGGGAGATCCAGAAGCGCGTGCGGGGCGGCTGGCGGCTGGCGGCATTAGAAACACAAAGGACAGAGATGCGCTGGCCCTGGAAGTGAGGGCAGGGACGCCGGGTGTGGGGCGCACATCCCGGGACGCTGCAGGGTTGAGCAGCACCAACAGTAACAGAGTTAAAGTGGCCAGAACATCAGTGGAGAATGGGCCGCAATCCCTCTGTTCTGTGACAGAGGCTGAAATTCGGCCGCTGCTGCTCTAACTCTCAGAAGAGGCACAGCAAACCACCAGGGAAAGTCGCCAGGGAACAAAAGCCTGGAAATACCGGCTCACAGCGTGCCCATCCCCATCCGCCCTCGCAGGGGACACCGAGACTCTACCCAAACAGGGCTGCCTGAGTATCGGCGCGGCAGGCCCCTCCCCCAGAAGGCAGGCTGAAAAATCAAGAAGCCCACAACCCGGGGCCTGGGTCGCACAGTCATTGAGCGCCTGCCTTCGGCTTAGGGCGTGATCCCGGTGTTCCAGAAAGGAGTCCCTCATCGGGCTCCTCCGCTGGGAGCCTACTTCTTCCTCTCCCACTCCCCTGCTTCTGTTCCCTCTCTCGCTGGTTGACTGCCACATAAATAAATAAATAAAATCTTTAAAGAAGAAGCCCACATCTCTAAGATCCCTATAAAACAAGGGGCACGGCCTGGGACCCAGTCAATAATTTGGGCTCTGGACAACCCCTCAACCTCTCTTCATCAGAATGACAAGAAGGAGAAGCCCCCCCCAGCAAAGAAAAGACAGTGAGTCTGTGGCCTCTGCCACAGAAATAATGGATATGGATGTAACCAAATTATCAGAAATGGAATTCAGAGTAAGGATGGTCAAAATGATGAGTAGAATTGAAAAAACTATTAACGAAAAGGTTACTGAGAATATAGAATCCCTAAGGACAGAAATGAGAGCGAATCTGACAGAAATTAAAAATTCTATGAGCCAAATGCAGGCAAAACTAGAGGCTCTGACAGCCAGGGTCGTAGAAGCAGAGGAACGGGTTAGTGAATTGGAGGATGGGTTAATAGAGGAAAAAATGAAAATAGAAGATGGTCTTAAAAAAATCCACGCCCACGAATGTAGGTTACGGGAGGTTACTGACTCAATGAAACGATCCAATGTTAGAATCATCGGCATCCCTGAAGGGGTGGAGAAAAACAGAGGTCTAGAAGAGATATTTGAACAAATTGTAGCTGAAAACTTCCCTAATCTAGCGAGGGAAACAAACATTCGTGTCCAAGAGGCAGAGAGGACCCCTCCCAAGTTCAACCATGACAAACCTACACCACGTCACGTCATAGTGCAATTCGCAAATATTAGATGCAAGGATACAGTATTGAAAGTGGCCAGGGCAAAGAAATTTCTCACGTACCAAGGCAAAAGCATCAGAATTACGTCAGACCTGTCTACACAGACCTGGAATGAGAGAAAGGGTTGGGGAAGCATATTTAAAGCTCTTTCAGAGAAAAACATGCAGCCAAGGATCCTTTATCCAGCAAGGCTGTCATTCAGAATTGATGGAGAAATAAAGACATTTCAGAATCACCAGTCACTAACCAATTTTGTAACCATGAAACCAGCCCTACAGGAGATATTACGGGGGGTTCTATAAAAGTAAAAAGGCCCCAAGAGTGATACAGAACAGAAAGTCACAGCCAATACAAAGACTTTACTGGCAACATGGCAACATTAAAATCATATCTCTCAGTAATCAGTCTTAATGTAAATGGTTTGAACCATCCCATAAAATGGCACAGGGTTGCAGATTGGATAAAAAGAAATGACCCATCCATTTGCTGTCTACAAGAGACCCATTTCAAACCCAAAGATGCATTCAGACTGAGAGTAAGGGGATGGAGTACCATCTTTCACGCAAATGGACCTCAAAAGAAAGCTGGGGTAGCAATTCTCATATCAGATAAATTGGATTTTAAACTACAGACTATAGTTAGAGATGCAGAAGGGCACTATATTATTCTTAAGGGAAGTATTCAACAAGTGGATATGACAATTATAAATATATATGCCCCCAACAGGGGAGCAGCAAGATACACAAGCCAACTCTTAACCAGAATAAAGAGACATATAAATAAAAATACATTAATAGTAGGGGACCTTAACACTCCACTATCAGAAATAGACAGAACACCCTGGCAAAAACTAAGCAAAGAATCAAAGGCTTTGAATGCCATACTCGACGAGTTGGACCTCATAGATATATATAGAACACTACACCCCAGAACCAAAGAATACTCATTCTATTCTAATGCCCATGGAACATTCTCAAGAATAGACCATGTTCTGGGACACAAAACAGGTCTCAACCAATACCAAAAGATTGAAATTATCCCCTGCATATTCTCAGACCACAACGCTCTGAAATTGGAACTCAACCACAAGGAAAAATTTGGAAGAAACTCAAACACTTGGAGACTAAGAACCATCCTGCTCAGGAATGACTCGATAAACCAGGAAATCAAAAATCAAACTAAACAATTTATGGAGACCAATGAGAATGAAAATACAACAGTCCAAAACCTATGGGATACTGCAAAGGCAGTCCTAAGGGGGAAATACATAGCCATCCAAGCCTCACTCAAAAGAATAGAAAAATCTAAAATGCAGTTTTTATATTCTCACCTCAAGAAGCTGGAACAGCAACAGAGGGACAGGCCTAATCCACGCACAAGGAAGCAGTTGACCAAAATTAGAGCTGAAATCAATCAAGCAGAAACCAGAAGTACAGTAGAGCAGATCAACAGGACTAGAAGCTGGTTCTTGGAGAGAATCAATAAAATTGACAGACCACTGGCAAGAATTATCCAAAAGAAAAGAGAAAGGACCCAGATTATTAAAATTATGAATGAAAAAGGAGAGGTCACGACGAGCACCATTGAAATTGGAAGGATTATTAGAAATTTTTATCAACAGCTATATGCCAATAAACTAAGCAATCTGGAAGAGATGGAATCCTTCCTGGAAACCTATAAACTACCAAGATTGAAAAAGGAAGAAATTGATTTCTTAAACAGGCCAATTAATTATGAAGAAATTGAGTCAGTGATAAACAACCTTCCAAATAACAAAACTCCAGGCCCGGATGGTTTTCCTGGGGAATTCTACCAAACATTCAAAGAAGAAATAATACCTATTCTCCTAAAGCTATTTCAAAAAATAGAAACAGAAGGAAAGCTACCAAACTCATTCTATGAGGCCAATATTACCTTGATCCCCAGACCAGGCAAAGACCCCCTCAAAAAGGAGAATTACAGACCGATTTCCCTAATTAATATGGACTCCAAAATCCTCAGCAAGATACTTGCTAATAGAATCCAACTGTACATTAAAAGGATTATCCATCACGATCAATTGGGATTCATACCTGGGATGCAAGCATGGTTCAATATTCGCAAATCAATCAGCGTGATACATCATATCAACAAGAAAAGATTCAGGAACCATATGATCCTCTCAATCAATGCCAAAAAAGCATTTGACAAAATACAGCATCCTTTCTTGATTAAAACCCTTCAGAGTGTAGGAATAGAAGGTACATTTCTCAATCTCATAAAAGCCATCTATGAAAAGCCTACTGCAAATATTATTCTCAATGGGGAAAAGCTGGAAGCCTTTCCCTTAAGATCAGGAACTCGACAAGGATGCCCACTCTCGCCACTATTATTCAACATAGTACTAGAAGTCCTTGCAACAGCAATCAGACGACAAAAAGGGATCAAAGGTATTCAAATCGGCAAAGAAGAAGTCAAAATGTCTCTCTTCGCAGATGACATGATACTCTATATGGAAAACCCAAAAGTAGCCACTCCCAAACTATTAGAAGTTATAGAGCAATTCAGTAACGTGGCGGGATACAAAATAAATGCTCAGAAATCAGTTGCATTTCTATACACGAATAACGAGACCGAAGAAAGAGAAATTAGGGAATCCATCCCATTTACAATAGCACCAAAAACCATACGTTACCTTGGAATTAACTTAACCAGAGACGTAAAGGACCTATATTCTAGAAACTATAAATCACTCTTGAAAGACATTGAGGAAGACATAAAAAGATGGAAAGATATTCCATGCTCATGGATCAGAAGAATTAACATAGTTAAAATGTCCATGCTACCCAGAGCAATCTACACTTTCAATGCTATCCCGATCAAAATACCAAGGACATTTTTCAAAGAACTGGAAAAAACAGTCCTTAAATTTGTATGGAAACAGAAAAGGCCCCGAATCTCCAAGGAACTGTTGAAAAGGAAAAACAAAGCTGGGGGCATCACAATGCTGGATTTTGAGCTGTACTACAAAGCTGTGATCACAAAGACAGCATAGTACTGGCACAAAAACAGACACATAGACCAATGGAACAGAATAGAGAGCCCAGAAATGGACCCTCGGCTCTTTGGGCAACTAATATTTGATAAAGCAGGAAAAAACATCCGGTGGGAAAAAGACAGTCTCTTCAATAAATGGTGCTGGGAAAATTGGAGAGCTACCTTCAAAAGAATGAAACTTGACCACTATCTCACACCATACACAAAAATAAACTCCAAATGGATGAAAGACCTCGATGTGAGACAGGAATCCATCAAAATTCTAGAGGAGAACATAGGCAACAACCTCTACGACATTGGCCAAAGCATCCTTTTTCATGACACATCCCCAAAGGCAAGAGAAACAAAAGATAAAATGAATTTATGGGACTTCATCAAGATTAAAAGTTTCTGCACATCCAAGGAAACAGTCAGAAAAACTAAAAGGCAGCCCACGGAATGGGAGAATATATTTGCAAATGACACTACAGATAAAGGACTGGTATCCAAGATCTACAAAGAACTTCTCAAACTCAATACACGAGAAACAAATAAACAAATCAAAAAATGGGCAGAAGATATGAACAGACACTTTTCCAATGAAGACATACAAATGGCTAACAGACACATGAAAAAATGTTCAAAATCATTAGCCATCAAGGAAATTCAAATCAAAACCACACTGAGATACCACCTTACGCCAGTTAGAATGGCAAAAGTAGACAAGGCAAGAAACAACAATTGTTGGAGAGGATGTGGAGAAAGGGGATCCCTCCTACATTGTTGGTGGGAATGCAAGTTGGTACAGCCACTCTGGAAAACAGTGTGGAGGTCCCTTAAAAAGTTCAAAATTGAGCTACCCTATGATCCAGCCATTGCACTACTGGGTATTTACCCCAAAGATACAGATGTAGTGAAGAGAAGGGCCATATGCACCCCAATGTTCATAGCAGCAATGTCCACAATACCTAAATTGTGGAAGGAGCCGAGATGCCCTTCAACAGATGACTGGATTAAGAAGTTGTGGTCCATATATACGATGGAATATTACTCAGCTATCAGAAAGAACGAGTTCTCAACATTTGCTACAACATGGACGGCACTGGAGGAGATAATGCTAAGTGAAATAAGTCAAGCAGAGAAAGACAACTATCATATGATTTCTCTCATCTATGGAACATAAGAACTAGGATGATCGGTAGGGGAAGAAAGGGATAAAGAAAGGGGGGGTAATCAGAAGGGGGAATGAAACATGAGAGACTATGGACTATGAGAAACAAACTGAGGACTTCAGGGGGGAGGGGGGTGGGGGAATGGGATAGGCCGGTGATGGGTAGTAAGGAGGGCACATATTGCATGGTGCACTGGGTGTTATACACAACTAATGAATCATCGAGCCTTACATCGGAAACCGGGGATGTACTGTATGGTGACTAACATAATATAATAAAAAATCATTTAAAAAAAAAAGAAAGAAAGAATCATCCACTATGATCAAATAGGATTTATTCTGGGGTGCAAAGATGGTTCTATATTTGTAAATCAATCAATGTGATACACAATATCAACAAAATGAAGGCTAAAAATCATATGACCATCTCAATATATGCAGAGAAAGAACTTTACAAAATTCGGGATCCATTTACAAGCCCACAAGCCTGCACACAAAGGGCAGTAATCCCAAACCCTTGGACTTCCCCAGGAGGATTGCAGAGGGCACAAACCGCAGGAATCTGTGAAGTTTGGCACACACAAAAGTGAAGAACTGTTTGTTCCAGAAGGTTTACTGAAGAGGGGCTTCCATGACCTCTGGCTTTGGTCCAGAGATTGGGGAACAGCCATTTTTATTCTGATCCTCTAAAGAGGCTCCAGGGCACAAAAGCCACACAGAGGACCATCTAATACTGTGCCCAGCCCCCTGGAAAGAGGTGGTACAACTATACCCAAGCAAAGACACCTGGGGAGCAGCACAGCAGGCCCCTCCCCCAGAAGAGCAAAGGAAAGAACAGGTGGACAAATACTTTATGGATCCCACAAGACTGTAAAACTCCAGCGCCAGGGGAAAATAGCATATTGAGCTTGAGATTTTTTTCCTCATCATTCATTTATCTTTCAGTCTAAAATTTTCCATTTCTTTTCTTTCTTTTTTTCCTATTTCAACTAGTCTCTTATTTTACCAACTTTTTAAAAGTCACTTTTTAAATTTTATTGTTTATATCTACATCTTATACATAAACGCCTCATTTTTGGCTTTTTTCACTCTTTTTCACTCTATTCAATTTTATTTCTGCATATATATATATATAGGTTTTGCTTTCTTTGCAATTTGAGATTGTGTCCAGTGTCTTCTTTTTTTTTTAAGGTATTTTTAAATTTTAATTTAATGTTTTTTTATTATATTTTGTTAGTCACCACACAGTACATCCCTGGTTTCTGATGTAAAGTTCTATGATTCATTAGTTGCACATAACACCCAGTGCACCATGCAATACGTGCCCTCCTTACTGCCCAGCACCGGTTTATCCTATTCCTCCACTACCCTCCCTCTGAAGCCCTCAGTTTGTTTCTCAGGGACCATAGTCTCTCATGCTTCATTCCCCCTTCTGATTACCCCCCCTTTCTTTATCCCTTTCTTCCCCTACCGATCTTCCTAGTTCTTATGTTCCATAGATGAGAGAAATCATATGATAATTGTATTCCCTGCTTGACTTATTTCACTTAGCATTATCTCCTCCAGTGCCGTCCATGTTGCAGCAAATGTTGAGAACTCATTCTTTCTGATAGCTCAGTAATATTCCATTGTATATATGGACCACATCTTAATCCAGTCATCTGTTGAAGGGCATCTCGGCTCCTTCCACAATTTAACTATTGTGGACAATGCTGCTATGAACATTGGGGTGCATATGGCCCTTCTCTTCACTACGACTGTATCTTTGGGGTAAATACACAGTAGTGCAATGGCTGGGTCATAGGGTAGCTCAATTTTTAATTTTTAAGGGACCTCCACACTGTTTTCCAGAGTGGCTGTACCAACTTGCATTCCCACCAACAATGTAGGAGGGATCCCCTTTCTCCACAGACTCTCCAGCAATTGTTGTTTCTTGCCTTGTCCATTTTTGCCATTCTAACTGGCGTAAGGTGGTATCTTAGTGTGGTTTTGATTTGAATTTCCCTGATGGCTAATGATTTTGAACATTTTTTCATGTGTCTGTTAGCCATTTGTATGTCTTCATTGGAAAAGTGTCTGTTCATATCTTCTGCCCATTTTTTGATTTGTTTATTTGTTTCTCGTGCATTGAATTTGAGAAGTTCTTTGTAGATCTTGGATACCAGTCTTTTATCTGTAGCATCAATTGGAAATATATTGTCCCATTCTGTGGGCTGCCTCTTAGTTTTTTTGACTGTTTCCTTGGCTGTGCAGAAGCTTTTTATCTTGATGAAGTCCCACAAGTTCATTTTATCTTTTGTTTCTCTTGCCTTTGGAGATGTGTCATGAAAAAGGTTGCTTTAGCCGATGTCATAGAGGTTGCTGCCTATGTTCTCCTCTAGGATTTTGATGTATTCCTGTCTCACATCGAGGACTTTCATCCATTTGGAGTTTATTTTTGTGTATGGTGTGAAAGAGTGGTCAAGTTTCATTCTTTTGAATGTAGCTCTCCAATTTTCCCAGCACCATTTATTGAAGAGACTGTCTTTTTTCCAGTGGATGTTTTTTGCTGCTTTATCAAAGATTAGTTGCCCAAAGAGCTGAGGGTCATCTCTGGGTTCTCTATATTGATTCATTGGTCTATGTGTCTGTTTTTGTGCCAGTACCATGCTGTCTTTGTGATCATAGCTTTGTAGTACAGCTCGAAATCCAGCATTGTGATGCCCCTAGCCTTCTTTTTCCTTTTCAACAGTTCCTTGGTGAATCGGGGCCTTTTCTGGTTCCATACAAATTTAAGGACTATTTGTTCCAGTTCTTTGAAAAATGTCATCGGTATTTTGATTGGGATAGCATTGAAAGTGTAGATTGCTCTGGGTAGCATGGACATTTTAACTATGTTAAATCTTCCGATCCATGAGCATGGAATATTTTTTCATCTTTTGTGTCTTCTTCAATGTCTTTCAAGAGTGATTTATAGTTTCTCGAATATAGATCCTTTACGTCGCTGGTTAAGTTAATTCCAAGGTAGCGTATGGCTTTTGGTGCTATTGTAAATGGGACTGATTCCCTAATTTCTCTTTCTTCAGTCTCATTATTTGTGTATAGAAATGCAACTGATTTCTGAGCATTGATTTTGTATCCCACCACATTACTGAATTGCTCTATAACTTCTAATAGTTTGGGAGTGGATTCTTTTGGGTTTTCCATATAGAGTATCATGTCATCTGCGAAGAGAGACATTTTGACTTCTTCTTTGCCGATTTGGATACCTCTTATCCCTTTTTGTTGTCCGATTGCTGTTGCAAGGACTTCTAGTACTATGTTGAATAATAGTGGCGAGAGTGGGCATCCTTGTCGAGTTCCTGATCTTAAGGGAAAGGCTTCCAGCTTTTCCCCATTGAGAATGATATTTGCTGTAGGCTTTTCATAAATGGCTTTTATGAAATTGAGGAATGTACCCTCTATCCCTACACTCTGAAGGGTTTTAATCAAGAAAGTATGCTGTATTTTGTCAAATGCTTTTTCTGCATCAATTGAGGGGATCATATGGTTCTTGAGTCTTTTCTTGTTGATATGATGTATCATGCTGATCGATTTGCGAATGTTGAACCACCTTGCATCCCAGGGATGAATCCCACTTGGTCATGATGGATAATCCTTTTAATGTACTGTTGGATTCTATTAGCCAGGACCTTGTTGAGGATTTTGGCGTCCATATTCATTAGGGAAATTGGTCTGTAATTCTCCTTTTTGATGGGGTCTTTGCCTGGTTTGGAGATCAAGGTAATATTGGCCTCATAGAATGAGTTTGGTAGCTTTCCTTCTGTTCCTATTTTTTGAAATAGCTTTAGGAGTATGGTATTATTTCTTCTTTGAATGTTTGGTAGAATTCCCCAGGAAAACCGTCCATGCCTGGAGTTTTGTTATTTGGAAGGTTGTTTATCACTGGCTCAATCTCTTCATAATTAATTGGCCTGTTTAAAAAATCAATTTCTTCCTGTTTCAGTCTTGGTAGTTTGTAGGTTTCCAGGAAGACCTCCATCTCTTCCAGATTTCTTAAATTATTGGCATATAGCTGTTGATAAAAGTTTCTAATAATCCTTCCAATTTCATTGGTGTTGGTTGTGACCTCTCCTTTTTCATGCATAATTTTATTAATTTGGGTCCTTTCTCTATTCTTTTGGATAAGTCTTGCCAGTGGTCTGTCAATTTTATTAATTCTCTCCAAGAACCAGTTACTAGTTCTGTTGATCTGCTCTACTATACTCCTGGTTTCTAATTCATTGATTTCTGCTCTAATCTTGGGCAACTGCTTCCTTGTGCGTGGATTAGGCCTGTCCCTCTGTTGCTGTCCCAGCTTCTTGAGGTGATAATATAAAAACTGCATTTTATATATATTTTTAAAGATTTTATTTATTTATTTGACAGAGATAGAGTCAGCCAGCGAGAGGGGGAACACAACCAGGGGGAGTGGGAGAGGAAGAAGCAGGCTCATAGTGGAGGAGCCTGATGTGGGGCTCAATTCCATAATGCCGGGATCATGCCCTGAGGCGAAGGCAGATGCTTTACCACTGTGCCACCCAGGAGCCCTTAAAAACTGCATTTTAGATTTTTCTGTTCTTTTGAGTGAGGCTTGGATGGCTATGTATTTCCCCCTTAGGCTTGCCTTTGCAGTATCCCATAGGTTTTGGACCATTGTGTTTTCATTCTCTTTGGTCTCCATAAATTGTTTAGTTTGATTTTTGATTTCCTGGTTTATCAAGTCATTCCTGAGTAGGATGGTTCTTAGTCTCCAAGTGTTTGAGTTTCTTCCAAATTTTTCCTTGTGGTTGAGTTCCAATTTCAGAGCGTTGTGGTCTGAGAGTATGCAGGGAATAATTTCACTCTTTTGGTATCATTTGAGACCTGTTTTGTGACCCAGAATACGGTCTATTCTTGAGAATGTTCCATGGGCATTAGAATAGAATGAATATTCTTTGGTTCTGGGGTGTAGTGTTCTATATATATCTATGAGGTCCAATACGTTGAGCATGGCATTCAAAGCTCTTGTTTCTTTGCTGATTTCTTGCTTAGGTGATCTTTCTATTGCTGATAGTGGAGTGTTGAGTTCCCTTACTATTAACGTATTTTTATCTATATGTCTCTTTATTGTGGTTAAGAGTTGGCTTGTGTATCTTGCTGCTCCCCTGTTGGGGGCATATATGTTTATAATTGTCATATCCACTTGTTGGATACATCCTTTAAGAATAATATAGTGCCCTTCTGTTTCTCTAACTATAGTCTTTAGTTTAAAATCCAATCTGTCTGATATGAAAATTGCTACCCCAGCTTTCTTTTGAGGTCCATTGGCATAAAAGATGGTATTCCATCCCTTTACTTTCAGTCTGAATGTATCCTTAGGTTCGAAATGAGTCTCTTGTAGACAGCAAATGGATGAGTCATATCTTTTTGTCCAATCTGCAACTCTGTGGCACTTTATGGGAGCATTTATGCCATTTACATTGAGACTGATTATTGAGAGATATGATTTTAATGATGCCATGTTGCCAGTGAAGTCTTTGTTTCTATAGATTGTGACTTTCTGTTCTGTATCACCCCTGGGGCCTTTTTACTTTTCTAGAACCCCCCTTAATATCTCCTGTAGGGCTGGTTTCGTAGTTATGAATTTGGTCAATGACTGCCGATTCTGGAAGGTCTTTATTTCTCTGTCAATTCTGTATGACAGCCTTGCTGGATAAAGGATCCTTGGCTGCATGTTTTTCTCTGAAAGAGCTTTAAAATGCCTCCCAACCCTTTCTCTCATTCCAGGTCTGAGTAGACAGGTCTGACATAATTCTGACACCTTTGCCTTGGTACGTGAGAAATTTGTTTGCCCTGGCCACTTTCAATACTGTATCCTTGGATCTAAGATTAGTGAATTGCACTATGATGTGACGTGGTGTAGGTTTGTCTTAGTTGAGCTTGGGAGGGGTCCTCTCTGCCTCTTGGACATGAATGTTTGTTTCCCTTGCTAGATTAGGGAAGTTTTCAGCTACAATTTGTTCAAATATCTCTTCTAGACCTCTGTTTTTCTCCACCCCCTCGGGGATGCCGATGATTCTGACATTGGAATGTTTCATTGAGTCAGTAATCTCCCATAACTTACATTCCTGAGCATGGATTTTTTTGAGTCCAGATTCTATTTTAGCTCTTTCTTCTACTAATCTATCCTCCAATTCGTTGAGACGTTCTTCTGCCTCATTTACCCTGGCCGTCAGAGCCTATAGTTTTGACTGCATTTGGCTCATAGAATTTTTAATTTCTGCCAGATTCACTCTCATTTCCACCCTTAGAGATTCTATATTCTCATTAACATTTTTGTTAATACTTTTTTCAAGTCCACACATCCTCTTGACCATTGTTACTCTGAATTCCATTTCTGATAATTTGGTTATATCCATATCCATTAGCTCTGTGGCAGAGGCCACAGACTCATTGTCTTTTCTTTGCTGGGATGGATTTCCTTCTCATCATTCTGATGAGGAGAGGTTGTGGGGTTGTCCAGAGCCCAAATTATTGACCAGGACCCAGGCCATGTGCCCTTGTTTTATTGGGATCTTAGGGATATGGGCTTCTTGATTTTTCAGTCTGCCTTCTGGGGGAGGGGCCTGCCACTCCGATACTCAGGCAACCCTGTTTGAGTAGAATCTCCATTTCCCCTGAGAGGGGGGATGGGGATGGGCACACTGTGCTCCGGTATTTCCAGGCTTTTGTTCTCTGGCAGCTTTCCCTGGCAGTTTGCTCTGCCTCTTCTGAGAGTCAGAGCTGCAGTGGCCAAATCTCAGCCTCTGTCTCAGAACAGAGGGATCACGGACTGTTCTCCACTGATGTTCTGGCCACTTTAACTCTGTTTCTGTTTGTGCTGCTAAAAACCCTGCAGCATCCCGGGATGTGTGCCCCACACCCGGCATCCCAGCCCTCACTTCCAGGGCTGGCGCGTCTCTGTCCTTTGTGTTTCGAACACCACCATCCGCCCCCACGCTCCTGGAGTTCCCGGTCTCAGTCTGGTTCCAGTGAGCGCACCGGAGCTCTGGTTTTCAGTCTGGTCGCGCATTCCCTGGCTCATGGTCTTAGTCTGCTCTCTCGCGGCTGCCAGTCTGCGAGTCCGCCCGCTCCCCCATGCAGGTGGCTACCACCTCCTGGCGCCTGAACATGGCGGCTCCCTCCCCCTTCTGTTTATCTTCTGATATCTGTGCGTGGTTTCACGGCTCCCCGTTTCATACCTCAATACTCAACACTGGAGATGTTCATTTGTAGAGATCCAGACGTATCTTCCCCATCTCATGGGGAATTCCATGGATGTTCAGGCTGGTCTGTTACCTATCCAACTCGACTCGGCAGACGGGCTGAAAAAGGGGTCCCCTACTCCTCCGCCATCTTAACCATCCCCCAAGGTCTAGAGTCTTCTAACACACAAGCCAAAATACACTCAGAAACAAGTAGATCATTCTGTTTTGTCCACCTTGTGAGAGTATAGTCTTGCTTCCTGCCCCCCCTTTTCTCTTTTTTGTTCTGTTTTGCTTTGTATTTGTTTGCATTTCTGTTTTGGTTTCTGACCACTTTGGATTTGTCTAGTGTGTATTTTGCTTGGGTCGTGGCTGATATTTTTGATTCTGCTCCCTCACTCACCATTCTTCTCTGGGTAAAAGGACTAGAAGGAGGAATTCACAACAAAAGAGAGAACCAGAGTTAATATTTTCTTTCACAGATCTAATCTATATGAATATAAGTAAGATGGAATTCAGGATAGCAATTATAAAGTTTATAGCTAAGCTTGAAAAAATGCATAAAAGACAGTAGAGAATCTCTTAGTGCAGAAATGAGATCTAATCAGACTGAACATAAAAATTTTATAACTGAGATGTAGTCTAAATTGGATGTTCAAACAGCTAGGGTGAATGAGACAGAAGAGAACGTAAGTGATCTTGAAGACAGGCAGATGGAAAAGTAGGAAGTTGAGGAAAAGAGAGAAAAACAACTCAAAGCCTGTGAAGAAAGCCTCTAAGATATTAATGATGCCCTGAAATGAACCAATGTCAGAATTTTGGGGGTGTCTGAGGGAGAAGAGAGAGAGAGAGGGAGGGCCAGAAAGTATATTTGAGCAAATCGTAGCTGAGAAATTCCCTAATCCAGGGAAGGAAACAACATTCATGTCCAAGAGGCAGAGAGGACCCCTCTTAAAAGCAATAAAAGTAGATCAACACCCCAACATATAATAGTGAAGCTTACAAATTTTAGAGAAAGAGACTCTTAAGAGCAGCTTGAGACAAAAGGCTGCTTACTTACAGAGGGAGGAACATCAGATTAACATCAGACCTCTCCACAGAAACCTGTCAGGCCAGAAGAAGCTGGAAAGATATATTTAAGATACTAGTTGAGTAGAAAATGCAGCCAAGAATACTTTAGTGAGAAGGTTATGAATCAGAATGGAAGGAGAGATAAAGAGCTTCCAGGTCAGAGAGAACTGAAAGAATATGTGACCACCAAGCCGTCCCTGCAAGAAATATTAAGGGGGATCATGTAAGCAAAAAGAAAGTCCAAGAGTAACAGAGACCAAAAAGAAACAGAGACAATCTACAGAAACAGGGAATTTACAGGCAATACTATGGCATTAAATTCATATATTTCAGTAGTTACTCTGAATGTAAATGGGCTGAATGCTCCAATCAAAAGACAAAGGGTACCAGATTAGATAAAAAAGCAAGACCCATTCATATGTTGTCTACAAGAGACTCATTTTAGACCTAAAGACACCTCCAGACTTGAACCAAGGGGGTGAAGAAGGATTTACCATGCTAATAGACCTCAAAAGAGAGCTGGGGTAGCAATCCTCATAACAGACAAACTAGATTTTAAACCAAAGACTGTAGTAAGAGATGTAGAGGGACACTATATCATACTTAAAGGGTCTATCCAACAAGAAGATCTAACAATTGTGAGTATTTATGCCCCCAACGTGGAAGCAGACAACTACATAAACCAATTAATAACCAAACTAAAGAAACACATTGATAATACTACATCAATAATGGGGGACTTAAAAACTGCACTCACAGCAATGGACAGATCATCTAAACAGAAAGTCAACAAAGAAACAAGAGCTTTGAACGACACACTGGATCTGATGGACTTCACAGATATATTCTATCCTAAAACAACAGAATACTCATTCTTCTCAAGTGAACATGGAACTTTCTTCAGAATAGATCACATACTGGGTCACAAATCAGTTCTCAGCTGATACCAAAAGATTGAGATTATTCCCTGAATTTTTTCAGACCTCAGTGCTTTAAAACTGGAACTCAATCACAAGATTAAGTTTGGAAGGAACTCATACACTTGGAGGTTAAAGAGCATCCTACTAAAGAATGAATGGGTCAACCAGGAAATTAAAGAAGAATTTTAGAAATTCGTTCATTAAAATGAAAAACATCAGTTCAAAATATTTGGGATACAGCAAAGGCAGTCCTAAGAGGAAAGTATATTACAATATAAGCCTCTCTCAAAAAATTAGAAAAATCTGAAATATACAAGCTAATCTTATACCTACAGGAGCTGGAGAATGAACAGCAAATAAAGCCTAAACAAAGCAGGAGAAGAGAAATAATAAAGATTAGAGCAGAGATCAATGAAATAGAAACCAGTAGAACAGATCAACAAAACTAGAAGCTGGCTCTTTGAAAGAATTAATAAGATCAATAAACCATTGGCCAGACTCATCCAAAAGAAAAGAGAAAGGACCCAAATTAATAAAATCATGAATGAAAGGGGCGAGATCATGACCAACACCAGGGAAATATAAATAATCTCAAGAACATATGGTGAGCAACTATATGCCAACAAATTAGGCAATCTGGAAGAAATGGATGCACTCCTGGAAACTTATAAACTCCAAAGACTGAAGCAGACCATCTGAACAGAGCCATAACCAGGCCAGATGACATCCCAGGGGAATTCTACCAAACATTTAAAGAAGAAATAATACCTATTCTACTGAAGCTGCTTCAATAGAAATGGAGGGAGAACTTCCAAACTCGTTCTATGAGGCCAGCATTACCTTGATCCTAAAACCAAAGACCCCATCTAAATGGAGAATTACAGACCAATATCCCTGATTAATAAGGATGCCAAAATGCTCACCAAGATACTAGCCAATAGGATCTAACAGTACATTAAAAGGATTGTTCACTACGATGAAGTGGGATTTATTCCTGGAATGCCAGGTGGTTCAACATTTGCAAATCAATCAACATGATAGATCACATTAATAAAAGAAAAGACAAAAACCATGTGATCCTCTCAACTGATGCAGAAAAAGCATTTGACAAAATACAGCATCCTTTCTTGATTAAAACTCTTCAAAGTATAAGGATAGAGGGAACATACCTCAATATCATAAAAGTCATCTATGAAAAGCCAACAGCAAATATCATTCTCAATGAGAAGAAACCAAGAGCTTTTCCCTTAAGGTCAGGAACATGACGGGGATGCCTATTGTTTTTTTATTTTTTAAGATTTTATTTCTTATTTTGACAGAGAGAGCACAAGCAGGGGGAGAAGCAGGCAGAGGAAGAGGCAGAAGCAGGCTCCCCACTGAGCAGAGAGCCCAATGAGAGGCTCAATCCCAGGGCCCTGGGATCATGACCTAAGCCAAAGACACCGCTTAACTGACTGAGCCACCCAGGCTCCCCTAGGGATGCCCACTCTTACCATTATTATTCAACATAGTACTAGAAGTCCCAGCTTCAGCAATCAGACAACTATGACCACAAAATAAATTAAAAACATCCAAATTGGCAAAGAGATAGTCAAACTCTCTATCTTTGCAGATGACATGATACTTAATGTGGAAAACCCAAAGGACTCCACCCCAAAATTGCTAGAACTCACACAGCAATTCAGAAACATGGCAGGATACAAAATCAATGCACATAAATCAGTGGCATTTCTGTATACGAACAATGTGACTGAAGAAAGAGAAATTAAGGAATCAATCCCATTTACAATTGCACCAAAAACTATAAGATATTAGGAATAAAACTAACCAAAGAGGTAAAGGATCTGTATTCTAGAAACTACAGAACACTTATGAAAGAAATTGACACAAAGAGATGGAAAAGCTCATGGATTGGAAGAATAAACATTGTGAAAATGTCTATGCTGCCCAGAGCAACCTACACATTAAATGTAATCTCTATCAAAATACCATCAACATTTTTCACAGAACTGGAACAGACAATCCTCAAATTGTTTATGGAACCAGAAAAGACCCTGAATTGCCAGGGGAATGTTGAAAAAGAAAACCAAATCTGGAGGCATCACAATGCCTGACTACAAGCTGTGTTACAAAGCTGTGATCATCAAGACAGCAGGGTACTGGCACAAAAACAGACACATAGGTCAATGGAACAGAATAGAGAACCCAAAATGACCTTCAACTCTATGGTCAATTAATCTTCAACAAAGCAGGAAAGACTATCCAATGGAAAAAGGACAGTCTCTTCAATAAATGGTGCTGGGAAAATTGGACAGCCACATGCAGAAGAATGAAACTAGACCATTCTCTTACACCATACACAAAGATAAACTCAAAATGGATGAAAGACCCAAATGTGACTGGATTAAGAAGTTGTGGTCCATATATATAATGGAATATTATTCAGCTATCAAAAAGAAAGATTTCTCAACATTTGCTGCAACATGGATGGCACTGGAAGAGATAATGCTAAGTGAAATAAGTCAAGCAGAGAAAGACAATTATCATATGGTTTCTCTCATCTATGGAACATAAGAACTAGGAAGATCGGTAAGAGAAGAAAGGGATAAAGAAAGGGGGGTAATCAGAAGGGGAAATGAAGCATGAGAGACTATGGACTATGAGAAACAAACTGAGGGTTTCAGAGGGGAGGGGGGTGGGGGAATGGGATAGGCTGGTGATGGGCAGTAAGGAGGGCACGTATTGCATTGTGCACTGGGTGTTATACGCAACTAATGAATCATGGAACTTTACATCAAAAACCAGGGATGTACTGTATGGTGACTAACATAATATAATAAAAAAATATTAAAAAAAAAGAAAAAGAGAAACAAAAAGGAAAGAGAAACAGAGAACAAGATGGACAAATAGAACACAATTAGAAAATAATATCCTTAATTCTAACCATATCAATAATAACATTAATCATAAATGTTATATACACCCCCCAATAAAAGGGGATTTTAGGGGTCTGAGTGGCTCAGTTGGTTAGGCATATGACTCTTGATTTTAGCTCAGGTCTTGATCTCAGGGCTGTGAGTTTAAGCCCCATGTTGGGGCTACTTAAGTAGCCCCTTCTTTAAGCTTAATTAAAAAGAGAATATATATATAAATATATATATAAATAAAATAATATACATATAAATAAAATAAATATATATATAAATAAAAAGAGAATATATATAAAGAGAATATATAATATATTAAGAGAATATATATATATATTAAGAGATCATCAGAGAGAATAATAATGAGAAACTAAAACTCTCATACATGACTAGTGGGAGTATTAATGTATATTCATTTTGGAAAACAGTTTGGCAAATTCTTAAAAAGCTAAACAAACACCTACCATATAATTCAGACTATGTACTCTTAAGAACTTAACAAAGAATAATGAAAGCATACATTCATACAGACTTGCATAGGAATGTTTATAGCAGATCTATTTGTAATAGTTATAAACTGGAAACAAACCACAAAACTATCAACATGTGAATGTGTGAACAAATTGTGGACTGTTGATACACTCAACAACATAAACTAATCTCAAAATAATTATGGCTGTGTGAAGAAGCCAGACAGAAGAAGAGTACAGATTGTATTATTTCATTTATCTAAAATTCTGCTAATTTCAAATTAATCTATAATGACAGAATGCTGACTAATGATTGCCTGAAGACTGAAGTGAGGGAAGACAGAAGAGAAGGGTTGTAAGGCAACATGAGTAAGTATTTGGGATTGTGGATATGTTCATTATCTTGGCTGTGGTGATGGTTACACTGTTAGAACACTTATTAAATTGTATACTTAGAAATGTAGTTTCTATAGTTTATTGTATGTGAATTATACTTCAATAAGCTGCCCAAAACAAAACAAAATAGAGAAAAAGCTATATAATATTTACCCATGGATATATTAAAAATCAATTTTTCTCTTACAGAAATAACCATTGCTGGGGCCAAATAATTGAAGAGGAGTCTCACAAAGCTCTATCTGCTCCAGAAAAACCTTGGGAATACCTTCACCAATATGTGCAGCTTTCATGTAACAAATTGTCTTACAGACCATCATGTCTTAGTTCCATCATGTTCAGTAAATTTGTTTTTATCGTTCACCAAAGAAGCTCAAGATTCCTACATCATTCATCATCTAACTCTCCTCCCTTTATGACTCTGTATATTCCCTAATTTGACTCTGTCTCCCACCCTCCCCCAACTCTACACATCCTTCCACATTTTCCTCTGGGGTTCTTGAATTGTCATTAGTAAAATCCATTGATGCTACTCGGTATTTACCCCAAAGAAAGAGATGTAGTGAAAAGAAGGGGCACGTGCACCCCAATGTTCATAGAAGCAACGTGCAATAGCCAAACTGTGGAAGGAGGTGAGATGTCCTTCAACAGATGAATGGATAAAGATGATGTGGTCCATATATACAATGGAATATTACTTAGCCATCAAAAAGGATGAATACTTACCATTTGCATTGACATAGATGGAACTGGAGGGTATTATGCTAAGTGAAATAAGTCAAGCAGGGAAAGAGAATTATCATATGGTTTCACTCATATGTGGAACATAAGGAACAGCATGGAGGATCATAGGGGAAGAGAGGAAAAACTGAATGGGAAGATATCAGAGAGGGAGATAAAACATGAGAGACTCTGGGCTCTGAGAAACAAACTGAGGGTTACAGAAGAGAGGGGTTGGGGGAATGGGGTAACCAGGTGATTGGTATTAAGGAGGAGTGTTCATTATGTGATGAGCATTGGGTGTTATATGAAACTAATGAATTGTTGAACACTATATCAAAAACTAATGATGTACTATATGTTGGCTAATTGAACATAATAAAAATATCCATTGTATGCTCAACATCTCTTCTGAACATAATCTTTACCTTCCTTCTCTGAGACTTGGTTGTCCCTTGAGAATGCCTCTTTCTTTGTAGCCTTCTGTAATGGTAGATATTTTCTTTCCTCTTTTGTCACTTGGCCTGAGGGTGTAGATAACTCTGCTTCTCCTTGCCACTTTTATACCATTGCCCTTTCCTCTTCCCTCAAACCCCAAGTTTGCTAAAGCTCATGTCAATGAACTCATTATCTTCTCTCTCTCCTTGCAGATATCTATATAGACCTCTGAGTTATACTTCCTAACCGTTATTTTAGGACCTGGCTCACACTCTCTCTCTCTAACGCTAGTCTTGTCATTATTCTTATTGATTGGATATCCACACTGTGGCAGATTTTATTTCCCCAAAATGACCACAACAATATTTCCCATTCTACATGTTCTTCTACAATGTTTTATGTTCCCATCAAGAGCTGGGATCTGTTCTCCCTACTCCTTTGAATCTATGTGGGCCCTGAGATTGCTTCTACTAATGGAATATGGTAGATATGACACTGCATCAGTTTGGGTATAACCCTTTACCAGCTTTGGAGCTTCTGATTTCTACCTTTTGGAATGCTCACTCTTGGGACACTTCTCTTTGGAAACCAGCACTTGTGATATTAGAAGTCCAAGCTACATGTAAAGGCCATATGTTGGCACTCTGGTAAAAGAAAAAGAAAGAAAGAAAGAAAGAAAGAAAGAAAGAAAGAAACAAACAAACAAACAAACAAAACAGAACAAAAACCAAACAAACAAAAAAGCAAATAGCCCAGTGTCCAGCCAGCAGCTAGCACTGACTGTCAGCCATATGAATGAGGCATTTTGGAATTACAGCTATTGAGTGTTCAGAAGACTGAAATTCCAGCTGGCACTTGAATGCAATCACATGAGAGACCCCAATAAAGAACTGTCCAGCTAAGCCTAGTCGACCTACAGTACTATGAGAGATAATAATTGTTTTAACTAAGTTTCAGGGAGATTCACTATGCAACAATAGATAACCGGAATGTATACAGATGATGCTTCCAATATTGTGGCCTCACAATTTCTTCATCTCCTCTCCTACCATGGTCTTGTCTTCCAATCTACATTTACATAGACTTTCTGAGTCATGTATTACATCATGCCATTATTACATTATTACATCACTCATAAATTCCATTTCAAGATCTCCCCTCTTTGGCCACTACTTTTTTTCTATTTAATCAATCTAATATTCCCACTGCAACAATTCCTCAAATGCCTTGAAACCTCCAATTCATTGATTTATCCATCTCCTGCTTCCTTACGTATCCTCACTTTGATCCTTACTCAGCTTAGATTTTAAGGCCCAAGATCATTATTACTTTACTGCGAAAACTCTCAAAGTTCTTGCCCCTCTCTCCCTGAATTGAACTTCTCAGGGCAAAATGCAAATCCTGAATAAATTCAAATCATCACTTTCTCAATGACTGCATCTGAACTGCAGAATGTGACTAGAAACACAAATTCATGCACATAAGTGCATGTGTGCATACACACATAACACACATGCACACACACACAACTCTGGTGACTATCTCACTTTAACTTTGTCACCACCTCATTCAAACTGTCCCTGACAGCTGCTCAGTTATTCTACTACATTTCCAAATATTCTTTTACTCTACCCAGTGATTATTTTATCTCAAACCTGCAATAACTCCTTACCTCTCTTCACTCACAGCCGATTATTTAGCTTCTTATTTTACTGACAATATAGATGCAATCATAAGGAGAACTTTTATGTATTCTGCTCCTCAATTTACCAATCTCCCTGCTACTATGTCCATATACTCTGTTTTCCTTCTTGATATGCCATATTTTCCCTATGCCTATCTAAGGCCAATACCTGTATATACCAATTGTGAAGGAGAAGGAATTCCTTCTCTCCTACTCAGACATTGCTCTAAAGTTGTCCCTGTTCTTTTCTGCCCCTGTTTTTGCTTCCCTACTAAATCATTCTGTCAGTATATAAATGAGCTGTAACAGTTGCTACTTAAAAATAAAACAACATTTCTTTGATCCCAGTCCATCTCCAATTACCATTCTATTTCTGTTTTCTTTTTAAGGCAAAACTGCCTGATTTGTCTCCATTCACTTTTTCTACTCCCTTTCTCCATTTTCAAAGTCTAATCAAGCTGTCACTTTTATTCTACCAAACTTAGTCTTGTTGAGATTACCATGATGCTAAACCCAATGGTCAATTCTCCTTTTGCTTACTTGATTTCCCAGCATAATTTGATACATCAAATTACTCTTTCCTTTAAACATTTTCTCATTGATCTCTGGAACTGCTATTTACCATCCTCCTCTCTAATTATCTACTCCTTCTCAATTTCCTCTGTTGGTTCCAGCTCATCTTTTTTACCTTTAAGTTTGAGTTTGCCAGTGTTCAGTCCTCAGCCCTTTCTTCAAAGTGATCCTATTTAATTACATGGCTTTAAACACCACATATTTGATGATGAATCCAAAATTTTCATCTTCAGCCTGTATCTCTTTTCTAAATTCCAGACTTGTGTATATACAATTGCCTATTAAATATCTCCTGTTGGAAACTTTCAGTTATAAAAAGAAGTTCTAGGAATCTAATATACAGCATAGTGACTATGCCAAAAAAAGAGTATAGCATTGTGGGGGCACCTAGGTGGCTCAGTCATTTAAGCATCCAGCTCTTAATTTCAGCTCAGGTCATGATCTCAGGGCTGTGAGATCAAGCTCTGAGTGGGGCTCCATGCTAGGCATGGAACTTGCTTAAGATTCTCTCTCTCCCTCTTCTCTCTCTCTGCCCCTCCCATGCTCCCTCTTTAAAAAAAAAAAAGAATATGGTAGGTATTGTGTACTTGAAAGTCACTGAGAGCAAATCTTAAGCATTCTCACCAAACCGCACGCGCGCGCGCGCGCACACACACACACACACACACACACACACGAGTTAACTGTGTTAACTATTTGAGATGATGCTGTGTTAACTATCTTGATCTTTGTAATTATTCTATAATATATATGTATATCAAGTTATTACATTGTAGACTTTAAATATATACAATTGTATTTCTCAATGGTTTCTCAATAAAGTTAATAAATAAATAAATAAATAAATAAATAAATAAATAAATATCTCCACTTGGCTTTCTAATAGGTGTTTCAAATCTAACATGTAGAAAACATAACTATTGATTATAAACCTTCTAATTCCCCACTTTTTCCCACCCAGTTAATGGCAAATTCCTTCTGCCTGTTGCTCAGGAAGAAAACCTTACAATTTATCCTTAAATCCTTTCTCCCCCCCTCCACAAGGCATAGTCAATCAGTCAAGAAATCCTTTCAGCTCTGATTCAAAATATATCCTGAATCTGACCACTTTTCACCTTATTAATGCTATCACTATCAAATCTTAACTGGATTATTACAATAGTCTTCCCTTAATCTCTCTGCAATTGTCTTGGCTACCCATTAGTCTTGTAATGATATAACAGACACGTGAACTTTCTAGAATACAACATAACAATCCCATTCCTCTACTCAAAACTTAATTTATCTGCCAACAACAAAACCGTAAATTATTATTTGCATATTTGAGCAAATGTGTGTGCAGGTATGTGCATGCATGTGTGTGTGAGTGCATATATGTGTGTGCGTTGTTTACGCTATTTTACATTTAGCCCATTTCTAGTTAATTTTTATATATGGTGCAAGCTATGGATGCAGGGGTTTTCATTGTTATGGTGGAAGTGGCAGTCATTGTTTGCTTTTTTTACTTAATATAGTCAAATTGTTTCAGCAGAATTTGGCCTTCCCTACTGGCCTTCATCAAAAAGAATGATTTCTCAACATTTGCTGCAACATGGACGGGACTGGAGGAGATAATGCTAAGCGAAATAAATCAAGCAGAGAAAGACAATTATCATAGGGTTTCACTCATTTATGGAACATAAGAAGTAAGAAGATCGGTAGGAGAAGAAAGGGAAGAAGAAAGGGGGGTAAACAGAAGGGGGAATGACCCATGAAAGACTATGGGAAATAAACTGAGCGCTTCAGAGGGGAGGGGGGTGGGGGAATGGGATAGGCTGGTGATGGGCATTAGGAGGGCACATATTGCATGGTGCACTGTGTGTTATACGCAAGTAATGAATCATGGAACTTTACATCAAAAACTAGGGATGTACTGTATGGTAACTAACATAATATAATAAAAAGAAAGAAAGAAAGAAAGAAAGAAAGAAAGAAAGAAAGAAAGAAAGAAAGAAAGAAAGAAAGAAAGAAAAAGGAAGGAAGGAAGGAAGGAAGGAAGGAAGGAAGGAAGGAAGGAAAGAAAGAAAGAAAGAAAGAAGAAAGAAAGAAAGAAGAAAGAGAAAGAAAGAAGAAAGAAAGAAAGGAAGAAAGAAAGAAAGGAAGAAAGAAAGAAAGGAAAGACTGGCCTTTCTCCATTGAATCACATTGGCAACTCTGTTCTCTGATCCTCACAGATCATTTACTCATAATGATTGATTTTTTTGGTGTATTTGGGCTCTGAACAGATTAAACTCAGAAAGCTTGCACAAAAGTTCTAATGTGGGGATTTCCCTGTTTTATCATGGCTTAAGTTTTTTGTTTACCTTCTCATTCCAGGCTTCTGGACCTAAAATGGAAATCTGCTTAAAATGTGAGATTAAGAGAAGTACCTAGGTGTGCCTGGGTGGCTCAGTCATTAAGCATCTGCCTTCGGCTCAGGGAGTGATCCCAGAGTCCTGGGATCAAGCCCCACATCAGGCTCCCTGCTCCACTGGGAGCCTGCTTCTTCCTCTCCCACTCCCCCTGCTTGTGTTCCCTCTCTCGCTGGCTCTCTCTCTCTGTCAAATAAATAAATAAATAAGTAAGTAAATAAATAAATAAAATCTTAAAAAAATAAAAGAGAAGTACCTAGACCTAAGTTATTTCTCTGACCTCTCCTATTCCTTTGACATGGTTCCAACATCTTTAAAGTCTTTTTTGGACGTAGATATCTTTTAATTTATAAGCTAAAGCAACATTTCTTTAGTGAAAGATAAAACACAAAGATTTCACAATCCAAATGAAACTCATTCTTAAAACACAACAGAAGAAATTGCTTAAAGGAATAAGATCAATAATTAGCAAAATTGCCTGCATAAGCCAAGGATGGTGAAATTTTCCTTACAGTCTTGGTATTCCTATAAGGGGGTAGTATAGTAGCAGAAATCACGTCATGGATGAGATGCTGAAGATTGGTACATGATCTGCACCTGAGATCCAGAGGCTATGGTTCTAGGCCCTCACATGCATCTTCTTTTCTAATCCTTGTAATAATCCATGTGGTTGGCATCATTGCCCCATTATAGCTGAGGAAATGTTATGTGCAAAGTCCAAGCTTACACTACCAGAATATGACTACCAGGAGATATAATCCCAAGACCATCCCCTGAATTAGGCTGAGCCAAATCAAAATTAGGAGTTCTTTAAGCCCTTTAATGGTGAGATAATAGTCTAAATGCGGGTCAAGAGAAGTGGATAAATAAAGAGACAATAACTCATTGTATTTCCTATACTTTTCTAATTCAATCAAGTAATTCTTCATTAATCTAATATGGTGGCTCTGCCCCAGACAACATGGACTCTTACTCTTTCCCCAAACAAGATTTCTTACTCTGACTTATACATTTTTGCTCATATGGCCCTACCTGCCAAGAATAACGACTGTATCTTCTCTATACTTTTAATGACTGTATTCAGAGTTCTAAGCTCCCTCCCTCAATCTCCTTTCTTCCATTGCTACATGACCAATAGGATCTGTCAGCATGAGTGTAGCATGTATTCAGATATTGCTTTTTTATTATTAAGTTCACTTATCCAATATACAGTACATCATTAGTTTTTTATATAGTGTTCAATGATTCATTAGTAGTGTATAACACCCAGTGCTCATCACATCATGATATTGCTTTAATAAGAAAAACAGATACCATTTTCTCTGCATCAACTATGTGCCAGACACTGTGCAAGTCACTTTGTTTACATTTGATGTTTTAAAAGATTTATTTATTTATTTTAGAAAGAGAGAGTGGGGGGGAGGGGCACTTGGAGAGAGAATCCTGAAGCAGACTCCTGGTGAGCATGGAGGCCAACACAGGGCTCTATCCCAAGACCCTGAGATCATGACCTGAGCCAAAATCAAGAGTTGGCAACTTAACCAATTGAACCACCCAGGCACTCCTACATTTGTTTTATTCTCACAATAGCCCCCAAGACAGATATTTTTATATCCTCCTTATTGATGAATACATTGAGGTACAGAGAAATTAAGTAACTTAGAAATTAAAGACTAGTAAATGGATAAGTTAGAATTCAAACCCAAGTCTGACATCAAAGTTTTTGTTTCTCCTCTAACTTTTAAACCTGTTTGAGCATGTCAGTGCACTTGGGGGATGGTCCACAAGGAATCTATTGGCAGAGAAAAGAAAACAAGATTACACAAGAGCAACTCATGGATGAGGGGCCAGGACGGGAAAGAAAAACAATTTTTGAATTCTGCCATGTGTCTATTCTGCTGTCTTGCAGTCCAGCCCATATGGAGGTATGTCTGAATTTTAGGGAGAAGGGGCTAATATGTGGATGGCTAGATTAAGCATCCATGGTGTGGGGCCAAACATTTTCCCAGGAAGTTTTAATGCACAGGAATCTCTGGTGCTTTTTGTAAGCTGCAATGGCTTCACTGGGGACTCAATCAGAAAATCTTGACATCTCTTCAATTTAAATGATTCATTGGTGGTGAGCTGTGACAAGTGATATTATTAGCAGCTGGAGGCACAGAGGAAGGCAAGTATAAAGTCAATTTAAGCTGACAATTTTATTAGGCACCTACTACATGCAGACAATTTGTAAAGTGCTAGGGTCACAGTACCTATGGCAAGTTTGAGCAGGCATATGGGAGTAAATAGGAAAGCTATGAATGACATAGATCTTCATATGCTTCATGTGCTCCTAAGTGAATGTCTTTTTGTAATTCAGCTACCCAGAATGGGCATTGTTTTGTAATTCAGTCAAAGACCCTGTACATATTAGCACTGACTTTATTCTCTGCCTTGTCCTTCACCAAAATTAGTTAGGGAGGGAAGATTTAAAGATGCTGGAGGTATCTGTATATGAAGTAGGAGCTAGAAAATAATGCTGTGTCATATTGTGTGTTGACTCTATGTTGCGTCCATCATTCTATTTCTCCAGAAATGAATTTATATCATTGTTTATCTTGCCTTCCCAGATGGACACCAGGTTCCTTTAGTAATAATGATTGTATCATCTAACTACTTAAAAAAGCTCGGAGTATAAAAATAAATATATTTATATTAACAACTCTTTGTTAATTAGATGCATAAATAAAAGGATGGTGACAATCATGAATAAGTACTTTTTTTCTTTATTTTTTAAATTTTAATTCCAATATAGTTAACATATAGAACTATATTAGTTTCAGGTGTACAATAGTGGTTCAACAATTCTGTACATCAACCAGGGATCTCATGACAAATGCACTCCTTAATCCCCATCACCTACTATACCCATTTCCCACCCACCTCTCCTCTTATAGCCATCAGTTTGTTTTCGATAGTTAAGAGTCTGTGTCCTGGCATGTCTCTCACTTAAGAAACAAAAAAAAATAGTGAAGAATAAGTACTTTTTAAACTCTGACAAGTAGCATAAATGAATGAAACTTCACTTTGCTCTCCATATCTCTACTTCTATAGGTTACTATAAGCAATGGGTATAATTGAAATTGACCAGTACATTCATTCTCTCTGCAAACAGGACATTTAGGATGTTCTAAAAATACATTCTTTGATTTATTAAAATGGATTTCTCAAGAATGTAACAAACACGACATAATTAGCTCCAGGAAGAGATTTTCCTGTATGTCCTAAGAAGAAGAATATAAAAAGGAACTGAGATGCTGACCTAAAAAAAGCTAAGTAAAGATTGAGTGAATTGAGTTGGCGTTAGGAAAAAAACCCAATAGAAAGCAGAAGTTAAAAAGAAGGAAGGAAGATATTCATATCTTAACACTATGTAGTTAATGTTAACTTTAAAAGAAAAAACAACTATTTCCTACTGTGTGTGCCAACATCATGTGAGGTAGTGTCATACACAAAAGCAAGGTTAAATAAAGAGCTGGTTGAATTCATCCTTGTGAACTCAGCATTTTGATATGTAAGAAAGGACTAGAAAATCAGTCTCTCAGAAGTCCCCAGATTGCTCAAGGTTAAGATGGCGGAGGAGTAGGGGTCCCCTTTTTCAGCTGGCCCCCTGAGTTGAGCTGGATATGTACCAGACCATCCTGAAAATCCACAGAATCAGCCTGAGATACAGGAAGATACTTCTGGATCTCTACAAACGAACATCTCCAGCAGTGAGTATTGAGAAATGAAGCGGGGAGCCGTGAATCCGCACACAGATATCGGAAGAAAAATGGAAGGGGGAGGGAGCCTCTGCACTCGGGTACCGGGAAGCAGTAGCCACCTGCACTGGGGAGCAGGCCTGGACTCACAGACTGGCATTTGTGAGAGAGCAGACTGAGACTGTGAGCCTAGGAACATGCATGCGACCAGACTGAAAACCGGAGCTCCGGAGTGCTCACTGGAGCCAGGTTGACACTAGGAGCTTGGGAGCGCACGTGCACAACGAGACTGAAAACAGGTGCTCTGGAGTGCGCATGAACCACACTGAAACAGAGAGCTCGGGAATGCACACGGGGCAGCTGGCAGCTGGCGGTGTTAGAAACACTAAGAAACAGAGAGGCGCCAGCCCTGGAAGTGAGAATTGGGACACTGGCTATGGGGTGCACAACACGGGACACTGCAGGGTTTTTAGCAGCACCAATGGAAACAAAGTTAAAGAGGCCAGGAGAGCTCAGTGGAGAGAGGACTGCGATCTCTCTATTCTGAGACAAAGGCTAGGATTTGGTCACTGCTGCTCTGACTCTCAGAAGAGTCACAGAAAACCACCAGGGAACAAAAGCCCAGAAATACCAGCTCATATTGTGCCCATCCCCATCCCCCCTCGCAGGGGACAGGGAGACTCTACCCAAACAGGGTTGCCTGAATATCAGTGCGGCAGTCCCCTCCCCCAGAAGGCAGGCTGAAAAATCAAGGAGCCCGCATCCCTAAGGTCCCTATAAAACAAGAGCACACTGCCTGGGTCCTGGTCAATAATGTGG
Organism: Ursus arctos; assembly: GCF_023065955.2. Lineage (NCBI taxonomy): Eukaryota > Metazoa > Chordata > Mammalia > Carnivora > Ursidae > Ursus > Ursus arctos. The sequence continues at coordinate 72,319,147 of NW_026622775.1, read as the reverse complement.
GCTCTGGGCAACCCCACAACCTCTCCTCATCAGAATGACGAGAAGGAGAAATCCCCCCGCCCAGCAAAGAAAAGATAATGAGGCTGTGGCCTCTGCCACAGAACTGATGGATATGGATATAGCCAAATTATCAGAAATGGAGTTCAGAGTAACAATGGTCAAGATAATGTGTAGACTTGAAAAAAATATTAATGAAAATGTTAATGAGAATATAGAATCTCTAAGGGCGGAAATGAGAGTGAATCTGGCAGAAATTAAAAATGCTATGAATCAAATGCACTCAAAACTAGATGCTCTGACGGCCAGAGTAAATGAAGCAGAAGAATGAATTAGTGAATTGGAGGATGGGAGGGTAGAAGAGAAAGCTAAAACAGAAACATGGCTCAAAAAAATCCAATGTCAAGAATGTAGGATATGGGAGATTACTGACTCAATGAAACGATCCAATGTTAGAATCATCGGCATCCACAAGGGGATGGAGAAAGCGAAAGCTCTAGAAGAGATATTTGAACAAATTGTAGCTGAAAACTTCCCTAATCTAGCAAAGGAAACAAGCATTCGTGTCCAAGAGGTAGAGAGGACCCCTCCCAAATTCAACAACGACAAACCTACGCCACGTCACGTCACGTCATAGTGCAATTCACAAATTTTAGATCCAAGGATACGGTATTGAAAGCGGCCAGGGCAAAGAAATTCCTTAATGTACAGAGATGAGAATATCAGAATAAAGACAGACCTGTCTACACAGACCTGGCAAGATAGGAAGGATTGGCAGGGAATTTTCAAAGCTCTATCTGAGAAGAACAGGCAGCCAAAGATCCTTTATCCAGCAAGGTTGCCATTTAGAATTGATGGAGAGATAAGGACCATCCAGAATCGGCAGGAACTGAACAAATTTGTAACCACCAAACCAGCCCTTCAGGAGATACTAAGGGAGGTTCTATAAAAGTAAAAAGACCCCAAGAGTGATACAGAACAGAAATTTACAATCTATAGAAACAAAGACTTCACAGGCAACATGACATCATACAAATCATATTTCTCAATAATCACTCTTAATGTGAATGGCCTAAATGCTCCCATAAAATGCCACACGGTTGCAGATTGGATAAAAAGACATGACCCCTCCATTTGCTGTCTACAAGAGACTCATTTTGAACCAAAAATACATGCAAAATGAAAGTGAAGGGATGGAAAAAGATTTTTCATGCCAATGGACCTCAAAAGAAAGCTGGGGTAACAATTCTCATATCAGAAAGATTAGATTTTAAACTAAAAGCTGTAGTGAGAGAAACAGAAGGACACTATATTATTCTTAAAAGATGTATCCAACAAGTGGATTTGACCTTTATAAATATCTATGCCTGCAACAGTGGAGCAGCTAGATACACAAGCCAACTCTTAACCAGAATAAAGAGACATATAGGTAATAATACGTTAATAGTAGGGGACCTTAACACTCCACTCTCAGCAATAGACAGATCACCTAAGCAGAAAATCAACAAAAACAAGAGCTTTGAATGCCACACTGGACCAGATGGACCTCAAAGATATATACACAACACTACACCCCAGAACAACAGAATACTCATTCTTTTCGAATGCACATGGAACTTTCTCCAGAACAGACTATATGCTGGGTCACAAAACAGGACTCAACTGATACCAAAAGACAGATTATTCCCTGCATATCCTCAGACCACAATGCTTTGAAACTGGAACTCAATCACAAGGAAAAATTTGGTAGAAATTCAAACACTTGGAAACTAAGAACCATCCTGATCAAGAATGATTCAGTAAACCAGGACATTAAAAATCAATTTAAACAATTTATGGAGACCAACGACAATGCAAACACATCGGTCCGAAACCAATGGGACACTGCAAAGGCATTCTTAAGGGGAAAATACATAGCCATCCAAGCCTCACTTGAAAGAATAGAAAAATCTAAAATGCAGTTTTTATATTCTCACCTAAAGAAGCTGGAGTTGGAACAGAAGAACAGGCCTAACCCATGCATGAGAAGGCAGTTGATCAAGATCAGAGCAGAGATCAATGAATTAGAAACCAGGAGCACAGTAGAGCAGATCAACAGAACTAGAAGCTGGTTCATTGAAAGAATAAATAAGATTGATAAGCCACTGGCCAGATTTATTCAAAACAATAGAGAAAGGACCCAAATTAATAAAATTATGAATGAAAAGGGAGAGGTCACAACCAACACCAATGAAACAGGAATGATCATTAGAAACTTTTATCAACAGCTTTATGCCAATAAATTAAACAACTGGTAAGAAATGGATGCCCTCCTGGAAATCTATAAACTACCAATACTGAAACAAGAAGAAACTGATTTTTTAAACAGGCCAATTAATTATGAAGAGATTGAAGCAGTGATTAAAAACCTCCCTAAAAACAAGTTTCCAGGGCCTGACAGATTCCCCAGGGAATTCTATCATACATTCAAAGAAGAAATAATACCTATTCTCCTGAAGCTGTTTCAAAAAATAGAAACATTCTCCCTTCTGATTACCCCCCTTTCTTTATCCCATAAAAAAATAGAAACAGAAGGAAAACTACCAAACTTATTCTATGAGGCCAGTATTACCTTGATCCCCAAACCAGGCAAAGACCCCATCAAAAAGGAGAATTACAGACCGATATCCCTAATGACTTTGGATGCCAAAATTCTCAACAAGATCCTAGTTAATAGGATCCAACAGTACATTAAAAGGGTTATCCATTATGACCAAGTGGGACTCATCCCTGGGATGCAAGGGCGGTTCAACATTCACAAATTGTTAAGTGTGATAGATCATATCAACTAGAAAAGAGTCAAGAACCATATGATCCTCTCAATAGATGCAGAAGAAGCATTTGACAAAATACAGCATCCTTTCCTGCTTAAAACCCTTCAGAGTGTAGGGATAGAGTGTACATTCCTCAATTTCATAAAAACCATCTATGAAAAGCCTACAGCAAATATCATTCTCAGTGGGGAAAAGCTGGAAGCCTTTCCCTTAAGATCAGGAACACAACAAGGATGCCCACTCTCACCATTATTATTCAACAGAGTACTAGAAGTCCTAGCAACAGCAATCAGACAACAAAAAGGGATAAAAGGTATCCAAATCAGCAAAGAAGTCAAACTGTCTCTCTTCACAGATGACATGATACTCTATATGGAAAACCCAAAAGACTCCACCCCCAAACTACTAGAACTTATAGAGCAATTCAGTAATGTGGCAGGATACAAAATCAGTGCTCAGAAATCAGTTGAATTTCTATACACAAACAAGGAGACTGAAGATAGAGAACTTAGGGAATCCATTCCATTTATAATAGCACCAAAAATCATATGTTATCTCGGAATTAACTTAATCAGAGATGTAAAGGATCTATATTCTAGAAACTACAAATCACTCTCGAAAGACATTGAAGAAGACACAAAAAATGGAAAAATATTCCATGGTCATGGATCGGAAAAATTAACATAGTTAAAATGCCTATGCTACCCAGAGCAATCTACACTTTCAATGTCATCCTGATCAAAATACCAATGACATTTTTCAAAGAACTGGAATAAACTGCCTTAATTTGTATGGAAACAGAAAAGGCCCCGAATCACCAACGAATTGTTGAAAAGGAAAAACAAAGCTGGGGGCATCACGTCGCCAGATTTCAAGCTACACTACAAAGTTATGATCGCAAAGACAGCATGGTACTGGCACAAAAACAGACACATAGACCAATGGAACAGAATAGAGAACCCAGAAATGGACCCTCAGCAATTTGGGCAACTAATCTTTGGCAAAGCAGGAAAAAACATCTGGTGGAAAAAAGACAGTCTTTTCAATAAATGGTGCTGGGAAAATTGGACAGATATATGCAAAAGAATGAAATTGACCACTCTCTCACACTATACAAAGATAAACTCCAAATGGATGAAAGACCTCGGTGTGAGAGGTCTCCATCAAAATCCTAGAGGAGAACACAGGCTGCAACCTCTTTGACATCGGCCACAGCAACTTTTTTCATGACACATCTACTAAGGCAAGGGAAACAAAAGAAAAAAATGAACTTGTGGGACTTCATCAAGATAAAAAGCTTCTGCACAGCCAAGGAAACAGTCAAAAAAACTAAGAGGCAGCCCACGGAATGGGAGAAGATATTTGCAAATGACACTACAGATAAAAGACTGGTATGCAAGATCTACAAAGAACTTCTCAAGCTCAATACACGGGAAACAAATAATCAAATCAAAAAATGGGCAAAAGATATGAACAGACACTTTTCCAATGAAGACATACAAGTGGCTAACAGACACATGAAAAAATGTTCAAAATCATTAACCATCAGGGAAATTCAAATCAAAACCACATTGGGATACCTCCTTACACCAGTTAGAATGGCAAAAATTGACAAAGCAAGAAACAACAATTGTTGTAGAGGATGTGGAGAACAGGAATCCCTCTTGCACTGTTGGTGGGAATGCAAGTTGGTACAGCCACTTTGGAAAACAGTGTGGAGGTCCCTTAAAAAGTTAAAAATTGAGCTACTCTATGATCCAGTAACTGCACTACTGGGTATTTACCCCAAAGATACAGACATAGTGAAGAGAAGGGCCATATGCACCCCAATGTTCATAGCAGCATTGTGCACCATTGCTAAATTTTGGAAGGAGCCGAGATGCCCTTCAACAGATGACTGGATTAAGAAGATGTGGTCAATATATACAATGGAATATCACTCAACCATCAGAAATGATGATTGCACAACATTTGCAGCAACATGGACGGGTCTGGAAGAGATTATGCTAAGTGAAATTAGTCAAGCAGAGAAAGACAATTGTCATATGGTTTCACTCATTTATGGAACATAAGAAATAGCACGAAGATTGGTAGGAGAAGGAAGGGAAGAATGAAGGCGGGGGTAAACAGAAGGGGGAATGAACCATGAGAGACTCTGAACTCTGCAAAACTAACTGAGTGCTTCAGGGGGAGTGAGGTGGGGGAATGGCATAGGCCGGTGATGGGTATTAAGGAGGGCACATATTGCATGGTGCACTGGAAGTTATACGCAAATAAGGAATCATGGAACACTACATCAGAAACTAAGGATATATTGTATGGTGACTAACATAACATAATAAGAAATTATTATAAAAAAAATACACAGAGAAAAAAAAGAAAACTATAGGTGTTTGTCTGTTTTGTAAGATCTGGATTTAGGACTGCCTGTTTTTCTTACAAAGTGCATGTTTGGGGATAATTGGAGGAACTTGAATAGAGGCTGAGAATTGTATTATAGTAAAGTATCAGTATTAAAAAATAAAAAATAAATAAAAGGAACTAAGAACTCTTGTACATTGGTGGTAGGAATGTACATTGTTACAATGACCATGGAGGGCAATTGGTAATACCTATCAAAATTATAAATGCATATCCTTTTCTAATATCCTTGCTCCTAGGAAGTTTATCTTGAAGATTCACATCTGCAAAAAGATATTAGTATGGTGCCATTCATCACAGTTTTGTTTTTAATAGCAAATTTGTGAACAACACATATGTCCATTAATTAAAATTATTTGCAACCATAAAAAATTGAGGATGAAAAAACATTTGTCAAAATTTGGCATCCATTCATGATAAAGCCCTCCAAAAATTAGGAATAGTAGGGTATAATCTCAATTTGAAGAACATTTTATTAGGTTTCTCTAGAAGAAACAGAATCAATAGAATATACAGAGACATTATAAAGCAGAGATGATAGAGATAGAGATACAAAGAGATTTATTATAGGATTTGGCTCACATAGTTATAGAGGCTTAGAAGTCTCACAATCTGCTATCTGCAAGCTAGAGAACCCAGAAAAGAGGTGATTCAAGTCAGTCTAAGTCCAAAGGCCTGAAAATTGGGGGCCAGTGGTGTAAGTCCCAGTCTGAATCTGAAAGCCCAAGAACCAGGGGTGCCAGTGTCTGAGGGCAGAAGATGGATGTCTCAGGTCAAGCAGACAGATCTGCCTTTTTGTTCTATTGAGACACTCAGCAGATTGGATGATGCTTACCAGCATGGGAAAGATTATCTTCTTTACTCAGACTACTGATTCAAATGCTAATCTTTTCTGGAGACACTCACAGACACACCCAGAAATAATGTTTTGTCAACTATCTGTATATTATTTTATTTTATTTTATTTTATTTTATTTTATTTTATTTTCACCATTTTGTTTATTTTAAGTTCCAGTATAGTTAACATATAGTGTTATATTAGTTTCAGGTGTATAATACGATGATTCAACAATTTCGTACATCACTCCGTGCCCATCAAAACAAAAACACTCCGTCATCCTGATTCCTATTTTACCCACCTCCCCACTCCCCTCCCATCTGGTAACTGTTAGTTTGTTCTCTATAGTTAAGAGTCTGTTTCTTGGTTTATCTCTCTTTCTCTCTCCCTTTTTTCCTTTGCTTGTTTGTTTTCTTAAATTCCACATATGAGTGAAATCACATGGTATTTAACTTTCTCTGATTTATTCCACTTAGCATAATACACTCTCACTCCATCCATGTTATTGCAAATGGGAAGATTTCATTCTTTTTGATAGCTGAGTAATATTCCACTATATATATCACATTTTCTTTATCCATTCCTCAGTCATTGGACATTTGAACATTCTCCATAGTTTGGCTATTATTGATAATACTACTATAAACATTGGGTGCATGTACCCCTTTACATCTACACTTTTGTATACTTTGGGTAAATACCTGGTAGTGCAATTGCAGGATCCTAGGGTAGTTCTAGTTTTATCTTTTTCAGGAACCTCCATACTATTTTCCAGAGTGGCTACACCAGTTTACATTCCCACCAACAGAGCACAAGTGTTCCTTTTTCTCCACATCCTCACCAATATCTGATGCTTCTTCTGTTTTTCATTTTGGCCATTCTGACAGGTGTGGGGTATCTCATTGTAGTTTTGATTTGTATTTCCCTGATGATGAGTGATGTTGAGCATCTTTTCATGTGTCTGTTGGCTATCTGGATATCTTCTTTGGAGAAATGTCTGTTCACGTCTTCTGCTCATTTTCAAATTGGATTTTTTCTTTTTTGGGGTGTTTAATTATATAAGCTGTTTATATATTTCAGATACTAGCAGTTTATCGGATATCATTTGCAAACATCTTTTCCTATTCAAGAGGTTGCCATTTAGTTTTGTTATTTCCTTCACTGTGCAGAAGCTTTTTAGTTTGATGTAATCCCAATAGTTTATTTTGTTTTTGCTTCCCTTGCATCAGGAGACATACCTAGACAAATGTTGCTGTGGCCGATGTTAGAGACATTAGTGCCTGTGCTGTACTCTAGGATTTTGAGGTCTTGAATCCATTTGGAATTTATTTTTGTGTATGATGTAAGACAATGGTACAGTTTCATGGTTTTGCTATAGCTATCCAGTTTTCCAAACACCATTTGTTGAAAAGAATGTCTTTTTCCCATTGGTTAACTCTTTCCTGCTTTGTCCAAAATTAATTGACCACATAACTGTGGGTTTCTTTCTGGGTTTCCTATTCTGTTCTATTTATTTATGTTTCTATTTTTGTGCCAGTACCATACTGTTTTGATGACTGCAGCTTTGTAGTATAACTTGAAGTCTGGAAGTGTGATGCCTCCAGCTTTGCATTTCTTTTTCAAGATTGCTTTGGCTATTCAGGGCCTTTTGTGGTTCCATATAAATTTTAGGATTATTTAATATAGCTCTGTGAAAATGCTGCTGGTATTTAAATAGAGATTGCTTTAAATGTGTAGATCGCTTTGGGTAGTACAGACATTTTTACAATATTTATTCTTCCAATTCATGAGCATGGAATGTCTTTCCATTTCTTTGTGTCTTCTTCAGTTTCTTTCATCAGTGTTTTATAGTTTTCAAAGTACAGGTCTTTCACCTCTTTGGTTAGGTTTATTCCTAAGTATCTTATGGCTTTTGGTGCAATTGTAAATGGGATGGATTCCTTGATTTCTCTTTCTGCTGGCTTATTATCAGTGTATAAAAAAACAACAGATTTCTGCACATTTTGCATGTTGCAACTTTACTGAATTCATTTATCAGTTCTAGTAGTTTTTTAGTGGACTTTTTAGAGTTTTCTATATATAGTATTATATCACCTTCAGTGGGGATAGATTTTTTAATGTATTGTTGGATTTTGTTTGCTAATATTTTGTTGTGGGTTTTTGTGTCTGTGTTCATCAGAGATATTGGCTTGTAGTTCTCTCTCTCTCGCTCTGTGTCTCTTTTTTATGGTGTCTTTATCTGGTTTTGGTATCAGGGTGATACTTGCCTCATAGAATGAAACTGGAAGTTTTCCTTCCTTTTCTATTTTTTGGAATAGTTTGAGTGAGATAGGTACAAATTTTTTTTTTAACATTTGGTAGAATTCACCTGTGAAGTCCAGTCCTGGACTTTTGTTTGTTGGGAGTTTGTTTACTGATTTGATCTCCTTGTTGGTAATCGATCTGTTCAAATTTTCTATTTCTTCCTGCTTCAGTTTTGGTAGGTTATATATTTTGAGGGATTTATCTATTTTTCTAGGTTGTCTAATTTGTTGGCACATAGTTTTTCATAATATTTTCTGACAATTGTTTGTATTTCTGTGGTATTGGTTGTTATTTCTCCTCTTTCATTGATGTTTGTTTGAGTTCTTTCTCACTCTCTCTCTCCCTGTCTCTGTCCCTATCAATCTGTTTTTGTTTGTTTTTGTTTGTTTGTTTGTTTGTTTTTTGATGAGTCTGGCTACAGGTTTATCAATTTTGTTGATCTTTCCACAATCCAACTTCTAGTTTCATTGATCTGTTCTCTGAGGGTTTTGTTTTGTTTTAGTTTCTATATCACTTATTTCTGCTCCAATCTTTGTTCTGTCCTCCCTTATGCTGGTTTTAGGTTTCATTGTTCTTATTCTAGCTCCTTTAGGTATAAGGTTAGCTGTTTATTAGAGATATTTCTTGTTTCTTGAGCAAGTAGGCCTACATTGCTATAAACTCCACTCTTAGAACTGCTTTTCTTGAATCCTAAAAGTTTAGGACCATTATGTTTTTATTTTTGCTTATTTCTTATTGATTGCTTCTTTGATTTCTTGATTTACCTATTCATTATTTAGTAACATGTTATTTCACTTCCATGTATTTGTGGTCTTTCCAGACTTTTTTCTTGTGGTTGATTTTTAATTTCATAGTGTAGTGGTCAAAAAATTTGCATGCTATGACTTTGATCCTTTTTATTAGTTGAGGCTTGTTTTGTGGTCTAATTTGTGATCTGCTCCGGGGAATGTTCCATATGCACTTGAAAATAATGTGTATTCTGCTGTTTTGGATGAAATGTTCTTAATATATCTGTTAAATCCATCTGGTCTAGTGTGTTATTCAAAGCCACTGTTTACTTGTTGATTTTCTGTTTGAATGATCTGTGTAGGGTGTTAAAGTCCCCTAATGCCATTGTATTAATATCAACTAGTTCCTTTACGTTTACTATTAACTGTTTTATGTATTTAGATGCTCCCCTGTTGGGTGCGTATACATTTATAAATGTTATATCTTCTTGTTGGATTGTCTCCTTTATTATTATATAGTGTCCTTTTTGTCACTTATTACAGAGTTTATTTTTTTATTATGTTATGTTAGTTACTATACAATACCTCATTAGTTTTTGATGTAGACTTCCATGATTCATTATTTGCATATAACACCTAGTGCTCATTGCAATATGAGCCCTCCTTAATACCCATCACTGGGCTAGCCTATCCCCCCACCCTCTCCCCTCTGAAACCCTCAGATTCCTGGAGTCCAGAATCTCTCATGATTCACCTCTCCCTCTGATTTCCCCCCCTTCAGTTTTCCCTTCCTTCCCCTAATGTCCTCCATGCTATTCCTTATGTTCCATGTATGAGTGAAACCATATAATTGTCTTTCTCACTTGATTTATTTCACTTAACATAATCCCCTCCAGTTCCATCTATGTTGATGCAAATGGTGAGTGTTTATCCTTTCTGATGGCTGAGTAATATTCCATTGTATATATGGACCACATCTTCTTTATCCATTCATCTGTTGAAGGATAGATATCTAGACTCCTCCACAGTTTGGCTATTGTGGACATTGCTGCTATGAACATTGGGGTGCATGTGACCCTTCTTTTCACTACATCTGTATGTTTGGGGTAAATATCCAGTGGTGCAATTGCTGGGACATAGGGTAGTTCTATTTTTAACTTTTTGAGGAAACCATACTGTTTTCCAAAGTGGCTGTACCGACTTTCATTGCCACTAACAGTATAAGAAGATTCCCCTTTCTCCACATCCTTGCCAACATTTTTTTATTTCCTGTCTTGTTAATTCTAGCCATTCTGACTGGTGTAAGGTGGTATCTCATTGTGGTGTTTTGTTTTTTTTTTTTTTTAGGTTTTGACTATTTATTTATTTATTATTGTATTATGTTAGTCACCATATAGTACATCCCTGGTTTTGATGTAAAGTTCCATGATTCATTAGTTGCATATAACACCCAGTGCACCATGCAATACATGTCCTCCTTACTACCCATCACCAGCCTATCCCATTCCCCCACCCCCCTCCCCTCTGTAGCCCTCAGTTTGTTTCTCATAGTCCATAGTCTCTCATGCTTCATTCCCCCTTCTGATTACCCACCCTTTCTTTATCCCTTTCTTCCCCTACTGATCTTCCTAGTTCTTATGTTCCATAGATGAGAGAAGCCATATGATAATTGTCTTTCTCTGCTTGACTTATTTCACTGAGCATTATCTCCTCCAGTGCCATCCATGTTGCAGAAAATGTTGAGAAATCGTTCTTTTTGATGGCTGAGCAATATTCCATTCTATGTATGGACCACATCTTCTTAATTCAGTCATCTGTTGAAGGGTATCTCAGCTCCTTCCACAATTTAACTATTGTGGACAATGCTGCTATGAACATTGGGGTGTGTATGGCCCTTCTCTTCACTATGTCTGTATCTTTGGGGTAAATACCCAGTAGTGCAATGGCTGGATCATAGGGTAGCTCAATTTTTAACTTTTTAAGGGACCTCCACACTGTATTCCAGAGTGGCTGTACCAACTTGCATTCCTGCCAACAATGTAGGAGGGATCCCCTTTCTCCACATCCTCTCCAACAATTGTTGTTTCTTGCTTTGTCAATTTTTGCCATTCTAACTGGTGTAAGGTGGTATCTCAGTGTGGTTTTGATTTGAATTTCCCCGATGGCTAATGATTTTGAAAATTTTGTCCTGTGTCTGTTAGCCACTTGTATGTCTTCATTGGAAAAGTGTCTGTTCATATCTTCTGCCCATTTTATGATTTGTTTGTTTCCTGTATGTTGAGTTTGAGAAGTTCTTTGTAGATCTTGGATACCAGTCTTTTATCTATAGTATCATTTGCAAATATATTCTCCCACTCCGTGGGCTGCCTCATTGTGGTTTTGATTTGTATTTCCCTGATGGCAAGTGATGTGGAGCATTTTCTCATATGTCTCTTAGCCATTTGTATGTCTTCTTTGGAGAAGTGTCTGTTCATGTCTTCTGCCCATTTCTTGACTGGATTATTTGTTTTTTGGTGTTGAGTTTGAGAAGTTCTTTATAATTCTTGGATACCAGCCTTTTATCTGTAATGTCATTTGCAAATATCTTCTCCCATTCCATGGGTTGCCTCTTAGTTTTATTGACTGTTTATTTGCAGGGCAGAAGCTTTTTATCTTGATGAAGTTCCAATAGTTCATTTTTGCTTTTGTTTCCCTTGCCTTTGCAGACATGTCTTGCAAGAAGTTGCTGAGGTCAAAGAGGCTGCTGCCTGTGTTCTCCTCTAGGATTTTGATGGATTCCTGCCTCACATTAAGGTCTTTCATCCATTTTGAGTTTATCTTGTGTGTGGTATAAGAGAATGGTCCAGTTTCATTCTTCTGCATGTGGCTGTCCAATTTTCCCAGCACCATTTATTGAAGAGTTTGTTATTTTCCTATTGGATATTCTTTCCTGCTTTGTTGAAGATTAGTTGACCACAGAGTTGAGGGTCTATTTCTGGGCTCTCTGTTCTGTTCCATTGACCTATGTGTCTGTTTTTGTGCCAGTACCCTGCTGTCTTGATGATCACAGCTTTGTAATATAGCTTGAATCAGGCATTGTGATGCCCCCAGCTTTGGTTTTCTTTTTCAACATTCCCCTGGCAATTCTGGGTCTTTTCTGGTTCCATACAAATTTGAGGATTGTTTGTCCCAGCTCCGTGAAAAATGTTGATGGTATTTTGCAGACTAGAGTGAGACCAAGCTATACTTAGTAAAGAAGCTGCATATTAGCCAGGAGAGGAGAATGTTTGGTGTTTTGTGGCTTGGAAAGCATTCATGTTTTATCTTTGTTGAGACATGACTATGAGTTGTCATATATGTCTGTATGACTGGCTCTGTCTGGCTCCATCTGAATGTTTCTGTTTCTATTAGTCTCTTTCTGTCTCTGTCAGGGTGTCTATGTCTTCTTTTGCCTCTGTCTGTATCTGACTGTATCTTAATCTTTCTGTCACTGTCCAACTGCCAATTAACTGCTTCTGTCTGTATCTGTCTTGGTCTGTCTCTCTGTCTATATCTGCCTGTCCCTTTCTGTGTATCTCTGCCTACTTGTCTTTTTCTCTGTCTTTGTTTCTGTCTGCTTCTGCGTTTCTGTCTCTAGCTGTTATTGTTGTTCTCTGCGTCTATATTAATCTGTAGATATTAACTCTGTCTCTCAGACTCTATATGTCTTTATCTGTTTCTATCTCTGTTTCTCTGTCTGCCTGGCACTGTTTACTACCTGTGCCTATATTTCTTTTCCTAAATCTACCTTTGTCTTTGGTAGTATCTTCTTGTCTGTCTGTCTTTCTACTGTTGACTATTTTTTTTTTTTGCTTATATGTCTCTCTCTCTCTGTGTTGTCTTTTTCTCTCTGCCCATCTGTCTTTATTTGTCTCTCTGTGTCTTTCTGCCTCTGTGTAGGTGCCTCTCTGTCTCTGATACTCTGTCTCTTTTTGCCTCAGTCTATTTGTCTCTGTCTGTCTCTCTTTGTCTGTTAGTTTCTCTCAGTCTCTATCTCTTGCCATCTGTCTATTTGTCCACCAATCTCTGTCTCTGTAAGTCTCTATGTTTGACTCTCTATCTCTCTTTACACTTGTGTATCTTTGTCTTTCTCTAACTGCCCTGATTCTCTGTCTGTCTGTCTGTCTCTATATGTTTCTGATTTTGTCTCTCACCTTGTCTGTCTGTCTCTGTTTGTATGTATGTATGCATTTCTGTTTGTCTTTCTTGGTGTCTGTTCTTGTCTGTCTCTATGCCTAAATTTCTTTCTCCATGTGTCTTTTTATATCTGAATATCTCATATCTGTCTGTTCTTCTATATCTGGACTCCTCTTTCTTTGTTTTTCTCTCTGACTGTGCCTCTCTGAATGAATATGATGAGTTATTTTTTATCTCCTTGTTAAGGGTCTCACAGATGTTCTCCACCCTTTTCTGAAGTCCAGTGAGTACCTTTATGGTCATTACTTTAAATTCTCTATTAGGCATTTATTTTATTTCTCCTTCACTTAGGTGTCCTGCTGTGATTTTGTGGTGTTCTTTCACTTGGGACATATTTCTCTCTCCTCATTTTGCCTACCTCCCTTTGACTGCTTCTGTGTGTTATGAAAGTCAGCTATGTGTTCAATGTTGAAAGTAGTAGCTTTATGAAGAAGAGTTCCTGTAATGCCCTGTAGTTCAGTGTCCACTGTTCACCAAAACCTGGCACCTTGGGGAGTCTCCTATGTGTATTGCTTGTATCCTGCTATTCTAAGTCACATTTCTTTTCAGTCCAGAAATCTGCACTTACTCTCTCTACATGTTGTGGTCTCTGATTACTATCTGTGATGTTAACGAGATGTAACCAGGCTAGCTCTGAAGGGGAAGACAGCAGAAAGGTTCAGGGGTGGGGCAGCAGTGTTAGCAAAATTTGCACTGAGCTGCTTGCTATTCCTAAGCCAGATCCCCCACAGCTAGGTGGCCACCAGGGACACACCACACAGGGACAGTTGTGGCAGCTGGAGGTACATGGCATTTGTGGGTGGTGGTTGGGCAGGATATATGCACTGCATTGTCAAAATTTGCACCGAGATGCTAGCCTTAGGCTGGATCCCCTGAAACACAGTGGTCACAGGGGCACAGTGTACAGAGGCAGTGGCTGGGCGGGGGGGTGCAATAGCAGTGTTAACAAAAATTGTGATGAACCCAGGGATGAGGCCAGCAGGCTTGGAATGGGCAAGTCTTCAGGAGAACTTGTGGGTAGGGTGCACTGCTAGCAGATTAGGTAACAAGTGTCTGTGAAGTGCTGACTCCTGCAGGTGGCTCTGTGTTTATGCCAGGGGGCAGGGGAGGAGAAGGGCACCTGCCAGCTCCTTTGTTCCCAGAGAAGTACCCCAATACACTCCCAAATCAGTTTAAAAGAACTCCCTCCTGTTGTGCAAGCCGTCACTTCTATGCCACTTCTCCTGCAGTAATTGTCTCTTTAAGGGTGGTGACACAGCTATCACTGTCCTCTTCACTTACCCAGTGCTGAGTCAACTGACTTTGAAAGCTTCCCAAGGGAATTCTACCACAACTTTAAGGAGAGTTAATACCTGTTTTTCCAAAATATTTCCAAAAAGTAGAAATAGAAGGAAAACTTCCAAACTCCTACAAATCCAGGATTACCTTGATTCCAAAATGAAACAAAGACCTCACTAAAAGGAGAATTATAAGCCAAATATTCCTGATCAACATGGCTACAAAAATTCTCCACAAAATACTGGCATATTGAATTCTACAATACATTAAAAGAACTATTCACCACAATCAAGTGGGATTTATTCTGGGCTGAAGGGGCTATTCAATATTTGCCACATTAATAAAAGAAAATATAAGAACCATATGATCCTCTCAACAGATGTGGAAAAAGCATTTGACAAAATATAGCATTCATTCATGATAAAAACCACAGCTCCCTCTCTCTTGTGGGTAGCTTCTGACCACCTCTCATATGTCTCTACTTCTCTTCATTTAGTTGTGGAGTTTGTTCTACTAGTCTTCAGATCACTCGCTGGTTTATTTACTTGGATGTGAGTGATATCTAGTTGTAAAGATGGGATGAAGTGAGCTTAGGGTCCTAATACTCTGCCATCTTCCTGCCATGTCCTCTAACACAGTCAAACTGACACTAAAATAAACAATCACAGACATGTATAAAAATATCTACAGCTATTATCATATTAACTGGTGAAATATTAAATGTTTTCCCCTAAGATCAGGAACAAAGCAAAAATAATCACCTTCCCACTCTTATTTAAAATTTATATTGGAGCTTCCCTCAGTGCAATAATGCAAGAAAATGAAATACATGACATCCAGTTGGAAAGGAAGAAATAAAACTCTTTTTATTTGCAAACTACATGATCACCTGTGTAGTTAACCAAATGAACTTTATAAAAAGAAAAGAAAAGAAGAAAAGATCTGCAATGTTTTCCTGCAGTTTAATGTGGTCGGGTAGTCTTTGTAACAAATGGTGCTAGAATTAGACATCTTTATGTTAAAAAAAAGGCAAACAACAACGTAATGGACCTTATTCATAGCCTGCACTATATACAAAAATTAACAGAAATGGACCTGAAAGTACAACCTGAAACTATAAAATATTAAAGAAAAAACACAGAAGGAGATTTTTGTGAAGTTGAATTAGGCAAAAATCACTTAGGTAAGATACCAAAAGCACAAACCGTAAAATAAGATATTGATAACTGAAATTTAATCAAAATTTAAAACCTTTGTTCTTCCAAAGACAGTGTTAAGAAAACGACAAGACAAATTGGACTGGGAAAGTATTTGCAAAGCATCTGATTATCAGAGAGGAAGACAAACCATGAGAGAATTTTGACTCTGGGAAGAAACTGAGGGTTGCAGAAGGGGAGGTGGGTAGGAAGATGGGGTAACTGGGAGATGGGCATTAAGGAGGGCACATGATGTGATGAGCACTGATGTTATACACAACTAATGAATCAATGAATGCTACATTAAAAACTAATGATATGTTGGCTAATTGAATTCAAACAAAAAAACAACAAAAAAAAAATCTGATCAAAACTTGTATCCAAAATATATAAAGAGAGGCAGCACCGCAGGAGGCAGCATGGGATGCAGGTCCAGAGGAGTTGCAATAGTAGAGAAGGTACTGGTGACAGGCCAGGCTGGTTAAATCAGCAGCCACATGGTGCTGGACATGCAGGGGGCTGGCTATTTCTTCGTGGGAATGAGCAACTTCCATAATGCTATCTGTGGAAGGGGCTCCATGCTAGACAGCCTGTATTGGATTCAGGAGCTGACAGGCTGCTCTTTGGAGTTTGTGGAGATGGACATCTTGGACCAAGCAGCCCTGTAGCATCCCTTCAAAGAAGCACAGCTTTATGGCAGTCATCCACTTTGTGGGCCTCAAGGTTGTGGAAGAATCAGTCCTGAAACCTCTGGATTATTACAGAGTTAAACTGACAGGAACTATCCAGCTTCTGGAGATCATGAGGGCCCATGGAGTGAAGAGCCTGGTGTTTGGCAACTCAGCCATCACATTACAGGAACCCCTAGTAGCTTCCCCTGGATGGGGCCTACCCCACAGGTGGCTATACCAACCCCTACTTCAAATCCCAGTTCTTCACTGAGAAAATGATCCTGGACCTGTGTCAGGCAGACTGGAATGCAGTGCTTCTGCAATATTTCAACCCCATGGGTGCCCATGCTTCAGGCTGCATTGGTAAGGATCTGCAGGCATCCCTAACAACTTCCTGCCCTATAGAGATTGTGTGATAGGAGGTACTGAATGTCTCTGGCAATGACTATGACACAGAGGATGACATAGACATCAAGGATTAATCCATGTAGTGGATCTGACCAAGGGCCATATAGTGGACTTGAGGAAGCTGAAGGAAGAGTGTGGCTACTGGATTTACAACCTGGGCTCAGGCATGGGCTATTGGGTGCTATAGGTGGTCCAGGCCAGGAAGGAGGCTTCCAAGCAGAAGATCTCATACAAGGTGGTGGCATTGTGGGAAGGCATTGTGGCTTCCTATTATGCCAACCTCAACCTGGCCTTCAGGGAGCTGGGCTGTATACAGCCTTAGGGCTAGGCAGGATATGTGAAGATCTGTGGCATTGGTAGAACCAGAATCCTTCAGGCTTTGGTGCATAGGCCTGAGACCCTTCCCCTACCATATACCAGAAAAAGAAAGAAATAACTGTCTGCTCTCCAGCTCTGGTGGGAACTGAGGGACCTCAGCCTCCCCTACTTCAAACCCAAGCTGGGCCTTCTCAGCACACCAGGCATGAAGCCAAGGACTCCACTTACCAGGAGTTGAGTCTCTAACTCTTCTATTTGGCAGGATGTGGGACCACTAAGAGTGAATGGGGGAGTAAGGGGCCTGAGACAGGCACTAACGTATACTGCTCTGAAAGAGCTTTCTGAAGAATTTAAGATAAAAGTTTTCTAACACTGGGGAAAAATGTATAAAAACCCCTCACAACTCAATATTAAGAAAACAACAACCCATTTTTGAAATAATGATTCTTTTATTATGTTATGTTAGTCACCATACAGTACATCCCTAGTTTTTGATGTAATGTTCCATGACTCATTACTTGCATATAACACCCAGTGCGCCATGCAATACATGCCCTCCTTAATACCCATTACTGGCCTATCCCATTCCCCCACCTCCCCTCCCCTCTGAAGCCTTCAGTTTGTTTCCCAGAGTCCATAGTCTCTCATGGTTCATTCCCTCTTCTGTTTATCCCCCCTCTTCATTCTTCCCTTCCTTCTCCTACCAATCTTCTTATTTCTTATGTTCCATAAATGAGTGAAATCATAGGATAATTGTCTTTCTCTGCTTGACTTATTTCACTTAGCATTATCTCCTCCAGTCCCATCCATGTTGCTGCAAATGAAACAACAACCCATTTTTAAAAATATGCTAAAAATTAAATTAAAAGTAAAGTTTTAAGTGGAAAATTTAAAGAGATAAATGGATTGAAAGTAAAATAATTTTTTGAAAAGATACATTATGCAAAGAGCAACCACAAGAAAGCTGGTGTGCTTAAACTAATATCAGACAAAATAGACTTTAAAATGTTACTAGAGGGAAGGGGAAAGATGGCGAAGGAGTAGGGGACCCTATTTCAACCAGTCCCCTGAATTGAGCTGGATATCTACCAAACCATTCTGAACATCCATGAAATCAGCCTGAGATGTAAGAAGATATATATGGATCTCTACAAACAGAACTTCTCCTGTGGTTGGTCTCGAGGTATGAAATGGGGAGTCGAGAGTCTGAGGGCAGATATCAGAAAATAAACAGAATGGGGATAGAACCTCCATGAACTTGGCTGGGAAGGCAAAATCCTCCCACACTGGGGACAGGGCACAGACTCGCAGACTGGTAGAGGCGGGGAAAGTTCTTTAGGACACCACCCCCCAGACTGAAACCTAGAGCTTGGGAGTGCATGCGAGAACCTGGGGCAGCTGGCCATTTTAGAAGTACAAAGGGCAGAGCCATGCCCAGCCCTGGTAGCGAGGACTGGGAGAGCGGCTCTGGGGAGCACAACCCAGGATGCTGTGGGTTTTTAGCAGCACAGTTAGAAACAGAGTCAGTGTTGCCTGGAGAGCTCAGTGAAGGGCAGACTGTGATCTCTCTATTCTGAGATAGATGCTTGGATATGGTCACTTTTACTCTGACTCTCAGAAGAGACACTGAAAGCCACCAGGGAAAGCTGCCAGAGAACAAAAGCCCCCCAAAACCGGTTCTCACTGAGCTCATCCCCTCCCCTCACTGGGGGCAAGACGACTCTGCCCAAATAGGGTTACCTGAGTATCAGCGTGGGAGGCCTCTCCCCCAGAAGGCAGACTAGAAGAACAAGAAACCCACATCCCTAAGGTCCCTTTAAAACAGATGCATCTTGCTTGGGTCCTGGTCAATAATTTGGACTCTGTACATTCCTGCAACCACACTTCATCAGAATGACAAGGAGGAGGAACCCCCAACAAAGGAAAGAAACAGAGACTGTGGCCTCTGCCATAGAACTAATAGATATGGATAAAACCAAGATGTGAGAAATGGATTTCAGAGTAACAATTATTAAGATGATATATAAGCTTGAGAAAAATATTAAATAAATATAGAATCTCTAAGGACTGAAATGAGAACTAATCTGACAGAACTTAAAAATGCTATGAATGAAATGCAGTCTCAACTGGATGCTCTGACTGCCACGGTAAATAAGGCAGAAGAACAAATTAGTGAGTTAGAAGATAAGATGATAGAAAAGAAGGAAATAGAGGTGACATAGGAAAAAAGAATCCAATTTCAAGAAACTAAGGTGAGGGAGATTACTGACTCAATGAAACATTCCAATATCAGAATTATTGGGATCCCTGAGGGGCTGGAGAAAAAGAGAGGTCTAGAAGAGATATTTGAACAAACTGTAGATGAGAACTTCCCTAATCTGGGGAAGGAAACAAGCATTCGTGTCCAAGAGGCAGAGAGGACCCCTCCCAAGATCAATGAGAACAGATGGATACCATGACATGTAATAGTACAATTTGCAAATCTTAGATCCAAGGAAACAATCTTGAAAGTGGCAAAGGGGAAGAGATTTCTTATGTACAGAGGGAGGAACATCCGAATAATGTCAGACCTGTCTACAGAGACCCGGCAAGCCAGAAAGGGTTAGCAAGATATATTCAGAGTACTAAATGAGAAGAACATGGAGCCATGGATACTGTATCCAGCAAGGCTGTCATTCAGAACAGATGGAGAGACAAGAAGCTCCCAAGACCAGCAGAAACTGAAAGAATATGTGACCCCTAAGCCAGCCTTGCAAGAATTATTAAGGGGGGGGGGGTTCTATGAAAGAAGATCCTAAGAGTGATACAGAACAGAAATTTACAGAAACAATCTATAGAAACAAGGACTTCACAGACAACATGATACATTAAAATCATATCTCTCAATAATCACTCTCAATGTGAATGGCCTAAATTCTCCCATAAAATGCCACAGGGTTGCAGATTGGATAAAAAGACATGACCCATCCATATGCTGTCCACAAGAGACTCACTATGAACTTAAATATACATCCAAACTCAAAGTGAAGGGATGGAGAACCATTTTTCATGCCAACGGACCTCAAAAGAAAGCTGGAGTAGCAATTCTCATAACAGACAAACTAGATTTTAAGTTAACGACTGTAGGTAGAGATACAGAAGGACACTATATTATTCTTAAAGGGTATATCCAACAAGAGGATCTAATAATTATAAATATCTATGCCCCCAAAAGGGAAGCAGACAACTACATAAGCCAACTGTTAACCAAAATAAAGAGACGTATAGATAATAGTACATTAATAGTAGGGGGCCTCAAAACTCCACTCTTACCAATAGGCAGATCATCTATGCAGAAAATCAACAAAGAAACAAGAACTTTGAATGATGCACTGGACCAGATGGACCTCATAGATATATACAGAACATTCCACCCTAAAACAACAGAATATTCATTCTTTTCAAACTCACATGGAACTTTCTCCAGAATAGACCATATACTGGGTCACAAAACAGATCTCAACCAATCCCAAAAGACTGAGATTATTCCCTGCATATTCTCAGCCCACAGTGCTTTGAACCTGGAACTCAATGACAAGAAAAAAATTGGAAGAAACTCAAACACTTGGAAGCTAAGGACCATCCTGCTTAAGACTGTTTGGGTAAACCAGGAAATTAAAGAAGAACTTAAGCAATTTATGGAAACCAATGAGAATGAAAACACATCAGTCCAAAATCTATGGGACACTGCAAAGATGGTCCTAAGGGGGAAATACATAGCCATCAGATCCTGACTCAAAAGAATAGAAAAATCTAAAAATACAGACCCTATACACACACCTCAAACAACTGGATATGGAACAGAAGAACAGTTCTAAGCCATGCATGAAAAGAGAACTGATTAAGATTAGAGCAGAGATCAATGAATTAGAAACCAGAAATGCAGTAGAGCAGATCAAAGAAACTAGTAGCTGGTTCTTTGAAAGAATTAATAAGATCAATAAACCACTGGCCAGACTTATCCAAAAGAAAAGAGAAAGGACCCAAAATTAATGAAATTATGAATGAAAGGGGAAGATCACGACTAACACCAAGGAAATAGAAACAATCATTAGAAACTATTATCGACAACTATATGCCATTAAATTAAGCAACCTGGAAGAAATGGATGCCTTCCTGGAAACCTATAAACTACCAAGACTGAAACAAGAAGAGATTGACGTCATAAATAGGCCAATATCCAGTAACAAGATCGAAGCAATGATCAAAAACCTCCCAAAAAACAGGAGTCCAGGGCCTGATGGATCCCCTGGGGAATTCTACCAAACATTCAAAGAAGAAACAATACCTATTCTCCTGAAGCTGTTTTAAAGCATAGAAACAGAAGGAAAACTACCAAACTCATTCTATGAGGCCAGCATTACTTTGATCCTAAAACCAGGCAAAGACCCCACCAAAAAGGAGAATTACAGACCTATATCCCTGATGAATACAGATGCCAAAATTCTCAACAAGATCCTAGCTAATAGGATTCAACAGTACATTAAAAGAATTATCCATCATGACCAGGTGGGATTCATCCCTGGGATGCAAGGTGGTTCAACATTTGCAAATCAATCAGTGTGATAGAACACATTAATAAGAGAAAAGCCAAGAATCATATGGTCCTCTCAATTGATGCAGAAAAAGCATTTGACAAAAGACAGCATGCTTTCCTGATTAGAACCATTCAGAGTGTAGGGATAGAGGGTACAGTCCTCAATTTCATAAAAGCCATCTATGAAAAACCTACAGTGAATATCATTCTCAATGGGGAAAAGCTGAAAGCCTTTCCCTTAAGATCAGGAACATGACAAGGATGCTCACTCTCACCATTATTGTTCAACATAGTACTAGGAATCCTTCTAATAGCAATCAGACAACAAAAAAGAATAAAAGATACTCATCTTGGCAAAGAAGTCAAACTCTCTCACTTCACAGATGACATGATACTTTATGTGGAAAACCCAAAAGAATCCACCCCCAAATTACCAGAACTCATACAACAATTTAGTAACATGGCTGGATACAAAATTAATGCATAGAAATTAGTTAAATTTCCATACACTAACAATGAGACTGAAGAAAGAGAAATTAGGGAATAGATTCCATTTACAATAACACCAAAAACCATAAGATATCTTGGAATACACTTAACAAGAGAGGTAAAGGGTCTATACTCTAGAAACTTCAGAACACTGTTGAAAGACATTGAAGAAGACACAAAAAGATGAAAAACATTCCATACTCATGGATCAGAAGAATAAACATAGTTAAAATCTCTATGCTAGAGCAATCCATACTTTCAACGCCAACCTGATAAAAATACCAATGCCTTTGTTCAAAGTGCTGAAACAAACAATCCTAAAATTAGTGTGGAACCAGAAAAGACCCCGAATCACCAAGGAAATGTAGAAAAAAAAAAAAACACCAAAGCTGGGGGCATAATCATGGCTGATTTCAAGCTATACTACAAAGCTGTGATCATCAAGACAGCAGGGTACTGGCACAAAAATGGAACACATTCTGTTCAATGGAACAGAATAGAGACTTCAGAAATGGACCCTCAACATTATGGTCAACTAATCTTCAACAAAGCAGGAAAAAACATCCAATGGAAAAAAGTCTCTTCAATGCAGTGGTGCTGGGTAAATTGGGCAGCTATATACAGATGACTGAAACTCGACCATTCTCTCACAGCATACACAAAGATAAACTCCAAATGGATGAAAGACCTCAATGTGAGACAGGAATCCATCAAAATCATAGAGGAGAACATAGGCAGTAACCTCTTCGACATCAGCCACAACAACCTCTTTCATGACACGTCCATAAAGGCAAGGGAAACAAAAGCAAAGATGAAGTTTAGGGACTTCATCAAGATAAAACTTCTGCACAGCAAAGGAAATAGTCAACGAAGTAAAGAGGCAACTGACGGAATGGACTAAGATATTTGCAAATGACATTTCAGATAAAGGGTTGGTATCCAAGATCTATAAAGAACTTCTCAAACTCAAAACCCACAAAACAAATAATCAAATTTAAAAATGGGCAGAAGATATGAACAGACACTTTTCCAAAGAAGACATGCGAATGGCTAACAGACACATGAAAAAATGCTCAACATCATTAGCCATCAGGGAAATTCAAATCAAAACCACATTGAGATACCATCTTAGAGCACTTAGAATGGCAAAAATTGAGAAGGCAAGAAAAAACAAATATTGGAGGAAGTGGATCCCTCTTACACTGTTGGCGGGAATGTAAGTTTGTAGCCACTTTGGAAAACAGTGTGGCAGTCCCTTAAAAAGGTAAAAATTGAGGTATCCTATGATTCAGCAATTGCACTTCTGGGTATTTACCCCAAAGATACAGACGGAGTGAAGAGAAGGGCCATATGCATCCCAATGTTCATAGCAGCCTTGTCCACAATAGCTAAATTTTGGAAGGAGCTGAGATGCCCTTCAACAGAAGACTGGATTAAGAAGATGTGGTCTATATGTACAATGGAATATCACTCAGCCATCAAAAAGAATGATTTCACAACATTTGCAGCAACATGGATGTAACTGAAGGAGATAATGCTAAGCGAAATAAGTCAAGCAGAGAAAGACAATTATCATAAGGTTTCACTCATTTATGGAACATAAGAAGTAGGAAGATTGGTAGGAGAAGAAAGGGAAGAAGAAAGGGGGGGTAAACAGAAGGGGGAATGAACCGTGAGAGACTATGGATTCTGGGAAACAAACTGAGGGCTTCAGAGGGGAGAGGGGTGGGGGACTGGAATAGGCTGGTGATGTGTATTAAGGAGTGCACATTTTGCATGGTGCACTAGGTGTTATACGCAAGTAATGAATCATGGAACTTTACATCAAAAACCAGGGATGTACTGGTGACTAACATAATATATTAAAAAATTATTATAAAAAAGGTATATAGTACTAAGTGCATAGTACAATTATAACAGTGATTTGAAGTAATGCATTTAAATTACCTTGCAAAGATCCTAACTCATTTGCTGAAGAAGTGTGGCCATTATTATTGACATCATTATTAATGGGTTAGTAATAATAAGTCACCTGGTATAATAATAGAATGCTGGAAAACAATTTGGTGTACAGTAAATCCAAGAAAATTTCTTTTGAGTAAGATTATTTTGGACTTAATAAATAGGGATGTGGCAACTAACTAGACAGACTGAGGATGAAGCCTTGATAAAGAGTACTCCCACAAATTCTCACCTTGGTTAAGGAAATCCTACATATCTTATAATATTCAGTTTTATAGCCTTTTAAAAAGGCTTCTTTCATCTTTCTTTTGTTCCCACAGTGGTCTTCAGAGGACCCCAGTTCTGTATACCTAGAGCTACCATATTGTTATCACTCCCCAGGTCATATTGCATCTCTGATCCTTATCAAAAGGAGCCATGCTTAGAGAGGCATTTTATAACCATGTCAGGGGTGAATGAACAGGACAAGCACATTCAACTGGAATCTCCCCAGACATTCTAATATGCTCACATCCACACCATTGTGATAACTACTGCTTTCTTTGCCTATCTCCGTATCAAAATTTTAATTCAAATTTATATTAATTATTATAATTACTCAGCCATCAAAAAGAACGATTTCTCAACATTTGCTGCAACATGGACGGCAGTGGAGGAGATAGTGCTAAGTGAAATAAGTCGAGCAGAGAAAGACAATTGTCATATGGTTTCACTCATTTATGGAACATAAGAAGTAAGAAGATCGGTAGGAGAAGAAAGGGATAAAGAAAGAGGGGGGTAAAGAGAAGGGGGAATGAACCACGAGGGACTATGAACTCTGGGAAACAAACTGAGGGCTTCAGAGGGGAGGGGGGTGGGGGAATGGGATAGGCTGGTGATGGGTATTAAGGAGGGCACGTATTGCATGGTGCACTGGGTGTTATACACAAGTAATGAATCATGGAACTTTACATCAAAAACTAGAGATGTACGGTGATTAACATAGTATAATAAAAATATTATTATTATTTAAAAAAAAAGAACAGGGAAAACCTGGACTCTTTCCAGAGTCAGTGCAGGAATGCCAAAAGACCTCCAGGGCAAGAACAGAGCAGAGTTCAGGCTTGAAGCCAGGAGGCCTGAGGCAACATCAGAGCCCCAACTGGGACAGTAGCCATAGGCAAGATCGTGGGCCTGTAGGTAAAGTTCCAAGGGCCAAAGCCAGGTTAGGGGCCAATGATCCAGTCCTGCATATAAAGATGGGCAGAATAAAAGGGAAAGTGTGACATTTCCTGACTCAAATTCTCATTATGTTTAGCCATTTGAGAATTATTAGATGAGGTATCCCAGAAAATCTCTGCAATATTTGTAGGGAACTTTTAGGAAGGTGCCTTTGTAGTTGTTTCTAAGTATTTTCCAGTGTAGACTGATACCATGACTATCTCTGCCTCAGTTAAAATCAATAAATATCAGCATTTACCATATAAAAAAACAAATTTATATTAATTATCGAAAGTGTATTATAATATACTACATTATGCATTACTTATGTATGGCATTAATATATAACAATATCATAACTATGTTAATGAAATAATAATTTGACTTAATATAGTGTCTAAAAATATAATTATTTTCTTGGCTAGATTTTATTTCATTTTTTTCAAGTTTTTATTTAAATTCCAGTTGGTTAACATACAGTGTAATATTAGTTTCAGGTGTAAAGCCAGCAGAAGAAGTAAAATAATAAAGATTAAAGCAGAGAAAAAATGATATAAAAACTAAAAACAAAAAAAAAGAGTAGAACAGATCAATGAAATGAGGGCTTGATTCTTTGAAAAAAATTGATAAAAATGATAAACCTCTAGTCAGACTTATCAAAAAGAAAAGAGAAAGAACCCAAATCAAATAAAATAATGAATGAGAGAGGAGAAATAACAACCAAAACCACAGAAATACAAACAATCTTAGGAAAATATTATGAGAAACTATAAGGCAAAAATTGGCAACCTGGAAGAAATGGACAAATTCCTAGAAACATAAACTATGGGGGAAAAAAACAACAGGTGGAAATAGAAAACTTGAACAGACCAACAACCAGCAAAGAAGTTGAACCAGTAATCAAAAATCTTCCATCCAATAAGGTCCAAGAGCATTCTACCAAACATTTAAAGAAGAAGTAATACCAAATTTTTAATTAAAAAAAGGATTAATACCTATTCTTCTCAAATAATTCCAAGAAAGGGAAGAAGGAAAACTTCCAAATTCATTTTATGAGGCCAGCATTATCTTGATTCTAAAACCAGACAAACATTTTCGTTAAGATAAGGCTAAGTGAAATAAGTCAAGCAGAGAAAGACAATTATCATATGATTTCTCTCATCTATGGAACACAAGAACTAGGAAGATCGGTAGGGGAAGAAAGGGATAAAGAAAGGGGGGGTAATCAGAAGGGGGAACGAAGCATGAGAGACTATGGACTCTGAGAAACAAACTGAGGGCTACAGAGGGGAGGGGGGTGGGGGAATGGGATAGACTGGTGATGGGTAGTAAGGAGGGCACGTATTGCATGGCGCACTGGGTGTTATACGCAACTAATGAATCATCGAACTTTACATCAGAAACCAGGGATGTACTGTGACTAACACAATATAATAAAAAAAACATTAAAATATTTTAAAAAAGTAAAAAAAGAAATAAATAAAACCAGACAAACACTTCACTAAAAAAGAGAACTACAGGTCAATATTCCTGATGAACAAAGATGCAAAAATTCTCAACAAAATACTAGCAAATTGAATCCAACAATAAAGTATAAGAATCATTCACCAAAATCAAGTGTGATTTATTCCTGAGCTGCAAGCGTGGTTCAATATTCACAAAACAATCAACATAATACACCACATTAAAAAAAGAAAGAATAATAATCATATGATCTTTTAAAAAGATGTAAAAAATGAATTTGACAAAGTACAACATGCATTGATGATAAAAAAGCTTCAAGAAAGTAGGGTTAGAGGAAACTTACCTAAACATAAAGGCCATATATGAAAACCCCATGGCTAATATCATCCTCAAAGGGAACAACTGAAAACTCTCCCTCTATGGTCTGGAACAAGATAGGGGTGTCCACTCTTACCACTTTATTTAACATAGTACTGGAAATCCTAGCCTCAGCAATCAGACAACAAAAAAATACAAGGCATCCAAATTGTCAAGGAAGAAGTCAAACACTCACTATTTGCAGATGACATGACATGACTGAAAACCTGAAAGACTCTACCAAAAAATTGCTAGAACTGATACATGAGTTCAGTAAAGTCACAGGATACAAAATCAACATACAGAATTCTGTTGCATTTCTCTACACTAATAATGAAGCAGTAGAAAGAGAAGTCAAGGAATCCCTCCCATTTACAATTATACCCAAAACCATAAGATATCTAGGAATAAAGCTAACCAAGAGGTGAAAGACCTGTACTCTGAAAACTGTAAAACACTTAGGGAAGAAAGTGAAGAGGATTCAAAGAAATGGAAATATATTCCATGCTCATGGACTGGGAGAATAAATATTGTTAAAATGTCTATACTACCCAAAGCAATCTACACATCTAATGCAATTTCTATCAAAAATCATCAGCAGTTTTCACAGAACACAAACAATCCTAAAATTTAAATGGAGCCACAAAAGACTCTGAATAGCCAAAGCAATCTTGAAAAAGAAAAGCAAAGCTGGGGGCATACCAATTCTGGACTTCAAGCTATATTATAAAGCTGTAGTTATCAAGACGGTATGGTACTAGTTCAAACACAGACACGTAGATCAATGGAAGAGAATAGAAAACCCTGAAATGGACCCGCAACTCTATGGTCAACTAATCTTCAACAAAGCAGAAAGAATATCCAATGGAAAAAATTCTCTTCAACAAATAGTGTTGGTAAAACTATACAGCAATATGCAAAAGAATGAAACTTGACCACTTTCTTACACCATACACAAAAATAAATTCAAAGTGGTTGAAAGACCTAAATGTGAGACAGGAAACCATTAAAATCCTACAGGAGAACAAAGGCAGCAATCTCTTTAACATCAACTATAGCAACTTCTTACTGACACGTCACCTGAGGCAAGGGAAACAAAAACAAAAATGAATTATTGGTGCTTCATCAAGATAAAAAGCACAGCAAAGGAAACAATCCACAAAACTAAAAGGCAACCTACAGAATGGAAGAAGATATATGCAAATAACATTTCTGATAAAGGGTTTTTCCAACAATATATAAATAACTTACCAAACTCAACACCCCAAAACCAAATAATCCAGTTAAGAAATGGGCAAAAGACATGACTAGACATTTTTCCAAAGATGGCATACAGATGGCCAACAGACACCTGAAAAGATACTTAATATCACTCATCACCAGGGAAATACAAATCAAAAACTACAATCAGATACCACCTCACACCTGTCAGAAAGGCTAAAATTAACAACACAGGAAACAATAAATGTTGGAACTCTAACAGTGCTGGTGGGAATGCAAACTGGTGCAGTCATTCTGGAAGACAATTTGGAGTTTTCTCAAAAAGTTAAAAATAGAACTATCCTAGGACCCAGCAGTTGCACTACTAGGTATTTATCCAAAGGATGCAAAAATATAAGTTCAAATGGGGTACATGCACCCCTAGGTTTATAGCAGCATTATCAACAATAATCATATTATGGAAAAAGCCCAAGTATCCATTGACGGATGAAGATGTGGTTTATACACAGAATGGAATATTACTCAGCCGTCAAAGAGAATGAAAGCTTGCCATTTGCAACGACATGGATGGAGCTAGAGTGTATTATGCTAAGCAAAATAAGTCAGTCAGAGAAAGACAAATACCATATGCTTTTACTCATATGTGGAATTAAAAAAAGATTTTATTTATTTATTTGACAGAGAGAGAGAGACAGCTAGAGAGGGAATACAAGCAGGGGGAGTGAGAGAGGGAGAAGCAGCCTCCTCACTGAGTAGGGAGCCTGATGTGGGGCTCAATTCCAGGACCCTGGCATCATGACCTGAGCCAAAGGCAGACACTTAATGACTGAGCAACCTAGGCACCCCCTTCACATGTGGAATTTAAGAAACAAAACAAGCCAGCAAAGGGGAAAACATGAAAAAGAGAGGTGAAGAAAGAAACAGGTTCCTCTTTAAAAAATTTTTTATTTATTCATTTGAGAGAGAGCGAGAGAGAGAGAGCACCTGAGTGGGGGTGGGGTAGAGGGAGAGAGAGAAGCAGACTCCCCACTGAGCAGGGACCCCGACATGGGGCTTGATCCCAGGACCATGGGACCATGACCTGAGCCGAAGGCAGACACTTAACCATCTGAGTCACCTAGGTCTCCAAGAAACAAATTCTCATCTATAGAGAACAATCTGATGGTCACCAGAGGAGAGCTGGGTGTGGGGATGGGTTAAATAGGTGATGTGGATAAAGGTATGCACTTACTGTGATGAGCATAGGGTGACATATGGAAGTGTTAAATTAGTATATTGTACACCTGAAATTAATAGAACATTGTTAACTAACTGGAATTGAAATCACAACTTAAAGGAAAAAAATAAGGGAAGGGAAGGAATAAATCATATCACATAACATGAATTACTGCACTTCTCTTATGAAGGATAATCATTTATCATTTTAACTTAAGCCTTTGGCTGATTAAAGAGTGTAGTTTAAAAGCATAGGGTGAAATGTTCCCTCTCCTGTGACATCCCTATAGGGTGCTGTATAAACAAAATTGTTAGCATAAAGAAACTATGGAAGGATACAGACTAAACCAGTAAATGTGGTTACCCATGGTAGTAATGGTTAAAGAAATGGATTCTGCAGAAATAGAGTGCTCCTCTGATATATCTTTTCAATGTTCTTTCATTTTTTGAATTATTTTACTATACCACCTATTCAAATGTAAAAAAAAAAAGAAAAGAAAAAGAAAGGAAGAAAAGAAAGAGAACCAAACACAAATATCCAATCATAGTTTCATTATCTCACTATACCTTCATCAAAGCACAGTATTTTGGGTAAAACAAATGATCATCCTTCATAACCAAAGGCATGAATTAGGATCCAGTTAGGATCCCAGTTAATGAATGTATCAATTTTTCTTTCTTATCTAGCACAAAGTACAGTTTTCTATAATAGCATAAACCCAGCCATTGTATCATCATCATCAACATCATCATCATCATTATCATCCAAACTATTTGCCTAGATATTGGAAACCTATTCCTTCAGGATGACCGTCCAAAATGAAATCATATATGGACAGTTTATTTAAAATAATTCAATACTGTGTTACACACACACACACACACACACACACTGTTTAAAACAGGCTCAATGGGACACCTGGGATGGCTGTTACTTAAGCTTCTGACTCTTGATTTTGACTCAGGTCATGATCTCAGAATTGTGGGATTGAGCTCTGCATCAGGCTCCATGCTCAACAGGCAGTCTGCTTCTCTCCCTCTCTGTCTCCCTCTGCCTTTCCCCCCACTCACACATACTCTCTCTCTCTAAAATAAATAAATAAATGAATAAATCTTATAAAATAATAAAATAAAATAAAATAAAATAAAATAAAATAAAATAAAATAAAATAAAATAAAATGGGTTCAGCAAACTGCAGGGCATACTCAAATACACACCCTCTCCTGAGAGCCCAGGAAAGCACCCAAAATGCATGAAGGTCATGAGGATGTGTGCATCTGCACAGATTACTGTTGCTCTTGAAAATTGGAAGAAAAATTGTCCCTGACACTCACAAGAGGGAAACAGATAAGTCAGAGGCTGGTGGGAAATGTCACATCTAAAGAGAAGAATAATGGAAGAGAAATGTGTAACTCTATCAATTGTCCTTAGAGAGACCAGGACCATTACTAGAAAATTTGATTCTTATAGCAGATAACAATATACTTCTCCTTATATGGTTTCTCCTTATATTGGTTACAATGACCTTTGAAGAAAGTCTTTATAAAGGGAAGAAATCGTGTTACAAAGTACAAAAGAGCAAAATAAGACTGAGAGGCATTTCTATTCTTAGAGCTGTCTTCTTTGAATCTGTTGCAGCCACTTGTCCCCTAGAAATGAAGGATCTCAAAGTCCTGGAGAGTCACCACCACACCGCTGCATTAAAGCTTCTTCCTTCTCCTTCTACTTCATAAACTTGTCAGAAAAGCTACCTTAGCCTGTGGCAGCTCCAAAAAATATGCAGTGAGAGAAGCATAGATTCCAACAGTAATTTGAAGCAGTTGTACTTTTCCTGAATAGATTCCCCATTGGCCAAAGATAGGAAGTTGAAGTTCAAGCAAATCATTAACAGTGCTTACTGTTTATAATAGCTGCTTGTGAAATATGAAGCTGGCTAATTCATAAGCTAATTTACCATAGAAAAATCTAGAATCCAAAATACAGGATTTGGTTGCTTATTTGACTTAGCAGTACTATATATTATTCTGACTGCAGACTATTAATGACTATTAATTTTTTTAATGTGAAAGAAGATGCTAATAAGTGCTAAAGAGTTAAAAGCATGGCTAGGTAATGCTAAGTGAAATAAGTCAAGCAGAGAAAGACAATTATATGGTTTCTCTAATCTATGGAACATAAGAACTAGGAAGATCGGTAGGAGAAGAAAGGGATAAAGAAAGGGGGGTAATCAGAAGGGGAAATGAAGCATGAGAGACTATGGACTCAGAAACAAACTGAGGGCTTCAGAGGGGAGGAGGGTGGGGGAATGGGATAGGCTGGTGATGGGTATTAAGGAGGGCACGTATTGCATGGTGCACTGGGTGTTATACGCAAGTAATGAATCATCGAACTTTACATCCAAAACCAGGGATGTACTGTATGGTGACTAACATAATATAATAAAAAAAAAGCATGGCTAGGAAAACAGTTGTTTTATCAAAACTTCTCAAAGTTTAGTTAACATGAAACAGCTACTTGCATTTCTGCTTGAAACATATATCAAGTTTTATTCATTCAATTATTTATGCATTCATTAATTTAACAAGTATTTGAATGCCTAGGATGAACCAAGGTCTATTCTAGGTGCTGGGGATTTAATGGTGAATAAACAGATCTCTGCCTCTCATGAAGCTGAAGTTCTAATGGAGAGATAGGCATTTAGTTAATTATAATCTTAGATAATGTGCCAAGAATGAAAAGAACAGGGTGCCCTTAAGCTGTTTGACAACGATGCCAACCTCATTTGGGGATCAAGAAGGAAGGTTGATTTAAATTGAGATTTAAAAGATAAATAAAAGTTATTCAGGCAAAAAGTGGGATAGGAAAGGGTGAGTGTTCTAGGTGGTGGGAACAGTATGTACAAAGTTCTGAGACAGAAATTTGTTTGGAGAATGAAGAACAAAGAGAAAGTCAATGTTTATGGAGCCTAAGAGGCACAAGAGGAGGAGGGTGCAAAGAGTGGGGGCAAAACCACACAAAACTGTGTACCATTAGACTTTACTTAAATTAGTGGAAGCCACTGAATAGTTTTACAAATATCCAAGAATAAGGAATCTTCCCCAAACCTACAGTCTTGAAAATTCATGGGGAAGAGAGGAAGGCAGATCAAATCAGTAGGGAGAACTGCAAAATACTAATTTTTTTCTTTCTTCTCAGAAATCTACACCCTGGGGCACCTGGCTGGCTCAGTTGGAAAAGCGTGCAACTCTTGATCTCAGTGTTGTGAGTTCAAGCCCCACCCAGGTATAGAGATTATTTAAACAAAACTTAAAAAAAAAAAACAACAACAGAAATCTACACTATATGCACAATTCAGTCCATAACACTTATTAGTCTCAAGACCCCTGAAAATAAGTATATTATTTGCTCACTTTGTGTCTGACTTTTCTTGTGGGCACAGTGACCCCTGCATACTTAATTCTGAGCTTAATTTTCTTCTGAAGTTGATAGAAGTGAGACCCTGTTAAATATCTCCACTTTTGGGGGGGTGCCTGGGTGGCACAGCAGTTAAGCGTCTGCCTTCGGCTCAGGGCGTGATCCCAGTGTTGTGGGATCGAGCCCCACATCAGGCTCCTCCACTATGAGCCTGCTTCTTCCTCTCCCACTCCCCCTGCTTGTGTTCCCTCTCTCTCTGGCTGTCTCTATCTCTGTCAAATAAATAAATAAAATCTTTTAAAAAAATATCTCCACTTTTGGAAAACAGTACAGCCAGGCCTGGCAAAAGCTGTACTATTTGTCAGTGGTAGAAAGTGAAGTGAAAAAGGTAAAAATGCACACATTTTTTCCCTCCTAAAAATAGAATCTGTCAAGTAGTGTACTAATGAGGTACATACATTATTAGTAAATATGATATTTGTTTCTTTTGAAGGTGAGGCAGCATTGAATTGAGGAAAAAATGACCAGTGCTTATTTTCATGTTACCAGTCTTCAGAAGGTACCAAGAGGAGCTTATAGATGAATAAATGAGGGCAATGACTTCCTTTTACTTCTGGACAAGAGTGTATGTTCAGTGAGAATATGATCAGTAGACTAAATACCTTTAAAAGACGGCATTTTCCTCCCTTTTTTCTCTGTCTCTCTCTGTCTTTGTGTGTGTGTTCCTGTATGTGTCAACAATACTGAAAAAAAAGAAAAGATAATTCATCTAGTAACTTGGACTGCCTAAATGTTATTCCCAAACATGAAATCCTCTGGCCAGTTAACCTATTCCAGATTCCAAACCTCCCCTTAGCAGAATGTTTTGACTTCTTGGGTTCACCAGCCAGACAAATTTGATCCAGCATGTTAGGCCTCACTTAAGACACATCTCCTCCCTCAGGCTTCAGACTAAGGCCAGATTCTTAACTTTTCCTAAATTTGAGTAGACATTTTTTGATCACTCATTTGGCCCTGAATGTAACAGCTTTGCATCATTTTGAAACACTCCTTGTGTATCTTATTTGCTTAGATACTAGAGCTAAGGAAGAGAGAAGTCTGACACTTCTTGGGAATCTCTCTCCCACCTATGGATTATAGGTATTCAAAAAATACCAGTTGCTTAATTGATAAAAATGTAAATGCAGTTGCTTTTGGTTCTTTCAGCTTGTAGAATAAAACTGGACTATAAGCTGAGATATTTCCCTCCAGGTTTAAAAAAAAAAAAGCCCCCGAAACTTTCTCTTAAGTAAAAATATGGCAATAAAAACAAAAGGCTTCAGAGAATTTTTGAGACTAATAAAGATGGTATTTCCCTTCCTGTTTTTTCTCTCTTTGTCTGTGTGTTCCTGTATGTGTCAACAATACTGAAAAAACCCAATAAGTTTCACATGTTTAAAGTACACAATTTTTAAAGTATAGATATAGATAGACATATCTATATATGTGTGTATATATACACACACATTTTGGTTTAATTTTTTGTTTTTCCTTTTCTAGTTTCTTAAGGCAGACAGTAGTCATTGATATGTAACAACTCTTCTAATATAGCACCTAATCTTAAAACTTTTCTTCTAATTACTGTTTATATCTCCAGGAAACCATCTCCATAATTAATATAATGAACATATCTATTACCTCCAGATGACTAATAATGTTGAGCAACTTTTTATGGGTTTATTTGCCATCTGTATATCTCTGGGGGATTATCTGTGCAAATTATTTGCCCATTAAAAATGATTACTATTTTTTTCTCATTATTGAGTCTTCAGAGTTCCAGATACAAGGCCTTTATGAGATACAGAATTTTTTAAAGTTTTTATTTAAATTCCAGTTAGTTAACATACAGTGTAATATCAGTTTCAGGTGTACAATTTAGTGATTCAACACCTACAACACGCAGTGCTCATTACAAGTGCACTCCTTAATCCCCATCACCTATTAACCCATTCCCACACCCACCTCCCCTCTGGTTTGTTCTCTATAGTTAAGAATCTGTTTCTTGGTTTGCCTGTTTCTTTTTTCCTCCTATGATCATTTGTTTCTTTCTTAAATTCCACATAAGTGTGAAATCATATGGTATTTGTCTTTCTCTGAGACATAGGATTTCTAGTCTGTGATGCATTTGAGTGAATTTTTATATACAATATCATGTATGGGCCAAACTGTTTTTTTCTACAAATATCAAATTATTACTTCACCATTTGTCAAAAAACTATCTACTCTATCATGAATTGTTTTTGTATTTTGTCAAAAATCAATTGATCATGTAAGTATGGTCTCTTTCTTGTTTTTTTTTTTCTGTTCCATTAATCTATTTGACTCTCTTGATGCCAATATTATGCTGTCTTGATTACTGTAAACTTATAATAAGTCATGAATCAGATATTTTAAGCCTTCCAAATTTCTTTTTCAAAGTTGTTTTGGATATTCTTTGTTCTTTGTATTTCCATATGAATGCTAAAATAAGCTTGTTAATTTCTAAAAAAACACCACAACAACAAAAACACCCTGCTGGGATTTTGATTAGGATTGCCTTGAATCTATGGATAATTATGGATAGAACTGATATTTGTATGACATTGACTATTCAAATTTATGAGTATGGTATATATGTTAATTTATTTAGTAATCTATAAATTCCTGTCATTATTTTGTAGTTTTCAATATACAGATATGGCACATTTTTTGTCAGATTTATCCTATGTCATATTTTCATAGTATTATAAATCATAATTTTTTACAAGAGATTTCAACTTCTCTGTTGATTGCAAACATGGAAATACAATTGATTTCTATATATTGGTCTTGAATTCTATAATTTTGCTGAATTTGTTTATTGAATCCACTTTTTTTTATTCCACAGAATTTTGTTTTGTTTTATTGTAGATTCTACATAGACGATCATATCAGATGTGAATATAGACAGTATCACGTTTTTTCTTTCCAATCAAAATATTTTCATTTCTTTATCTTGCCTTGTTACCTAGTGAGAACCTCTAGTAAAATGTTGAATAGAAGTGGTAAAGACAGAGGGGTAATCAGAAGGGGGAATGAAGCATGAGAGACTATGGACTCTGAGAAACAAACTGAGGGCTTCAGAGGGGAGGGGGTGGGGGAATGGGATAGGCTGGTGATGGGTATTAAAGAGGGCACGTATTGCATGGTGCACTGGGTGTTATATGCAACTAATGAATCATGGAACTTTACATAAAAAAACAGGGATGTACTGTATGGTGACTAACATAATATAATAAATATATTATTATGAAAAAAAATAAAAACAATCCTTACTAACTGTAAAATATATAAACGATGTACAAAGATATAAAGAAGACACCAAAAGAAACAGAAAATTAAAAATCACCCCAAAAGCCCATCACCAAAAGACCTCCTTCTGATGACTATATATACATATACATGTATAATTTTATAGAACGGGATCATGTTATATATCCTGGACTGCAACCCAGTTTTTTTTTTCATTCAGCAAATGTATCTATTTCCATAAATACGTAACAACCATAAAAAAAAGTGGTGAGAATGAATCTCTGTGCCATGCTCCTTATCTTGGGAGAGAAATATTCAGGCTTCTCTTAGATATGTAGTAGATTTCTCCTAGATGCCCTTTATCAGATTAATATTAAGTTTCTATTTCTAATTTGCTGTGCAATTTCATCAGGAATGGATGTTGTAATTTCTGAAATTTCTTTTCTGTGTATACTGAGATATTTTCTTTCTTAAGTTGGTAAAAATGGTGAATGACATCAATTGATATTCTAAGACTAAACCAACCTTGCATTCTTGGGATAAACTCCATGGGTTCATAATATATTATGAATTTCATATAATGTTAAATTAGTTTGCTCGAAAAGCAGGCCCATTTGACCTGTCAAGTTTTCCTTGCTCAGGATTTTGGTCATGGTACTCCTCAGTATGTTCTTCTGTCCTCTATGCTTTCTGGATATTGGCAGCTGGAGCCAGAGACTTGATCAGACTCAGGTTTGATTCTGTTGGCAAGACCATAGTGTGTCTTTTCATTGTGCCACTTCTTGTGATGTTATCAACCTTTGATGATCATCATCAAAATTCATTAATTTGTTGGGGGTTGTAAAATAAATGGTGACACTGTAATCCTATCATTTCATTCTTTTTTATTTTTTTTATTATGTTCAGTTAGCCAACATATAGTACATAATTAGTTTTTGATGTAGTGTTCAATGATTCATTAGTTGCATATAACACCCAGTGCTCATCACATCATATGCCCTCTTTAATACCCATCACTCGGTTACCCCATCCTGCAATCCCCTTCCCCTCTGAAACCCTCAGATTGTTTCCTGGAGTCCATAGTCTCTCATGGTTCATATCCTTCTCTGATTTCTCCCCCTTCAGTTTTCCCTCCCTTCCCCTATGGCCCTCTGTGCTGTTCCTTATGTTCCACATATGAGTGAAGCCATATGATAATTGTCTTTCTCTGCTTGACTTATTTCACTTAGCATAATCCCCTCCAGTTCCATCCATGTTGCTGCAAATGGTAGGTATTCATCCTTTCTGACGGCTGAGTAATATTCCGTTGTATATATGGGCCACATCTTCTTTATCCATTCATCTGTTGAAGGGCATCTCAGCTCCTTCCACAGTTTGGCTATTGTGAATATTGTTGCTATGAACATTGGGGTGTATATGCCCTTTCTTTTCACTACATCTGTATCTTTGGGGTAAATACCCAGTAGTGCAATTGCTGGGTCATAGCGTAGCTCTATTTTTAATGTCTTGAGGATCCTCCATACTGTTTTCCAGAGTAGTTATACCATCTTGCATTGTTACCTATAGTGTAAGAGAGTTCCCCTTTCTCCACATCCTTGCCAACATTTTTTGTTTCCTGTCTTGTTAATTCTAGCCATTCTGACTGGTGTAAGGTGGTATCTCATTGTGGTTTGTTTGTTTGTTTGTTTTTTAGGTTTTGACTATTTATTTATTTATTTATTTATTTATTTATTTATTTATTTATCTTTTATTATATTATGTTAGTCACCATACAGTACATCCCTGGTTTTTGTTTTCCTTCTAGTTTACTTTTAATAATTTTATTATATTTTTACTTCTTCCTTAAATTCTGTCACATTATTTCTGATTTTTCCAATTTTACATATGTAGCTTTTACATGTCTTTCATCATCTTTTTGGTGTCTTTTAACTAATTTTAAAAATCATTTACAGTTTTACCTGACAGAAGGAAGATGGTGGTGGAGTAGGAGGACCTTTGGAATGTCTCAACACACAAACAGAACTAGATGACAATCAACTCATCCTAAATACACCAGAAATTGACCTGAAGACTGACAGAACAAACTCCACATCTAAAGAGAAAGATGGGGTCACATCATAGAAGGTAGGAAATGCAGAGACCATGGTTTAGCAGAGAAAGAGAACACAGGTGTTGCACAGGGGAGGGAGTTGTGTTCCCGGAGAAAAGTGAGAGAGAGAAGCACACACACACACACACACACACACACACACACACAGAATGTTTCTCCAAAGCCATTGGCTTAGAAAATGAGAGGGGTTGAATTTTGTGAATTCTTGCAAACCACAGGACTTAAAGCCTGGAGTTTTAAAGATCAGTGGGTTTGGCTGAGATAGAACCTTGAGGGCACTGTCTGTTCCTGGAAAGAAGGCAGGCAAACAACCTAATGGCAGATGGCAAGAAAACAGTGATTTGAAGAATACCTGGTGCACACAGTGGGGAGATTTTTCACTCTTCTTGGAGTGTGTCTCTGAGAGGCAGCATTCACAGATATGCCTCTCCTGAGATAAAAGAGCTGGCTAGTGCTGCTTTCCTCTCCTGCTTCTCAACATAAACACACAAAGTCACCTGAAGGAAGCAGGGCGGCAACAACACTGGCTGCCTAACTTGATTGCCCCAAGCCCCATGCCCTTATGTTTTGGTGGGACTGCCTTCTCAGTTAAAGCATGCCTCAGTCCCAGTGTGGTGGGGCCCTTACCCCTCCAGCGCAAACCCTTGCTTACACCATGACTCCCAATCAGAGTTCTGCAGGACCTCAGTTCTCATGGAAGTTGTATCAGATCTCATTTCACAAGTAGAACAGAGCATAGTTAGTTAAAACTCAAACATTCAGGCCAAGGACCAAATACTGCCCACTGTGGGCCAGGAGAACCCCTGAAGACAACTGGCCTGAAGGATAGAGCAGTCAAAACACAACAGCAGTGTGCTTGCAGCACACACCAGAGACACTCCCTGAAGCACTAGGTGCTGGGCACTACTTGATCTCTTTTTTATGAGGCCATTGCTTTCAGGAGCAGGAGACATAACAGGCTTTTCTAACACAGAGAAGGCAGATACTTAGACAAAATGCCAAGGTGGAGGAATTTAATCCCAAATGAAAGAACAAGGTAAGGCCACAGACAGAGATCTAAGGGAAAGAGGTATAACTAACATGTCTAATGGATAATTTAAAGCAACGATCATCAGGATACACAATGGACTTGAGAAAAGAAAGAAAGCATCAGGGAGAGAATTACCACAGAGAATTACCACAGAGATAAAAAAGAATCAGAGATGAAAAATGCAACAAATGAGATTAGAAACAAGCTTGAAGCAGCAGGTTGGAAGAAGCAGAGGAACAAATTAATGACCTAAGAGACAAAACAATGAAAAATAATGAAAGAGGGAGGTAAGGTGGTGGAGGAATAGAGCAACCCTAAGCCTGCTTCCTTACTGGAACACAGCTAGATTAATATCAAATCTTTCTGAGCACCCAAGAAATCAATAGGAAGTCTTAGAGAACAAAGCTGCACATCTACAAACCAGAAAAATGACCCGTGGGAAGTAGGAACTTCAGAGAGTTGATCTGTGGGAGAAGAGTGGTGGGCACTCCTCAGGGGAGAGAGCCTTGACTAAAGAGAGAGTAGCGAGATAGAAGGAAGAGAGAGAAAAAACATAGGGGGAAAAAAGAGTGAAAACACATGCTAGGGTCTCACAAGAAAACTATTGCTCAAAACCACTGATGGGGGGGAAAGGAGAGGGCTACAATACTGCCAGTTTTCCATAAGCAACAGAGTGCAGGTTTTGAAGGATGGCTCAAAGTTTGTGACATAGGTTCAGGCCAGGAGAGCTGAGTGGTGCTCTGGTGGGGGAGCAGAGCTGAGCCACAGCAGTAGCAAGCCAGAAGATCCCCAGGATCACATAGGAAGAAAGCAATTCCCCTGTTTGGAGTGCATTTGGGAGGCAATATGACCACTCAGTGGGCAAAAGACCCTGCTGGCAACATTGAGCTGCTTCACCCACCAGGATAGAAACAAAGACACCAACTGAGGGGCACAAACCCCCACGCTGGCTGTGTGTTGTGATTTACCATAAACTCTGAACCACTGTGCAGTCATGCCACTGTCTTTGGGACCAGCTGCATAGGCCACAGTTTGAGTGCATTTGGGAAAGGTGTAACAGCCTCTCTGAAGGCAAAGGACCCTGAAAGAACCATAGCACTGCCCTGTCCACCAGAATAGGAACAAAGAACTTGGCTGAGGGCTGCAAAACCTGATGTTGGCTGTGTGTTGCCATTCACTGTAGACTCTGAACTGCTAAGTGGTCATGCCACTGTCTTCTGTTATGAGTCAGGACTGGCCACAATGCAGGGAAAGCCTCCTGCAGAGGATCAGTGTGGGTCCATACCTTGGGGGTCTCTGAAATGTGGGGTTTTGAAATACAGCCATGCCTGAGATAAAACACAGGAGCACTGCACCATCTGGCAGGCAGACAGTTCTGACACAGACAGGGTGAAGGCATGGACTTAATGGAAACTAGGGATACAGGAGGGGTCATTGTTTGTGGATCTCTGAGGGCTCACTAAAGACAGGTGGTGAGCATTTCCCACTCCAGAAAGGAGAGAACAGGAGGAAGCCATTTTCTCCCGTACCCATCAGCTTGACCCACGTCGGTGAGCTGAACAGTGGCACCAAGTGGAGAACCAGAACACTACACCAAGCCCCACTGCCACCACCCCATCCCTACCCCCTGTGCCCTGCAGGCACATCTTCTCTAGGGCAAGTTCACCTGAGTATCAGAGCAGCAAACCCTCCCGAAGAAGACCAGCACAAACCCCTCACCCCCACCAAGTCTGCTGATTGTAAAGGGCTGTAAAGTATCAGCTCTAGAGATCTAGCATCTTTTTTTTTTTCCATTTCTTTTTGGTTTTGTCTTTGTTTTTGTCTGCTATTTTTATTTTGTTTTTTGTTTCTTGTTTCTTGGATACAGAAAGAGCAATTTTTTGTTTCTTTTTATTTTATTGTATTTTTAATTTTTTAAGTCTTTACTCCTTTTTCTTTTCTTTTCTTTCAGCCTACGTTTTTTTCTAATAAGTTTCTCATAACAAGCAAACCAAAACACAGCTAAGATCTAGCTTCCTTTATGCATGTTATTTTATCTTATTTTATTTTTTGAATTTTTAAATTTTTTGAATTTTTATTTTTTTCTTTTTTTACCTCTAAAATGACAAGACAAATGAATTCACCTCCCCCAAAGAAGAAGAAATGACAACAAGAGATTTTAATAAATGCAGGTATAAGTAAGATGTCTGAACTAGAATTTAAAACAATTATAAAGATACTAGCTAGGATTGAAAAAAGCATAGAAAACACTACAGAATCCCTTACTACAGCAATAAAAGAACTAAAATCTAGTCAGGCTGAAATTAAAAATGCTATAATTGAGATGCAAACCCAAATGGAGTCCCTAAAAATGATGATGGAGGAAACAGGGGAATGAATCAGTGATAAAGAAGATAAAATGATAGACAATCATGAAGCTGAAAAGAAGAGGGAAACAAAGGTAATGGATCACAAAGGTAAACTTAGGGAACTCAGCGACTTATTAAAATGGAATAATCATATGAAAGGAGTCCCAGAAGATGAAGAGAGAGAAAAAAGGGCAGAAGGTTTATTTGAGGAAATTATAGCTGAAAACTTCCCTAATCTGGGAAAGGATACGAGCATCAAAACCCAAGAATTACGGAGAATACCCATTAAATTAAAGAAAAGCCAACCATCACCAAGGTATACCATAGTCAAATTCATAAAATATACATACAAGAAAAGATCCTGAAAGCATGCAAGGGGGGGGGGGGGGAGTCAACTTACAAGGGGAGAAAAATCAGTTTCCCAGCAGATCTGTCCACAGAAACTTGGCAGGCCAGAAGAGAGTGGCAGGATTCAGTCAATGTGCTAAATGGGAAAAATATGCAGCCAAGAATTCTTTAACCAGCAAGGCTGTCATTCAGAATAGGAGAAATAAAGAGTTTCCCACACAAACAAAAGCTAAAGGAGTTTGTGATCACTAAACCAGCCCTACAAAAGATATTAAGGGGGACTCTTTGAGTGGGAAAAAATACCAAAAGCAAGAAAAACTAGAAAGGACCAGAGAACATCACCAGAAACACCAACACTATAGATAAACAATAGCACTAAATTCATATCTTTTAAAAATCATTGAACCTAAATGGACTAAATGCTCCAATCAAAAGCCGTAAAGTATCAGAATGGATTAAAAAACCACGATCCATCTATATGTTGCTTACAAGAGACTCATTTTAGACTTAAAGACATCTGCAGATTGAAAGTGAGGGGATAGAGAATCATCTATCACACAAATAGACATCAAAAGAAAGCCAGAGTAGCTATACTTATATCAGGTAAACTATATTTTAGAGCAAAAACTGTAACTAAATGAAGATGGGCAATCTATGATAATTAAGGGGTCTATACATCAAGGAGACCTTACAATTGTAAATACTTATGCCCCCAAATTGGGAGCACCCAAATCAATTAATAATAAATATAAAGAAACTCATTAATAATAATACAATAATAGTAGGAGAATTTAATACCCCACTTACAACAATGGACAGATCATCTAAGCAGAAAATCAACAAAAAAACAATGGCATTGAATGGCATACTGGACCAGATGGCCTTAACAGATATATTCAGAACAATTCATCCTAAAGCAGCAGAGTACACATTCTTTTTGAGTGCACATGGAACATTCTCCAGAACAGATCACACACTGGATCACAAATCAGCCCGCAAGAAGTACAAAAAGAGTGAGATCATACCATGTATATAGTTCAGAACACAATTCTATGAAACTTGAAGTCAACCACAAGAAAAAAATTGGAAAGACCTCAAATACATGGAGGTTAAAGAGCATCCTAGTAAAGAATGGTTTAACGAGGAAATTACAGAAGAAATTTTAAAAATGCATGGAAGCAAATGAAAATGAAAACATGACAGTCCAAAACCTTTGGGATTCAGCTGTCCTTAAAGGGAACTATATTGAAATATAGGCCTACCTCAAGAAGAGACAAGAGTCTCAATACACAACCTAACTTTACACCTAAAGAAGTCATAAAAAGAGCAGCAAATAAAGCCTAAAGTCAGCACAAGAAGGGAAATAATA
Organism: Ursus arctos; assembly: GCF_023065955.2. NCBI lineage: Eukaryota > Metazoa > Chordata > Mammalia > Carnivora > Ursidae > Ursus > Ursus arctos. The sequence goes on along the minus strand of NW_026622775.1, from coordinate 72,275,547 downwards.
AAGATTAGAGATGAAATAAATGATATAGAAACAAACCACAGCAACAAAACCAGAATGGATCAATGAAATTAAGAGCTGGTTCTTTAAAAAATAATTTAAAAAATTGATTAACCCTTAACTAGACATACAGAGAGAGAGAGAGAGAGAGAGAGGACCCAAATAGATAAAGAAGAGAGTTCAGAACAAACACCACAGAAATACAAATGATTATAAGAGAATACTATGAAAATTATATACCAACAAAGTAAGCAATCTGGAAGAAATGGACAAATTCCTACAAATTTACAAACTACCAAAACTGAAACAGGAAGAAATAGAAAATTTGAAAAGACCCATAAGCAGCAAAGAAATTGAATTAACAATCAAAAGTCTCCTAATAAACAAAAGTCCAGGAGTTCCCAGGGGAATTCTAACAGACATTTAAAGAAGAGTTAATACTATTCTTCTCAAACTCTTAAAAAAAAAAAAAAAGTGGGAGGAAAACTTCCAATCTCTTTCTATGACGCCAGCATTACCTTGATTCCAAACCCAGACAGAAGACCCCACTAAAAGTAATTACAGACCAATATTCTTGATAAACAGGGATTTAAAAATTCTCGATAAAATATTAGGAAATAGAATTCAACAGTACATTAAAAATATTATTCACCATGATCAAGTGGGATTTATTCCTGGGCTGCAGAGGTGGTTTGATATTTGCAAATCAATCAATGTGATACACTACACTAATAAAAGAAAGGATAAGAACATGTTGTTCCCATCTATAGATTCAGAGAAAAAGATTTGACAAAATACAGCATGCTTTCTGGATAAAAACCCTCAACAAAGTAGTGATAGATGAAATGTATCTCAACATCATAAAGATCATATATGAAAGACCCACAACTGATATCATTGTGAATGGGGAAAAACTGAAAGTCTTTCCCCTATGGTCAGGAATAAGGCAGGGATGTCCACTTTCACCATTACTATTTAACATAGTACTGGAAGTCTTAGCCTCAGCAATCAGACAACAAAAAGAAATAAAATACATCCAAATCAGCAAGGAAGAAGTCAAATTTTCACTATTTGCAAAGGACATGATACTCTACATAGAAAACCTGAAAGATTCCACCAAAAAATCATTAGAACTGGGTCACCTAGGTGGCTCAGTAAGTTGAACATCCAACTCTTGATTTTGGTTCAGGTCATGATCTCAGAGTTGTGAGATCAAGCCCCACATTGGGTTCTGCACTCAGTGGGGAGTCTCCTTAAGTGTTTCTCTCTCCCTCTTCCTCTGCCCCTCCCCCCTGCATGCTCTCTCTCTCTAAAATAAATAAATAAATTTTAGGGGGAGGGGGCAAGTTGGCAGAGGAGTCGGGGACCTCCTTTCAGTCAGTCTGCTGAATTTAGCTGGATATCTACCAAACCATTCTGAACACCCACAAAATCAGCCTGAGATATATATAGATATATATCTATATCTATCTATCTATCTATCTATCCATGGATCTCTACAAGCAGAAAAATATTGTGTCTTGAGGTAGGAGGGGCGGAATTATGAATCTGTAGTCAGACATCCGAAGATAAGCAGAAGGGGGAGGAAGCCGCCATAAGCTGGTGCCTGGAAAGTGATATAACACTAAAGCGAAAGAGCTTCTTGTGCTGGGGGCCAGGCAAAAACTTGCAGAGCAGTACCAGCCAGGAAAGAGCTTTAGTGCAGTGCTCAAATGGATCCAGAGTCAATGGGGGGGGGGGCATGTGAACCGGGACCTCTTGGGGTTTGAGAAGCACAAAGGGCAGAGACAAGCCTGGGCCACTGGACCAACCACTGAGAAGTTTGCTGTGGGCACACACCACTCGCAGGAGGCTGAGGTTTTCAGCAGCACATACAGAAAGAAACAGAGACTGTGTGTTCTGGAGTATTCAGAGAAGAGCAGACTGTGATTTCTCTGCTCTGGGGCAGAGGTCTGGGTATAGCCATTTTTGCTCTAATCCTCAGAAGAGGTGCAGAAAGCTGCCAGAGAACAAAGGCTTAAAATACCAGTTTTGACAGAGCCCAGCCCCCTGACAGGGGGCAGGGCAACTCTGCCCAAGCTGGGTTGCCTGAGAAATAGTGTGGCAGACCCCTCCCTCAGAAGACAGGCTGGAAGAAGAAGAGGTCAACAACCCTAGGGCCTCCAAAAAACTGTAAAACTCCTACACCAGGGGAAAATAGTATATTGAGCCCCAGGCATTGCCTCACAGCTCGTATATTTTCAGATAACTCTCTTTTTCTTTTTATTCTTCCTCTTATGCTTCTTCTATGTTTTTTCTTTTTACCTTCTTCTCATTTCAACCAGATGTTCAATATATCAATTTATAATTCATAGCAGCTTTTTAGCTTGTACTTTTCCGCACCTATATATTTTTATATAGATATATGCTTTAGTGTAGTCCTTTTTTCCCTATTCAATATTACCTTTATATGTATATCAGTTTTACTTTCCCTGTAATTTTAGGAAGTAGTGCCCTCTAACAAACAGAACAAAATACACCCAGGAAAAACTAAAATGCCCTACTTTGACCACCCTGAGGGATTATAACCTCCTTTCCCTCCCCCTTCCTTTTCTTTTTAAAAATTTTTTATTAAAGAAATAATTCTATAAATTTTATTCTTGGGTTTCATTGTGGCTTTGTTTTTTTTTTTTTTTTTTGGTGGTGGCTTCCAACTATTCTGGATTTTCCTAGGGTGTATCTTCCTTGGGTCATGGTTGATATTTTGGAATCTGTACATTCCCTCAACCATCCCTCAACAGAATGACTAGGAGGAAGTACTCCCAACAAAGAAAAGAACCAGAGACAATGGCCTCTGCCACAGACCTAATGGATATGGATATAAGCAAGATGTGAGATAGACTTCAGGGTAGCAATTATGAAATCAATAGTTAAGCTTGAGAAAACCACTAGCAACAGCATAGAATCCTTAAGAGCAGAAATGAGATCTAATCAGGCCGAACTTAAAAATGCTATAAATGAAATGCAGTCTAAACTGGATACTCTAACAGTCAGGGTAAATGAGGCAGAATAACAAATTAGTGATCCAGAAGATAAGCTGATAGAAAGGAAGGAAGCTGAGGAGGACTGGGATAAACAACTAGAAGCCCATGAGAACAATGACCTTCTTAGAGAGATCAATGATGCCATGAAACATTCCAATGACAGAATTATTGGGATCCCCAAGGGGGTGGAGACAGAGAGAGAGAGAGAGAGAGAGAGAGCTAGAAGATATATTTGAGCAAATCATAGCTAAGAACTTCCCAAACCTGGGGAAGGAAACAAACATTCATGTCCAAGAGGCAGAGAGAACCCCTCCCAAGATCAATAAAAATAGACCAACACCCCAGCATATAATAAAATTTGCCCATCCTAGAGCCAAGGAAGCTATCCTGAGAACAGCTAGGGGGAAAAGATTTCTTATGTATGGAGGGAGAAACATCAGAATAACATCAGACCTCTCCACAGAGACCTAGCAAGCCAGAAAGGGCTTGCAAGACATATTCAGGGTATTAATGAGAAGAACATGCAGCCAAGAATACTTTATCCAACAAGGCTGTCATTCAGAATGGATGGAGAGACAAAGAGCTTCCAGGACTTGCAGAAACTGAAAAAATATGTGACCACCAAGCCAGCTCTGTAAGAAATATTAAGGGGGATTCTATAAAAGAAGAAAGACCCCAAGAGTAATATAGACCATACATTTACAGAGACAATCTATAGAAACAGGGAATTTACAGCAATATGATGGCACTAAATACATACCTTTCAGTAGTTACTCTCAACGTGAATGGCCTAAATGCTCTTATGAAATTGCAGACTGGATAAAAAGAGCCCATCCATATGCTGTCTACAAGAGATTCATTTTGAACCCAAAGACCTCCAGATTGAAAGTGAGGGGATGGAGAATGATTTTTCATGTCAACGGACCTCAAAAGAAAGCTGGGGTAGCGATTCTCATATCAGACAAATTATATTTTAAAGACTGTAGTAAGAGATGTAGAGAGACTATATCATACTTAAAATGTCTACCCAACAAGAAAATCTAACACTTGTAAATATCTATGCCTCCAACATGAGAACATCCAACTACATAAGCCAGCTGTTAACCAAAATAAAGAATCATATTGATAATAATACACTAATAGTAGGAGATCTTAACACTCCGCTTGCAGCAATGGACAGATCATCTAAGCAGAAAATCAACAATGAAACAAGGGCTTTGAATGCTACATTGGACCAGATGGACTTTGTAGATATATACAGAACATTCCACCCTAAAACAACAAAATACTCTTCTCCAATGCACATGGAACTTTCCCCAGAATGGACCACATACTGCGTCACAAATCAGGTCTCAGCCGATTCCAAAAGATTGAGATTATTCCCTGCATGTTGTCAGACCACAATACCTTGAAACTGGAACTCAATCACAAGAAGAAATTTGGAAGAAATTCAAGCATTTGGAAGTTAAAGAGCATGACTGGGTCAAGCAGGAAATTAAAGAAGAACTTAAACAATTCATGGAAACTAATGCAAAGGAAAACACATTGGTCCAAAACCTGTGGGATACTGCAAAAGCAGGAACTACATAGTCACCCAAGCCTCTCTCAGAAGATTAGAAAAAACCCAAATGCACAAGCTAACCTTATACCTAAAGGAGCTGGAGAAAGAACAGCAAATAAAACCTAAGCCAAGCAGGAGAAGAGAAATAATAAAGATTAGAGTAGAGATCAATGAACTAGAAACCAGAAAAACAGTAGAGTAGAGCTACAAAACTAGAATCTTGTTCCTTGAAAGAATTAATAAGATCCATAAACCACTGGCCAGACTTATCCAAAAGAAAAGAGAAAGGACCCAAAGCAATGAAATCATGAATAAAAGGGGAGAGATCATGACTAAGACCAAGGAAATAGACACAATTATTAGAAATTACTACCAGCAACTATATGCCAACAAATTAAGCAACCTGGAAGAAATGGATGCATTCCTGGAAATTTATAAATGATCAACACTGAAACAGGAAGAAATAAACAATCTGAATAGACCAATCACCAGTAAGGAAATTGAAGCAGTAATCACCCCCCCCCCAAAAAAAAAAAAAAAAAAAAAAAAAAAAAACAAGAGTCCAGGGCCAGATGGCTTCCCAGGCAAAATTCTACCAAACATTTAGAGAAGAAATAATACCTATTCTACTGAAGGTGTTTCAAAAAATAGAAATGGAAGGAAAACTTCCAAACTTGTTCTATGAGGCCAGCATTACCCTGATCCCAAAACCAAAGACTTCATCAAAAAGGAGAATTACAGAACAATATCCCTGGTGCATATGGATGCCAAAATACTAAAAAATATCCTAACCAATACGATCCAACAGTACATTGAAAGGATTATTCACCATGACCACGTGGGATTTATTCTGGGATGTAGGGGTTGTTTGACATTCACAAATAAATCAACATGATAGAGCACATTAATAAAAGAAAAAACAAGAACATAGAGATCCTCTCAATTGATGCAAAAAAGGCATTTGACAAAATACATCATCCTTTCCTGATTAAAGCTCTTCAAAATATAGAGATAGAAGGAACATACATCGATATCATAAAAGCCATCTATGAAAAGCCCACAGAGAATATCATTCTCAATGGGAAAAGCTGAGAGCTTTTCCCTTAAGGTAAAAAACATGACAGGGATGCCCATTCTCACTGTTGTTGTTCAACATATTACTAGAAGTCCTAGCCAAAGAAGAAGTCAAACTCTCTCTCTTCACAGATGATATGATACCTTATGTGGAAAACCCAAAATACTCCACCCCCGAATTACTAGAACTCATATAGCAATTCAGCAACACAGCAGGATACAAAGTCAATGCACAGAAATCAGTTGCATTTCTATACATGAACAATGTGACTGAAGACTGAAGAATTAAGGAATCAATTCCATTTACAATAGCACCAGGAACCATAAGGTACCTAGGAATAAACCTAACCAAAGAGGTAAAGGATCTAAACTCTAGAAACTACAAAACACTTATGAAAGAAAGTGAGGAAGACACGAAATGGAAAAACATTCCATGCTCATGGATCAGAAGAGTAAACATTGTGCAAATGTGTATGCTGCCCAGAACAATCTACACTTTCAATGCAATCCCTATCAGAATACCATTGACATTTTTCACAGAGCTGGAACAAACAATCCTCAAGTATTTTATGGAACCAGTAAAGACCTGGAATTGCTGAGGGAATATGGAAAAAGAAAACCAAAGCTGGGGGCATAACAATGCCTGACTTTAAGCTGTATCAGAAAGCTGTGATCATCAAGACAGCATGGTACTGGCACAAAAACAGACACACAAACCAGTGGAACAGAATGGAATCTCCAGAAATGGACCCTAAACTCTATGGTCAACTAATCTTCAACAATGCAGGAAAGAACATCCAATGGAGAAAAGGGAGTCTCTTCAATAAATGATGCTGGGAAATTGGACAGCCACGTGCAAAGAATGAAACTGGACCATTCTCTTACACCATACACAAAGAAACTCAAAATGGATGAACGACCTAAATGTGAGACAAGAATCCATCAAAATCCTAGAGGAGGACACAGGCAGCAACCTCTTTGATCTTAGACAAAGCAACTTCTTGCAAGATACATCTCTAAAGGCAAGGGAAACAAAAGCAAAAATGAACTATTGGGACTTCATCAAGTTAAAAACTTCTTCACAGGAAAAGAAGCAGTCAACAAAAGTAAGAGGCAACCCATGGAATGAGAGAAGATATTTGTGAATGACATTACAGATAAAGGGCTGGTATCCAAGATCTCTAAAGAACTTCTCAAACTCAACATCCAAAAACCAAGTAATCCCATCAAAAATGGGCAGAAGACATGAGCAGACACTTCTCCAAAGAAGACATACAAATGGCTAACAGACACATGAAAAAATGCTCGACATCACTAGCCATCAAGGAAATACAAATCAAAACCACAATAAGATACCACCTTACACCAATTAAAATAGCAAAAATTAACAAGACAGGGAACAATAAATGTTGGTGTGGATGTGGAGAAAGTGGAACCCTCTTACACTGTTGGTTGGAATGCAAGCTGGTACAGCCACTCTGGAAAACAGTATGGAGGCTGTTCAAGAAGTTAAAAATAGAGCTACCATATGACCCAGCAATGGCACTACTGGGTATTTACCCTAAAGACACAGAGGTAGTGAAATGAAGAGCCACATGCACCCCAATGTTCATAGCAGCAGTATCCACAATAGCCAAACTGTGAAAGGAACCGAGATGCCCTTCAATGGATGAATGGATAAAGAACATGTGGTTCATATATACAATGGAATATTACTCAACCATCAGAAAGGATGAAAACCTACCTTTTGCATCGACATGAATGGAACTGGAGGAGATTATGCTAAGTGAAATAAGTCAAGCAGAGAAAGACAATTATCATATGGCTTCACTCATATGTGGAACATAAGGAACAACACGGAGGGCCATAGGGGAAGGGAGGGAAAACTGAAGGGGGAGAAATCAGAGAAGGAGATGAACCATGAGAGACTATGGACTCCAGGAAACAACAGGAGGGTTTCAGAGGGGAAGGGGTTCAGGGATGCAGTAGCTGGATGATGGGTACTAAGGAGAGCACATGTTGTGGTGAGCACTGGTGTTATATGCAACTAATGAATCACTGAACCCTCCATCAAAAACTAATGATGTACTACACAGGGGCTAACTCAACATAATAAAAAAATAAAAATAAAAAATATAAAAATAACTTTTTGTTTATTTATTTATTTTATTAATTTTTAATTTTTATTTATTTTTTTGATGTAAAGTTCGATGATTCATTAGTTGCGTATAGCACCCAGTGCACCATGCAATACGTGTCCTCCTTACTACCCATCACCAGCCTATCCCATTCCCCCATCCCCCTCCCCTCTGAAGCCCTCAGTTTGTTTCTCAGAGTCCATAGTCTCTCATGCTTCATTACCCCTTCTTTTTTGTTTTTATATATTTTTTATTATATTATGTTAGTCACCATACAGTACATCCCTGGTTTTTGATGTAAAGTTCGATGATTCATTAGTTGCGTATAACACCCAGTTCACCATGCAATATGTGCCCTCCTTACTACCCATCACCAGCCTATCCCATTCCCCCACCCCCCTTCATTCCTCCTTCTGATTACCCCCCCTTTCTTTATACCTTTCTTCTCCTACCAATCTTCCTAGTTCTTATGTTCCATAGATGAGAGAAACCATATAATTGTCTTTCTCTGCTTGACTTATTTCACTTAGCACTATCTCCTCCAGTGCCGTCCATGTTGCAGCAAATGTTGAGAAATCATTTTTTTTATAGCTGAGTAATATTCCATTGTATATATGGACCACAACCTCTTAATCCAGTCATCTGTTGAAGGGCATCTCGGTTCTTTCCATGATTTGGCTATTGTGGACAATGCTGCTATGAACATTGCGGTGCATATGGCCCTTCTCTTCACTACATCTGTAAAAAATTTTAAAAAAATAAATTTTTTTTTAAAAGCTAGAGCCAAAACATGAACTCTGCACAGTTGAAGGATATAAAATCAATGTGCAGAAATCTGTTTCATTTCTACACACTAATAATGAAGCAGCAGAAAAAGAAATCAAGGAAGCAATCCAAATTGCAATTGCACCAAAAACAATAAGATTCCTAGGAATAAAACTAACTACAGAGGTAAAAATCCTTACCCTGAAAAGTATAGAACACTTATGAAAGTAATTGAAGATGACCCACAGAAGTGGAAAAACTTTCCATACTCATGGATTGGAAGAACAAACACTCTTTTTTTTTCCCCCTAAAGATTTTATTTATTTATTTGACAGAGACAGCCAGTGAGAGAGGGAACACAAGCAGGGGGAGTGGGAAAGGAAGAAGCAGGCTCCTAGTGGAGGAGCCTGATGTGGGGCTTGATCCTAGAACCTGGGATCACTCCCTGAGCTGAAGGCAGACGCTTAACGACTGCACCACCCAGGTGCCCCTGAAAGAACAAACACTCTTAAAATGTCCATACAACCCAAAGCAATCTACACATCTAATGCAATCCCTATCAAAATACCATTGACATTTTCCACAGAGCTAGAACAAACAATTCTAAAATTTGTATGGAATCACAAAAGACCCCAAATAGCCAAAGCAATCTTGAAAAAGAAAATAAAACTGGAGGCATCAGAATTTCAGATTTCAAGCTATAATACAAAACTGTAGTCATCAAAACAGTATGGAATTGGCACAAAAATAGATACATAGTTCAATGGAACAGAATGGAGAACCAAGATTTGGACCCACAACTATATGGTCAACTAATCTTCAATAAAGCAGGAAAGAATATCCAATGGGAAAAAGACAGTCTCTTCAACAACTGATGTGGTAAAACTGGACAGCAATATGCAAAAGAATGAAACTGGACCACTTTCTTACACCAAACAGAAAAATAAATTCAAAATGGATGAAAGACCTAAATGTGAGACAGGAAACCATCAAAATCTTAGAGGACAACACAGGCAGCAACCTCTTCGCTCTTGGCCATAGAAACTTCATACTAAACACATTGCTGAACACAAGGAAACAAAAGAAAAAATGAAGTGTTGGGACTTCAGCAAGATAAAAAGTTTCTGCACAGTGATGGAAATAATCCACAAAACTAAAAAGCAGCCTACAGAATGGAAGAAGATATTTGCAAATGACATATCTGATAAATGGTTAGTATCCAAAATATATAAAGAACTTATCAAACTCAACACCCAAAAAACAAATAATCCACTTTAAAAATGGGCAGAAGACATGTCACATTTTTCCAAAGAAGGGTTGCAGATGGCTAACAGACACATAAAGAAATGTTCACCATCACTCATCATCAGGGAAATACAAATCAAAACCATGATGAGATACCATGTTACACCGGTCAGAATGGCTAAATTTAACAATACAAGAAACAATAGATGTTGGAGATGATGTGGAGAAAGGGGAACGCTCTTACACTCTTGGTGGGAATACACACTGTGCAGCCACTCTGGAAAACAGTATTTAGTTTTCAAAAAAGTTAAAAATAGAAGTATTCTATGATCCAGCAATTTCACTACTATTCATTTCACTATTCATTCACTTTGAATGAATACATGCACCCGGATGTTTATAGTGGCATCATCAATAGTCAAACTATTGAAAGAGCCCAAAAGTCCATTAACAGATGAATGGATAAAGAAGAATTGGTATGACTATGCAATGGAATATTATTCAGCCATCCAAAGATGAAATCTTGCCATTTGCAATAACATGGATGGAGCTAGAGTATATTATGCTAAGTGAAATAAGTCACAGAGAAAGACAAATACTATATGATCTTATTCATATATGGAATTTAAGAAAGAAAACAGATAAACATATGGCAAAGGGTGGGGGGAAAGAAGAGAGGGAAATAAACCATAAGAGACTCTTTTTTTTAAATGTTTTTTTATTATATTATGTTAGTCACCATACAGTACATCCCTGGTTTTTGATGTAAAGTTCGATGATTCATTAGTTGCGTATAACACCCAGTGCACCATGCAGTACGTGCCCTCCTTACTACCCATAATGATAGAGAACAAACTGGGGGCTGAGGGAGGGAGAGATATGAGTGAAGGGATGAGCTAGATGGTTGAAGGATATTAAGGAGGGCGCTTGTGATGAGTATTGAGTGTTTTATGTAAGTAATGAATCTCTGAATTCTACTTCAGAAGACAATTTTGCACTGTATGTTAACTAAGTAAAATAGTAATAAAAAAAAGAAAAATAATGAAGCTGAACAAAAGAGAGACAGAAGAATTATGTAACAGAGAGTGGACCTAAGGAGCTAAGGGACTCCATCAAATATAATAAAATTCATATTATAGGAGGCCCAAAGAAGAAGAGAGGAAAAGGGGGCAGGAAATTTATTTGAGGAAATCATAGCTGAAAATTTCCCTAAGCTGGGGAAGGATACAGATGTCTAAATCCAAGAGGCACAGAGACCATTCATCAAAATAAACAAAAACAGGCCAAAAGCTAAATTTTGTAAATAAATTTGCAAACTATAGTGACAAAAAAATTCTCAAAAGCAAAGACAAAAGAAATTGTTAAGTTTCAAGGGAAGACCCCTAAGGCTAGCTGGAGACTTCTCAACAGAAACTTGACAGAGGAGAATGACATGATACACTCAAAGTGCTAAATGGGAAAGACCTGCAGCCAAGCATACTCTATCCAGCGAGTTTATCATTCAAAATAGAAGGAGACAGAACAAGTTTCCCAGACAAACAAAAACTAAGGGGGATTGTGAACATTAAATCACCCCTGCGAGAAATATTAAAGGGGACTCTGAGTGCAAAGCAGAGACCAAAAATGACAAAGACAAGAAAGGATCAGAAAAAATCTCCAGAAACAAGAAAAGAAGTGATAAAATGACAATAAATACATATCTATCAATAATTACTTTGAATGTATATGGACTAAACATTCCAATCAAAGGATATAAGTTATCAGAATGGATACAAAATAAGACCCATCTATATGCTGCCTACAAGAAATACATTCTAGACCTAAAGACACCTGAAGATTGAAACTGAGGGGTGGACACATATTTATCATGGAAATGAGTATCAAAAGAAAGCCAGAGTACCAAAACTTAAAACAGAAAAACTGGAATTAAAATAAAGACTGTAAGAAGAGATAAAGAAGGGTGTGATATCATAATAAAGGAGACAATTCAACAATGTCAAAATCTCCACCCAAGGAGGAGCACAAATCTCAACATAAATACAATGTGCATATAAGCATGTTTCCTTAAGACCCATGCATGACCTTATGCCCACCTTTACATATCATGACAAAGCGCCAGTTTTTGAATACTCATCCTAACCCTAAACAAAAGGAGCCCACTCACCCCTGCTGTAGGTGTCATGGCTTTGAAAATTATTCCCTGTGATCTCCTTATTTGCTGAAAATAAAGTTTCCTTTGTGTGATAACTCTACCTGATGCAGTCTCTATCTGTAACTCACCAAGGAGGAAACTTGTGTTAGTTCGGCTACAAAGGGATTTATACTTTCTTCCTGAAGCAAATATGAATTCTTATGAGTAATTTCTATCTTTTCCTACATCACATATGCTTCAGAGCTGGTGAGGAACATGGGCACCTCCTAAAGTAATTCTTTTAAAAAACTTTCAAAGGCATATCATCTCCTAAACTGAGACTAGCAGAGCTGCTGGGAGTCATGGGGTGTGGGGGAGTGAGAGACTGGGAATCAATGCTAGATGATTTCTTGAATAATTAAAAATATCCAGAGCAATTTAAAAATTACTGAAGTATATTTTTGTTAGTTAATCTGTGAGTAACTGTATCTAATTAGAATTATTACTAGAAAGCAGCAGCTAACATAGTCCCTGGGACACTTGAAACCATGAAATCCTAATGTTAGCCTCTACACACTGCTTCTACTGCTTCTGGATCTCAGTATACCCTAGGCAGGCTCAGACCAGACCCTCTCCTCCTCCTTTCCTCTTTCTGACAAAGTCTAATGTGCTAAAGCACTAAAGTCACTACTAACTACTGGGAGCCACTGCATTTAAGTGTTAAAGGAAAAATAGAAACAATCACGGCCAGAGAAGCCAGCTATTCCTTGGCCTAAGAAACAAACAGTAATTAAAAACAACTGTTTTAGCCTCTCTAATGTTTATGAAGGGAAAAATAGTCATGTGACTTGTATTGGCTGTCTCTCCTAAAAACTGGTCAAGTCATTTATTGTAGACTGAGCATGAAGAATAGTGTTTAAACAGTAAAATTCCAAGTGGGTGGGGGGGGGGCAAAGGAAGGTTACTTTTGGACAAATTCTTTCTCATAATTCCTGGCTGTGATTTGCATGTGACTACAGCTGGCTCTAAAGCAACATGTGGGTTTGGCATTGGGGAGTTCCCTGTAGAATTATCTAGCTTGCTGGTTTTTCATACAAAAAGTACAAAGAGTCAGGCAACAGGCCCCACAAAAGTAATTAACTGGTATCAGCTGAAGTCTGCCCTACACATTCTGCAAAGACAATGGCTCTCTTTCTCTATCTCTTTTTTTTAAGATTTTATTTATTTATTTGAGAGAAAGAAAGTGAGTGAGAGAGAGAACATGAGTGGGGGGAGGAGTAGAGGGAGAAGCAGACTCCCCACTGAGCAGGGAGCCTGGCGCCAGGCTCCTCTCCAATCCCAGTGGGATCATGACCTGATCTAAAGTCAGATGCTTAACCAACTGAGCCACCCAGGCACCCCAAGACAATTGTTCTCAAACTTTACTGTATATTATAATTAACCAGGGAGATTTGATTAATGCAAATGCTCATCATATACCCTCTGAACTAAATAAAAATCTCTAGACTATGGACTATGAGAAACAAACTGAGGACTTCAGAGGGGAGGGGGGGTGGGTGAATGGGATAGACTGGTGATGGGTATTAAGGAGGGCACGTATTGCATGGTGCACTGGGTGTTATACGCAACTAATGAATCATCGAACATTACATCAGAAACCAGGGATGTACTGTATGGTGACTAACATAATATAATAAAAAAACATTAAAAAAAATAAAAATCTCTAAGGATGGGACACAGGCATCTCTATTTTTAAAAATTCCTCCAGGTGATTTCCATGTGTAGTCAAGTCTGAGAACCATTGTCCTGACAGGAACCTCCAGGAATGATGATACTGATTTAGAAATATGGGAATTAAGGAACAGAATGGGCTTCTCCCCCAATTCAGAGGGGAATCACAAATGAGAAAGACAAGACCTTCAGCACAGATTATGAGTATAATCATGTTATAGACAAAGGTATCCGTGAGTTGTAGACGAAACCCCGCTCCTCATCTAGCTACAGGAGCAATTAAAAAGCTCAAAGATCTCTAGTTTCCTAGGCTCTTCTGGATTATTCAGACAAGCAATCAACAGTTTATAGGATGCTAGTAGTTTTTGTTTTGCTGAATGCAACGGTAGGAAGTGTTCTTTGAACCCTTTGCAGAGTTGATAAATTGGTAAAAATACAAGAGATAAAAGGCTCCTTCAGGGAACCTAAAACCACAAGTGCTCATTTAAGTGACAATCGGGGTTATAGGAGGTTAACGAAGGAACAGGAGTAGTCATCGAGGGCCTCATGGGGGAGGGCCCGAGATAGGCTGGCATACCTCGGGGAAGCAAGGGGTTTTCCTGACCCTGGACTATTGTCGCTGTCCTGGCCTTCATGATGAGCAGAGGATATAATGCAGATTATTTCAACATTTATGGAGCACCTCATACGTGCCAGGCCATTCTATTGCCTGAGGACACAAAAGTAAACAAAGTTGACACACCCTGCTCTTTGCCTTCAAGAAACTTAGGATCTGACTTTTCCCCACATCACTCTAATGCCCTTGGTCAGAATTACTCAAACACACCCTGCACTGGGTTGAATAGTAGCCCCCCAAAACACATGTCCACCCAGAACCTCAGCATATGATCTTATTTGGAGGAAAGGTCTTTGTCAATGTAACTCAGTTAAGGATCTTGAGATTTTCTTGGCTTGGGGTGTGCCTTAAGTCCAATGACAAATATTCTTATAAAAGGTGAAAAAAAAAGTAGAAATGGACATAGACACAGAAAGGAGTCCATATGAAAAGGACGACAGAGATTAGAGTGATATGTCTACAATTCAAGAAACACCAGGGATTGTTGGCTAAGAAGCTAAAAGAAAGGGATGAAGTGGGCTGTTCCTTAGAGCCTTCAGAAGAAATCAACTGTATGGTCACCTTCTAGCTTCCAAAACTGGGAGAGAATATATTTCTCTTGTTTTAAGCCATCTAGTGTTTTTACTTGGTAATTTGTTATATAGGCCTAGGAAACTAATACATCCCCCTAATGATCTTCCTTCTTCTGTACTTGTCCCCCATAGCAATCAGAGTAATCTTTTTGGAACCCAATTCAGATTATTCAAAGCTCTCCAGTGGTTCCCACCTTATTCAGAGCAAAAGCCAGTGTTCTTTCAAGAACCTTCAAAGCCCTTGGCTTTGAAGTCCCAGCTATCTTTCCAGCCACATTTCTTAACTAACCTCATGACTACCTCCCCCAGTACTAACTGAGCTCTAGCCACACTGAAAAATTCCTGGAATTTTCCCCCCCATGTGCCTAGAATGCTCTTCTCTGCCAGATACTCCTTTTGGCTCATTTTTTTTCTTCTATCAAGTCTCAAATAACACAGTATCAAGAAAGGCCTTCTCAGAACACCCTGTTTAAAATAGTTTCACTCTTCTGTCTTCACCTTAGTCTGTATCTGACATTATATACACATATAGATAAGTATGAATATAGATATGGATATAGATTATTTATTTGTATATAATGCGACTTTCGCAATAGAATGAAAGCTCCTTGAAAAAGGCGATTTTGTTTTGCTTGCTGCTGCATCCCTATTGCCCCTTTCTGAAATGTCATATCCTGTGTTTTTGCCTGTCTTTTGACATATCACAATTATTTTGCATTAAGGATATTTCTTCATATGTCTTATCTCTTCTAGTATATTGCAAGCTTCTTAAAGTTAGGAACTCTATTTCAGTCATACCTGCCTCAACTTCTCTCACTGCCCAGACTAAAATGATACTTTATAGTCAATGCTCAAAAGATACTAATTGTTTAGACAAACTTTTTTTATAAAGGTTTTTTTCCTGATCTAGTGTTTTTAAGTATAAAAACTGTATAAACTAAGATCTGAATTTCTTGTTTTCTTAAAGAGTTTCAAAAATGAGTTCTAGAGAATCTTGGACTTTTGTGAATTCATTTTGGGAGGAAAGAAATCCTATAAAAGTTTATAATCCAACTTATTATTTTAGTGAGAAGTGATCTTATTCTCTTTGACATTTATTAAATGTTGACAATACATCTAGTCCTGGGCCTATTAGATTTGCTTCCTTAAAAATGCCGGGTATAATGTGGACCGTATATTGAAAGGTCTCTAAGAGCTCATTAATTTGAACTCCCCTAGTTTTGAGATTTTTTTTTTACTACCAATGAAAAAGCATGGCATGGGTTGAAGTATCTTATCTAAGAATAAAAAGAAAATATTTTCAGCATTTTAACTAACATCACTGCGAAGTCTTTTAACCATTTAAGTACTCCTTTAAGGGACTTATTTTTTATATTATTATTATGATATGTTAGTCATCATTAGCTTTTGATGTAGTGTTCCATGATTCATTGTTTGTGTATAATACCCAGTGCTCCATGCAATACATGCTCTCCTTAAGACCCTTCACTGGGCTAGCCCATCCCCCTCACCCCTCTCCCCTCTAAAACTCTCAGTTTGTTTCCCAGAGAAGGAAGGGAAAAATGAAGGGGGGGGTGGGTAAGCAGAGGGAGAAATGAACCACAAGAGACTATGGACTCCGGGAAAGAGACCTATTTCTAAGTACCATACTTATAACTTCTTCGGATCAATTTTCCAAAAATGAACTGATATGATAATTAAAAGCATTCTTATTTATTCACTAATCTAAGACCCTAAAAAATTTCAAAAACAGAACTCTTGCCTCTCAAACTAAAGGTGCCCCCAGGGCAAAGACTTAATCAAGGGCATGGGCTCTCAGAATGAGTTGTCCAAGGAAAAATTTGCAATGGGCATGATGAGGGAATGGAAGGCAAACTGAAGACAAAGCAGAAGCTGACACCCTGCAACTGCCCCCCCCCCCCCGCCATGTATGCAACATTCCTTGGCACTCCTAGCTGCCCTAAAACTAAGGAAAGGACCTGCAGCTCATTGATAAGGACACAGTGATAGTGTAAACAGCCTTGGCTTGACAATAGCGGGGCCTCTAATATCCTGCGAGTCTTCTTTGACATATGAAGGTACCTGCAGCTCATTGATAAGGACACAGTGATAGTGTGGGCAGCCTTGGCTTGATGATGGCGGGGCCTCCAGAGTCCTGGGAGTCTTCTTTGACATATGAAAGTGCTTTCTCAGCCTTTTTCCTCACCTCCCCCAACCCCATGGTTTATAATCAGCCATCCCTCAAAACCCGGGGCAGCAGCTCTTTTTGCCCACAGGTCCTGTCCCTGTGCTTTAATAAACCACAAGTTTTGCACCAAAGGCATCTCAAGAATTCTTTCTTGGTCGTTGGCTCCGGACTCCACCCCACTGAACCTCACGTATATTCCACAACCTCATCAGGCATGTCTATAAATAGTTAATGAAACCTCAAACTTAAAATAAACTTTATTTCAACAACCTGGCTTAAGTCCATGTGAACTTAAAAGATAAGAGTCCGACAGGATTCACCCACCTTTCTTTTTCTTTTTTCTCTTTTTAGCTTAAAATGACTACAATCTAATTTTTATTTGAGAATAAACAACCTATAAAGCAATGTTCTTGACTTTTGTTTCTATGTTTAAACACATGGAGAAATAATACACTGAAAAGAACACTGGACTAGAAATAAGGA
Source organism: Ursus arctos (assembly GCF_023065955.2). NCBI lineage: Eukaryota > Metazoa > Chordata > Mammalia > Carnivora > Ursidae > Ursus > Ursus arctos. The sequence continues at coordinate 72,258,023 of NW_026622775.1, read as the reverse complement.
GATGGCTCCAGACTCCTCTCTGTCCTGTATGCCTTTGGACAAATAATTCCATTTCCTCTGGGACTCAGTTTTCTTGTTTCTAAAATTGTGAGTTTGGACTGGTGGAGGTCTCCAACAGTTCTAATATTCTACTATTTTATGTAATTACCCATGGTATTATTTTGGAAATCTGACTTCCTATCATATTTGAGTACTTCGAAGGTTTGTCTTTTAGGCTTAATTTTCCACTATTTCCTTCAAATTCAGATTTAGATTAATCTCTGAATCTATCACTGAACATTTTCCAGATGGCATATTAATCCAAAGATTTGTAATATGCAGGTAAGACTCAATTCAAAGTAGATAATAAGATACACAATATAGCATTTTAAAATTTGATTTTCAGCCAGAAAAAGTGATCTTTGAGCATCTAATCTAATCTTACTGAAACTATTAAAAGTTTTATTTCAAATATCTGTAAGTTTGTTATTAAACAGATAAACAGGGAGGGAGGAGAGAGAGAGAGAGAGAGAGTTGAATTTTAAGGCCTGTGCTCACAGAAAGCAGCTATGTTGACAAATTTTTCTGTATTGTGAGAAAAAGCCAGCCACAAAGGCCCACCCTGTTTTTGCATATCCCCCTCCCTACTTCTTCACTACTCCCACTAAGTCTTGCTGTGGACTTTCTTGTTTACCTACCCCTATAAAACTCCAAACTCCCTTCTTCTCCTTTGAGACACTTCTCATTAATGAATGTTCTTTCTATTGTAATAGCCTGAATAAAATTATCTCTTTCATTGCCTACTATCATTGACTGCAGGGAGTGCTGAGCAATATGATGGAATGGGACGCGTGGTGCTATTCTAATTTAGGTGGTCAAGGAAGGTCTCTGTGAAGGGGGGTGACATGTAAACTAAGACCTAAATAACAGGAGAGAGCAAGCCATGGACAGAACAAGGGGAAGAGCCCTCTAAGTGAGGTGTGGGAGAAGCTAATGCAAATATCCTGATGAAGGAACAAGATTGGTATTTTCCAGAAGTATGGAGCTGGAGAGTGGAGTAGGGTTACAGTCCAATGGTACTAGAGGATATTGAGAAAGAGAAGCAGACAGAGAAATTATCGTGAAGGCTTTGTAGCACATGATAATGTTAGGTTTTATTCAAAATACAGTGGAAAGCACTGAGGTATTTAAGCAGAATAATAATATGAACTGATTTACCTTTTTTTATTTTAATGTTTTTTTATTATATTATGTTAGTCACCATACAGTACACCCCTGGTTTCTGATGTAAAGTTCGATGATTCATTAGTTGCGTATAACACCCAGTGCACCATGCAATACGTGCCCTCCTTACTACCCATCACCAGTCTATCACATTCCCCCACCCCCTCCCCTCTGAAGCCCTCAGTTTGTTTCTCAGAGTCCATGATTTACCTTTTTTAAAAGATAATTTTGGCTGCTATTACATGGAAAATGAATTTTGTATGGCAAGAGTAAAAGTGGGAAATTTGTAAGCCATTGCAATTGTTCAGTCAAGAGCTGATAGTGTTTCTGTAGTGGTGGTTATGGGGAAAAGTAAATGAATACATTGAAGATATATTTGGAGATAGAGTTGCTACAGGATTGGATGTGTGGTGGGAAATAAAGAACAAAGTGTAATTAAGAATGGCTCTCAGGTTTTTGTTTTTGGCTTGGGCAACAGTCCTAGTGGGGTCCAAGAGTCTTCTGGGAGGAAGCTGATTAAGATTTATACCCAAATTCAGATATTAGGGGGAGTCTTCTGAGTTAGGTGTTTGACTTGCTGCTAGTAAAGACATGTGAGAACTCAAAATAGTTGAAAAAATAAAAGAAATGTGGCTGTGCTTATACTCTAAATTGGTCAAGGAAGTCATGTAGGTTAAAGTGCATGTACTGAAAATAAATTTATCAGGTACCTACTATGTACTCATGCTTCCAGGAGTCTGTTCTTGATTATTTCCTTTTTTAATTCTTTATGCAGTCTCTGGGTGATCTCATCAATTCTTATGTCTTCACCTAATACATGTAACGCTAAATGCAATTGAAATCTTTATCTATAGTCAATGACCTTCCTTGTGCTGTGTGTGTGTGCATGCACACATGTGTGGGTTCGTGCATGTGCATGCACAAACCCATACAACTCTCCATTAGATATCTATTGAATGTCCTACAAGTGTGTGAAATTAAACAGGACACACACACAAATACATTTTCTTCTCTTGAAATATTCTGTTATTCTTCATCCTGTGCTTGATAATTCAGTGAATGACGTCAAAGCCCAACCATTCATCTAGCCAGAAACTTGATTGTCACTCTGGATATTTCCTTATCTTACCCTCATCCACATCTAACTAAGTTCCCTTAATACAACCTCGATCACATTATTCATATTTCTTCATACACTTTTCTGTGACTTTAGATTGTAGGGGAGAAAAATTCTCTATTCTCTTAGGATCTGTAGCTGGGTCTGTGAAATAAACTGACAACAGAGAGTTTAAGAAAAAGCATACACATTTATTTGATGTTATAAGTTTTATGTGGCATGGGGTGGGTAAGGAGGTCTTCATAGAAGGAAGAGAAAACTTCCAAAGAAATGGCTAATCTTTGAGACTTCTATGCCTTTTGAACAAAGTAGGTTAAATTTAAGGAGAACTAACAAGACAAAGGAAAAGAACTTTGAGTTTCTAGGGATAATAAATTGCAGGAAGGCAAAAATATGGGAAACTAATGGTAGGTAAGAAGTAGTAAGGTTTGTTTGTGTTGACTCTTTCTCAGTGCCATCTCATCATTGGTGATACGATATTTATTCCCTCCCTGGTTTAGGTAGGAGACAGGGGTACATCTTCACGAGAGGATTTTATTATCTTGTTTTCAGGTAGGTAGGAGGAAGGAGGAGAGCTCATCCTGTGCCCTTTTTCTCAATTGCCTTGAGTTCAAAATAATCCTTATGCCAGAGTGGCATATTTTGAGGTAACATATTATGATCTCCTACAAGATCATGTAATCATTATCCCACACATAAAATATAACAACAGTATTCTAACTAGTTTCCTAGGTTCTAATACCTCAATTCACTTTCTGTACCATAACCAGTGTAGCATATCTAATACATAATTATGATGTCATTCTCTAGACTTCCCTTTAAGGGAATCCCATTGCCTATGAGATAAAATGAAAACTCCATAGCCTGTCATATAAAGCCTTCTTTGATTTGGGTACTGCCTAGTTCCTTCTCTTCATCCTATACCACCATAACTCTACAATTATACCACCTCAAACTCTTTCAAGTTTCTCCAAAGGCATCATGTTACTTTGCTTCTCTTGCCTGGGAAGTCCTGACACCTTGTCCACCATTGACTTGGTAAGTACCTGCTCATCTTTCAAGATGCAGCCTAAGTATTACATTCATGACAAAATCCTGTTTACTGCCCATTGAATAATCTACCCCTTCCTTTTTACTCCAACTCTATTCTGCACATATTTTAACTACAGCGCTGCGTATATCATTGCCCCTATTTAAAAGTATATCTTCTTCACTAGACTATATGCTCTTTGAAGACAAGGGAAATATCTTAGTTATATTTGTGCTTTTAGCACATAGCTCAGTGCCTATTATGTGATAGTAGTTAGTAGAGTTTTAGTAAATGATTCTGTAAGTTTATGAAAGGATGAATATCTGGATTGAAACTAGGGATCAAAACTGGGGATTCAAGGCAGTCATTTACTTCATGAAGACAAATCAGATAATTGACCTACAGGCTAGACAGAGAAAAATCATGGGAGAGATATTATCAAAGAAATAACATAAAAAATTTTGTAGTTGAAAAACATGACTTCAAATTGAAAAAGCCTATTATGTCCCAAGTAAGATAAAGGAAAAAGAACTACACCCAAAAACATCACTGCTAAATTTCCAAATTTAAAGAATTCAAAGAAAATAAAAGGCCATCCATTTAGTAGTTAATGTATGTCTACAACTGTCTACCCAGAATTCACAACTCCCTCCTAAGAGAAACCTGACACTCAGTTTTCTAGATTTCCATTTAGCTAATACAATTTAGGAGACAGTGGCTCTATCTCCAGCATCAGGAACAGACCCTTATTGGCATATGCCAGTCCGAGTAAATCTTTCTGAATGACTGATTCAAGAATGGTCAGGAGGAGCAATAATCCAGACCACAAAGGCAGTAGAAAAGGTTTGCCTGGGTGGTCTGGAAACATTCCTTATTCTTCTGGAAAAGCTTCTGGGAGTTACTCTCTGTTTTAACTTGTCATAATGAGAAAAAAAATCACCTTCAAGTGAAGGTAGCTACCCTATATTTGTGAAAAACAAACAAACAAACAAACAAAAAAAAAACAATGACAACAACAACAAAGAAACCCAGGTCCCTGAAAAGACATCTTACTTTGGATTTTCAGTTATTTACTTCAGTTTGAGTTGTTCTTTTTGTTCTTTGAGGCTGAAAACACTGAATAGGTACTTCCATAACAACAAAAAAATCAGACTGAATAAATAGGAAAAAACAAAAGAAAGGTAAGAACAGGATGTATTTAGAAGGCATAGGTCTCTTCTAATGATAAAAAAAAAAAAATGGATAGTTAAACTCCAGAGAAGTAAAAATGACACAAGAAGGGCATGGTTTATATAAAAAAGAAATTAATAAGTGGCATAATTTTGGTCACTTGAGTTAGAAAGAAGTGGAATTGATTTAAACTTAATTTAAGCTATGTTTTGGGGCAATTATTTAAGCAACAATAGACAACTGATACAGACTTTATTACTAGAAGTGAGGCGATGCCATAACACATACCTAAAGTGTGAGCATGTCATGGGAACTGGACAGTGGGTAGAAATTGCAAGGACTTTAAAAAGAATGTTAGTGAAAACCTAAAGTGCCTTGAAGTGACTTTAGTAGACCCTGGATAGCCTTTGAAGAGGCTGCTGGTCAGAGCTTAAAAGAAACTAAGGAAAATGTTTCTGAAAACTGAGGAATGAGAGTCCTTGTTATGTAGTGACATAAAGTAGCAATACTGCTGCCTGAAACAAAATGGAAAACAGAAAATGTCCCTAATAACCTGAATAATCTAATGAAGATTTCCAGACAGGAAGTTGATGGTGTCACCTGGTTTCTTCTTACAGCTTATATTAAAATATCAGTGGAGGGGCACCTGGGTGGCTCAGTCGTTGGGCGTCTGCCTTTGGCTCAGGGCATGATCCCGGGGTCCTGGGGTCGAGCCCCACATCAGGCTCCTCCGCTGGAAGCCTGCTTCTTCTCCCACTCCATCTGCTTGTGTTCCCTCTCTCGTTGGTTCTCTCTCTCTCCGTCAAATAAATAAATAAAATCTTTAAAAAAAATCAGTGGAAAGAGATAAACTAAAAAAATAACTTCTATACAGAAAGAAGCCAGAACTTGATGAAGTCAAGTTTTGAAATTTTCCAGCCTCTTGATGTGGAAAACAATGCTAAATTAAGGTATGGCTTCTAGGAAAAGATACAATCTTGATCACTATCATGAAAATAGTTTCTAAAGGTAAAGGCAAGGGTTTGGCTATAAAATCCTGTTAATACCCCAGAAAGATCTATGGTGATGCTTTAAGCAATGGAGATTTCTAAGAAGCTTAAGGGTGCTGTCTCTCAACAGTGTTAGCTGAAGATCAAGATGAACTTATCATAAAGAACTTCTTCTGTGTGTGTGTGTGTGTGTGTGTGTGTGTGTGTGTATCTTCTGTCCAATGGAGTCAATATACCATATATATATATTCAAAAGAAATATTGCTAGCTTGGATTGAAAGTAATAGAAACCATATGGGGGAAAAAAAGAAGGACCCACAAACTTACAGGCAGGAAGCAAGCAAAGAGATTATTCAGCTGGAAACACAGACAATCTCTTATGGAAAATGTAGAATAATCCGAAGGATGGATACAGTAGCCCAGAAGGCATTGCCACAAACCATGGAGAATCATTCCAGGAAAAAAGTAGGACTAAGTCAAGGAACTTTTAAGTCAAGAAAATTCCAACTGGACTTTGGAATGGTATGGACCAATGATCACTTTTACCCCCTTTTCAAATGAGTCTATTGTGATTATCCTATGTCTGTCATTGTATGTTGGATATATGGAGCAATAACTTGTCTCTTCAGTTCACAGGTCTTCAGATTAGCAGGAATTATACTCTAGGACCTGTACTCAAGTAACCACACCTACACCTACATCTGATTTAAATAGGAAGATCCTGGACTTCCAGCATCCTATAAAGGGATAAATCCTGTGTAACATCTTGAGAAGGTTAAGTGTTTTTGTTTGTTTGTTTCATGTAGGAGAGATATGAATCATGGGAGACCAGAGGGAAGACTGTGGAGGTAGTTTCCAAGATGATCCCATTTCTGTTATTCTTGACCTTGACCTTGTGTGGTCCACTTTCACATTAAACAGGGCTGGCCTGTATAAATCAAGAGGATATTACAGAAATAATGGTGTGTGACTTTCAAAGGCAGGCCATAAAACATGTGGAGGATTCTACCTGGCCTTTCCTTGGATCACTTATTCTGGGGGTAGCTAATGTCTTGCAGTGAAGACAATTACATAGCCCTATGAAGCACCCCACATGGCAAGGAACAAAGGTCTTCTGATAACAACACCAATTCACCATCCATAAGAGTGAGCCATTTTGGAAGCAAATTCTCAAAGCCCTGGTCAAGTCTTCAGATGACTGCAGTTCCAGCTAACATCTTGATTACAATCTCATGAGCCAGGACAACTGAAATAATTTGCTTCTGAAGTCCTGACCCAGAGACTGCATGAGATAATAAATGTTTATTGCAGTTGTAAGTCACTAAAATTTAGTGTAATTTGTTGCATAGCAATAAACAACTAATATAAGAGTAATACATAATAAGAATAACAAAACAATCAATAAAAAACTAAAGCAGATAATGACATTGGGAGTATAGAGTGGGACCAGGGAACTGTGTGTAAATGGACAAAACCCTCATCTGTCACAATAAAACATCAAACGACAATGTCTAAAATTAATGAACAAAGAAACAGCTGAGTAAAGGTATTGTTTAGAAATGTGAAGATATAGTTATTAAAAAACTAAAAATAAAAATGATTCAAAGTGGCTGCCTCTGAGGCAGAGAATTGTCACTTTTCATTTAAGTCCTCTGTTCCTTTTGATTTTTAAGCCAAATCTTATACTTTGATTAAATAAAAATATTGGGGAATTTAAAATGGATCAAATAAAATCTAATGTATATAAATATATATCAACATAAATACTGACAAATATATCTATGTCAGATATTTTCACATCTCATTTAATTTATGAGACATTTTATATATTTAGCTTTGTTTAAACATGAGAAAACTGAACAGGAATATGCCTCAGAATTCTTGTATCCAAATACATCAAAATTATTCTTCAGTAAGTACTCTTGGGTAAAAATTTTAAAACTGGTGTGTCATATCTTCTGTAGCACAAAAGTTTGAATACTTATATAAAAACATTTTAAAATTAACTACAAGTCTATCTTGCATATATTGTAACTTCAGTAAAGACAAATGTTTGATATAAACTCACTTATTAAAAGCAAATGACTCAGGTATGATCAAAGAGAAAAGTCCAACTTTTCGCAGCATGCTTGAGAGATGTTTAAAACAAAAGAATTCAGTCATATTGAGAATAGAAGTTGAAAAAGGCATATATGCCATTAAAAACAAAAAGCAGGGGCCCCTGGGTGGCTCAGTTGGTGAAGTCTCTGATTTGATTTCAGCTCAGGTCATAATCTCAGGGTCCTGAGATGGAGCCCATATGAGGCTCCATGCTCAATGGGGAGTCTGCTTCAGATTCTCTTCCTCTCCTTCTGTTCCCCCAAGTTTCTCACTTGCTTTCTGTAAAATAAATAAATAAATATTTAAAAAATTTTAAAAAACCCAAAAAGTATAGTTGTAAGGTTAGTAGCAGACCAAATTATTTTCAGAGCCAAAACACTAAATGAGACTAAGATGTCTTTTCATAATAAGATGCACAATCTAAAATAAAAATCCAATAGTTGCTAATATATCAAATAATATAGAATCACCATTCACCCAGCAAACTTCATAGGAAATTAAAAAATAGACTATCAAAGACTTTGAATCACTTTCTCAACCTATGAATATTCGAGTGGTCAAAAGTTAGGTAATGGCATAAAATACCTAAAAAACAATAAGATGAGGCCATTCTTGTTGTTATGTCTGTCATTTTCTCCTTAAAATAGGGAAAATATCTTCTTATCATGTGAAACATTATAAAAATAACTGACCATAAATACAAGACCACTAATAAAATCTCAATAAATTCTGAAAAGTAGACATGGTACAGACAGCCAAGATCACAGTACAATAAAACCAATAATAAATAACATGACTAAAAAGACAGAGACAATAGGGAGGTGAAAAACAAAAACTTTCTCACAGAACTCTGTGGCTTAAAAGAAAAATAAAACACAAATGACAGCATCCTTGAATATAACAATCATAAAAACATTACATATCAGTACTTACAGAATTCAGCTAAAATGATGCTCATGCTTCTAAGAACTTAATAAATAAGAATTATGAAAATAAACGAAACATCTATTCAGGAGATTAGAAAAAATAATAATAAAATAAACCTGAGGGACATGGAAACAAGAAAAACATAGAAAAAAAAAACAAAAAATAAGTAGAAAAACAGAAAAAATAGAACTAATAAATTAATTCAAAGGTTAGGTCTTTATAAAGATTAAATGAGTATATGATTGGCTAACTTAATCATATAAAAAGGAAAACTCTTAAAATCTGAAGATAAGAAAGGATAGTAGGGAAATAACCATAGATCTAGAGGAAATTTAAATTATCATAAATAATCATAAGAGATTACTTTGCTGAAGTTTATATAAATAAATTTAGGAAACTTATTGAAAAACAAAGTTATATAAACATTAGGAAGGAAGAGAAAATTATGATTACATGAAGATAATAAGATTATGTACCTAAAAACTCTAATATAACCAATTGAAATTTTATTATACTTGTTACAAAATTCAGTATGGTGGCTGGGGGGTGAAATTAATATACAAAAAGTATATAGCTTTCATATATACAAAGTTGGTATATAAAATGAAAAAACCACTTTTACGACAGCAACAAAAAAGATTGAATATGTAAGAAGGAGTTTAAAAAGGAATAAGAATAGATTTCAAAGTTGTTATTTGGACACAGAAAAAGATAAACACATGGAATGACATATCATGACCTTGATTACAATTATTAATTTAAATATTGAATTAAGAATTGTAAAAATACATTTTATCCTTAAATTGATCAGTAGATTTTATTTTGAAACTAATAAATATACCAATATAATTTTTAATAACAACAAATAATTCACATTTCTAAAAATCACATGGAAAATAAAGAGGTAAGAATAAGACAGATTCTGAAAAATAATAAAAACAGTGTCTAAGGACAAACTGTGCCAAATATTAAGATATATTAGAAAACTACAAGTCATTAAAATAGTGTTGTCTGGTGCATGAAAAGACAGATCAAGGGGCAAAAATAGACTAAATACACATATAATTTTAGTGCATATGGGTATATATTTAATATGTACATATATATGTATTATAAATTAACATTCCACATCATTGAAAAAGAATTAGATTACTTAACCAATGGTATTGGAACAACTAAGTAGCCTTCTGGGAAAATAAATTGATCACTATTTCACATGTCACATCCAAATAAATTCCATATGGCTTAAAAGTTTAAACGTTAAAAAAAAGTAAACACAAATCACAGAGTTAAATTCTTTAGCACCACAAATCAATACTGAAGAGTCTAGTGAATTATTATAAAAGTGGGCAAAAATATGACCAGATAGTCACATGTTAAGAAATCTGAATGGTTGGGGCGCCTGGGTGACGCAGTTGTTAGGCGTCTGCCTTCAGCTCAGGGCGTGATCCCAGCGTTCTGGGATCGAGCCCCACATCAGGCTCCTCTGCTATGAGCCTGCTTCTTCCTCTCCCACTCCCCCTGCTTGTGTTCCCTCTCTCGCTGGCTGTCTCTCTCTCTGTCAGATAAATAAATAAAATCTTAAAAAAAAAAAGAAATCTGAATGGTTTTAAATTTTTTGGAAAGATACTCAGACTCAGTCATAATAATAAAGATGCAAATTACAATTACAATTACAATGAGGTGATTAAAAAAAGAAGAAGAAAGAAAGTTTCATAAAAAATGGTGCCAGTGAGAGTGTGGGGACCTGACTCTTACACTGCAGGTGGGAGTGTGTTCTGCTACAACTGCCTGCCAGGGACACTGAGCACTGTATCTTTCAGAATTAAAAACTGATAAATGTTTTAACTCAGCAATACTTTTAAGTTTTTATCCTACATATAAATTCGTACATATGTGAAGTGGTAAAATATACACAGATACTAATTACATTGTTGTTTGTAATAACAAAATGAATTTAATATAGTAATAATTTAATATAGTAATGAATTTAATATAGTAATAATAATTTAATTTAATAATTAAATTATGCTGTATCACTATATTGCTGTATGTGGTCATTTCAAAAATATAGCTTCACATGAGAGACTATGGACTATGAGAAACAAACTGAGGGCTTCAGAGGGGAGGGGGGTGGGGGAATGGGATAGGCTGGTGAGGGGTATTAAGGAGGGCACGTATTGCATGGTGCACCGGGTGTTATACGCAACTAATGAATCATGGAACTTTACATCAGAAACCAGGGATGTACTGTATGGTGACTAACATAATATAATAAAAAACATTAAAACAAGAAAAAAATATAACTTTGATGTGGTCCATATATACAATGGAATATTACTCAGCCATCAAAAAGAAGGATTCCTCAACATTTGCTGCAACATGGACGGCACTGGAGGAGATAATGTGAAGTAAAATAAGTCAAGCAGAGAAAGACAATTATCATATGGTTTCACTCATTTATGGAACATAAGAAGTAGGAAGACCGGTAGGAGAAGAAAGGAATAAAGAAAGGGGGGTAAACAGAAGGGGGAATGAAACATGAGAGACTATGGACTCTGGGAAACAAACTGAGGGCTTCAGAGGGGAGGGGGTGGGGGAATGGGATAGGCTGGTGATGGGTAGTAAGGAGGGCACATATTGCATGGTGCACTGGGTGTTATACGCAAGTAATGAATCATGGAACTTTACATAAAAAATTAAGGATGTACTGTATGGTGGCTAACATAATATAATTAAAAAATATTATTATGGGGCACCTGGGTGGCTCAGCCATTAAGCATCTGCCTTTGGCTCGTTGCGTGATCCCAGAGTCCTGGGATCAAGCCCCGCATCAGGCTCCCTGCTCCACTGGGAAGCCTGCTTCTTCCTCTCCCACTCCCCCTGCTTGTGTTCCCTCTCTCGCTGGCTGTCTCTCTCTCTGTCAAATAAATAAATAAAATCTTTAAAAAAATATTATTAAAAAAAAAACAAAGATGTAGCTTCATCTATACTGATTTGGGAAGATCTAAAAATATATTAAGTGAAATAATTATAGAACAGTGTGTTTGTTACCACTTGTGTGGGGGGAATATATAGAATCATATAAGTTCTGTAATGCACTGACCATTTCTACTAGGACCCTCAGAAACTGGTAACAGTAAGTGTTTCTGGGTCAGGGACCTGGGTAGGAGAGAGACTGCCTTTGCACTCTATCCCCTCATGCACCTTTTAAGTGTTTGCATATATGCATAAATAATCTATTAAAAATAAATAAAAATAATTTAACATTATCTAATTTGAATATCTGTCTCTGAAAAAATACATTGATTTTAAATCAATTACCCAAATGAGATGTTCACACTGAAGATTATTTGGGTTGGAAAATGGAACATGGAGGAAATATTTATAGATTTGGCATTATTTCATCTGAGGAAAGAAAGTCTGAAGTAGTTGTTTTCAATTTTGTGGACAGTAGTGGTGGAGAAAATAATGACAACCAGCTGTGTTTCATTTCTGCTGAGCCTGCAGCAAGGTGGAAATAGAGTAGAAGGGATGGAATTATAAAAACTAACCCAGGCCCTAGGTCTAAGCTCGTAAACTAGGTCAGTAGACCATGCTCTTGTAGGGGAGTTGCTTAATGATCTCTTTATGATCCTCTCTAGGTATCATCTTCAATAAACACACGACAATTGTTTCCCTGACACAAGAGAGCTGGATGGGGTTATTGCAGGGCAGTGAAAGATGCAGAGTCTTACAGGTAACTGTGGGGCAAAAGAACTGGTAGGTCTGCTTTCCTGACTGGAAAGACTCAACTTCTGATTCAGTCACAATGGCCTCCAGATGCAAGGCACAGTCAAGGCAGAGCATCACAGAGTAGAGATTGGAATGCTTCTCTGGATGTTCTTCCAGTGGACTAGAGAGGATTTCCTATGGGAATGTTTGAGAGATGGAGCCAGGACCAGTACTAGATGGGTGGAGAAACTAAGGGAACACTCTCAAAAAGAGGAGAAGGAGTGAAGGAATGCTGGCAGAACCATCAGAGAATTCACATGAAGGCAAAGTAAATTAACTTCTTGATATTTGGGATTATTTCAGTTTTTCCTATCAAAATACTGAGAAGAACTTTCATTTACTTTTAAATTCTTTAAAGGATTACTGATTCCCCTGCTTTTTAGCTTGCTTTCCTCTAAGTTTCTAGGCACATAGACTGCCTGGGTGTTTTGTCCTTTGCTTAGAATTCCAAAAAAGAGTTCTGATGGGTCAGGGCCTCCTGCAGCCTCTTTGGGGATGATGAGGACAAGGCAGCTCCCTTCTGTCAGTGGAATAGGCTAGGACTATATGATGTGATTTAAGAGGGGGAAATCACCTTATGGAAAATAAATATTTGCAGGAGACATAGTTATTTCTCAGCTTAATAAATTATACTCTAGCAACAAAAATGTTCAGATGTACCTTTAAATATAAATCTTTTTACAATAGAGAATTTAACAGTAAGAAAAATCAAAGCCAAATCTCAACATGAAAGCAGAGGAGTGTAAGCAAACGGAAAGACACAATATGAAATTCCACATGATTAATAAAATTTAGCCAAAATTTAGTTCTATTTCTTACAGCCAAAATAAAACAGCTAAAATGCAAACACCCTTGGAGAGGTTATTTACTGACTTGGATTGTGTAAGTGACCAAGAACAGATTTTTTTTTTCTTTCTGGGAATTGGGTTTGATTTGAAGAGAGAAAAAGCACTAGTTTCCCAAAGACAATCAAATCTGTCTTTAATATTCTGTCCCTCTTGTCTCCTGCATCTCAGGATCCAATCACAGAAACTGCTCTGGTTCCTATACTCCAGACTCTGCCTGAACCCCATCTAGGATGTATGTTAACAGAAAGACTGGTTTACGACAACACAGAGCAGTTCTGGTTTGGGGTTTTATTGAACTTTGTACTGCTCAAAATCTTTTCTTCCTTTGCAATGCAGCCTTTCTTATTCTCCATTTTTGTTAAGGCACAGTTCTAAGAGTGATTCTTTGGTCAACGAGTGTAGAATCATGTCCCAGCAGAATGAGACAATTGCATGGTATACCTTTCCTGCCCAATAATGCTTTTCAAAATGTGAATAAAATGAATGTTATAAGGTGCTTTGAAGGGAAAAATAAGGGGAATAAAGAATGTTGAAGTCAGGAAACATGGATTCCAGTCTTACCCTGTTCTATTTACTACCATGAAATTTTGCATTTCATTTGTCGGTGACTTATTTCTAAAGTTGGGAATAACACACTAACTGCCTAAAGGTAGGAAAAAATCTCTATAGAACCATTTATTTTTTTTTAAGATTTATTTATTTATTTATTTATTTAGAGAGATAGAGAGAGGGAGAGAGCTAGTGGGGGTGGGAAGGAGAGAGAATCTCAAGCAGACTTCCTGCTCAGGAGGGAGACCCATGCAGAGCTCGAGCCCACAACCTGAACTGAAAATAAGAGTCAGACTGAGGTCACTATAGGACCATTTAGGTTCTAATGCTGTAAGAGATGCAGTGAAATGATAGCGTACAGCCAAGGATGATTTAGCAGACAGAAAGGAGAATGTCTGTACGTATAAAATGGGCCTGTGTTGCTTTTAAAGCAAGCCAGCCAGTTTCCCAATACCATGTTAGGATCAAGTAGAGATTTCAAATTCCTATTTGTGGGAGTCCTACCCACATCATGAAAATATTGTACCAAAAATCATAATTTTGGAATATTGAATCAATATTTTGGAATATTATTCAGCCATCAGAAAGGATGAATACCTATCATTTGGATCGACATGGGTGGAACTGGAGGGGATTATGCTAAGTGAAATAAGTCAAACAGAGAAAGACAATTATCATATGATTTCACTCATATGTGGAATATAAGGAATAGCTCAGAGAATCATAGGGGAAGGAAGGGAAAACTGAATGGGAAGACATGAGAGAGGGAGACAAACTATGAGAGACTCTTGACTCCGAGAAACAAACAGAGTTACAGAAGGAAGGGGGGGTTGGGGGATGGGGTAAGCGGGTGATGTGTATTAAGGAGGGCATGTGATGTAATAAGCACTGGGTGTTATACACAACTAATGAATAGTTGAATGATACATCAAAAACTAATGATGTACTATATGTTGTCTAATTGAAAATAATTTTAAAAAAGAACTAGGATTTTTAAATATTTACATTAATGAATTAAAAATTAATTTTATATAAAGTAGCCACAAATAGTCTTTGATGTGCAAGAAGCCATCTATACATAGAAAGCACCATAAACTGATACTTCTGATTCCAACTTATCCCTCCCATTCCACTAAAACTAGTATACTCACCCTTAGTGCCTTGGAGTTAGTAACTCTAGTGCAACTACCTATTAATCTCTTAAGAGTTAAGGTATCCGGGGGGAGGAGTTAAGATGGCGGAGGAGTAGGGGTCCCCTTTTACAGCTGGTCCCCTGAGTCGAGCTGGATAGGTACCAGTCCATCCTGAAAACCCACAGAATCAGCCTGAGACGTAGCAAGATACATCCGGATCTCTACAAATGAACATCTCCAGCGCTGAGTATTGAGGTATGAAGTGGGGAGCCGTGAATCTGCGCACAGATATCGGAAGAAAGACGGAAGGGGGAGGGAGCCTCTGCGCTCAGGCACTGGGAAACAGTAGCCACCTGCACTGGGGAGTGGGCCGGACTCTCACCCACACCCCCAAGAGAGCAGACTGAGACTGTGAGCCAGGGAACACACATACAAGCAGACTGAAAACCAGTGCTCCAGAGTGCCCCCGAACCATACTGAAACAGGGAGCTAGCGAGCGCACAGGGGGTGGCTGGCAGCTGGCAGCTGGTGGTGTTAGAAACACAAAGGACAGAGACATGCTGGCCCTGGAAGTGAGGGGTGGGACGCTGGGTGTGGGGTGCACAATGCGGAAGCTGCAGGGTTTTTATCAGCACCAACAGAAACAGAGTTAAAGAGGCTAGGAGAGCTCAGTGGAGAGAGGACTGCGATCTCTCTGTTCTGAGACAGAGGCTAGGATTTGGCCACTGCTGTTCTCTCAGAAGAGTCACAGAAAACCACCAGGGAAAGCTGCCAGAGAACAAAAGACCAGAAATACCAGCTCACATTGTGCCCATCCCCATCCCCCCTCGCAGGGGATGGGGCGACTCTACCCAAATAGAGTTGCCTGAGTATCAGCACAGCAGGCCCCTCCCCCAGAAGGCAGGCTAAAAAATCAAAAAGCCCATATCCCTAAGGTCCCTATAAAACAAGAGCATGCTGCATGGGTCCTGGTCAATAATTTCGGCTCTGGGAAACCCCGCAACCTCTCCTCATCAGAATGACTAGAAGGATAAATCCCCGCCCCTGGCAAAGAAAAGATAATGAGTCTGTGGCCTCTGCCACAGAACTGATGGATATGGATATAACCAAATTATCAGAAATGGAGTTCAGAGTAACAATAGTCAAGATGATGTGTAGACTTGAAAAAAATATTAACGAGAATATAGAATCTCTAAGGGCGGAAATGAGAACGAATCTGGTAGAAATTAAAAATGCTATGAATCAAATGCACTCAAAACTAGATGCTCTGACGGCCAGAGTAAATGAGGCAGAAGAACGAATTAGTGAATTGGAGGGTGGGATGGTAGAAGAGAAAGCTAAAACAGAAACTTGTCTCAAAAAAATCCAATCTCAAGAATGTAGGTTACAGGAGATTACTGACTCAATGAAAAGTTCCAATGTCAGAAACATCGGCATCCCAGAGGGGGTGGGGAAAGAGAGAGGTCTAGAAGAGATACTTGAACAAATTGTAGCTGAAAACTTCCCTAATCTAGCAAAGTAAACAAACATTCATGTCCAAGAGGCAGAGAGGACCCCTCCCAAGCTCAACCACGACAAACCTACGCCACTTCACGTCATAGTGCAGTTCGCAAATATTAGATCCAAGGATCCAGTATTGAAAGTGGCCAGGGCAAAGAAATTTTTCATGTACAAGGTAAAAATATAAGGATTATGTCAGACCTGTCTACACAGACCTGGAATGAGAGAAAGGGTTGCGGGGGCATTTTTAAAGCTCTTTCAGAGAAAAACATGCAGCCAAGGATCCTTTATTCAGCAAGGCTGTCATTCAGAATTGATGGAGAAATAAGGACCTTCCAGAATCACCAGTCACTGACCAATTTCGTAACCATAAAACAATCCCTACAGGAGATATTAAGGGGCAGTTCTATAAAACTAAAAAGGCCCCAAGAGTGATACAGAACAGAAATTTACAATCTATAGAAACAAAGACTTTACAGTCAACATGGCATCATTAAAATCATATTTCTCAATTATCACTCTCAATGTGAATGGCCTAAATGATTAAATAAAATGCCACAGGGTTGCAGATTGGACAAAAGGCATGACCCATCCATTTGCTGTCTACAAGAGACTCATTTTGAACCTAAAGATACTTCCAGACTGAAAGTGAAGGGATGGAAAACCATTTTTCATGCCAATGGACCTCAAAAGAAAGCTGGGGTAACAATTCTCATATCAGACAGATTGGATTTTAAACTAAGGGCTGTAGTTAGAGATACAGAAGGGCACTATATTATACTTAAAGGATGTATCCAACAAGTGGATATGACAATTATAAATATCTATGCCCCCAACAGGGGAGAAGCAAGATATGCAAGCCAACTCTTAACCAGAATAAAAAGACATATAGATAAAAATATGTTAATAGTAGGGGACCTCAACACTCCACTATTAGCACTAGACAGATCACCTAAGCAGAAAATCAACAAAGAAACAAGAGCTTTGAATGCCATACTAGACCAAATGGACCTCATAGATATAAATAGAACACTACACCCCAGAAGAAAAGAATACTCATTCTTTTTGAATGCACATCGACTTTCTCCAGAATAGACCATATGCTGGGTCACAAAACAGGTCTCAAAAGATACCAAAAGAGTGAAATTATTCCCTGCATATTCTTAGACCACAATGCTTTGAAATTGGAACTCAATCACAAGGAAAAATTTGGAAGAAACTCAAACACTTGGAAACTAAGAACCATCCTGCTCAAGAATGATTCAATAAACCAGGAAATCGAAAATCAATTTAAACAATTTATGGAGACCAACGAGAATGGAAACACATCGGTCCGAAACCTATGGGACACTGCAAAGGCAATCCTAAGGGGAAAATACGCAGCCATCCAGCCTCATTCAAAAGAATAGAAAAATCTAAAATGCAGTTTTTATATTCTCACTTCAAGAAGCTGGAATAGGAACAGAAGAAGAACCCTAATCCACGCACGAGAAAGCAGTTGAACAAGATTAGACCAGAGATCAATGAATTAGAAACCAGAAGCACAGTAGAGCAGATCAACAGAACTAGAAGCTGTTTCTTTGAAAGAGTAAATAAAATTGACAAACCACTGGCAAGACTTATCCAAAAGAACAGAGAAAGGACCCAAATTAATAAAATTATGAATGAAAAGGGAGAGGTCACAACCAACACCAATGAAACAGGAAGGATCTTTAGAAACTTTTATCAACAGCTTTATGCCAATTAATTAAACATCCTGGAAGAAATGGATGCCTTCCTGGAACCTATAAACTACCAAGACTGAAACAGGAAGAAATTGATGTATTAAATAGACCAATTAATTATGAAGAGATTGAAGCAGTGATCAAAAATCTCCTGAAAAACAAGAGTCCAGGGCCTGATGGATTCCCTGGGGAATTCTACCAAACATTCAAAGAAATAATACCTATTCTTCTGAAGCTGTTTCAAAAAATAGAAACAGAAGGAAAACTACCAAACTCATTCTATGAGGCCAGTATTACCTTGGTCCCCAAACCAGGCAAAGACGCCATCAAAAAGGAGAATTACAGACCGATATCCCTGATGAATATGGACGCCAAAATTCTCAACAAGATCCTAGCTAATAGGATCCAACAGTACATTAAAAGGATTATCCATCATGACCAAGTGGGATTAATCCCTGAGATGCAAGCATGGTTCAACATTCGCAAATTGATCAGCGTGATACATCATTTCAACAAGAAAAGACTCAGGAATATTATGATCCCCTCAATTGATGCAGAAAAAGCATTTGACAAAATACAGCATCCTTTCCTGATTAAACCCTTCAGAGTGTAAGGATAGAGAGTGCATTCCTCAATTTCATAAAAACCATCTATGAAAAGCCTACTGCAAATATTATTCTCAATGGGGAAAAGCTGTAAGCCTTTCCCTTAAGATCAGGAACACAACAAGGATGCCCACTCTCGCCATTATTATTCAACATAGTACTAGAAGTCCTAGCAACAGCAATCAGACAACAAAAAGGGATAAAAGTTATCCAAATCAGCAAAGAAGAAGTCAAACTGTCTCTCTTCACAGATGACATGATACTCTATATGGAAAACCCAAAAGACTCCACCCCCAAACTACTAGAACTTATAGAGCAATTCAGTAATGTGGCGGGATACAAAATCAATGCTCAGAAATCAGTTGCATTTCTATACACGAATAATGAGACTGAAGAAAGAGAACTTAGGGAATCCATTCCATTTACAATAGCAACAAAAACCATATGTTACCTTGGAATTAAGTTAACCAGAGACGTAAAGGACTTATATTCTAGAAACTACAGATCACTCTCGAAAGACATTGAAGAAGACACAAAAAGATGTAAAAATATTCCATGCTCATGGATCGGAAGAATTAACATAGTTACAATGTCCATGCTACCCAGAGCAATCTACACTTTCAAAGCTATCCCGATCAAAATACTGATAACATTTTTCAAATAGTCCTTAAATTTGTATGGAACCAGAAAAGGCCCTGAATCGCCAGGAAATTGTTGAGAAGGAAAAACAAAGCTGGGGGCATCACAATGCTGGATTTCAAGCTGTACTACAAAGCTGTGATCACAAAGACAGCATGGTACTGGCACAAAAACAGACACATAGACCAATAGAGCAGAATAGAGAACCCAGAAAAGGACCCTCGACTCTTTGGGCAACTAATCTTTGATAAAGCAGGAAAAAACATCCCGTAGAAAAAAGACAGTCTCTTCAATAAATGGTTCTGGGAAAATTGGACAGCTACATGCAAAAGAATGAAACTTGACCACTCTCTCACACCATACACAAAGATAAACTCCAAATGGATGAAATACCTCGATGTGAGACAGGAATCCATCAAAATCCTAGAGGAGAACATAGGCAGCAGCCTCTACGACATCGGCCACAGCAACCTTTTTCATGACACATCTCCAAAGGCAAGAGAAACAAAAGATAAAATGAACTTGTGGGACTTCATCAAGATAAAAAGCTTCTGCACAGCCAAGGAAACAGTCAAAAAAACTAAGAGGTAGCCACGGAATGGGAGAATATATTTGCAAATGATACTACAGATAAAGGACTGTTATCCAAGATCTAAAAAGAACTTCTCAAACTCAATACGTGAGAAACAAATAAATCATAAAATGGGGAGAAGATATGAACAGACACTTTTCCAATGATGACGTGCAAATGGCTAACAGACACATGAAAAAATGTTCAAGATCATTAGCCATCGGGAAATTCAAATCAAAACCACACTACTAAGATACCACCTTACACCAGTTAGAATGGCAAAAATTGACAAGGCAAGAAGCAACAATTGCTGGAGAGTCTGTGGAGAAAGGGGATCCCTCCTACATTGTTGGTGGGAATGCAAGTTGGTACAACCACTCTGGAAAACAGTGTGGAGGTCCCTTAAAAGTGAAAAATTGAGCTACCCTATGATCCAGCCATTGCACTACTGGGTATTTACCCCAAAGATACAGACGTAGTGAAGAGAAGGGCTATATGCACCCCAATGTTCATAGCAGCTTTGTCCACATGGAAGGAGCAGAGACCCTTCATCGGATGACTGGATTAAGAAGTTATGGTCCATATATACAATGGAATATTATTCAGCTATCAAAAAGAATGATTTCTCAACATTTGCTGCAACATGGACGGCACTGGAGGAGATAATGGTAAGTGAAATAAGTCAAGCAGAGAAAGACAATTATCATATGATTTCTCTCATCTATGGAACATAAGAACTAGGAAGATCGGTAGGAGAAGAAAGGGATAAAGAAAGGGTGGGTAATCAGAAGAGGGAATGAAGCAGGAGAGACTATGGACTCTGAGAAACAAACTGAGGGTTTCAGAGGGGAGGGGGTAGGGGAATGGGATAGGCTGGTGATGGGTAGTAAGGAGGGCACGTATTGCATGGTTCACTGGGTGTTTTATGCAACTAAGGAATCATGGAAGTTTACATCAAAAAACCAGGGATGTACTGTATGGTGACTAACATAATATAATTTAAAAAAACATTAAAAAAATAAAATAAAATAAAATAAAATTCTTTGTTAATCACAAAAAAGAAGAAAGAAATAGAATATCAAAGGTTATGCACACATTATTTCTTCTATTGTGAATGAAATTGTTCTTCACCATTGATTATTACAAAAGTTTCTTTCAGCTTCACACTTTTTGTTGACAATGTAATATCAGAGTAAAGTGAATTTCTAAAACCTTTGCCAAATTTGAGTAATCCTCTAACAATTTTCTTTCAATGTGGGCTTTAAGTTTTGGAACATCTTTCCATAAACTAGTTTCTGGCTCCATACATTTTAAACCTTTTTCCCCCTATGCATATGACATTCTACGTTAGTTCACAGATATGTTTTTTGTGTCAATATAATACTTCACTTTTATTTACAGTGCTGGATGGTTGGCACAGTGGGCAGTAGCAGTTTTCCTAGAAGCTATTCTTATGCCATAATAGGTAGCAATAACTACACTATATTGTAACGAACCACATAATATAGCCCACTTAGCCAAAATTAAATGTATTCCTAAATAAGCTTGCACTTAGTAAGATCTCATTATTGATGCCATCTCTCCAACACTACCCTGTGACAGAGAAGTCAGAGTGGTGAAAGAAAGTGGCCCTGACCAGTTGGGGGGTAAATATCTTACTTTTGCAAACTTTATAAAAATGTACAAATATATTATCATATAACATATGTGTAATTGTGTTAAATTTTTTAAATAATATATCACATAATGTAATTAACTTATCTATATATTTGTATTTCACTAGTTTTCCCACCAGTGTTCTTCTTCTGGCCTGGGAACCAAACTAGGATTCCACATTATATCTGGTTGTCATGTTTCTTCCATCTCCTCTATGCCAATCCCTTAGTCTTTCTTTGTCTTTTATGACTTTGGTACTTGAAGTGTACTAGCCAAATCGAACATACTTCAGTTTGGGGTTATCAGATATCTTCTCCTGATTTAGTTGAATTTATGCACATTTGGTGAGAATACCACAGAAACGATGTACATTTCTCAGTTTATCATGTTAAGAGAGATGTGATGTCTGTATGCCTTATTACTCATAATAACTTTGATAATTTGGTTATGTTTGCCTCTGCAAGGTTTCTCTGAAAAGTTATAATTCTTCCTTTTGTAATTAATAATTATTTTATGGGTAAATGATTTGAGATGGTTGAACATCCTGTTTCTTATCATACTTGTGCTAATTTTAGCATCCATTGATGATTTTTACCTGCACTAATAGAATTTTTAAAAGCTTGATTTTTGAATTTAGGACCCAAGCCAATAAAGCAAGATTATGGCCTTCTTGAATATTTCATTTTGAACATTCTTGAATTTTTGTTGCTCATACCCATGAGTTCCAGCCTAACTAGGCAGTGGTCTTTTTCACACTTATAACCTGATGAGTGTTGCACCACTATTTGTTGCTGTTAAACTTTTCATTCCTTTCTAGAAGTAGTTTTTGGATACTAACCCTTTATCTGATATGCCATTTTCAAATATCTTCTCCCACTCCTTAGGTTCCCTTTTAGTTTTGCTGATTGTTTCAAGATGAAACCAGAGAGGGAGACAAACCATAAGAGACTCTTAATCATAGAAAACAAACTTAGGGTTGCTGGAGGGGAGAGGGGTAGAGGGATGGGGTAATTGGGTAATGGATATGCACTGGGTATTACACAAGACTGATGAATCACAGACCTGTACCTCTGAAACATACATTATATGTTAATTACTGGAATGTAAATTTTCTTTAAAAGTAGTATTAGGCATGCAAAGAAACAGATAAATATAATGCAAAATCAAGAGAAAAATCCATCAAAATCCACTAAGAACTAGCACAAATGTTAGAAATTTTATATTAAGATTCATATATTCATATGTATATGAATTTATAACTGTACTAAACATGCTTTAAAAGGTAAAAAGAATAGAGAGACATGAACTATATAAAAACTGGAGATGGAAACTACAGTGCTTGAGGAGAAATACCCATGTGTCTGCTAAAATTCTCATGTATCTTTCTTTGTATATGTTATCTACCTTCTTTTCCGGTAGATCCCTTAGGAGTTTTGCAGTAGTGTTTTCATTGTTTGGTTTTATCCTGTAATCATCTGGGTCATCTCTTTGTTTGTTCTGTTGGCTATTTCCCTTCATGACTGTGGGTCACAGTTTATTACATTTTTATGTATTATGATTCTTAATTGGGTGTTGGATATTTTTATTACAACTCAGTAGATATTGAAGTAAATAATTTCAATTCTCAAAAAATAGAAAAGAAGATCTAAAACCAATTAGTTAAGCTTCTCTATTAAAAACTTAGAAAAGAGCAAAGGATGACAAAGTAGGAAGAAGAAAGTAAAAGACAAAAATCAGAGCAGTAATTAATGAAAATGACAGCAGGAAATTAATAGACAAAATCAACAAAACAAAATGATGTTTCTTTGAAAAGATCAGTAAAATCAATAAGGCTATACCCAGGCTACATAAGAAAAAGAGAAGGAGGACACAAATTACTAATACCAGAAATTATATTATAAGACATCACTACAGAGTCCATGGATAGGTAAAGAATAATAAAGGAATACCATGCACAACTCTATGCTCACAGATATAATTACCCAGATGAAAGAGAACAATTCCTTGAAAAAAATCTGCTAAGATTCATGCAAAAAAAAAAATGGACAATTTGAATACATCTATATCTTTTAAGAAATTGAATCAATAATTAATAACCTTCTGAAACAGAAGGCACCAGGACCAGATTGGATCATGGGTAATGTAATTCTACCCAACACTTAAGTAAACAATTTTACAATTGTTGTATAATTATTACAATTATACAAATATACAATTATTTACAGTCCCTTTCAGAGGATGGAAGCAGAGAGAAAATTTGCTAACTCATTCTATGAGGTCAGCATTATCCCACTACTCAAACCAAAAAAGACATTACAAAAAAGAAAACTGAAGGCCAATCTGTCTCATGATCACAGATGCAAAATCATCAACCACAAATTAGCAATCAACTCAAAATATATATAAAAAGTATTATATATCAAACCAAGTCATTTTTATTCTAGGTATGCATTCTGGCTCACCATTCAAAAATCAATTAATATAATCCATCACTTCAACAGACTAAAAAGGAAATATCACATGATCATATCAATAAATGCAGAGAAAACACTCGACATAATCCAACACCCATTCCTGATAAAACTCTCACTGAAGTAGAAATAGAAGCAATGTCTACAACTTCATAAAGATTATCTATAAAACACCCTACAGCTAACACCATACTCAATGAGAATCTTGAAACATTCCCACTGAGATCAGGAACAAGTTGAGGATGTCTTCTCTCACCACTTTTCTCAACATTTTACTGGAAGTCCTTGTCAATGCAGTAATAAGAAAATAAAATAAAATGTATACACATAAGGCAAGAAAAAATAAAACAGTGTTTGGTTGCAGATGACATGATCATCTTTGTAAAACACTGAAGATTTGATTAAAAAAAAAATCCTGGAAGTAGTAAGTGATTATAACAAAGTTATAGGATACAAGTTTAATTAATATGGAAAGGCCAGTTGTTTTCCTATAAAGCAGCAATTAATAAGAAATTTGAAGTTAAAAACAAAATACCATTTGTGTTAGTAATTCTACCCCAACAGAAATACTTACGTATAAATCTAGCAAAATATGTATTCAATCTATAGGAGGAAAATACAAAACTCTGATGAAATAAATCAAAGAAAAATGAAATAAATGGATAGACATTTCATTTCCATGACTAAGAGGATTCAATACAATCAAGACGTCAGTTCTTCTAAATTTGGCCTATAGATTCAACAAAATCCAAATCAAAATTCCAGCAAGTTATTTTGTGAATATTGGCTAACTTCTGTGAAAATTTATGTGAAAAGGCAAAACAAAAACAAAAACAATCAAGTAAAACAACAGGACAGCCAACATAATATTAAATAACAAAATCGGAGGATGACACTGCTCATCTTCGGGACTTACCATAAAGCTACTGTAATTAAGATAGTGTGGTATTGTTGCGAGAATAGAGAAGTCTATCAGTGGAATACGCTAGAGAGCCCACAAATAGACTTTCGTAAACACAGTCAACTGATCTTTAACAAGACGCTGGAACAACTGAATATTCACATTAAAAAAAAGAAGAATCCATAGACACATACTTTATACCCTTCACAAAAGCAACTCAAAATGGATCACAGATCTGAATGTAAAAGACAGAAGCACAAAACTCTTAGAAGAGAACATAAGAAAAATACTAGACGAACTTTATGGTGACACTGTCATTTTAGGTACAACAACAAAGGCAAATCTATGAAAGACATAATGGATGAGCTCAACTTCATTAATATTCATTAATAAAGATTTCTGTGTTGTGAAAGGCAGTGTTAACAGAATGAGAAGGTAAGCCACATGCTTTGGGAAATATTTACAAACAACACATCTGATAAAGGACTGTTATCCCAAAAGGTACCAAAAGTACACTTAAAACTCTTAAAACTCAATAGTGAGAAAACAAAAATGTGATTTAAAAATGAGCCTAAGACTTTAATAGAAATCTCACCAAAGGACATAAAGATGGCAAATAATTACATGAAAAGCTGCTCCACATCATTTGTCATCAGGGAAATACAAATTAAATGGACAAAATCAGAATAGCCCAAATCTGGAGCACAAACACCAAAAGCTGGTCAGGATGTGGAACAGCAGGAACCCTCATTGATTTCTGGTGGGAATGCAGAAGGGGATGTAGCCACTTTGAAAGACAGCCTGGTGGTTTCTTACAAAACTTAACATACTCTCACCTTGTGAGCCAGTATTTGTGCCCTCAGTGTTTACCCAAAGGAGTTGAAAACATGTCCACAAAAAACCTGCACACAGATGTTTATAGTAGCTTTTTTTCATAACTGACGAAACACAAACTTATCATATTACAATACTGGATGTCAGGGATCTGAAATAGGTTTCACTGAGCTAACATCAACACGTGGACAGCCTTTTAGAGGCTATAGGGGAGAATCAGTTTCTTTGCTCTACTGCCCACATTCCTTGCTTGACTCATGGTTCTTTCCTCCATCTTCAAAGCTGCTAATAACATCATTCAGACCTCTGTTTCTTTCATCACATTTTCTTGTTGACTCTGACCCTGTTGCTCTTAGAATGATGTGTAATTAACATTAGGCCTTCCGGATAATCAAAGATAGTGCTCCCCATCTGAAGATCCTTAACTTAATCACATGTGCAAATTCTCTTTTGCTATGTAAGGTAGTATATTAACAGATTCCAGGGATTAGGACCTGGGTGGATATCTGGGAGGGCCAAGAGGGTGGCATTACTCTGCCAAACACAGACAGCCCATTGTGGAGATTATTAAGTCAGTTGGGATGGGCTGAGTAGTCAGTGGCATTTAGTGTCACAAGACTACATACTCTTTCTTTGCCAGGTGAGGAGACTGGGATATCTGACACAAACTATACCAAAATGCAGAAAATCAGAGGTGGATAATGGAAGGTAGGAACAGACAGAAAAGTACAAACATCGATTGTTAACACTTCTTTATTTAAAAAGAAAATGCCAAGGTAATCTTATGACACTTGTTTTATACTTTTCAGTGTACAAGAACAAGATAATCTTTATATTTCCAACGCAGGCTTGCCTTTAATATGCTGTTTAGAGAACACACTATTCATGTCAATTTTAGTTCTAAGCCAATCCTCAACAAACTATAATGACTTCCTTCACTTTTTCTGACATACCTGCCTCACAGGAGGTTTCAAAGCTTGCTGAAACAGGGACTCCAGTCTTTCGATGGTGAGTTAGGTGGTGAATTAGACCCTGTTTGCTGTGTTATTTGTTTCTCCAACTTCAATGGTGATAACGTTGACACCCAAGAGTTGGGTTTGTCCCAATTCTAGAATTTAGAATAAAGTGTAATAAAATCTAGATCTCAGTCTTAACATTGTAATTGACACTTCACTGTACTAATTTAATATGAGTGACCTGGTCGTTAGTGATAGAGAAATACCATCAATCATTCTTAAATAACTGCATGAAAATGTTTCCTTGAGAATGAAACACATACACAGACATATATATATATACATATATATATATATATATATACACATATATATATACACACACACACACATATATATATATACACACACACACACATATATGCAATCGAATATTACTCAGCCATCAAAAAGAATGAAATCTTGCCATTTGCAATGATGCGGTTAGAGCTAGAGGGTCTTATGCTAAGTGAAATAAGTCAGTCGGAGAAAGACAAATATCATATGATTTCACTCACATGTAAAATTTAAGAAATAAAACAGATGAACATAGGGGAAGGAAAGGAAAAATAAAATAAGATGAAAACAGAGAGGGACTTACCTCTAGGGAACAAACTAAGAATTGCTGGGGGGCTGGGGTAACTGGGTGATGGGCATTAAGGAGGCCACTTGTTGTAATGAGCACTGGATGTTATATACAATTGATGAATCACTAAACTCCACCTCTGAAACTAATAATACACTACTGTTAACTGACTTGAATTTAAATAAAAAAGAAAAAAAGAAGAGAAAAAAAAGAAAAAAGTAGCTGCCCTTTTTAATCTTCCTGAATTTCTGGAGTTTTCTCTATATAATTTGAAGGTCTAATCAAGAATAGATATGGGGGGACACCTGGGGTGCCTCAGTTGGTTAAGCGTCTGCCTTCAGCTCAGGTCATGATCCCGGGGTCCTGGGATTGAGTTCTGCATCAGGCTCCTTGCTCAGCTGGGAGCCTGCTTCTCCCTCTGCCTGCCACTCCCCCTGCTTGTGCTCTCTCTCTCTGACAAATAAATAAAATCTTAAAAAAAAAAGGGGGGGGACATCTTTCAGTGATTTTTGTTTGAAATATGGCACTTTTAGCCTGCATATTCATTCAGATATACACACAAACGGATATTGCTAATTTAGGCAAGGTTTATGCAAGTAAGTCTTTCATCCTTGCTTTTGTTCCTTGTGTCTTGATTGTTCCCTAAAGATCATGTCTATCTCTGAGATAGGATCTTGCTTCTGAAGTTGTCTATTGTCTCCTTCAGGGTTTTACCTTGGTGACCTTTCTTTACATTATAGAGAGACTTCTCAATTTTCTCCTCTACATAAACCATTCAGTTTTCTGAAGTGTCATTTTATTTTTTATTCCCTTCAAAGGGTATTTAAATTATTCCTTTGAATTTCTAATTTGGGGGAAAATCTTTACTTCATATATATCCCTCTTTATCCAATCCTCTCATGTTCTTATTTCAGCCTGTTCTTTATTATTTTTCCTTCTACTTAATAGAGACTATAGCTTCTCACATATTGACAGTAATAAATGATTTTCTGAAAGTTTCTTCTTTTATTTTTTTTAAAGATTTTATTTATTTATTTAACAGAGATAGAGACAGCCAGCAAGAGAGGGAACACAAACAGGGGGAGTGGGAGAGTAAGAAGTAGGCTCATAGCAGAGGAGCCTGATGTGGGGCTCGATCCCATAACGCCGGGATCACGCCCTGAGCTGAAGGCAGACCCTCAACGACTGTGCCACCCAGGCGCCCCGAAAGTTTCTTCTTTTAGAATTTCCTATAATTTCAGGATATTTGCACTCCTCAATCTTAACATAATATATATATATAATAAATATATACATATGTGTTATTTTTTTAAACAAATTTCATATTGTTTTGTTTTCCTATATACTCATGTATAAGTGAAGAAACCCCAGTAGTCTTATCTTTGGCCAGCAGGCAGAGTGTGTGTTTCTGTCTGGCCCCACTTTTCCCCATCTTAATGCAGTTGTGGCTCCTGAGTGTTACAGAGAGGTGACAATTACAGACTCAGAGCCTCTAAGCCAATTCCTAAAGCCTAACAAATTTTCCTCTACTCTGAATGGTTTGGACTAAAGTGGAATATTTTTATGTGGGACTTCCTAGCTTTCTGATAATTTGAACAGATATAATATATTTAAAACCTACTGTTCTCAGGCTGCACTGCTTTTCAGGCTTTTGTCTTGTTCATTGCTCATACTGATTTAATTGTGGGGACTGCAGATGGTCCTTATCTTTCATAAGATAAAAGTTTTTATAACATGTTTTTGTACATTATTTCTTAATTCCTCCAAGTACTCAAATTTTTCAGTTATGTAATGGTTCGTATATACCCACACACACACACGCACACCCCATACCAGTCAAGATACACTAGCTTATGTCATAATAACAGATGACTTCCAACAGGGTTGGAATTCATAATTCTATTACAGAGAAGGGCTAATTTGAGTGACCACTAAATAAAATTATGTGTATGATATGTGTGTGTTATCTATATATAAAACATAAATGTATATTATTGGGGCACCTGGGTGGCTCAGTCAGGTAAGTGTCTGCCTTCAGCTCAGATCATGATCTCAGGGTCATTGAATCTAGTCCCGCATTGGGCTCAAGTAGGGAGTCTGCTTCTCCCTCTCCTTCTGCCCCTCCCCTGGGCTTGTGCTCTCTCTTTCTCTCTGTCAAATAGAATCTTAAAAAAATAAATGTACGTTATGAAATATAAAACAAACATGTATGAGCCAAAATGTACTACCCAAAATAAGATCTAGAATTACTGGTAACATTGGATCTACCTGTATATTTCTCCCTAATCCTATCCCCCTCCTTCTCACCCAGGCATAGCCATATAGAATTTTGTAGTTATCATTTCCTTGCTTTAAAAAAAAGTCTAAAATCACATGTAAGTATCTCCTTAATTATTTAGTTTTGGCTTTTATCCATTATATTCAGACTCTTGTATATACACTGACATATAAAATTTTGAGCTTTGCTTCCAAGGAGCTCTGCTCCTGTTTCCCCAACCAAGTTATATTGTGGCACTATCATCATCTTTGTATGTATAAGTCTTTGTGAAATTATTTGAATATTTTAGTTCATCCTTAAGTTCATAAATGGAGTAGAAAATGGAAAAAATAAGTGTTGATGGCAGTGATAAGAAGTAAATGACTTAAAAACTAAATACAAGAATGGAAATAATTAGAAATGTCAAAATTTATTATTTAAGCCTTAATGAGATGCTTATTGTGTTTAAGCCATATCACTATAGGTTCACTTGTAAAGGAAAATGGAAAAATAGAATAAATGAATTCTAGATATATATCCAAAAGATGGAGTATAATTAAATAACATATTAATTGACTTTTATACATATTTATAACCATGAGTTATGCTTAAAATTAAAGGGTTATATATGCATTCTTCCCAAGATGCAATTAACCAGGGCTCCTTCACTTCCCTCAGTTTCTTAATTGTATTCTTAAGAACTACAGACTTCATATCGCTATAGGAGAAGAAAGATACCACTGTGGAGGCAGGGTTGGAGAATATAATGGCTAACTCCAGCTTAGCTGGCCAGGTTTCTGGATTGTGGAAACTTTGTTTTTCTGAACTAGGGCAAATGTAATGGAGGGATGGAACATGACGTGGCCTTTTTTAAATTTTTGTATGAGCAATCTCAAGATATTAATGATGGTAGAACAGTAAATTTTATCTCCATTTTTGGTTTTCAGTGGTTCAAATAGCTTTATCATTTGTGTAAATTCCTCAAAATTATCCAGCATTTTTTTTAATTTTTGTATTTTTCTTTTACATTTTTTTGGTTATTTTAGTTCAGAAAGCAGAGAAGTTGGAGGGATGGCTGGTCAGATGCCATTTTTAACCAAAAGTCAACAGTTAATATTTGTAAGGAGAACAAATACAGCATTAAATACAGTAGTTCAAATCATTTCAAAAACTCTTACTCCAATTCAGCCTCCCATCAATGCTCTAGGAGAGATGTCAATTTGGAGAAGTCTTGAGTTTCACATTATGACTTTCACAATCACTGGGCATGAAACATTCTAGAGAAGAAGGGCATGAACAGAGTGGCAGTAATGTATTTTACACTGAACTTAATGACATAGGTCTCCTTTTCAGGCCTGGCTTAGTTGAATCTTGACCGGAGTTTGAAAGTTTTTAGTAAAAATTCAATGTAGGTACTAGTCCATCGATCCAGGAAATCACAGGAGCCACCAGGCTATTCTGGCACCTAAAAATGCTGACCCTTTCTTGTTTTCTCTTTCATATTGGGGCCTATATTCTTTTAAAAAATTATTTAAATTCAATTTAGTTAACATATAGTGTATTATTAGTTTCAGAGGTGGAATTTAGTGATTCATTAATTGCATATAACACCCCATGTTCATTATATCAAGTGCCCTCCTTAATGCACTTCACCCACTTACACCATCCCCCCCATCCACCTCCCCTCCAGCAACCCTCAGTTTGTTTCCTCTACTTAAGGAGCCTAAATTCTTAGGATGACTTATATACTGATATGTTTGCATATCTTTCTCTTTTTTTTTCTGCTTCTCTTTTTTTTAATCTCTTGTGGTGGCCCCTCACTTTCTGTTGTGGTCCTTATCATCAAGAACATTTAAGAATATAAATCTTATTTGGCAAGTAGATTTCTTTTGATTGAAAACTCTATTCATTAGTCAACAGTTTAGGCCACAACTTCTCTGAGAGAAGGAACCCTGCTTATTTTATTTGCCAAATGATTCTGAGATTTGGGTATTTTAATAGGTAAATAATCTCTCAGGATGTTTTCATAAATAACCTAGCAAATGATATCATAAAAGAGCTTTGGAAATCTGGATCTTCTTATTAAGTAGCTGTGTGATATTGCACCAGTTACCGACCCTCTCTGTGTCTTGTTCTTTACTCTAAAATGAGGATATAAAATAGCTATCATACCTGCCCCATGGTGTTATTATTAATGTGTATGAAAGTTCTTTGAAAAGTAAAGCTCTGTTATAAAAATAAGAACTCAAATAATTATTCAGGAGATATTTAATAAGTACCTACCATGTGCCAGTCCTGTTCTGAGTACTGGGGAGGCAACAGTGAATAAAACAGGAAAACGTCCTTACTTGTATGGAGCTCACATTTTAGTTGGGGGAAACATATGATAATCAAACAAACAGGCATATTGTTTGTCAGGTAGTGAGGCATACTATAAAAGCAAATTAAAGCAGGAGTGGTGGAAGGAAAATACTGTGAGTCAAGGGTGGAGGAATTTTATATAGGATGATCAAGGAAGGCCTCTGTAATAATGTACATGGAGGAGAGAGTTGAATGGAGAAAGGGAGGAAGAATATATGCCGGAAAACTATTCATGGCAGAGGGATACCAAGAGTCAAGGCTAATAAAACAAACCAAGAGCATTGGCTGAGTCTAGCCAAGAGTAGGCTTCTAATTTCCCTTAATTCTCAGACCATTCTTTGAAGCATCAGGCAGTTCTTGATTAGGATAAATTTGGTAATAGGTTGGAAATTCTTCCTTGTCTGAAAAGCACCATTTAAATGCCAATTCAATTAGGTTTAAATAAACTGGAGCCTTGATAATAGTACCTGATATTTATTGAAAATATGTTCATATCTAATATGTCATGTGACAGTCACAAAAGTCTTGAGGTGAATCAGATGTTATCTCTGTTTTTCAAATGAAGAAAACAGAGAAAGTGAAGAAACAGAAAGTGATTTGCAAAGCTCTTGTTGGAGCTAAGATGGCCTTTGCATTTGCTGAACCCCTGCCCTTGGAGTCATTCCCCTGGAGTGTATGGGAAATTTGTAGAGCCTCCACTGGCTTGGGGTCTAACCTTTTTGAGACCCAGCAGGGAACCTAGCAGCCTCATCATGTCAGCCCACAAGGGTGCAGATATTGAGCACATGACCAGAGAGCTTGGGACTGACTAGAAAAAGTCCCAAACTCAAGATCTTATAACTGAACCAACAGATTTTGGCCCTTTGTCTACTGACTGACTATAGTAGAAAGCTTTCTTGAAGCCATTGTTTAAGAACCAGTGTCCTGGGTGTCTAAATAGAAAACTGAGGTGTGAATGGGCCTGTAGCAGAGCTTCTGCCAGCCACCATCTGTCTCCTGGGGTCTTGTTTCATCCTTTCTATCCTGAATGTCACTGAGCAGCAGCTCCGTAAAAGCCAGTGATATTTTTAGTTCTGTTCCTTCCCATGAATACAGGGATCATTCTATTTGTTTCCCAATGAAATGGAAACAATTTCAATCAGTGGCATTACTCATCCTTCCAAGTACAGGAACTCAGAGAACTTCTGGCAAGGGAGAAATGTGGGCCAAAGAAGGAAGTGTGCTGTCATGTGACTGAGTGGGAGACCCAAAACTGCAGCTGGGTGAGGCTCTTTGTTTAGACA
Source organism: Ursus arctos (assembly GCF_023065955.2). Taxonomy (NCBI): domain Eukaryota; kingdom Metazoa; phylum Chordata; class Mammalia; order Carnivora; family Ursidae; genus Ursus; species Ursus arctos. Next base: position 72,224,800 of record NW_026622775.1, on the reverse strand, counting down.
GATCAGCTTCTCACAAAAATGGGACCTTGGGATTATCATTTACTTTATACTTTCTGTGGGAAGCTGGAGTCAAGTGTTGTAGATCTCTCAAACAGAAGTAAAGAAGAGAACAAAACAACAATAAAGATCAACTCTTTCTTCCCTTCCTGTCTTTCCTTGTCTTTCTTTTCCCTCCAGGCATGGGAATGTAGGTGTCCTAGGAAATGGTGTGGTGAGTGGAAGGAGGTGTGGTGTGAAGGGATTACCTGGTGTCTGAAGAAGTAGGACAGTGAGGTGGGGAGGGCCACATGAAATGATAAGCTGTGTGTGTGGCCAAAGTGCTTGTGAAATGCTCACATACACGTATATGCACATCGATGTGGAAATGGTTGTATGTGTCTGTATAGCTACAGAGTTCAGCTGTATATAAATATGTGTGTATGCATGTGTGTGTATATACATAAATATATTTCCTACTTTGTTTGCCCATATGGCCAATAAACAGTGACACACTAATAGCAATAAGCAAAGAACACACCACCCAGATCTTGGTTTCTAAATACCGTCCTCCACTAAGGGGAACCAGGACTCCCTAAAATATAGCTGATTTTAAGACTGCAGTAAGAAAATTCCAAGATGAGTCTGAAACATCTTCCTATATCAAAAAGTAAGAAAGTGCTCAGAGAATGATGCAGATATGCCAAAAGGACAAAGGACACAGAACTCTTACTAGCAAAATCTCAGACAATACTGAGTGTCGTATTACAAACCAATAAATAAAACAGAAATCATGAGTCTATAAATAAGTAAGTAAATAAATAAATAAATAAATAAATAAATAAATGGAGGAGAAGTAAGGGCTATTTCTTACATTAGACTGTCATTTAATAAATGTAGAAGTGATGATGGTATAGGGAAGGAAAACTTTCCTTTCTTCCCTTCTTGGTTTTTTGGCTGGTCTAATAATTAAATTGACACAAGACAGATTAAGAAGAAAAAAAACAAATTTTAATTTCCTATGTGCAGGAGCTCACAAAAACATAAGACTCAAAGAAATGACCAAAGTAAGCAGCTTTTATACCTTTTAGACAAAGAAACAATACATTTGTGGGGAATTGACAAAACAAAGAGGTTTGGGCCTCAGGGTTAATTGGTGAAGGCGAACAAGATATGTTTCAGTCCTAAATCTCTGGTGATAAGGATGTCTCTCTACCCTCTGGTACAGGGAAGATACCTTTCACATGGGAGATTTATTTCCTGCTTTCAAGGTGACAGAGTGTCCTCCTTCTTAAGTAACATTAATTCAAAATGATCACAATGCCACGGTGACATATTTTAGGGTGGTCTTCACTAAACCCTGTCAGTTCAATTCCCTCCTCTGAAACTTCCCTGGAAGTTTCACATATCAAAAGTTGAAATAACAGATATGGAGAACAGAATCAGTTTAGTAGTTGGTAAAAGATCTGCAAAGGGAGAAAAAAAACCCATAGATTAGAAAATGAAGAAACGAAAAAAATTGAAGAACATTTCCCCACAACCTGTTAAGCCAGCTCCCAATAAGATCAGTCCAATAAAATGGCTGTGCTTCATTTATCTGATAGAAAGTATTAATCTTCTCTTTTAACAGATGTAAGTTAGACACTACTTGTCCTGTTTGATTTATATAAAAGCATTATTTTTTCACTACCCCTTGCTGGGTAGTCAGTGTAACTAGAGCATGATTTTGGAGGCTTAGTTTTTACGTTTTGACTGGCATAGCTCAAAAGTCTGCATAGTAGCACTGGACTCTTGTTCTATTACCATATAAAGATTTAAGATTGCCTTTTCCCGAGTCTTAATTATTGGAAATTTGTTAAGTCTCAAAGCCTGCGATTAAAGTCCTCAACATTGAGAAGACCTTGGAGTAGTAATACACAGGCAGATTTTCTACAATTTCTCATCTAATATGATCATATGATATGACTTTATGAAAAAAGAAGCCTGAGTTTGTGATTAATTTGTTTGGCATTTAAGGTGGAATATCTGGTGATAGAGGAGCCAGGTATCCAAGTCTACCTCATCCTGACCATTTATATGGAACACTTTATATACCTTGTTGCCACATAAGATAAAAAGACCAGTGTGATTCAAAGATAAAGTCAGAGCAGAATTAGTAATTTTCCAGATCTGAGACATTCCATGACCTTTGCTACAATTAATGTTAGCGTTGATACATCTCCACTTACCATGCACTTCTGTTAGTGTGTAGGAGCAGAACACATTGCAAATTGCCTGAAAAGGGGGACCTGCAGTCTGGTTTTGGCAGCTATAAAGCTTGGTTTTGTCACCTGGTCAAGTTAGTCCAGATTTTTGGTCCATCCATATATAGTTTGGGGTGTTGGGCAGTCTAATCAGGGGAGCAGCTGAGATACCCCAAGTCATACAAAGGTGGCCTGTGAACCATTCAAAACATCTTGTGATTTGGCAACATTTGTGCTGTAGAAGGTAATGCTACAGTCAATTTTAATCTCCCTGACAGGTTTGGAAATGTCTGAAATCAAAGTACAGGGCTTGATTGAAATATTGTCCTGGTATGTTACCCAGGAAAGTGGCATCCAGTGGCATGTCTGTTTTCAAAACAAAGGGAAATATTATCACCTATTGTCTTTATCTGGGTAAAAGACAGTCCTTGAGCTTCTATCAAGGTTTTTGCAGTTCAAATAACTCACCAGAAGAAGAAACAGAGTGATGTTTTTCTAGTTGTGGATACCATGCCCTGTCATTCATCCATCTTTCATACTTAGTCCACCAGGTATTCACATTGGCAGGAACTTTTTGTTCGGGTTCTTTTGCACTATCCAAATTTTGACATAATCAATCATTGGTTTCACCAGGGTTTGGTAAAATGGCATAAACGAGTGTTTAGTTTGTATGTGATTTGTTGAAAAAGTAAGGCTTAATAGGATCAAGACATAGATTGAAAGAGAATTATTGTGTAAAACCCAGAGGGGGAGTAGGACAGATTGAAACAATCAATCTTTTGTCAGTCTTCTAATAATTAATAAATATGGAAGGAAAAAAGTATTCATTAATAAGCTCTGTGGGGAGGGAGTCTTACAAAGGAAGGGAAACAGGTAAAAAGGGCTTCTTGATGTTGGGAAAAGCTGTCCACTTTGTGATGCCTTCTGCTTAAAAAACCTCGGAATTGACTCTGGAAGTCATTTGCAGGGCCTGTCTTCCAGTTATTATGGGAATGATAATTTGGATCTACGTTGGCATGGCTTCCATGAATTCAGGTATTTCTTTTATTTTGGTGGCAGTGTGGGAGATTAGCATTCCTCATAAAGTTTTTCTCAGGGAGGTGACAGAGAATGTTTCTTTCTACAGACTTGATGTGTACCTGGTTTCCTGGTTGAAAGGGATGGCAGGGCTTGCCAGTCAGTAGAGGCCATGCCTCATTTACCTGTTGGCAATATACTTCAAGTACACTAGTTAGTTTTTATATATAACTAGTCATAGCATCAAATCGTTCACTTAAGTTCCCACAATGTTCACTTAATCTGGGAATGGAAAGTTTAGAGATGCCATGAGGCAAACACTATCTGAAAAGTTGTCAATTCACAGCTTCTGTGTTGAATATTCTGGATCTTTATAAGGGCCAAGAGCAATTCTTCTGGACATTTAGCCACAGTTTCTTTTAGTTCTTGTTTTTTTTTTGTTTTTTGTTTTTTTTTTAAGATTTTATTTATTTTAGAGAGAGAGAGAGGGAGAGCACGCATGAGTGGGGGCAGGGGCAGAGGGAGAGGGAGAGGGACAAGAAGACTCCTCACCTTGGGATCATAACCCAAGCTGAAGGCAGACACTTAACCAACTGAGTCACCCAGGCCCCTCTAGCCCCCGTTTCTTGACAGATCTTTACTAAAGTCCTTCTTCTGTCTAAATTTTTAGGTACCACTTGTTCTGATGGTAAAGAATTGTACAAGATGTGAAATTTTAATGAGTACTCCAGAGTCTTTGCAAACAAGTGGTTTATTTCTGCTATGAAATGAGTTCCCTGGAAGATGGCAGAGGAGTAGGGGACCCCATTTCAACTGGTCCCCTGAAGTTAGCTGGATATCTACCAAACCATTTTGAACACCCATGAAATCAGCCTGAGATGTAAAAATATGTATCTGGTTCTCTACAAGCAGAAAAACAACTGCTTTTTGCAAGCCGAAAAAATCTGGAACCTGCGCCCATGCCCAGGCAAAAACTCACAGAGAGGTAGCGTCCCAGAAAGGGGTTTAGAGCAGTGCCCAGACCTGATCCAGGAGCTTTTGGTGTGTGTGAGCCAGCCCACAGCTGCTCGAGGTTTTAGAATCACAAAGGGCAGTGGCCCTCCTGAGCCCCTGGGACTACCTCTGAGAGTTGCTGTGGGCACACGGGAGGCTGCGGTTTTTGGCTGCACATACAGAAGTGGAGACAGTTTGTCCTAGAGGGTTTATTAAAAGGCAGACTGTGAATTTCCTGCTCTGGGTTGGAGACTGGGCAGCAGCCATTTTTGCTCGGATCCTCTGAAGAGGAGCAGAAAGCCCCCAGGGAACAAAAGCCGCACAGAAGACTAGTTTCCACTGAGCCCATCCCCCTAACAGCGGGTAGAGCAACTCCGCCCAGGCAGAGTTACCCGAGAAACTTTGTGGCAGGCCCCTCCCCCAGAAGACAGGCTGGAAGGACAGCTGGATGCCAAGCCTATGGATCCCAGAAGACTGTAAAATCCCAAGGCCCAGGAACATTATATATTAATCTCCAGGTGTCACCTTACAACTTCTTTATTTTTCAGATAAAACTTTCCTTTTCTTTTTCTTTTTTCCTTCTTATGATTTTCTCTGTTTTTCTTTTCTTTTTACCTTCTCATTCAACTAGATGTTTATTATATCAACTTTTATTTCTCAGTAGCTTTCTAACTTGTATTTTTTCACACCTACATTTTTTATAGATATAAGCTTTATTATAGTCCTTTTTTCACTATTCAATTTTACCTTTATATATATATATATATATATATATATATATATATATATATATATATATACACAAGCTCTTGTTTTTTTGTAAGTTTGGGATATAGTGTCCTCTAACACACAGACCAAAACACACCCAGGAACAACTGAAACACTCTGCTTTGTCCACACTGAGGGAATATAGTCCCCCATCCTCTCCCCCACATTTTTTATTTTTAAAAAACTTTTAAAAATTTTTAAAATTTTATTCTTGTATTTCATTTTGGCTTTTTTTTTTTTTTTTTTTTTTTTGGTGGAGGCTTCTGACCACTCTGGATTTTGCTAGGGTGCATCTTGCTTTGGTCATGGTTGATATTTTGGACTCTGTACATTCCCTCAACCATCTTCAACAGAATGACTATGAGGAGGAGCTCTCAACAAAGAAAAGAAACAAGAGACAATGTCCACTGCCACAGAACTAATGGATATGAATATAAGCAAGATGTCAGAGATAAAATTCAAGATAGCTAGGCTTGAAAAAAGCATTAGTGACAATATAGTATCTCTAAGAGCAGAAATGAGATCTAATCAGGCTGAACTAAAAAATTCTATGAATGAGATGCAGTCTAAACTGGATACTCTAACAGCCAGGGTAAAGGAAACAGAAGAGAGAATTAGTGATCTAGAAGATAAGCTGATGGAAAGGAAGGAAGTTGAAGAAAACAGAGATAGGCTGCTAGTAGCACATGAGAAAGAAGACTGGAGAGATTAATCATACTATGAAATGTTCCAATTTCAGAATTACTGGGATCACTGAGGGGGGAGGGCTAGAAGGTGTTTGAGCAAATCATAGCTGAGAAATTCCCTAATCTGGGGAAGGAACAAGCATTCATGTCCAAGAGGCAGAGAGAACCCCTCTCAAAATCAATAAAAATAGATCAACACCACGACATATAATAGTGAAGCTTGCAAATTTTACAGTCAAAGAAGCTATCCTGAGAATAGCTGGGAGAAGAGGTTACTTACATATGGAGAGAGGAACATCAGAATAACATCAGACCTGTCCACAGAAAACTAGCAAGCCAGAAAGGGCTGGCAAGACATATTTAGGGTACTAAACGAGAAGAACATGCAGCCAAGAATACTTTATCCAGCAAGGCTGTAATCCAGAATGGATGGAGAGATAAGGAGCTTTCAGGACAGGCAGAAACTGAAAAAATATGCGACCTTCAAGCCAGCCCTGCAAGAAATAGTAAGGGTAATACTATAAGTGAAGAGAGACCCCAAGAGTCACGTGGACCAGAAAGAAACAGAGAAAATCTATAGAAACAGGGATTTTACAGGCAATACAATGGAACTAAATTCATATCTTTCAATAGTTATTCTGAATGTAAGTGGGCTGAATGCTCCCATGAAAAGACACAGGATTTCAGATTGGATAAAAAAACAGGACCCATCCATATGCTTTCTACAAGAGACTCATTTTGAATACAAAGAACTTCCAAACTGAAAGTGAAGGGATGGAGAACAATTTACCACAATAACGGACCTCAAAAGAAAGCTGGGGTAGCAATCCTCATATCAGACAAATTAGATTTCAAAACAAAGACCATAGTAAGAGACGTAAAGGGACACTATATCATACTTAAAGGGTCTATTCAACAAGAAGATCTAAGAATTGTAAATATCTATGCCCCAACGTGGGAGCAGCCAATTATATAAACCAATTAATAACCAATAAAGAAATACACTGATAATAATACATTAATAGTAGGAGACCTCAACACTCCCCTCACAGCAATGGACAGATCATCTAAGCAGATTGAAAAAGAAACAAGAGCTTTGAATGACACATTGGATCAAATGGACTTCATAGAATGCTCATTCTTCTCAAGTACACATGGAACTTTCTCCAGAATAGACCACATACTGGGTCACAAATCAGGGCTCAACCAATACCAAAAGACTGAGATTATTCCCTACATATTTTCAGACCACAATTCTTTGAAACTGGAACGCAACCCCAAGAAGAATTTGGTAGGAATGAAAACACATTGAAGTTAAAGAGCATCCTGCTAAAGAATGATTGGATCAAGCAGGAAATTAAAGAAGAACTTAAACAATTCATGGAAACTAATGAGAAGGAAAACACATCAGTCCAAAACCTGTGGGATACTGCAAAGGCGGTCCTAAGGGGGAAATATTTAGCCATCCAAGCCTCTCTCAGAAAATTAGAAAAATCCCAAATGCGCAAGGTAACCTTACACCTAAAGGAGCTGGAGAAAGAACAGCAAATAAAACTTAAACCAAGCAGGAAAAGAGAAATAATAAAGATTAGAGCAGAGATCAATGAACTAAAAACCCGAAAAACAGTAGAGATCAACAAAACTAGAAGCTTGTTCCTTGAAAGAGTTAATAAGATTGACAAACCACTGGCCAGACTTATCCAAAAGAAAAGAGAAAGGACCCAAATCAATGAAATCATGAATGAAAGGGGAGAGATCACAACTAAGACCAAGGAAACAGAAACAATTATTAGAAATTATTACGAGCAACTCTATGCCAACAAATTAGGCAACCTGGAAGAAATGGATGCATTCCTGGAAACTTATCAATGACCAACACTGGAACAGGAAGAAATAGACAATCTGAATAGACCAATAACCAGTAAGAAAATTGAAGCAGTAATTAAAAATCTCCCCCAAAAACAAGAGTCCAGGGCCAGATGGCTTAAAGAAGGAATAATACCTATTCTACTGATGGTGTTAAAAAAAATAGGAACAGAAGGAAAACTTCCAAATTCGTCCTATGAGGCCTGCATGACCTTGATCCCCAAACCAGACAAAGACCCATCAGAAAGGAGAATTATGGGCCAATATCCTGGATGAATATGGAGGCCAAAATTCTCATCAAGATACTAGCCAATAGGATCCAACAGTACCTTAAAAGGATTATCCACCGCAACCAGGTGGGATTCATTCCTAGGATGTAGGGGTGGTTCAAACATTCACAAATCAATTAATGTGATAAAGCACTTTAATCCTTTCCTGATTAAAACTCTTCAAAGTATAGGGATAGAGAGAATATACCTCAATATCACAAAAGCCATCTCTGAAAAGCTCACAGTGAAATATCATTCTCAATGGAGAAAAACTGAGAGCTTTTCCCCTAAGGTCAGGAACATGACAGAGATGCCCATGCTCACCACTGTTGTTCACCATAGTACTAGAAGTCTTAGCCTCAGCATTCAGACAACAAAAAGAAATAAAAGGCATTCAAATTGACAAAAAAAAGAAGTCAAACTCTCTCTCTTTGCAGACGATATGATACTTTATGTGGAAAACCCAAAAGGCTCCACCCCCAAATTACTAGAACTCTTATAGCAACTCAGCAACATGGCAAGATACAAAATCAATGCACAGAAATCAGTTGCATTTCTATACACACACCAAAAAAAAAAAAATGTGACTGAAGAAAGAGAAATTAAGGAATCTATCCCATTTGCAACAGCACCAAAAATCATAAGATTAATAGGAATAAACCTAATGAAAGAGGTAAAGGATCTATGTTCTAGAAACTACAGAACACTGATGAAAGAAATTGAGGAAGACACAAAGAGATGGAAAAATAATTCCATGCCCATGGATTGGAAGAATAAACATTGTGAAAATGTCTATGCTGCCCAGAGCAATCTACACTTTCATTGTAATCCCTATCAGAATACCATTGACATTTTTCACAGGGCTGGAATGAGCAATCCTAAAATCTGTATAGAACCAGAAAAGACCCTGCATCACCAGTGGAATGTTGAAAAAGAAAACCAAAACTTGAGGCATAACAATGCCTGACTTTAAGCTGTGTTACAAAGCTGTGATCATCAAGATAGCATGGTATTGGCACAAAAACAAACATGTAAACCAGTGGAACAGAATACAGAGCCCAAAAATGGACCCTCAGCTCTATGATCAACTAATCTTCAAAAAAGCAGGAAAAAACATCCAGTGGAAAAAAGACAGTCTCTTCAATAAATGGTGCTGGGAAAATTGGACAGCCACATTGCAGAAGAATGAAACTGGACCATTCTTTTACATCATACACAAAGATAAACTCAAAATGGATGAAAGACCTCAAAGTGAGACAGGAATCCATCAAAATCCTAGAGGAGAACATAGGCAGGAGCCGCCTTGACATCGGCCACAGCAACTTCTTGCAAGACATGTCTCTAAAGGCATGGGAAACAAAAACAAAAATGAATTATTGGAACTTCATCATGATAAAAAGCTTCTTCACAGGAAAGGCAACAGTCAACAAAAGTAAGAGGCAACCCACGGAATGGGAGAAGATATTTGCAAATGACATTACAGATAAAGGGCTGGTATCCAAGATCTATAAAGAACTTATCAAACTCAACATCCAAAACAAATAATCCAGTCAAGAAATGGGCGGAAGACATGAACACACATTTCTCCAAAGAAGACATAAAAATGGCTAACAGACTCATGAAAAAATGTTCAACATCACTTGGCATCAGGGAAATACAAATCAAAACCACAATGAGATACCACCTTACCCAGTCAAAGTGGCAAAAATTAACAAGAGAGGGAACAACAAATGTTGGTATGGATGTGGAGAAAAGCTAATTAAATTTAAATTTAAAAAAGTTAAAAAGTAAAATAAATCTGGAAAAAAGGAAATAAAAGTCTTCCAAATTGGTAATGAAGAAGTAACCATTTCACCATTTGCACTTGACATGATACTATATATAGAAAACCTGAAAGAATACACCAAAACACTACTAGAACTGATAAATGAATTCAATAAAGTTGTGGGATACAAAATACCAGAAATCCATTGTATTTCTGTATACTAATAATGAAGCATTGGAAAGGGAAATTAAGATAACTATCCCATTTACAATTGCACCAAAAATAATAAAATACCTAGGAATAAACTGAGCCAAGGAGGTAAAAGCCCTTACTCTGAAAACTATAAAATTTTGATGACATAAGTAAAGATGACCACCAAAAAAGAAAAGAAAGAAAGAAAGAAAGAGAGAAAGAAAGAAAGATATCCCATTCATTATGATTGGAAGAACAAATATTGTTAAAATGTTCATACTACCCAAAGCAATCTATAGGTTTGATGCAGTCCTTATCCAAATCCCAACAGCATTTTCCACAGAACTAGAACAAAGAATCCTAAAATTTGTATAGAACCACAGAAGGCCCCAAATAGCCAAAATAATCTTGAAAAATGACAGAACTGGAGGTATGACAGTCCCAGATTTCAAGTTATACTATAATGCTGTAGTAATCAGAACAGTACATACTGGCATAAAAATAGATACATAGATCAACAGAACAGAATAGAGAGACCAAAATTAAATCCACGATTAAATGGTCAATGAATCCTCCACAAAATAGGCAAGAATATTCAATGGGAGAAAGAGTCTCTTCAACAAACGATATCGGGAAAACTGGACAGCAACATGCAAAAGAGTGAAAATGGACAACTTTCTTACCCCATTCACAAAAATAAACTAAAAATGTCCAGTCAAGAATGGGCAGAAGTCATGAACAGACATTTCTCCAAAGAAGACACCTGTATGGCCAACAGACACATGAAAAAAGGCTCAACGTCATTCACATCAGGGAAATAGAAATCAAAACCACAATGAGATACCACCTCACACTGGTCAGAATGGCTAAAATTAACAACTCAGAAAACAACATATGTTGGTGAGGTTGAGGAGAAAGGGGAACCCTCTTACACTGTTGGTGGGAATGCAAACTGGTACAACCACTATGAAAAACAAATGGAGATTCCTCAAAAAGTTAAAAATAGAGCTATCCTACAACCCAACAATTGCTCTACTAGGTATTTATCTAAAGGATAAAACAGTGATTCAAAAGGTCACCTGCACCCCAAAGTTTGTAGCAACATTGTCCACAATTAGCCAAAATATAAAAAGAGCCTAGACATCCATCGATAGATGAATGAATAAAGGAGAAGTGGTATGCACACACAAAGGAATATTACTCAGCCATTGAAAAGAATGAAATCTTGCCACTTGCAATGACATGGATGGAGGTAAAGGGTATTATGCCAAACAAAATAAGTCAGAGAAAGACAAATATCATATGATCGCATTCATAAGTGGAATATAAGAAACAAAACAGATGAACATAGGGGAAGGGATGGAAAAATATTAAATAAGATAAAATCAGAGAAGGAGAGAAATCATAGCAGACTCTTAACTCTAGGAAACAAAGTGAGGGTTGTAGAAGGGAAGGTGGGTGGGGGGATGGGGTAACTGGGTGATGGGCATACAGAGGGCACTTGATGTAATGAGCACTGGGTGTTATATGCAACTGATGAATCACTAAATTCTACCTCTGAAACTAATAATACACTATATGTTAAGTAATTGATTTTAAATAAAAAGAAATAAATAAATAAACTCAAAATGGATTAAAGACCTAAAAATGAGACCTGGGTAATAATTACTCAGCCATCAAAAGGAAAGAAATCTTGTCATTTGCAGCAACGTGGGTGCAGCTAGAGTATAATATGCTAAATGAAATAAGTCAGTAAGAGAAAGACAAATATATCTTTTCACTCATATGTAGCATTTAAGAAACCAAACAGATGAATGGTGGGTAGAAAAAAGAGAGAAGGAAACAAACCATACAAGACTCTTAAAGATAGAGAAAAAACTAAGGGTTGATGGAGGGAGGTGTGTGGCGGATGGGCTAGATGGGTGATGGGTATTAAGAAGGCACTTATGATGAGCACTGGATGTTGTATGTAAGTGAAGAATCACTGAATTCTACTCCTGAAACCAATATTACTGTATGTTAAATAGCTAGAATTTTAAAAATTGAAGATAAAATAAGTAAATAAATAAATAAATAAATATGAAATATGAAACCGTAAAAATCCTAGAGGAGAGCACAGGTAGTAATTTATTTGACATCAGATAGAGCAACATTTTTTTCTAGATATGTCTCCTGAGAGGCAAGGGAAGCAAAAGCAAAAATAAACTGTTAGAATTGCATCAAAATAAAAAACTTCTACACAGGAAAGAAAACAATTAACAAAACCAAAAGGCAACCTACAGAATGGGAGCAGATATTTGCAAGTAATATATCTGATAAGGGGTTAGTGTACAAAATATATAGAGAACATATACAACTCAACACCAAAAAAACACAATTAATCCAATTAAAAAATGGACAGAAGCCATGAACAGACATTTCTCCAAAGATGATATTCAGATGGCCAACAGACACATGTAAATATGCCCAACATCACTAATTTTCACTAATAAAAGAAAGGCAAATCAAAACTGCAGATATAACTTCACACCTTTCAGAAAGGGTAAGGTAAAAAACACAAGATACAGCAAGTGTTGTTGAGGCTGTGGAGAAGAAGGAACACTCATCTATTGTTGGTGGGGATGCAAACCGGTGCAGCCATTGTGGAAAACATCATGGAAGTTCCTCAAAAAGTTAAAAATAAAATTACTATATGAACCAGTAATTCCACTACTAGGTATTTGCCCGAAGAACACAAAAACACCAATTAAAAAAGATATATGCATCCCTATGTTCACGGCAGCATTATTTACAGTCTTTATCCAAATCCCAACAGCATTTTCCACAGAACTAGAACAAAGAATCCTAAAATTTGTATAGAAAAGTTTGTTCAGACATTTCAAATTATAGATTCAACCCAAGTGTCCTTGGATAGATGAATGGATAAAGAAGATGTGGAGTATATATCCAATGTAATGTTATTCAGCCATAAAAAAGAGTGAAATCTTGTCACTGGCAACAACATGGTTGAATCTAAAGGGCATAATGCTAAGTGAAATAAGTCAGTCAGAGAAAGACAGATACCACATGAGTTCATTACATGGAATTTAAGAAACAAAACAAAGAAAGGAAAAAAAGAGACAAAAAAATACACTCTTAAGAATAGAGAACAAACTGATGGTTACCAGAGACAGGGGTGGGTAGAGGATGGATGAAATAAGCAAAGAGGATTAAGAGTACACTTATAATGATGAGCAGTGAGTAATGTATAGAATTATTTAATATCGTACACCTGAAAATAATATTACACTGTATGTTAATTATACTGGAATTAAAGTTTAAAAAAACAAATTTTTTCCAAATTTTTAAAAATCTCCCAATTAACCCTTGGGCCACACATCAAAATGAAATTAGATTGTTACCAAATGCAGAGTCTGTGTGCATTACTTGGAAAAAAAAAATAAGCCATTTTCATCAGTAATCCAAAGCCTCTAGGGAGAGATGAATAGTGGGGAACTGAATTTACAATAAACTGGCTTTTGTAACAGGGTGTATTTGTCTTTACTTTCTCAGCCTCTGGTACTCTAATCTTGCCAACAAGGAAAGAAGGCAAAATTGACTCAGAAATCAGTTTGTGCAAGACCTAAGAGCCATAAACTCTTTTGTAATTGCTCACTGCCCATAGTCCCTAATCCAGATACTATTCTTTAATTCTTGCTGATACAGCTTGATTTACAGTAATTTACCTCTGTTCAACTTTCTTTTGAATCCCATTGCATCCTGACTTGTGATTTCTTTTTGCATTTACATTTAAAGGGAAACAGTTAACATGGATTTGCATATCTCAGGCATATTGTAAATCCTTAATAGTTTCTCCAATCCTTAAATCTCACTGGCATTCTGTAGCCTCAAATGGAGCCCCCCATCCTTTTTCCACCCAGTTTTTAAGCCTGCTTTTATCCTTGCCTGATATTATTAACTACCAGGCAAATGCCCCACAATCTGAAAAAGACAAATGAAAAATACAAGGTGCCAAACAGTTATCAGATTATACATTAGGCCAAATGGACTTCTTCTATCTTCCTCTCTTTTGACTTTTTGGCTTGTACTTATCTCCCATTAAACGGGACATATAAGCAGAACGGTGATAACTAAGGAACTGAAATTGCTTCTGCCTTGACATCCACAAAATGTCTGAACAAACTTTTCCCAGTGCACCAATTGTAAATACACCATCTTTCTAGAAGAAATCAGTAAAGCCCAGCGAGTCCTCCTAGGCACATACTGCCCTTTGCTGCGCTTCAAATGGACTTTATAAACTTGCCTCCAGCTTTGGGCTATTCTCACTGTTTGGTTATCGTCTGCAAGTTTAGTGGATGGATCGAATGATAGTTGAATTTACCTTTAGAGGAAGACAGTTAACATTTACTCACCTCAGGGATATTGTAAGTCTCTGATGCTACAATAGTAGTAAAGAAATTAATATCAAGATAGCAGTAAAGAAATTAATAACAGGTTATTTGCATTTGTCATTCCATTATGGAATGAGTCAGGCCAGCAAACTCATTTTATTTATTTTTTATTTTATTTATTTATTTTATTATGTTCAGTTAGCCAACATATAGTACATCATTAGTTTTTGATGTAATGTTCAATGATTCATTAGTTGTATATAACACCCAGTGCCCATTACAACACATGCCACTTAATACCTATCACCCAGCTACCCATCCACCCAAAGACCTCCCCTTCCCCAACCTTCAGTTTGTTTCCAGAGTCCAGAGTCTCTCATGGTTTGTCTCTCTGATTTCTTCCACTCAGTTTTCCCTCACTTCCCTTTTAGTTCTCCATGCTATTCCTTAATTCCACATATGAGTGAAACCATATGATAATTGTCTTTCTCTGCTTAACTTATTTCACTTAGCATAATCCCCTCCAGTTCCATCCATGTCAATGAAATGGTAGGTATTCACCATTTCTGATGGATGAGTAATATTACTTTGTATATATGAACCACATCATCTTTATCCATTCATTTGTTGAAGGGCATCTTTGCTCCTTCCACAGTCGGGCTATTGTGGACATTGTTGTTATGAACATTGGGGAGCAGGTGCCCCTTTGTTTCACTACCTCTGTGTCTTTGGGGTAAACACCCAGTAATGCCATTGCTGGGTCATATGGTAGCTCTTTTTTTAACTTCTTGACAACCTCCATCCTGCTTTCCAGAGTGGCCATACCAGCTTGCATTCCAACCAACAGTGTAAGAGGATTCCCTTTCTCCGCATCCACACAAACATTTGTTGTTCCTTCTCTTGTTAATTTTTGCCACTCTGACTGGGTAAGGTGGTATCTCATTGTGGTTTTGATTTGTATTTCCCTGATGCCAAGTGATGTTGAACATTTTTTCATGCATCTGTTAGCCATTTGTATGTCTTCTTTGGAGAAATGTGTGTTCATGTCTTCTGCCCATTTCTTGACTGGATTATTTATTTTTGGATGTTGAGTTTGATAAGCTTTTCTCCATTGAGAATGATATTTTGCTGTGGGCTTTTCAGAGATGGCTTTTACACTTTGAAGAGTTTAATCAGGAAAAGATGCTGCATTTTGCCAAATGTTTTTTCTGCATCAACTGAGAGGATCATATAATTCTTGTCCTTTTCCTTATTAATGTGATATATCACATTGATTGATTTGTGAATGTTGAACCACCCCTACATCCTAGGAATAAATCCTACCTGGTTGTGGTGAATAATCCTTTTAATATACACTTGGATCCTATTGGCTAGTATCTTGGTGAGAATTTTGGCCTCCATATTTATCAGGGATATCGTTCTGTAATTCTCCTTTTTGATGGGGCCTTTGGTTTTGGGATCAAGGTCATCCTGGCCTTATAGAGAATTGGGAAATTTTCTTTCCATTTCTATTTTTTGAAACAGCTTCAATAGCATAAGTATTATTTCTTTTTAAATGTTTGGTAGAATTCCCCTGGGAAGCCATCTGGCCCTGGACTCTTTTGGGGGGGCATGATTCTTGATTACTGCCTTAAATTCCTTGCTAGTTATTGGTCTGTTCAGATTTTTTATTTCTTCCTATTTTAGTTTTGGTAGTTCATATGTTTCCAGGAAAGCATCCATTTCTTCCAAGTTGCCTAATTTGTTGGCATATAGTTGTTCATAATATGTTCTTAAAATTGTTTGGTGGTTGTGTGATCTCTCCTCTTCATTCATGATTTCATCTCCTTGGGTCCTTTTTATTTCTTTTTGATAAGTCTGGCTAGTGGTTTACTGATCTTATAATTCTTTCAAAGAACCAGCTTCTAGTTTTGTTGATTTGTTCTGCTGTTCTGATTTCTCTTTCATTGATTTCTTCTCTAATCTTATTATTTCTCTTTCCTGCTTGGTTTAGGCTTTATTACTTGCTCTTTCTCCGGGTCCTTTAGGTGTAATGTTAGCTTGTGTATTTAAGACTTTTCTGATTTTGTATTGCTATGTATTTCCTTCTCAGTACCCCCCTTTGCTGTATCCCAGATGTTTGAACAGTGTGTTTTCATTCTCATTAGTTTCCATGAATTTTTTTAAATTTTTTAATTTCCTGGCTGACCCATTCATTCTTTATAGGATGCTTTTTAACCTCCAAGTGTTTCCAAATTTCCTCTTGTGATTGAGTTCAAGTTTTGAAGCTTTGTAATGTGAAAATATGCAGGGAATAATCTCAATCTTTTGGTATCAGTTGAGACCTGATTTGTAACCCGTATGTGATTTATTCTGGAAAATGTTCCATGTGCACTCGAGAAGAATGTGTATTCTGTTGCTTTAGGGTGGAATCTTCTGTATATAGCTGTGAGGTCCATCTAGTCCTGAGTGTCATTCAACATTCTTGCTTCCTTGTTGATCCTTTGATTAGATGATCAGTCCTTTGCGGTGAATGGGGTGTTGAAGTTCCCTGCTATTATTGTATTATTATCAATGTATTTCTTTAATTTGGGTATTAATTGGTTTATATAATTGGCTGCTCCCAAGTTAGGGGCATGAGTATTTATAATTGTTATAAATATTTGTAATTGTTGGATAGACCCTTTAAGCATGATACAGTGTCCCTCTTCATTCCTTACTGCTGTCTTTGGTTTAAAGATGTGGTTCATATACACAATGTAATATTACTCAGCCATCACAAAGGATGAATACCCAACATTTGCATTGACATGGATGGAACTGGAGGGGATTATGCTAAGTGAAATAAGTCAAGCAATAGTAAGTTATCATATGGTTACACTTATATGTGGAATATAAAGAACAGCATGGAGGATATTAGGAGAAGGAAGGGAGAAATGAAGGGGGGGGATCAGAGGGGGAGATAAACCATGAGTTACTATGGACTCTGGGAAACAAACTGAGGGTTTCAGAAGGGATGGGAGTGGGGGAATGGGTTAGCCTGGTGATGGGTATTAAGGAGGGCACGTATTGCAACGAGCTCAGGGTATTATATGCAAACAAGAATCATGGAACACTACATCAAAAACTAATGACATACTGTGTGGTGACTAAGATAACATAATAAAAAAATAAAAGCTTAATTCTAAAACAAAAAAAAAGAAAGAAAGTAGGAAATTTAAGGTTTTATCTGAAAGCAGAGAACTAAAAATGCATTTCTCATCACAATTCATAGTGGCATTAAATGTAACATAAGAGATCTCTACCAAAAAGTTTGGCTGGAGTTGGGAACTAGAAAGGCATGGTGTTGTTAAGAAAGCTTAAAGATATTTGGGTGGCCGGAGATATTGGTAATGATATAGGTTGCCCTGAGACTCTGACAGCCTCATTAGAATCAGAGATGATAGGTAGAGATAAATCCTCTCAACAGATGGTAAATTCCCACCAGTGTCAATTTTAAAATCCAGATTTTGATCCTTTTTTAAAAAGTTTTAATGGCGAACTCTGAGATGTGACTGAGGATCAGCTGATCTCATCAGTCAATGGTGAGCTGCCTCATAGGAGGGGAAAAAATTCACTCTCTAGGGGTGCAAGGACCTAGGGGGATTATTTTTAAAATGTTCCTTTCTCTTAAGTGCAGGACAATTATTCTTCCAATGGCCTGCTTTTTTTTTTTTTCCTTTCACAATGTCTGCAAATGTCTAGAGGAAAATAAGAAGGGCTCTGAGTTGTTTTTAGAGTTATACTTTTATCTTTTTAAAGATTTAAGTTGCAAAGCAACAATTGTTGATTTATCCCCCCCCCCCCTTATTCCTGAAACCTATTCTCAAATAATTAAGTAACTACTTCTACCATGACACTTAATAGGTTGGCTGACCCATCCAACTACATTATTTTATATTTGCTTCTTTATGTCAGGAAGAAAATTTCCTACTAAGGTGGAAATTAAAAGGTTTCTTTCTTTAAAAAAAGAAAAAAAAAGATTCCTGTGCTCTAGAGCTTCTGGGTTTAGCATAGTAATGCCTTTGAAAATTTTGCATAAAGCATTCAACAAAGACCTTCAGATGCTCTCCTTTCTGAGTGCGCAATTCAACTTTAGACCAATTCATTTTAGGGTGGAAAGCCTCTAAAATTACACCTGTCAAGCCTTGAATATCATCCTCTAGCTGAGCTATTTCCTTGTCACTTTAAGGAGGGCCTGGGAGTTTCTGGCCATCTGTTTTTACTTGTGAGGGGAGGTTTTCTCCAGGGGGCCATCTGTCTTGTTTTACAACAATATAATCATGGGAGGGGGGAAAACACCCCTTTAGCTCTCTCTGTGAGTGGAGTTGTGAATGGCCACTAATCTTTCTAATTGCCCTATAAATTTGGTAGAATCTTCTGAAAGTATAAGTAAAAGGGCTTTATAATTTAAAGGATCTGTTGTTGTACAAGGGAAATGAATTCTTTGCTCTGAGGGTCTAGGATACACCCACACTGGACATTGCATAGGAAGGCCCCAAACTTGTAGGACCCGATTACTGATCACTGGAAGGAAGGAGGAGCTGCAAGGCACAATAAAACAATCCTTATCACCACCTGTCCCAGGTGTTTCTGCTACATTCATTCCTGACATTTAGCATTTATAAAAATAAACTGTTTACCCTGGACATGGAGGTCAGGACTTGGTGTTTTCTGTAAATCTTCTAAGGAAAGAGATGATAAAACAAGTATGTGTGTGTTTAGGGATTTTCTGAGGACACTGGAGAATTTGGGGAGCTAAGAAAGGTTGTTGAGGTGATAGGGTTGGATTTTGAGAAGGGGAATTTAAACAGGGGACCAGACATTCAAAAAATCTTCTGGAGGGTCAGAGACAGGGAGTTGGTGAATAATGAGATGTATGAGAGGGTGGACAGAGGGAATTTACATTGGATGTGGATTTTAATTTTTGTTCCAAGTTCAATTTCTTTTTTTTTTCCATCTTGATAAAGGAGTCCCTAAGGCTAGTCATGATATTCCTTTGTGTTTTTTTATAGAAAAACGTGGAGGTGACTTCGAGGTTTAGAATAAATCTTTACCATGTATGTGAGAGGCATTCCTGAAGTGGGTGCAGAAGATACAGCATACATGACTGAGAAGTCTACTCTCAGAGTTATCCTAAGAAAGCAAAGACCTTTATTGTCATAGGCAGTAAGTACAGTGTAGTAAGAATAGTGTCTCTTCTCTCTCATAGGGATATGTGGCACCTCCAGTCATAGACTCACTGATCTGTGACACTGGGCAGGCACTGCTGGGGTGGGGCTTTTCTAGCAGAATCAAGATAACAAAGGTTGAGATGACAAAGGCCCCTGATGGACTGGGACCTCTTATGACAAACTCCTCTGACAGCTGGCCTGGCTGGACAAAGAAAATGCTATTTGTGACTTTGTATCTCAGAACCCCAGTATATTCAACTGGCCACTAGATTCACACCATTATGTGCACCCCTGGATGACAGGGACCAGAGATCCTGGTCACAAAACCAAGCACTCAGGACACAGAATAAGATGAAAAGAAAACTGTTCCTAGTTTTTTTACATAGGGGACCAACAGCAAAGCTTCACGGAATAGACACTGGTCCAGTGAGAAGTATGAGCTCACTGATGTGTGAGGCTGGCTCACCAGTGGCTTATAGGAACTATGCTTGAGGTCTTGCCTGTTGACAAAAAATGAATAAACCTTTTAGAATCTCTAAAAGTTAAAAAAGGGAGTTTTATTTGAGCCCAAGTTAGGACAGCTGCCCAGGAAACATACTCTTCATGGGGAAGAAAGTGCTCCAGAGAATAAACAGTTTTTACAGGATCATATACATATACTTTTTTTTTTACATCTTGTAAAAAGCTCAAAAGATTATAGATTAACATAAAGGCAGGAATCACAAGTTTTAATATCAAGAAATGCAGGGGTAGAAGCATTGATTGATATCTGAATGACAGGATGTTTTTTCTTTAGGCTACTCATTTACAAAACTGATGTACAATGTATGTTTGGTGGGCCATAAATCAGGCTTTTGTTTTAAACAAAGTTTGTGTACAGTCATGCTAACTTAGAAAGAAATCTAAAATGGCTTCTCTTATATATCAGGCCTTTAGAGAGGGTTCCCCCCCCTCATAAACTCATTATGAGAAACTGCACAAAAGACAGAGACAAAAGAGGGGCTCCTGGGTGGCTCAGTTGGTTATGCATCTGACTTTGGCTCAGGTCATGACCCCGGGGTCCTGGGATTGAGCCCCACGTCCAGCTCCCTGCTCCGTGGGAAGTCTGCTTCTCCCTCTCCCTCTGCCCCTCCCCCTGCTCATGCTCTCTCTCTTCCTTGCTCTCTCTCTCTCAAATAAATAAGTAAAACCTAAAAGAAAAAAAAAAGAAAGAAAGAAAGAAGGAAAAGAAAAGAAAAGAAACAGTGACTATCTCTGGGAGGAATGGGATCAGTAGAAATGAAGACTACTTAAATCGTTATCAGTCACTATATGCAAGCAACTAATTCACACAAACATTTTTTCCTGCCATTTTAATTTTAGACAAAGAAAAGGACTTTCACCACTCTTGCTTCCACCAGACTTTGCAGGCAGAGATCCAAGGGGATTTTGTGGTAAGAATTTCTACCTTATGCCAGCTATGTCAGAGGTCCCAGGATCTCTCAGCTGCAGTAGCCCTGAGCTGGGCAGTGTCCAGTCAGTGGAGGATCTCATAGTGGGCACCAAAACTGTAGGGAAGGAAGTTTTCGTTTCTTCCCTTCTCGGTTCTAGTCTAATAATTTAATTGACACAAGACAAATTAACAGGAGAAAAAACAAATTTTAATCTCAAAAATCTGGGAGTTTATAGAAATATGAGACTCAAAGAAGGGACCAAAACACGCATGTTTTGGACAAAAGGACAATAAATTCACAAGGAATTGACAAGACAAAGAAATTTGGGCTTGTGCAGTAAATTGGTGAAGAAATAGGTTAGTCTATATAGCCTTTGCAGCCCTAAGTTCTCTATCTCTTGTGATAAGAATATCTCTCTACCTTCTGGTATAGGGAGGATACCTTTCATGTGGAAGATTTACTTTCTGCTTTCAGGGGGACAAGGGAGGGTCAACGTGTCCTTATACCAGCTGCTTCTTAAGTAACTTTGATTCAAAATGATCAATATGCCAAAGTGGTATATTGTGGGGTGGACTCCACAATGGAAATAGAGAATAATTCTTTGTCAACCCCAACAATGGAAATTGAGAATAATTCTTTGTCAACCATGACAGTGGCAGTTGATATAGGCAGGAGTCATCAATGGATGCTGAAAATTAATTTCCTCTTTATCTTTCTTGGTTTTTAGTTGAGACTCCTCTGTTATAAAAGAAAGATTAACAATAGAAAAACAAACAGATGTTTAATAACATGTAAACTTCTGTATACAAGGGAGATACCCAAGAAAACTGAGTAACACCCACAAATGGCTTGAGACAACACTTTAAATACCATCTTCAGCTAAAGAGAAAAGATATTGAGGTCAGGAGAGAGAGGAGTGACATTATGGGAGGTTATCAGGGAAAAGCACAGGAAACTAGGGTAAAGCTGTCATGTAGATTTAAGTAAGTGACTTCTTCATTAATAAGAGGTCTTGTGATTTAGAGACTTCTTTTTCTTCCTGGTAGAGAAAGGGATACACCCTTACAAGTGGAGATTTCAATCAGAGGGGGAAAAAGAGAGGCAAACCAAAAAACAGACTCAGCCCTAGAGAACAAACTGATGGTTACCAGGGAGGAGTGGGGAGGTGGGTGGGTGAAGTAGTTGATGCATTTGTTGGGATGAGCACTGGGTGTTGTATGTAAGTGTTGAATTACTAATTGTACACCTAAAACTAATATTACACTGTATGTTAACTAATTGAAATTTAAATAAAAAAAATTTTAAAGAGATTTCTTTTATAAATGTAAATTGTTCCTTACAAAAGAGTAACTTCCACTCAGTTTTCAGAGGTTCACCTATGTCTAGTGTTTCTTAAAATTAACCAGCTCAGGATAATCTTTATGCCAAAGAGACATATTTTGGTGTGTCACATTCTGTTCCTCTTCAATGGAGAAGATTTGGTGAGAAATAGGATATTGGTGTAATATTGGACTATCTCCTTACAAAATGCTAATCAAACACAAACAAAATGGCAGTTTTTATTGTAAAG
Organism: Ursus arctos; assembly: GCF_023065955.2. NCBI lineage: Eukaryota > Metazoa > Chordata > Mammalia > Carnivora > Ursidae > Ursus > Ursus arctos. The sequence continues at coordinate 72,202,439 of NW_026622775.1, read as the reverse complement.
AAACCTGGAAGTGACCAACTTGACCAGATGATCAAGGGTAACATGACCAGCAATGGTCTGAACCAACATTGTGTCCCTCATGATTGATGAGCTAAGAAAGGAGCAGCAGAAATTTTGTGGGATTCCCTGGCATGCACGCATGGCCTAAGTCTGGCCAGGGTAATGTTGAATGAGCCCAGGTTAAGGGACCTTTTACAGAAGGAAATGCCTTAGAAGGACCAAGACAGCAGGAGAGAGGAACTGTTCCAGACTGAAGGAAACTGATGCAATGTGATACTATGGTCTGAATGTTTGTGTCCCCTTCAAATTTATATGTTGAAACTTTAGCCCCCAATATGATGTTAGTAGGAATGGGGCCTTCAGGAAATCATTACATCATGAGATTAATGTCCTTATGAAAGAGGCCAGAGAGAGTTTCTTTGCCCTTCCACCATGTGGGTGAAGGGTAGCAGAATATGCTACTCCAACATATGCTTTTTTTTGCCACAAGAATTATCTTGAGCTGATTATTTTGAGAAACTGCATGCACAAAAGAAGTTCTGAAAGCAGAGTCGAAGTTACCCTTTTGTAAGGAAAATCTTCACTTATAAAGAAATTTCCATTACAAAGTGAGCCTATACCAGGTAGAGAACGAGTGCCAGAGAAAACTTTTTCACCTGAAAGACTTATCTGCAGGGCAGGGAAACATTTGTTTGTGGAACATTTTCTCCTCTCACCTTCCTGTGAATTGCCTTCCCCTCTTTGAAGCCCCACCCCTATCATTTCTGACTCCTAGCCCAGCTCAGGCTGATATATAAGCCTTAATAGTCTGGCTGTTTTTTGAGTCTCACATTTTTGTGGGGCTCCCATATGTACATATGTGATTAAAATTGTTTTATTTCTCCTGTTAATCTGTCTTATATTATAGGCTATGAACACAGAAGGATAGAGAAAAATTATTATTTCTCCCCTACATGAAGATACAAGAAAACTGCCGCAAGAAGAGGGCCCTCAATCCAACCATCCTGATCTCAAACTTCCAGTTTCCAGAACTCCAAGAAATAAATATCTGGTGTTTATAAGCTACCTAGACTATGGTCATGGACTAAGACACATGACAACTAAATATGGTACTAGTTTCTGCATAAGATCCTAAACCAGAATGGAAAAAATAAGTTGTTGAAACAATGAGGAAAATTTGAATGGAGACTATAGATTGGATGGTTGTGTTGTTACATTGGTGATTTATAGATGGTGATGTAAGAGAGTGTTCTTGTTTTTAGAAGTTATGTCCTCTAGTATTTAGGGGTGATGGGGCATCATTTCTGTGTGTGTGTGTATACACATACACAAATACATAGAGAAGGGAGAGAAGGATGAAGATGGAGATAATGTAGTAAATAGAAATTTTAAGTGGAAAAGCTAGAGTTTTTTTATACTGCCCTAGCAACTTTTCTATAGATTTAAAACTATTAAAAAAAAAAAAAAAACCAACAACCTTGCTTTTAAAAAAGCAAACAAGAGATGCCTGGGTGGCACAGTTGGTTAAGAATCTGACTCTTGGTTTTGGTTCAAGTCCTGATCCCAGGGTTGTGATATTGAGCCCCACATCTGGCTCTGTGCTAAGCTTGGAGTCTGCTTAAGATGCTCTCTCCCTTTGCCCCTCCCTCCTGCTCTCTCGAATAAGTAAATAAATATTTAAAATTTAAAAAAAAGCAAACAAAAATTTATGACTCTTATATCTCATAAGAACAAAAATAGAAACTCAGAGTTCCAAATTAAATTAATAAAACAAAACATTATAAAATGACACTGAAATAAGTTTTGAAGTAAAGCAAAATGTTTATTTCATTCATCTAATCATTTCTGTTTAGTTCTACTGCACTGTGTCAGGTGCTGGACTAACACCAAGTTGAATAAAGCGTGAACACTAGTTAAGAATACAATTATATATAAACGTGGTTAAAAACTCCAGCCAAGGTGACACAAAGAATTCATGCTTTAATTGTTATTGGTGTTAAATTAATTAAGCAAGGCCATTAGGCTGAGGCAGCCCTAACACCTTAGCAGACTAGGTAAGCAAATGAAAACCTAAGCCTATAAATGCCTCAAAGTTAAGAAATCAAAACCTAAGGACAACCAGTTACAAATAACCAACTAGTCTTTTCCAAAAAGTGCAACTCCTTAAGCCAATCAAATAATTTCCTTGTTTTGCTTTCACAACTTCTCTATAAAATTTTTTCCTCTAGCTTCTGTGAGTGGAGTGCTCCTAACCATTTACAGTTTGTTGCTGCCTGATTTGAGGTCATTTTTGCTAAAATGAAGTCTTAAAAATTTAATATGCCCAGTTTTATCTTTTAACAGTGGTAAAATATAAAAAGAGAAAACCAAAATGACATAGCTGAGCTCAAAAACCAGATAAACTTTTCTATGAGCTGGAAATTGAGCAGTTAACAGGGCTAAAGGGACAGGCTCTGGGCTGGAAATAGGTACTGTGACCAGAACTGAGATTCTGCCAGGAAAAGATGACTGAAAACAAGTCTCATTTGAGCAGAAAGGGTTGGGGTGAGGGGAGAAAGGGCACTTCCCTGAACCAAGCTTATAGCTAGAAGTCAAAGGCTGTGGTGAGGAGCCTCCCTGCCAGTGAAAGGATGTTAGAAACAAGACGTAACTTTGATGGGACAGTTAGACAAGTGTAGGAATGGGAAGAAGGATAATCATGAACACAGATGGTTCTAGGTGCTTTACATATATTAATTCATTTACTTATCTTACAACCCTATTAGGGAAGAATACTGAGGTACAGAGAGATTAATTCGTTTGACCAAGGTGATATCTCTAAGAAGTGTTTTCGTTTTTATTTGTTTTTGCCAGTGCTCTTAAGCACCACAGATTCTCCTTTAAGCCAAATGGTGGAAATTCTAGTGTGCCTCCCCTTTCATTCTCAATTAAAATGTCTCAAATTCTATTAAATATCTTATTCTGGATAGAAATACAAACTGGTAATTGCCACTTTTTAATTTTTTTTTAAGATTTTATTTATTTGAAGGAGAGAGAATGCAAGACAGCACAAGCAGAGGGAGCAGCAGGAGGGGGAGAAGCAAGCTCCCTGATGAGCAGGGAGCCTGACGTGGGGCTCGATCCCAGGACCCTAGGATCATGACCTGAGATGAAGGCAGATGCTTAACTGGCTGAGCCATCCAGGCGCCCTGGTAATTACCACTTTTTAAAAAACAATTTTATGCTGTGCATTTTTTCACATCGCAATATCTCTAAAACCTGAAAACATTACAGAATTTCTTTTGGAGAGCAGATACTTGTGATGCAAGTTGTCCCTGACAAACCATAAGAATCAAAACTAGAATGATGGTCAGAGTTGCAAAGAACTTCATGAAGACATGTTAAGAAATGCTGTATTACCCAGGCTCTAATTGGCACAGGGACCAACATGATGTGAGAAAATATGGAACATCAGTATCTGAATTGAAAGAGGTAAAGATATTCTAGGAACATGTTGGCCATTGACTTTTTTTTACATGTATAGAGTAATGTATAATAAAAATTGACATCTAAGTCAAAAGAATTCTTTTTTGATAAGTATAAAGTAAAAATTATATGTGATTCAAAAGCATTATAGCAAGATTTAATTGGCAGTTTTCTTTAATTTGTGCATAGAATGCCATAAAATTGTACCCTCTAGTCAGTAACATCCTGGATTTTGTAGAATATGATACATTGCTTTTATTTAATTCATAGTTCCTGACTAGGGATTGATTCTGTGACACCATCTTTGATATCCCTAATATCAATCCAGGGTAAGAATGAGCTCCAAATTATCATCAAAGGATCTTCTTACTTGGAGGTCTAGAAGGCCAGATGGAAGCAACCATAAACTTGTTAGAAAGAAAGAGGCAATTCCGAGTTTACCTGGAGCAAAAGAGAGAAGGAAAAAATCTCCTACTCAAAATGAGCCTGTCACTCAACATCCCAAAACCCATGACATTTAATAAAATAGACAACAGACACAAGAATCGGAAAAGGAATTTTCTCAGATGGAATTCTGGTTTTAGAGCAATATGGAAAATACTTAAAAGTAAAGATGTTTGTGATGTTCAAAGAAATAAATGAAGATGAAATTTGCATTAAAAATAAGCAATTATATTTAAAGTCAGCAACTAAAAAATGATATAAAAACTAATGTGGAATTTAAGAAATAAAACAATCATAGGGCAAAGAGAGAGAGAGAGAGAGAGTGAGAAGCAAACCAAGAAAGAGACATAACTATAGAGAACAAATTGATGGTTACCAGAGGGGAGGTGGGTGGGGGAATGGGTGAAATAGGTGATGGGGATTAAGGCGTGCTCTTGTGACAAACACTGGGTATTGTATGGAAGTGCTGAATCACTAAACTGTATACCTGAAACTAATATTACACTATGTTAACTAACTGGAATTTAAATAAAAATAATTTTTAAAAATTTTTGAATTTTTTTCCAATTTTTTCCCATTTTATTTTTTAAAAGTTTTTATTTTAATGGAGTTAGTTAACATACAGTATTATATTAGCTTCAGGTATACAATAAATTGATTCAACACTTCGATATATCACCTGCTACTCATCATAAGTTCACTCCTTAGTCCCCATCACCCATTTAATCCATCTCCCTAGCCCCCTCCCCTCTAGTAACCATCATTTTTTCTTTATAATTAAGATTCTGTTACCTGATTTGTCTCTCCCTCCCTCTCTTTTTTCCCCTTTGCTCATTTGTTTCTTAAATTACACATATGAGGAAAATCATATGGTATTTGCCTTTCTCTGACTGACTTATTTTGCTTAACATAATACTCTGTAGATCCATCCACGTCATTGCAAATGGCAATATTTCATTCTTTTTTATGGCTGAATAACATTCCATTGCATGTATATACCACATCTTCTTTATCCAGTCATCAACTATGGATACTGGAGCTGCTGCCATATCTTGGCTATTGTTAAGTAATGCTGCTATAAACACAGGGGTGCATGTATCCCTTTGAATTAGTGTTTTTGTATTCTTTGGATAAATACCCAGTAGAGTAATTGCTGGACTGCAGGCTTGTTCTATTTTAACACGTTGAGAAAACTCCTTATTGTTTTCCAGAGTGGCTGAACCAGTTTGCATTTCCTCCAACAATATAAAAGATTTTCCCTTTCTCCACATCCTCACCAACACCTGTTGTTTCCTGTGTTGTTAATTTTAGCCATGCTGACAGGTGTATGATGATATCTCATTGTAGTTTTGATTTATATTTCCATGATGGTAAGTGATGAATATCTTTTCATGTGTCTGTTGACCATCTAGATGTTGTCTTTGGAGAAATGTCTGTTCATGTCTTCTGTCCATTTAGTAATTGGATTATTTGTTTTGGGGTGTTGAGTTTTATCATTTCTTTATATGTTTTGAATACTAACCCTTTATCGGATAGGTCATTTGCAAATATCTTCTCCCATTCAGTAGGTTGCCTTTTAGTTTGGTTGATTGTATCCTCTCTTGCTTCTTATTTTGATGTAGTCCCATTAGTTTATTTTTGCTTTTGTTTCCCTTGCCTCAGGAGATATATCTAGAAAAAAGTTGCTACGGATGATGTCAAAGAGATTACTGCCTACATTCTCCTCTAGGATTTTGATGAATTCCTGTCTCACATTTAGGTGTTTCACCATCCATTTTGAGTTTACTTCTGTGTATGGCGTAAGAAAGTGGTTCAGTTTCATTCTTGTGCTTATTGTTGTCCAGTTTTCTCAACACCATTTATCAAAGAGGCACTCCTTTTCCCATTGAATATTCTTTCCTGTGTTGTTGAAGATTAACTGACCGTATTCTAGGTCATTCATTTCTAGGTTTTCTAATCTGTTCCACTGATCTATGTGTCTATTTTTGTGCCAATACCATACTGTTCTGATTACTATGCTTTTGTAATATAACTTGAAGTCTGGAATTGTTATGCCTCCAGCTTTGCTTTCCTTTTTCAAAATTGTTATCCCTATTAGAGTTTTGTGGTTCCATACAAATTTTAAAATTGTTTGTTTCCGTTCTGTGAAAAATGCTGTTGGTATTTTGATAGGGATTGTATTAAATGTGTGGATTGCTTTGGCTAGTATAGACATTTTAACAATATTTGTTCTTCCAATCCATGAGCATGGAATGTCTTTTCATTTCTTTATGTCATCTTCAATTTTTATAGTTTTATAGTTTTCAGAGTACACTTCTTTCTCCTCTTTGGTTCAGTTTATTCCTAGTATCTTATTTTTGGTGCAATTGTAAATGGAATTATTTTCTTAATTTCTCTTTCTGCTGTTTTATTATTAGTGTATAGAAATGCAACAGACTTTTGCACATTGATTTTGTATCCTGCAACTTTACTCAATTCATGTATCAGTTCTAGCAGTTCTAGCAGTTTTTTGGTGGAATCTTTTGGGTTTTCTAGATATCGTATCATGTCATTGGCAAATAGTGAAAATTCTGCTTCTTCCTTACCAATTTGGATGCATTTTAACTCTTTTTGTTGTCCAATAAATGTGAGTAGGACTCCAAATACTACATTAAATAAAATTGGTGAGAGCAGACATCCTTGTTTTGTTCCTGACCTTAGGGGAAAAATCTCTCAGTTTTTCCCCATTGAATATGATGCTCACTGTGGGTTTTTCATCTATGGCCTTTATTATGTTGAGGTATATTCCCTCTAAACCTACTTTGTTGAATTTTTTTTTATGAATGGTTGTTCTACTTTGTCAAATGCTTTCTTTTCATCTATTGAAATGATCATATTTCTACCTTTTCTTTTATTAATATGATGTATCACATTGATTAATTTGTGAATATTGAACCACCCATGCAAACCAGGAGTAAGTCCCACCTGACTGTGGTGAATGATTAAAATTTATTGTTAAATTCAGTTTGCTAGTATTTTTGTTGAGATTTTTGGATGTATTTTCATCAGAGATATTGACCTGTACTTCTCTTTTCTTGTGGTGTCTTTATCTGATTTTAGTATCAGGGTAATGCTGGCCTCATAGGCTGAATTTGGAAGTTTTCCTTCCTTTTCTAGTTTTTGGAATCTTTTGAGAAGAATAGAAATTAATTCTTCTTTAAGTGTTTGGTAGAATTTGCCTGTGAAGCCATCTGGTCCTGGACTTTGTTGTTGTTGTTTTTGGGAGTTTTTTGATTAATGATTCAATTTCTTTACTGGTTATCAGTCTGTGCAAATTTTATATTTCTTCCTGCTTCATTTTTGGTAGGTTATATTTCTAGGAATTTATCCATTTCTTTCAGGTTGTCCAATTTTGGCATATAGGTCTTCATAATAGTCTTTTATAATTGTTTGTATTTCTGTAGTGTTGATTGTTATTTCTCTTCTCTCATTTGTCATTTTTTTCTTTAAGTCCTTTATCTTTTTTTCTTGATGAGTCTGGCTAAAGGTTATCAATTTTATTGATTTTTTTCAAAAAACCAACCCCTGGTTTCATTGATGTGTTCTATTGGTTTTTATGGGTTTTTTTTTTTTTTTTTAGTTTCTATATCATTGATTTCTGCTCTAATTTTTATTACTTCTTTCCGCTGGTTTTAGGTTTTGTTTATTGTTCTTTTTCTATCTCCTTTAGGTGTAAGTTTATGTTGTTTGAGATTTTTCTTGCTTCTTGAGGTAGGCCTGTGTTGCTATATACTTCCTGCTTAGAACCATTTTTGCTGCATCCCAAAGGTTTTGGACCATTGGGTTTTCATTTTCACTTGTTTCCGTGTTATTTTCTGTGGTTTTATTTCTGGTTAACCAATTCATTGTTTAGTAGCATGTTATTTAACCTTCAAGTATTTGTGGTCTTTCCAGATTTTTTCTTTTGGTTGACTTCTAGTTTCATAGCTCTGTGTTCAGAGAAGATGCAAGGTATGAGTTCAATCTTTTTAAATTTGTTGAAGCTGTTTTATGGCCTAATATGTAACCTGTTCTGGAGATGTCCCATTTGCAATTGAAAAGAATGTGTATTCTGCCGTCTTAGAACGGACTATTCTGTACATGTCTGTTAAATCCATCCATTCAAAGCCCTTATGTCTTTGTTGATATTCAGTGAGATGATCTGCCTATTGATGTAAGTGGGGTGTCAAAGCCCCTACGAATATTATATCAATCCTTTTATGTTTGTTATTAATCGATTTATATATGTGGGTGCTCCTATGTTGTGTTCATAAACATTTATAATTGTTATATCTTCTTGTTGGATTGTCCCTTTATTATTATATAATGTCCTTCTTTATCTCTTGTAAGAGTCTTTGTTTTAAAATCTATTTTGTCTTATATATGTATTACTACTTTGCTTTTTTTTTTTAAACATCCATTTGCATGATAGATATTTCTTCATCCCCCCACTTTCAATCTGTTTCTTTAGGTCTAAAATGAGTCTCTTATAGACAACATATAGGCAATCCTTGTCTTTTTTTTTAAATCCACTCTGTCACCCTATGTGTTTTGATTGGAGTATTTAGTTCATTTATATTCAAATTATTGAGAGATATGCATATAACTGTCTTTTTTTGTCATGCTGCTTTTAAGATTTTTTTTCATTTCCAGGGACGCCTGAGTAGTTCAGTCGGTTAAGTGTCTGCCTTCAGCTCAGGTCATGATCCCAGAGTCCTGGGATCAGTCCTGCATCAGGCTCCTGCTGAGTGGGGAGTCTGCTTCTCCCTCAGTCTGCCGCTCCCCCTGCTTGTGCTCTCCGTCTCTCTCTCTGACAAACAAATAAAATTTTTAAAAGATTTTTTCTTTACCATTATATTTTATCATTTTAATTACTGTATATCTTGGTGTGGATCTGCTTTTCTCAATTTTGTTGAAGGTTTCTGTGCCTCCTGGATCTGGATATCAGTTCCTTCGCCAGATTAGGGAAGTTTTCAGCTATTACTTCTTCAAATAGATTTTCTACCCCCTTATCTTTCTCTTCTTCTTCTGGGACTCCTAGAACACTAATGTTATTTCCTTCGATGGGGTTACTGAGTTCCCTAAGTCTACTCTCATTTTGCATAGTTAATTTTTTTTCTCTCTTTTGTTTAGCTTGATTATTTTCCATTACTCCTTCTTCTAGGTCACTAATTCATTTCTGTGCTTTTTCCAACCTATTGTTTGTTCCATCGAGTGTGTTTCTCATTTCATTTATTGAGCTCTTTTATCTCTGCACTATTCCTTATCTCTGTGTTAAGGGTCTCACTCACCTTATCTGCTCTTTTCTCAAGTCCAGTGAGTATCCTTATTATTGTTGCTTTAAATTCACCATCAGGCATGTTAACTTATATCTGTTTTGTTTAGATACTTGGATGTGGCCTCATCCTGTTCTTTCATTTGGGATAAATTTCTCTGTCTCCTCATTTTATCTTCCTCTCTGTGTCTGTTTCTCTGTTAAGAAAGTCAGCTATATCTTCTGCTCTTAAAAGAATTGAAGAGGAGTTCCTGGAGTGCCCTGCCTGCAGTGAACCCTTGTTCACCAGATCCTGGCACTTCAGGAAAGTATCCTTCTGGAAAATACATGTATTTTATGTCCTGCTTTTGTGTCTGAGTCACTTTTCCTTTCAGTGCAATCATCTGCACTGATTCTCTGCCTGTTATGGGCTGTGTTTTCTCTTTGTGTTGTTACTGGACCCCAGGGAGGTCAGCTCTGAGAGGGTGTGCCCACTGGGTAACTTGGGAGTTGGGCAACAGTGTTAGCAAAATTTGTGCTGGGCCACTAGTCCTATGCAGCACTGCAGTGCTATGGAGTGTGCACAGGGGTAGCCAGGGGTACAAGGCTGGGTGCAGCAATGGCTGGGCCCCGCTGGATGAGAAACAGTGGGTGGGCACTGCAACAGAGCCTGGGTGCAGTGTGACAGTTGGGTGTAGCATGCCATGACAGTGGCATGTGATGTGGGAAACAAAGGCAGAAGAAAAATTATTAAATTTCTTTACTACCTGCAGCTCATTGACAAGTCCTTGAAACAGGCAGAGTGACATTCCTCTAGGGATTCAACTGCCTCAATGATAATACTTTGCTAAGGGCGAAAAGCAATCCCAGCCTGAACACCCCCCCTAACCAGTATCCTGTAAGTTTGCTTTGACATATAAAAATTCCTTTGAAAACTTCCTTTATCTCTAATCCCCACCCCCAAGATACATATTGGCAATCATCCCCCAAGCATATGGCCCACCGATATACTTCTGAAGGGTCTTATGACTACAGTTTTATTAGACGGTAATAAATGACCTTTTCCCAACAATAGCTAGCCCCCTCAAGGTCCTGGAAACCTTGCTTCCAAAATTCCTTAGAGACTTATGCTATCCCCAACCCCCTCCCAACTTCAGGGTATATAATGGGCCATTCCTCATGACCCTGGTGCAGCTGTTTCTGCCCATGGGTCCTGTCCCCGTGCTTTAATAAACCACCTTTTTGCACCAAAGACGTCTCAAGAATTTTTTCTTGGTCATCGGTTCCAGACTCCAGGCCACCTCACCTCACCAGTATCCCACAGTCTCGTCGGCTGGGCCCGGCATGTGGAAACAACTATGCACCTGGTGGCTGGGCACCATGTGTACACAGCTTTACCAAAATTTGCCCTGAGCCCAGGGTTGGCGCTAACAGGATTGGAATGGGTGAGCCCTCAGGACAACTTATGGGTGTGGCATGCTGCTAGCAGTTTAGGTAGCAAGTGTCTGTGCAGTCCCACCTCCTGAAGTCCCGCCTCCTTTATTTTTATGCTGTGGGGCAGGGGAGGAAAACAGTGCCTATGATCTTCATCATTTTAGGAGAAGTCCCCTAACATACTGTGAAATCACTATGAACAGATTCGTTTCCCATTTGCCCCAGCATTGTAAAAACTGCTGTTTTAATGTTGTCTCTCTGTGCAGGCTACTGTCTCTTTAAAGGTGGCAACCCAGCTATCACTCACTCTCCCCTCTATCACAATGTTGAGTCAACCCACTTATTTTATTTTATTTTATTATGTTTTTTTATTATATTATGTTAGTCACCATACATACTCTTATCATACATATGATAAGAGTCAACCCACTTTTAATGCTCCAGGCTCCAAGTCTCAACCATTATACAAACTCAAAAAATTCAGCCCCTCTGGTTTTCAAAGGCTTACTTCATGGGGATTAGTCTTCCCCATGTGAGCTTCCCAGTGTGAAGACCTGTTTCTCTGTGTGAAAGCTCCCTCCCTTCTACAGGCAGCCCTCCTCCACCTTTCTGATCTTCCTAACCTTTCAGATGCAGCTTCTTTTCTATATTTAATTGTGGAGTTTTTTTTTTTTTGTCAGTTTTTTTTATCACTCTCTGGTTTATTGACTTGGATGTGAGTGATATCTTGTTGTGAATGTGGGATGGGGTGAGCTTAGGGTTCTCCTACTCTTCCATGTTCCCTAAATTTTTTGAAATAAATTTAGATATTAATAGAACAATATCAATAAAAGTTAGTATTTACTGAGCTTTACCATGTATGCTAAGAACAATTTTAAGTGCTTTACATATATTGGCTTTCCCAATATTCATAATTACAACAAAGTAAGTACTATTATCTACACTTTACAGATAAGGAAAATGAACTTCAGAGAAACTAGTAATTTGTTTAATCCCAGTTAGCTAATGAATGGTAGAAGTGGAATTGAACCTAGACAGATTGGAAGCAGAGCCTTAGCACTTACACACTCCCTAATTCTGCCTAAATCGTGAATGGACTGTTGAAAAGAGAATTTTTAAATTGGAAGATTAGAGATCTGAAATAAATCTAATGATCCAAAAATTGCACTACTGGGTATTTACCCCAAAGATACAGATGTAGTAAAGAGAAGGGCCATATGCACCCAAATGTTCATAGCAGCATTGTCCATAATAGCTAAATTGTGGAAGGAGCCGAGATGCCCTTCAACAAACGAATGAATAAAGAAAATGTGGTCGATATATACAATGGAATATTACTCAGCCATCAAAAAGAACAATTTCTCAACATTTGCTGCAACATGGATGGCAGTGGAGGAGATAATGCTAAGTGAAATAAGTCAAGCAGAGAAAGACAATTATCATATGGTTTCTCTCATCTATGGAACATAAGAACTAGGAAGATCGGTAGGAGAAGAAAGGGATAAAGAAAGGGGGGTAGTCAGAAGGGGAAATGAAGCATGAGAGACTCTGTACTCTGGGAAACAAACTGAGGGGTTCAGAGGGGAGGGGGTGGGGGAATGGGATGGACTGGTGATGGGTGGTAGGGAGGGCACATATTGCATGGTGCACTGGGTGTTACATGCAACTAATGAATCATTGAACTTTACATCGGAAACCGGGGATGTACTGTATGGTGACTAACATAATATAATTAAAATATTATTATTAAAAAAAAGAATTTAACACAAAATTCCTCAGTACAAAATTCACAAAGATATAAAAAAGTAAATAGCAGGTGTAAGACATACAGTATAAATAGAAGGCCCAATATTTGTCTATTAACGTTCTGGAAGAACAGTATAAAAGAAATGGTTAAATTGGGGGAACCTAGGTGGCTCAGTTGGTTAAACAGCTGCCTTCAGCTCAGGTCATGATCTCAGGGTCCTGGGATTGAGCCCCGCATCAAGTTCCCGGCTCAGCAGAAGCCTGCTTCTTCCTCTCCATCTGCTGCTCTCCCTGCTTGTGCCCTCTCACTCTTTCTCACTGTCAAATAAATGAATAAAATCTTTTAAAAAATGGTTAAATTAAAAGACCATATTTGGTAAATGAAAATATAAATCTTGAATGGACTACTAAAGAGAGAATTTTTGAATTGGTAACTTAGAGAAATTAAAGAAATTAAAACAAAACTTAACAATGTTCCAGAAACAGGGGCACCTGGGTGGCACAGCGGTTAGGCGTCTGCCTTCGGCTCAGGGCATGATCCCAGCGTTATGGGATCGAGCCCCACATCAGGCTCCTCTGCTATGAGCCTGCTTCTTCCTCTCCCACTCCCCCTGCTTGTGTTCCCTCTCTAGCTGGCTGTCTCTATCTCTGTCGAATAAATAAATAAAATCTTTAAAAAAAAATGTGCCAGAAACAAAGGGCATGTCACCCATGAAGAATTGGACATAGAACATACTTCTCACCAGCTACAATAGATGACAATAGAGTAATATTTTAAAGTGTTGAAGGAATATTACAGTCAACAGGATTTTGTGCTCAGTCAATATGATGGACAAGAGAATTAATCGACCATAGATCCTTGCTAAGATATCTACAAAATAACAGCAAGAAAAAAGTGAACGCAGGAACAAGAAACAATAGTACCACAAATTGACAACAAATGTCAATTTAATTAACTACTGAATAAAAGAATGTTTTAGGCTAAAATTAACAACACAAGAAACAACAGGTATTGGCAAGGATGTGGAGAAAGGGGAAACTTCTTTACACTGTTGGTGGGAATGCAAACTGGTGCAGTCACTCCTCGAAACAGTATGGAGGTTCCTCAAAAAGTTAAAAATAGAGCTACCCTATCATCTAGCAATTGCACTACTAGGTATTTACCCAAAGAATACAAAATATTAATTCAAGGGGATATGCACCCTGATGTTTATAGCAGCATTATCTACAATAGCCAAATTATGGAAAGAACCCAAATGTCCATCAACTGATTAATGGATAAAGAATAGTGTATACACACACACACGTACACACACACACACACACACACACACACACACACACTGGAATATTATTCAGCCATAAAGAAGAATGAAATTTTGCAATTTGCAAAGATATGGATAGAGCTAGAGAGTATTATGCTAAACAAAATAAGTCAGTCAGAGAAAGAAAAATACCATATGAGTTCACTCATATGTAGAATTTAAGAAACACAATGAGTAGGGGGGAAAATGTGAGGCAAACTAAGAAACAGACTCTTAACTATAGAAAACAAACTGATGGTTACCAAAGGTGGGGTGGATGGATTAAATAGGTGATGGGGATTAAGGAGGGCACTTGTTGTGATGAGCACCCAGTGTTGTATGGAAGTGTTAAATCACTAAATTGTACACCTGAAACCAATATTACACTGTATTTTAACTAACTGGAACTTGAATGAAAACTTAAAAATGTTTTATTTTTTTAAAAAAATGAGTAGAAATAAAACACGTAATGAAAATCAGATGGAAGCCCCATGTCAGGCACCCTGCTTCACTGGGAGTCTGGTCCTCTCTCTCCCTCTGACAATCCACCCTGCTCATGCTCTCTCTCTCTCTCTCTCTCTTATAAATGAAAAATGTTTCTAAAAAATCAAATGGGGAGGGGTGCCTGGGTGGCTCATTCAGTTAAGTCCCTGCTTTCGTCTTAGGTCATGATTAGGTCATGATCAGGTCCAGGGATCCAGCCTCACATTGGGCTCCCTGCTGAGCGGGGAGTCTTGCTTCTTTTCCCTCTGCCCATCCCACTGCTTGTGCTCTCTCTCTCTCTCTCTCTCAAATAAATAAAACCTTTAAAATTTTTCAGAAGGGGAAGTGTTCTAAGGGTAAAGTGCTCCAAGTTCCTTGCTGTAGTCTGCTTTATATTTTGTTAGAACAATAATAGCTGAACATTTGTATAGTATAAATTTAAGCATAGCCCCTGTAGTGGGCTGAAAATGTCTTCTAAGATGTCTATGTCCTAATTCTTGAAATTTATGAAAATTGTCTTGTATGGCAAAGACTTTGCAAGCATGATAAATTAAAGATCTTGAGATGGAGAGATTTTCCTGGATTATCTCGCTGGGCTCTAAAGACAATCACAAGTGTCTTTATAAGAGAGAGGCAGAGGGAGATTTGACAACAGACTGAAGAGAAGGCAATGAAGGTAATGGAGGCAGAGATTGGAGTGCTATTGCCACAAATGAGGGAATTCTGGCAGCCATCAGAAGTTGAAAGAGGCAAGGAAGTGTTTCCCTTAGAACCTCTGTAGAGAGCTCAACCCTGCTTGCAACTTGGTTTCAGACTTCTGAATTCTAGAACTGTGGAAGAGTAAATTTCTGTTGTTTTAAGCCACAAAATTTGTAGTGATTTGCTACAACAGACACAGGAAGCAAATGTAAAAACTAAATTAAAAGTCATAAAAACCGAGGAAGGAGTTAAGATGGCAGAGGAGTAGGGGACCCCTTTTTCAGCCGGTCCCCTGAGTCGAGCTGGATAGGTACCAGACCAGCCTAAACAACCACGGAATCAGCCTGAGATGCAGGAAGATAATCTGGATCTCTACAAATGAACATCTCCAGCGCTGAGTATTGAGGTACAAAGCGGGGGGCCGTGAAACCGCGCACAGATATCGGAAGATAAACAGAAGGGGGAGGGAGCCACCGCGTTCGGGCCCCGGGAAGCGGTAGCCACCTGCACCGGGGAGCAGGCAGACTCACCTATCGGCACCCGCGAGAGAGCGGACTGAGACCGTGAGCTGGGTGCGCGCCACCAGGCATCTCGCGGAACACCGGAATCCCGGTGTGCTCGCTGGATTCAGACTGAGACCGGGAGCTCCCGGAGCATGTGGGGGCGGCTGGTGGCTGGCGGCTGGCGGCGTTAGAAACACAAAGGACAGAGACGCGCCGGCCCTGGAAGTGAGGGCTGGGACTCCGGGTGTGGGGCGCACATCCCAGGACGCTGCAGGGTTGAGCAGCACCAACAAAAACAGAGTTAAAGTGGCCAGAACATTAGTAGAGAACGGGCCGCAATCCCTCTGTTCTGTGACAAAGGCTGAAATTCGGCTGCTGCTGCTCTGACTCTCAGAAGAGGCACAGCAGACCACCAGGGAAAGCCGCCAGAGAACAAAAGCTTGGAAATACCGGCTCACAGCGTGCCCATCCCCATCCCCCCTCTCAGGGGACACGGAGACTCTACCCAAACAGGGTTGCCTGAGTATCAGCGCGGCAGGCCCCTCCCCCAGAATGCAGGCTGAAAAATCAAGAAGCCCACAACCCGGGGCGCCTGGGTGGCGCAGTCATTGAGCACCTGTCTTTGGCTCAGGGCGTGATCCCGGCATTCTGGAAAGGAGTCCCTCATTGGGCTCCTCCGCTGGGAGCCTGCTTCTTCCTCTCCCACTCCCCTGCTTGTGTTCCCTCTCTCGCTGGTTGGCTCGCTGCCACATAAATAAATAAATAAAATCTTTAAAGAAGAAGCCCACATCCCTAAGATCCCTATAAAACAAGGGGGACAGCCTGGGACCCAGTCAATAATTTGGGCTCTGGACAACCCTGCAACCTCTCCTCATCAGAATGACAAGAAGGAGAAGCCCCCCCCCCCAGCAAAGAAAAGAGTGTGAGTCTGTGCCATAGAAATAATGGATATGGATGTAACCAAATTATCAGAAATGGAATTCAGAGTAAGGATGGTCAAAATGATGAGTAGAATTGAAAAAAGTATTAACGAAAAGGTTACTGAGAATATAGAATCCCTAAGGACAGAAATGAGAGCGAATCTGACAGAAATTAAAAATTCTATGAGCCAAATGCAGGCAAAACTAGAGGCTCTGACGGCCAGGGTCACTGAAGCAGAGGAACGTATTAGTGAATTGGACGATGGGTTAATAGAGGAAAAAACAGAAATACAAGCTGGTCTTAAATCCATGCCCTGGGGCGCCTGGGTGGCTCAGTCGTTAAGCCTCTGCCTTCGGCTCAGGGCGTGATCCCGGTGTTCTGGGATCGAGCCCCACATCACGCTCCTCTGCTGGGAGCCGGCTTCTTCCTCTCCCACTCCCCCTGCTTGTGTTCCCTCTCTCGCTGCCTGTCTCTCTCTCTGTCAATAAATAAATAAAATCTCAAAAAAAAAAAATCCACGCCCACGAATGTAGGTTGCAGGAGATTACTGACTCAATAAAACATTCCAATATCAGAATCATCGGCATCCCCGAGGGGGTGGAGAAAAACAGAGGTCTAGAAGAGATATTTGAACAAATTGTAGCTGAAAACTTCCCTAATTAGCGAGGGAAACAAACATTCGTGTCCAAGAGGCAGAGAGGACCCCTCCCAAGCTCAACCATGACAAACCTACGCCACGTCACGTCATTGTGCAATTCGCAAATATTAGATCCAAGGATACAGTATTGAAAGCGGCCAAGGCAAAGAAATTTCTCACGTAACAAGGCAAAGGCATCAGAATTACGTCAGACCTGTCTACACAGACCTGGAATGAGAGAAAGGGTTGGGGGGGCATTTTTAAAGCTCTTTCAGAGAAAAACATGCAGCCAAGGATCCTTTATCCAGCAAGGCTGTCATTCAGAATTGATGGAGAGATAAGGAGCTTCCAGAAACACCAGTCATTAACCAATCTCATAACCACAAAACCAGCCCTACAGGAGATATTAAAGGGGGTTCTATAAAAGTAAAAAGACCCCAAGAGTGATACAGAACACAAAAGTCACAATCTATAGAAACAAAGACTTTACTGGGAACATGGCATCATTAAAACCATATCTCTCAATATTCAGTCTCAATGTAAATGGCCTAAATGCTCCCATAAACCACCACAGGGTTGCAGATTGGATAAAAAGACATGACCCATCCATTTGCTGTCTACAAGAGACTCATTTTGAACCTAAAGATACATTCAAACTGAAAGTAAAGGGATGGAATACCATCTTTCATGCCAATGTACCTCAAAAGAAAGCTGGGGTAGCAATTCTCATATCAGAAAGTTTGGATTTTAAACTAAAGACTATAGTTAGAGACAGAGAAGGGCACTATATTATTCTTAAGGGATGTATCCAACAAGTGGATATGACAATTATAAATATATATGCCCCCACCAGGGGAGCGGCAAGATACACAAGCCAACTCTTAACCACAATAAAGAGACATATAGATAAAAATACATTAATAGTAGGGGACATCAACACTCCACTATCAGAAATAGACAGAACACCCTGGCAAAAAATTGACAATGAAGCAAGGGCTTTGAATGCCATACTCGATGAGTTGGACCTCATAGATATATATAGAACACTACACCCCAGAACCAAACAATACTCATTCTATTCTAATGCCCATGGAACATTCTCAAGAATAGACCATGTTCTGGGTCACAAAACAGTTCTCAACCAATACCAAAAGACCGAAATTATTCCCTGCATATTCTCAGACCACAACACTTTGAAATTGGAACTCAACCACAAGGAAAAATTTGGAAGAAACTCAAACACTTGGAGACTAAGAACCATCCGGCTCAGGGAAGACTCGATAAACCAGGAAAACAAAAATCAATTTAAGCAATTTATGGAGACCAACGAGAATGAAAACACAATGGTCCAAAACCTATGGGATATTGCAAAGGCAGTCCTAAGGGGAAAATAAATAGCCATCCAAGCCTCACTCAGAAGAATAGAAAAATCTAAAATGCAGTTTTTATATTCTCACCTCAAGAAGCTGGAACAGCAACAGAGGGACAGGCCTAATCCACGCACGTGAAAGCAGTTGATCAAGATTAGAGCAGAAATCAATGAATTAAATCCAGGAGAACAGTAGAGCAGATCAATAGAACTAGAAGCTGGTTCTTTGAAAGAGTAAATAAAATTGAGAAACCACTGGCAAGACTTATCCAAAAGAAAAGAGAAAGGACCCAAATTAATAAAATTTTGAATGAAAAAGGAGAGGTCACAACCAACACCAATGAAATTGGAGGATTATTAGAAACTTTATCAACAGCTTTATGCCAATATATTAAGCAATCTGGAAGAGATGGAGGACTTCCTGGAAACCTATAAAATACCAAGACTAAAACAGGAATAAATTGATTTCTTAAACAGGCCAATTAATTATGAAGAAATTGAGTCAGTGATAAACAACCTTCCAAATAACAAAACTCCAGGCCCAGATGATTTTCCTGGGGAATTCTACCAAACATTCAAAGAAGAAATAATATGTATTCTCCTAAAGCTATTTCGAAAAATAGAAACAGAAGGAAAGCTACCAAACTCATTCTATGAGGCCAATATTACCTTGATCCCCAAACCAGGCAAAGACCTCATCAAAAAGGAGAATTACAGACCAATTTCCCTAACGAATATGGACGCCAAAATCCTCCACAAGATACTGGCTAATAGAATCCAACAGTACATTAAAAGGATTATCCATCATGATCAAGTGGGATTCATGCCTAGGATGCAAGGGTGGTTCAACATTTGCAAATCAATCAGTGCCTTATATTTTATCCAGAAGGAAAAATTCAAAAATCATATGATTCTCTCAATAGATGCAGAAAAAGCATTTGACAAAATACAGCACCCTTTCCTGATTAAAACCCTTCAGAGTGTAGGGATAGAGGGTACATTCCTCAATCTCATAAAAACCATCTATGAAAAGCCTACAGCAAATTTCATTCTCAATGGGGGAAAGCTGGAAGCCATTCCCTTAAGATCAGGAACACGACAAGGATGCCCACTCTCTTCACTATTATTCAACATAGTACTAGAAGTCCTTGCAACAGCAATCAGATGACAAAAAGGGATAAGAGTTATCCAAATCGGCAAAGAAGAAGTCAAACTGTCTCTCTTCGCAGATGACATGATACTCTATATGGAAAACCCAAAAGAAGCCACTCCCAAACATTTAGAAGTTATAGAGCAATTCAGTAATGTGGCGGGATTCAAAATCAATGCTCAGAAATCAGTTGCATTTCTATACACGAATAACGAGACTGAAGAAAGAGAAATTAGGGAATCCATCCCATTTACAATAGCACCAAAAACCATACGCTACCTAGGAATTAACTTAACCAGAGACATAAAGGACCTATATTCTAGAAACTATAAATCACTCTTGAAATACATTGAAGAAGACACAAAAAGATGGAAAAATATTCCATGTTCATGGATCGGAAGAATTAACATAGTTAAAATGTCCATGCTACCCAGAGCCCGATCAAAATACCAAGGACATTTTTCAAAGAACTGGAACAAATAGTCCTTAAATTTGTATGGAACCAGAAAAGGCCCTGAATCTCCAAGGAACTGTTGAAAAGGAAAAACAAAGCTGGGGCCATCACAATGCTGGATTTCGAGCTGTACTACAAAGCTGTGATCACAAAGACAGCACGGTACTGGCACAAAAACAGACCCATAGACCAATGGAACAGAATAGAGAACCCAGAAATGGACCCTCGGCTCTTTGGGCAACTAATCTTTGATAAAGCAGGAAAAAACATCCCGTAGAAAAAAGACAGTCTCTTCAATAAATAGTGCTGGGAAAATTGGACAGCTACATGCAAAAGAATGAAACTTGACCACTCTCTCACACCATACACAAAAATAAACTCCAAATGGATGAAATACCTCGATGTGAGACAGGAATCCATCAAAATCCTAGAGGAGAACATAGGCAGCAACCTCTACGACATTGGCCAAAGCAACCTTTTTTATGACACATCTCCAAAGGCAAGAGAAACAAAAGATAAAATGAACTTGTGGGACTTCATCAAGATAAAAATCTTCTGCACAGCCAAGGAAACAGTCAAAAAAACGAAGAGGCAGCCCACGGAATGGGAGAAGATATTTGCAAATGATACTACTGATAAAAGACTGGTATCCAAGATCTACAAAGAACTTCTCAATCTCAATATGTGAGAAACAAATAAACAAATCAAAAAATGGGCAGAAGATATGAACAGACACTTTTCCAATGAAGACATACAAATGAATAACAGACACATGAAAAAATGTTCAAAATTATTAGCCATCGGGAAATTCAAATCAAAACCACACTAGGATACCACCTTACGCCAGTTAGAATGGCAAAAATTGACAAGGCAAGAAACAACAATTGCTGGAGAGGATGTGGAGAAAGGGGATCCCTCCTACATTGTTGGTGGGAATGCAAGTTGGTACAGCCACTCTGGAAAACAGTGTGGAGTTTTAACTTAAAAAGTTAAAAATTGAGCTACCCTATGATCCAGCCATTGCACTATTGGGTGTTTACCCCAAAGATACAGACGTAGTAAAGAGAAGGGCCATATGCACCCCAATGTTCATAGTAGCATTGTCCACAATAGCTAAATTGTGGAAGGAACTGAGATGCCCTTCAACAGATGACTGGACTAAGAAGTTGTGGTCCATATATACAATGGAATATTACTCAGCTATCAGAAAGAACAAGTTCTCAACATTCACTGCAACATGAATGGCAATGGAGGAGTAATGCTAAGTGAAATAAGTCAAGCAGATAAAGACAATTATCATATGATTTCTCTCATCTATGGAACATAAGAACTAGGAAGATCAGTAGGGGAAGAAAAGGATAATGAAAGGGGGGTAAACAGAAGGGGGAATGAAGCATGAGAGACTATGGACTCTGAGAAACAAACTGAGGGCTTCAGAGGGGAGGGGGGTGGGAGAATGGGATAAGCTGGTGATGGGTAGTAAGGAGGGCACATATTGCATGGTGCACTGGGTGTTATACACAACTAATGAATCATCGAACTTTACATCAGAAACCGGGGATGTACTGTATGTTGACTAACATAGTATAATAAAAAAACACTAAAAGAAGAAAAAAATATATAGCTTCAATGTGGTCCATATATAGAATGGAATATTACTCAGCCATCAAAAAGAACAATTCCTCAACATATGCTGCAACATGGACGGCTCTGGAGGAGATAATGCTAAGTAATGAATCATTGAACTTCACATCAAAAACCAGGGATGTACTGTATGGTGACTAATGGAATATAATAAAAAAACATTAAAAAAAAGAAAATATTTATCATTCAACATATTAAAATTATAGTTCCATTTATTGAAAGAAACCCTAATTCTATTTATTATATTTTTGTTAATGTTTTTAACTGTCTAACTTTCCTCATTAGAAATGTATTTTGTGAAAGCAAGAATTTTTGTATATTTTGTTCACTGGTTTATTTCTAGTTCCTACAACAGTGTTAGCACACAGTGGAAGCTCCATAAATATATAGTGAATAATTTCTGAAGGAATAAATTAATGAGTTTAATAATTAAATTCTAATATTAGTTAGTAATCCTCTAACTAAATTATAAAGCACTGTGGCTCATTAGGTGTGGTTAACATCTGGTTTTGGTCACCAATTCTAGATCTCTGAATTGATTATGTCAATTAATCCTGAAAATTGTTCTGATGACAGAATTTGCCTGGGTTCAAATTCTGATGCTATCACTAACTACAGAACAATGATCACAGACAAGTCCTATAAATTCACTGAGTCCCACTTTCTTTATCTTTAAAATTGGGGGAAATAATTGTAACTACTTCCTAGGGCTGTTGTGATTAGTAAAGAAAATCACACACATAAAGTGTTGGATTCATACCAATACTCTGCTGATGTGAGCTGCTAGACTTGTGTGGCTTAGAGACCTTGATCTGGCCCTTCCCCCCTCTATCATCATCCATACTGCTCCCACTTTACGTTTTATGCTCTAGTCACTGTGAACCTCTTTTCCTTGAATATTTACACTTTTATTCACCTGTATGCCTTTGCATATACCACACCTGGGGCATAGAACAACTTTCCCTTAGGTTTTTTGTTTGTTTGTTTTAATTACTACCATTGTGAATATCATATCTCAGAAATCTTTCCCTTAGGGAGGAGACTTTCTCTACACCCCACCCCCATTTTAGTTTAAGTGCCCTCCTAGTGTCATGACCAAACACTATTGAATAAGGGCTCAATATTTGTTAAATGAATGAATCGAAGCACCATCCCCAACATGACATGACTAGACAGCTTTCTAAATGCACTGACCCAGCACAAAAGTACTCTATGGAGAAGTTTAGAAACTAGCAGAGACTAAGAGTGGCTAAGGAGTGCTTTCCTTCCTTCTCATGCCTGTAACCTTCTCTGTGCTACTACTGATCTTTTTTATTAATGCCCTGTCTTACCCAAAGTAGAGGGAACCATTAAATCACTCCTTGAACAATCCCCAGGCACAGGCCTTATTCCCGGGCTTGGAGAAATGTACAGTTTTTTCATGACTCAAGGCATGAGTCATGAAAAAGAGAGCATAGTAAAACTTTCTTGCCCGCTCAGAGCAGTAACTCCCAGCTCTGGGATTTGTACTGTTGGGAAGTTTACAACTACCCAACATACGCCACTGTTTGTTCTTCTTGTGAATCACAGAGCCTGACACCTGGGCTGATTATATTCTATTAATATAAAGTATCAGCATACATTGCATGAAGAGGTAAGGCAGGATCTGCCTCCTATCATTGCAACCTTGATAAGAAGTAGCTTTGAATATGATTGTTTGCCTACAAGTAGAAAAATGTTGGCAAGACAGAGCGTTTCCCTCTGGCCATTCCATTCTATCCACTGCCCTTTGACTTGATTCCTATTCTCTGTGTCATTAACACATTGTCCTCTCGTGTTTGAGGTCAGGTGGTGTCATCTCTGTCCAGCTTGCTTTCCAGGGCAAACATCCAAGTTTCAAGGACTCACAGTCTGTACTCACACCACCTTATAGGCATCTGAGGTGGAACACACAGGTTCCCTTGGAACTGAGCTCTGCGGACTTTGAAGGGTCTGCAAATCTGAAAGATATGAACTTGTCTTCTCACAGGGAATTTGTTAGGGTAAACCATAATAATTGTTAGCCACATAAACTGAACACATTATCAAACACAAATGTGTTGTAGAAGAGAATATGCATGTTAGAGAAGAACAAAGCTGCTGTAATCCAAAAATTGACTAAAATGACACATTGTATTATCTATTCTATTATTCTAATTATTTCATTCTAATTATTTCATTATTTCATTCTAATTATTTTATTCTAATTATTTCATTTCAATGAATAGAAATATTCATCCTAAATATTTCATTAGAATATTATCTATTCTATTATTCTAATTATTTCATCCTATTATTCTAATTATTTCAACTCTAATTATTTCTGTGGAGTCAGAAAATTCTTACATTTGGTTCAAGAAATAGCTCATGAGCAACAACTGTATGCCAGGAATATGCAATGTGCTGTAGGAGATTAACAACAACAACAACAACAGCAAACCTGGTCCTGTGTTTGAGAAACACAGTGACTGGTTACTGTAGTCGAAATCCTGCCTTTATTATCCCATTGGCAAAAACTTGCACATATTTTTCTCCTTTTACCTACAAGTTATCTATTTCTTTAATAAATTTAGTTTCCCATGTCTAAGATCGTTCTATACAGCTATTTTAAGACTTTCTTGAGGTACATTCTAAAATTATATACACAGTCCTCCTGCTTTAGACAAAACATAAATTTCCATAAGAGGAAGTCACATTTTCTGCTTTTTTCCCCACTGCTTATAGGTGGTATCCACCTAGGTTGATGCTTCTTGGCTTTAGGAGTACTTTGGAATGATTTCTTCAAGGATGTCTTTATCCATTTCTTGGGTGATAATCTATTGGATACAGTTTAACACTTTGTAAATCTGTTTTACATTACTTATACCTATATATGATAGGGTATATTTACACATAACCACACCTAAGCTCCTATGCCATTTTTCTAACAACTTAAAGAAACCTTCACCTTGGTAGTTTATCATATCATCCACTTAAATTCTCAGTAGCTCAATAATAATTCTACTCTTTGTTGAATGTCCTTTTGAAAGACTTTGAAAAGAAGGCTCCATGATGAGAAACTATAATCGAGAAACACGGGACAAAAAGAGGAAAAGGGGCTTAGGAATGAGACCAAATTAAAATTGTGCCCCACCTCTGCACTTTGTACATGAACTTGGCCAAACCACTGAATCCCTCTGAGATTTGGTTTCCCTAGCAGCAAAAGTGAGGTAATAATATTTACTGTAGAGATGTGTGAGGATTAGGAATAATGCCCATAAGGATTTTAGAGAGTGCCTGTACCACAATCTAAAAGAACTTTCCACAGTAATGGAAATTCCCTATGCTGCCCTATCTTATATAGTAGCTATTAGTCATATGTGGCTACTATTTTCAATGTGGCTAGTGTGACTGAGGAACTGAATTTTTAATTTTTAACCTAATTTAATTTAAATTTAAATAGTCTCGTGCTGAAACTGTTTTAGAAATCACAGGTCTAGGCTATGATAGGTCCTCAATAAATGATAGTCATTGATATGATTATTAATAGGAAGTTTGGATTTTCTGAAAGATGGCCTGACATGGAGAAGAACAACAAAAATAGCTCCAACAAACTGACGAGAATTCTCATTAAAGTTTTCTGATATTTTCTTTGAGAACTTATGACATATTAACTTAAGAACATCTAAATATGGCCTTCTAGATTCCGGTGGCCTCACATCTCTAAGTCCCTTCCCTAGCCTGAGAACAGCAGGACTTTCTTTCCTCCTCACTATTGATATGGCCACCTCTGCTACCATTATGTCCAATAAGGAAGAGTCCTCCTGAAATCCTATACTGAGAATCCTGTACCACTGAAGCTGCAACCCTCAAGTTACCAATGACATTCTAAAAGCCCCGAATAAAGAGTATGTATTCCTTTGGTATTTGAGATCAGTTTCATTTAGAAGCTTATGGGGAAAAAAATCTCTAAATTTGGAGCGCCTGGGTGGCACAGCGGTTAAGCATCTGCCTTAGGCTCAGGGCGTGATCCCGGCGTTCTGGGATCGAGCCCCACATCCAGCTCCTCCACGGTGAGCCTGCTTCTTCCTCTCTCACTCCCCCTGCTTGTGTTCCCTCTCTCGCTGGCTGTCTCTGTCGAATAAATAAATAAAAAATCTTTAAAAAAAAATCTCTAAATTCATTAGATCCCATACTCTCATACACTTTGTTCACCTTATTATCATAACACAAAACAACCTTCAAGATTATTCGGTTCAGCCAAGAAATACTACTGGAAGTAATTTTATCACACTCACATTTCTCAATAGAAACTCTACACCAGTTTCTAAAAATACCAAGTATTCTGGGCCAGGTGACCTTGGACACCTCAAGGTCTGAGTAACTTTGGCTTCAATAGTTCCAACCTCTCCAAACTTGTGTGAGTCCAGCCATGAAGAGATGGTACTAACTATGAAAATTCCTTTGTTTATGATGTAGAGACTTGATCTTATAGTCTGGAAAAATAGGGTTGATTCTAAAATATAGCAGTTGGAGTAGAGTAAACTAGAGATTAGCTGCATGCTTTATAAACCAGACCTAAAGGAACTGTGAGAAATAAATTTCTGTTGTTGATAAGCCACCCACTTTGTGACTAATTTTAGCAACCTGAGCTGACCAAGATAGAAATGTACAACTACCTAAAGTTGTATACCCTACCCTTCAGAGGTTTTTAATAATTTGTAGGGCCCAGGGAGGGGAGAAAAGATAAATATAAATGTAATCCAATGCTAAGTCACACTGAGAAATGAGAAACGAGTTACATATGAGAAAATGCAATAATCCAATGAGGTATTTGGTAAAAAGAGAAAGCAGTGTAGCTGAAAAGACATCATGAGAAAGATAGGACGTCAGCTGGGCCTTGAATGATTAATCAATGAATTGGAGAGAGGGTAAGGTAATTTAGGTGACAGGATAAAGCATGAGGGAAGTGACAAAACAGGAATGAAGAGGAATTAAGTGTTAATTAAGTACTGAATAAAAAATTTTTTTATCACGTTTGCTAATTTCTTAAGTGTAACAAAAGTCAGGTTGGAACTGTTTTATAAATTACCTGCAATTCTGGTTGCACGAAATTAATATTTTTTTCAATAGCTAATCTAAAAGGATTCTATTCAGGACCCTACTAGTCAATAGAGGTAATTGGGGAAGGACATTGATCTTCATTGTGGGAAATTGATTCTCAAACTTTAACTTCCATCAAAATCACCTGGGGAGCTTGTTAAAAGAAACTCCTTGACAGCTTCTGATTCAGAAGGTTTTGGTTGGGCCTGAGAGTATTCATTTGTAACATGTTCCTCGTGATGCTTATGTTGCTCTTTGAGACCACCTCTACTGATTGAGGACAAAGCTAAGTGGAACTTCTATTCCTGCTTATAAAACTGCATAGTGATGCCAATCACAGACATGAGGAAACTTCATACCAACAAACTAAATATAAAAATAAGGCATCCAGTTAAGTGAACTGAGTTTGTTGTTGAGATTGTGGGACATAAAAATAAACTTCACAACATGACTTTTAAGAACACTAAGACGTTTTTCCCCCTTACCACTGCATCTTCGTTTAAAAAAATTTTTTTTACTTTTTATTTAACTCCAGTATAGTTAACATACAGTGTTATATTAGTTTCAGATATACAATATAGTGATTCAACAATTCCACACATTATCCAGTGCTCATCATGACAAGTGAACTCCTTAATTTCCATCACCTATTTCACCCACCCCCCACCCACCTCCCCGGTGTAACCATCAGTTTGTTCTCAATAGTTAAGAGTCTGTTTTTTGGCTTGCCTCTCTGTCTCTTTTTTCCCTTGCTCATTTGCTTTGTTTCTTAAATTCCACACATGAGTGAAATCATATGGTATCTGTCTTTCTCTGACTGACTTATTTCACTTAGCATTATACTTTCTATCTCTGTCCATGCCATTGCAAATGGCAAGATTTTATTATTTTTATGGCTGAATAATATTCCATCACATATATGTGTCACACCTTCTTTATCCATTCATCTGTTAGTGGACACTTGGGCAGCTTCCATAGTTTGGTTATTATAAATAATGCTGCTATAAACATCAGAGTGCATGTATCCCTTCAAATTAGTATTTTTGTATTTTTGGTCTAAATACCCAGTAGCATGATCACAAGGTAGTTCTGTTTTTAACTTTTTGAGGACCCTCCATACTGTCTTCCACAGTGGCTGCACCAGTTTGCATCCCCACCAACAGGGCAAGATAGTTCCTTTTTCTCCGCATCCTCACCAATACTTCGGAATACTAAGCCTTTTAACTCAATAGTGAGCAAAGCCATATCAAATTTAGTCAAGTTAAAAATAATCAGTATTTTTGCCACTGGTTTTGTGTTTGGGCTTTGGTACAGCATGGGTGCATTAGTCAGAGCTTTCCAAAGAAACAGAACCAGTAAGGGCTGTGTGTGTGTGTGTGTGTGTGTGTGTGTGTGTGTGTGATTTAATTTTAAGGAACTCACTCATGCAATTGTGGGGCCTTGGCAAGTCCAAAATCTGATTGAGGACACCAGCAGGCTGGAGTCTCAGAAGAGCTGCTGTTTTGGTAAAAAGGCAGTCTATTGGCAAACCAGGAAGAACTGATACTGAAGATGAAATCCTAAGGCAGTCTGCTGCTAGAATTCTCCTTTGCTTGGGGGAGGTCAGGCTTTTGTTTTCTTTCTGCCTTCAGAGATTCACTCATATTATGGAGAGCAATCCGCTTTACTCGATGTCCATCTACTTACTACAAATCTCATCCAAAAACACCCTACAGAAATATCCATAAGCAGAGAAAGACAATTATCATATGGTTTCACTCATATGTGGAACATTAAGAATAGTGAAGAGGACCATAGGGGAAGGGAGGAAAAACTGAATGGGAAGAAATCAGAGAGGGAGCCAAACCATGAGAGACTCTTGACTCCAGGAAACAAACTGAGGGTTGTGGAAAGGGAGGTGGGTGGGAGGATGGGGTAACTGGGTGATGGGCATTGAGGAGGGCATGTGATGTGATGAGCACTGGGTGTTGTACACAACTAATGAATCATTGAACATTACACCAAAGCTAATGATGTACTATACAATTGTTAATTGCATTTAAATTTTAAAAAGAGAAAAAATAATGTAAAATAAAATAATTTTTTTTATAAAAAAAGAAGAGATATATTCTTAAGGACTGATCCTTCGGTCCAGCTTGGGACTTATCTGGGACCTGGGAAATAAAGTCTTTTGGACTAAAACTAAAAGGAGTTGTGGGGGGCGCCAGGGTGGCTCAGTCGTTAAGCGTCTGCCTTCGGCTCAGGGCGTGATCCTGGAGTTCTGGGATCGAGCCCCACATCAGGCTCCTCCACTGGGAGCCTGCTTCTTCCTCTTCCACTCCCCCTGCTTGTGTTCCCTCTCTCGCTGGCTGTCTCTCTCTGTCAAATAAATAAATAAAAATCTTTAAAAAAAAAAGGAGTTGTGGGTTTTTGTTTGTTTGTTTGTTTTTCCATTTTACTCTAAGGCCAGGGGACCACTTTAATGACCAGGTGAAAACAAAACTATAAGAACATGTGAAAGGAGAGTACAAAGGGCTGAATAGTGCCCTCTACACACACACACACACACACACACACACACGCACGCACACACGCACACGCATGCACACAAGATGTGTCCATATCAATCCCTGGAACCCATGAATGTCAAAAGGGGTCTTTTGCCAGGCACGTGCAGAAAAATGAAACTGGACTAGTTTCTTACACCATACACTAAAATAAACTCAAAATGGATGAAAGACCTCAATGTGAGACAGGAATCCATCAAATTCTAGAGGAGAATTTGCAGCAACCTCTTTGACCTCAGCCACAGCAACTTCTTGCTAGACACATTTTCAAAGGCAAGGGAAACAAAAGCAAAAATGAACTCTTGGGACCTCATCAAGATAAAAAGCTCTTTTTTTTTAAAGATTTTATTTATTTATTTAACAGAGAGAGAGACAGCCAGTGAGAGAGGGAACACAAGCAGGGGGAGTGGGAGAGGAAGAAGCAGGCTCATAGCGGAGGAGCCTGATGTGGGGCTCGATCCCAGAACGCCGGGATCATGCCCTGAGCCGAAGGCAGATGCTTAACTGCTGTGCCACCCAGGCGCCCCAAGATAAAAAGCTTTTGCACAGGAAAGGAAACAGTCCACAAAACTAAAAGTCAACCTACAGAATGGGAGAAGGTATTTGCAAATGTCTTATCAGATAAAGGGCTAGTGTCCAAAATCTATAAAGAACATACCAACTCCATATCAAAAAAACACAAAAAATCCAGTCAGGAAATGAGCAGAATACATGAACAGACATTTCTCCAAAGAAGACCTACAAATGGCCAACAGACACATGAAAAAATGCTCAATATCGCTTAGCATCAGTTAAATCCAAATCAAAACCACAATGAGATCCCACCTCCCACCAGTCAGGATGGCTAAAATTAACAACTCAGAAAACAACAGATGTTGGCAAGGATGTGGAGAAAGGAGAACCATCTTATACTGTTGATGGGAATAAAAACTGGTACAACTACTCTGGAAGACAGTATGGAGTTTCCTCAAAAAGTTAAAAATAGAGCTACCCTGAACCAGCAATTGCGCTATTAGGTATTTATCCAAAGGATACAAACATAGTCATTTGAAGGGACACCTGCAATGTTTATAGCAGCAATGTCCACAATTGTCAAAATATGAAAAGAGCCCAGATGTCCATTGACAGATGAATGGATAAAGATGTGGTATGTGTGTATATATATATATACAATGGAATATTATTCATCCATCAGAAAGGATGAAATCTTGCCATTTGCAATGACATGGATGGAACAAGAGGGTATTATGGTAAGTGAAATAAGCCAGTCAGGGAAAGACAAATACCATATAATTTCACTCATATGTGGAATTTAAGAAATAAAACAAATGAACATAGGGGAAGGGAAGGAAAAATAAGAGAGAAACAGAAATGGAAACAAAGAGACAATTAACTATAGGAAACAAACTGAGGTTTGCTGGACGGGGGTGGTTGGTGGGGAGATGAGGTAACTGGGTGATGGGCATTAAGGAGGACACTTGACGTAATGAGCACTGGGTGTTATACACAAGTGATGAATAACTAAATTACCTCTGAAACTAATAATACACTATATGTTAATTAAATTGAATTTAAATTAAAAAGCAAAAAAATAAAAATAAAATAAATCTTTAAAAAGGGGGAGTCTTTTGCAAAGGTAAAGTTAAAAATCTTGAGTTCATTCTGAATTATCTGGGTGGGTTTTAAATCCAATGACAAGTGTCTTTATATGAGACATGCAGATAATAGGCATACAGAGGAGACAGTGATGTGAAAATGGAGGCAATATTGGAGCTATGGGGCTAGAAGCCCAGGAATGCTTGTAGCCACCAGAAGCTGGAGGAAGCAAAGAAGATCCTCCCCTGGCCCCTGGAAGAAGTATAGCCTTGCAGGATTTCAGACTTCTGGCCTCCAGAAATATGACAGAATAAATTCCTATTGTTTGTGATAATTTGTTATGGCAACCTTGGGAAACTAACACAGAGAATTTTCCTACTTTTGTTCAAGATACCAGTTGGCTTTGGCTTTTCAGGGTCCTGGGAATTGCAACACTGAAACATAGCAGAAGAGCTATGGATGCAATCAGGGAGAGGCAATGACCCTTAGCCAGACCAATCTGATAATGGAAACCAAAAATAGTGATGAAGCCTCGCATGCTGCTTCCCAGGAGGCAGGTGATTCTGCTGCTCCTACTGCCTCAGCACTGGAAGTTTATTTAAGGGGGGGTTTTGAAGCAATACTAAAAAATGAGTTCAGACAGTTCCAACTCCTGGATTCTATCCAGGCCAGGGATGGAGGGTGATGCCTTTACCCCTTTCACCTGAGACTGCATCAATCCACATGGAGATGAATTTGCCACAGTCTGAGTGCATAGACTCACATCTATTCAGTCTTGAGGTCCTACTGACAAATGCATCTGAGTAATAGTCAATGTACCCAGGCCTGAATAAGCCTTATTGAACACATTCTGTTTACCTAATCTTGGCCACTCTGGACACCTAAGGCTTGATATGTACAGTCAGGATGAATCTACCTAGCCCTGGAATCTATATGTGATATCTTTTTTTTTTTTAAGATTTTATTTTCTTATTTGACAGAGACAGCCAGCGAGAGAGGGAACACAAGCAGGGGGAGTGGGAGAGGAAGAAGCAGGCTCCCAGCAGAGGAGCCTGATGTGGGGCTCGATCCCAGAACACTGGGATCACGCCCTGAGCCAAAGGCAGACGCTCAATGACTGTGTCACCCAGGCGCCCCTATATGTGATATCTTAAAAGGACTCAATGAAGACCACATTCTAGAATAAGAATAATACATTTACCATATATACCGACTAAGCTGTGCACATACAGTAAATTCTCATTATTTATGTTTCCATATTTGTAAATTTACCTACTTGCTAAAATTTATTTATAACCCTAAATCAATAAACGTGCCACTTTCACAGTCTTTGTGGATATGCACAAGGCATAAGAAAGTTTGAGTCATCTGGCATGCATGCTCCCAGCTGAGGTCAAACAAGGCAACACTGACTTCTTGCTTCAGTTCTCATACTATAACCAAGTGTCCCTTTTGTGGCCTATTTGGTGCTGTTGTTTTGGATTTTTTTTTTTTTGCATTTTTGTGCTTTTTGTTGTTGATTTCACTGTTTAAAGTTCTCCCTAAGCAAAGTTCTGAAGTGTTATTTAGTGTTCTTAAATGCAAGAAGGCTGTGATGTGCCTTTTGGGGAAAAAAAAATATGTGTTAGGTATGTTCCATTTTGGCATGTTTTATAGTGTTGTTGGATATGATTAAATATTAATGAATCAACAATATACGTTAAATAAGGGTCTTTAAACACACATAAAACAAGGTCATGTACTATTAGCTGATGAAAATGTGACTAGAAGCTCACAGGAACCTGCCCCTGTATTTCCACTAAGTGTAATGCTTTAGTGTTTACTAAGTGTTGTGATGGCTTTACAGAACATAACTACTGTGAATAATGAGAAGTGACTGCATGTGATTACAAAAATTAGTGTAATTCTGACATAAATTTCCAAGAGTTCTCATGAAACTTCCTTAGCCAAACTGCTGGAATTTATCTGGTGCCCTTTCTCTATTTCTTGTCTCAATACTGCTAATTCCTGCACCCACACATCCTGGGGCCTATTTTGTTAGGTTCATTCTCATCCTGTTCCAGGTTGAATTTCATGGTCTACTCTCAGGTCCCTTATTATCCAGGCATGGGATCCTTGCTCTTTTCAAAGACACATATTCAAAGTTCAATCTAAAAATTGTATGGAGGCTTAACAATCTCTAATTTCTTTGAAAAAATGCTAACTTTCTGCTTTACTTGTTGACTTAGGCAAACTTTTCTTTGTGCCCTCATGTCCCTTCTCTAACCTGAGGAATCCTACATTGCAGCTGTGTTTTCTACTATTTCAGCATTCCTTCTGTTAGAAAGGATTATTTTGCATGTTGGCTTTGGAGCTGGAAACACGTATTTCATTGTGAATCATTATGACACTCCTTGGGTAATTTTAAACTTCCCCTCCACATCCTTCTTTCTCCCAGTCATCAGCATGTAGATAGGTAGATGATAGATTGATGATAGATAGATGATAGATAGATATAAAATATATATGTACACACAATATATATATATACATTAATACTTAATAGTTATACTATTATTAATACAAAGTATTGTTAATTGTTAATACTCTGAGATGGTACTTAATATTATTTCATATCCTAACAGATGAACCACTTGTAGCTTTTGATAATCTTTTAACAATAGAATAAAAGCCTCAACCCAGGGGCTTATTCTGAGTAATTTAGATTTTACATACTTCTATCCTTGGAGGAGGAAAGTAGCTGTTGCCCACCATTTCAGAAATTCTGTCTTGTGCCAATATCACAAGAGTCAGCTTGGCCTACTTTGTGAATGTTTTCTCATAGAGTATTTTCAAATCTTGATTTGAGGCTCATCTCAAAGTAAGAAAACAACACTTATGAATTACAATAAAGATATTTCACCCATGCTTAATTCACTGGAAAAATTGGAGAAAATATTTCCTTGGGAGAAATCAGGGAACCAAAAGCATGCATGGAGAGCAAGAGAATTTGGACTGCCCTATTGTGGGAATTTCCTGTGATGACTCATACTTGTGCTATGGTATACTTGCATTATACGTAATTACATTGTAATATAGTTATTTCATATGTTAAGAGATAAAGGATGCCTCTGTTTTCACCAGTACAGGCTTTTTGGATCTAGGTTAAGAGAACAGTATGATCAAAGGGGATCTAGGACTGGAGGATTAAAGAAAGGAAAAAGAGGTTTAATTGAGAAAGAACAGGGCATCCTCAGTGGAGAAATAGAATGCAATGTCAGAAACCAGCTCTTATGGTGACTGAGACATAGAAGCAATCTGTTGCCAGAGGTCTCAGTTCTGTAGCTTCAAGGATTCTCACATCATTTACAAACCCAGAAGTCAGGAGGTGGGGCATGGGAAAGTACATGGCTACAGGCACTGTAAATTGCAGCAGTGACTAGGGACCCAAACACCCTTGAGAAAACAGCTGCTTTCCTCACACAGCTCAATACCGTGAGAGATTTTATAAGAGGAAATTTCCTTAGCTTTGTTTATAAACAAAGTTTATTAGCTTAGCAGATCTGTTTGTTTAATGAATGTCCATTTCTTTCTTTTTTTTTAATGATTTTTTATTATATTATGTTAGTCACCATACAGTACATCCCCGGTTTCTGATGTAAAGTTCGATGATTCATTAGTTGTGCATAACACCCAGTGCACCATGCAATACGTGCCCTCCTTACTACCCATCACCAGTCTATCTCATTCCCCCACTCCCCTCCCCTCTGAGGCCCTCAGTTTGTTTCTCATAGTCCATAGTCTCTCATGTTTCTGAAGTGTCCAATCATCAAAATGGCTCAAGCTTAGTGATCTGTGAAAAAGACTGTCAAAGACCCTGCAAAGACAGCATAAGGAAAAAAAAAACCTCACAGCCCAGGGCTTGGGGAGGTTTGCAATGAACACAAGAATCAAAGATAAATCCCAACTGTCTAAGATTATGAGCTGATTTTTCTCAAACCTTGATAAATGGATGTGGAACAGAACTATCCCATATCTTGTTGGGCATGGGAGTGAGGACAGGAAGGAAAAGGAACAGCTAGTATGCCTACCAGGCAAATCATTCCACATGAGGTTCAAGGCTGGGCTGGGTTGGGGCCAGTTATTTGTCAAAATGCCAGTGCAAACCATATTTTATCGAGGGGATATTGAGTCAAAACTGGGAAGATGGAGTTCTGCCATTGAGTTCAGAGGGCAAGTGTGGAGCTAGAAATAAGAGATAAAGTCAAGATAAGGAAAGCTGATAGATAATGGCAGGGCCAGCACTTGGCTCAACTTCAGGAAGCACCATTCACGTGTAGTCTATATGTATGGTGCCCAGTAGGGCTGGGCAGTGTGTAACTTGCACTCCTTTGCAGCTGTGGATAGTAAAATGGACAATGGTGCAAGAGTGAGACTGTATCAAAGCTAAAAATGACTTGGGTTGGGGCACCTGGATGGTGCAGTTAGTTAAGCAGCTGACTCTTTGTTTTGGCTCAGGTCATGATCTCAGTATCGTGAGTTTGAGCCCCGAGTTGGCTTTGTGCTTAGCACAGAATCTGCTTAAGTTTCTCTCTTCCTCTCCCTCTGTGCCTTTTAAATCTTTTAAATAAATGACCTAGAGTTTTTTTGCATTTTTATTTGCTCCACATTTTAAAAGAATAGATATCCTGGGATAAAGTCAAGATATGGTGGAAAAAAGAAAGAACTAGAAACGAGGAGACATAGGGTCAAATCCAGGTCAAATAACTTTCTTAGAAGTTGATAATTTATTCAATATTTTCTGAGTCTGGTTATTCATTTCTAGTTCAATGATATCTGCTACACTTTTCTACTCCACCAAAGTAGGCTCAAATTTGATCAAGAACATAAAATAAGCAGAAAATGCTTTGCTAATGATAGGGATTACAAATGAGGCTATAGTTGGTATAAGCATGATGTTTTGATGACCTATAAGGGCCCACACACTACCTGTCTCCCAACACCTCACCTCACCTCCTTCCACCCTCACTTCTTTCTCTCTGCTCTAGCCACTCTGGTCATTTCATTATTATATGCTCCCCATGCTACTCCAGGGCCTTACCAGTTACCCCTTTCTCTGCTTGGAAGGCTCTCCCCCAAGATATCAGTTTGCCTTTCTCCCTCAATCTCCTTTAGGTTTTGTTCAAATGTCAACTCTCAGCGGAGTCTTCCTAGATGACACTCTATTTAAAATTGCCTACCGGCTAGCACGTTTTCCCCCCAAAACATATCACTTGCCAATAACAACTTTTTTTAATAATATTTTTTTATTATTATGTTAGTCACCATACAGTACATCCCTTGTTTTTGATGTAAAGTTCCACGATTCATTAGTTGCGTATAACACCCAGTGCACCATGCAATACGCGCCCTCCTTAATAACAACTTAATTTACTTGCTATTATGTGTAAATTCTGTCTTCCCCCAACAAAATATAAGCTTCTGGAAGGCAGAGATTTTTATCTGCTTTGTATCACAAACCAAGAATAAAGTCTAGAAAACTGTTAGGCAGATACATGGAAAGGGAAAAGCCATTCAAAAACACAAATTCTCCCCCTTAACAGGATGTCTTCTGCACTTCAGTTGAAATGGCTTTGCCTAAAATAATGTGTGTATCAGCACTTTGCTATATGTATACTTGACTTTCGCTCTGTTTCCTTTTAAAGCTACAGGACATTTATTAAAGTTTTAATTTATCCCCCTTGGTTGTTGTCCAGGCAAGAGCATTAGGAAATGTAAGGCCAGTTATTTACCCCATTTGTTGACTAACAAAATAAGACATACTTCAGAAAAAGCTGTGAGTTACATAAGATGAGCAGTAAGAGCCTTATGAGGGA
Source organism: Ursus arctos (assembly GCF_023065955.2). Lineage (NCBI taxonomy): Eukaryota > Metazoa > Chordata > Mammalia > Carnivora > Ursidae > Ursus > Ursus arctos. The sequence goes on along the minus strand of NW_026622775.1, from coordinate 72,165,817 downwards.
GAGATAACAGGTAGAACCACGTCATAGAATGGAATGTTTACTATGCATTCAAGAAATACTTGTTGATTATTGTAAAAGAAAAAAAAATGATGTCCATTGATTTCTCTCCCATGCTGTAGGTTTTTCTTATAAAACACATTGTCAGAACTCAGCAACTTAAAAAAACCTACCATGCTATAGAAATATGAGGCATATATGAAGTTCTATAAACAAGAAACCTATTTTCCTTTGGGGGTTATGTTCTAATTTTGAGTATTTTCTTCTGGCCTAGAACATGGTGCTAAATTATTCCTTTTTTTTTTTACTGTAATAGAGAGAATTTTTTTATAATAATATTTTTGTTATGTTAGTCACCATACAGTACATCCCTAGTTTTTAATGTAAAGTTCCATGATTCATTACTTGCATATAATACCCAGTGCACCATGCTAACAGACACATGAAAAAATGTTCAAAATCATTAGCCATCAAGGAAATTCAAATCAAAACCACACTAAGATACCACCTTACGCCAGTTAGAATGACAAAAATTGACAAGGCAGGAAACAACAAATATTGGAGAGGATGTGGAGAAAGGGAATCCCTCCTACATTGTTGGTGGGAATGCAAGTTGGTACAGCCACTCTGGAAAACAGTGTGGAGGTCCCTTTAAAAGTTAAAAATTGAGCTTCCCTATGATCCAGCAATTGCACTACTGGGTATTTACCCCAAAGATACAGACGGAGTGAAGAGAAGGGCCATATGCACCCCAATGTTCATAGCAGCATTGTCCACAATAGCTAAATCATGGTAGAAGCCGAGATGCCCTTCAACAGATGACTGGATTAAGAAGGTGCTAAATTATTCTTAAATAACTTGCTTCTGGGTCAGTTTCGTACATAAAGATAAAAATTCACTGTGATCTTGTCAAAGTCAGTCTCTGGCCTGATGGGAATAGGAGAGTAGCTGGAAAGAAAGGCCACCCTTTTGCCACCTGAAAATACACACGTATAGCTTATTTTCTCAAATTGGTGGATGCAACATTAGGACTTGAATGTTCCCACCATAAGAAAGTAGCTTTAGGATTTATAATATGCTATGGGGAAGCAACACCTCATCATATTAAATATGAGTGTTCAGAATCTGCTATAGACTGAGTGCATCCCTCCAAAATTCATACGTCCCTCCATGTCCAATGTAGTGGTATTTGGAAGATGATTAAGTCATGAGTGGAGCCCTCATGAATTGGATTGGTGTCCTTATAAAAGAAACCCCACAGAGCCCCCTGACCCTTTTCTGCCATGTGAGGACACCAAGAAGATAGCTGTGGGCGCCTGGGTGGCTCAGTCAGTTAAGCGGCTGCCTTTGGCTCAGGTCATGATCCCAGGGTCCTGGGATGGAGCCCCACATTGAGCTTTCAGCCCGGTGGGGAGTCTGCTTCTCCCTCTCCCCCCACCCCTCTTCCCTGCTTTTGTTCTCTTTCTCTCTGTCTCTCTCTCTCTTAAAAAAAATAATAAAAAGAAGATAGCTGTCTACAAATCAGGAAGTGTGCTCTCAGAAGACACCAACAAATCTAGTACCTTGACTTCCTAACCTCCAGAGTGAGAAATAAATTTTTTTTTGTAAGACATTCAGTCTGTTTATAAGTTTCTCAGTTTTGTTATACCAGCCTGAACAGACTAAGAATCAGTCTTGGATCCAAATCTTAGTTTTTCTTCATACTGGCTATATGACTGAGCAAATTACTTAATCTACCCGAGACTCAATTTTCTCATCTCTAAAGTGGGATTAATAATGGCCAAATGAGATAATGTATGTAGAAAGTTCAACAAATTATGCTTGCAAATAGTTATTCTTCTAAAAACTAAGAAGCATAGTTTTGTTAACCAGGGAAATTTCCTCTTAATTAATGAAAGAGAAGACCAGAACTGGAAAGAGGATGTAGCTAGGGTGATATAGTCCCCTGGTAAAATTTTGGCCAAAATGATGAAATGATATCACTCTTCTGAGATCTGTTTAAAACATCCCATAGCAGACCATCAGAGCTTTTGGTCTGTAGGTGAATAGAAGGAAGCCAATGGGCAGCTGGACCATCCACCCTGAAGACAAGGAAAATGGCCTGTCCCTTCCTTCCTTCCTTCCTTCCTTCCTTCCTTCCTTCCTTCCTTCCTTCCTTCCTTCCTTTTTCTTCCCCTCCCCTTCCATCCATCCTTCCCTCTCTCTCTTTCCTTCTCCCTCTCTTCCTGATATATCTTCGTAACTCCATCACAGTTCCCTTGTCCTAAAGTGCCTGTGGGTCTACACTGGATGCTCTCTGGACTTCAGTGCAGAAAACCTGGACCCTAGCCCATTTGGTTTACTCACTCATTTGGTTCACTAGTTGAGATGGGCAAATCACTTTACCTCAAAGTTTAATGGTTAAGAATAGAGGGGAGGGGGTGGGGGAATGGGATAGATTGGTGATGGGTAGTAAGGAGGGCATGTATTGCATGGTGCACTGGGTGTTATATGCAACTAATGAATCATCGAACTTTACATCGGAAACCGGGGATGTACTGTATGGTGACTAACATAATATAATAAAAAAACATTTAAAAAAAAGAATATGGATTCAGGACAGCCTGTCTGGATTCTAATAGCCTGCTCTACCGCTTACTACCAGTGTGACTTTATTGACTTTCTTAAACTCTCTGTGCCTCAGTTTATCTATAAAAAAAGAGATGCATAATAGTATCTACTTCATTAGGTTGATTTTAGAATCAGATGAACTATTAATGTGAAGCACTTAAATGTGAAGTACCTCGTATATAGGCTTATGAAAGTTTCCTATTATAATTTGTAAAATAAGGGAATTGTGCATCTCCAAATTCCTAACAGAACCAATACTTCATGAGTCTTCTAGGATTCTTCCTGCAGTGGCTGAATTTCTCACTACTCTTTATATTCCCCTTTTCTTGTCTATTCCACCCATTCATATTTCATGTTATGACTTTGCTCCTTGTCAAGAATTAGGAAGATATCCAAATGTACCACAGTTGGCTCAATTAGTTAAATAATTCAGCTGATCTTTGCTAGGCATTTGGTTCTTTCAGTCAGGTGTTTATCATGTCCCTTGATAGTTTATGTTCCTGTGCTGGAAGGAGACTCCAGGAACCTTGATTTGCAATAGGATCAGCACATGAATCTGTATCATCACTCAAGAGAATCAGGATGGACTGCATTCTACAAGACAATGGAAACATGTAGAGTGTAGCCACTCAAGCAAGAGCCAAGGCCAAGTGCCCCAAGGCAGCATAACATGGTAGAAATAAAGTCAACCTGCAGCAAGGAAGCCCAGGTTTATGTCTCAGTCTCTGTGGTAGTGCATGTGAGATTTGGGGATTTGTGAACCTTGGAGCCCCAATTTTCTCAGCTACTGCTAAATGGGGACAACAAAACCAACTTTGTAAGTTGTTTTAAGAATAAAGGAAGAAATAATACAGTTCAAGGAGATCAAAGAGTAGAGGAAAACACTTTATTAATGTACAGGCTCTACAAATGTTAGTCATCTAATTATTTTCATTAGAATTTCAGCACATGGAAGGCCTTGAATTTGTGAGTTTTCCTTAAAAGACAGGACCTTTATTTTATTTTTCTTATTTCTTTAATGTTGTTTTAATTATTATTATTTTTTGGCTAAACAATGTATTTAAGTATTTCAAAAAAAAAGAGAGAGAGAAGGTATAACAGTGAAAGGTCTTCCTTCTCCATCCCCAATTCCCACTCTCCTCCTGTTACGATAATAGTTTGTGTGTGGGTGGGTGTGTGTGTAAGCTCCCACAAATTTTGGATGCATATGCTGGCAGACATTTACACATTTCAAAATACATTCTCCTCTGCCCACCCCCTTTTTAACCACAAATGGTGACATACTATACCCGTTGTTCTTTACTTTGCTTTTTTCTTAATAAATCTGAGAGAAACTTCCATTTCAGTCCGTAAAAAGCTTTCTCATTTCCTTTTTCTCTTTAACCACTGAATGGGTTCTATTGTATGAAGGTACCATAGTTTAAGTTACCTATTGATGGAAATTTAAGTTGCTTTTAATCTTTGCTTTTATAAATTATTTCATGTATACAAGAATATATTTATAGGACAAATTTCTAGAAGTGTAATCTCCAGGTGGAGAAGTATAAGTATTTGTAATTTTAACATTTATTGACAAACTGGCCTTTATAAGGATTGTACTAGCTTATTCTCTCAGCAGAAATGTCTGAAAGTACTCATTTTCCCACCACATTCTTGCCAAAAAATCTTGTATGTTTTGCCAACAAGTTCGCTCCTAAATGGACTATATATAGGAACCATTTACTATTTTATTTTTTTCTCAATTGTTTCTTTTCTGTTAGGTTTTGTTTTCTTTTCTTTCTTTCTTTTCTTTTTTTTTTAAAGGGAGATTAACCTTACATCTGTGATATGATTTGAAAAATATTTCTTCTCAATTTAACACTTGTCTTTTAGATTGTCTATGGCGTGTGTGTGTGTGTTTTATCATACACAACTCTCCAAACTTTTATGTTGTCAATTTATCAACCTTTTATCTCTATTGATTTTGAGTCACTGTTAGATAGGCTTTTCCACTCGAAAGACATAAAAGTAAATCTTCCATGTTTTCCTCTAGCCCTTTAATAAATTTGTTTTCTTACATTTTAATATTGGTTTTATGTGAAATTTATGTGATGGTATGGTTGGAGCATAGATCTAATGCTTTTGTCCCCAGATGGTCACCCAATTGTCATTTATCAAATAGTACTTTTCCCCACTGATTTTGAGACACCATCTTTATCATATACAAAATCCCCATATGCGTTGAGTGTATGTCAGATCTTTGAGGACTGTAATTTCCAACAAATGAATCCACCAGAAAGTGTAAAATCATTGGAAGGGAAACAAGAAGAGCATGATGTCTTCTCAGGATCACTATCACCAATATGACCCTGTTTCCTGTGTTCTGTTATTTATTTTAATATCTATTTTAATACTCTGGAGGAACTGTGCTACAGGAAGTGGAAGTTTCTGGGCAGAAACTGGTTCTCCTTTTGTAGAGAGTAAATTCATTTTGGACTCACATAAAAATAAATATAAAAACTACCAGTGACTGGACTGAGACTCTGTGTCAAGGGTCATAAAAGTCATAAAAAGAGGTCTGACTCACAGATGGAGCCAGATTTAGTCTCAGTTCAAAAGCTTCTAGTGTTCCTAGGAGAGAGAGCAAGAATCTATTTAATTTAATTAAGTTAATCTATTTAATGCCATTCTTCTTTACTTTTCTCTCTAGTGACTGCTTCAAAGTTCCAATCACTGTAATAATAATAACTAAATGTATTGAGAGTTTCTAATGGGCCTAGACCCTACTAAGTGCCTCATTTACATTATTTCATTTTATCCTCACAGCAGCTCTGTGAAGGAGATTTTCATTTTCATGTAGACAACGGAAACCAATTCTACCCAAATCAATCACAGGAGAATTTATAATAAAGACATGGGGGGTGGTCACAGAATCCAAGGAATAGCTGAAGAAACAGGTTTAGAAAGAGCAGGAAAGAGTATGTAGGGTTTGGGTAAGCAGGAACTAATTAATATACTCTCTTGTTGGAATTTCCCATATGAAATGAATTAACTCTAGCCCTTTGTGTCACATTATTTGAGTTTCAATTAGATCATGAAGCTTTCAAGATGCCAGGACTTCTATTCATTCTTATAGACCCAGAGATTAACAAATTCCCAATAAATGTTTGCTGACTTAATAGAAAAGGAGAGGACATTCTACACGGTTTACTATGACAAAGGACTTTTTAATTTATTGGATTTTGGAATCCTTTGTCATCTTGACTTTACATTTGCTCGTTCCACATTGTTAGTATTGGTTGAAATACAGGTCCAATCCTTTTTATTTCTCTCAATTACTGTACAGCAAACTACAGACCAGGAACCACTATTGACTTAGCTAAAATTAGAGCCAAAAACTCAAATGACTAGAAGTTCTATCATCTCCCCCCCCCCAATCCCATTCTACCTTTTCCAAAAACTGGAACAAAAAAATCCCTAAACAGCAAAAACCGCACAAGATGAAAATAGATTCTTTAGATATCTTGAAACAGTGTTTCTGAAACTACATGTACTTTTACTTCACCTTGGGATCTTATTAAAATGCAGATTCTGACTGTAGATATGGGCCTTAGTGAATCTGATATCCTGCATTTCCAACAACCTCCTGGAGGAAGTCAGGGCTACTGGTCCATAGATCACACTTTGAGCAGCTTGAACCTAGGGAGACCAACTGATAAGGATGTTAGAAAAATATATGAGTAAAAAAGATCGGAAAGATTGGGATACACTTATGTCAAAGTTATGGATTTGCTTTTGGGTCATTGATAGCTGATTTTCCAGCTTATTTGCCTAACAGAGAGTTTACAGTTGTTGTAAGTTGAGAAATGGGAGAACTTGTCTCCTATGCCATCTCTCCCATAGGCCATTCAGAACAGAGGCAGTAGAAACTCAACCCTATGACACTGATAACTTTCATAAAGCTGCAAATGTGTGAAGAGAGCAATGAATGGCTGATTGTGTGTTTTTACATCAACATCATGTGCTTAAGCCCACATTTTTGACAATTGAACTTAATTTCTTTTTTTTTTAAGATTTTATTTATTTATTTGACAGAGATAGAGACAGCCAGCGAGAGAGGGAACACAAGCAGGGGGAGTGGGAGAGGAAGAAGCAGGCTCATAGCGGAGGAGCCTGATGTGGGGCTCAATCCCATAACGCCGGGATCACGCCCTGAGCCGAAGGCAGACGCTTAACCGCTGTGCCAACCAGGCGCCCCTTGAACTTAATTTCTTAACTCAATTGGGAACCCCTTGACGTGTTGACGTTATTCTATATGATTTTGACCCAAAGATACATGAGATATTATTACTGATTCTATTTATGTGAGTTGATAAAAGATAAGACCACATACTTATCTGTGCATTTGATGAGCATCTACTATTTACTCATACTGTGAAGGACAAATAGAAGTCTCTACCCATAAGAAGCTTGAAACCAAAATGATGAGAAGTTAACTCTAGTGTAGAGGGATCCTTGGTGACCAGTGTAAGGTAGAAATAATTCAGTGCTGCATTGTGTGGTACAATCCACACTAAAATACCAATGGCCTAGCTTTGATTTAGCTTTGAGACTTAGAATTTCATAATAAGATAATTAGAGACAAAATGATGAAAAAATAATAAATGAGTCACTTTGAAAAAGCACAGCCCAATCTCAAGGGCAAGAATAGTCTGACCAAGGTAATGTCTAGTCCCCACCAGCACTCTGCTCTTTTGGATCCACATCCTTCATGGTGTAGATAGCCTATGTCATTAGTGCTTGAGTGGCGGTGCTGGTGGGTATTGTGGTAGTCATTCACTTTCCCACCCACACTTCACCGAACTTATTTTGCCTTGACCAGAAGCAAAGTTCCTCATCTCATCAGCCTGTAGGCAAGAGTGAGTGAGTAAAATACGCACATACACATTATCACCTTCTAATAGTAAAGAGGAAAATAACATTAAGCCTCTGAGAGATGATTTCCCCATGTGAAGGTAGTTTCTTCATGTCACCATCAGATATCTCAAGGGAACAAATGAAGGGATATTAGTAGTAGAAGAAAAGTCAGGTTCTGCCTTTTAGAATTAAAAGAATGCAAACCATTATGCTGTATGTTAAACTCATATGATGATGTATGTGAATTATTTCTCAATAAAACTGGGTGGAAAACTCCATATTAAATGTACAGATGATAAATTACAGTCAACACAAATTATTAATCAACTTAACAAAAAATAAAATTAAATGAAATTAAAAGGATGATCAGGTGGTCACCAGGTATTTTTAAGTTTATTAATCTGTTTAGAGATTAAATCCTAGGGGCGCCTGGGTGGCGCGGTCGTTGGGCATTCGCCTTCAGCTCAGATCATGATCCCAGAGTTCTGGGTTCGAGCCCTGCATCAGGCTCCCTGCTCCTCTGGGAGCCTGCTTCTTCCTCTCCCACTCCCCTTGCTTGTGTTCCCTCTCTCGCTGCCTCTCTCTCTGTCAAATAAATAAATAAATAAAATCTTTAAAAAAAAAAAGATTAAATCCTAATTCTGAGAGTCCTTTTCCTCCAATTGAGTAGGTCCTTTCACAGAGAAGCCAGACACATTGAGCTCTGAGTAAACAAGAGGGACTTATTATTTTTTTTAAAGATTTTATTTATTTATTTGACACACACAGCGAGAGCATGCATTCAGGCACAGGGAGAGGGAGGGGCAGGCTCCCTGTGGACCCTGGGATCATGACCTGAGCTGAAGGCAGATGCTTAACTGAGCCACCCAGGCACCCAACAAAAGACATTTAAATATAATTATGGGAAAGAAGAACAATATGTTAGAAAACATAAATGCCAACTTTGAAAAATGAATTAAAGATGAAAAATTTTCAAAAATAAGAAAGATGAATCTCATTCTTTTTTTAAAAAGTATGGAACACTTTAAAATAAATGAACTATCAATTGCTAAAAATAAAAAAATAAAATAAAATAAAATAAAATAAAATAAAATAAAATAAAATAAAATAAATGCACCCTCACAACCAGCCTCAGTACAGTAGAAGGAAGAGGCTCTTCCTAGCTCAGGATATAGCATTCCAGGTTGGGTACAGCATTGTTGGGGTGGGAGAGGAGGGCACTGTGGGGTAAGGGACGAGGCAGCAAGGCCACCAGTGGGACTCACTGTAGAGCAGACAGAAAGTTCACCTTACTGATGAGGGAAACAAAGGCATAAGAAATGTAGCTTAACTTAAATCTCCTTACAGCTTGCAGCCCACTGACAGATACCTGAAACATGTGGAGCATGACCTTTCTCAGGGAACTCAGGCTGCCTTAGTGCCTTAATGTTTGTTTTATTAAAGACTAGAAGTAACCTTATCTTAAAAATAGCTAGCCCCTCAAGGTCCTGAAAACCTTTCTTCCAAATTCCTTAGAGACTTACACTATCCTTAACCTCCACTAATTAAAAAAATACATATAATCAGTCACTCCTCACAATCGCAGTGCAGCTCTTTCTGCCCATGGGTCCTGTCCCTGTGCTATAATAAAATCACCTTTTTGCACCAAAAATGTCTCAAGAATTCTTTCTTAGCCATTCACTCATGTACCCAGAAACTTTCAAATTTTATCATTACCATCTTGAAGAGATGGCCATGGGGCTTTCATTTTGATGAGTCTGAAAGAGAGAGTGACCAGGCTTAGGTAACTTTTTTTAAAAGATTTTATTTATTTATTTGACAGAGATAGAGACAGCCAGCGAGAGAGGGAACACAAGCAGGGGGAGTGGGAGAGGAAGAAGCAGGCTCATAGCAGAGGAGCCCGATGTGGGGCTCAATCCCATAACGCCGGGATCACGCCCTGAGCCGAAGGCAGACGCTTAACCGCTGTGCCACCCAGGCGCCCCTAGGCTTAGGTAATTTTAAATATGGGTTTTATTAATATTTAGGTACAGCAAGATCAGTGTCATTGGAAAGATAATTTGTTACACTCACCGACCCCAAGAAAAGAGGGCCCATCACCATACTACACAAAGTCACACAGGGAAGTACCAGGGTTGGTCAAGAGACACAGGGAATGGAGGGAAATGGGAACAAGAGCCTTTACTGTGGTTTCCATTGGAAGGAGCAGGCAAGGCAGGGTGAACAGACATTAGATTGGCTGGCTGGAATAATTTCAGCAGGCAGTGGTACATAGGGGCTGTCCCTAGATGTCTGGTACCTGGTCTTGGGGTAATTAGGACCTGTGGATTGTGGCTCAGAGTGTGAGAGCCTAATAGAAAAAGGTGGTTATGGGTGTGAGCTTAGGATTGGCTTCTTTGCTTTAGAATGCCTTTGCAGAGTGAGTTGTTTACTATCTTTGCTTGATCCGGGAGGGGCAGTATGCTGTTAATAGGCTCTCAGACTGCTTGGCAATTAAAATATGTGGCTGAGGTTGGAGCTCCAGCATTCGTGTGTAGGCAGGCTTTCCAATTTAGCCAATAGGTGTGGGCCCTTTTCCTCAGTGGTTGGTTTCATCAGAGACAGTCTTTGGATTATAGGGCTTGTTTCACCCAAACTAGAAAACACATAGGCCTCAGTATTTGCCATGTCTGGTTAAAATAATGGCTTACTTGGAAGGCTGGGCCTCCAGAAAGCAAACCAATGAAAGCATCCAGACCAATAATAATGAGACCAATAGTCGACAGAAGAGTGTTCAGCAGCACTTGACAGTTTTTGTTTTGCCTTGATTTTGTGAGGTGGAAGTTTATGCTCAAATGAGTTCCATATTAGATGAGCAGCTACCTGGGTCATGGGACACTCTACGGTCAATAATCCAGGGTAATAATATGCATTCTCCATCTGGTCTTTAGCCTTTATGGAACAGAAGCAAGATCAAACATGTATAAAGAGAAAGGAAGACAAAGAATCTCATATATCCTGAGTCTTTATATATAAGGATGTGAGACATATCCTGCTTTACACATAGGGAAAAGATGAGGTAAAAATTTTTGTAGTTGGTACTCAATGCAAGTCCTTCAAGGTATCTTGGATTAAGAGAGATTAAAGCCTGGGGTAAGGTGGAGTTCTTTTTAGGGGTATCAATGCTAAAATGACTGAATGTCTAAAGTTTGGCTAATCGTGTTGATCTTTGGAAAGCAACAACATCGCACTAAGCTCCATTATTTTGATGGTTGGCTGTGGAACCTGTATAGTCTATCGACTCCCACTGCTGTTCACTAAATTAATCCCAAGTAGCCAAGTGGTCTAGGGCAAGGGTGACCTCCTCTAGCATTATGGCATCTGGCAAAGAATTGAAGACAAAGGAGGCCATCCCCTTCTATACATGAAATATGCCAAAGACCTTAGGTTTGGCTCCATTATGTATTTCTTCTATTTTATACTTAGTTACTTTCTTAAGATTATAGAGGGTACAGTGTACAAATTTAGCGGTATCCCCAGGTAGAACTATAATTTGAGCCTCAGCATTCATTAAGTCTATGACACTGTCAGTTGAGTGCATTTTAGCAAATGCAAGAATTACTTAGAGGCTCTGCTATAGACACAAAAGTCAATCAGCACCCTTTTGTATTTTTCTGTTATTCAAATTATTTTAGTATATAAACTTTGTTATATGTAATTATTATTTGTTATACATAAATTTTAGTATAAAACTTTTAATATAAAAATTTTGAATTTCCAATGGGTCATATTGTAGACTTTTGTTCTTACATTTATTTATTTGTTTGCTTATTCATTTATTATAAAATTTATTTATTTACCTTTATTTTCTCCTGTATTCAGGTATTTGCTTTGTATTGTTTTGTTTTCCTTTTCTCTTTTTTTGTTTCTTGCTTTTAGTTTTTGTTTTAGGCTTTTAGTCATCTGAACCATGGTTTTTAGTTTTTGTCTTCTGCTAGTAAATCAGTATGGGCCTTGTAGATGGTTATAGGGAGAAAGGGAGGGCAAGGGTCCTGGAGGCCTTCCTCTTAGTCAACAACCTCTCACTTCAAGGGACATGGATTTGTACTTCGTACTATAGCAGCCCTAATCCCTCACCAATCCAAACCACCAGTACCTTTTCACTTTTTTTTTTTTTTTGGTCTCCTATCTGTCCCCAGTTGTTGTTTATCCTTTAAGTGTTTACTGGATAAACTGCCAGTAATGCCTAGTGGCCTTGTTCATGAGCGGAGGCCTCCCTCTCTAGGGTGTCCCCATTACCTTTTAATGGATCTAGATCCACTTCCAAGGAGAGTGACAGTGGCCTTCTTAGTATTTTTGAGGCTCTGTGTTTTGAGCATAAGGCCCTTGGTATGCTGGTAAGCAGTTGTCCACGGACATGATCCCAACATTTTACATCCCTGAATCAATTGCATAACTTCCTCAGGGGCCTTACGTAGGGCAAGGATAAAGTGTTCCCTCTGTTTTCTTTTTTTTTTTTTTCATATTAAGCATTGTGCCATCTGTCTCCAAGAATGTGATCCTTCACATCCCCCTGGTCAGGGGACAAACTGCAGCAACTGCAAGGTAAGCAACCACACAGAATTTAAGTCCCAAACAATACCTTTTTCAGGATGCCATGGTTTCTGAGATAGATGCCCTCACACTGATCCTATGGGTAGCTCACAACTCACAAGTACCCCTGAAGAGCAAGCACTCTCTCTTTACTTGGGTGGGAATGCATGGGAAAATAGCCACTCAGTTGCCCTACCATATATTACTGCTGACTGCTTGACTGATCAGGCCCTTTTCCTGGCACTTGGAGGGAAGTCACACCTTGCTCCCTTTGGAGGAGCCTTTGGTAACCCCAATTAGTCAATATAAAAAGGGGTGTCTCTCGGGCATCACCCCAGAATCTAGGTGAGTAGCTCAGCTCAGCTCGGAATTCAAGGAAGACTCAGCTTTTGAATTCTGAATTTAGACAGCACCCCTCAAATGCAACAAATAGCACTTTCAGCCACAACACAAATGCACACCAGCAGGCAGGGGACCTTCCCAGGCTGGCGCTGCCATCTAGTGAAACCAGTTAGCAAGGCAAGAATAGTCTAGTGCTATGTCATTGCAGTTTGAGGCCAAACCTCCCTGCTCATTGCAGCAATTGTTTTAAATACAGGTTTTATTATTATTTAGGTATGACAAGACCAACAGATCAGGAAATGACTGCCATTGAAAAGAGAATTTGTTGTACCCACAGCTCCCAAGGGAAGGGGCACACCACACATGGGAAGGCCACATGAGTAAGCACAGGGTCAATCAGAAGACACTGGGGAGAGGGGAGGTGTGGGCAAGAACCTTTATTGTGTGCCACGTTTCTATGTATCTTTTATCTGTCATTGGGTTTAGAACCCACCCAGATAATCCAGGATTATCTCCTTATTTCAAGATAATTTCATCAGTGAGGCACCTGGGTGGTTCAGTCGGTTGAGTGTCCCACTCTTGATTTTGGCTCAGGGCATGATCTCAGGGTCCTGGAATCAAGCGTCGGGCTCTGCGCTCAGCAGGGAGTCTGTGAGGACTCTAACTCTCCCTCTGCCCCTGCCCCTGCTCATGTGTGCTCTCTCTCTTTCTCAAATAAATAAATAAATCTTAAAAAAATTAATTACATCTGCAAAAACTCTTTTTCTAAAGAAGGTAACACAGGTTCCAGGGATTTGACATGGATTTTTTTTTTTCTTTTGCAGGGGGATTCCATTCAATTCACTACAACTGCCTTTTAATTATATCACGAATCTGACCAAATCTCTACTGCCACTTCCTTGGTCCCAGATACCATCCCCTAGACAAGAGCAAAGCCTCTAGACTTATCTCTCTGCTTCCACTCTTGCCCATGAAGGAGTTCAAAACAACCTCCCACCCCACAAAATACTCCACTTTGACAGGAAGCTTATTTAGAGCTAAAGAAAATCAAAATCCATCAGACTCAGGAAAAGCTCTTTAGCATCTTTTAAACAGCCTAAAAGAAATACAAATTTCGGGGCGCCTGGTGGCACAGTGGTTAAGCGTCTGCCTTCGGCTCAGGGCGTGATCCCGGCGTTATGGGATCGAGCCCCACATCAGGCTCTTCCGCTATGAGCCTGCTTCTTCCTCTCCCACTCCCCCTTTGTGTTCCCTCTCTTGCTGGCTGTCTCTATCTTGTCGAATAAATAAATAAAATCTTTAAAAATAAATAAATAAATAAATAACTAAAAAATTAAAAAAAAAGAAATACAAATTTCCCCCTATGTGGGAAAGCCTGCTGTTATAAAGGAAATTTACACTGGAAAGAAATAAATATACATGTTACCAGGAAGAAAGCTATTACCAGAGATAACCTTTTTTTTTTTTTTTTCTGAGCCTAAGAAACTAATCTGCAGTGCAGGGCAACATTTGTTTGTGGAACATTTCCTCCTCTCACGTTCCTATGAATTGCCTTCCTGTTCTGCAGCCCTAGACCTCTACCCCTTTCTTAGCTCAGGATGGTATAGAAGCCTCAATTGTTGGCTGCCTTTTGAGTCTTATATCTTTATGGGGCTCCCCTACATGTACATAATTTTGTTTTTTCTCCTGTTATTCTGTCTTAGGTCATTTTAATTGTTAGACTAGTCACAAAACCTAGAAGCTTAGATGTAAAAGTTTTTCTTCCCCTACATTCCCTAACAATGTATTCTCCAAAATACAGCCAAGATTATTCTTTTAAAATCTAAGTCAAATCATATCACTACTCAGCTGAGAAGCTGCATGGGCTTCCCTCACATGTAAAATAAAATGTAAAGCCCTTGTGCTTGCATGTAATTTGGTTTCTGGATCCCTCTTCAACTTTTACTTTCTCCAGCTTTTCCCCCCACTCCTTAGCTTGCTGGCTATTCTCTCAAGCAAGCCAAGAAGCTCCAAGGCTTTCACATTTGCCCACCCCAGCGGCACCCCTCTTCTCCAAAATGTATCCCTGGCTTGTTCTTTCACCTCATCCTGGCTTCTACTCACTTCGGTCCCATTTCTTCATAGAAGCCTCCACTGAATACCTTATCTTGCTCTAATTCTATATCTTGTAACTCATTCTCAGCACTGTTGTAAATGATGTTTGCACATGTGTTCAGTGTCTATGTTCCCTAAAGACAAGAGCTTCTCTGTTCCATGATAGTACCTCAAACAGTGCCTGGCACACAGGAGACACTTAAGGAATACTTTTTGTTTGAAGGAATGAATGAATCTGTAGAAGGTTTTCCTAATTAGGGTCATCTTACCATTTGCCAAATTATACACAGTGGCTGCCCCATTTCTGAACTAAAGGCCACATAAAAGCACTATCTGTATTTAAGGGAATAATGAACACATTAAAAATAATTTTATTGAGGTATAATTTTATTGTTTTTAATTTATGTTTTAACCAATAGAAACCAGGCTTTTGTTGAAAGAACTGTGGCATGAGAATTACATAGTTTATTGCTTAGAAAATGTTCAGTTAGGGGCGCCTGGGTGGCATAGCGGTTAAACGTCTGCCTTCGGCTCAGGGCGTGATCCCAGTGCTGTGGGATCGAGCCCCACATCAGGCTCCTCTGCTATGAGCCTGCTTCTTCCTCTCCCACTCCCCCTGCTTGTGTTCCCTCTCTCGCTGGCTGTCTCTATCTCTGTCGAAAAAATAAATAAAATCTTTAAAAAAAAAAGAAAAGAAAATGTTCAGTTAATACTGTCATTATTCTCACAAAGACAAGGAAGAAACAACCATAAGGATAATTCCTTTAAAATCCTGCTTTCCAAGGATATGGGAAATGTCCATTTCTGACAATTGGTTTGAGTTCTCTATAATGACCAAACCTGTTGAATTATTATTAATTTACTGAGTATTTATTGAGTTTGTAGGTACTAGGTTGAGAAAGAAAAGAAGTGTGTATCCTATATAAACAGTCACGTAAACAATATACAAACTAAATAAAGAAATGAACACATAAGAGAAAGTTAAGTGATATTGCTGTACAGTTGAGAGAGGCAGCTAGAGACGAGCTGCTCAGAATCAGGTCAGAAGTACTCAGTGTCATGTAATGAAGGGCTCAGTGGCCCACCGTAGACCCAGACCCTTCCCGCCATGCTCCTCTACCAGAGTACTGCATCCTGGTGCACGATTCTCCAGCTATTGGCTGAGAATAGGCATAGTTCTTAGAATAACAAGGTACTTTCATATGATGACTCTTTCATCACCTACTGCTTAGACTCCCTTGCCAGCTTCCCCACCGACTGGACTGGCCTCCCAATGTGCTTTTCTAAGCAATGCCTGAGTTTAACATCTGCCTGGACAAGGCCTGGGCTCTCTGACCACATGTGCTAGGATTGGCCTCTGCAGTTGCATGGGTTTCCCTGGCTGCTCTCTGCCCCTACCTGGCTCTGTCCTCCTTCTCCCAGGCCCCTCCACCTCTTTCACTCATCATGTTATTGGCCCTGAGCAGAGCCAAACTCTCTCTTGGTCCTGAGCCCAGCCAGTTTCATGTGTTCCGCAAGAGGTAGCCAAGAACTGGAAGTCCCTTCTTTCTGTGTAACTCAGACACACACCTGCAGGCAGACTGTAGGCAGGCAAATGCCCCAGGGCATCTGTCTGCTCTGGAAGCTCCTATTCACAGCATAGATTGGTGGACAGGGTGGATAGCTGAGTGAATTGGGGCAGGCATAGACACAGGCTTTCCACTTTTTCACTTCCCTTTCATTTCTCAAAACTCTCCTCTGAAATGTCACTTGCTAAGGCCTCTCATGACCATCATGTGCCCAAATCTATCTACCGCTTTTCAGTCCTGGTTTTTTTTTTCTTTTTCTTTCCTTGCTTAGTTTCCTGTGGCTGCCATAAACTGAGTGGCTTAAAACAACAGTTTTTTTTCCCCACCACTTTTAGAAAATCTTGTATTCATATGATTGTGTATATTGTGATCCATGAACCACACTGTGGTTAACACATTGTTTGTATAAAATTACACTGAACTTTCTAAAAAATGCAATGAATAAGCATTCTTAGAAACATTTTTTATACATACATGTGCCATTACAGAGTATTTTAAATGCAGTACCTTCTGTTAAACACATTCATTCATTGAAATGGCATTATTCTTTTTTTCCTTAGGTTTTTATTTAAATTCCAGTAAGTTAACGTACAATGTAACATTAGTTTCAGGTGTAAGATCTAGTGATTTATCACTTACATACAACACCTGCTGCTCATCACAACCCCTCCCCTCCTTAACCTGTCACCCATTTGACCCTCCCTCCCCAGCCTCCCCTCCAGCAACCCTCAGTTTGTTCTCTATAGCTAAGAGTCTGTTTCCTGGTTTGGCTGTATTTTTTTTCCATATGTTCATCTGTTGTTTCTTAAATTCCACATATGAGTGAAATCATACAGTATTTGTTTATCTCTGACTGACTTATTTTGCTTAGCATAATACACTTCAGCTCCAACATCCTTGCAAAAGGCAAGATTTCATTCTTTTTTTGATGGCTGAGTAATATTCCAGTGTGTGTGTGTGTGTGTTCTTTATCCAGTCATCAGTCAATGGACATTTGTGCTCTTTCCATAATTTGGCTATTGTTGATGAAGTTGCTATAAACATCAAGGTTCATGTACCCTCTTTGAACAGTATTTTTGCATCCTTTGAGAAAATACCTAGTAGTATAATTGTTGGATTGTAGGATAGTTCTATTTTTAACTTTTTGAGGAAATTTCATATTGTAAAACAACAGAAATTTATTTCTTCACAGTTCATGAAGCCCAGAGTCTAAAATCAAGGTATCAGTGAGATTGGTTCCTGTCAGGGACTCTGAAGGAGAACCTATCCCATGCTTCTCTCCTAGCTTCTGGTGGTTGTCAGCAATTCTTGGCTCTCCTTGGCTTGTGGAGGCATCTCTCTAATCTCTGCTTCTGAGTTTCTTTATCTCTTCTCCTCTCCTCATGGGGACACCAGTCATTGGGTTTAGGGTCTACTTTAATTCAATATGATCTCATCTCAATTCTTAACCAATTATATCTGCAAAGATCCTATTTCCAAATAAGGTCACATTCTGAGGTTCTGGGTGGACATGAATTTAGGGGGCACACAATTCAACCACTACACCTACCTAGTAGCATGTAACAAACTTTCCCCACTTCTTCCCCCTCATCTTTCTGGCCAATCCTCCCAGTATATATTTAATCTATAAGAAATATTTTTAAAAATCACACATACAGTTTCTCCTGAAAAATCTCAGAGCATAGATTTCTCACAGCTTCTCCCTTTAGATGAGGGGAACTTGTCTAATCGTATGAGCATCTGAGTTTGTGATTCCATCATACGTAAAAGACTCTCTGTAGTTAGTATAAGATGAACTGAAATAGCAGTAACAACACAATAAAATCTCTATCATGCTGGGAAAATCTATATATTGATTTCATTAATCTATCAGATAATGCCTAAAAAATGAATGTCCTCTATAGGGTAGGAATTATGGTTGGCACCAGATAAACCATTTTCAGCAAATATAGATATAACTGCCTTTATGGAGTTTATTGTCTAGTGGGGAGGAAAGATACGAATTACACAAATAAATGAAAAATATACTTACAATAAATCTTATAAATGAGAGGTCCATGGTGTTGAGAAGATAGAATGGGAGAGATTTTAATTAATCTGAATTGTTAGGAAAGGCCAAGATATGAAGGATGCAGGATTTAACTAGATAAGGAAAAGAAGCAATCCATGAAAATGAAACTGTGTGCAAAGGTCCTGCAGCTGGAGGGAATATGATATGCAACAAGACTAAAAGAAGAACAGTATAGTTGAAGTAGGAGGGAAATGTGGAAGAAATTGAGGGAGAGAAGCAGCAGCCAGATCATGCAGAACCCTGTTAGTCATACCAAGGTGTTTATATTTATCCTAAGAACAATGGGAAGCTATTACCATGTTTGAAGAAAGAATATTTTTAGATTTGTCTTATTAAAGAGATTACCCTGTATGCAATTTTCAGAGCAGATTTAAGAAGTATGAGGGTAGAAGAGGGTAGGCAAATTAGGAAGCTTCTGCTAAAATCTAAATGAGAAATAATGGTATTTTGGAATAGGGTAGTCTGATAGAGATGGACAAATATGAATAGATTTGAGAGAAGCTTTGGAGGTAAAATCTACAGAAATTGGTGATGGATTACAAATGGGGAGCCAAGGAGAGGAAGGCATGGGTAACTCCTCAGTCTAGGAAGTGTGTAATAGGTGCTATTCACTGAGGTGAGGAACAAACACTGGTCTGGGGAGGCAGGGGAGGGCGTGTAAGCATGTGCTTGCTTTAGGACTTGTTGAACTTGAGGTGCCATCAAAACACTGAAGAAGAGATACTGAAGTAAGAGAAGGTGATTTGAGTCTAGAGCTCAGAGAAGTTTGGGTTAGCTTCTTAATTCAGCATCTGTTCATAAGTTCTGGCTATCACTATGATTTTCCAATGATATCTTTAATGTGGTCATAACTGAGATGATAAAAACTTATATGATTAAATGTGTTAACACATTTTAAGTATTTAAAACAGTGCCCAGCATATATTAAGGGCTTAATAAAAATTAGGAAGAAAATAAAGGAGATTGTATCTCTGAAAACCCTTTTTATTTGTGTCAGTACAAGAAATTATTATGTATTCACAGTCTGACCCAGCTTTGGAAACTTCACAGAAAAGGGATAAGTATCTGAACCCATTATTTAGAAAATCTTATTTTGCTTTCTAGATAGAAATTTAACATTTCTAAAAATAGCCCTTCATTCTGTTATCAGTAAAAGGACTGAATAAAGAGACAAGAGACCTAGCTCTAATTTTTAGTCCAAACCTCCTTACTTGTGTGACCTCCTTTAGGTTTCATGAATGAATTGTATAAGATGACCCATTTCAGTTTTAAAAGTCCTTAACTTATTTCTAAACACTGCAGTAAAAGATAGGCTTTTACCACTCAGACGGCAGAGCCCTCAGGAAAGCCACAGAAAAGCTGGACTCTGACAAAGAAACTGGCGGGCGTGCTCCATCACTACATCCCCAATTGTGATGATGATACAGAGATGGCACGACTATCTGATTACCAGGCATTTTAGACCTTGTATGTCAAAGGTCAGTGATTTCCCCACTTCCTCCTCTTGAGACTGACAGAGGAAGATGAGAAACACAAATACAGCAGGGTTCAGAACTCTGGCGCCTACAGACACATCAGTTTAGGGAGCGAGGATGTGGGTGTACTGAGGCACCACTTTGGGCTCCTAAACCCTTGGGACACTTGAGCCCTAGGAAATGGGTGAGGCAGCAGCAAACAGCTGAAAGCAGACCTAATGAAGATCATCTTTACCAGACGACCCTTTCCAAGAGGAAGCAAACACTTACGAGGCTACCTGGGGACACCGACTGCTCACAGTGACTTACTGACTACTGTATTTCAGAGTAAGACTGCAGATCACAAAATTAAGGGGAAAGGAAATGTCTGCTGGTGGAGGAGATGAGTTGAAATCCTAGCCCTGCCACTAACTCTGTGGCCCTAGCCAAGTCACTTTCTGAGCCTTACCTCCTTCATCTATAAAATTTTCATTACTCACCTGATTCACTCACAAGACTGTTATAAAAATAACAACATTGTAGGTGATAGAGCAAAGCACAGTACCTAGCACACAGTGAGGACTAATTTCTAGCGAACATCTTAGATTATCTCCAAAGTGACATAAAATTTGCCTTATGGTATTCAATAAGAAACTTAACTGTTTGAGATGTTCATAAGGATACATTCTTTTCTTGATCTTTATTCCCATGGAGTGATCCTTTCACAGAATTCTGTTGGGATAAAGGAAATAAAGGAAAAAGAGAGAGACAAAGAGAGACAGGCTCTGAACCAATAAACCCCAAACACTGGAGAGCCTGAAAAGATTTAGTGGAACATTTTTTGGAGTGTTCTGCCTGTGTTTTCGACCATGTAGAGTCCCAGAAATGTTTTCTGGATCATGGGTCTTTTGAAATGTATTTGTAGAGAACTTTTTGGCATAAACAGAGCTATTCTGAGAGTTTGCCAAATCATGGACTCTTCCCAGGGTCCCAAGAGATCCAGGAAAATGGATCTAATGGGTAAAAAGGTGGTTTTGTCAATGGTATAAACTTTGAAGATGTAACAACTTTTCACACTGATACACAGGAAAAAAATGTGTTTTCAAAGTCATTATCTTTTTATTTTTCCTTTAACCTTTATTAAGTTCTTACTATGTGCTAGGTACTATTTTAAGTACTATAAATGTGTTATTGTATACGTCAAGTGAGTTTAATTATATTAGTTTCCATTACTACATTTTGTCTCCTATTATTATTAGAGGTAAAGGGCAAGATATTCCTACTTTCCTCATGTCCTCTGGTGGTTGATTTGACAGAGAACATCCATCAAACTCCCTGTGTCTCGCTTGTCAACCACACAGCCATTGCAATAGTTTAGGGGAAGATCCATAGAGCTCTGCCCGCTTTTGTCAGACCCCCACCACCTCCCCAGCACCCACAGCCTCACTGCTACAATCTGTGAAACAAGCATCAAGGCTAATCTCCTGATGACCCGTCCCAGTTAGGCTGCAAAACAGATGCCATTGGATCACTTCTCACTGCCTCTTGCCCAGACAACCCTGGCACTCCCTAGTCTGGCCCAATGCCCTCTGTAGCTTGTTGCCACCCATCAGAAAAATACTATCTAATCTTAAAATCTTCCTGAACTTTACCTTTATTTTCTTGGTCTAACTCCATGGTTTTCATCCATGGCTGCACATTAGAACTGCCTGAATGTGTAGAAAAAAATTAAATTTAAAAATCCATCTCCTCTCCCCCAATAGTTAAGTCAGAATTTGGGTGGATGGGCACTTTTAAGTTCAAACAAGAAGGGGTTTATTAAAGGCTACTGGTAGTGTACAGGATTTCTGAGAGAGTCGGAACACCAGGTAGATTAGCTGGACAGCCAAGAATAAAACTCAACCCTCCTTCCTGGGAGCTGCCCTGGAGGTGGGGATGCCTCCATTACCACCTTCACCAGAAAATTGAATCTGCTCACTGCTAGCTCCCCCGTAGACCACACTACCAGGAAAGTATTTTTTTTTCTTTTACTCTTTTACTTCCCCTATACAGTAAAATTGACGTTTTAAATTGGTGTACATCTATATGAGTTTTAACACACATACACAAAACTGTTCCATCACCCCAAATAACTCAGGGGCCCCTCTTTAGTCACACCGTCCTCCCACTGTCACCTAACTTGTCCCCATGACTATAATTTTGCCTTTGGGGCAATGTGATATGAATGAAATCATACAGACTGCCTTTTTTCACTCAACATAATGCCCTTGAGATCAATCCAGGTGCTTGTGTATCCACAGCCTACTCCTTTTTATTATTGAATAGTGTTCCATTGTATGAATATTAAATTATCCATTTGTTTGTTGAAAGACATTCAGATTATTTCTAGTCTTTGATTATCAGCAATGGAACTGCTATAAGCACTCATGTCTGGGTTTTAGTGTGAAAAAATTATTTTTCTTGGGTCAATACCTGAGAGTGTGATGATGGGCATTAAGGAGGGCACATGATATAATGAACACTGGGTATTATATAAGACTAATGAATCACTGACCTCTACTTCTACCTCTGAAACCATCATGTGTTAATTAATTGAATTTAAATTAAAAATGGAACAAAATTATTATCAACTTCAAGGAAGATAAAAATACAATGCCTTTGAATAATTATAACCTATCTTATATTCTAAAGAAAAAGAACTATATGCAAATTCACTTTATAGGGATGGGAATAATTTTCATGGAATAATGTAACCATGTAAGTTTATTTTATAGTGAAGTAGTTTATAATATACTTGATATAAAGTTTTATATATTAAAATTAATTAATTAATTAATTAAATATTAAAACAAAACAAAACAAAGGAGACTCCTATTTGGAAAATTCATGTGAGTGGAAATTAACCATAAATGGAGTGCCCTCGGACAAGGGTTCACATACAAAAATGTATGCATAAATATTCAAAAATATTCACCTACACACACACATAATCTCATGCACTCACAAATAGCAGTTTAGCCTCTTTGGTAAATAATATATTTTGTCACCATGTAAAATATATGTTGTATTTATCTTCTGTAACATGTGTTTTAGCTTTTAAATTTTTAAAATAAAAAACAAAAATGTTTAACCCCATACGGATTCTTATAGAAACAAGTTGGTAGTTTCAGTATTTAAAAATAGGTCATCCACAATGCAGAAATGACTGAACACAAAACAAAATAGAAAAGAACTAAAAATGCATGCATTCATGTAATACATTTATACTTTTAGGACATAATTTGATAGAATTTTAATCATGTTGAATTTTTTCAAAACCCTAAACTGACATTATAGCAAATTACAAGATTAACTGCCTATGAACATGCTGTGTGTGGATAAGGACTCCATAACTGAACCGATGCTATCACTTTCATGTGTTTCTATATGGAGTCATATTTTATAAACTTGGCCCATCTTGGAAATCTGCATTTACTCCATAACTCGGGGAGATTATTCATGGATGTAACCACAGTTATGTCTATAGTATTTACGTTTTAGAGAAATGAAGGTAAAGGTAAAGTAGTCTGAACATTTGCACCCTTCTGGCTTCTGAGTATTCTTTTCTTGCTAAGTTGTTAAAGTGTTAAGAATTTGGTACCATTCTAATAACCTATTCCTGTCTTCATCCATTCAACGAATATTTATCAAAGACCTACCATGTACCTGTTCTGAAAGTTTAGGGTGTATCAGTGAAGATAACTAGAAAAGATTTCTGTCCTTATGGAAATTTTTATTAAAGAGAGACACATAATAAGAGTGTATTATTTTCCCAATGTTGCATAACAAATTATAATAAACTTGGCAGTTTAAGAAAACACACATGTGTTATTTCACCATTTGTGTAGGTCAGGAGTCAGTGCACAGTCTGCCTTTTAGGAACTTTCAATCTCACTACAGAAAAGAGTCTTATGAAAGTTCATTAGATACTAAAATCTCTTTAAACAACAGCAACTTAAAAACTAGGTACATCAATTTAAGACCATTCAATTTTAGTTATTTTTTTTAAAGATTTTATTTGTTTATTTGACAGAGGAGAGACAGCCAGGGAGAGAGGGAACACAAGCAGGGGGAGTGGGAGAGGAAGAAGCAGGCTCCCAGCAGAGGAGCCTGATGTGGGGCTTGATCCCAGGACCCTGGGATCACTCCCTGAGCCGAAGGCAGACGCTTAACGACTGAGCCACCCAGGAGCCCCTCAATTTTAGTTTAGGGATGAAAAGACCATCATTATGATTTCAAATGTACTTCTTAGGGTCTGACTGTAATCACTGTCTTTACAGTAACTTACTAGGACTGATATTTGTGGTGATGACCTTTAATCATGTGAAAAAGTTAGAAACTCCTCACTGTCATCTGTACAAAAGTCGCAAACATATATTTTAAATTGATATCTATTCAAAACAGCTAGAAAGTATTCATATTTTGGTGTTTAAAGGCATAGGCCCTCACCCATTAAAATTAAAATTGACCTTCAGAAATGGCTAATTCCCTAATGTTGACTATTCAAAATTTGACTACACTTTGTAGTTGAAGAGGAAAGGCTGTGAAAGATTTCTTGGGGGATGATCAGAGGGGACTTTTCTCCAATCTGAACAAGTTTAGCTTGTAACACCTTGTCCCAATTTCTGGTGGATATGTGTAGGTTCAAGGCACTACTTTCCCGTTTCTCCTTAAATTATTTCTCACTCTTTTTTTTTTTGAAGTCAAGTAGCAGCATGATTCATACAATTACTTCCTCCTCTCACAAAGTCTTAGAAAAGGCCTTCCAAATAAGAATAACAACAACAAAATGATTACTATGGTTATTTATAGCAGGCAAGGATTAGTTCATTGAATTGCAAAATTCCTCTTTCTGCTTTTAATTCTGTATTTTTCTTCTAAAATGGAAAGAGTTGGGTGGGATTTATGTAAGCATTTAGGTTCTGGTTCATGTCCACCCCCAATAACTCATTCCTTGTGACCTAAAGAGCAGAGTTTCATCCAGCACAGTTATGAGTGGCAACTTTAATTAGGATGTAGACATTCTAGCATTCACAAAATATTCCCTTTCTAATTGTTGAAAGTGAATAATTATCATAAGTTAGACTACAAAAGAGAAAAAGATAAATTAATAGTAAAAGGACTGTTGGAGCTCAGAGATGTTACTCTAGGATTAAAGGAAAGTCTAAACTCAGTGAGCCTCACTTTGCTCATCTGTAAAATGATAATTAAAAATATATATTTTGCCTACCTTATAGGCTTGTTTTAAGGATGAAATAAACAGTATTTTGTAAGCTTGCTTAGTCATAAGAACTACCTGAACTGCTTATTTAAAAAAATAATAACAATTTACCCAGATTCCTATGTTTTCCAGAGAACTGAGAAATTCTTATCTCTAGATAGATTTGGAAAACAACAAGATAATAGGAAATGTAATTTGCCAGCTTGAGAAGCTTACAGAAATATAAGTTGCTTGCTTTACTGAACTGTACAAAAAATTCTTTTAAAATTTATTTTACATTTGTCCTTTATCTGCTCAGAGTAAAGATTGTTTTGCTATTGTTACTGTTGTCGCTTTTGTTGCTTAAGACCTAGGTTCTAGTCTCAACCCTGCTGCTAACTAGTTGGGTAATTTGGGTGATTTGTTTCATTGCTCTGGGTCTCACTTTCTTATCTACAAAGTGACTAGGTGGTATCTATGTCTGATATTCTATTTTCCCTTGATAAATTTCTTTCCAACTCCTAGATTCTAAGTGCCTAGTATTGTGAAGTATTTGATTATTCCAGAGTTTAACATACCATCATTATTAAGAAGTTGTCTTAATCCTTCAGACATGTACACACTTTTGCAAAGGAGAGTTCCAGATGGCTAACAGACACATGAGAAAATGCTCAATATCACTCATTATCAGGGAAATACAAATCAAAACCATGATGAGATACCACCTCACACCTGTCAGCATGGCTAAAATTAACAACACAAGAAACAACAGGTATTGGTGAGGATGTGGAGAAAGGGGGACCCTCTTACACTGTTGGTGAGAATGCAAACTAGTGCAGCCAATCTGGAGAACGGTATGGCGGTCCTTCAAAAAGTTAAAAATAGAACTACCCTACGATCCAGCAATTGCACTTCTAGGTATTTACCCAAAGGATACAAAAATACAGATTCAAAAGGCTGCATGAACCCCAATGTTTATGGCACATTATCAACAATAGCCAAACTATGGAGACAGCCCAAATGTCCATCGACTGATGAATGGATCAAGTTGATATCTATCTATCTATCTATATATATGTGTGTGTGTGTGTGTATGTATTTGTGTTTATACACACACATCTCTGTGTGTGTGTGTGTATAATTGAATATTATTCAGCCATCAAAAAGAATGAAATCTTGCCATTTGCACCAACGTGGATGGAGCTAGAGTATATTAGTTAAGTGAGATAAGTCAGTCAGAGAAAAACAAATACCAAATGATCTCACTCATATGTGAAACTTAGGAAAACAGATGAATATAAGAGAAGGGGGGAAGAAAGAGAGGTAAATAAACCTAAGTGACTCTTAACAATGGAGAACAAAATGAGAGTTGATGGAGGGAGAGTGGGTGGGGGGATGGGATAGATGGGTGATGGGTATTAAGGAGGGCATATTTCATGATGAGCACGGGGTGTTGAATGTAAGTGATGAATCTGATGAATTACTGAATTCTACTCCAGAAACCAATATTGCACTGTATGTTAACTAAGTAAAATAGAAAGAAGGAGGAGAAGGAGGAGGAGGAGAATGAGGGAGGAGGAGGAGGAGAAGGAGGAGAAGGAGGAGGAGGAGAAGGAGAAGAAGGAGGAGGAGGAAGAGGAGGGGAAAGAGA
This sequence comes from Ursus arctos, assembly GCF_023065955.2. Taxonomy (NCBI): domain Eukaryota; kingdom Metazoa; phylum Chordata; class Mammalia; order Carnivora; family Ursidae; genus Ursus; species Ursus arctos. Next base: position 72,139,323 of record NW_026622775.1, on the reverse strand, counting down.
AGAAAAGAAGAAGGGGGAGAAAGAAAGAAAGAAAGAAAGAAAGAAAGAAAGAAAGAAAGAAAGAAAGAAAGAAAGAAAGAAAGAAAGAAATAAGGAAGGAAGGAAGGAAGGAAGGAAGGAAGGAAGGAAGGAAGGAAAGAAGGAAGGAAGGAAGGAAGGAAGGAGGTGCCCATTGGGGCTCCTGGGTTCCTTAGTTGGTTAAGCCTCTGACTCTTGATTTTGACTCAGTTCATGATTTTAGGGTCATGGATTGAGCCCCACATCTGGCTCTGTGTTCAGTGTGGAGTCTGCTTGGGATTCTCTCAATCACTCTTCCTCTGCCCCTCCTCCCACTCATTTGGCTCTCAAAATGAATGAATGAATGAATGAATGAATGAATAAATAAATAAATAAATAAAATCTTAAAAAAAAAAAGAAAGTGAGGATTTATTTTTTTCCAAATGGCTGGCTAGTTGTTGTCCCCAAACTATTTATTGAATAAATCATCAGTCCTCCAATGACTTGAAATACTTTTTAAATTATCTATTAAATTCTCTTCTGTTCAAAATTTTTCCAGGTATTCTCACTAGTTTATTTTCTGTATTAATATTTAAGAGAAGCTAGTCTAGAAGCTAAAAAACATTTATCTTGGTATTTTTACTGGGATCATACTAATCATATATAATTTTGAAGAGACCTGACCTCTTTACAATATTGAGGGTTTTTTAATCAAAAACAAATTATATCTTTCCACTTTTCAAATCTTCTTGGATAGTGGGAGCAGAGAGAAATGGAAATGCAAGGAAAAGACAGTAAGATTGAAAAGCTGTAAAAGAAACACTCTGGGAACCTGAGCAGATCTATTGTTTGGAGTTAAAAGGAGAGTAATAAGACTGGGTAGCATAGGAGTCAGGTTGTTGAAGAAACTTGAGTGCCAAGTTAAAGAATGTGGACTTCATTCAGGCTGTTAAAAGGCTTGCTTCAGGAAGATTCTTGTCAGTGGCTGTCAGTGGCTCTCAACCAGGGGTGATTTTGCACCCAGGGCACATTCGACAACTTCTGGAGACTTGTGTGTGTGAGTGGCACTGAGGTGCTACTGGCATCTAGAAATACTGGCCAGCAATGCTGCTAAGCACACTATAATGCAATGAACAGTCTGCCACAACAAGGAATGATCCAATGCAAAATGTCAATAGTGCCGAGGCTGAAAATCCCTTCACTAGAAGGATTAGAAGGCAAACAGATTCCAATCAGGGAAACAATTTAAGAGGCCAGTGCAGACACAGTGGGCTCTGACCTTGTCTTAATGTAGTTCCTATTGGCATCTGCCCTTCCAGCATCTACTATTTAAAAGCAGAATGGTACCAGTGAAGCCTAGACAGTCCTGGTGGACCCCACCCCTGCAAAGGAATTGTTATTAAGTGGTTTGCGTACTTCATACTTAGCTACATGAATTAAGACATTTTGAAACTCCACAGTTAAACGGCCATATGAAATGTGTACTCATAAGATTGAAACTCGTTATCACTTTAATGTGTAAAACACCAGCATCTTACATCTCTTGGTTGTGTGTTTTGAGGAAGTATCTTATTTGTCCCTATGCAGTGTGACAGCCAGGCCTGGCATTCATTGAGCAAGTGTTCAATAAATATTTGTTAATTGAAAAAAAAAAAGACATAGAAAAACCTCAATCCAGAAAATATTTTGAAAAATTCTTACTGTAAAACTTTCTTTCAAAATAAAAGCTTGTTTAGAGTTTAAATGCTCAGAATTACGGAAACCACACTAGGTTAATTTTAGAAATTTGAGTAATTATGGGTGGCTTTTCTGGTCTTGAGAGAAATGAACAGCATTTCCTGCTAAGGGACCACATCCCTGAAAATGTTATACCTCCCACTGTTCAAAGTGGGCTCAGTTTCTGGGCCTCTAGAACAACACTTAACGTAATACACGCAAATAGTAGGCACCAATAAATAAAAGTGAGTGAATACATAGTAAGGGGAAAGTAAACATATAACTATATTATTTTGCATTTAATATGTGCAAACACTCTGACTGACTTCTCCCAACAATGAAATGATGAGGTAAGTGTCATCATTACACATAAGAAAATATGGCCCAGAGGGTAAGTGGGTTGTCCATGGTCACCTCGTTAGTATGTAGAGAACAGGGATATAGGCAATCTGTCACTGGAATCCATCATGTTAAGCAGTAGGTTATAGTGCTACCTGGCCTCTGGCGTGCCGGGCAGAGCTGCACACAAGGAGGTGCCATGCCTCAGATCTCATTGCAGAGCTGCCCAAGGAGTTGCCAAAGAGAGGGACCCATCATTGGACCCTGCTACTCCTCTTACTACTGATACACAACTCCCACTCTTTATCTGATTTGACCTTAACAATGTCCTTGAGGGATAAGTATATAGGATTCCATTTTGTAATCATGGAATTTGAGGCTCAGAGTTGAACCTGCCTGAGGCCCTACATTCAGTGAGGCATAGTACCAGGTCTAGAGTAGCCTGATATTTCTTGTAATATGTCACAGTCTGTATCAGTTATCAATTTATTGCCTTTCAGCTCAAAATTCACCCTTCATCACTTTGTGTAAATGGAGCTGGATCTTGCAAATACATCGCCTTTGCCAGTCGGCACCAGTGTTAATTTTTGTTAGTAGAAAATGCTGGAGAGACGCTGCCAGAGGAAGGGGATTTTTTCTTCTTGGTTCCAGAGTGCTCCTTTCTTGAAGCTCTGGCAGTGCATGGTCTGTCAAATATCCAACTCCTGCAGTGAATGACCCCTTTAGCACCCAGCTCCTGCAGAGTCCAATGACTGGTCCCACTCCTTGGCAACTCCTTGGGAAGCTTTGCAATGAGATCTGAGGCATGGCATCTCCTTGTAAGCAGCTCTCCCTAGCACCCAGGGAGCAGGTTTCCAGCAAGTTCAACCAGCATGTTACCTGAGCAATGTCATGGCTGTGCCCTCTAGGAGGTCTCGATTTCAGCCTTAGGGAGAGTGACTGCTCTTGATATCTGCAATCCTGTATTCTTTAGGCCTCTTTTTCCTCCTCCTTAGTAACCAATTCCCCATAAATTCAATGTCCTGCTTTAGTTAATCACTCTTTATTTTAAACTTTCTCTATTCAAATGACTGTGTGGTCCATCTCCCGGTTGTTGCTTCCCTTCAGAACATCTTGTTAAGAGTAAGACCAGAAAATTACCTGGCACTCCATAACATTAGCGATAGAATCAAGAAGCCAGGAGCCAAGAGAAATTTGCTTTTATCTTCTTTTCTTGGTGTGATTTAAGTTTCAGGGAGTGCAGGAGAAAACGATAGACCATATTGTACTTTTTATAACTGATATCTATGAAATATACAAATATTAATTTTTAATATTCAAAAACAATTCAAAATCCTGTTTATTTCTAAACTTATGCTTCAAATATATTTCTAAGTACAATACCCAGCATCCAATTCTCCAACCATGGGCTATCAATGCTTTCCATTTTTTGTAATCTCAGTATGTCCCTTCTCCCAGGAACAAGTGCATTTGATCACCAGCTCTCATGAGAACAATGCCAACATGCACACAGCAACTTCACATATGTTAAGTCATTAAGTTATCAAAGAAGCTTCTGGGATGTCCACAGCAAGTTTCAAAGTCCCCTCTTTAGACAAGCAAAACCTGTCACTGGGAAAGTTAAACGACTCTCAAAAGGGCAAGTGATAATCATCCAAGCTGCAAGCTAGGACTAAAACCCAGAACTTGCAAGTTTATTGTTTTTTTCTATTCTCTCCCTGTTCCCCATCTCCCCGTTTCTTGGGCAGAAGCTTTATCTTCTATTAAGGAATTTAAAAGATAAGCATATGGGAGTGTGTGGAGGACTATTTGGGAGGCTGCAGGGTTCTTCTAGCACCCCTCATATCACTGTTGAGCAGAAGGCATCTCGTGTACTGGACCAGCTACACCCCCAGCCCAAAACAGGCAGAGACTGAGGGTATGCAAGGGCTGGTAGGAGTGGGGCCATGACAATGATATTGCAAAATCTGAATGGAACTTTAAGGTCCTTTCCCAGCAGAGTGCCAAGACTGCACAGAGAAAGAAGTGAGCGTGTGTGTAGGTTGGGGAGCGGGGGGTGGGGGCGGGATAAACAGCCATTTAGTCTGTTCTGCTTGGATGCCAGCAAGGCTTTGTGGAAGAAGTTGCCTGCCATCTGAAGGGGCATGCAGGCTGCCCCCACATGATGATTTAGGACTTGTACACTAGCAGAGAACTAGTATCACTTTTTAGTTAAGGTTTGGGTATATCATTTTTGCACCAGACTATCTTGGTTTACACCTACTCTAGACCAATTAATTTCTGCTAATTATTTTTGGTACCCTTTTCACTGTCAAAATTAAGTTACACAGTTACCCTGTTAGGTCCACCACAGACAGTGGATACTGGGATGCAGGACTAAGTGTTGTGTAATGATCCCACCACTTTGAATGTGAATGTTCATTCTCTCTAGAGAAACACTTTGGGTAGAATTGATGTTCTTTGAGGGTCCCTCATTTTTTGGAAAAATTCTCTCCTCTTTTCACTACTGATTTAGCTGTTTTTCTGCTTATCAGCTCCTCCCTCCAAGGTTTAGTAGAGTAAATTCAAATTCATTCTCTAATTCTGTATCTTGCAAAGTGGCTAAAGACACATAAATCAATTGATCAATCAATCAATCAATCAATCAGAGTCAAACTAAGAGAGAAATCTACATGATAAAAGGTATATGGAGGTGTGAAAATTTCCAAGTGAAATGTGTGTGTGTAACCAGAACACCTCTAGGTGTCACCAGCTTGTAACAACGATAGCAGCAATGAAGATGACATTAGCAGTGACTAGCATTTATTAAGCACTTACCATAGGCCATTGCTGTTCTATGCATTTTATATGCACTGTTCCTTTTACCCCCCAAATTGACATATAAACTATATATAAATTTGAAATGTTAGATTTAATACAATATCCAAAAGGTAATAGACACTTCTATCCTAGGACATCTTCACTCTCCCACACCCTACCAAAGACCTCCTAACCACACCCCCACCCCCCACCTCCGTTATTTCTGGAACTGTGGAAAGTTTCACAAGTACTTGTGTTTTTTCTTTTCTGTTTTACTTTTTCTAACTCCTCATTTTGAAATAATTTCAGACTTACATAGAAGTTGCAAAAATAGTACAAAGAATTCTAGTATATTTTCACTCATATTCCCCAAATGATAACATTTTATACAACCATAGTACAATGATCACAGTGAATAAATTAACATTGCATAAATAACACTATTATGTAGTCTATTAATAACTCACTAATGTAACTTTTTCTGCTCCACTATCTCATCCAGAATCACATATTGTGTTTTTATCGTCACTTCTTCTTAGTAACGTTGAATCTGGCACAGTTCTCCAGTCTTTCTTGACCCTGATACTTTCTCAAAGCACTGACTGTATACAGTATTGTTCAGTTTTGGGTTGTTTGATGAATCCTCATGATTTAAGTTTAAGTTATGCATTGGAAGCAAGATTATCATGGAGTGATATGTATCCTTTTCAGTGCGTATTAGGACACACATGATGTCATTTTCCCCTTTACAGATGATGTTGATTTTGACTGCTTATTCTTGTGCTGTCTGTTAAGTTTCTCCATAGTAAAGTTACTATTTTTTTTCCTTTTGTGATTAATAAGCATTTTGTGGGGAGATATTTTGAGAACACATAAACACCGTGTTTTCATCACACTGTCAATTAAGTTTAGTCTATATTGATGACTCTTGCCTGTAACAGTAATCACTGTTCTGTTCTGTTTGCCAAATGGTGATGTTTCATTTCTATCAGTCCCTTTGCATTTATTAGTTGGAATCCTACACTAAGAAAGAGCTTTCTCTTTTCCCCCATTTATTTAATGACTCTTTATTTATATGTCCATATATGAGTATGGACATCAGGATCCTTATTTTATTCCATGTGTTCTATAATCATTTCAGGTTTGACCACTGGGGATTCTTTCATGTTGGTGCCAATAGGACTCATGCTCTCTTGAGGCTATTTCCTTATGGAGGTCTTTGTCTGAGAAGCTACTTTTTGCAAAGGGTGCTGTGCCACCATCACTACCTGAAAAGAGTGCTTCCCTAACTCTGTATCCTGCTGGGTGCTCCTGCTGTTGATACTGTTCCTGCTTTGCTTCTCTTCTGAGGGCCCTGGCTGCACTGCGTTCCAGGGCAGGAAGGAGACATTGTTCAGCTCTATGTGCAGCCGTGTCACTGGGCCTCAAGCAGCACTGCCCATATCCCTCAGTCACACATCAAGTGTGTGTTTTCAGGAAGTGATTCAGCTTCTAAATTTTTATCTCATGCAGAGACTTTAAGGAGTCCTAACAGGAAAAAAAATGTGGTGAGTCTAAGCTTTGGAACAGCTGACTTCCACAGAAAAGAATCGAAAAGCGTCATGGAAAGTTGAACAATAAACTGTGAAGTGGAAAGATAGATAGTCTCCAAAACCAAATGTTGGGAACCCCCCTATTGGAGCAATAATCACTTTATCAATCACTTCCTATTAGAGTAATAGTGAGCATCCCTCATACCAAATGCAAATAGTTTTTGTTTTCCCCCTCAAATGGCTTCCATTATCTGTCTTGATCTTGATGCAAAACAAGGGTGTTGTTACTGTTTAAATCCATTCGGGGATGAAAAAACTGAGGTGCTTATAAGATCATACAGGCTAAAGTGAGTATCTGAACCTGATATAAGTGTCTGATTCTCTAGTTCAGCTCTCTCTTAGGTCACACTGCTGACTAAGTCACTTTCCTTTTCTTGGCCTGATTCCTCTGTTATACAAAGCTGTGGTTGAATTCAGATTATTTTTATTCTGAGAGGCAAATCAAAAATTGGTGGGGAAATGATATGAGATTTAAAAACAAAGCAGATTAATGGTGGGAATGCAAATTGGTGCAGCCACTCTGGAGAACAGTATGAAGTTTCCTCAAAAAGTTAAAAATAGAATTACCCTACAATCCAGCAGTTGCATTACTAGGTATTTACCGAAAGAATAAAAAAAATACTAATCCAAAGGGATGCATGCTTCCCAATATTTACAGCAGTATTATCAACAACAGCCAAATTATAGAAACAGCCCAAGTATACATCAACTAATGACTGAAAAAAGAAGGTGTGGTGTATGTTGGTGGGAATGAAAACTGGTGCAGCAGCTTTGGAAAACAGTATGGAGATTTTTCAAAAAGTTAAAAATAGAGCTACCCTGTGACCCAGCAATTGCACTACTAGGTATTTATCAAAAGAATACAAACATAGTGATTCGAAGGGTTATGTGCACCCCAATGTTTCTAGCAGCAATGTCCACAATAGTCAAACTATGAAAAGAGCCCAGATGTCCATGAACATATGAATGGATAAAGAAGATGTGATATATACATACATATATATATATATATATATATATATATATATATATATATCATATATAATGGAAGATTACCCAGCCATCAGAAAGGATGAAATCTTACCATTTACATCAACGTGGATGGAACTGGAGGTTACTATACTAAGCAAAATAAGTCAATCAGAGAATTGTCATATGGTTTCATAGAGAATCATAGGGGAAGGGAGGGAAAAATGGAATGGAAAGAAATCAGAGGGGAAGACAAACCATGAGAGACTCTTAACTCTGGGAAAGAAACTGAGGGTTGCTGGAGGGGAGGTGTGTGGGGGGGATGCGGTAACTGGGTGACAGGTATTAAGGAGGGCACATCATGTGATGCGCACTGGGTGTTGTATGAAACTGATGAATTACTGAACTCTACGTTGGAAACTAATGATGTTCTATGTGTTGGCTAATTGAATTTAAAAAAGTGTTGCTTTAAAAACAAATATAAATAAATAAATAAATGCAATAGGTCAAAACTCTGCTTTGTCTGTATTTTTGTTTGTTTTTATTTATTTTTATTTTTATGATAATATTTTTTATTATATTATATTAGTCACCATACAGTACATCCTTAGTTTTTGATGTAAAGTTCCATGATTCATTAGTTGCGTATAACACCCAGTGCACCATGTAATACGTGCCCTCCTTAATACTCATTGTTTGTTTTTAAAGGGTAGCTCTATTTTTAACTTCTTGAGGAACCTACATGCTGTTTTTCAGAGTGGCTGTACCAGCCTGGCATTCCCACCAATCGTGTAATTAATGGCAACACTTTTTAAATTTTGACTGACCTAGAAAGAGGCTATGAGATCTTTATATTTGCCAAAGGTCTGGACAGAAAACACTGCACAACACTGGGCTAAATGGTCTGCAAGCTCTTATCCAGTGCTTCTGATCACTGATTCTAATTCCATTTTACTTAGTGTCACCTAGAATTTCATTTGCATATTTTTTACTCTTTTTTTAATAATAATTTTTTATTATATTATGTTAGTGTACCATACAGTACATCCCTGGTTTTCGATGTAAAGTTCCATGATTCATTACTTGCATATAACACCCAGTGCACCATGCAATACATGCCCTCCTTAATACCCATCATCTGCCTATCCCATTCCCCCACCCCCGTCCCCTCTGAAGCCCTCAGTTTGTTTCCCATGAGAGACTATGGACTGTGGGAAACGTTTGCATATTTTGACACCAAACTCTCAGAAATATTTGTTAGGTTTGCTTTTTTTAAAATGTTATTTATGCATGTATGTACATATGTATACATTTATGCTAACATAACTCAAAAAGGAAGGTTACATGATTTAAGATAGAATCTAGACCAGAGGAAGGAGAATAATTTGAAGATTTTACAAGGATCTTCCAGTTGCAGATTCTAAAAAGAAATAGATACTACCCAAATAATATGTTATTGTGACAACCCAGAATGTCTATGATTTGTTTTGGAAGTTCGTTCTTAAGAATGTGTTGCTAGAACCATTTCCAGGCTAGAAATTAAGCAGAGCTTCTCTTCATAGAACTGGTAAAAGAAACAAATTCTGTGAACTCAGTAAGAGAAATGAAATGTATGGCTACATATTCTGCCTCCCCACCCCTTCTTTCTCCAAACTCTTGGATCTGGTGGGGGGCGGGGGGGGGGGTTGAGGGGTTGGCATGCGAATCAGCTTTCATTTATGTAAATGATCTAGAAATGGCTAGAGGTATGTTTTTGAACGTTTGTGGTAGAGAGGTAGGAGTGGAAAGATAATTTTTGTTAGAAAGTAGAACAGTAAATTTAGCTCAGAGCTTCTCTCCTTTCCTTCTTCTGCCAGGATTGGAAGGAACAGAAAATCAGGTGTTTTGTTACTTTAATCATAAATGATGATTATCAGCTGGTTAAAAATCAGGTCAAACATGTATTATAAATGACTATTGTAACCACCATTTTTACAGATCATTTACTCAGAAAAGGAAATAGGTTCACATTTTACAGAATCTTCTTTTAGTGTTCAGAAAGTACTGAGGTAAGGAGACCTGGATCTGCATTCTGACTCTGCCATCTACTAGTTAAGGGACCTGGGCATGACACTGAACCTCATGGAATGTCTGTGTCTTCATTTATGTGGTGGAGTAAATAATGCCTGCCCCATTCAATCTGGATCAAGTGAGAGGGTTTCTATATGTTGTAAAGTACCACAAAATTTAAGGTGGCATTATTATTATTTACCATCAGGGGCTTTCATCTGCATATCCTATACTAAATTTCCATCTCTCTCAGGACCAAAGGAGACCCTGTCTGTGGTTTTGTTTGTCCCAGACCCACAAGGAGATAGGAGGTTGCCAGAAGTGTTATTGTTCCCCTCCTCAGAACTGAATGCACTGTGTGGCTCAGAAACAGAACGCTCTGTCTTGATCTGAACACAATTTGACATATGATAAGACATGATACAATGTTACTGCTTCAACAGACCAAGTTTCAGGCCAGGCAGTTTTTCAGCCAACTTCCTGTCCTGGGGCTCCGCAGGGCAAGGGTGATTTGATCATGGACCACACTCCAGAAACCATTGGCTTTAGTGTCAGAAAGGACTACTTCTTGACCACATCTAGGGCACTGAAGTAGCAGACTTGTAGGAAAAATCAAGGCAGATACTGCTTGCCATTGGTTTGGATTTTTTTCTTGATTTGGGCTTACAGAACTGTGTGGAGAATTTGATCAGGTCCTCTTTCACCTAAAAGGACGTGTCTTTAGCTTTCTTTGCCAAACATAATGAAATGTCTTTACCACAGCTCTCAGGGGAAAAATGGTCATATATTTTAGGAAGATTTGGCTCAGCACTGTGAATTATGAAATGATTTTGAGAGAACTATCCAGTGATATCTTGTTTGGATAGAAAGAGAATGGGGGTTTTGTTGTTGTTTTGCTTTGTTTTTTAGTGGAAAAGTGAATCTTACAAAATCAGGCCAATTCCCTCTTCTTTCTCTAGCTCCCTTCCCCTGTATGTAGGAGAGGCAACATAGAAGTTGTCTTCTGTCAGTGTCTTCATGCTTCCTACCAAACAGAGAAAACAGATTTCAACCACTGACCACTTCAATCCCATAGTGATCTCTCAAATGCAGTGTATCTCCTCAAAATTGTATGCTTGAGATACACACATGCCAGCACCTTGAGATATCTGCTTAACGGTCTCTCTGGGCTGCCAGATGCTTCTTGGCTCTCCTCATGCTGTTCTCTCATTTCCTTGGTCCAAACAAGATAAAGATTTTGAAAGAGCCCCTTGGACTTCTGCACCCTACACCAGATTGTGCCATCTCCTCAATTCTAAGAGAAAACACAGTCAGGAATTAACAGCTATAATATGGCAACTGCAATGCAAGTCCTGAAGCCCTGGCTCAGGCTCTGCTTCTCCCAGGAGGGAGCACTGCTGCAGCCTCCTCCCCAGTCGGCCTGTCTCCCACTGCTCCCTCTCTGTCTTGCATAGCCCTGCCAACATCATCTTCCTGGACTATCATTGTCATGGAGCTCCTTTCCTACCATCAGTACGATAAAGGCCAACTTTCCCCAACCTTGGTTTCTTATGACCCAGAGTCAGCACACTGCTCCTTTTTTGGCTCCCATTTTGCTCAACACAAGACTTATTTCCTATCCCATTCCCTCCCTCTTACCACTGTCACTGGTGCTTTGTTCAAAGTATCTGTTTGCTTTCCTAAGATATATTTCCGAGCTTTTTTGGCCCAGCTGAAAATCAGCTTCTTTTTTCTTTTTTGGTGTCAAGTTTTTATTTAAATTCCAGTTAGTTATATATACAGTAATATTGGTTTCAGGAGTGGAACTTAGTGATTCATCACTTATGTAGGACATCTAATGCTCATCATAACAAGTGCCCACACATCCCCCATTTAGCCCATCCCCCACCCACCTCCCTCCATCAACCCTCAGCTTGATCTCTACCGTTAAGAGTTAAGAGTCTCTTATGGTTTGCTTCCCTCTCTTTTTATTTTTCCCTTCCCTTATTTTTATCTGTTTGTTTCTTAAATTCCATGTGAGTGAAATCATATGGTATTTGTCTTTCTCTGACTGGCTTATTTTGCACACCATAAAATCAGCTTCTTCTTGAGAGTGCAGTTCAAATCTTATAGCTTCAATAGTACCTTCCTTCACATGAAGTGATCTCTCCATCCTTTGAACTGTCTCAGAAATATTCTGTATATTTCATTTCAGTCAACCAGTCAACCTCCCACAATTGTACTCTTCAGTACTGCTATGGACTGAATGTCTGCTTTTCTCTAAAATTCATTTGTTGAAGTCCTACTCCTCAATGTGATGGTATTTAAAGAGGGGTCTTGGGGAAATAATTAAAGTTAGAAGAAGTCATGAAAGCAGGTGCCCTGGTCTGATGAAATCAGTGCTCTTATAAGATTATGAGTTCTCTCTATTCTCTCCCTCACTTTCCCTCCTTCCCTCCCTCCCTCTCTTTCCTCCCTGTAGGCAGGCACTAAGGAAAGGGCAAATGAGAACAAGGCAATGGTAGCCATCAGCAAGATAAAGGCCAACTTTCCCCAACCTTGGTTTCTTATGACCCAGAGTCAGCACACTGCTCCTTTTTTGGCTCCCATTTTGCTCAACACAAGACTTATTTCCTATCCCATTCCCTCCCTCTTTACCAGAGGGCCATTACCAGAACCTAACCATGCTGGCCCTTAATCTCCAGGTGAGAGGGCCATTACCAGAACCTAACCATGCTGGCCCTTAATCTCCAGGAGGACCTCCAGCCTCCAAAACTGGAAGAAAACAAATCTTTGTTGTTTAAGCTAGCTAGTTTATGGTATTTTGTTATGGCGGCCTGAGCTGACTCAGACAAATATTTTAAGTCTTTTGCTGGGTAACATTTTCTCTTGTTTTACTTCCCACCTTCCCAACAGTATAACTCACCCTCCTGGAGAGCAAGGCCTTAAACACCCTAGCATCCCCCACAGGACTTGATAATCAAGATATTAATTTGTCTCATTTGAATTCAACTTAGTCTTTCAGGCCAATTGAAGAAAGATATATCTATATTTATGGAAGTATGCTTTTTGAAAATAATTCAAGAGGTCCAGCTCTATATCCTCAAGATCATATCCTAAGTAGAATAATGTTTCTTAAAAAGATTATTCAAGAAAACTCCTTTTTGAGTCTTTAATGTATAAATAGAAATTATTTGCCAATTCCCTTAGTAATTGGATAATCATGTGTAGTCCTTTTCCTTTTTTTTTTTTTTTAAGATTTCATTCATTTATTTGAAAGAGAGATAACCAGCGAGAGAGGGAACACAAGCGGGGGTAGGGGGAGAGGCAGAAGCAGGCTTCCCAGTGGAGCAGGGAGCCCGATGCGGGGCTCGATCCTAGGACTCTGGGATCACGCCCTTGGCCTAAGGCACATGCTTAATGACTGAGCCACCCAGGCGCCCCATGTGTAGTCCTTATTCTTGACAAAATTTAAATTAGTTTTTCACCCTTCCAAAAGTTTGAAACTCCAACCTTCCATCCCGTTTACACAAGTTCTTCACAAAAGCCCTTTCTTCATAATCAGAAAGGTTAATGTCAGTTTATCCTCCATCCTGAACCACTGTGAATTTTCAGGAAGCTGAGTCAGAATTGGGAGGTTTAACAATATAAGCATTTTACAAACTAAGTTTTCTTTCTTAATCAGTCCACATTTTGCAAAAGCTTTATTTTTTCTTAGCATGTCTACTATTATGTGGGAAAGAAAAAAAAAAGCCCTCCAAAATGGTTGAGGGCTTGTTTCCCACTCCCTCTACATCTAAAGTGGGGTTCTAACTCTTTGAAATGTGTCCTGAAACAATTCCAAGAATAGCGGGAAGGAAGGGATTGACTTCTGGGAACTCATTGCACTTCTACCTAGAATTTGAGGAAGGCCAGGTGGCCCAGAGATGTCAGCAGCTGAGGAAAATAAGCGTGTGAGTATTAGACAAGTGACCTAATTCAGTGGGGCTACTGTTTCTGCATGGGGAAAGTCCACAATGCATTTTCTGTCCTCAAGTGAATGTTGGTTTGTTAGATGTTATCCATAGAAAGCATAGGATTAACAGCTCAGTCTATTAATCCTGAGGACCTAGGCTTGATATAGAGTGCACGCCCATTCAGCAGTGGCTGCTCTCTGGGATTCTGTTTCCTGCCTCTCTGACCACTGCTTTCTACTGCCCCTGCACTTACTGGCCCCAAGTGACTGTGCTCAGCATCCTTATTCAGAAACATTCTATGGTCTTTAAGAGTTTACAGCATTAACTCCAAACATCTTCAGAACACTTTTGAAAGCCCTCCACAATGTCTCTTCGTTAACCTGTTCAAGCTTCTCTCCTTACATCTCATACATGTTATCCATAACCCCAGTGGGCCTAGTCCTTCCTACCTTTGCTCAAGCTGTTCTCCTTCTATGTGTCTTTTCCCTCTTTACCAGCCTGGCCAGTGTTGTGCCAAGCTACATTGGAGGAAAAATATACACCCTCATAGACACTTATCAAAGTATGCTCTCATATTTGGAATCAAATGCAAAAGTTAATAAAAGCCCTATAATTAAAAAAATATGACTATGTATAAAGCTCTGTGTTTTCCTCTTTGTTTGCAGGTCATTGTCAATCCCCATTATTTATATGGTAAGGAACTAGGAACCCAGGAACTGATTGAAACTGACTGTTCCCATTATATAGGAATACAGTGCCTGGGTGGCTATTTGGTGCCTGGTGGCTCAGGAAATTAAGTGTCTGCCTTTGGCTCAGGTCATGATCCCAGGGTCCTGGGATTGAGTTCCGCATCAGGCTCCCTGCTCAGTGGGGAGCCTGCTTCTCCCTCTCCCTCTGCCCCCTGCTCATGATCTCTCTCTCTCTCTCTCATACTCTCTCTCAAATAAATAAAAAAAATCTTTTAAAAAAAGAATGAAGCACTATAAAACAAACAAACATCCTTTTTTGAAATTTTGATGCTCTGTTCATCGTGGGCTTTTTTGTGTTCAATTTTTTAAAAATATTTCATTAAAATACTATTTACCTTGATAACTGAGTTTTTTCTCCTGTTTTTTCATTTCTTTTTCTTGGAGTATAGTTGACACACATTACATTAGTTTCAAGTCTGCAACTTAGAGATTTGACTTTTTTTTTTAAGATTTTATTCATTTATTTGACAGAGATAGAGACAGCCAGCGAGAGAGGGAACACAAGCAGGGGGAGTGGAAGAGGAAGAAGCAGGCTCATAGCGGAGGAGCCCGATGTGGGGCTGGATCCTATAACGCCGGGATCACGCCCTGAGCCAAAGGCAGACGCTTAACCGCTGTGCCACCCAGGTGCCCCAGAGATTTGACAAGTTTATGCATTATGCTATGTTCACCACAAGTATAGCTACCATCTGTCACCATACAATGCTATTACGTTAACATTGACAGTATTCCTCACACTGTGCCTTTTATTCCCACTGTGCCATTTACTCATCCATAACTGGAGGCCTTTATCTCCCTCTTGCCTTCACCCATTTTGTCCAACTACCCACCTCCCTCCCCTCTGGCAACCATGAGTTTGTTCTCTGTATTTATAGGTCTGATTCTGCTTTTTGTTTATTCATTTGTTTTTGTTTTTGTTTTTAAATTCCACTAGTGAGTGGAATCATTTGGTATTTGTCTTAGTCTGACTTAATTCACTTGGTATAAAACCCTCTAGGCCAGCCATGTTGTGTCAAATGGCACAGTCTCATCTTTTTTTATGGATACTTAATGTTTCATTATATAGATACATACAATACGTTTTCCTTATTCTTTCATCTGATAACTGAGTTTTTTAGTAGCACTCTTTTATATCTTGCACCCTAGTCAAAGTGCCTTACTTGCCTTGCCCAAATCCCTGCCCTGAATCTGGCAAAACAGGGTTCTCACAGCCCTGTTTAGATGCTATTTCCTCTAAGTCTTAGTAGATCACATTTATTGGAATCAACCTCTCCAACATCATACTTCCACAGCATGCTGCTTGGGCCTGTATCTTGGTCTTAACTATGTTATTTTCCGGATTATTGGCATATGGATCTTGCTCACTTAGCAGCCGAGGGCTCCTGGAGAAGTAGGTTCACACCTTTTTCATCTCTGTATTCCTTGCTGTGATTAGCACAGCACTCTGCATGTGTAACTAACTATTCAATAAGTTTTGGTTTGATTAAATAAATTCTAATCCCCGACCGGAAATCCCACTCAGATGTTATTTGTTGTCAAATATGACTTAGTATAAGTTCTTTTATTGGGGCCCCTGGGTGGCTCAGTCGTTAAGCGTCTGCCTTCGGCTCAGGGCGTGATCCCGGTGTTCTGGGATCGAGCCCCACATCAGTCTCCTCCGCTGGGAGCCTGCTTCTTCCTCTCCCACTCCCCCTGCTTGTGTTCCCTCTCTCACTGGCTGTCTCTCTCTCTCTCTGTCAAATAAATAAATAAAATATTTTTTAAAAAAGTTCTTTTATTGCAACTGTAAGGAATTTGGTTCCCAAAGTTCTGAGGATACTAGTTAAAAAGTAGTCCCATTATATCCGGGCTGGAGTGTAAACATACAACACAGAAATACCTCAACATGGCTTCCTGCTCTTCTTGGCTGGTGTCTCTTTCCAATGAGCCTCTTCCCATTTCTCCCCATTATATCAGTGAGGGATTCCCCACAATGCAGGCTGCCCACATTCTTTATTCTCTTTGCTAAGAACTAGACCTGGGGGTCAATGCTTCCAGTGCTTCTCATATTTGTGCTTGTTCCTGATGCTCTCCACTGATCTCTCTCTTTCCAGGTAATATCTCTCACGTGGGACAGACCACTGTTTCCTTCAGATTACTGGGGAAGGAAGGAGCTCCTGCTC
Organism: Ursus arctos; assembly: GCF_023065955.2. Lineage (NCBI taxonomy): Eukaryota > Metazoa > Chordata > Mammalia > Carnivora > Ursidae > Ursus > Ursus arctos. The sequence continues at coordinate 72,123,016 of NW_026622775.1, read as the reverse complement.
TTTCCTAGTGAGGCCCAAGGTGCAACTGTCCTTGATTTGAAAGCCCTTGGGTCTCCTGGTAATTCCCTAGGGAATTTGAAGACGTTTCTCCATACATTTAATGGCATGCCTTTGCATGCTTAAATTAAGATGCTATGTATAAGAATTAAAGTAACTCATAATAGTAGAAACAAATTTTTTAACCAAGAGAATAAATTAACAGCTGAACACCTATCTAAGTAAAGTGGTCTCAGCAACCTCTCTACCACACTTAAGGTGAAATATTCTTAGACTCTGGGGAAGAAGGAAGGAAAAATGGGCCCTTTTATTTATGGCAGGGTACAAGGTTTTATAGGCTACTTCTGAAAAATTTCAGTTAGGGCCACAGAGGAATAAAACTGAGGATAAATTCCCCAAAATCAAGGACTTTGACTGACCTGATGCTTCTAGGCCCAAGAAGCATTGAGGCACCTTTTAAACTCTGTTACAGTGTTGCTGCCTGCTGTGGACACCTACCACAGACTCTCTTGGCTGTGTGACATAGCTTCCTGGTGGCCGCTGCTGATATAGCCAAAGCATTCAGCCCAACTCACTGAGCTAAGCCTGGAAATTCCTCAAGAGAAACAAACCACAATGCCATAAATGAATTACAATAGCCTTTAATTTAGGCTTACCCTGTACTTGCTCTATTCAACCTTTGCATCAGTCAATCCACAGATTCCCAGAGCACATCACCAGGATACTCTTATTCTCAATCTTAAGTTTGACAAGCTGCATTTACATGTCCCAAGTGAAAATGTATGGTGGGTGGTTTTGTGACAATAACTCCCTACATGGTCTCTCCAAGCCAGAGATAAGCCCTGAGAAGTCTCTTTAGGAAAGATTTTCTCTATATTCTAAATTCCACTTTCCCTACATCACATCAGTGGCTGTGAAATGCAAGTGACACAGGCATTTGGAACTCTGTGAGACTGAGCACACCAAATTCCAAGGCTGATGGGCTTTAGGCACACACTGAAACATACATGGTAGCCCACATAGTCACCCTGCTCTGTCCCCAGTACTATGATCTATCAGTGTATCTCCTTCCAAGTCCATTTTCATTGCTATTCCATGTTGGTCTTTGTCTCTTGAGTAAATGAGTCAAATTCAAATTTATTAATTCATGCCCTCATGTATTCATTCCCTCATCAACATGTCTTGAATAACTTCTATATCCAAAGCACTGTCCAGGTGCTTGAAGGGGCTCAGAGATGACTCCCAGAGCTCCTGAGAGCCCTGCCAGCTGCCACTCTCTTCTCCCTGTCATCCCCTCTCTCTGTCAGCACCCTTTAGTTCAAATCTCCTATTAGCCTTACCTCTATCCATAATTCCCTGTCTTAAGGTTAAGTCTTCAATAGGAAAAGTTTTGGAGACCTACCCTTACAGGAAAGGGAAAAACAAGATTCCTAAAACTAGCAGACAGGTTTTTCAATTTGCAGAATAGAAGTTTAGGTTTGCTAAATACTGCTGGACACCAAGAACTGTGTGCAAGCAGAGAAATTGTCTGCAGGGCCTGTGCCAGGAGAATCTGCTGCTTAGCTCCTGTGGGAGTTCAATACAGTCCAATGTACTGACTCACCAGAGAGGGCTTTCTAAGAAAGATGGCAGGACCAGTATTTTTCTAATGGTAAACATACTGTTTTTCTTGTGGCTGGTCCACTCAACTCCCTCCCTAAGCCTACCAAATAAGACAGTTCATTAGCTGGGTTTTCGAGCACTCAACCTGCCTAGCTCTCTACTAAGTATCAAGCACACTGATGTAACCAGGAGTTCCATGTCCTGGCTAGTAAGAGCCCAAACATTGATGTATGTAGAGAAGATCTGCAGATACATATAAACACAGAAATGAGCAGACACCATCAGGACTGCATGCAACACTTGAGAAGGAAGAAATCTTATTGTCAGGAACACCTTGTTAAGAATAAGTATGAAAATAAGAAACTTAGAATTTCCTTGCCACATCTGAGGGCAACGTTTCAGGTGCAATGCTGCTAAGCCTCACCACAGCCCCTGAAAAAGAAATGTTAATCTCATTTTCCCATAGGAGAAAACTGAGGCACAGAGGTGACCTAGCTTGCCTAGTGTGACTGTAGACAGGGACAGTGACCCAAGACTGTCTGGCTCCACTTCTCTCTCAAATCTTTCCCAGAAATCAAAAACTTCATACAATCCCTTCCCCTGGGACATGGAAGAGCCAGGCTGCCCATTCAGGCAAGGAGGAGACCATGGCCCTGTTGGTAGGGTTTGAGGGGTGCTATGACTGAAAACTTTCCTTCAACAGCTTGCCAGCAAGGACTGCTGGTAATCATATCATAATTGTTTCTTTGGTTGTTTACATTGTATTGACTACATTCACTCTCTTCCTATTTGTTGGCTTCTTGCCCTCAGCCCCCACAAAGTATTCAACTCTCTCCATTCTAAAAACAATAAAAATTTTTAAAAAGCCAACTTTCTGCACCTCGCCTATCCCCCTATTTATAGCCTCCTTTTTGGTGTTCCAACTCTGGAAAAGTAGTATCACAGTGTTGCTGAATTTCTTTATCCTCCCATGTCCAGTTCTTACGTCCTTTAACCCAAGTCCTCCTAGGGGACTCTTAGTTGTCATCTATAATGGTATCTTTTCAGCCTCTTTCCTTCTTGGCCTTTCCTTGGCATTCAATGCTACTGATCACCACGTCGTTACACTGTCTTCTCTCTCAACTTAGGCAAACTCATTTTTTTCCCAGATTTGTTGGTGCTGCTCTATTTCTTCCCATTCTTTTCCTGTGTGTCTCACTGGCTCTAATATAAAGCCTATCCCCTTGCTGTTTCTTCATCTTTATTCAAGCTCTTGGCCAAAGGCATCACCATAGAAATCATACCATAAACTGGAGTCAGGAAGCCATATTTTTTGACACCTCCTTCTATTCCTCAGTCTCCACATTCACTCACAGAAAGTTTTATAAATTCTACTTTCTTTTATTTATCCTGTGTCCTCTGTTATCTCAGCTGCTGCCCCTTTTGAGTTCTTCTCTTTTCTCACTTGTAATAAAGAGACACCCAGTGGATGTTCGTGCTCATAATATATCCCCACCTCAGTGGGAACTCTACATGACTGACAAAGAGATCCCTTGACAGTACAAACAGGGCCATATCAGGATATGACTGAAAATCTTAAATAACCCTGATTCACTATAATTTAAGGTCAGAATTCCATGGATTGGCTTTTAAGCCTCTTTACAGAGTTCTTTACTGGATGGCCTACAACCACTTCCACCATTCACATAGCTCTCCAAGCCCTCAAAAGGACCCATCACTCCTGAAAAGCCATGCCTCCTCATCTGTGCTGCTCACTTCCCCTTGTGAGAAGCACACCCTTATTCATCCCTCAAGGTCCAACCCAAATATCACCTCCTCTGGCCAAGTCCCTCTCCTCTCTTCCAACTCCTTCCCCAAAAAATGGTTGAACTGAGGTGCCCTTTGTGCATCTGTAGCACTTTCATCTTTCTGTGAATAAAGCCTCAGCCCCAAGACCTTCTTTAATGAGTTGCTGGGCTCTTAAGAGCTAGGTTTTGTCTAACTTTGTTTTTCTAGTACAGTAACTGATACATATTGGAGCCAAATAAATGATAATGATGGTCGTGAAAATACATGACTGAATGAATGAACCAATACATTTAAATTCTTCTTTTAAGGGCTTTCAGGAAGGAGGGGAAAAGAGAGATGGAGATAGATAAAAGGGGAAGCAGCAGCAATGAACAGGGTAGCATAACCTAGCTTTCCAGATCACCAGCTGTACTGAAATGATAGGGCTAATTAAGTTTTATTTCACAGAAAGCCAGTTGGCAGTTTAATACTGGGGAGCTGCCTCAGGAACCCCAGGCCAGGTAAGAATCAACATTTGCTGCAGCATGCACGGGACTGGAGGAGATAATGCTAAGCGAAATTAGTCAAGTAGAGAAAGACAATTATCATATGGTTTCACTCATTTATGGAACATAAGAAGTAGGAAGATCGGTAGGGGAAGAAAGGGAAGAAGAAAGGGGGGTAAACAGAAGGGGGAATGAAGTATGAGAGACTATGGACTCTGAGAAACAAACTGAGGGCTTCAGAGGGGAGGCGGGTGGGGGAATGGGATAGGCCGGCGATGGGTAGTAAGAAGGGCACGTACTGCATGGTGCACTGGGTGTTATATGCAAGTAATGAATCATGGAACTTTACATCAAAAACTAGGGATGTACTGTATGGTGACTAACATAATATAATAAAAAATATTATTAAAAAAAAAAAAGAATCAGCAGAGAGCTGATCCCAGTCCTAAAATTGGGAGAGGCTATACGCAGTCTCTGGATGCCTGTGCATTCTGAATTGAAAGAAGATTTAAAAAATGATGAAAACAAACATTTCACAATTTTCCCTTGAGCCTTTTTGTGGAGTAACAGTTTTTAATGCCTGAAGAAAACTCCCTAAAACTGAAAGAGCTGGATGCTTCCAAGGAAGGTTTCTAGTGTGGTTGGGGCTCCTCCTGGTGGATCTCTATAAAATGAATCTTTCCTAATCCCATCCTCTTACCCATTTATTCAACATTCTCTTTCTTCATCAACTATTATATATATACATATATATATATTAGTTTTATATTGCTACTGTAACAATCACAAATGTAGTGACTTAAAACAATATAAATCTATTATCTTACAGTTTTATAGTGGCCAAAGGCCCAAAGATGGGCCACTTTACAGGAAAATTATTTTGAGCTGAAAACAATTGAGACTCTGCAGGTTGTTGGGAAGGAGGAATACCTGTCTTCTCAAAGGTCCTTCTAGCTGAACTAAGAATCAAGTTGACATGATACAGATTAACAGGAAAAAATCAAATTTAACAGGCATATGTTTTGGGAATCCACATAGACATGGAAATACCAAAGACAATCAGGCAAAATAAGGTATATATATATATATCATTCTGAACTAAAGAGAAGGGGATAGGGTCTGGGATTTCAGGGGAAAAGAATGCACATGACAGGATGAAAAGAAGTGCAGATATTTGGTAATTAGGTGTCTGCCCTAACATACAGCTGGGCCACTCAAAAAATTTATCTCTGTGAATAACACTTATTCTGGGAAAGACCCCCAATTTATTAATTTTTTAATTTAAACTCAATTAGCCAACACATAGTACACCATTGGTTTCAGATGTAGTGTTCAACAGTTCATCAGTATAACAAGAAACACTGCGTATAACACCCAGTGCTCATCACGTCATGGGCCCTCCTTCATGCCCATCACCCAGTTACCGCATCCCCCCACCCACCTCCCCGTCAGCCACCCTCAGCTTGTTTCCCGTAGTTAAGAGTCTCTCATGGTTTGGAAAGAGGGACAGAAGTTTTTTTTGAGTCCACAGGTGTCAGGTGACTTCAGCTCAAAATAATCCACATGCCAAAGTGGCACATTCGTGGTTGCGGAGGGGGTAGCTGTCCTGATCCCCTTCAGTCCCCCATCTGAAACTTCCATGGGAGTATCACATATTAAAAGTTGAGCTGGTAGGTTGTTTCATCTCATTGATCCAGTTGCTTTGTTCTGACAATAAGTCAGTTTAGTTAAAGTCATTTCAGAAAAGAGTGATGCAGGTGTATTCTCAAAGCTAGGCCTATGGCTCAAGTAATCAGGTATTAAATGAAAGGCATTTCTATGGAAATAAAGGAAAAACAATAGTCGATAATTGGATTAAATGTTAAGCCAGTGTCTGGGTTCTAACGGTAGCCAGTTGAGAAGATTTCTAGATGTCAGACTTTAAGAATCTTCATATAGAGTGAGGGCAGGTAGAGGCAATCTGACAGATGTTCCCGATTTGTAGTTCAAATGCTTCTGGTGATCTTGTCAGTAGCCCATAAAGCAGCAAGCACAAAGATTGTCTATGAATGAGTTATTATGGTGATTTCTTTACTTCAAGTTATTGATATTTAGTTTGCAGGTCTTCAGAAAAAAAAGGCAGTTTTAGTTCCCAAATGATTCCAAGTTAGAAAGTTGGGAGAACTGGAGGACACTAGAGGAAATCAGGATCTAGTTAAGTTTATAATAGATAGTATTAAAATCTAATACCTACAAAGATGTGTTAGTGAGATATGCTTTCTCTCTGTAACCACCCTCATTCTTACCAAAGATAGTCAAATTGACACTAATGTCAATAAATCTGGTCTCAAAAAAACTTGGTTTGATTATTTACATAAGTGCAGTAAGAATAGCGATTGACCATATACACTTTAAAACATGTTTGCTGAGGGAAACAAAAGCAAAAATAAACTATTGGGACTTCATCAAGATAAAAAACTTCCAGGACACTAACTGAGGGTTGCAGAAAAGGAGGTTGGTGGGGGGCTGGGGTAACTGGGTGATAGGCATTAAGGAGGGCACGTGATGTGATGAGCACTGGGTGTTTTACACAACTAATGAATCATTGAACATTATATCAAAAACTAATGATGTACTATACATTGGCTCATTGAATTTAAATTTAAAAAAAAGAAAAAGAAAAGGTGAAAAGCTTCTACACAGTGAAGGGAACAACCAACAAAATAAAAGGCAACCTTGGAAATGGAAGAAGATATTTATAAATGACATATCTGATAAAGGGTTAATATCCAAAATCCATAAAGAGTTTATCAAATGCAACACCAAAAAAACCCCCAAACAATCCAGTTAAAAAATGGCCAGAAGACATGAATAAACATTTTTCCAAAGAAGACATTCAGATGGCTAACAGACACATGAAAATATGCTCAACATGTACTCAACAACACGGAAATACCAATCAAAACCACAATGAGATATTACCTCACATGGATCAGAATGGTTAAAATTAACAACTCAGGAAACAACAGATGTTGGCAAGGATTTGGAGAAAAGGGAACCCTCTTACACTGTTCATGGGAATGAAAACTGGTGCAGCCACTCTGGAAAACAGTATAGAGGTTCCTCAAAAAGTTAAAAATAGAACTACTCTATGACTCAGCAATCATATTACTAAGTGTTTACCCAAAGGATACAAAAATTTGAATTCAAAAGGATACATGAACTCCAATGTTTACAGCAGCATTATCAACAATAGCCAAATTATAGAAATAGTCCAAGTGTGTCCATTAACTGATGAATGGATAAAAAAGAGTGGTACACACACACACACACACACACACATATTACTCAGCAAAAAAAAAAATGAAATCTTGCCATTTGCAAAAACAACATGGAATAATCTTGAGAGTATAATGCTAATAGAAATGAGCCAATCAGAGAAAGACAAATACCATATGATTTCACTTATATTTAGAATTAAAGAAAAAAAAATGAAGATAGTGGGGGAAAAAAGACAGTAAAATCAAGAAACAGACTCAACTACAGAGAACAAACTGAGTGTTGCTGGAGGGGAGGTGGGCAAGGGGATGGGTTAAATAGGTGATGGGTATTAAGGAGTGCACTTGTGGTGAGCCCTGGATGTTGTATGTAGGTAATGAATCACTAAATTCTATACCTGAAACTAATGTTACACTGTTTATTAAGTGACTGGAATTGAAGAAAAACTTTGAAAGAAAATAAATAAATAAATAAATAAATAAATAAATAAATAAAACTTGTTTGCTGGAACTTTTCATAAGGAATCTCTAGATTGAACTTTAATAGCCTCTGGAGGTCAGAAACCAAGCCAAATACTTGCCATAAGACTTTGCCTGTAATACCTATCGATTTGGGTGAATTACTCTCTTCTCAAGGTCCCCAAATATATCATGAGATTTCTACACCTATCAAGAAATGACCTTCTTTACTCACCTGGTAAGTATGTTGGGAACTCTGTAAGCAAGGCATCAGGCTAATATTTCCAAGGGGGCTTTATTGGCTCCATAAAGTCAACCTTAGATCCTTAGAACTGTCTGATCATATCTGAGTCTATGCAGGTCTTTCTGAAATATGACATTCTGGACAAAGCCTTGGTAATATAACCAATGTTTCCAATTGTGTCTTGTCAGAAAGAGAACAAATTCTAATTGAACTTATGCAAATAAATATATTGCCATAAGAAATAAGAATATTTGCTGAGAGTTTCTGAATTCTGGAGATTCATGTAGGAAGAAAAAAATAAATGTTGCAATTTGTTCACAAAGGTGTATTGTCAAATTGCTGTCAGTTCATTTAAGGGAAAATGTTTTCTATTCCCCACAAAAACCAAGCAAGAACTTTGTAGAGGAAGGACCAGTGGGAAAGAGCAGCCAAAACACAACAGCAGAGTGTACACGGCATACACCAGAAAGACCTCTTGAAGTTTTTGTTGTTGTTGTTGTTGTTGTTGTGTGTTTTTTTCTTTTCCTTTCCTCCTTTCTTTTCTGGACACAGTGACGAGACAGGGAAATTCACCCTAAAAGAAAGAACAGTAGGTAGTCCTCAGTGCCAAGGACTTAATCAATATGGGTATAAGTAAGATGTTGGAAATAAAATTTAAAACAATGATTACATGGAAACTAGCTGGGTTTGAAAAAGCATAGAAGACACTAGAGAATCCCTTACTATAAATCCAGCAGGAAAAGAGAAATAATAAAGATTAGAGCAGAAATCAATGATATAGAAATAAAAAAAAAAAAGCCCAGTAGAACAGACCAACAAAACTAGGAGCTGGTTCTTTGAAAGAATCAATAAGATTGATAAACCCCTGGCCAGTCTTATTAAAAATAAAAGAGAAAGGACCCAAATTAATAAAATCACGAAGGAAAGAGGAGAGATCACAGCCAACTCCACAGAAATACAAATAATTCTAAGAGAATATTATGAGAATTATACACCAACAAATTAAGCAATCTGGAAGAAATGGATGCATTCCTAGAAACATATCAACTACCAAAACTGAAACAGGAAGAAATAGAAAACCTGAACAGACTCATAACCATCAAAAAACTGAAACATTAATAAAAAAAAACTCCTAACAAAAAGAGTCCAGAGCCAGATGGCCTCCTGGAAGTATTCTACCAAACATTAAAGAAGAATTAATACCTATTCTTCTGAAACTGTTACAAAAAATAGAAATGGAAGGCAAACTTCTAAACTCGTTCTATGAGACCAGCATTACCTTGATCCCAAAACCGGGCAATGACCAAATTCACCAAAAAGGAGAATCCAATATCCCTGATGAACGTGGATGCAAAAATTCTCACCAAGGTACTAGCCAATAGGATCTAAAAGTACATTAAAAGGATTATTCACCATGACCAAGCAGGACTTTTTTCCCTGTGCTGCAAGGGTGTTCAACATCCACAAATCAGTCAATATGATACACCACATTAATGAAAGAAAGGACAAGAAGAACCATATGATCCTCTTAAAGAGATGAAGAAAAATAATTTGACAAAACACATTGTCCTTTCTTGATAAAAACTCTCTGCTGAACCATGAGAGACTATGGACTCTGGGAAACAAACAGGGCTTCAGAGGGGAGGGGGTGGGGGAATGGGATAGGCTGGTGATGGGTAGTAAGGAGGGCACATATTGCATGGGTGCACTGGGTGTTATATGCAAGTAATGAATCATGGAACTTTACATCAAAAACTAGGGATGTACTGTATGGTGACTAACATAATAATAAAATATAATTATTAAAAAAACTCTCTGCAGTGCAGGGATAGAAGGAACATACCTCAATATCATAAAACCATATATGAAAAACCAACGGTGGATATCATGCTAAACAGGGAAAAACTGAGAACTTTTCCCTTAAGGTCAGGAACTCGATTAGGGATGTCTACTCATCACTGTTCAACATGGTACTGGAAGTCCTAGCCTCAGCAATCAGACAACAAAAAGAAATAAAAGACATTCAAATTGGCAAAGAAGAAGTCAAACTCTCGTTCTTCACAAATGACATGATACTCTATGTATAAAACCCAAAAGACTCCAGCAAAAAATTTTAGATCTGATACAGGAATTTAGCAAAGTGGCAGGACATAAAACCAATGCACAGAGGTTCAGTTGCATTTCAGTTACACTAACAATGAAACAGAAAAAAGAGAAATCAAGGAATCGAGCCCATTTACAATTGCACCCAAAACATAAGATACCTGGCAATAAAGCTAATCAAAAAGGTAAAGGATCTGTACTCTGAAAACTAGAGAACACTTATGAAAGAAATTGAGGAGGACACAAAGACCTGGAAAAACATTCCATACTCATGGATTGGAAGAACAAATATTGTTAAAATGTGTATGCTACCCAAAGGAATCTACACATTCAAAGCAATCCCTATCAAAATACCATCAGCATTTTCATAGAGCTGGAACAAACAATCCTAAAATTTGAATGGAACAAGAAAAGACCCTGAATAACCAAAGGAATGTTGAAAAAGATGACCAAAGCTGGATGCATCACAATTCTGGACTTCAAGCTGTATTGCAAAGCTGCAAGCATTAAGACACATGGTACTGGCACTAGAATAGACACATAGATCAATGGAACAGAATAGAGAACCCAGAAATGGACCCTTAACTCTATGGTCAACTAATCTTTGACAAAGCAGGAAAGAATAGCCAATGGAACAAAGACAGTCTCTTCAACAAATGCTGTTGGAAAAATTGGACAGCCACATGCAGAACAATGAAACTGGACCACTTTCTTACTCCATACCCAAAAATAAACTCAAAATGGATGAATGACCTAAATGTGAGACAAGAATCCATCAAAATCCTAGAGGACAACACAGGCAGCAATCTCTTTGACCTTGGGCACAGCGACTTTTTGCGAGACAACTCTCCTGAGGCAAGGGTAACAAAAGCAAAATGAACTATTGGGACTCCATCAATATAAAAAGCTTTAGCACAGCAAAGGAAACAGTCAACAAAATTAAAAGGTAACCTACAGAATGGGAGAAGATATTTGCAAATGACATATCAGATAAAGGGCTAGTACCCCCAATCCATAAAGAACTTATCACCCAAACCCCAACACCCAAAAAAACAAAAAATCCAGTCAAGGAATGGGCAGAAGACATGAACAGACATTTCTCCAAAGAAGACATACAAATGGCCAACAGACACACGAAAAAATGCTCACCATCATTTGGCATCAGAGAAATCCGAATCAAAACCACAGTTAGATCCCACCTCACACTGGTCAGGATGGCTAAAATTAACAACTCAGAAAACAACAGATGTTGGTGAGGCCCTCTTACATTGTTGGTGGGAATGCACACTGGTGCAGCTGCTCTGGAAAACAGTATGGAGTTTCCTCAAAAAGTTAAAAATAGAACTACCCTATGAACCAACAATTGCACTGCTAAGTATTTACCCAAAGGATACAAACATAGTGTTTTGAAAGGGCACATGCACCGCAGTGTTTATGCAGCAATGTCCATATAGTCAAACTATGGAAAGAGCCCAGATGTCCATTGACAGATGAATGGATAAAGAAGATGTGGTACACACACACACACACACACACACACACACACACACACAATGGAATATTACTCAGCCATCAGAAAGGATGAAATATTACCATTTATATGGACTTGGATGGAACTGGAGGGTATTATGCTGACAGAAATAAGCCAGAGAACGACAAATATCAGATGATTTCACTCATATGTGGAATTTAAGAAACAAAACAGATGAACATAGGGGAAGAGAAGGAAAAATAAAATAAGACAAAATCAGAGAGGGAGACAAACCATAAGAGAGTCTTAACTCTAGGAAACAAACTGATGGTTGCTGGAGATGAGGTGGGTGGGGGAATGAGGTAATTTGCTGTTGAGCATTAAGGAGGGCACTTGAGGGGCGCCTGGGTGGCTCAGTAGTTAAGCATCTGTCTTCGGCTCAGGGCATGATCCCAGGGTCCTGGGATCGAGCCCCATGTCAGGCTCCTCCGCTGGGAGCCCACTTCTTCCTCTCCCACTCCCCCTGCTTGTGTTCCCTCTCTCACTGGCTGTCTCTCTCTCTCTGTCAAATAAATAAATAAAATCTTAAAAAAAAAAAGAAGGGCACTTGATGTAATGAGCACTGTGTGTATACGCAATTGATGAATCACTCCCTCTGAAGCTAATAATACATTATATGTTAATTAATTGATTTTAAATAAAAAATATGTGGTATACACACACACAGAGACACTCAGACAGACACACACAGTGGAATATTATTCAGCCTTAAAAAGTAATGAAATCTCGCCATTTGCAACAACAGGGATGGAGCTAAAAAGTATAATGGTAAGCAAAATAACTCAGAGAAAGACAAATACCATATGATTTCTCCCCTATTTGGAATTTAAGAAACAAAACAAATGAGTAAAGGAATAAAAAGAGAGAGAGAAAGAAAGAAAAACCAAAGAACAGACTCTTAATTATAGAGAACAAACTGATGGTTACCAGAGGGGTGGACCATGGGTGAAGTAGGTGATGGGGATTAAAGTGTACACTTATCATCAAGAGCACTGAATAATGTATAGAATTTTATCACCATATTGTACACACAAAACTAATATAACACTGTATGTTAACTACACTGGAATTAAAATTTAAAAACAATTAAAAATAATTTTAGAAAGATATTAAATCAAGAAAGAGCTGGATAAGTAAGTTTCTTAGATATAAAGAAAAAAAGACAAAAGAAGAAAGCCAACTAACTAAATATATAAATAAATTACCTAAAATTTGAAACTGGAGTATAGGATTCAAGGGTGAGGAAGCAGGAAGCAAAAGACTTCTGTTTTTATTGTTATTATTATTATTATTATTATGCACTTGAATTACTTATTTTTTCATTTTAACTATCTGATTTATCAAGACAGGATACATTAATCAAGACAGAGAGATGCTGGCATAGAGATTACATTACATTAATCGAGTTATTTTAATCAAGACAGGGAGATACTGGCTTATGGAATGGAATAGAATTGTATCTCAGAAATAAATCCTGACATGTGAAGTCAATTGACTTTCAAAAAGTGTTCTGAGACAATTCAATGGTAGAAAAAATAGTATTTTCAACAGATCCTGCTAGGACAACTGGATATCCACATATAAAAGAATGAAGTGAGATCCCGCCATCAGACCATATACAAAAACGAATGCAAAATGGATTGTATCTAAATGTAAGAGCTAAACTTAAAAACTGTTAAGAGAAAATACGGATATGAGTCTTTTTTTTCTTTTCTTTTCTTTTCTGTTTTTTTGGGGTTTTTTTTTGGTTGTTTTTTAAATTTTTTGTTTAAATTTAATTAGCCAACTTATAGTACACCATTCGTTTCAGATGTAGTGTTCAATAATTTATCAGTTGCGTATAACAGCCAGTGCTTATCATCATGTGCCCTACAGATATAAGTCGTCATGACCGTAAAATAGGCAATGATTTGCTAGCTTTGATTGCAAAGCACAAGCAACAAAGAAAAAAACTGATACATGGAATTCATCAAAATTACAACCATTTGTGCTCCAAAGGACACTATCAAGAGAATGAAAAGACAACCCACAGAATGGGAGAAAATATTTGCCAATCATGTATCTGTAAGGGATTTGGATAAGCCTCGTTCTAGTTGGGTGATCTTAGGCAGCTCGTTCTCCCTTATTGGACCTCAATTTCCTCTACTGTGAAATAAGAGTTGGAATAACTGGTAATAGAAAGTAGCACTTAAATAGGACTTCACTGTTTATAAAGCATGTTTTTATTAATTTATTATCTTATTTAATCGTCATTACAACTCTGTTATGAAGGCATTACTATTATTCTCACCTTACAAATAAGGAAGTTTCTATTGTGACATTGCTTTTATGTAGTGGAGTTGTACCACTGCTTTGCTTTGTAAGACTGCTTTCCTCTCCCCAGGTCCCTGACATGCCATGTCATGATTCCATGGTAGATCCCGGTTGAGCACCATACCACCTGCACACTTTCATGCAGTATACCTTACTTTCCTTTTTTTCTTGTGAAGATTTGCTAAGCTACCTACTGTGTCATCTACCCTGTCTGCTGACCCACTGCATACTTAGGACCTTGCAACCCCTTCCTTTAGGTTGCCAGTTACTGAACTGGGCCAAGAGTCTGAGGAACCAAAACAAGCAAGATTCGATCCAACTTTACTCTTCTCCCTTGTGATTTCAGGAGACTGCATGAGGACTCACTATGCAGGATAAATGCAAATAGTCCTTGCTCATTCCTCCTGCCTCTCCTAACACTGTGCTCTTCACTCTCCAGAGGAAGAACAAAGACAAAAATGGGAAGGAGAAGGAGAAAGAAGAAGCACATTTTATTTCCGGTAATTTCCTGAAAGCAGAAATTAAAACTTCGAGTAACATTTGTATTTCTGAGGTGATGTGGAACACTGAACTGACCTCTCAGCTTTGACTCAGGCTCCTCCCAAGGCCCTGCCCCTGGCCCTCACTGAATATGCCCCCAAATGAGCCAGTGGTGGGAAGGAAACACAGAAAGATCTGCAAATGGTGATGCGAAAGCCCAGAGATATGAAATGATCTATACCAGGCCACACAGCTAGAACATGGGAGAGCTAGGCAAAAACATGAGGATTAGGCCTGTCTGCTCCTGACTTGAAACTCTTTCTATCACCTTACACCCATGATCATTCCTCTCTTAAGACCCTTAAGACTGTGGAGAGTGCTGTGTTCCAAAGCTACTTTGTTCCAGTCCTCCCTTGTTCCAAAAAAAGTTTTTCTCCCACAGACAAGACGGCAGGGATGAGCTGTGCAACAGTGGCTCTGGAGTACTGCCCAGGAAGCTCAGCCTGTGGGGGGGACAGACAGCTGTTAGAGACAACACAGTACTTGGCCACGTCCCATCCAGGGGCACCCAGAAATGCTAGGTGGAAGGACTGCATTGTCCTCTCTTCGTGTCAGCCTCAGAGGACAGACGTTTTTGTTTTAAAGATTTTATTTATTTATTTGACAGAGAGAGAGAGAGAGACAGCCAGCAAGAGAGAGAACACAAGCAGGGGGAGTGGGAGAGGAAGAAGTGGGCTTCCTGCGGAGCAGGGAATCCGAGGTGGGGCTCGATCCCAGGACCCTGGGATCACGCCCTGAGCTGAAGGCAGACGCTTAATGACTGAGCCACCCAGGCACCCCTCAGAGGACAGACTTAAGCATTTTAGAGTTGCCTCCAGGATTGGAGTTAAGTCAGTCTGGGCTATATCTTGGAATAATGAATTCCATAAGTAAGATAATACAATGGGAGATAGTATTCCCTAATATTAACTCTCATCCTAGCTCTCTAGTGCTTTTGGAGTGGCCCTTTGTGGAAGTGTTCTAAGACTCTGGTCACCAAGACTGGAACTTTCTTAAATATTTTAGCTACTTTAATCATATCCCCTCAGATTTGGGTCCCTCCCTGTAAGAATTTTCCTGTCTCTCTAGATTACTCTCCCGGCCACTGATTCATCACCTCCTGTGCCTCCTCTGCATTTCCTCCATCTCCACAGTCATTGCCTTAATTTGTGGTGCTGTGGCTTCCACCCAGGTTTTGTACTTTGGAAACAAAATGTCTTCTGGTTTGTTTCCAATACTCCCTCTGAGAATGCCCAGTATTTCTCTGGCCTATTGAACACAATGTCTCATTAGTCCCACTATCTTCTCCGTTACATCATAATTGATAATTCAGAGCCTATCATCCTATAAACATGTTTATGGTCTCTTCAATTTCTCTCTTTCCAAAGGGGAAAATGCATTTCTTTATCCTTTCCACATGGGAGGTCATCTGATGTCTTATGCTACTTCAAAACAAAACAAAACAAAACACTGTGGCTCATTTTTGCTGGACTGATATTTTCATGTTTAGAAGAATTTAGTTGCACCTGTGAATGTGAGTAGTTTATAATACATTCTTTTCTTCATATCATTTATAAAGCCACTAATAAAGACCAATCCAATTTTCTATTTTTATGGGATCCTCCTTTTTATACTCTTCCACACATAGATTGTGTTTATGATCTATTTGTGATCTAAAATTTTAAAAAAAGTTCCTTGACTTACTTTGTAGTATGTGGTCTTGACTTTTCTACAATAAATTATGATTTTAATTATAATTTATAACCATTGTTTTCCCCAAATATATGTTTTATGTTGCTTAAGCAATGTTAACTGGCAAGTCAGGGATGATTTGCTCTTTTAAAAATTCTTCCTATTTTGTAAATGTGTTAACAGTTTTGTGGTGAGTCCATTCTTTATTACAAATCCTCCTCCCCATGTGAGAGTAAGCAGTGCACCATTGTCAGTGCCCTGGCTCCTCTGCATCCTAATTCCCACTTTGTAGAGGGGTCCAGTGGCCATTCACTCAGTCTACAATTAGTTACAGCTTACATATTTTGACAAAGGATTTTCTAATTTTACCTCTGGATTCTTCAAATTCTGAGATAAATAATATCTTGACTAAATGACAACATAAACACACCCGGTTTTGAAAATCAGGTAAGCCTAGTTAATACTAACACTCTAAAAACATAATCATAAATCAGATATCCATTGTCCAAGTGATAAGGATTCATTGAGGTTCAGCTTGAAAGGGTTCTGGTGATTTGAGGCTTGCGCTGAGCCCACCAAACTCCCGCGTAAGAGTACGATGATCAGACCCAGATATCATTTCAGAGTAAAGTTTGAACATCTCAATCTGATATCCAGGTATCCCCACAGCCTATACTTGTGGGTCTTTCCATTCCTAGCTCTGCCTCCACCTCCACCATTATTCCCACCCAGACTATGAGTATCCCTGCCTCTTTGTGCTTGAACAGACAGCATATATTAACAGAGTGTATTGACCAATTTTATACTGTGTATATCTTGTTTGCTCAAATAGATGGGAAGCTACTTATAAGTGGGTGCCATATCTCTCATCTCTTTGAAACCCCACATTTAATAAATGTTTCAAAAAGTAACAAAATGTCAAAATATTTATAGTATCTATGTATTTGCCTATACATTCTCTTTTGCTATAAAAGAGCATTTAGTCTACCATGTCTGAATTAGGTAGTAACTTATTCATTAACAAGTGAGAACAATTCCTCATTATAATCCTTAGAGTAGGAAATCCACTGTGGGAAGGGATTTCAGGGCAGTTGCTTTTCACTTCCTCCAATAAAATCTTGGAGTTAATAATTTTTTTTTCTGTCCTCCTGCTTTTAATTCTGAGTCAAAGAGGTTTAGGAAAGGTGTAACCCCAGCCCTCCATTTGCTGAGGGCAGAATCACTTCAGCAGCTATAGGTTTAGCCACAGAAAAACCACTCAGCTTCTAAAAACCAGGCAAACGATTTCCCAAATTGGCAATCTGGCAGCAGTATAACATTGAGGACACTTTCTCAACTCCGCTGAGAAAACTCAGGAAAGACCACATGGAAGAACAGAGGACAACAGTTTTATGGTCTGTTGGGAATGAGCCAAAGAAAATCAGATAACAGTTGAAATGAGGTTTGTCAATCATCCCACTGATTTCAGGGGCACACTGTGCTCACTGCTGTTCCCGTGGAATAAGTGACTCTTGCAGAACCCACCAGCTCAAGTTTAATCAGCCTCACAACAGCTTAGGAGAAAGCATCACTATGCCCTCCCATGAAAGATGGGCACCTGAGGCAAGAAAGCTTAGAGGAAGAGCTATGGGTTACACCGGTAAGGAATGGCACTTGTGGAGGGGAGGACAGGAGATACAAAGGGAAAAGGGACGTGAAGCTTATTGAGCTGCCCGTGGTGATCTGGTGATCAGGGAAAGAGGTGGTCACTTTGGTCACTAAAGTCCAAGGCTGATGGATCCACATGTGACAAGGTTCAGAGACCACCTCTTCCTACTACTCTTCACTGCCGGGCTCCTCATCGCTGTCCTCCCCCAGAGGAAATTCCCTTGTGGGTTTCTGAGTTGCACACATTCGAGTCTCCATGGCGCAGTCCTGGCTCAGAATTGCCTGAAGCGAGACACAGGATATTTTTTTACCATTCTCCCTGTTCCCTTCCCTCACTAGCTCATCCAAGTCTAGTATTGCTCAGAAAAGATTCAAGAAACAAGCATAGGATTCTTTTCCTGCTTCATTTACAGGCACAGGCCTCCCAAGGCACCTAGGTGTAACAACCCCGGTCAAGACAAATATCTGGTATGTTTTTGATTGAATTCTAACAGTGGTAGTATAAGCTACAGCTGGGAGCCAGCTGAAACTGGTACTTTCCCTATGAGACCTCCCTGTCTTCTTTCCATCCCTATGATCAGCCCCTACATCCATCATTAAGCCACCTAGACCCTTAGGGTCCTCATGTTGCAATAAAAGTAAAGTATGTTATTAACTAAAATCACAATTATGGTTCTCTTCCCTAGGCTTTTGTACTTTAAATGATGACCTGGTAAGGATAATGGCAGACATGAATGAATGAATGAATGAATGAATGAATGAATGAATCAGTGGAATTTTGCCCACCTTGGGGAGATAATTTGTTGACTCACATGTTGCCGGTAACTAAAGTATAGGATGCCTTTGATGGCCCCTGCCCCCAACTCTTTATAAGCTTCTCATTTTTATTCTTTACTTAGGGCTCTTCTTAACCATCTAGTATAAGAGGAGAAGTGGTTAGTAAAGAAGGGAAAATAAGAAGAACAAAGGAAAAATAAAGGTGAAAATGGGATCAGAAAATATGGTGAAGCAAAAAAGACTTCCAAAGAGGGAGGAAATAGCATACGATGAAAAGCAATGAGAGAGAGATGAAAAACAAAAACAAACAGAAGATTATTGTTCTTTTAGCAACAGTCAGAGCCTCTTACAAGATTTTCCTCCTTGGCTGGGGGGCTTCTCAGGTAGTAGCAGAGAGGAGCATAGATGATGTTGATGACCCCAATGATGACCATAAGCCAGGGGAAGCCAATGGCATGCACAATGGCGCCCCCAGTGGATGGACCTGTGAGGAGTAAACCAAATTTGCAAGTGTTTATTGACCCTTAATCACACAGAAAATACTGTGCAAGGGGCAATGGGTGGCCCAGAGGATGTCCCAAAGTCAAATATCTCCAGAACCCAAGGAGAATCAACCTCCTGGCTTTACTCCCAGCTGGTAAACAGATAAGAGAAAATGGGACACCAAGTCCTGGGTGCTCCCCTCTCCCCTGCCATCATACCTATAGCAAAGCCCATACAAAAAGCCACATCAGCTATGGCATAGACACTCCCATACACTGAGGTGTGACGCAGGTCCACCAAGTGTCCCATGATGGGCATCATAGAGGAATCAACCATGCCTGTGGCCAAAGGAAACAGGACACTGTCAGCTCTACCCACAGTCCCTTCCCTTTTTTGTGGTACCCTTCCTTCTTCTCCTTCCTTTGTCTCTTTTTGTCTGCTATCCTCCCAAGCAGCACTAACACCTATTCCTGGTAGGAGCTAGGAGTGCACACCATTGCCAGCCACCCTCCTGCTCATTCTGCCTTTCCATACACCTCCTCTGATCTGACCCAAAACCAAAATTCAGGGGCTTTTTGTCTCCTTTAAAAGTATTCTTACCTATGGAAAAGCCAAGACCTGCATTGGGGCCAATAAGACCAAAGATATTGTGAGCCAGAGGAACCTGCAGCAGGGAAGGAGGAAGAGTTTATCAGGAGTCCCATTAGTCACCGCAAAAGCGAAGGATTTTCACATGATATGCATTTATTAACCACATGCTAACCACATGTGTTATCTATCTGGATTATCACTTCCCCTTATGAAGAAGAATCTTTACCTTTATTTTAAGGATATGAAAGCTAGATTGGTGCCATTTGGGTTAAATGCCTTGTCCAAAGTTAAAAAGCTAGTAAGTGGCAAGATTAAGTCTAAATCTCATATTTGATTCCATTATACATAATAATGGGCCTCCTCTATTGCATGACTTCTTCCTCCACTTCCTTTAACCCCCCTCCCAGACACACACTTCTGTCCTCACTCTTCACTGAATGGAGTTTCCTCTCTTCTCTATAGCGACACTCAAAGATTTTAATTAAATCCTACTTTGGTAGCTACTTGGGCAAGAAGACAAAGACAGCAACAACTAATTACCCATAGTCTAGAGGGACAGGTGGCATGTTTTGAGGTGCTGCATCAGCAAGCTTGTGAAACTCATTCTTTTGCCTTCCCAGTCATCCACTGAAAGACTTCCTTTCCTCTTTCACTGCTTCCTTAGGTCCCTCATTGACCACCTGTTACCTAAACCTGCCACCCCAGTACATTTAACCCTCAGAGGTCTAACATACCATCTAGATGTTAGTGGCTAATAACAATGTTAGGGATTATTCCTAAGAGATAATTATAGTTTAAGGTTTAATTATAGGTTAAGATTTACTGTAGGCCCACTGTGGGCTGTAGTTTATATGGACAGTCCTATGAGAGGCTATCAGAAAGAGGCTAAACAAAAAGAGGTGACATATCTAGCTCAAAATTGCACAAGCAGCAAGCAGCAAAGCTGGGAATGAAGTGGAACTCATGCTCCTGATCAAGACCTCCAGCCTTTCTTGAACACTGTACTCAGTCCTTTCGGCTCTAGTCTCATCTCCTTCAAGCCTAGGAGGCAAGTGTGCTTATGATCCCCATTATGGGGAGGAGAAAATGAAGGCTTGGAGAGTTTGAACGGGGCTCTTGAAAATAGAAAAGCTCTTCATTTTTTTCTTTTTCTACCAAACATTATGGCACCAGAGACTGCAACTCATATGATGGTTCCCCTGTTGGCTTATGAGGTCCTGTTAGGGTGGGACAAGTAAATTAAGTCATAAAATGAACCACTTCAATAGCCCCAGAAATAGATACCAACATGAATTGTTTCATGTGCCCATACATAGGGCCTCAGACCTCTGGCTACAGCTGCTTCATTGCCCTTCTTCCCTCCTTCCCCACCTCCTTTAATGGGATGCCTGGTGGCATCTCTCCCAGAGCTAAATTCTTACCCATGCAGAAACAGTCTTTCCAACAGTCATTGCCAAGTCAATCCTCTGATCATTTTAGAAGAAAACGGTCTTTAAATGTCTGGGGTTCTCTCTTTCTCTCTCTCCCTCTCTCCTAGACCTTATTGTACTTACACAAAGCAAGCTGGTGCCTACTACAATCATCCCAATCAGGGAGCACAGCCACCTGGAAGAAAAGAGCCATCAGCAAACTGTGCTAAAGGGAGAAATCCTTTTCACCTGCCACCCTATCTCCACTACACCAGCCAGTCCTACACCCCTAATTCCAGGAACCCCTTAGGATGTAAGAAGATGAAGACATCTCTACATGATCAGTTTGTAACAAGGTGAGTCCTTTCCCTGCCCTCCTCCTTGCCTGGCTCTATATCTCTTTCCATAGTAGAAGCAGAGGAGGTGCAATGGGACATATTCTTTCTTCCTCTAGCAGAGGAATTAGCTTACTCAGAAGGTACTTGCCCCTTGGGAGTAACCCTCAAACTTAATTCATGCTGTTTCCCAATTCATACTACCTCTTTCCTATTCATATTTTATCTGGTCTTCAAGGTACATCTCAAAACCCACAAAAAATACCAAACTTCTTTCCTTTTCTGATTTCCTACAGCAGGGGTTTTTAAGCTTATTTTAAAAATCTGTATGCTGAGCTTCAAAGATAAAATTAAAGCTGTTCTCACTGTAGTGGAATAAGATTCAGACTCATACTTTTTAGCCCTCAAACCCTTTCCACTTGGTGGTCTCTGAGGTACCTCTTTAGAACTCTCTGGGGCTCCAGGGAACACAGTTTCACAACCGCTACCCCCAAAGTACTGAACTTTTTCATAGCTGTTCTCTGTGGGGTTATTTTAGCTTGTCAACTAGACAACAAACATCTGGAAAGTAAAGGTTATCTCTCATATATTCACAACCAACTCAGGGCCATCCTTTATCCATATACCCCTCACCACCTACCCACTCATATCCTCCCTGTAGGCAGCTTTTATGCATGTATACTTGTCCTACACTTTCAACCTCAGAGAAGCTGTTCATTATCCTAGGTGCAGGGACAACTTCAAAAGGCTCTCCCATCTTAAATTCCTGTTACTCTCCACAGATTCCCAGGCTACATACCGACCCATCTTGTTGGCCAAAACACCAAAGAGGTTGGTACCAATGAGGTAGGACACACTGGCAGGCAAGAAAGCAAGACCTGAAGAAAGACACAGTTCTAAGATGAGGACATGCCCAGTTTACTATAAAATACTTTATTTACTGAAAGACAGTGAAGTCTCTCTGTTACCTTCAAGGATTCCAAACCACTTTGTTTTGTGTGTTGGGGATCCTTGTGCAAACCCAGAAGAGTTGACGTGAGGCTCTACATTTCCATTTTCCTCAGGAGCAGGGCTTTGTTTAGCTTTAATACAATGTACTCCCAGCTCTCCACTTAGATTTCCTAAAGAATGGCCCTAATGAGCCGTTCTCATGTATAAAATCCTTCTAATTATCAGCATAAAAACATCATCAGCCTTAGGGAAAGAAATAATATTTCCTGGGAAGTGTAAATCCTGCCTTGCTATTCACCTTTCTTTCCATTGCTCTGGTAGTGATCCTGGACACGTCACTAAACCTTTCTGAGCTTTAACATCCACATCTGGCAAAAACAAAGCTCTGATTCTGTCATACCAATTTACACTGAGGAGCAAACTGGCAGATTTACAAGTATTCTGTCAACTGAAGCAGTGGTCACACTGTGTTCTCTGACAGTAGAGTCAAGTGCTCTAGAGCATGGGCTTTGAAGCCACAGTTCTGGGTTGAAACTGTGCCTTGGCTACTCTTTAACTCTGTGACTTTGGGCACCTTACCTTCCCTGAGTCTCATTCATCATTCATTCATTCATTCATTCATTCATTCATTCCTTTTAATGAGCTTTTACTATGTGTCAGGTGTTCTAAGATTAGATTAGACAAAATATTAGCTTTTAGGGAGTTTATATTCCAAGGGAGGGAACCAGACAATAAACAAGTGAACAAATGAAAGAAAAAGGTAATTTTGAAAAATAATAAGTTGTGTGAAAAACATTTAATGTTGTGGCATGGAACTATGACCAGGAATGGAGCTAACTTCAATTTGGGGCTGGTAAGGATTTTTTGAGGAGACATGACATTTATTTATTTGGGGGGGTAGAATAACCATTTATTATTTCCTATTATTCTTTGGATCAGAGAGATGATTCTTCTGGGCTGAGCCAGCCAGATAGTTGCGGATAGCTTCATGCTTGACGTTGGCCAGGGGTATGGAGATGTTGCCACACATCGCTCCTCAGCCAGCGGGCTGGCCCACTCAGTCACAGGGCCCCCAAGAGAAGCAAGGACTGGCAAATCCTGCCTCATGAGCCCATTTCAAGCCTCTGCTTCTGTCACATTTGTTAAAGTCACATTGGACAGAGCAAGTCACATGGCTGGGCCTGGACTCAAGGGGAGGAGAGACTCTACCACTTAATAGAAAAAATATTGTCAGTTCTACAATCTAACCACATCTAACTTCTAGTTCATATAAACAGTCTGGAGAGGAACAAGTTAAATTATATCATAAGGAAATAATTAGTCAAATCTAAAATGTGAAACATTCTATAGACAACCTGCCAGTGTTTTCAAAAAGTTAGTGCTACCGGGGGAAAAAAAAGATGTGATGCGTGGCAAGGCAAAGTAGACTATTCTAGATTTTTTTTCAAGATTCTATCCATTTGAGAGAGAGAGAAAGCACAAGCAGGAAGGAAGGGCAGAGGGAGAGGGAGAAGCAGGCTCCCCACCGAGTGGGATGCTGGGATCATGACCTGAGCCAAAGGCAGACACCCACCCAACTGAGCCACCCAGGCGCCCCAAGACTATTCAAGATCTTAAAAGACTAAAGGACATAAAAACCAAATTCAAGTATGAATCTTATTGGATCATTATCCAGGAAAATAAAAAACAGTCATAAAAAATTCTCTGGATAATTGGGGGAAATTGAATATGAATTAAATACACAGAATATTTTAAATTTTCTCAAATGTGATAATGGTATTAAGGTTACATAAGAGAACATTCGTATTCTCAAGAGATGCAATGTGATGTATTTAAGGGGTGCCTGGTGGGCGCAGCCAGTGGAACGTCCAACTCTTGGTTTCAACTCCAGTTGTGATCTCAGGGTCATGAGATCGAGCCCCTTGTCTGGCTCCAAGTTCCTCAGCACAGAGTCTGCTTAGTATCCTCGCTCCCTCTGCCCCTCTCCCCCCCACTCAAGTAAATAAATCTTTTTTTAAAAAGTGATGTATTTAGGACTGAGATGTCATAATGTCTGTTACAGATTTCAAGTGGATCATCAAATCAATACATCTATAGAGAAAAAAAATACATCTATAGAGAGATGACATTTAAACTAAGATCTGAATAACCAAAACAGAGCATTCCAAGCAGAAACAAACAAATAAATAAAAACATCTAATGCAAATACAAAGATGTTAAAGAAGAAACTAGTTGTCTGTTACAGGAATAGAAAGGAGGTGTGTGTGGCTAAAGCACAACAAGACAAGTGAAGAGTCATAGAAAACGTAGGCCTAGAATTTGGAATTTATTGCAAGTGGAATGGGAAACCTTGGAGGGGAATGACATATTATAATTTACATTTTTTTCAAGTCCTCTGGTTGTGGTTAGAAGAATGGGTTCACAGGACAAGAGTAAAAGCCAGAAGACTATCTGCAGAACCAGGAAGAAAGAGATGATGCACCGTCTTAGCTGTCGTGATGGAAAGAAGGGAATAAAACAAGAGGTATTATTATGGCGGTAGAGTCTGTGGAATTTTTGGTTGGATTGGGTGGGAGTGAGAGAAAGAGAGAAATCAAGGATCACTCATTTTGTCTTAATTACTGGAGATGGAGGAAGAGCTTGAGGGAAACATTAAAGGTTTGAAATGCATATTAGATATCCAACTGGAGATGTCAGGCAGTGGGTGTACAAGTCTAGACTTCCAAGGACAGATCATAAGCACAGATATAAATGTTTGACTCACTGATTTATACATGCTTCTTAAAAGCCATAGGAAGGGCTGGGATCACCTCTGAAACATCAGATAGAGAAAAACAGAAATCCAAGGTCTGAGCCTTCAAGGACTCCTACCTTTAAAAGTTAGCAAGGAAGAGGAGATAACAAAGGTGATAAGAAATAGCCAATAAAATAGTTGATAGGGGATGGAATGAAGGAGGAGGAGAAGGAGGAGGAAAAGAAGAAAAGAAGAAGAAGAACAACAACAATAATAACAGCAATAACAACAACAACAAGAGGAAGACGTGGTGGAGGAAGAAGGGGAGGAGAAGGAGGGAGAGGAGGAGAAGGAGAAGAAGTAATGGTGGTGGTGGTGGTGGTGGTGGTAGTAGTAGTTTGGCCTCTGAAGGAGTTGGAATGTTTCAACCATAAAAAGAAGGCAGTGAATGTTGGTACAAGTGCAGGAAAAGGAGTATACTTAGTGATGGGAACATGTGAGTTCCCATCTCATTGCTTCTAACTTCTCAATGACTAGGAGTTGAGAATGATGAAGGTAAAGGGATGAGAGTGTGGAAGAGGTTTGAATAGATAAGTATAAAATAGTAATTTCAGAAAGTGGGAAAGAGAACATAACTGGGGACTTAGAGAAAGATAGTTGGGCAATGTGAAAACCTACTTTAGATTTGTAGCCGTAAATGTAAGGTGAGACCAATAGCCTCTCTCTGTGTTTTCCCACAGGCCCAGTGTGCTGCTCATGCATAGGCAAGGAGTAGGCAACCAGCTTGGCTTAACCAGAATCAATGCTGTGCTGGCTGACAACCCCAGAGGGAGAGCAGGGCAAAGGAATTAACTTTCAAAAGAGCCTCTGAGAAACAAACTGAGGGCTTCAGAGGGGAGGGGGGGGGAATGGGATAGACTGGTGATGGGTAGTAAGGAGGGCATGTATTGCATGGGGCACTGGGTGTTATACGCAACTAATGAATCATCGAACTTTACGTCAGAAACCAGGGATGTACTGTATGGTGACTAACATAATATAATAAAAAAATTATTAAAAAAAACAGAAACAAAAGAGTAACATCATGATGGAATTCAAGCTGAGTAAATAAAAATTGAGGACATGAGAAGTGATGGAAATAGAAAATGAATTGAGGCCAACGGACTGGAGACCTCCGAGTAGCCAAAATTTGTTGATATGGGGATATTAAAATACCTGAACAGGGATATGTGAGTTGATAATTGGACTGCTTAGAATTAAATTTCAGAGATGATAGAATTAATGCCAAGGTCAAAATTATATGAAGGTTTGATTGGTTAAGGTGGAAAGGAGAAAAAGATCATTGCAAAAGATTATTTCAAGAAGGTAGGTTAAATAATAGGCCACGATGTTGGTAATGTTATCCACCTGGATATTGAAGCCACCAAAAGTGGTAACAGGAATAAAGGAGAAAAGAATATGAACCAGGTGTCAACAATTTAATGAATGAGAAGGGGTAACTAAGACCTCAATAGGTGATTGCAATGAAGAGAGGTAGAGAGGGGGTATAATGTAATGACATGATCTTCAAGGGAGTTGGGATCTTTGAAGGAGAATTAAGAAGAAATGATTCTGGGGTGCCTGGGTGGCTCAGTTGATTAAATATCTGCCTTCAGCTTAGGTCATGATCCCAGCATCCTTGGATTGAGCCCAGAGTCAGTGTCCCTGGTCAGCAGGGAGTCTGCTTCTTCCTCTCCCGTTGCCCCTTTCCCTGCTCATGCTCGCTTTGTCTCTCTCCCAAATAAATAAATAATATCTTTAAAAAGAATAACAAGAAGAAATGACTCAGAAGCAGCAAAGGTGAGCAAAGCCAAGAGGAACGTGGATTTCCATTAAGACAGCAGGGAAACTGTTCTCAGGAAACGTTCAGCTCTCAGGGCAAGAAGATGATGGAAGTGTTTAAAAAAGAGGCTGAGGACATGGGGACAATTGTCAATGACAGGAGGTTCTACAAGGCCCAGGACTTTTTGGAGGGGAAATTGGAAATTGGGTCAGATTAAGAAACTTCTGAAATATGGGGATAATAATAATTCCTACCAGATGGGCTGGTTGTGAGCCTTAAATGAGATGATGTATGTCACCCATTTTGCACAGTGTCTGGCACAGAATAAGTGCCCTCTGAGCATCAGCCTTAACCGTTACTGTCGTAACTGGCAAGTAACAATGTCTGGACTTGAACCCAGGCCTTCTCCTTCCAACTTCGTATATTTCCAATACCCACACAAGCAGCATGACAACACAGATGGCTCTGGCATAAGGGACTGCACAGAATCAGCAGTGAGAGTTTCTTCAGGTCTCACCAGCTTCTCTACGCCTTTCTGTACCTACAGGAGAAAGCACTGCCTAATGGAAACTGTCATGATGATTACAATTAAACCCAAAGTCAACAATTCACCAGTTACTAGTTGATAGCTTGTTTGATTTTAATATTCTCTTTGATGGGGTGGAAATGAAGCGTATCTTAGTGTATTTGTCTATTTGTACAGGGCTGCAATATGTTTCAAACTGTACCCACTTGTTATGTTTAATTATTTTTAAAAGTTTAGAACTATAACTACTCCATTGTTTACCTGAGATCTGGAGATAGGCACCTCTAGGAAGCTCACTATCTTCTTAGATACATTTCCTTACTATTGTTTTAAATAATGTGGAATTTCCTAAATGAGATTTTCTCAACCAATGTGACTTGTTCTTTACGACCTGGGTATAGCTTGCAGCTCAGTAGCATTTTGTGCAAAATAGGTATTCCAAACTGTATGTCTACAGACAAGGATATATTTTTCACAGCATATCTTCCAAGGAGCAGGGAATTACACATAGCTGTGACTGTCAAAATAATGTGAACAAAAACAATGATGAAAATAGTAATTTTTATTTACATAGTATATCTGTCCTGTATTCCGTCCACTGTGCTAATCCCTTTATTTATTTATTTTTAAAGATTTTATGTATTTATTTGAGAGAGAGGGAGAGAGAGGTGGGGGGGAGGAGAAGAAGGAGAGGGACAAACAGACTCCATGCTGAGCACGGAGCCCGACGCAGGGCTTGATGTCGAGACCCTGACATTATGGCCTGAGCCCAAATCAAGAGTTGGATGTTCAACCGACTGAGCCACCCAGGTGCCCCTGTGTTAATTCCCTTAGAATACATAGATGTATTTAATCCTGAAAAAAAACCCTGAAAGCATCTCCATGTCTTCAAATGAAAAAAAAAAGGTGGTGTTTGAAGAGGTTAAATAACTCATCCAAGGTCACAACCAGTAAGTAAGTGGTCAGGATTCAAACCCAGGTGGGCCTGTTTCCTCCCCTCAGGGAGAGTACAGGCATAAAATGGGTCACGTAGAGGTACTCAGTCACAGACTACAAATCACTCTCAAAAGTGCGGTCTCTTCTCCAAACAGCTTTCACAGGTTGTCTGCATTTAGTACAATATTTTTCAGTAGGGTCCCTGATACCATATCAGCATCACCAGGAAACTTAAGAAAATGCAAATTTGATTCTATTGAATTTCTGGGTGGGGCCCAGCACTCTGAGTTTTAACAAGCTCTCCAGATCATGTGAGAGCCTTTGAAGCTAGACTTAGAGATGCAGATAGCATGGAGGAAAGTTGTAAAGGACGGTGGGAGGACTGCATAGAATAAGCCCAGGAGTTTCTCTGGGTTTCACTAGCCTCTTGATGCCTCTCTGTACCTAAAGGAAACAGTGCTGCCTAATAGAAATTGTCATGACAATTTTAATTAAACCCAAAGTCAACAATTCACCAGTTATTGAATGCTGGTTTCCTTTTAATATTCTCTCCTGTGTGATGAAGAAGAGCTGGGGAGGAGCTGTTCTGAGCTGTGTTTGCCCACCTGCACCAAGAGCCTGAGCTGTCATAGCCTTGAGGCAGAGGATGCTTTTCTGCATTAAGCACCAACTAACTCAATTAATTGTCATGGTCAGAGGCATTTGCATCCCAGAAAAATTCAATTTGAGGCTAGGAGTACAGCTTGGAGCCTTGCTTAGAACTGTCCCCTAAAAAATTAAATTTAGTGCTTTTCTTTGCATGCTGAGCTGTATCAGGTCCTTATCAACTTCCCCTCTGGCCCCATCAGCCTCTCCTCCCTACAGCTACTGAATGGCAGGTAGCCTTCTCTGTTCCCTTTCCTCAGGCTTCCTGGGAAGGGGCAGAGCCTCCTCTCTCAACCCAGATGAGTCACAAGGACATCTCTCCATGAAACAGAGGAGGCTGGAGGCCTCCATAAGCACCTTGTTAGAGGTAAAAGGATAGCAAAAGGGTAATCTGGAGGAAAGGGAGTTGAAGACGGAAAAGTGTGGTTGGTAATGGTGGTGCATATTAATATTCTACAGGTGTAAAGCATTTCCACATATTATGACATTTATTTCTCAAATTACTGTTTGAACTAGACAGTATTCCAATGCCCATTTCAGAGATGAGAAAGTTGGTGTTCAGAAAATTGATGTGGTTTGCACAAGTTTACTTAGTCAATCAATGGAGCTGAAATGAAAACCTCGACCTTTCGACTAAAAGTCATTCATCACTGTACTACATAGCTAGGTATGTTGTCACTCCATAGCCCCTCTAAAACCCTCCCACCCTGCCGTTCTTGCCGTTCTTGGTCTGCTTCTTGGAAGTGCTGCCTGCCCACCCAGGTTCGATTTACAGGTGTGGACAGAGACTCTAATTCTACAAAGGAAGCCCATTGTGCCTCTGTGACCCTGAAGACCTGGGCCTCATAGTGCATCTCAATTACCCGAGATAGGGCCCATGACGCACACCTCTGCCCAAGCCCAAGTTGGGGAACATGGTCACTTACCTAACTGCCACTCAGGTGAGCACATGGTCTGCATCATCCAGATGGGCAATGTGGGCTCCAGCATGGCCACTCCCATGTTAGCAAAGCAGAGGGAGCCTGGAGAGACAGTTCTGTCAGCCACCAGGCCTACCCAGAAGCCCAGACTCTCCCAGCCCAAAGAGGCATTTTCAGCTTACCTGCAGCTACCAGGATATAAGGGTCTCTGAGAAGTGTAAGGAGAGGAGTCCCCCTGGCACTCTGAGAACATGGACAACAAAAAAACTTCCATTTGTACAGTGTACATCTCTCCTATTGTCATAGAATCTGAGAATATGCAGACAGGACCTTAGAGATCATGTATGTCAGCTCCTTTACTGAAGAGACCAGACACCCAGTCAAAGGAGATAAAGTGACTTTCCCAATGTCACAGCGTCACCTGGCAGTGCACCTCCTGTGTGCAAGGCAAACACCGGGAGTCACAAAGAGTAGGACAACACATTCCAGACATGATTCCTGCTTTCAAATGATCACCAACCAGATGAGAGTGCATTGTCAGCAAGGCCAGCAATGGACGATGGGCATCTGGACTCCTGGTCTGGGGCCTCACCACTCGATCTTGCAGGCACTAATGTTTGCCCTGAGAGAACCACAGGTAGAGTGCTGATTCCCAAAGGTGAGCACAGAAGGCTCCTCAAGCATTCTGAAGGCTTCATTCTGACCATTTTGAGCCATATTGGCAAGTCTAGTTGAAGGTGTTTGAAGATCTAGATTAAAATGCAAGCCTAAATGTTCAGTTCTATTTCCCCCTTCCCTCAGAAAATCTTTATTACGATTAAACTCAATCACTCCACCTTCCTCCCATGCATTCCAGCAGGTTATTTTTGCCTCAACCATGTTCATGGTTGGTTATTTTTACATAAACTACCTTCCTTCTCTCTATAGCTCCAACTCCTACCCATTCTTCAAAGTCAGTCTTAAATGGCTCCTTCTTTTCCACTGTATTCCCTGACTCAGTAGCTGAAACTTCTCCCTCTAACAAACTTCCTGAGCACTGTGCCCTAATATGTGGTGCTAACTACATTCTATCTGATAGTAGATTTAGTAGTTTTAATATAATAAACCTCTCTGCATACTTACAGGAGTGGATTAAAATTCAGAGATACTAAAACTAAATATATAATTCCCAATAAAGAGACAGATCGAAATCACAAAATACACATAAAGAAGTCCACTAAGCTCTTTTGCCTAACAATTCCACTTCTAGGAATTTATTCTATAGATTACCTCCAATGTTATAAAAATGCATATAGGTAAGGTTATTAATTGTAGCACTATTTATAACTGCAAAATACTGGAAATTACCTAAATGTTCAAACATAGGGGATTGAATAAAATATGGTACACACACAGTGGTGTTTTATACAGGCAGAAAAATAATAATTGAATTTTTTGAATATGTAGAACATTACCATCTAAGTCAAAACTATTCAGAAAGATACTAAAGGAAAATAATTTCTCCTCTTACTTTTGGTACCAAATGTGGGGGCTTTCCCACCAAACAATTCTTCCGTTCTCTATGGGCACTGACTGGGTGTCTTATAATGTAATACAATTCTGACACTGACTACTTGGAGTTAGCACAGACTCCTCAGGTAAAAGGCTCAGTCCCACAAGACTGCTTCCTTTCAGATCCCAATTGCAAATAGTGGGTTCCCAGGTTACCCACACTTCTGTCTGACTTGGCTACAAAATCAGGGTTTTTAGATCAAACTTTCCCATATTTTCTGTACTTCTTTGTGGTTTGATATGGATTTCCCAAAGCCATCTTTGGGTTGGAATCAGACAAATACCAGCTCTGATATTTAACCATGATAGAATGATAATCTGCAAAGATGTTCTCAGGGGAGAGATTATCTAAGCAGCCTCCAAGGTCTTCTCTAGCTCTGAGGTGTTCTAACTATGAACACACAGGTCCCAATGTCATTGTCTCCTGGTTCTGTGTTTATATATATAAATTTTGTAATGTTTCCTTGGTTCTTCATAAGGCCTTTCTTCCATCTTTGTCCAACATCAGATCAGACTCCCCCACCATCCCCAATGCTACCCTAAATATGACACTATCTGTGAATCCAAGTATAGTTCTTACTTTCCTTGACTCCACTCCTCTTCACCTTTCTTCTTATAGTTTAACAGGGATGATCTAGGGGTCTTAGCACATAGCCATTCTGTATATCCCTTGGCAATGGAGCTTAGTGTCTACTTACTTCAGCAGAGACTTTGGAAGGCTGTAGGATACACAGCTGGAGTGCTAAGAAAGAAAGTGAGAGAGAAAGAGACAGTTTATTTTGTTCACTGATTAGTTGGAGGCTCCAATAACAGCCACATTGATATCACCCTATCATGTACAGATCTAACTCCCTGAGTTTCTTCCTTCTTTCTGAAAATGGAGCAGTCCTTGATCTTTCAAGCATGTCAAGACTGACACCACAGCATGTGCATTCCCAACCTGACTTAAGCTATTATCTGGCTGGTGACCTCTTATGATGACTTACCTCCATCCAGTAGTGCCAGGAAGGCCAATATGAGGAAGGGTGAAGACCGCCCAACAAACACATACATTACACTTCCAAAAGGAGCTCCCACTGGAAAGGCAAAGCAGGCACAGATTTCAGAAGTAAGGACCAATTCCTAGTTGGTGTGACTTGTCCATATTTACCCAATGAACCTCCATGTAAGATTCTGGGGATTCAGAAATGAAGAAGACCTGGTTCTCAGGAATTCATTTTCTAGTAGAGAAAATGCATGTGGTGGGGGTGGTGTAGTGGGACACAAATAATTAGAACATGGTAAAGAGTAGAGTTCAGCAGTAAAGGTGCAATCTACAAGGTGCTGTACAAACACCATGCAATGAGTTCAGGTGGCCACAAGGGCTTTGTCAAGTGGCTAATACAGGTGGGGAAGAAGTATAAGTGAAGAGCATTGAGGTGTCATAAAAGAGAGTGTGGTTGCAGTATGGAGGTTCCTCAAAATGTTAAAAATACAGCTATCCTACAACCCAGGAATTGCACTACTAGGTATTTATCCAAGGATACAAACATAGTGATTCGAAGGGACACTTGCACCTCAATGTTGATAGCAGCAATGTCCACAATAGCCAAAATACAGAAAGAGCCCAGATGTCCATTAACAGATGAATGGATAAAGATATATATATGGGTGTGTGTGTATATACACACACAATGGAATATTAGCCATCAAAAAATGAAACCTTGCCGTTTGCAATGACATGGATGGAACTAGAGTGTGTTATGCTAAGTGAAGTAAATCAAGTCAGAGAACGACAAATACCATATTTTACTCATATGTGGAATTTAAGAAACAACAGATGAACATAGGGGAAG
This sequence comes from Ursus arctos, assembly GCF_023065955.2. Lineage (NCBI taxonomy): Eukaryota > Metazoa > Chordata > Mammalia > Carnivora > Ursidae > Ursus > Ursus arctos. The sequence continues at coordinate 72,089,864 of NW_026622775.1, read as the reverse complement.
GGAAGGAAAAATAAATAAGAGGAAAACAGAGAGGGAGGCAAACCATAAGAGACTCAGCTATAGGGAACAAACTGAAGATTGCTGGAGGGGAGGTGGATAGGTGGATGGGGTAGCTGGGTGATGGGCATTAAGGAGGGCACTTGAAGTAATGAGTACTGGGTGCTGTATGCAACTGATGAATCACGGAATTCTACCTCTGAAACTAATAATACACAATATGTTAATTAAAGTGAATTTAAATAAAATTTTTTAAAGTGTGGTTGGATAACAAATAGAAGAAAATCAGTATTCGGTGTTCAGTCACTAGAATATGAGTATTTGGGAGAGGAAGAGTAAAGGTGGGGAATGTTGAGACCAAGTAGTCAAAGGCCCTGTATATCCAGATAAAGCATCTGCTTGGTTTTGTGGGCAATGGGGAAATATGTTTTTTAGCAGGAGAGAAATATCACCAGCTCTGGGCATAGGAAGCTTCTTCTGGTGGCACCCTGGGGGAAGGAGGAAAGGCACAAAAGATCAGTCAGTAGGCTGGTTCCAACTGAGATGTGATGAGGAACTGACCTTGGGGAAGTGGCTTTAGAGAATATTAATGGGCTTATCCATTTGGGAGTGAGAAGTGAAAAAGGAGACCAGGATGAACCAAAGTTTTAACTTGGGTGTTTGGGAAAATGGATATTAACAAAGAGCAGGGTTTTTGTTGCCTCTTCTCCCATGGTTGTGTGTGTGTGTTGGGGTTGGGGGGGAGATATGGACTAGGAAGAGACCTCTGGTGTTTTCTCCTCAACTAGTTTCTGAGCTCCTAGAGGGAAGGAACCATGTGTGAGGCTTCTTACCTATGTCCCCTGTGTGCTAGCATTCTCCTTGGCATATAGTAAGTGCTCCATAAAATATGTGACTTGTTGGAATAGTCAATCAATCTATATGAGGGATGAACCTCAAAGAAAGTATGTTATGGCTCAGAGTTTGAGGTTTGAGTCCAGAAAATCTGAGTCTATACCCTGGCTCTGGCATTTTCTAACTATGTAAACTTGTATGGCTGTTTAACCTCTTTTAGTCCTCATCTCTATAATGGAGACAGTCATTCTTCCTTCATAGTGGTGTGAGGATTAAAAGAGATTGTGTCTGCAATGTATTTAGCACAAAATCTGACACAGAGCTCCTCTCATTTTGAAAGTACTGGCCCTGTGTGGAAGCAGAGGTAAGGCAGCAGCTGCTAACATGGGGATATTTGCTCACTGGAATAGACTAGGTTTCTTCCATTCCTAGGACCTCATGGGCTATTAAGCTTCTTAACGGGAAAGAGATTTTGCCTTTCCTGAGAAAAATTTCAGAAGGACTCAAAACATGATTGGACAGAAAGGGAAAGAAAATCCTGTCTTTCATGACCTTTAGGAACACTTTCCTTCTGGAACCATCTTCTAAAAGTATGCAGTAGCCTACCCTTTGAACCTAGATTTGGGACCAGGTGCCACTTACCCAGCACTCCCAAAGCCAGACCCCCCAAGGCAATTCCCATGGCACGCCCTCTCTCATAGTCATCAGTGTAGACACTTGCCAACATCCCAAGACCTGAAAGGAGAGTGACATATGGAGTTAGCATATAGGAGCCCTCTGTCTTCCTCTCTCACTGAATCCTTGGTCAGTTAGTTCTTAGTCCTCTATCCCTATTATATCTTCAGGGATCATCTTATGTACAGTTGCAGTTTGAGGGGTTTTGTAAAACTTAGCCCATAGTATTTTACAAATACTGTCCCCACTGGTCGCCCAAACTCCCACATTGCCCACTCCTTATGTTCATAATATTGTTGGAAATGCAAAAGTAAGGGTAATACAGAATACCACTGTCCATTGATACAGCATTTCATTGCATTTTATCATTTCCTAGCATGTTTCCTTGAATGAATGGATATGGAGTAGGCCAAAGGAAAATCTATAAACACAGAACACTATTATATTCAACAGAGGTGCCCAAGGAAGAGGAAAGTACAGAAGATATGTGGAAGACAGCATGGGCTGGGCTCTCCTATCATTTACTCATGTGTAAAATGGCATAAAATAGCTACTTCATAGGATTACATTAAATATTGTATTTGATGATACTTTGCAAAGTGGTAGTGTTACTGGTAGTATTAGCATTACTTTTCTTATAAAATGTTAAGAGGGGGTCAGAGAAAAGACCATAGAGGGGCATTAAATAAAAGCCTGGCTTACTTCATCATTTTACCTTGGGCTTGCTTTGACCTGAGCTGGCTGTACCTAAATATTATCAGATGAAGCTATGTCAGGCTTGGGGATTTAGAACACTGATAATAACTCTACAATTATCTTGGTTTTTTTGCCCACTAGGATACTTTCCTATCTATTCATATAAATCTTATAGGGTCTGAAGGTAGTAAGAGATGGTAAGAGATGTATATGTGTGGGTATGCGTGTGTGTGTGTGTGTGTGTGTGTGTGTAAGATGTCAGCATTACCTGCAACAGATGAGAATGAAGATCCAATGCCTTGAAGGGTTCGGGCCACAAACAGTAGGGTATAGGTGCCAGAAAAAGCAAACACTGTGTGTAGAAAATAGCAAGAATGCTCCAGTTAGCAAATTGTCTTTGTTTCCTCACCACCAGAAAATGTGCCCATGAGATTGTAGATATAAGCCACTATGTATAGGTTTTAATAAAGGATGATCATTGCCCCCTGTTTTTGCAGTTGTCTTTCTAATCTCCCACACCTTAATCAGGATTGCGTTTTAATTGACATGAAGACTGAGAAACCACAGAAACACAAACCAATTCACCACACAGTGGGTTAAGTCTGGATTTTCACATTTCAGGCCCAAAGCTCAATACCCCGTCCACTGGAATCATGGCTGTCCAAAAGTACAATGCCCTTAGACCCTACTTCTCAATCCTTCATATTCAACACCTAGATTTGACCTTTGACATTTTTGGGCCCCATTGGGTCATCTACAGCGAGGGAATAAAAGTTATGTGTAATTGAAGGACCATAGGGATTGGGTAGAAAATAGTATCTTGTGATTCAATTAGATATTTCCTCTTATCTAGTACTGGAAAATATTTTAGCCAAATCAAATCAGTGTGTATGTATTAAGTAATATCAAACATACACTAGAAGATGTGAAATAAAGAGAACACCCAGTTCATGCCCTTTAAGAGGCATCTTAAGGCATCTTCCATCTACTCAAGACTAGCATACACAAAACTGAGTACCAAACAGGAATATGTTATCAAAAACTAAATTACAGGGTGCTGGTGGTAAGCTTGGTAAAACCAGACATGTCTCACCTCCATTTTAAGACAATGCCCTTGAAAGAAAGAATTCCTCCCAAAGTATCTGAATCAGCAGAATTTGAATCCCTTAGCCCTTTCATTACATTTGGTTGTTGGCTGTCTTATAATCTTCTCCCATTACTTCCAGATGTGATTACACTGTTTCCCAAACATGCATGTGCTTGGTCTCTCCTTGCTGGGCTTCCAATGCCTTCTCCTAGGCCTTCTGATTTTCAGTCTGTTCAAGGTTAACTATTCCTACATCCTTTATTACAGTATTTTTTTAAAAGATTTTATTTATTTATTTATTTATTTATTTATTTATTTATTTATTTGACAGAGAGAGAGAGAGAGAGAACACAAGCAGGGGGAGCAGCAGGCAGAGGGAGTAGCGGGCTCCTGAGCTGAAGGCAGACACTTAATTGATTGAGCCACCCAGGCACCCCTATACCTATGTCGTTTGAGAATAGTGACCAACTTGTGTCAGTTTGCCAAGGATTTTGCATTCTGGGAGGCCCCTGAATCCCAGACAAAGTAGGATGTTTGGTCACCCTATTTAGGAAAACCAAAACGATTTCCTTCTCTCTTCACCCCCTAATATGGGTTACCAATTCGCTCCTAATTACATTAAGCATGGGCCTCAGCTAGGGGCCCTTAATGGTGGTAAGGGGCATCAGCAACCTCTTTTTAGTATTTAAAAAACCCTAAAGAGATGCCCCATAAGATTCCCTAAAGACCAAACATTTGCTAGAATTAGGCCAACTCAGTATAGCAACACTGGTTATGGCATGGAAATAATAATTATTATTTAATAGCAGAGAATCAAGCAAGGACCATATGCTAAAGAGTTTGTGATACTCTAGCATTATCCTATTTTGCAGGGTGTTTGTTATATCTCCCCAGACATGTATCATAAACTCCTAGGCTGGAACCATGTCATTTTATTCTTTATCTTCCCCCAGTGGCTTTTGCCATCAAGACATAATATATGTGCTCCGTAAAGTTTTTGGAGAAAATTATGAGTCTCATTTGATGAAACAGAATCCTATTAGTTTTTAATTCACTATTTGGCATAGGCTGAGATTTTAGAAGTTCAATAAACATTTCTAACCTGAACTTCCTCATTTTCTTTGATTTAGCTAAAATTTTCACAAGTAAGCTGCAGTTCTCAGAACTTTACACATCAAGCTTCTGTTCTTTGCAACCCTCCAGCCTTGACTGCAACAAACTCCTGTTAAGCATTGGTTGATAAGAGTCAAGCCATATGCTGAAAGGGAAGAAAACTTGAGGAGGAGCTAACAGAGAAAGCGGAAAAGTAACAGAAAGTTGATAAGAAAAACAGGAGGAAGGAGATGTGTTACTGGAAGAAGAGTCAGCAGAGGCATCAGGGAGCCACCAACAGTTCCAGAGGCTGCCTTCCCTTCAGTTAACCTCCCCACCACCATCATTCCTTCTTATTTTAATTCTTGGGGTCAATTTCCAGACATAATTTGTTTATTTACTGTTCTTACTCCATGTCTATTTATTAGAACATTCATCTGATACTGGATAGACTATTTGTCTTTCTCTTTCTTGTTTTTTTAGCAAATTTATTTCTCTAAGCTATTAGCTTTAATGTCCTTGAAGGTAGTAGACTTTTTGGTATTATCTAGTTGCTATTGTTCAGTTTAGATTCTTGGCTGGTGGCCTTTCACCTTTGTGTATCAAAATAATACAACCTCTTCCCAAAGATGGGGTATTTGGACTAACCTCATTCGAGGGACTACTGACACACACACACATATATATCTGCATATCTATTAAAACAACCTTTACAATATTCCTCAGCTGAAGGAAGTAAATTATCTGTTCTTCTATAGCAGAATATACAAACTCCAGACTGATTTGTCAATACTGCTCTAACGCCCGTATCCAAAACTGCAAAGGATTTAAATCACTGTCATAGGCCATTTAGTCAAATGCCTAATTAGCTAACTTGACCCTACTCTCTGCATTGTAGTGCATGTGATAAAAATCTAAGGTAATCAGTGAAAGAAATAAAAGAGGAAGCAAATCACTTACTAACTGTGGAGAGAAACAGGATAACAAACCCAGCAAACATGGGGATGTGATATCCAATCCTAAAAGAGAATTAAAAAGAAAAAAGATACAGTCCCAATAGGAATCCATATACTTGGACTATATTTTTTCATGTAATCGGGAACAGAAATGCAGTTATTTGAGTACATGGAAATGCACGTCTCTGAATGCAAGTGTACAGATAGGATATGACATATTAATGTGTATAAGTAAACAAACAAACATGCAAATTTACCCGTAGACCAAGGCCAAAATCCTCTTTTCCAGAAAGGCTGGCCTACTCAGAGTGTATATCCCTTTGAAACATCAGGATAATCCCAAGCACTGCTAATAAGCCAGTGCTCTAGATTGCAGTAGTCCTGCCTTGGAGCCGTGTTCCAGGGTACCGAAATAACATCAGCAGTATACTTCTGATCACCGGTTCTTTTTTTGGTGCTCAATAGTCATTACATCACTAAGAAAATTTGATATTGATGAAATGTGTTCATCAATATCATGTTATCCTTTGGGTAACCAGGTTTCCAAACAGTTGGTTGCCCTGGAGACTGACAAGCGAGTTTTCCTTCCTTTTCCCTTCTAACTGCCTTTATGATACCTCAGCCTATCATCCTCTTACTCCTGAGCCAGTGAGTACCATGTAGAGCACTGCACCCATTGAGATACCTGTTGGTGAGAGGTCCCACAAATGGGTTGACCAGAAGTTGCATCAAAGCCTTTGAAGCAAACAGAACCCCAACCCGTAAGTTCTCTTCCTCCAGAAACTCTGTGCCTTGCAAGCAGTTGTTTCGTTGTGCTGGGATGGCTCCAGTGACTGGAGGGGGGATGGTGCCAGTATTGTCATCTGTCCACGCTGTGCCACTGAGTGCACTTTCTTCGAGAGCCATGGTGTTGTTATCAAAGGAGAAGATGGTGGAAAAGGCAGGAGAAGTAAGGACATGCTGAGAAATTGTGGTGGGGCCAAGGTACAGAGGAGCACTGGTTTCTTTGAACTCTGTGGCATATAGGAAGTTGGGTATAATGGGCACTGAAAATCAAGAAGGACAAGTGATGAGAGCTAAGAACACTTTTTAACACTAATTGGTTCAGGGGCATTACTATGAGCTTTATATTCATATTCAAGGAAGGTATCTAAGTGACATGATTTGAAGCCTACTAAAAGACTGTACCTGCCCAAATTATCCTATTAGATTAAGTACCTAAATTCCAACCCACATACAATTGGTCCTCATTACTCCTGAATTCTGTATTAGCCAATCATCTACTTGCTAACATTTAGTAGTAATCACAATATCAATACCCATGGAGTTTTCACAATTTTTCTTGGACATGCATGCTGAGAGTGGGGAAAATTTCAAGTTACCAGATGCTTACTTTCACAGCTGAGGTTGAAGAAGGTAGGCTCTGTCTTATTGTTTCAGCTCTTATATAGAGATGGCAGAGCATGGAAATGGTAGGGGCAGGGAAGGATACTGCAAGAAGCTCCAGCTCTGGGGTCAGTTGGACAGAGCTTGAACCCCACCTTGGCACCTAAGACAAGTCCATTAACACTTCTCAACTTCATTTTCTATTTTGTGTTTTCTAAGCATAAAAAGAAAAATTCTCAAGTCCACTCACTGCTGAATTTTGGCAGGGTGTATGCTACCTGCTGGGGCCCAAAGAAATTAACCCCCAGCATAAAGACACCCAAACATACCCACTACAGTAAGCAGCATGTTGTCCAGAAGCAGAGCAACAAACACCACCACCAGTACCAGCTTCCGTGACTCTCTCCCCTCCTTTAGCAACCGCTGAGGAGTATCCAAAAACACCCTGGGCATGGTGATGGCTGGGCTGGGAGCGTCTTCTCCAGTTTCTTATGAAAGGTCCTGTTACAGCTATAGGTCTTCTGTAGCCTTTATAGAAGAGGGGAGAATTTCTGCCCAGACAAGTGAAACTCACTATTAAAATGAAAAGTGCAAGTAGTTGCAAATACTAGGATGGTATTTGAACCATTTCCTTGCCTGTGTCTCTGCTCACTTCCTATACATCTCAATAATTCCACCTGGTTCTCAGATTGCCTTTTAAGAAATCACTGCTTACTGGCTTTTTACATCTGGAATTCTACCTAACACATTAAGCAGATTCTAGCTCTGTTCACTTAGCTCTGTGTCTCAAATGCCTATCACGCCAATGGTTTATGTCAATATCTGAGGCCTACTTGTATTATTATTTGTTCAATCTTTTCCTCTAAATCCACTCTTTTTAAAAACCAAAATACTATTGTTTTAAAAAAATAAGTGTGCCGTACAAAACAAATTATGGTTCACGTGTATGCACCAATCCAAAATTATAGCCTATGGTCTGTACCACCCCAAAATATGTCATGTGCCATAAGTGCTGCTTGTACTTCCCACAGAGAAACACTGACCTAGACCAACACTGTCAGTTCACAGATGAGAAATATGAGACTCTGGAGGCTAGGAGATCTGTTTCAGACAATTAGTATCAAACTGGAATGAAACTCCAAGTTTTTTAACCTGCAGGATTATAGTCCACCATCTTCCCTTGTTCTGTTGTACTTGAAGGACTTCTATGTTGTTTGAGCTATAAATCCCTGCTCTGTAAGGTGTGTTACTGTGTGTAAATAAAATACTGTCATGATTAGTTCTCTACTTAGGATTTCATGTGATTAGTCAGCATTAAGTCATAGTATTTTGTTAAACTCCAGGGAATAGCAGTTTCAGGGAAGAATTTGTGTGTGTGTGTATGTCTTCTGTTGTGATATCAACAATGCCAATCATACACATTTTAATATTACTGTCATGAAATGCATCAGGCTCTAAAATTTATGTAACCTTTGATTCAGTAACTCTACTTCTAAGAACGTATCTTAAGGAAAAGATCAGAAGTGTGGCCAAAGATTTATGTTTAAAGTTACAAATTGCTGCATTATTTATGTTAGTGAAAAAATCAAATATTTTAATGGTGGAATATAAACAGTTCTTAAAAATCATTTCTCAAATAATTTCAATGACTTAGAAATACCCAATATAGTGTTAAATTAAAAAGGATATTAAACTGTATTTGCAGCTTGACCTCAATTATATAAAAAATTATGTATTTTAAAAGATTAGAAAGAGACACACTTAAGTGTCAGCTATTATAATCACAGATTTACATTATTTTCTTTTTGTTTTTCTGTAATTTCTAAATATTTTTAATTAACTCCTTTCATAATTAACATACTTTACAAGAAGTAAATAATTTTAAATGATTATCACTGGAGTTCAATAGTGAATGCTAAATGTTGGGAGTATTGCAAGCCCTGAGCTACTCTGTTCTATTCTAAGACCAGAGCTGGGATAAAAACATCACCCATACCACGGTTCTAAGTGACCAAGAGGTCCCCACTGAACGAAATTCCCAGATAAGTTTTAACCAGAAAATGCATGCAATCATTTAATCTTTTATTTCTCTATGTAAATAAGGTGTGTCTAAATACAAATTTACCTAGGATACGTAAGGAAAAAAACAAGGTACTTAAAAAAAAAAAGCAATAGAAAACTAGAAGATGTAAAATGGAATAAGTACTGTAAAGACAGATCAAAAAAACACAACTAAACCAAACCAAACCAAGAATTTGCCAACAAATCAGTAGGAAACTTTACCTTAGAATTAAAATTCTCTGTTGAGAGACAAATTATAAGGAAGGATTAAATGTGTCCAGGGAAAGAAAAACCGTACCTTAGAGCCCGTGTTGTGTGAGGCATCAGTGAGGCATTGGCAGTTGTTAGCAGTTCAGAAGGGACTCCGATCTCTGAGTGGAAGTTCTGCTGGATTTATTGCCACTGTTATCTGAGGAGGTCATGTGTGCACTGTGTCCACAAAGATTTAATTGGAACTTCCAGCAGGTTTCATTCAGAGCTTTAGTTCTCTGCATCAGAGGCAGGAAAGCAGGACTGGAGAGGATAAAGAGAGGGGAAATTATCCTAAGCAAAGATGGACCGGGCTGTGCTGTTTTCCATCTGTGCTTATCTATCATTGAATTCATTAACTCTTGCCTAGGTCTGAATATAAATTGGAAGATAGAATGAAGCCAGAGAATAGTTCCTGTCCCTTGTTACTTAGTGAAAGAGACTCCACGTATCCCAATTGCTTTCCAGAAAGAAACAAATCTTAGAACATCCACCAGACCAAAACAAAAAACAAAAACAAAAAACAAATCTACACACGTTGTTCTCAAATCATAAAAATCCAACCTCTATTTCCTCTGTAAGGCATAGACTGTACTGCCATCTCTGCATCTCAATGCTAGTTCACTGCTTGGCATATAGTGGCCTCCAATAAATACTTCTTGTATGGACGACTGAATTAATGGCTACAGGAGAGAGTGTGGCTCCTTGTGGGGTCTTGGAGTACGACTATAGATCTATGTTTTTCTGACATTAAGAGTCGTCAGTGGGGTAAAGAACATAAACAATTCACAAAAGAACAAGAGAAGCAGCAGAGGTTTCCAACTGTGGTCCCTCCTAATTGTTTTAAATAACTTGGGGACTTTCAATTTAGGGTCAAAAAAGAAGGAAAATGTTTTTTAAAGGAAACCTGGAAAGAGAAATAAGGGGAAGAGGCAGGGACATTAAGGGAGCATATGAGTTTCCTGTTGCTGCTGTAACAAATCACCACAAATTTAATGGCTTAAAGCAACACAAGTTTAGGGGCGCCTGGGTGGCTCAGTCATTAAGCGTCTGCCTTCGGCTCAGGGCGTGATCCCAGGGTCCTGGGATCAAGTCCCACATCGGGCTCCTCTGCTGGGGGCCTGCTTCTTCCTCTTCCACTCCCCCTGCTTGTGTTCCCTCTCTCGCTGGCTGTCTCTCTCTCTCTGTCAAATAAATAAGTAAAATCTTTTTTACAAATTTTTTAAAAATTTAAAAAAACCACAACACAAATTTATTATCTTAGAGATCTGGAGGTCAGAACTCCAAAATATGTTGTATTGAGTTAAAAATCAAGGTGTTTGCAGAACTGCAATTCTTCTAGAGGCTCTAGGAAAGAATCTATTTCCTTGTCTTTTTAGCTTCTAGAAGTGGCCTGTGTTTCTTTTTTTTTATAGTAATATTTTTTATTATATTATGTTAGTCACCATACAGTACATCCCTGGTTTCTGATGTAAAGTTCCATGATTCATTACTTGCGTATAACACCCAGTGCACCATGCAATACGTGCCCTCCTTATAGGCTGGTGATGGGTAGTATGGCCTGTGTTTCTTGGCTTGCAGCTCCCTTCCACCTTCAAGTCAGCAGCAAAGCAGTAATTCATTTAACACATACTCTCTATCTCCCTGATTCTTAGCTTCCTATCTACTCCCTTTACTTATAAGAATTCATGTAATTGCACTGAGCCCATCTGGATAATCCAAAATAATCTCCCCCCCATCTCAAAATCCTGAACTTAATCACATCCACAAGGCTCTTTATCATGTAAGGTAACATACTCACAGGTTCTGGGATTTGAATGTGGACATCTCCGGGACCATTGCTCTGCCTACTGCAGGGAGCATGGCATACTGTCCCCTTGCATACCCTGTGGCCTGAGCCTTTATGAAGAGACGGGGTTGTGGCCAAAAGATGCAGAAGCCATATTAATAAAGACATTTACAAGACTCTAGGCATAAGGTAGTGTCCTACGTGAAGCCCAGGTGACACTTCTGCCACTGTGCTATCCACCCTAAGTGCTGTTCTGGAACCCTGGTGGCTTAGGAAAGCTACCAGCAAAGCAAAGCTATGACTAAGAGGGAACACCAGCAGCAGAGGGCTTGAGTGGAGCACCTCCACAGTGAAGAAAACTGTTCTGAGATACCACTAAACTGGGGATGCCCCACATAACTGGAAAGCCAACTGAGGGCTTGAAAGAACAGGTACAGGCTAAAAATAATCATACTTTATACATTAACAGAACAATGGCAACAGTAATAATAGCTATCATTTATTGAGCACCCACTATGTAAGGTATGCTTCTAATAGATATATATAATTATACTTATATAGGTCTACTGTGACCATGTTAGTACTCACAGGCTAGCCAGGCCTGGGTGCTCACAAATGCTCATCACTGTTAATAATCAGAGTGTTGTCTATTAAATAGAAATGAGTTTTTATCCTCCTCCTATTTAATTTTTTTAAATTTTAATTCCAGTGTAGATAACATACAGTGTTATATTAGTTCCAGGTGTGCAATATAGTGATTCAACAGTTCCGCATGTTATTCAGTGTTCATCAATATAAGTATACTCTTAATCCCCTTCATTATTTCACCCATTTCCTACCCATCTCCCCTTCGGTAGCCATCAGTTTGTTCTCTGTAGTTAAGAGTCTATTTCTTCCTTTGTCTCTTTTTTTCCCTTTGTTCATTTGTTTTGCTTCTTAAATTCCACATATGAGTAAAATCATATAGCATTTGTCTTTCTCTGACTGGCTTATTTCTATTAGCGTTATACTCTAAGTCCATCCATATTGTGGCAAACAGCAAGATTTCATTTTTTATGGCTGAATAATATTCAGTTCTAGTGTGTGTGTGTGTGTGTGTGTGTGTGTGTATGCCACATTTTCTTTATCTATTCATCTGCTGGTGAACACTTGGGCTGCTTCCATGGTTTGGCTACTATACATAATGCTGCAATAAACATAGGGATGTGTATATCTTTTTGAATTAGTGTTTTCATATTCCTTGGGTAAATACCCAGTAGTGCAATTACTGAATAGTAGAGCAGTTCTATTTTTAACTTTTTGAGGAAATTCCATACTGTTTTCCACAGAGGCTGCACCAGTTTGCATTCCCATCAACAGTGAACGAGGGTCATTTTTCTCTACATCCACACCAATACTTGTTGTTTCTTGAGTTTTTGATTTTAGCCATTCTGACAGGTATAAGGTGATATCTTTGTGGTTTTGATTTGCATTTCTGTTTTTTTAAAATATTTTTTATTATATTATGTTAGTCACCATACAGTACATCCCTGGTTTTTGATGTAAAGTTCGATGATTCATTAGTTGCGTATAACACCCAGTGCACCATGCAATACGTGCCCTCCCCACCACCCATCACCAGCCTATTCCACTCCCCCACCCCCCTCCCCTCTGAAGCCCTCAGTTTGTTTCTCAGAGTCCATAGTTTCTCATGCTTCATTCCCCCTTCTGATTACCCCCCTTTCTTTATCCCTTTCTTCTCCTATTGATCTTCCTAGTTCTTATGTTCCATAGATGAGAGAAACCATATGATAATTGTCTTTCTCTGCTTGACTTATTTCATGTAGCATTATCTCCTCCAGTGCCGTCCATGTTGCAGCAAATGTTGAGAAATCGTTCTTTTTGATAGCTGAGTAATATTCCATTGTATATATGGACCACAACTTCTTAATCCAGTCATCTGTTGAAAGGCATCTCGGTTCCTTCCACGATTTAGCTATTGTGGACAATGCTGCTATGAACGTTGGGGTGCATATGGCCCTTCTCTTCACTCCGTCTGTATCTTTGGGGTAAACACCCAGTAGTGCAATGGCTGGATCATAGGGTAGCTCAATTTTTAACTTTTTAAGGGACCTCCACACTGTTTTCCAGAGTGGCTGTACCAACCAACTTGCATTCAACAATGTAGGAGGTATCCTCTTTCTCCACATCCTCTCCAACAATTGTTGTTTCTTGCCTTGCCAATTGTTGCCATTCTAACTGGCGTAAGGTGGTATCTTAGTGTGGTTTTGATTTGAATTTCCCTGATGGCTAATGATTTTGAACATTTTCTCATGTGTCTGTTAGCCATTTGTATGTCTTCATTGGAAAAGTGTCTGTTCATATCTTCTGCCCATTTTATGATTTGTTTATTTGTTTCTCGTGTATTGAGTTTGAGAAGTTCTTTGTAGATCTTGGATGCCAGTCCTTTATCTGTAGTGTCATTTGCAAATATCTTCTCCCATTCCGTGGGCTGCCTCTTAGTTTTTTTGACTGTTTCCTTGGCTGTGCAGAAGCTTTTTATCTTGATGAAGTCCCACAAGTTCATTTTATCTTTTGTTTCTCTTGCCTTTGGAGATGTGTGATTATCAGTGATGTTGAGCATCTTTTTATATGTCTGTTGGCCATGCTGATGTCTTCTTTGGAAAAAATGTCTGTTCATGTCTTCTGTCCATTTTTTAATTGAATTATTTGGGGTTTTTTTTTTTAAAGATTTTATTCATCTATTTGACAGAGAGACAGAGCATGAGCACACAAGCAGGCAGAACAGCAGGCAGAAGGAGAGGGAGAAGCAGGCTCCCTGCTCAGCAGAGAGCCCGATGCAGGGCTTGATCCCAGGACCCTGGGATCATGACCTGAGCTGAAGGCAGATGCTTAACTGACTGAGCCACCCAGGTGCCCCAATTATTTGGGTTTTGTATAAGTTCTTTCTATATTTTGAATACTAGCCCTCTATTGGATATATCATTTGCAAATATCTTGTCTCATTCTGTTTGTTGCCTTTTAGTCTTGTTGCTGGTTTTCTTTCACTATGAAGAAGCTTTTTATTTTGATGTAGTCCCAATAGTGTATTTTTGCTTTTGTTTCCCTTGCCTCAAGAGACACATCTAGAAGGATGTTGCTATGGCCAATGTCAGAGAATTTACCGTCTGGGCTCTCTTCTAGGATTTTTATGGTTTCAGGCCTCACATTTAGATCCTTAAACCATTTTGAGTTTATTTTTGTGTATGGTATAAGAAAGTGGTCCAGTTTTTTTCTTTTGCATGTAGCTGTCCAGTTTTCCCACCACCATTTGTTGAAGAGACTGTCTTTTTTCCATTGCATATTCTTGCCTCCTTTGTCAGAGATTAATTGGCCATATAATTGTGGGCTTATTTCTGGGCTTTCTGTTCTGCTGTTCTATATGTCTACTTTTGTGCCAGTACCGTATTACTTTGATTACTGCAGTTTTGTAATATAACTTGAAGTCTGGAATTGTGATACTTCCAGTTTTGCTTTTCTGTTTCAAGGTTACTTTGGCAATTCAGGGTCTTTTGTGGTTGCATACAAATTTTAGAATTGTTTGTTTTAGTATTGTGAAAACTGCTGTTGGTATTTTGATAGGGATTGGATTATGTGTAGATTGCTTTGTGTAGTATAGACATTTCAACAATATTTGTTTTTCTAATCCATGAGCATGGAATGGCTTTCCATTTTTCTGTGTTATCCTCGATTTCTTTCATCAGTGCTTTATAGTTTTCAAAACACAGGTCTTTCACATTTTTGTAAGTTTATTCCTAGACATATTATTATTTTTGGTGCAATTATAAATGGAATTGTTTTCTTCACTTCTCTTTCTGCTGCTTCATTGTTAGCATATAGAAATGGAATAGATTTCTGTACATTGATTTTGTATCTTGCAACTTTACTGAATTCATTTTCAGTTTTTTCATCCTCCTGTTTAATTTCTTAATGAAAAAAAAATGAAGGTGATACGTATATAATGAAATGCAAATTCATGCACTATTAATACACTATTAGTAGCTATGCAAACAGATACAATTCTTTCAGAAAGGAATTTGAGTTTCTATCTTTTGTCTTGTAAGTCATAAAATGTTCATACCTTTTGACCTAGTAATTTCACTTCTTAGGAATCTATTCTAAGAAAATAAGCTAAAATATGTGGGGAATATGTTAAGTACAAGATTTTTATTATAGCATTTAGGGAAAATTGAAAATTTCAAACATCAAATATCCAACTATAAAAAAAATGTGTAAGTACATGGGCTTAAGAACTATCATGTTTCTGTTAAAACAAAGAAGAAAAGATTATTATGAAGACTATATATCAGCCTGGAAAAACTTCCTCTATGCATATACATAGTTATTATAATGGGAAGTGAAATGTAGGAAGTAACATTTTGTGTATATTCATGGCAGAATTATGCACAATTGCCAAGTGCTAGAGGTAGCCCCAAATATTCATTAATGTATGAATGGATAAACAAAATGTGGTATATCCATACAGTGGGCTATTAAAAGTGGGGTATATCCATATAGTGCTTCCTTTAAAAGAAAGGGAATTCTGGGGCACCTGGGTGGTACAGTTGGTTGAGCGACCGAGTATTGGTTTCATCTCAGGTCAAGATCTCTGGTCGGTGGGGAGATTGAGCCCTGAATCAGGCTCTGCCCTCTGCGACAAGTCTGCTTGAGACTTTACAGGGCAGAGTCTGCTTGAGACTTTCTCTCCCTTTCTTTCTGCCCCTTCCTTCTCAATTAAATAAATGAATCTTTAGGGGGAAAAAAAGGTAATTTTGACACATGCTAATCTTGAAGATGACTCTTGAGGACATTGTGTTAAGTAAGATAAGCCAGTCACAAAAATACAAATACTGTGTGATCCCACTTATAGGAGGTATCTAGAGTAGTGAAATTCATAGAAACAGAAAGTAGAATGGTGGTTTCCAGGGTCTGGGGGAAGAGGAGGAAATGAGTAATTGTTGTTTAACTAATAGACTAAACTAATCGAATTTCAGTTTTGCAAGATGGAAAACTGGAGATTGGTTGGTTGCACAACAGTGTGAATGTACTTAATACTACTGAACTGTATACCTAACAAAATTTTAAGACAATAAATTTTATGTATATTTGAGCACAACTAAAAAATGTTTAAAAGTTCATGTTTATTGTAATTATATGCTTATGAAAACCATATAAATAGGATAAACACACTTAAATTTTACTAGTGGTTATGCTAAATGGCAAATTATGGGAGATTCTTTATTTATTATCTAAATTATAGTAGAAAATGTAAAAATAAAGAGTCACCGTAAAAAGGAGTAGCTCAGTCTATATGTTTTTGGACTAGTGAACTCTGAGTCCTTGATATAGACTAATGATTTCTAGCCAGAACAGCCTATTGAGAGCAATTTGGGACTGAAATGGAAGTTTGAGGCTCTTTGATAGTGGTTCTGTTATCACTCCAGTTAAAGTGGCTGGCGCACAGCATCATCAGACAGACAGCTTTTTCTCCAGACCAAATAACATGTATAACATAATTACACTTACCTTTGCTTGTGACTGACATGGCCTGCCAGAGCAGATGGTCCTGTAGCTCAGACCTAGAGGGTGCTTTTGTTTCTCATTGCTTCCTGTTTTTCTTGCTGTTGAAATATTGAACAATCAGTTTAGACTTCCTCTTATATACAAGTGTGTATGTCAGTGTTCCAGCCCCAGACTAGGGGGGTTTGGTTCCTGTCACAAGCTTCTGAAAAGAAAACCAGGAAGATGTTACTTTATGGCTATGATTTATGGCATCGTAAACCCTGTAGGGGTGGATTTGTGTCCAAAAAGGCATAGAATTGCTATGCCTGGTAAAGTAAGGAAAGAGCTCATTTCAGATCAAAGGAAATGAGGTGGTTTAAAACCAAACTCAAAATAAGCTGTAACTTCATAGAATAATTGCATTGTAGAGACCCTGGAGGCAAACTGGATAATAAATGAAAAAGCAGACTGGAGATTAGGGAAATTCAGCACTCCCCCATTCCCAACCAACATCTCTTGATCCTCAGTGCTCTTGAGGATATAGTCCTGCCTATGGAGATAGCAGACTCGGGAATGTTTAAAACCAAAGAAGATATAAAATTTGGCCCTGTGATACAGCTTCCTCATCCCTGGAGCTGGGTCCCTTCAAATTCAGTCTGGATTTCCTTTAGCCAGGCCTACCGGAGGAGCCTGCTGATGTCCCAGGACAGTAGTAGAGTACCTTTGTAGAATTAGGGGGCTTTTCTAGCTGTTGCTTCTCACCTGCTCTCTCAGTTATTTCCTTTGTTTCCTCAGTATAGACCTAAGACTCATATCTGCACGCCTGCCTATCTTGTACTTTTTACCTGCTTTTAACCTAACCTGGTAAAGTCCCTCCCTTCTTTCTAGTTTCTTATTGCCTCTCAGTATGTCATTTCAAAAATCCTCCCTTGCTATCAAGTTTCTGCCTGCTGTCTTTCCCTGATTATTAGGGTGCATCATCTCTGCCTAGTGTGACTCAAACCCACTATGCTTAGGAAATGCAGCCCCAGCTACATTTCCCAGTCAGTGCTTCCATCTCCTTTCTTTAGTGCCCACCTTGGAGCTATGCAGGAGTTGGTTAAGAACAAGACTGTCCAAAAGCCAGAAGCAGAGATATGATACTTTATTACACTTGTGGCATTTTGCTTTGAATTGCAGTTATCTGCTTCTAGACTGTACACTACTTAAGGGCAGGGTTTTATCTTCCTCATCTTTGTATTCCACATAGTACCCGGCATCTTGCCCATTAGAAGTACTTGATAACCAGTTGTAGTTGTTGTTATTATTGTTGGTAATGATGATGAACTGTCTTGCCTCTTTGAGCATCACATAAGACTGGTGAAGTATTAGTTGCCTTGAAGGAGACTTGCACTTTCCAGACCCTCACTGCTTAAGAATGGGAATAAGGAAATTCGACCTTCCATATGGAATTCAGCTCCCACTCCCACCCACTTTGATGTATGAGCAGAATTCCACAAGCAGAGTTGAGAATTTTGAAATCCACCACTGGCCCTTGGGATCTTAACGTCAGCCATGGCTCCTTACTAACCTTAATTCATAGACCAGGGATGGAAAATCTACCATCTCATGCACCACTGCACTGGATCAGAGAGTATATAGAAATATCCATGACTTCAGTAGGCTATGAGAGGCCAGCGGTATTGTCTCTTAAAAACAAGGGCCATGTTTTCTATAAATATATTTCTATAAACACCAGGAAACAGAAAAGAAGCACCTGAATTAGCAGAGTTTGGGTCCTGGTTCCTCTATTCACTAGCTATGAAAATTTGGATAAACTACTTGATTTCTTTGTGCCTCAGTTTGCTAACTTCTAGAGTCCATGTGGAGTAGATTAACCCACTGCAGTGAGTAGATTAACAATGAATACCTGTAAGAGTGTCTGGCACATAGTAGACATATAATATTAGATTCTAATTTATTCATCAGAAAAACAGTAAAATGTTGACTCTGCTCCAACTGAACTCTATTTTGGAGTGGAATTTACAAACACTAAGTTCCCTAAAATAAATTCCTCTTCTAAATGGAGCATCCACCATGAACTGCTTCAGAGCTATTACTTCTTGTTTACCAATGAGAATTTACATGCCTTGCTCGACTCCCATCAGACACCCAATTAATGTTCCTCTAATCCAAATTCTTTCCAGATCCTGTCTAACTGAAAAGATCTGCCTTTCCATGGATACCAACCTAATCTAAGTAAAGCTTAGCTGACTTTTCCCTTACCAGTTAGACAATCAGCATATCATTTCACGCTGTTTTGCATGTCCTTTTCGTCAAATCAAGTGTGTTAATCTTGTCACCACAATATAATCTTTAGCTTCTTAGAAATAACATTTTACAGATATGTCACCTTTACTTTAAAGATGTAACGTAGGACCAAAGAAACTGTCTGCCTGAAAGCACAAAGCTCAGTCCAAAGTAGTCCAGTCTGCTTACCACTTAGGAGCAGAAGCATGTACTCTAGTTCTCCGAAGGCTTTCTAGTGCCTAGCACCATGCTGCGTTAATTATCAGTACTCGTTCATTATGCACTTGTTGATAGAAAATGTCATTTAAGCTTTAACTGTACTTCTTTAATGAAGTTGTAAGTAAGCCAGGACTTAAGGCCTTTCCTAGTGATGGTCATTTTCAGGCATTGAGATAGTATAGGCATGTTGTCATGACACCTAGTGGGAAAACAGAGATAATCCAGATCAGAATAAATCCCTAGATTTTTTTCCTGAGAATCCTAGATGTTCTAAGTCTAGCTTGTCCCTAGGTCATCTTTATAACCAAAGGAGGAGTTTCAGGCAGACACCAGGTCAGTGCCTGGGTCTTAGATTCTCATTTCAGAGAATCAGAATCTCCCACGTCTCTGAGAATTAATTTAGTCTTAATTACTCTGCATCAGAGGGAATCTCCCAGACTTAAAGAAATGTATACATAGGTGACAGAGCAAGAACTGGGCAGCCGTGGAACAACAACAACAAAAAAGCATGGTCTAAGGTTAAGGACAGTTAGATTCTCTTCTTAGCCCCGCTACTATCTTGCTTCTGGAATTTGCGGAAATCACTTTACTTCCCTGAGCTTCAGTTTCCTCACCTGTATATTGTCAAGTTAAGTCTAGTTGATTCTTAAGGTCTAATCCAAGTCAAATAATCATAAACTGATCTTAGAGGTAAAACAATGAGTTCTCATCAAATGCTGACTCTGTGTCATCTGTCACAACTTCCTTTGACCCAGATTCCTTCCAGGTCTCTGTTATAACGAACTTTTCATTTGCCTAACTGTATACCTATTTTACCACTAGTCAAACCCTCTACCTATTAAAACGATAACTACCATTTTAAAAAAAGCATCTTAACATTCTTAATTTTATTGCTGATTAAAAAGTGTAATGGAGTCTCATGCAAAAAAAAAATATTAACAGATAGAATACAAAACCTCCCATAACTCAGAGACCACCACTGATAACATGTATATATATTCCTTTCCAATATTTTCTCTGAGGGTATGTGTACCATACAGATAATAGAGATTATACTGTGTATGCCATTTCATATAGAATTTCAACTTAAGACTATATTGTGAAAGATATTTTTTTCTGTCTGTCTTAATGTCTGAATAATAGTCCATCAAATAGACACATCAGCATTTATCCAAATGATTTCCTTTTTTTTTGGAATATTTTGGATGAGAAAAGTCTATTTCAGTCTGGCAAATAAAATAAAATAAAAAAAGAAAGGCTTTGACAAAGGGCACCTGGAGTTTCAAACTTTTTCCCACTTCACACTACTAGGGATGAAACAGCCAGCACCTGGTAAAGGAACTTCCAACCATTGTCTTTTTCTTGGATTTACATGTCTAGACATTTGTACCATTTGCTCAGTAGCGATTGCTCTGATAATAGGGGGCCCTCTATTGTTCCCTCTCTTTCTACAACACATCAGTGACCCCAGTGACAATGAAAATAATATAGAATAAAACCAAAGATCTGTTTTCAGGAGGAAATACAGTTTTCAGCCTATAAAGCTCACTTTCCGTCTGATGGTCAGAAATTCAAGATAACCAACATAAAAAACAACAACAAAGAGAAAATTCACACACACACACACACACACACACACACACACACACACACACCATGGGAATTAATTAGTCTCCTTTCCAATCTGATATCAACAATTTTGTATCGATGATTTCATACTGGTTTTTGCCTTGTTACATGGAAATGTACAGCTCTGTTCATCTAATCTGCTGTGGTTTGTCTTCATAATGCTTTTTCCTTGATCAAAATTTTCCAGCAAGTGGAGAGAGAGACACTGTATATGGGGAAAATTAGATCACTGGCATGAGCTTTTCTTTCACTTCCCTTCTCTGATTTTCTTCCCCAATAATCATTTGTAATAAAAGAATAAGGTTTTTCATGTCTTTCTGAGATGTTGATTTCTAGAAGCCTTCTTTTAGATTCTTGAGAACTATCACATAAAATATTCCTGACTGACATATGGATGCTCAGAGACAGAAGGAATTGAGATTGGCCCAAAGTCACACTGTCATTAGAAGATAGTCCACACTGAGACTGGAGCTGCTGACTCTGAGTCTCATGTTCTGATCACATTCCCTACTGCTGGGGCCAGCTGGTTTTGCATTCCTCGGGGGTAAAGTAAGGACAGGATTTCAACAAATAATAAAAGGACAATAACCAGCACACAGGATGAGTATTCCTTAGGAAGAAAAAAAACACCCAAAAACCTCTGTATGGAAGTATAAGATTGGTGAGGAGCTGCTCATCTTTAGGAAAGGAGGAACACATTTTGATTCATCTAATAGGTATGTATTAAATACTATGTGCAAGTTACCTTGCTAGGTATTATAGATAAAAGACACAAGAAAATTATGACATG
Organism: Ursus arctos; assembly: GCF_023065955.2. Classification (NCBI taxonomy): domain Eukaryota; kingdom Metazoa; phylum Chordata; class Mammalia; order Carnivora; family Ursidae; genus Ursus; species Ursus arctos. The sequence goes on along the minus strand of NW_026622775.1, from coordinate 72,068,574 downwards.
TAATGTCTGCTTACTACAAACTAGTCAGGGAGACATGCCATGTATAAAAGCTATAGAAAAGAACCTGACACATAGGAATTAATATGTAAATGGCCAATCAATCAAAGTATATAATAACAGTAGCTGAAACATATTTAGCTTTTGCTGTTTGCCAAATTAATCTCTTTTAAGGCATTAATCTCTTTTAAGGCTTACAAGTTTATGAAGAAGGTAGTATTATGTTTCTCAGTTTGCAAATGAGACCTAGAAAGAATAAACGAATAAATTTTTTTCAAGGTCATAGAACTAATAAAATCAGGACTTAAATCTGTCTGGCTCCAGACAGATTAGGCTCTTAACCCTAATACTGTATTCCAATCCCTTTCCTCAGATTACACTGTCTGTGTGAGTGTATGTGAGTTTGGATAGTTACTGTCTACTTAAAAAGAAAAAAAATGAAACCCCTAAAAATACTGCAATATGAATTATTTATATCACTGCACAATGTCTCCTGATTTTTATTAGTGTACAAAAGTGTTTTATACTATTGCAATTGGTCTGTATCTGCATTTAGCTCTTTTTACTATTATTTTGTACAAATAATATACATATAATACAGAACTAATGGATTTTAAGTATACCAGTATCCATTAAGTATAGAATCCTTCTACCAAAGATGTATTAGAAGTAATAAATGAATTCACTAAAGTTAAAGGACACAGAATTAAGATACAGAAATCTGTTGCATTTCTATACACTAATAATGAAGTAGCAGAAAAAGAATTTAAGAAAACAATTCCACACCCAGGAATAAACTTAATCACAGAGGTCAAAGACCTATATTGTAAAAAACTATAAGACACTGATGAAAGAAAATGAACATATCACAAACAAATGAAAGGATACCCTATGCTCATGGGTTGGAAGAATTAATATTGTTAAAATGTCCATACCACCCAAAGTAATCTACAGATTCAATGCAATTCCTATTAAAATACCAATAGCACTTTTCACAGAACTAAAACAAATAATACTAAAATTCATAAGGAACCATAAAGACCCAAATAGCCAAAGTGATCCTGAGAAAGAACAAAGATGGCAGCATCACAATCCCAGATTTTGAGATATCTTACTAACCTATAATAATCAAAATAGTGTGGTGTTGGCACAAAAATAGAACAAGGGAAGAAAGAATATACAATGGGAAAAAGACAGTCTCTTCAATAAATAGTGCTGGGAAAACTGGACAGCTACATACAAAAGAACGAAACTGGATGACTTTCTTACACCATATAGAAAGATAAACACAAAATAGTTTGAAGATGTAAATGTGAGACTTGAAACCATTAAACTCCTAGAAGAAAACATAGGCAGTCATTTCTCTGACATCAGCCTTAGCAACATATTCATGGATTTGTCTCTTGAGAAAAGGGAAACAAAAGCATAAATAAACTTGAGATTACACCAAAATAAAAAAGCTTTTGCACAGCAAAGGAAGCCATCAACAAAACAAAAAGACAACCTACTAAATTAGGAGAATATACTTGCAAATGATATAACTAATAAAGTGTTAATATCCAAAATATATAAAGAACCTATAAAACTCAACACCAAAAAACCAGATAATCCAAATAAAAATGGCAGAGTACCTGAATAGATATTTTTCCAAATACATGCAGATGGCCAAAAGATACATGAAAAGATACTTAACATCACTAATCATCAGGGAAATGCAAATTAAAACCATAATGAGGTATCACCTCACACCAGTCAGAATAGCTAGCATCAAAAAGACGAGAAATAACAAGTGTTAGTGAGGATATGGAGGAAAACTCCATGTGCACTGTTGGTGGGAATGTAAATTGGTGCAGCCACTGTGGAAAACAGTATGAAAGTTCCTCAAAAAATTAAAAATAGAAATACTATACAATCTAGTAATTCTATTACTGGGTATTTACTCAAAGAAAATAAAACCACTAATTCAGAAAGATATATGCACCCCTATGTTTATTGCAGCATTATGCCAAGAGTGGAAGTAGGCTAAGTGTCCATCAGTAATTTAATGGATAAAGAAGACATGATCTGTGTGTGTGTGTGTGTGTGTGTGTGTGATGGAATATTACTCAACCATAAAAAAGAATGAGATCCTGACATTTGCAAAAACATGGATGGATCTAAAGGGTATTATGCTAAGTGAACTAAATTAGACTGAGAAACAAATACCATGTGATTTCACTTATATGTGGAATCTAAAACAAAACAAGACAAAACAAACAAAACAGAAACAGAGCCATAAATACAGAGAACAAACTGGTGGTGGCCAGAGGGGAAGGGGGTACAGGGATGATCAAAATGGGTGAAAGGGAGTTAGAACACAGGCTTCCAGTTATGGGAAGAATAAGTCATGGGGATGAAAGGTACAGCATAGGGAACATAGTCAATGGTGTTGTAATAGCATTGTATGGTGACAGATGGTAGCTACGCTTGTGGCAAAAATAGCATAATATATAAAGTTGTTGACTCTTTATGTTGTACACCTGAAACTAATGTAACATTGTGTGTCAACTACACTTAAATTTTTAAAAATTAGTTAAAATATAAAATTGTTAATAGTCATGTATAGATATAGATACAAATTATTTGTCTGGTTCACCATTGTTAGACATTTTAGGTTATTACTTCATTTTTGTTATGTTGAATAATAGTATTGCTATAACAAGCTATAAACATAGTTGCATTAACTTTGGTTAATAATTTCATTCTTGAGATTACCGAAACAAGTTATTGGATCAAGCACTATGAATAGTTTTGTGATCCCTAACCCATACCAAGTTGCTCTATAGAAGGGTCTGTCCAATTTACAAAGGAAAGAGAAACATGTTGGTGCACCTCTTAGTCCCTAACCCTGCCAACACTTAAAAAAAATCATTTGGTTAGTTTTGATAATTTTAACAGATGAGGTAGAATCTTATGGTTGTTTCAGTTTGAATGTTTTCATTATTAGGGAAGCTAAAATTTTTCCATATTTTCCTATCTGTATTTTTCTATGGGTAAAATATTTGTTTTGGCCTTTGTCTTTTTTTATATTAAGAAAATATTTTTTTAAACATGAGGAAAAGTGTTTAAATATTAATGCTCTAAATAACGGAGAAACTCTCATGTTCAATTTCAATTGACTAATATTTTTGAGTTATCTGCTGATATAATCATAAAATCCTAAGGAATTATAAAATAAAAATAATTATAATTGTCCAAGAAATTGGAGATGGTGCCAATTAATATCAGCTATCTGACACTATCATATAAATTATATTTATATCATAGAAATTAGACTTAACACCTGTGAATCTATAAATGGATATACCATTTATCCAATTACTCAGTGATGCTTAGTTACTTTGTTTTCTTTAAGAGTTCCATGTTCCTTTGAGAATCTGATAAAAATCTATGGGACATCTCCATGAAAAATGCTCATATGAATAATGTTCATTTTGTATAAGGAGTCAAGATTTCCATGTGTTCCCAGATAATGACACCTGTTTTACAGAAATCTTAGACTTACCTCTATTATTTTTCCTTTCATAGTATTTCTCCTAACTGTACTTTTCTCTATAACCCCATTGCCAACCCCCTTGCTCTGTATCTGAGATTACAGAAAGGAACAGCAAAGGAGAAAAATATAAATGGACACATACCAGTGCTGTCATTAGAGCCCGAGTTCTCTGACAGAGATAAGGCCAGATTGCTGTGGAGGTGCTGTAGGAGAGCCGTCAGTCTAATTTGAGTCATCCATGCTCACCCAGTTAAAATAGCATCTTAACTTATCTCTCAGTTTCTCTGTCTTCTGTCTCAGTTCTTTGCCCAGTAGAACAAGATGTCTTTTTAAAGCCTAATCAGATAATATTATTTCTTCAGAAAACTTTCTACTCACATTAATAAAATTTAAACCACCATCCATATCTTCCAAGGTTCTATCTAACCTGGCCCAGACCTCTCTCCTACTGCTCTCTGCTTACCTTAGTTCATTCTAGCTCCACTTTAATTCAACTAATCTTTGACACAGCGGGAAAGGATATCCAATGGAAAAAAGACAGTCTCTTCAACAAATGGTGTTGGGAAAACTGGACAGCAATATGCAAAAGAATGAAACTTGACCACCTTCTTACACCATACACTAAAATAAACTCAAAGTGGATGAATGACCTAAATGTGAGACAGGAACCCATCAAAATCCTAGAGGAGAACACAGGCAGCAACCTCTTTGACCTCGGCCACAGTGACTTCTTGCTAGACATATCTCCACAAGCAAGAGAAACAAAAACAAAAATGAAGTATTGGGACTCCATCAATATAAAAAGCTTTTTCACAGCAAAGGAAACAGTCAGCAAAATTAAAAGACAACCTACAGGATGGGAGATGATATTTGCAAATGACATATCGGATAAAGGGCTAGTATCCAAAATCTATAAAGAACTTATCAAACTCAACACCCAAACAACAACAACAACAACAACAACAACAACAACAACAACAAAAATCCAGTCAAGAAATGGGCAGAAGACATGAACACACATTTCTCCAAAGAAGACATCCAAATGGCCAACAGACACATGAAAAATGCTCAATATCACTCAGCAAGCATCAAGGAAATTTAAATCAAAACCACAATGAGATATCACCTCACACCCATCAGAAGGGCTAAAATTAACGACTCAGGAAACAACAGATAGATGTTGGTAAGGATGCAGAGAAAGGGGAACCCCCTTACACTGTTGGGGGAATGCACACTGGGGCAGTCACTCTGGAAAACATTACGGAGTTTCCTCAAAATGTTAACAATGGAGTTACTCTATGACCCAGCAATTGCATTAGTAGGTATTTTTCCAAAGCATACAGACATAGTGATTTGAAGGGGCACCTGCACCCCAATGTTTCTAGCAGCAATGTTCACAATAGCCAAAATATGGAAAAAGCCCAGATGTCCATCAACAGATGAATGGACGAAGAAGAAGTGGTTTCAAAAAGAATGAAATCTTGCCATTTGCAATGACATGGATGGAACTAGAGGGTATTATGTTAAGTGAAATAGTCAGCCAGAGAAAGACAAATATCATATGATTTCACTCATATTTGGAATTTAAAAAACAGAACAGATGAACACAGGGGAAGGGAAGGAAAAATAAAATAAGAGGAAAACAGAGAGGGAGGCAAACCATAAGAGACTCTTAGCTATAGGTAACAAACTGAGAGTTGCTGGAGGGGAGGTGAGTGGGGTGAATGGGTTAACTGGGTGATGGGCATTAAGGAGAGCACTCGAAGTAATGAACACTGGGTGTTGTAAGCAACTGATGAATCACTAAAACTAATAATACACTATATGTTAATGAAATTGAATTTAAATTAAAAATTAAAAAAATAAGTTTTGAGGTTAATACTTTGCTTTTGCACTGTAGACCACAACTGATTCCTGCTTGCAGAATAACAATTACACAAAACTTTTCAAAAATTAAGAATTTTGAACTGCTCCTAAGATAAAAAGATAAAAGGTGTAATTATATTAATTCACATGGATTTTTTTTTTGTTATTCAAAATGTAGAGTCAACCTAAGTGTCCATAAAAAGGAGATGTTAAATCAACTACAGTAAATTATACTATGGAATACTGTGTGAAGTTTCAAATCAATGAAGTAAATTTTTATGTACTGATATGGAATGATGCCCAGGATTTATTATTAAATGAAAAGGGCAAGTCATAGAACACAGAATGGTATGTACAACATCATCCTATTTATATTAAATACCTACACACACCTCAAATCTATACAGATACCTATCAAATTGATAAGAGTGGTTCCCTCTGGATGGAACTGGGTGGGAATCAAGAGAAACTTTTGACTTATTTGTATTGTGCATATTTTTTTTAAAAAATAAATAAATTACTGTATTACTTGTTTTAATATAAATTTTAGAAAACAAGAAAAACAGGTGTAACAATAGCTAATAGTTTGATATTCATATTTGAAACATATCTACTATTGTGAAAAATTAACATAAGAATATCAGATTGTAATTTTTATACATAAAAAAAGAAGTTGTCATATATATGGAAAAAACTCAATGCAAAAATATATTAAAGGATTGAAACTACACAGACAGATTATTAAATTGAAAGTAGAATTCTCTTGGGGTGCCTGGTGGCTCAGTTGGTTAAGCGTCTGCCTTTGGCTCAGGTCATGATCTTGGGGTCGGGATTGAGCTCCATGTCGGGCTCCCTGTTCAACAGGGAGTCTACTTCTTCCTCTCTCTCTGCTCCTCCCCCCCACTTGTATTCTCTCTCTCTCAAATAAGTAAAATCTTTTTTAAAAAAGTAGAATTTGCTCACATATGTACATATATGCATATACCTATGTATATACTTTTTTATATATATAACTACTTTTATACTTATATAAACTTTTACATATATACTTACAATACTATATATACTACTTTTTAAAAATTATTATTTTTTATTTGTCAGAGAGAGAGAGAGAAAGCACGAGAGGGGAGAGGGGCAGAGGGAGAAGCAGGCTCCACACCAAACAAAGAGCCCGACGCGGGACCTGATGCCATGACCCTTGGCTCACAACCCGATCCGAAGGAAGATATTCAACCTACTGAGCCACCCAGGTGCTCCTACTTAAAATGTATGTAAGTTAATCTACTTTGCAATTACTTTTTAAAAAACGTAATAATTTATTTTGAAGGATTTTTTGTTTTTAATTTCAACACGTAAGCGTATGCTGAATTCTTCAAAGGTTAAGGAATACCTTTGACTGGTTAGGCCGTAACCTATGAAAGGGTATCTAGACTATTTCTAGATTTTTGGTATTTCAAAATGTTTCAATGAATATGACTGTACATATCCTTGTATATGTATATAGATCAATATAGACCACATATCATATAATAATATATGTGATGTGTATGTATGTACTTAATATGTAATTGAAAATATTTATTATATATACTGATATAGATGGACGGATGATAGAGAGCTGAGTCTGACACCACCAAATTGTTTTTCTAGATAACATACCAGTTATACTTTTAGCAATGAAATATGAAAATTCTTGTTTCCTTATGCTCTTGCCAACTTAATTGTCATTCTCACAAAACAAAATGGTGTCTCATATTGTTTTTCCTTTCTTTTCTATAATTATTAAGACATACTAAATGATACTCAATATCACTCAGAATTAAGGAATACTTCTTGCTTCAGTGATATGGTTCAAAAAGCTGAGGGCATTTATACCAAAGGGCATGGAAATGAGATTCACTTAGAATAGACTTTAAATAACCAAGTAATGTTCACTTAATTTGTAATATACCATCCAGACATGCAGTTCAAACCCTAAAATTTTCACATATGTGCAAAAGTTTATTGTTCTCTATTAAGCATCCATCTCCCTATCACAGCACAATGGTTTTCTAATGGCCAAATACAATGAATATTTGTAATACATCTATCACTTGCCTTCTCTTCAGTTTTTTTTTTTTTTTTGGCATTATACAATAATCTGTCCAAAAGATTTTCTCTTCCTTTTGCTTCTAGGACATGTGTTCCACGGTTTCCTAACTCTAATATCATTCCAAATTTGATTGCAGGATACTCTTCATTTGCTCATCCCCTGATCTTAGTATCCCTTAGAGGTGGTCTTTAGCATCTCCCCACAGTACACACATTCTCTGACTTACCTCTTTCATTTCCATATTACCTACCTGGTGATAAGTCAGAAATTTTGATCTCAGTTTAGCCTAGCTATCTTCTTGTGAGGCACTGACCTATATAATCCAATAGAAATCTCATTCAGAATATTCCACTGGAAACTTAACACATCCCCAATTAGCTTTTCTCTTTTCCTCCACTACGACCCGCAAGGTTTTTCACTTTCTTCTCTATTCTCTACCTATAAACAGCACCACAATCAATTCAATCGCTCAGGCCCTAAGCCTGGACTGTCACCTCCCACAAACACCTAGTCATTCTCGCATGAGTTCTATCTCTAAAATAATACTGAAATATGTTACACTTTGTGCTTCACACCGCCCTAAATAGTCCACTATATGTTTTTTGGATGGATACATAAGTGAATAAATTGGATAGGAAGATAGTAAAGTGCAAGAAGTGATGGCACATAGTTCCCTATATTAATCACTAGAATAAGTTTAATGTTTTTGTTTTGTTTTTCAAAGTGCTTTTTCAGCACTGTCAGAGTTTTCTTCATTCAGTGTCATGAAAATGGACAGCAATCGACCTTTTCTTGTAAGTGCTCTCCTTTCTTCCCCCTCCCTCCCTTCATGCGCATCCTTTTTTCCTCGTTTCTTCTTTTTCTCTCTTAAGTCTTGCCTTTCTCTCTTGGACCCTCTTAACGCTTCCTTTTAGTCCCTGGCCCAGCACCCTCCCTCGCAGCACGCTGGTCAGCTCCTCTCGGCAGTGCGCGGGCTCAACCCCGCCCACGCGGAACCCGAGTCACGAGGCTGCCGGAGGGGAGCTGCGAAGGGGGAGGGGCGAGGCCCGGGCTCCGCAGCGCGCGTGGGCGGAGCCGGGAGCACAGACCACCCCTGCTATATCTGCGCCTGCGCGGCGCGACTGCGGGGCCAGTCGGGACAGAGGAGACAAGATGGCGCTGCGGGCGATGCGGGGTATCGTGAATGGGGCCGCACCCGAGCTACCAGTGCCCACCAGTGGGCCTGTGGTAGGATCTCGGGAGCAAGCGCTGGCAGTTAGCCGGAACTACCTTTCCCAGCCTCGCCTCAGTGAGTATCAGAGAACAAGACGAATTCTGTCTTGCTCCTCAGTCTTTTGCCTCCATTCACCTGCTTAAACGGGGGGAGGGGGGAGGGGGGGCGGTGGTGGTATTTTTCCCTCTTTCATCCCACCTACTCTTACTCATTAGTCTGTCCCTAAAAGGAGATTTGAGTGTACGTGATGTTTTCGAAACACAGGTGGGCGGAGGGCGAGAACATTGACGAGAACTTTCTCCTGGGGTTGGTGGGCTCCTGGCTGTTGCCCCGCCCTCTTCAACTTCCCTAGACTGGAGCCTACTGGGGTTCTTGCTTCTTTTCTCTTCAGTCTTAATCATTCCCTGACTTCAATTGGGTATGTACGGGTCGAAGGGACGCCCCTTCCCATCTCCTCCCACCAGTGTAGATATTCAGGGCTGGTCAGGAGTTCCTGCCGTGGGAGACTATGTAGTGCCATCGCTGACGTGGTCTGTCCTTTCGTTGATGGAGGTCAGGCCCGCAGCCAGAGGGGGATGTTCTGTGGAGGGGCTGCTCCACAGGAGGACACCGTGATATCAGAGAAGCTAAAGCTGCAAAGTACCCTGCAGGTCATCAAGTCTAACCCTATCATTTTACAGTGGGAAACTGAAGGTTCTGGGAGGGACAGGACTTGCCAGACTTTAAACAATTATTGGCAGAGCAGAAACTAAAATTCTCTTTCTTTTTTTATTTTTATTTTTATTTTTTAAGTAGGCTCCACGCCCAGAGTGGAGCCCAACACGAGGCTTGAACTCAGACCCTGAGATCAAGAGTCGCCTGCTCAACAGACTGAGCCAGCAGGCGCCTCTAAAATTCCGTTTAATTCTCGCTGGTCCTTTTTTACCATTGTCTTCATTTACTGACGAGTTAAATGTAACACAATTAAGTGCAAAGCTATCTTGGGGAAGCCAAGCAGCTTTGCCCATGTTATATAGTATTATGTGCAAAATATATCATATGCATGTTTAAGTGTTGTGATTATTAAAAAACAACAACAACAACAAACCTGCCTTAATAAGTGAGGCTTTAAGTGGACTACCCAGTAGTTCCAAAAATAAATGTTTTTATTACTAAACAATACAATTGTGTAGAACCAGATCTCTTCACAGCTTCCTTTGGAATTGGGGATGAGCCCTGGAAATAGACTCTTTTTAAAACTTGGGAAAGCTGATGTTTCCTCAGGTGGTGAGTCTATGTTTGCCCTGGTTAGTTGCCAGAATGCCTGTTTGTGGGTGGCTCATTGGTTAAAAAGAATTTCAGATGAAGGGTTTCAGTCTAGCCGCCCTCCAGTCTGACTAATCCTATCCTGATCTGTCACTAGGTCATATGACAGCACTGCAGTATGAGGAAGAAGGAAAACACAGTTGATTCCATGGTTTGCTGAGATGTGCTCTTTACAATGGGAATTATATGAATTATCTGAGAATGCCTATTGGAGGTTTATATAAGCTGAAGTGGATGTTCCCAGGAAATTAACAGATGTTGCATTCTTACATAGATTTTGACAATAAATTTATACCTAACAATTCACATTCTTTTTTATGAATTGCATTTGCATGCTTTGCTTTTCTTTGGGTAGATAGGTAGACGTTAGTGGTGCTTCTAGGAAAAGATTATAAGGGTGTGATAATCAGTTTCCATATAATTATTCATTCTATGTCAATTTGAAGAATATCAACTGAAATAATAAAATGGTTTCAAGAGTATTCCATGATTGTTAACCCTTAAGGGAGATGAGTATGCTTTTTCAGTATTCTTTGTGTGCTTAGCCAATGGCTAAAGAATTCCAGATGAGATTCCTCCTGACAAAGTTGTTGCAATATAATGCTTAAAACTGAACCTCAGGAATCCTTTTTGTATCCTCAGTGCCTAGCACAGTGCTTGACACATAGAAGGTGTCTTGTAATTGTTTTATAAGTTGCATTTAAACCCCTTGTTCTAATAGTTTAATAGATTTTTAATGTGGCTGGAATCAGAGTAGGGAGTTGGGGCACTTGGTTGAGTTGCTTTTCTGTATCTGGGTTATTCTAAAAAGCATAAATGATACTGTACTTAGACTTACAGCTAACTAAATTTGAATGTCCTCCTTTGCTTATATTGCCACATTCTTGATTCTAGCCCCACAGTTTTAATTGCTTCTGAATAAATACTGATTAACCTCTTAATTTTTCTAAAGATTGATTATACAGTCTTAGGTGGCATGTACTATAGTTATTTAATATGTGCTTTTGAATGAAGGAATGGGACTGATAATGGCAGTACCACTCTACAAATTGGATCCTGTTTTAAAACAACTTCACGATGTTGGGTCTGTTAACAAGAAATGGAAAATGAGATATGGAGCCTTAAAGTAATCTTGAGCACTTTAGTTGAATTTCTAAATTCACAAGGAAAGAAAACTTAATTGTTGTTAAAAGTTGAAGCAAAGGTCAGTAATACATATTGAACTTTTAGACACTGAACATTTTGAATTAGATAATCTCCATTGTTCTTGAGACCTTAGATCAGAACTAACCTTAAGTTTCTTATTTCATAAAGCAGAGGTAGCCTCAATGAAAAGTTAGGTGAAGGAATCATAGGCCTACTTTTTCTAGAACCTCTCCCTCATTGCCCACCTGTTAGGGTGTGGGTCTCTACTATTCTTGCACAATAGAAGATGATTGCTGGGGTTTTTGTTTTGCTAATAAGGTGGAGGCTAGAGCACTGGATCTCTTATTGTGCAATTACTGTCTTAATTTTCTCTTTGAAAATTTCACAATCATTAAGTGGTGTTACTAGTGTTGAACAATCTCATATCCTGCAGGAGGAAGAGGATGTCATCTGACAAAACATGTGCTTCTTAAAACCTTTGTAGATTTTGGTTTTGAAATATTACTCCATAAATATTTATTGCCTGATTGACAGTTCAGAATCAAAGATGTAACATTTTGGTTGTAAAATGTGTTCACCATGTAACGTAAACATTTGTCAGTGTTCTAGGAAGTTCTGGATATCCTCTGTGGACCTAACTTCTTATTTATTTGGAAATTTTCATAAGAAGAGTGTTCATTATTTTGGTAAATAGAAATGTTTGTATAACTTGTGAATAGGTTTTGACTTTTTAGAAGAGCAGCTTAATGTCTTTGGCCGCCTTACTCGAAACTGTTCTCTCTGCTTTGGGCTGTTAATGATAATGGTGAGGAAGGCTGGATAAATACTGTTTAGAGTTAAATAGTGTTTGATATCATTTTCTCTGCTTGTATTTTTTAAAATAATTTTATTACCATAGAAAAGAGCTGTAGTTGCTATATAAACTGTCTTCTAGTACCTGTTTATAATCCAGATGTGAGAAACTGTGTCATCTATATTTTTTAGTTATGTTGGAGACTAAGTTCAGAAATATTATATGGTCATAGAATACCAACCTTAGAATTAGGGGGGGAGCCAAACAAACAAAAAACCAGTTCTAAGTCTGGTTCTCCCCTTTAGTAACAGATTTCTCAGAGCCTTAGTTTCTTTAAGTGTAGAGTGAGTATATCAGCCTTGCCTACCTCCCAGCATTTTGTGAACCTGAAATGAGGTAACCTGTCTGAAGACGTTCTGTGTTAAGTGTGAAAAACTTTCCAAATGTAGAGTTTGGTGATATTTTTATTTGGGTTTGGGTTATAACATTTATTAGTTCAGTTTTTATATGTCAGTTTAATTTAAATCAAGCATGTTGCTTAAGTTCTGATTTGTATCTGAAGTAGTCTCCTTGCATTTTTTGGTGTTTTTCAGTGAGGGGAAACTGCTGAAGTAAGCATCTCCATTAGATTCTCCCTTTTCTGCTTAAAAACTCTTCCAGTGGCTATACTCCCATTAGAGAAAGATTGTTTAGCAGTAGTGACAAAATGTAGACACAAGGGAAATACTGTCGGTGCATTAAATAGTAAAAATAGCTTACTTTTTCATAACTAAAGTTGCAGACGCGTGAAATTATTTTGAGTAGTATAGCTACGTAAGCCTTGCAGATAATTACAAGAGTGTACCAGACCACAAAAAACAACGAGTTCAGTTTTGGAATTTGAGCTACAGTACAGAGTTAAAAGAACAAGTGACTTTGGAGCCAGACTATATAAATTCAGATCCTTGGGCAAGTTACTTGATTTCTGAGTGTCATTTTTCTCTTCTAAAACTTGGAATATTAGTTAACTCATAGATTTGTTATGGAGATTAAGTGAGAATTCCTGACAAGTACTTATTAAATGTATGTTGGTGGTGGTGTTATTAATCAGTTAATTTGAATGGTTATTTATAGGCTTGTTAAAGCCTATGTACATTGTTGCAAATTTAGAGACTGCTTTTGATGAAGTAGAATCTTAATAGAAGTCAGCTTGATTCACTGTTTCCAGCAAAAACAATGACTAGTGTTTCTTTTTCTTGGTCATGCTTTTGCTTGTGACTGGCAACACTTCATAATTTTAGATGAGCTTGAATTTAAACATGAGATTCTGAAGCAACTTTATTGTAGAGGTTAAAATAAAGGAGGTGAAAATCATGCTGGAAAAAGTAGAGAGAATTTTCAGAACCTGAAGGATTTTGTTGATTGCATTTTATTCAGAACAGTTGCTTCTAAATCTTAAAACTAGAGCCTCTCCCCAACCTCAACAGCCCACACCCTACTCCTGTCCCTGTTTTAAGTGAAGGTTTTGAGATGTTGTTTCTATATTTTTAAAAACTGGGTTCGAAGAAAACATGTTTTAAATGTAGCTCCCCCTGCATTTCCACGTAGCAATTTTAGAAAGTCATTGAAAAGTTGAATGTTCGAACACACTAAAAATGAGGACAAATTTTTTGGGGTAATTATTTTTAAGAGTATTAGTTTATTTTCATACAATGGGAAGATTTTCATAAAAGTGAGTGTGGCAGCTGAGATTTTTCTGTAAAGGGAACAATTATTAATTTTTTTATATTATCAACCATTCAAGTAACTTAACTTTTTTAATTTGTGGCTTGCCTTTTATTATCTAAAGTTAACAAAGTCATTTGGGAGCCTCTGTTGAGGTAATTATGATTACAGATATTCAGGCAAATATTTGGTATCAGGTTTAAATGTCCTATGAGTATGAATGACAAGTAAGTGCCCCTGATAGTGCTTTTCTGCTCGCAGCATTTGTACCAGGACACTTGCTTCTTGGCTGAAAAAATTGTTTTTAAGTTCTTAAGCCCCTTGAGTGGACAGACTAGATATATTAAATGGTTTCCTCATTCTTGGGAGTCTACATTTGTGCCAGAAATATCTGTCCCAAGACAAGAAATCAAGCAAGTGAAAAATTCTCAATTAGTTGACAGTTTCTCACAACGTATTCAATGCCTTGTAGTAAGTTTTCTTCATTTATTTTTTTTCAGTTGTTGTGATTATGAAATTTAGTTAATTCTGACATTGTTAGAATTACTGTCTCCTGAGCATTCTGTTTTATACCTAATTACCAATACATTTGACATGTTTGTAGGTGTGGTAGGCTTGTAGGATAGCTACCTCCTTTGTAAAATGAAGGATTTGAGTACTGCCTTATGGACTGGTAGTTTATTCCTAGAGAATAATTTCCAGTAGAAAATAGAAGCCTCTAAACTGATGGTAATATTTGACTTTTTTTTTAAGGCTCTTATTTGACCTCTGGCCTTTCGTTCCATTGCCCACTCCCCTCTTCCTAAAGCTCTTTTCCCTATAGTTTTTATGACATCATTTAATCATGGCTTTTTACCTCACAGATGACATTTTCTCAGATTTCCTTTGCGAGTTTTGTCACTTGTGTTTAAAGATGAGGCTTTCCTTTCCCTTATCTACTTTGCTAAGTGCCACCTCTTTAAAGCATTTCCTTTTCTCTTCTAGGTAAGAACTACTGCTAGGTTTTTCCTCTGCTCCCACAAACCCTCTGTACACATCTGTTACAGTCCTTAACTCTTCCCCTTTCTCCATATAAAACTGGGAACTCTTGAAAGAACTCTGCTCCTCTGTGCCTTGTTTTTGTATCCTGGGTCCTTAAAGTGACTTACAGTAAGAATGCAAAATGTTAAAAAAAAATAAATAATGATGCAAAATGTTTTTGGTTGGATGAAGGTGGATTATGAAAAGTTGTACAGGCACAGGTTTATTTTATAAATTCAGTTAAAAAAATTTTGCGACTGTTTGAGTGCTTCATAGTATAATAGGTGCCATAGAGAGAGGACCTTTTTGGTAATACTACAGAGATAATTATAGGTTGTTGTCCTGTTCGACTAAAGCTGATTCTTCTATGTTTCTTTCTAGCGTACAAGACAGTATCAGGAGTCAATGGTCCACTAGTGATCTTAGATCATGTTAAGGTAATACCACTGGGATCATCATTTAACCATTTATGTAAAAACGTGGCATTGAGTCCTGTTCAGTACACTTTACATTTTATGTTATGATTTTTCACCCACTCTTTGGTCTGAATGTCAGTGCTATATAGGAGACGAGTTTTAAATCAAAAGTCAGAACACTGGATTCCAGTAGTGGATCTACTATGGATTCTGTTAGAATACCTCATCTGCAAAATTAAAAAAGAAAAAAAAAAATTTTTTTTTTTTTTTTTTTGGTGAATCCTACCTCATAGGCTTACTGAGGGAAAACAATAAGATATGAGTGTATTTTATAACCTATAGGTTATCGTATAAGCTATACGATCTTATGGTGTCTTATGGCTCTTATCATAGATTGCCATGTGTTATAATTATTTGTTAATAGTATTTGTCTTTTTTTTTCTTTTTTGTCTTTTTCACTCAAATACCTTAGGTCTTTGAGTGAATAAACAAAGTTACTTTTATCTTTGAGGCCCTGACCCTGGTATTCAGCTAACAAACAAGAACAGATTATCTCAACAGTGATTAAAACCCTAAAGCAAAGAACAATTTTTACTCAGTTTGTTGTAAGGATCTTTAGTTATATATTGGTTTTTTAGCCACACCTATACATAAGAATTATAAACACATACCTGTTATCATACAAAAAGTGACATAGAATATAGACCGTAATTGAATACCCTAGGGAAAGCCTCCTACCTGAGCTCTCTGATCAAAATATCTTCAGAGAAAATAATTTATATAGTATGCTCTCTAGAACAGTAATTATATAGTGGTTGGTGTTGGGGGGGTTTAGGGGGAAAGGTACACAATTATTTGTTGAGAAAAGTGATGGAAATATGAAATATGTTTGGCATGCGACTCCTCTGGAAGCAGAAAATAAAAAACATTTCATAAAAGAAAGAGCAAAATGGATTGTCTCTTCAGTTTTATCACTTAGATTATATTTTTATGCATGACAAGGTACCTATACAAATTAACCTCAGGATTAAACATTTACCTCCGGGCCACAGTCTCATACTAATCTACAATTTGATTCACAGTCTCAATATAGTGCACTCAGTTTGTACAAGGTTTAGGCAGGTGCCCATTAATGTTTTGTGAAAGAGTGGAATCTACACTTCTATTTTTGAGGAAAAGATAGGACACTTTTTTTTTAATTTTTTTTTTATTTTTTTTTAATTTTATTTTATTTTATTTTTTTTTTTAAAGATTTTATTTATTTATTTGACAGAGAGACAGCCAGCGAGAGAGGGAACACAGGCAGGGGGAGTGGGAGAGGAAGAAGCAGGCTCCCAGCAGAGGAGCCTGATGTGGGGCTCGATCCCAGGACTCCAGGATCACGCCCTGAGCCAAAGGCAGACACTTAACGACTGCGCCACCCAGGCGCCCCAAGGACACTTTTTTTTTAATACTTTTTTTTTCTATAATCTTTATTAGATAATATTTTTGGCTCATATTTTAAAAACATGAAACTTTTTTGTTAGTAAATATGTTATTGAAAACAAAAATATTTGCATTTTTTTTTTAATAAAGATTTTATTTATTTATTTGAGAGAGAAGAGGGAGAGAGAGCATGAGCAGGGGGAAGGGCAGAGGGTGAGGGACAAACAGAGCCCAACACAGGGCTCAATTCCAGGACCCTGAGATCATGATCTGAGCTGAAGTCAACATTTAACCGACTGAGCCACCCAGGTGCCCCCAAAATATTCACGTTTCAATTATGGTAAGCACTGAGCTCAGAACGGAGGATACGATGGTGAACAATGGGTCCACCCCAGTGCAGCACCAGGTAGTAGAGAAGCAAATATGATGCAGATAAACACATACGTAATTAGTAAGTGTTATGAAGGCTAAGTGTGGGGTGCTATGAGGGCCAGTAAGGAGAGGGACTTGAGAAAACATCTTTGAGGAAGTAACTTTAAGCATGTTCAAAAAGTTTCATTGAATGTTTGCCTGGAGTAGAGCTCCAGCTGAGGAAAAAACTGGTAAATAAATTATATGTAGTTGTAGGAATGGTTTTATAACACCAGATTTAGTGTGGCTTTTTAACTTAAACGGTCAAGGAACAGATAAACTGTCAGAGTAGAAAGTGGAGACTGTTACTCAATTCATGTTATGAAATTGGCAGGGTTTTTTTTTTTTAAGATTTTATTTATTTGTCAGAGAACGAGAGTGAGCACAAGAAGGGAAAGTGGCAGGCAGAGGGAGAAGCAGACTCCCCGCTGAGCAAGAAGTCTGACGCGGGACTCTGATCCCAGGACCCCGGGATCATGACCTGAGCCGAAGGCAGGCGCTTAACTGAGGCACCCAGGCATTCCTGGAATTGGCATATTTTTAATTTCTAAACCAGTAGTACTAGAAAAGAAGAAAGACAGTTATCCTCACTTATAAGTACAGATTCCAAAATTCTTAATAAAAGTACACTCATGTATTGGAGATTAGCAAAAATAATTATGTAAAAAAATCAATAGAATTATGACAAAGTAGAATTTATCCCAGTATTACAAAGATGATTTGATGTTAGGAAATATGTCAGTAACTTAGCTTAATTCAGCTCATTTATGGATTAAACTAGAAAGAGCTTATGGCCTTCTTGATAAATAAAGAAATAGTAATTGATAAAGTTACTCATTTCTTTCTTTTTTTTTTTTTTTAAGATTTTGTTTATTTATTTGACACAGAGAGCCAGCAAGAGAGGGAACACAAGCAGGGGGAGTGGGAGAGGAAGAAGCAGGCTCCCAGTGGACGAGCCTGATGTGGGGCTTGATCCCAGAATGCCAGGATCACACCCTGAGCCGAAGGCAGACGCTTAACGACTGAGCTACCCAGGCTCCCCAAAGTTACTCATTTCTTAAAAAGAAAAGAAAAGAAAGGTCTCTTGGCAATAGAGAGTAGAACAAACTTTTAACCTCTTAAAAGATATCCACCATAACCTATAGCAAATAGCATAGTTAAGAAGCGACTCTGGTAACATTCTCATTTAAATCAGAAACAAGATGAGGATGCCTGGTTGTTACCACCACCACCCATCTTTGTACTTAGAACCTAACCAGTGCTGTGGGAAAAAAGAAATAAGGGTATAAAGTGAGAAGGCACAGCTGTCATCATTTCTTGGTGATACAAGTAACTAAAACCAAGTCATTCAGTGGGCAAACTATTAGAAACAATGATGTAACACAGAGTTGCTGGATACAAGAATCAGTCTACAGAAATCAGAAATAAAACTTTGTTGAAAGACATAAAGGAAGACTTAAAATAAATGGAGATTCCATGTTTGTGAATAAAAAGACTCTGAGTGGTGAATATATTGATTCCACCCAGGCAACAGAATCCGTTAGAGATGGAGTAATTAAGATTAAAGATTTGGTGCAGGTGTAAGCAATTATATCAGTGGAGCAAAATTAAGCATCCTGAAACCAATTCTTGTCATGCTGGATATTTGAGTTGGTAAATGATAAAAGCAGCATTACAACTCAATAGAGGGCATGTTGTGCTGGTTAGTAAATATTACTGGGGTAGTTGGCATTCTATATGAAAAAGAATGAAAATGAGAAAAATAAAATTGCATACCACGAACAAAGCCAATTGGATTAAAGGTCTAAACCTGAAGAACCTATTAGAAGACAAAATCGAAAACCATTTGTATGAATTTAAATTAGAAGGTTTTCCTAAACAAGATAAAAAAGGCACAAATCATAAAGGAGGGCAAGTTATTTTATTACTTAAGTTTTGAAACATCTGTATGAAAAGATACCATAAACAAAATTAAAAGGCAAGATACAGAGTGGAAGTGCATATTTACAAAAGGGTTAATATCCAGAATTTTTAAGCTCCTACATGTTAAAGAAAAAGCAGATCCATTTTAAAAGTGAAGAAGAGATATAAGCCAGTCGTAGATAATAAAGTCTGAATTGTCAGTGAACATGAAAAGTTGTTTAGTATTAGGAAAATGTAAGTTTGAAAGATGCTAATTTTTATCAAAATGGCAAAAATTCAGTACTGTAAGATTGGCATAGCTGTAGGGAAAAGATGGCTAGGGCGATTGTAAATTAATACAATTCCTTTGCAGAGTAATTTGGAAATTTACAGAATGGGCACAGCCTGTATGTAGCCCACCACTTGGTAACCAGCTACCTTAGGGAAAACACACTTGGCCTGAGGAGCTGCGTGCAAGAGTGCTCTTGTAGCATGTTTCTCATAGTATACATTTGGAACAGCTTTGAACTCCCATTGTTAGAGAACTATGGAGTAAAATGTGTCATTTCATTTTAACTACATTTGTTTTATTTTAACATTAATTCTAAGATGTCCATTTATTCACCATGTTACCATCTTCATAATCAAGAGTTTTACAATCAGTGGTGCACCATATTTTAACTGAGTGATATTTTCCTTCACATTACTCAGAGTAGTGATGTTCTTTTCAATAGATTATTTTGATAAAATGAGGTAAATATTACCATAACAGGTCTAAAACATAAGGTCAAGTGAAGAAAATGAAAAGTTGCAGGATAATATATTTAGTATTTATGTAAATAAAACACTAAAATCTATTTTTGGAAACCTGCATTTTAAAATACTAAAAGTGAAAGAGGAATATATACTTGGTTAAGAGAACTTGGGGGGTGCATTTATCTTATTATAATAGTGATTACTGTATTTTTAATTGGCATTTTATCCCCTTCCCCACAAAGCATACAGGTGAGTACACACACAGCCCAGAAGCATACATCAGTTCTGAGTAGTGGGAATGTGGTTATTGTAAGTTTTGTGCCTTTCTTTAGTCTCAGTTTAAAACCTATACACAGGAGAAAAAATTAATTGCTGCCGTTTTATGGATTTAAGACCTTTCTCTGTACCTTATACTGTGTTTACCAAATTATATGCGCCAGTGTAAGTGTTTAAAGGATGTAAACTACCTGAGGATGTTACAAACTCTCAGTATATACCTGTATGGTTTGGGGAGGTGGGGAGATTTACATGCATACATGCTATGATAGAGATAGAGCATATAGAGTAATTTGGGGAGCTTTTAAATATTGGTTATTGATCCTGTATTTTTTCTGGTATAGTTTCCCAGATATGCTGAGATTGTCCACTTGACATTACCAGATGGCACGAAGAGAAGTGGGCAAGTTCTAGAAGTTAGTGGTTCCAAAGCAGTGGTGCAGGTAAGCATCACTTTCAAAACCTAGCCAGTTGAACAAAAACATAAGGAACACCTCTTCTTTTCCAGAGATCATTGAGTAAGTCTGTCTTTAGAGATTGATTACTGGTTGCGGGGAGAAAAAATTTTTTCTTGTGTCTTGCCAAATGTTAGCCTGCTATATCCATTCTAGCCCAGTTAGCTCCACTGACACTGGTAAATGGCTTTTTTTTTTTAAACAAAGCAGATGATCACATGGAAGAAGAGAGATGAAAGGCAGAATTTATAACTTATAGGATGAAACCAAAACAAGATACGAGTCTGTTTCTTTAAATTGTCTCCTGTAATACCTGGTTTTTAATGTTACCAATTATGGGAAATGGCCAGTTTTCTCAAATAACGTGTTCCCCTGAAAAGTAATCTAGAGCAAGTGTCAGCAAGATTTCTCTAAAGGGCTAGATAGTAAATTTTTTAGGTCTTGTGGGCCATCTAAGGTCTCTGGTGCATATTCTTCTTCTTCCTTTCTTTTTTTTTTAACCCTTTATTTATTATTTATTTATTTATTTTTAAGCCCTTTAAAAATGTAAAAAACATTCTTAGCTTGATGGAGTTGGACTAGAGTTTGGGTCATCACCATGGACAATTCTTTGTTAGTTATATTGAAAATAGTATGCATTTATGTATTCTACTTTATATGGGCTGTTGAACAGACAGAAATAATACTTAAGTACTTATGATCTAAATTCCTTTTGCCCTTCTGAATCCTTCTCTTTCTCACTAGGTATTTGAAGGGACATCAGGTATAGATGCCAAGAAAACGTCCTGTGAGTTTACTGGGGATATTCTCCGAACACCAGTGTCCGAGGATATGCTTGGTAAATGGATGTTATGCATTCTGAGCAGAGATCTGTTTTCTTTTAAACATACTTCCATGGAGTCTTCCTTTAAAATTACGACAGTTTGAGTCCTAGTCCACTCTGTACTATCTTGTTACTGTTTCACAGGTCGGGTCTTCAATGGATCAGGAAAACCCATCGACAGAGGTCCTGTTGTACTGGCTGAAGATTTCCTTGACATTATGGGTAGGATGATAAATGGGTTTCTGTGTTTTGAAGAAAATAGCCTCTGTTTTGTATCTTTGTCAAATAGAGAGTGATTTTTGTGATACTTTAAGTAGATAACCAATGCGGTCCATATTTATTGCTTTATTATTTAATAAATTTATGTTTTCTAGAAATCCTCTTAAAATTTTATGTAAAAGATTTTAAGATATTATAAAATATCACTGTGGTATATCTGAAATGTAAATAGCTTTGAAATATAAATGGCTTCTAAATTAGGATTTTTCTCTTATTTTCTATAGTTTTATTTCATTTTAGGAACTTGTTCTCCTACCATATATTTTGTGAGCCTACAAAAGACTAATGGGAAAGTTTCTTAAACAGTTTCAGATTTTAAAAAATAACTGATTTTCTAAGAGAAGAAAGAATGGCTTATATGTTATAGTCTTAATGTCTTAAAATTTTCTCTTTTGGAAATGCATTAGGCCAGCCAATCAATCCTCAGTGTCGAATCTATCCAGAGGAGATGATTCAAACTGGCATTTCGGCCATAGATGGCATGAACAGTATTGCTCGGGGGCAGAAAATTCCAATCTTCTCTGCTGCTGGCTTACCACACAATGAGGTGAGAGCTAGGATCTGTTTGGTGTGAAATTTAACAAGGGAGAATTTCTAAATGCTTCAGTGTTAATAAGAAGCCAAATAGAAGGTTTTCAACAATACTTACTTGTACCCAATACCCATTTCAACAATACTCATTGTTATTGTTAATATAATCTGACTACACTGAATCTTTTTCCATACTGGATATTCATCTTCCTGCTTATTCTTACAAATCTTTACAAAAAGTACAAAGTAGCTTTTTGGGTAAAGTCCTTTAGAACATCATTTCATTTATATAATTGCAATTCCAAAAAGTTTAGGATAAAACTTGTTGTAGAAGTGTTATTTTAAATTTCAACTTAGTTCTTTTGTACTTCTCATCAGATTGCAGCTCAAATCTGTCGCCAAGCTGGTCTGGTAAAGAAATCCAAAGATGTAGTGGACTACAGTGAGGAAAATTTTGCAATTGTATTTGCTGCTATGGGTGTAAGTATAATTTTTTTCTGTTTTGGTATGACATAAAAGATTGTTTATTTTATTAGAACAATGTAGAAAACAACACATACGTCATTGGATTTATCTCTAGGCAGAGAAGTTGCAACTTGGCATTTTTAGGTAAACTCAGGATTAAAATTTAACATTTGACTGCAAAATTTAAGAATAATTTTCTTTATGCCCAAAGCAAGCTGTTTACTCTGTTGGCTTTTGTGAAATTTTGTGGGTACTTGACTTCAAAAGAAGGAACAGTGTAGATCCATAGATTAGCCTCCATCAGAAATACTGAGAATTTTTCTTCTCCCAGCACTGATGAAGTCATTGCTATTTAGGTAAACATGGAAACTGCCCGGTTCTTCAAATCTGACTTTGAGGAAAATGGCTCAATGGACAATGTCTGCCTCTTTTTGAACTTGGCTAATGACCCAACGTAAGTAAATAGAGCTATTTCTTTCTGTCCACTCAGGCTTCAGATAAAAAATGTTACCTAAGACAAGGGAAGTAAAATGTTACAGTGAAAGCAACATGAGGCTAGGAATGGGAGAGCTGTGTTTAATTAAATTCAGCTGTACTTCTTGCTGGTTATTTGGCTTTGGGCAAATCACATAGGGTCTGAAGTTCAGTTTTCTCTTTGAGAAAATATAACAAATAATACTTGTCTCATGCTGTTGTTGTGCATTTTAAATGAAGTAATACGTATAAATGACCTAGTACCCAGACCATACTCAGCAAATGATCTTTTCCTCTTACCTGAGAAGTCTAGCCGCTCCCCTGTTTCTTCCCTCCCTCCTTCTCTCTCACTCAATTTTGAGAGAAATATAGTTCTGAGAAGTTGTGGGCCCATTTCTAAAATAATCTAACTTTACAGCATTAAGTAGTTCTTATTATGAAGATACATAATGCTTACTTAACTTCTAAAGTAATAATTGCTTTTTTGTTTATTAAAATAAACTTATTTATTTACTTAAAACAAATAACTTTCCTCAATTTATTTAAAACTTTTGAAGGGAGTCTGTAATTTCCAGAATTATTGTTATTTTGTCTTTGGCCTTTTCATTGGAGTAACAAAGGACTTAATGTTCCATTTCAGTATTGAGCGAATTATCACTCCTCGCTTGGCTCTAACTACAGCTGAATTTCTGGCCTATCAATGTGAGAAACATGTATTGGTTATCCTAACAGATATGAGTTCTTATGCTGAAGCACTTCGAGAGGTAACTTTTTTCTCAAAATGGGTTACTTTTCAGAGTTATTGTGTCTCTGTACAAGTTTTTTGTTTTTCTTTAATCATGTTTTTTAAGCTTCATCACTCATATATTAGTAGAGTACCTTAATTAATCAAAAAGAAAAACGCAACTTCTTTTTCTGTCAACCTCGTTGAAATGATTATAGGATGAGATTTAAATTATTAGCCTAGTTATCATACCGTCACATCTGTATGCATTTGAGACTTGATTCTAAAAGGCAGCAAATGATGCGAGCTCTTTATTCAGTTACTCTCCCAGGATGTTCTGTCTTTGTCCAGATTGTCAATTTTTAACCTTTAGAATTTCGTTTTTAGTAATGTTAGTATTTAAATATATGAAGAGCATACTCTGACAGCACCCTTTTTAGAAACTTTTCCTTCAGAAAACTTGGTGTTTATTTAGGAACAGTGTTAAGGTCCTAGCAGTTACCACCCAGAAGTTTGGAGTGTTCATTCTAATACAAGTTACTGAAATTTTGAGTAAGTTACTCTTTTAAACATGTAAAAAGGGGAAAAATGACTTCTGAAGAGACATACTATATAAATATCTAGCTTCTTAAAAGTCCCTAAGATCCATCACCATACCTCACTCTGCTGCAGTGCTTTTTCAGTGAAGAACTTTTTTTCCCGTCCATCACAGACCAGTAATTTTCTGAAGTACAATTAAACTGAGTTATTAGAAAAGTGCATATTTTAAAGAAGATACACAACTTACAAGCCTGGGATTTTTCTTTTTTCACTAGAGTCAACAGACATAAAATTAATCTGTCAGATTGCCGTTAGAGTTTTTAAATGCTTATCGTACTTTCTGTGTTATCTCATTGCACATTAACAAAAGCTGGTCTGCAGACCACACTTTGAATAACACTGCTACAGCATACTCTTTTGGAGGTGCCAAAGTAGCACCTAAAAGTTGGGCTTAATGCTCTAGGGTTCTTGGTGGTCATAGATTAATATTACAGCTATATTTTAATGTGCATATCTCCAAGAGAAAGACTATAACTATTCTTATTTTGTACAGTGAATGGACTCCTGGCACTGTGATCTTGGGAAATTATTTAACTGACCTTTGATCCCAACCGTAAATTGGGGTTGACAACATTACCTTCCTCATAGGATTGTTGTGAGGATTAAATTAAATATGTAAACTTCATCAAATGATTCCTGGGATGTATTTCCTTCCCTTTTGACCTTTTTAGCATTCACTTACATAAAGATGGCAAGATCCATGGCATGAAATAGATCTTGTGAACTAAGAATGTTCTCTTGGTTTTAAAAATAACTTCCTTTGATTTATAAAATTGCAAGCACATTTTTTTTTCTAGTGAGCTAATTGAAGATTTGCATTATGGTGATATAATTGTAGCAAAAACTTTTGGTCCCCAATTGTCAACATTTTTTTGCAGAATAATCTGACCTTGTGTTGCTAGATTTTTAAATCATCTTCCAGAGATAGTATTTAAAAGTAAAAGATGATACTTCCAACTTTGTAATTGGGTATGTTCAAACAAACGTATTCTAAGCTTTGCTTTTCATATTCTGGTATGTGACATCCTACTCCTTGACTTGCTGTCAGGTTTCAGCAGCCAGGGAAGAGGTTCCTGGTCGACGAGGTTTCCCAGGTTACATGTATACAGATTTAGCCACAATATATGAACGTGCTGGTCGAGTGGAAGGTAGAAATGGCTCCATTACTCAAATCCCTATTCTCACCATGCCTAATGATGGTAAGTTTTTGGTCTTTGGATTATAGCAGATGTAATCATATAAGGACTTGATTCTGAGAACATTTCCCTTTTTGAGTTGAAATTCTTTTTTTTTTCCTCCAAGTTTTTA
Source organism: Ursus arctos (assembly GCF_023065955.2). Classification (NCBI taxonomy): domain Eukaryota; kingdom Metazoa; phylum Chordata; class Mammalia; order Carnivora; family Ursidae; genus Ursus; species Ursus arctos. The sequence goes on along the minus strand of NW_026622775.1, from coordinate 72,043,058 downwards.
CTTAAATTCCAGCTAATTAACATACAGTGTAATATTATTTTCAGGTGTAGAATTTAGTGATTCATCACTTACACACAATACCTGGTGCTCATCACAAGTGCATTCCAATCCTTATCCCCTATTTCACCCATCCACCCACCCACCTCCCTTCCAGCAGCCCTCAGTTTCTTCTCTGTAGTTAAGAGTCTGTTTCTTGGTTTGCCTTTCTCCCCCTATGTCATTTCTTTTGGAATTGAAATTCTTTTGAGGGTTTATCCTTTAAGAGTTTACCTTAACTAGGTGATTTGTATCTAAATGAAATTTTTCATTTGTAAACTGCCCATAATAATCATCCTTTTGTAGAAGAAGAAAAACAATTTTCTTTGTAATTAGAATTTTCAGTTTTCATTTATTAGGTTACTACTGAGTGTCTGCTATTTGTGGGACACTGATCTAGATATAAAGAAATTCTTTTTTTTTAAATTCACTCTCTAATGTAAGTTACTCTATCTTTTGGATTGAGTTGGGTATTTTTTATGTACATCCACCAATAAGTTGAGGTAGCTTAAGTGCCAAATGAAGAACGCAAATAGTTTAAATGCCATAAGACTTTGAGGGCAGAGTGATCACCAGAGGCTGCTTAAAGGTGACTGTTTGACTTTGCATATGACAGTACATAGTGCAGTACCTGTTTGAGTGTATGCTCGGGGGTGAAACAAGTCAGTAGTCCTCTTCTATTACTGCTTTTTGGTCCTAATCTGTGTTTAAAAAGTACTTTTACAGGGTATTTTCAGAAACAGTAATAACGCACTATAATTGAGCAGTAGCTTTCAGTGCTTTATAAATATCTGATCCTCACAGCAGCTTTGAGGTAAATGCTGTATTCTGAGGCACAGGGAGGTAAAGTAATCTATTGAGGTTAAGAAGTGATAGTTTTAGAACCCGGGCAGTCTGAATTCATAATTCACACTGTACTGTCTCTGACATGAAAACGATTTATTTGTTCAAAGAAAGTACCTATAAACTTTATGTAATTTAACCAACTTAGAAATGTCTTGCTTTGTCGAACTGTCTTGGTGCTGGCTGCGTAGTGGTGTTTTGCTTATCATTACTATATTTTCCATGTTGAAATGGTGTGTATCCATCTGAATACCTTATGAACTAAGAATGTTCTCTCAGTATATGTTAAATTGGCAAACCTCTTCCAGGGAACTTCGTGTTTAAAATGGAGTTTTATTTATTTTGGGGAGAAAAAACTAGGAAAAACAGTACTTTTTCTGAATGCAGCTTATTTACCTCATGTGCCAATGCATGTCTAACTGTGCTGCAACTCAGTAAATAAAACCATCCAGTATGATAATCGCATTTGGCTATTTAAATTCTAAAGTTCATTAAAATTAGATAAAACTTGAAATAAAGTTTTTCACTTACAGTAGCCACATTTCAAGTACTCGATTTCAAGCCACATTTGGCTGTTGGCTACCGTATTGGACAGCACAGATACAGAACTTTTCTGTCATCACAGAAAATCACTTTAAAGAGCACTGTTTTATATAATGCTATAGGTAAGGTACACTGACTTCCTGTGATTTGTTTATATGATGTGGACACTTTAACTAATGTCAGACCTCTTGCTCTGGTAGATATCACTCACCCCATCCCTGACTTGACTGGATATATTACAGAGGGGCAGATCTACGTGGACAGACAGCTGCACAATAGACAGGTATTTGACATTTAAGCAATGCTCTAAAGCTTACAAGTCTACTCTTCAGTTACTCTTCAGTGATTAGTGACTTTGACTTTGCTCTTAGGAATTATTTTGTTAGAAAATATCAACTTGTTTTTCATTTGGTTATATGATTGTCATCTCTGTGTACCAAGATCCTGTTGTGCATAAGAGTGCCAGGATTAAGATTTAAGTTTCCACATTTCTTTATTGTGCCTTAAAATGGAGTCATTGGTCTCAAAGAATTTTGGGGGGTATTCTATTCCATAATCTCTACTAATCTTATTATTAATACAAAAATATATTTTTTCTATTCTTTTACTAATGTATAATTGACATTACATTATATTAGCTTTATGTATACAAAGTAATGATTTATACTGATATATATTGCAAAATGATCACCGTAAGTCCAGTTAACATCCATCAATACATATAATTAAAAAATAAATACTTTTCCCTTGTGATGAGAACTTCTAAGTCCACTCACCTAGCCACTTTCAAATATGCAGTACAGTATTATATTATAGTGACCATGCTCTGGATTACATCTTTATGACTTAATTCATTTTGTAACTGGAAGTTTGTACATTTTGACCCCCTTCACCCATTTTGCCCATCCCTGTCTCAGGCAGGCACCAGTCTACTCTCTCTATCCATAAGCTCATAGGTTTTTGGTTTTTTAGGTTCCACATAGAAGTGAGATTATAATAGTATTTATCTTTTTCTGTCTGACTTATGTCACGTAGCATAATCCCCTCAAGGCCCATCCATGTCCTTAAATGACAAGATACCATTTTTTTTAAATGACTGGAATAATCAAAAAAAGATTGATGGTTCCGTAACAGATGCTGGCTTCTAATATCAACTTTTAGGTGAAATTACTTACTGTTAAATTTTTTATTTGGTATGTGATTATATCAGTCAGAGCTTAGAGGCTATTTAGATTTGATACTATAGGCAAATGTTGAAAATCTAGTTTTTCAGTATCACCTTGTACTGTTTTTTGTAGAGTTCACTTTCTGAGTTTGATTCTCAAGAGAAATACTGTGCCATAAAGTCTCACTTCATTTTCTAACTAGGAGAAGATATTATAACTCCTTTAAGAAATAAATAGAAGTTTAATGTAATTTAAGGGAGAGTGAGTTTCAAAATGCTTCTTTACTACTGGTAAATCTTGAATTTTGTACTTAAATAATATTTTTTCCCTCATGTTCTATGCAAGATTTACCCACCTATTAATGTGCTGCCCTCATTATCACGGTTAATGAAGTCTGCTATTGGAGAAGGTATGACCAGAAAGGATCACGCCGATGTATCGAACCAGCTGGTATGTATATCCTCTTAAGGATGGTGTTTAAAGAAATGAACACCTTTCTTGGTCCATTCTTTCTGCTGTTACACCTCTTGTCTTTCTCCCATATCACTGTACTTATCCCCCATCCAAGTAGAATTTTAGTATAGGTTACATATGGAAGATACAATCATGCATTGGAAGCAGACAGTCTTCTCTTTTTATAAGGATAGATGCTGATAACCAAGATTAAAAATCATATGCTTGAAACCCACATCTAATGCTATACAAGATAGTTTCTAAATTAAAAACAAACAAATAAGCCAGCTATAAGGCCATTTTAGGTTTTTATTAGTAACCGTAATAATTACAGAATATTCCTAAAAAGATACTCTAATTTCTTACTTAAGAAATTAAGCAGTCATCAGAACACTAAGGGGTACAGCTTTATATACTCTATGAAATCCTGGGTTTCTGTAGCTGTTTTTTTGTTTTGTTTTGTTTTTAGGTTTTATTTATTTGACAGGGAGAGCGAGAGAGTACAAGCAGCAGGAAGGGCCAGAGGGAGGGGGAAAGCAGGTTCCCCGCTGAGCAGGGAGCCCGATGCGGGGCTCGATCCCAGGACCTTGGGATCATGACCTGAGCCGAAGGCAGACACTTAACCGACTGAGCCACCCAGGCGCCCCATAATCCTTGGTTTCTGTAGTTGTATGAGATTGTACACCAAGCACAAATAAGAATACCTTTGACCTTAAAGTAGAAATGGTAAACCTACTCATACCACAAATATTTACTTGAACTTCGAGATGGATTTCTCTGTGGTATGAGTTCTGACTTTGACTTGCTCTATAAAATGTAAGCTCATTGATGTATTAAGGAAGTGTATTTTCTGGAGTGTTAGTGTCTGCGGACTGCATGCCTGAAGACTCTTTCTCAATAAGACTGCTTTATAATAAAATCTTTCTGATACTTACATATTAACTTCATGTGAATTGTATTTGTAAATAGTATGAAATTTCTTCTGTGGTCTCTTATGAAGATAGCTACAGAAATACTCAATTTATAGCCCAGATTACTTTTAACATTTATAAAATCTGTATTCATATAAATATTTTTTTTCTCTTCAGTATGCATGTTATGCCATTGGTAAGGATGTACAAGCCATGAAAGCTGTTGTTGGAGAAGAAGCCCTAACCTCAGATGATCTTCTTTACTTGGAATTTCTGCAGAAGTTTGAGAGGAACTTCATTGCTCAGGGTAAGATGAGTATTTTCTTACAAACATAAACAAGCTCATACATAGTTTTGAAGACATCTTTCCCATTTTGAGAGAATTTGCATTGATCTCTACATGATTTTCCTTCTGATTAGAGAAGAGGTTCTTTCAAGTTCCTGTCATGTCTTTTGCACTTAGCCGTCTGGCATCTTCCTCTCTGCCTTCAAGTGCATTATCCATTTAGCTCCCATCTGAATTTTTTCCTTCCTTATGCTTGGTTTTCTGCTCTGCCGCCTCCATTGCTGGTTCTCCTTCCTCCTCACCTCTCTGCAGTGATCTCCTCATGTTTTGGGAGTTTGGGGCTTTTGTAATTCACCGATTTTCATCTCCTTTTCTGATTTTGTATCTTTGTGCTCCTTCATTGTTTATGTTATCAAAGGCCTAGCTCCCTGTTCTTTTTGTGCTTCCCCCTTCCTCCCCAGCTTTGACTTTTTTCCTTTGCTGTTAACTAAATTGCTATGTGTGATCCGTATCCTCTTTCTGAAGCTCTAATCCCACACTGCTAACTAGGAGGATACCTTTGTTTATGCTGCCATCTCAGGCTCAGCATGGTCAGAACCCAAAGTTTTTTTTTTTAAGCTGACTACCTGCCTAGAAGTTCCCTTTTCAGTTTGTCTACCTCTTGCATGAGTATTGCCAAGCTCAGTAATTGGGTATTATTCGTAACTTTATAAATTTATTCTCCAGTAAACAAATATGTAATAATTTCTGTTGTTCTTATTTAAAATATCCTATTCTGGTTTCATTTCTATTATAGTATCTTAGTTCAGTGTTTCTCAAATTTTAATATGCTTTTGAATCAACTGGAGATCTTGGTAAATTGCAGATTCTGTAGGACTGGATGGGGCCAGAGATTGTATATCTGCACAAGTTCTTGGATGATGTGGAAAGCTACTGATTTCTGACCATCTTTGAGTCTTAAGGCCTAATCCAAACCCTTGTCCCATCATCCTGGTCATTAGTGCCAGCTTTTTCATTACTTTTCCTGACTCCCTATATCCCTCTGATAGTTGCCAGAATAAATTTATTACTAATTTTGATTGTCCCTCTAGTAAAAAGGCTGTAATGGTTTTCATTCCATAGGCACATGTACAATTTTCAAACTGTTTTGATTGGTCTCTTCCTTGCCACTACTTCTGACCTCAGGGGTACTCAACACGGATGTGTTAACTTTGGAATAATGCATCATGCACACTACACTCTCCTATTTATTTGATGCATTTCTTATTAACATTAAACCCCCCCAAAATATGTATAATTTTTTTTTTACTGCAGAACCATAATACCTTAAAGAAATAAAAAATGAAATTCTCTGGTGGAGAAAAGAACCAAGAACTCCAGCCACTCTGATTCCTTAGTTAAGAAATGGAATTTATTTGCAGGATAAGAATGACTCTACTACTAAAAATAATTAATAACAACTTCGAAAACAGCCGACCTATTCAAGGTGTTCAGTTGACATTTAAGGTTTTCTAAGTGTCTGTACTACCCTCCCTCACATTCATCCTCTGTTCCTGGAAAAACTGCCTTTCTCAATAATCCATAGACAAAACACTGGTTCTAGTTTGCATTGCTCCAGGTATTTAGATCCTACCCAGTTGTCCACAGAGTTGTCCCACACGTGCTAGATTGCCCACTGCCTCTAGTCTGCAGGCCTCTCCCTTTTCTCTGATTCCTAATGGTACTTACTCTCTTGTACCCTCACTTACACATTTGGTTGCATCCAGTGTTAGGAGACCTAACTGCTTTGTCACTTTTTTTTTTTTTTTTTTTTTTTTGGTAATACTTGACGCTCACAGTTGTCATATAGTGGAATAAATAATAACACTGATAAGTTGGAAGTAGTTTGCCTTTATTCATTCAATTTCAATTTTGTCTAAGGTCCTTATGAAAACCGCACTGTTTATGAGACTTTGGACATTGGCTGGCAACTGCTCCGAATCTTCCCCAAAGAAATGTTGAAGAGGATCCCTCAGAGCACCCTGAGTGAATTTTACCCTCGAGACTCTGCGAAGCATTAGCTGCTCTTTCATCGCTGGCTCGATACACTTTTGAAATACTGGTTCTGTTTTCTTTATTCCTTTTGCACTCCCCTGTTCCCCCATCTTTGTGTTGGAGTTTACCTTGTTTCCCTGTAATTAAAAACAAAAAATAGGTAACATATTGTGCCAGTGTTGCAATGTTTTAAACTTCTGACAGACTTTAAAATATCCCCTGTTCTGAAAACCTGGATCATCAGTGCTCTTTTTAAAGTAGCTGCAGGGATGGAGGTGAAGTTTTCCTACAGATGTGTGTATTTGTACATAGTGGTGTAGTTAGTTGCCTAATAATGTCTTCATTATATGGATCTCCTTGACCTTACCTCTCAGTCCCCTCAAGAGTATCACTGTCTGAAGTAATAATGCTTTGATCTCCAATTTAGAGCCAGGATCAGGTCTAAAAGAAGCCTCCTTTCTGAAGAGCCGAGGGCCTCTTCCCTGAGCATTTGTTTTTGGATTGTTGCTGTGCCCGTAGGTCTGTGCAGCTGCTCTAAGCAGATGGTTTTTACTGTCCACCTGCTCTTTCCTATTTAATGACTAGAAAAGGAGTTTCCTTTTTCTCTTTAGTCCTTACGACTCCGGGACTCCTGTGTCTTACTGTTCTCCGTCCCTCTGAGTAACACAGAATCCTGCAGCTTTTGCACAGCTGGCATTGATCTGATACTAGTGAGATGCCTTGTCTTAATGATCCTTACTGGGTTTCCCTGCAGAGGAATCATAATTAAAATAACTAATAGAACTGTTGCTTGGAAAGAGTTGGAGTACAATAAAAGAAGAAAGAAAAACCCACGTCCATTCTACATTCTGACATGCTAACAGTGGTTTAAGTTTCTCAAGTGTTTGCCAGATGCTGAGGGCAAGGTGGGGAGGAGAAAGCTCTTCTGTGTATGGATATTTTAAACTCTGTTAGAGAGCAGCCTTTGGAAGATCCCCTATTTGATCCTGTTTTCTGACCCATCTCTGCCTTTTTGGGGTAATCTTGTGGCACAAGTGATAGCATTTAAAAGCTCTCTCCTTTTAATTGCCGCTTCTTCTTGCTGTGAGTCCTGAGCTGTCTTCTATGCACTTCTGCCATGTCTACTGTTCGGTCTCTTCGTGTTCTTTGTTACTTGGTGCAATGGCAACTTCTCTGTGCATTCCATCTTTCCAGTTGTGTAAAGTTCTTCACTTTTTTCTCTGAGGGTATAGCGGGTGGGGGGAGTCAGCATGATTATATTTTAATGTAGAAAATGTGACATCTGGATATAAAATGAAAATAAATGTTAAATTAAATGGAAGTTACCTAAAGTGACTGTGTATCTTCTAATCAGAAAAGCAGTATCAAGTGGCTCTATAATATATAATAATGCATGTCTTTGATTTACAAGTTTTGAACATCATAACCACTGTTGTGAACCAGCCGCCCCGTGTTATAGGGACATGGCTCAATTTTTATATCCTCTGTCTTCAGACTACCCTTTCTACCCTTTCAAGCACTTTCCACAGTAATAGATCTCCAACATACTGTATTTTGATCCAAGCTTGAGAGTTACTACAAGTGTTGTATGGCGTTGTTTCAAACCAATCCGCAATGAATGATAGAGGATGATAAATAGAAAATGAAATACATATTGAAACAAGCCAAAACTTGCTTTAAATAAAATCTTAAATGTCCAGAATATAAAGAAAACATGCTGGTTAAGGACCAGGGTGTGGCATCGTGGAGACCTTCCATTTCTCTCAATTCAAGGCAACTTTTAGGAGATGAAGAGGAAGAGGCTCCATCAGGGAAGAACTAGGTAGACCTGTGTTCTAGTTCTGGTTCTGCCAGTAACTGTAGGACCCTGTTTAGTCTTTTAACAAATTTGAGTCTGTTTGCCTAGGTTCCTTTTAAGGTTAGAAGTACCAGAGATTTTGTGTACTAGACAGTGTCTAGTACTAGTACTCTTTTTCTAACTAGACAGCGCCCGATCCGTGGTAGGCACTCATAGCAGGCTGCTTTTATTAATAAACTTTTATTATATGCCTTTTTGTACCAGCGATAAGACCTAACTGAAGGACCAGTTAAAGTGAGGTTTTAACATGGACTCTTTCTGTGATTGCATCATTTAAAAAAGGAAATATTTCAGTCAGCTTAAAAATACCTGGGAAGAGAAAAATTATCTTCAAAGGTCAGGCTAACTAAATGACTCAGTAAACATTTATTGCTTACAATTGACTGTCACTTCAGTTTGTGAGATTTCATGTAAGTGAAAAAATGTTTTCAGACCAATGTAATAAATATCTCACTGAGCGGTTTTATTTTCAGATTTCTGAGGTCAACAAAGCATTGTGTGCTTTTAAGATTTTCTAATTGTTAACCCTACTGAGGGAAAGTTAGCTTAATCTATAAACAACAGAAAATAGTTCTCCAGACTAAACTATGCCATTTGTAGACTACAAGAAAAATTTGGCAAAGCAATTCTGAAGGGAAAAATGATTTTTTGGGAAAAAGTTAAGTACAAGGAAACGGGTTTTTAAAATGAAAGTTACGTGCCTTACTCAGCTACCAACTGTAGTTTTATTCTAAACCCTTTTATCAAGTTGGGGTGAACACCTGCCTAGTGCTTAAGTGAACCGTGTGGTGTCCTTAGCTGCCCCCTCCTCTATAAAGTCCTGCAGTGGCAACAGTGAGCAGATGATGTTGAGACACAGTGAGAAATCTCTCTCAGTGACTCATCAGTCCCAGAGCTTTGTGTTCTCAGCAAGAGTGGCAAAACCTGCCTGGAAAACTAAGTGTTTTCAGATACCGGGGCAATCTGTCTCTGATCGGTCTGCCACAGTTCCTGGGGAAGGAAGAGAAGACTCTCTGCCCGTGGCTGTATCTGAGGCTGGAGACACAAATAAATGACACCTCCAGCTGTCTGGTTCCCTTTGTTAGAAGCCTGGGGGTCCCCTCGTCTAGAACAGAATAGACAGCCATTTGCTGTGGTGAGCAGCTGGAAGTCGCGCACGTATGCGATAGACCACTCTCCCAGAGGATTGCATCTCCAAACTCCAGAGCGTTCTATCAGTCTAACAGAGTTGTGATAAGGAATGGCAGAACATGAGCTAGCACCTGGACCTTTAAAGTTAATCCGGTGCTCTTTCCATAATGTGGCGTTAACCAAGTTCACTTCATAAACCGAAATGGCATCCGCAGTTTCTGATGACTCTGGAAACGAGAATTTTATATTGTGCCCAGAGTTCCAGTATTCTGTGGGACATAATGGTGTGGTGAATGTGAACAAAAGGCCCTGAGGTGCTAGGCTTCCAGAATTTCAGTGCTTACACCAAAAAGTTAAGCTTTTTGGAGGTGAGGTAATACAGCGCTGTCTGTGCTGACGGTGGATTACTTGTAAGCAGCTGTAGTCTTCATTTCCGCAAGAGGGCAGCAGCTCTTACCAGCCCTGCGCCGGCTCAACACAGCTCCAGAAAGGGGAGGGTACTTTTCAGCTGCAGCGGCAGCACAGTCAATGATTCGTTGAATCATATGCTGGCTTTTTTGGGCTATACGTTAGCCTGGGGGCTATGAGGGACCATGCTGTAATAAAAATAAACCAAAATCGTGCCAAGAGCCCACCAGGGCTCTAACTCAGAAGTTCTGGGTTAGGAGAATTTCAGAGGTCCAACTCTCCCGATAAACGAAGGCCCTTTTACACATCGGAAGCATGGAAATCTGGTTCTGGTGAACATGGAACTGTCTCAGGAGGCAGCCTACTTCAGGAATTAACCTCTCTGATGGTTGGGGTGTTCCCAAGTCAAGGTAAAATGCTCTATAACTTCACTTTTTTTTTTTTTTTTAATTTGGCCTGCCCCCCAGGGCTCTTCTCTTCCATGTGATAACCCTACACTGCTTTGAAGATAGTTGCCACTTTTAAGCCTTCTTCAAATTTTCCTAATTTACCCCTTACTTTACAGGGGATGAAATTTTTTTTACCTCTTCAGTAACTGAATAGGATTAGGACCCCCATCTAACCTTCTAGAACAGGAATCTTTGTACTTCTGTTATTAGCATGAAGGAGAAGTTCTCCAAAACAGAGGCTCAGCCCATGAGAATCAAGTACTCTCCCAAGCATATAGCTGGAACTGAAGTCGTGGAAGCACTGAACACCGTCTTTGGGACCAACTCCCGTTGAGGCTAGGACTCCAATTCAAGCTTAGGTTACTGGAAATCTCAATATGCTCTGAGGTAAGATATTCTGTTCTCTGGTTCTATTGTACTTTCCCCTAGGATCTGCTTATTCAGTAGTTCTCGGAACTCAAGCACTGGGGTAGTTTCATTAATGGTTTACCTAATAGATCCTCATTGTACAGACAAGACTCAAAAAGTACAGATAAGTACAAAGAAATAAGAATCCCATAATCCTACCACTCAGAGAAACTTAACACTTCGTCATGTAGAATCCCTTAACAATCATGGCTTTGGGGCGCCTGGGTGGCGCAGTCCTTAAGCGTCTGCCTTCGGCTCAGGGCGTGATCCCACATCAGGCTCCTCTGCTGGGAGCCTGCTTCTTCCTCTCCCACTCCCCCTGCTTGTGTTCCCTCTCTCGCTAGCTGTCTCTCTCTGTCAAATAAATAAATAAAATCTTTAAAAAAACAAACAAAAAAACAATCATGGCTTTGCCAACTGTGGCTTTGCCCACTTAATCTTGTTAAGCTAAAACCCATAGCAATTATGCTTGTCTCTCGCACAGACTATATCAGATTATGGGAATCATGTCAACAAGAGGTGTGGTTAAGCTACAAACTCGTAATACATACACTTACAAAACAGCTATGTGTTTTAATCTGAGTGGTATCAGAGTTAAAACAACACAGCTCATGTAACAAAAATAATTTCAGATAAAGTTCTTTTATTTGGACTTCTTCAGCTACCGTGAAGGGAATTACGGTTCCCTGGCAGTACTTCTTAAAAGCCCCTTTGCATTGGTCCACTACTATCTCCTCCAGCTGCTTTGATCAAGGTTGCAGGCAGGTGTGAGGAAACTATTTTCCATTATGCTGCTTTCTGCGCTTCTCTTCCCCTTTCCCATCGTGAGACTTCAGGAACTGGAGGGGTCAGGGTGAACCCTGTGGGAGGGCAAGGAAGGAGAGCACAGGAAGGAGAGCAGGCTGAGGTGTGAGCAAAGCTAGGAGCCCCCACCCTACCTGAAGGCAGAAGCAGGGTAAAGGCTGAAAGGTTTGTATGCTCATTTTGGGGCCATCTAGGGAATGATTTGGCCCAAGAAGTGTGTACCCCTGCGTGCTTCAGCAATGCCAGACAGTTACCTGTGTGTTTTGCCAAGGATTCTGAAATATAAAAAAACACAAGTATGAGAGATATTTTAAGCCAATGAGGGCTGGCATGGAGAAATTTAATCACAGGTTCATGCTGCATGCCATGGTTTACAGGAGAATCTGCTTTGACAGATCATTATCTGAAGCACTGAATGTGCCCTGGACCATTGCAGGTCATACAGTTGGAGGTCATGCACGAGAAGGTTACTCGTGTGTGTGTGTGTGTGTGTGTGTGTGTGTGTGTGTGTTAATAGCACCTATATTGATATATAATTTACATGCCATACAATTCACCCATTTAGAGTATGCCATTCAGTGTTCTTAAGTATAGTCACAGAGTTGAGCAACCATCACCACATTCTGATATTCCCCCCAAAATCCTGGAACCTCCCTATTTTCCCCCAACCCTATCAGTCCCTATGGTTTTACCTATTCTGGACATTTTACATAAATGGAATTATATAATATATGGTCCTTTATAACAGTTCTTTCACTTAACCTAATGTTTTTAAGGTTCATCCATGTCTAAGCATGTATCCTGCTTCATTTATTTTTATTACTGAATCATATTCCATTGTATGGAAATACTATATTTTATTTACCCATTCATCAGTTGATGGACATTTGGGTCATTTCCACTTCATGGCTCTTCTAAATAACACTGCTATGAACATTCATGTGCAAGTTTTCATGTAGACATATATTTCATTTCTCTTGGGTATATACCAAGAAGTAGCATTGCATTGCTGAGTCATGTGGTAACTCTATGTTTAATCTTTCAAGGAACTATCAAACTGTTTTCCAAAGCAACCGCATCATTTTACATTCCCACCAGCCATGTGTGAGGGTGGGATTTTTTTAGTGCCAAAGAATTCAGTTTGCTTGAGAAGCGAGTAACTTCTAGAACTTGGAATTTACTATGCTTTTAAAGATGTATTTAATGCCCTTTCTAGAAAAATTAGACTTTTACTTACTATGAGATCAAGTGTTAAATGCAGTCCAAACTAAAGAGACATAAATGCTTTATCCTGCCTTTTTACGTGGTTGCCTAGGAAGCTGCACTTACCAAGCATTCAGACAGTTTAATGACTATATAGCACTTTATCATAAATAGACCGTATTTCCTCTATTGTTTAACACTCAGGATAGTTCTAGCTTTCACTTATGCTGTGATGGATTTGTTGGCATATAAATAATTGTATTCTGAGACACTTAAGAGATTTCCAAAAGTATAGCAAAAAGAATACAAACACGACTAAAACTCTTGACTTGAATTGCACACTGCGTTTAAAAAATATTTATGACAACTTATGGTCCCACCATCAGTGTATGAGTATTCATTTCATTATGCCCTCACCATCACCGGGTATTTTTTCTTGCTAAACAGAATCAAAAACAAAACCTTAATTTTATTAAGAAAATATTCCACTAAAGTAACATATATAGAAAATTATATAAATCATTAATGTATACAGCTTGATGCATTTTCACAAAGTGAACACACCTATATAACCAGACACAACTCAATAGACTGGAAATTTCTAACACCTCAAGTTACCAGCATGCTCCCTTCCAGTGACACAACCATTCCCCACTCCCTCCCCAGGGAAACCACTATCCTAACTTCTGATACCATGGAGTGGGAGAAGCTTTGCTAATTTAATGCATTAAAATATATATATACTATAGTAGTTAAAGTAAATTAAGTTACCACAAAATTCCCAAACTTTTTAGCCATTTGTGTTTCTTTTGGAAATCTAGGGCCTATACTTTGCAAAAATATATTTATTTCAAGGTCACCAGTTATGGGGGGAACCAAGGAGCCCACATGATTTCTAAATCCCAGGATTTCAGATTTGACCTGGGCCAGTGTGCCTTGCTTCTTGTGCCATGTGTCCCTTTTGGGGCTTTCTTATTATCTTGCTTAGGTGAGGAGGGCTTTTTCCTGCCCCTCACATATCATCAGACCAATCTCCAGAGAATGCCACTCCAGGATTCTAAGCCAGCAATGGACTCTTCACACAATAAATGGAACATTTTACCCAAGATAAGACCACTGCTAAGCTCTACACCTGATCAACTTTTCTATAAGCGGTGAACTTCTTTCTCGAACAGGATAGAATAAGTATCTTAGGAAGCCATTGCTCTTTCCCCCACAGACCTGGGCAGAAGCCTGGAATGGGAGAACTCCTATTTTTCCATGTCTGGAAACACAGGATACTTTTTTCAGAAGATTCTCCAGCCCTGCCTTGTGTGCTCTGTTTCCTGGTCTTCCTCGTACACTGAAACCCAAGAATTAACATACTAGAAATGCTGTCACCACAAATTCAGGAGATTAGAACACTTACTTCTCTGCTGCCATGTAAAGAGAAGGAATAAGGAATATAGGGTTTTCCTCAGAAACTCTTGGAAGATCCAAGTGTATTGCTGTTTGCAGCACTATCTCCCAACCCCACTGCAACCCACCATATCATAATGTTCTTTACAACTATCCCAAGACAGGCCAGAATAACATTATTCCCTTTTATCCAAGAAGCAGGGAAGTCAAATAATTACTTGGATTTGCTGGTAGAACAGAGACTGGCACTCAGGGATCCTGAAATCTAGTTGCGTGCCCGTCTGTTATTCTGCATGTTTGCCGTGGTTAGGAGCCCTCAAACTCTGGCAGTCTAGTATGGATAATCATGGGCCCAAGAGTTGATCTGTGTTCTACCACCAAATTATGATAATTTAGGCAAGTTATTTACCATCTCTGACCCTGTTTATCATATAAATGGGGACAACACCTACTCTAAACTGTTAGATTAAGTGAAAACACCACCAAATACCTAGCAGAATAACTTGGTTTAGATCCCTAGTTTGCCTCTTTCTTATTGATTGAAATATTGTTTAATCTCTGGCCCTTCATTTCTATGTCTACAATAATATGACTTTTATTTAAAAAAAAAAGAAAAACATTTTATTGATGATCAACTGATTCACAGTTATGGAGAGATTTAATGCCCACACCTCAATGAATAAATCAGTTTATTTTAGCTTCCTCAACTATAAGCCAATCTGAGCAGGGGTCATCCCTATAATCATCAGGTGGTAATAGAAATCAAAAGTAAATGCAAACCATTTTATAATGCATGATCTCAAAACAAGGTAGAAATATTAAGACTTCATGTTTCTTTAAACAGTTTGTGATCTTAAGCCTTAAGTGTTCAGAGGAAGCTAACACGTCTCTTGTATGGCTGGTGAGATACTTTCCATTTTATTAATGTCAGCACTGAAGCTAGATGTTAGGTAACTTGCCCAAGGTCACATAGGTAGTACAAAATTGACCTGGGCTTAACCCACAGTTTGTTCTCCAAAGACAATGTCTTTTAGGATAAGAAGGTCATGAACAGGACCTTAAGTCTTATTAGAGTAATGAGACCCATAACCATAACGTCAGTCAGACGAGTTTCTCAGTGGGCTACCAGGATTGTATTCCTAAACAACACTGTTTGAGGGAAGAAGAGGTAAGGACTGGCAACTTTTGCCGAAGAGCAAAACAAAATACCAGATAGTGACTCTGTACCGCCTTCTCTCCCCACCAGATCAGCAGAGAGACCTCAAGAAAGCTGCCATGGGGGTGGCAGCATGGGACTTGGGAGATCCGACTATCCCACTGATCAAGAAGACCTCTCATCTCTGCTATGTGATACCCACCAAGGACCAGGTCTCAGAGCACAGAGGTGGCAGTGACTAGGGAGCCCTCACAGCTTCAGGGCAAGACAGGATCCTGTGGCTTCTGAGGGGCCTAGAAAGGTACAGGAGCAGATCTGAGCTCCAGAAAGACTGCACTGTAGGCTCCAGAGAGTTTCAGTGGCACAGCCCTGTCCCCTCCAAGAGAGGGTGCCCTGCCCCAAGAAGTTCTCAGAAGGCAGCCTTGGCAGAGCCCCAGGTAGCAGCTGGACATGCCTGGGAGAGGGAGCCCGCATCCCAGCTCTGGCTAGATCCTTAGACCACAAGCCCCAGCCACCACTGCTCATGGTTTGATCATCAAAGACGTCAAATTTTGGGTGGGCCCTGCATTTCAGGTCATGCCTGGTTCGTCCTCAGGGTGGAAGCTGTTAGGGGACCATGCCCTGTTCACCTCAGCCAAGACAAATCTGTACTGTGGCCCTGAAAGAGGCAAAGTGACCCTGCCAAGTAGTAAAGTGACCAGGGCAGAGAAGGGACAGATGAAGAGGGTGGAAGGGGGAAGAAGGAAGGAAGCAATCATGTCTCCCGCATGTCTGAGCACCAAGGATGCCCTGAGAGCTAGACTGCCTGACGTTTTTCTCAGACCTCCCTCAGCCCACCTTCCAGGGGTGGTGCTGGGACTTTAAACTTTCCTGAGGCCCCCTGCATCCTAGTGAGGAAAGAGCCTGTTAACTATTGATGGGTGCTGTATTATATATACGTTCTCATGCCTACCCCCATGACCCTGCAGTAAGCACTGACTCCTATTTTACAGCTGAGTAAACTAAGGCTTGCATTAGCTGTCTAGAGCACAGCCCCACAGAAGCTGCGTACCAGCGACAAATCACATTTGTGCTGATTCCCAACCCCCCCCCCCGCCCCCCCCCCGCTCTTGGACCAGAACCCTGTCTAATCTTGGGTGCTGGCTTTGGCTTCAGGGTTTGAAGTGGAGCCAGATGGTGTCGCTGGAGTGCCCCTTCTGCCGAAGGGGCTTCTGTGCCTCCTTATCACCAAGTTCACTCACTGATTCTTACCCAAACCATCAAATGTCCTGTCCTCTTCTTGTAAACTCGCTGAGATGCCCCCTTCCCCCCAAGGCTGCCTGGAAGTAAGCTGCCGGTGAAACAAAGAGTCACTGTGCGGTCCTCCCTCCCCCTCCCCTTCCGCATCACCACAGCCCCTGTGGGGACAGCAGGTATCTAAGCAAATGGCGAAGCAGGACCGCAGCTGCCGCCCAGCACATTAAACACTGTTTTCTTAATTCCCTCTCCCACTAAGTGGTGATTACCCGGACTGCCTGGGGGCTGATCCTTCTAGCCACCTGACTTCAGCCCGAGGGGCGCCGGGGAGCGCCGAGCAGCTGGCGGGGCGCACTTCCGGCAGGGGAGGACCCCGGCGGCAGATGCTGGGCACTGATTATTCCGGGTGGGGGGTGGGCTGCATAGAGGGGCCGGCATTTGCACTTCAAAGGGGGACAGGCCCCAGTTCTCCACTCTTTGGACCTGGATCTATTCTGGGGAAAATCAAGCTGCTTTGAGTGAGTTACCCACTGGGCTCCACCCCTTTCCTAACTGGAGGGCAGTTTTAAATGCCCCTCCTGTCCCCGAATTAAGGCGCACTAGCTAGACACTCCCAGGGCCCTCCTCTGTCCTGCGGCTCTACTTGGATGGGGTTTGTTTCAGTCTCCGCTGGGCAAGGGGGATTCGGGGGACTAGCCCGCACTCTGTATTGGTGCCCTTTGATATCAGTCCTCCCAACAAACCCTTGCTATGGGTTGGCTTGTGTCCCCCAAAGAGATATATTGTCGTCCTAACCCCCAGTACCTTAGAATGTGACCTTATTTCGAAATAGGGTCATTGAAGATGTAATCAGTTAAGGTGAGGTCACCTCTAATCCAATCCCATATGACTGGTGTCCTTAAAGAAGAGGAGAGAGACACTGAGAATGCCCTGTGCCGACACAGAGGGACAGGGAGAAGATCAGGGGATATGCCAACAGAGGTGTGGTGCCACCTCATGCTAAGAAACACCTGAGGCCAGCAGAAGCTGGAAGGAAAGGAAGGATCCTCCCTGAAGGGTTCAGAGGGAGCAAGGCCTTCCTACCACCTTGATTTCAGACTTCTAGCCTCCAAAACTGATGAGAATAAATGTCCATTCTTTTAGGACAGCCAGTTTGTGATGCTCGTTAGGCAGCCCTAGAACAGAAATAGACACCTGAAAGGTAGGTGGCATTATCCTTATTTAGCTAAAGAGGAAACAAGCTCCAGAGCTACCCTGACATCCCCGACTTTCCCAGGGGCAGGAAGCTGAAGTTGTGGGGCCTCTGCTGTTCACACACTACCCTTCCTGGCATAGTTTCACAAGGACCTCCCTATAAGCCCAGAGCAGTCCGCTGTGGAGGAGATGAGCCCTGGTGCCACTCCCTGCCACCCCCCAACGTGATTAAGCCCCATGGGAGTCAGGTGCAGTAACAGCACTGCCCACCTGGGTGTGAGGGTCTTTGCAGGCTGTAAATGCCATCTACTATAAGACCCCTCAATCCCACCCCACCCGTGGTGACCTAATGGGTCAGAGTGAAGGCTGCTGGGATCCAAGAGGGAGGTTACATCCCCACCCACGGCCTGCCCCCCCACCCCAGTCACCAAGGAGCAGCCCTTACCAAAATATCCTGTCAGAAATGTTGGCCATCAACATTCCAGGGAATGCAAGCCAGTTTGGATAAGCTCAGGAGATACAGATTGGAGCACAGTGAGGGGGAAAGACAACCAAGGGGGAGCCAGGAGAAAGTGTTGTTCCAAAGGCCACGTGGGTGACCTCTGCAGTGTCCTAGTCATTCAGGGGGTGCCTGTAAAATGGGGATAGCATACATCACAGTACAGGGTTGCCGTGGCTTCTGCGGGGCATGGACCTGAAGCCATGTAGCTAACATGCTTTTCCACAGGGTCTGCAGTTTCTGGGCTCCCTCCTCTCTGTGCCTCTGAGAGAAAGGAGGGACAGTTACTGTGCCTGCCCTTTCTGGGACACAAAGTAGAGGATCTCTCCCCAGCCAGGTCCTGCCCCAGCCTTCTTTCTAGGATGCTGAAGCAGTCTTCATGATTTCTACTCACCTCATTAGGTATTGAATGAAGAGCCCTCAGCCGTCCCCAGCCCAGTCTCCCCACTGTCACAGCCGTTTGTCTCCAGGCCTTTTCCCTGTCCTCTGTGTAAAGCACAATAGTCTGGAAGGGCCTACTTCCTCTGTCGTTTACTGTCTGGGATAGCTTTACTAGGCAGCCCGAGGGTAAGTGACTTGCCATGTACCCTTCAGATCACCAGGACCGTGTGGGTATGGGAAGCCCTTGGAGTGAAGGGATTTGCTCAAGGTCATCTGGGGAACTGGCAATGGAGATCCTTGGGAAGTCTGACTCCCCATCCATAGCCCTTTGCCAAGTACTGAACACTCACTGTGGCTGAGGAGCTGCTGGGCCAGCTTCTGGGGCCACTGCTCAGAGGTTAACTAACTGAAGTGGCAGGCTGACTCTTGGGCAACCCACAGAACAGCACAACAACGCACAACACAGCACAGGGCCCCTCAGCCCTCCTTCCCTTGCCAGCTCTAACTCTGGTTGGACTAGCTGTCCTGTATGCACCTAAAGTTCCACCATTGGAGAGTTGCTGGAGACATTCAAGGATCCTTAAAAGTGTGTGTCAACCAGGCACACTGGAAATATTCAACAAATGTTCCTTCTCTCCTCTGTAATCTGTCCAAGTTCATAAACAAGTTTGGTTCTTGGCAGTAAACATCACCGAGCGTCTATACAATTGCATTTTGGAAGCAGGAAGGGGGGAGCTGTGAATGTAGCCCGTACTTCGGCTTCGCCCAGGACTCTTGGTTTGGTCTTGGTGCCATCCATGAGGGCTTGGAAGGTGGCTAGAGCCAGGATGGAGATCCTCCCATCCATAATGCTTTGGTTTGTGGTGCAGTGTTGGGGTGGAGGGTAATTATAAGGATGCAGAGAGAGGGGGAGAAGAGAGAGTAGGGAACATGGTGTAGGCCATGGTGGGTGGCCCAGATTCCCCCCTCTAGGAAGAGACTCATTCTCTCACGTGCTAGCAGGGCAGTGGCTGCAACTCTCAGCTGAGTCCCTCTCAGATTTGCCCTTGGCTCCAGAGAGCTTCCTACCCCATAGCCACACCTGTTCCCAGGGTCCCCCGTGATAGCTAGGATGGAGGGACAGGTGAGAGGATTGTATAAAGGCCCGGGCCTCTCAGCCCACCTTGTGTGAGGATCTGCTAAGCCTTCTATTGTGACTGCCTCAAGGTGAAGCCCTCCCTCAAGCTCTAATTTTCAACATCAACTTAAAAAACATCCAGAAACTGGAGAAAAGGAGCACTGTCTTTTTTTATTGGTTTACTCTGTGTGCGCACACACGCATGTGCACGTGCAGAAGAAAAGTAACTGATCTATCTTCCTAGGCTTTTTCCTTTTCTGATACAGCTGTGCTGTTTGGGAATCGGTAGAAAAATACCCTACCAAACCCAGATTTTTTTTTTAAGATTTATTTATTTATTTATTTGAGAGAGACTGTGTGAGCAGGTGGAGGGGCAGAGGGAGAAGCAGAGGATCCTCAAGCAGACTCCATGCTGAGCTTGGAGCCTGACATGGGGCTCATTCCCAGGATCGTGAGACCATGACCTGATCTGAAATCAAGAGTTGGCCACTTAACCAACTGAGCCACCTCAATGCACCCAAACTAAGATATTTTAAAGGTGGCAGTATGGAATTGAACTTGAGAATGTTTCCTTTTCTTGGGCTCAGGAAGCAGGAGGAGGGAGGTGGTAATGAGATTGGGGAAACAACACTTTGGGGTGGGGGTTTTACTTTGGTTTTCCTATAGTGTATCTTTCTGTGATGCCAGCTCTTGTTTGGAGCTGGCCGGTTGGCATCACCATGGCCCCTCCCACTTTCTAAATACAGTTTTTGAGGCTAAGCCAAATGAGAGCCAGAGCCAGAAATTCCCTGGAAAGCATTTGCTTCCACAGGGGCAGGGCCAGGAAAGCTGGTGCAGGACGCTGGTGGGACTGGAGGGTGTGTCAGCCCCTTCCTCATTTCTTCTTTCCTGGAGTGGGCAGGGTTCCCTTGGGCTCTCTGTCTGTATATGAAGGACTTGGGTGGATTGTCCTGCGGTTCCTCTCAGGCTGACCTTCCAGCCTGGTGGTGACCAAAGCTGGGGCCAGAGCAGGCCAAGCTCTAAGCTGCTCACGTTGGCATTTTCAGGGGCTGGAGGATAGGTAGCTCTAGCGAGCTTGGGCCACCCTTATGGACAGTGGGGGAAAAAAGCAAGATGACCTTGAACCAACTGACATTTGTCTACTAACCCCTGCTCCCTTGCTGCAGCCACTTCCCCTCCACCCCCAGCCTGGAGCCCAGCTTTCTGCTGTAACCCCATTTTTCTCCAGTTTGGGAAATGCCTCAGAAACCCATTCACTTACTCAGGGTCACCTCTCCTGGGATATTCTTGCTTTTGAAAGCTCAGCCCAAAGTCGTGCATTTCTAACAGTGGAATTTCAGGACTCTGATGGAAAGGGCCTGCACTGAGGGGAGTGTAGGACAGTGAGGAACAGGAGCTCAGAATATAACCTTTTTTTTTTTTTTAAAGATTTTATTTATTCATTTGACAGAGAGAGAGACAGCCAGCGAGAGAGGGAACACAAGCAGGGGGAGTGGGAGAGGACGAAGCAGGTTCCCAGCAGAGGAGCCCAATATGGGGCTCGATCCCAGAACGCTGGGATCATGCCCTGAGCCGAAGGCAGACGCTTAAAGACTGAGCCACCCAGGCGCCCCTCAGAATATAACCTTCTATGACTAGTTGGGGACAGCTGGATGCAAGGGCTGGAATAGAGGTGGAAGGAAGAAGCAGCCTAGTATCAGAGTGAGAACTCGTGGCCACAGTTAAGCCACACACACTGGGGGCCAGAGCTCCATCTTATGTACAATGCAGGGTTGTCATGAGTGATAAATGCAGATACCAGCTTGAGAAGCCATCCAGCCCCAAGCCCAGTATATATTAACTTCCCTTTCCCATGGCATGGGCAGTGGCCCCTTGCCCTCATCCCCTAGCCTGCTCTATTGTGCCCCTGTCTTTTTGCCAGGAAGAGCTCATCAAGCAAGGGAAACTTGGACCTTGAACCCTCAGGCTAGGTGTGTACTGCCTGGCTTTGGCCCCCCGCAGCCCTAGAGGGTGCCAGCAGGTAATGGGTCCTGGCAGGCAAATTGTCCTCTTACTTTTGGTGTAAGGAATTTAATTTGTCTTACCTGTCACTGATTACAAATGCAATCTTTTAAGCCTACTTACAGCTCAGTTAGCCATAACTGAGGCAGTGGGGGATGGTGGACCCTGAAGGGAGAACACAGTGGGGACTCTGCTTGTGTGCATATGTGTGCGCTGGGGCTGGCACTGTGTGGCAGGGCTGATGGGGGTCTGACAGGAAAGGCTGCACTTAGGGGGGTGTGAATTGGATTCTAACTGGCTCCCTTTGGGCATGGTGTTGTGGTCAGTGTCACAGGTTGGCTCCGCCTGGACCTGCTCCACCACACTGCCTAGCAAATCCCTCTTTGCTCCTTTCTTCTCCCAGCTGTGTGCCCTCCCTCTCTCCCAGGGGTTTTGCCCCACAAGTCAGCCTTCTGGAGATGAGAGCTGGAGAGAAAAGCTTGGGCGGGGCGGGGGGGGGGGGGGGGAGTTGACTGGAATAGTCAGCTGTTCCCCAAGGGGTGGGGTTTTGCTGAGGCTGCTGGAGTCTCAGGCACCAGTGTAGTTCAGCACAGCTGGAAGCAGTGACATTGTATTAACAAATAATGGTAACAATAAATTATGATAGTGGTAATAAAAATAATAGCAATACTTCAGCTACCTTTCAATGGGGACTATGTCATTTAATTGTCAAAAAAAAAAATCCTCTGAAGCACAGGGAGGTTAAGTAACTTATCCAATGTCATGAGCTAGCAGTGGTGGAGTCTGGACATGAACTCAGCTCTGATTGTGCAGATTGAGTGCTTGACCCTTTGCCACACTGCGTTCCATTGAGGTGTCTCTGGCCAGGTCTCAGGGTGAACACAGGGCTGGGCAGCAGAACAGGTTTTTCTCATAAAGATTGTAACTGACAAGAGGAATGTCTTGGCATTTATTGAACTTATATTGATGGTAGATGTGATGTTTCAGGAGAGTGCTTTAGATTTGCCAAGGTAGGTTTTGGAACCATAAAGTGGAGACACTCGAGGCCAGGTAATGGTATTTAACTTTATTTGGAGGTCAGGGGGAACCCCTGAAGGTTTCAAACAAGGGAGAGACATGATAGGAGAAGCACTGGGTCAGGGGGTGGTGATAAACCTGAATCTTGTATGTCCACAGATTTAATGGACCAGAGTGGGGGCAAAGAAACCAGTGGGCTTATTAGATTGTCAAGGTGACTAGCTCTATCATTCACTAGCTGTGTGACCTCAAAGATGTCTTCTCTCCTCTCTGGGTCTCTCTTCTCTCATCTATAAAAGTGAGGTGGTTGTAATCAGAAGATGTCTAAGAGGTCTTGGGCACTCTGGGAGTCTTTTGGTGACCTCAGCTGGCCAGTAGATGCAGGAAGAAATGAGGACTGGAGGGAAGGGCTCTAAGGAGATTCTACAGGACCTAGGATCTGATTAGATAGAGAGGATGATGGAAAGGCAGTGGGTTATGGAAGGCTCCAAACTGCAAGGAGAGATTGGTAAAAGAGAGATATCCTGGGGGAACATTCTGGATTATACAGTAGGCTGAATAAACTTCTGCTTGGGGCCCCAGCAAAGCAGACCTCTACCACCAAAACAGAAATTAGAAATTGTGTGTATGGATACAATAATTGAAGCGGAACAATTCGCAAGCATGTTACATGGAAAGATGCTATTTCAACTTTATTTAACTTTATGTTAACTTTAGCATCCATATAAGGTTTGTGTTATTTCACAAAATTTTGTTTTTAATTTTCATGTGTGGAAGGACGATGTTCGACGCTGAATTCCAGCTTTTCAGTGTTCATTGGAAGTGATGGGGGGAACGGTTTCTGAGGGAGAAGAGCTGAGGTTATAGGCTACTCAGGGCTGCTGTAGGAGAGGTACAGGGCAGCAAGAGAGAAACGGAGGAGGCAGCAGCACTGCCAGCTCCCTGGGAAGAAGGTGTCTGCTGGGGCCCCCAGGGAGGGTGAGATTTCCAAGAGAGAACGCGGGGTGGAATGGGAGGTCCAAGTTAGGAAGGGATGATGACTGGCACAGTCTACCACAATCTTGAAATAAGAGGACATTTTGGTTCTGCAACCTTCCTTCCCTGCACCAATTTCCCCCATGCCACACTTCCACATAGCACCACCTGTGCCCAGCTGTTTCTTTCCTTCATGGCACTTATCTGATTGAATTGAAAATCATCTGATTTATTTACTTCCAGAGTGAAAGTTTCATTAGGAGAAAGGCCCTTCACTGCTTTTGTTCCCCTCTGTATTTCTGGTATCTAGAACAGGGCTTGGCATAAAATAAAAGCTCAATAAATATTTGTTGAGTGAATACATGTATGTATACAAGAGTGAAGGAAATGGTGATATTTCAGGCCTTCTGATGCCTGGGTTGGAGAGAAAGTTGGAGGCCGCTTGACCTTCTTCATGTAACTCAGAAAGCACCTTCTGTGGAGGCCATTTGGGGACGGTGGCCACTCAGCCTCCCACCTCACAGACACAAGTGTGCACACTCTGTTCATGGCTTATGAGAACCCGGGGACTGCTCCCAGCGCTGGCCACACTGAGGCTCAGCTGCTTATTCTCCGGAGAGGAGGAGCACCCCTCTCCCGTTTTTTCTTTCTCTCCCACTTACATTTCCCTTTTATTCTTTTTTTTTTTCTAAAATAGTAAGTAGGTTTGGGGGCTTAAGAAAGGCTGGTGTCCTCAACAGCACTCCAGGGGAAGATGGGCAGGGAGAAGGCTTTGCTCCCTGCTTTGCTGCCCTTCCTGCCACTCAAGCAGTCTTTTCCACGGCTCCGTTCCTTTCCAGGAGTCCTGCCTTTCTATTACTCCTAGCCCAATAGACAGACTCTTGTTGAAGTGGAAGTGAGGGGCTGCCAGAGAGTGGTTATCTATTTCTATGCCACATAAGAAATCACCTTGAATTTAGTGGCTTAAAAACACTGCCATTTAATGTGCTCTTGGTACCTGAGGTCAGGATTCTGGAAGGGCAGAGTGGGGGAAGCAAATCCCTGTTCCATGGGGTCTGATGGATCAGCTGTACTTAGCTGGAGCCTAGCTGGGACAACAGGATCCCTCCTGCTCTGTGAGGTCTCTCCAGTAGACGAGAAGGGTTTTTTACATGGCAGCTCAGGGCCCCCAGGAATATAAAATTGGAAGCTTCCAAGTTGAGGCTGCCTACTAAGCTTAGGCTGTAACTTCTGGAGCATCACTTCCACTGACTTCAATTGGTTAAAGTAAGCCCCAGGGCCTGCCAGAACGAAAGGGAAGGGGCCACATAACGGTGTGATTAGTGGGAGGCATATTTCAGTGGGTGCCACCAGTGCAGTGGCCTACCCACCATGAGCCAGGTTTAGGACAAAGAACTAGAAGGGATACTCCAGGGCTGATATGACCCATGTGTCTGAGTGCTGGAGCTTGGAATTAGACAGGTGCAGGCTCCCATCCTGGCTTGGTCACTTCTCAGTTGCTTGACCTTCCTTGAGCTTGGAGGTGCACCACACCCTGGCCTCCTGCCTCTCCCACCTCCAGTGCTGCTCCTGTCACCTGTGTAGACAGGCAGGGAGCTCTGGGCTGCTGTGAATGCCTGTCCTGGAATGTGCTTCCTGTCCTTCCCTTTCTGCTCACTCCTCTTCTGTCCCATACTTGCCCCCCTCCCCAGACCCTTTCCTGCCTGCCACCTTCCCTAGAAAGCTTGATTTGTCCCACCTCAAAGGCATTGCCATTTATCCCTCATGTGTTCCGTTTCCTTTTTACATGTTCCTTCTGTCTCCTGCCACGTGAGTAGAAGCCCTTTGAGTGTAGGATTTGAGCCCAGAGCAGTTGGGAATGCTTGTCGAGGTGAACGAGGCAGGTTGGCATAGAGAAGGCTGGACAGATGGCCCTGAGGTAGTGGCAACAATAGCCACTCTGGTCTCCTGCCAAAGAGGCTGGATTCAGTAGGCCAGGGAATTGGCTGGTGAGGTGAGCAGCTAGACAGTGAGGGAGGGGAGGCCTAAGGTTCGGCTGGGGGAGGGGCTCTCTTTTAGAGAGGACCCTGTATGTTACAGACATATGTCCCTTCGTCTCCTTTTCTCCTTCCTCAGGTCCTTTCACAGATAAAACCGCAGGGTTGGAGAATGGTACAGACTGCCTGGAAGTCTACCTGATGCCAAGGCCCATGCTTCCCCCAGCCAGCAGTGCCTTCATCAAGGCTGTCTGCACCTCCTTCACTGGCAGGGAGAGACATCAGCTCTGCTGTTCCAGATGGAGGCACCCCAAGGAGCTCCTATGGCACAGCCTGGACAAGCAGGGTAGCTTGAGTCGACAAAAGCGGCTCTGGAGGGCATGAGAAATGGCATTCTTTATTCATAAATAGAAACATAAAATTATCAGAAATAGTTTACAGGCCAAAAAGGGGCATCAAAAATAAAATGAAGCTGTCAAAAGCAAATCAAACCAAAAAAAAAAAAAAAAAAAAAAAAACAAAACAAGAAACAACCCAGAGAAAAATAACTATGTACATATTCTTTCAAATGCCAGTCTCTCCAAAGCCAGCCTTGGCTGGGGGCTCCAGCTGTGCATGCAGACTCAGCACAAGACCGACCACACAAGAAGCACCCACTGCACAGGGTGCATGGTCTCCTGCCATGACAGCTTTGGCTTAGAAGAACTCAGGCCCCATAGGGAAAGCCCTCTCCCAAAGCTGCTGCTCCATCAGCAAGAGACGGCCCAGGCTGGGCCGGGACAAGAACAGGGCAGGGAGCAGAGGGTCAGCAAGTGTTTCTCAGGGGAGAGCTAACCCTCCCCAGTCCATATAGAGCTCAGTGCCTATGGGGCCAGAGTGCACCCAACTGGAGTTACCCGAATGCAGCCAGAAGACAGACCCCCAGGGGGAGCCCTGAGAGACTCTGGTCATTGCAAGGCCTGGAGACAGAGTCCCCTTCTTGGTGAGGTGGTACTGGCTGCTGCTCTCTCTTTGCAGGCAGCCAGAGCATTTTCAGGCCAGGCATCCTTTGGAAGAGCAGAGCAGGTCGATCTGACTGAAAGAGCAAGCATGCCGGCAGAAGTATTCAGAACGAATGGCAGCAAGTGCATGCTGGCTGGCCCTGGGCCAGGCCGTCTGCTCTGAAGCCCCTATCATCTGACTTCACAGTCCCTGCTCAGACTCTGTTGTTCAGAGCCTCCTTCCGAAGAGGCTGGGTTTGGCATGGCCCAGGAACAGTAAGGATGTTTTTCCATAGGGAAAGGAAGAAAAACCACATGGCGGTAAGGTCACTATGTTACAGGACACTGGGGCACTCTGGTGCACTGTGGGCCACCCTGGGGCCTTCGGTAGGTGGCCGACAGCGGGGGGGGGGGCACCCATGGGTTGACCTTAGGCAGGGATGCAGAGTGCTTGGTATGGTCACACCATGGTGGAGCTCAGACCTTGCCCCTGAGTGTCCTCCCCTGGGCTTAGCACCCATCTCTTCTCAGCAAGGTCTGGAGGGCAGAGCACAGGACTTTTGGCTGCTCTTTGCGGGTGGGGAGTAGTGGGGTATCTCCAGCCTGGGGAGGGAACAGCAGCCCCTTTATCTCATGGCAGTCTCACTGGGAAAAAGAACTCAAACAAGGCACAGGCTGGTGGAAATAGAGGGAGTGAGGGCTGTGTGTAGGAGTGCTGACAATATGGACTCCAACTTCGGTCCTCCATCTTGCTCGTGTTTGCTTGATGACCTCTCTTGGGGCTGTGTTCTGGGCCCCTTGGAGGTTAACATACATACTGTAGAAATGCCTTCCAAGGCTAGGATTGGGGGAGGCTTGTTTTGGCCTCCCGTGAATCTGTTGAAGAGAACACAGTCTTTCCTCTTCCAGAGGCACAGGTGGTGCCACAGATCTAATTAGAGGTTAGCTGTCAATTAGGTGCATGCAAACCCTTTGATCTCAGTATAATGCCCTTCTGTGTGTCCCCTGCTTTATCAAAACTATGAACTAAGGTCCAGACCTTGTGAAGAATAACTGCATGCAGCACGTGGATCATCGTCCACCCGATTCTCCCTGAATAAAACTCTGTGTAAACTGTATGGAGTCACCTGTTTTGTTTTCTGCTCTCAAAGTGCCTTCTCAGTTGAGATATTTTACCACCCCTCTCCCACCGTCTAATAGCGTGGCTTAGGGAATGGGACAGTTTTGACTTGAGGGTCTGCACTGTGTCCAGTGGAGGGTACTGCCCTCCAGGCAGGAAGGGGGCTTTTAGCCTATCCCTTTCAGGTTTAAATCTGGCCTATGACTAAGACCAGTGGCTTGAAATTCCAGAAAAGCTCCTGTCACAGGTGCAGCCTAACCCCAGGGACCAGAAGGCAGAGCTAACTGCAGGGAAGATGGCCCTGCTCTCAGCCTGACTCAGGGAAAGAATGTGGTGGTCTGAAGGCGGAGGCGGGAGGTGGGGGGGTGTCACAAGTAGCAGCTCCCACTCTGGGTCCTGTAAGGACTGTGGTCAGGGAGGCAGAACCAGGGGGTTTGGTTTCAGACTTGCTAAATACCCAGACTCCTCCTACCTCAGTGAACCCCTCTCAGCAAGCAGGCACGAAGCTCAGGAATCCAGCAAAGCTTGGCTGTCCTAAGAAAGAACAACAGCTGTAGCTTGAGTCAAAAATAGAACATGGAACAGTTCTGGCTGCCTGCTAGATCTGGCTTGCTTCTGAAAAGACAAGAAAGAAAAAAAGAAAGAAGACCAAAAAAAAAAAATTTTTTTTTCTCTGAACCAAGCAACTCAGAAACTTCACCATTCTTTCCTCCCCCAGCTCTGCACATCTTCAAAAGAGAAACTCCAGCCTCCCCCAGGCACTGGTTCAGCCCCCAGCAAACTGAAGCTCCCTGGATTCTTTACAACTGGGGGCTCCTGTGGGGCCCAGGTAGAGGGAGGCTAGCCAGTGGCCCTGGGGCTGTTCATAAAGCTGTATTTGTGTCTCTTCTCCCTGGCTGGGGCTCTGGCCCACCAAACTCTGGGGATTGTTCCTGACCTGTAAGGAGTCTTGTCTGAATTTAGCACTGGAAATGCAAAGGGGAAAGGGTGTGCCATTAAACTGAGCCACAGGCAAAGGAGGGAAATGTCAGATCATTTGTGCACCATTTTAGTTGTAAATAGGTTATTCTGGATCCTGCAAAGGCTGGATTCTTGAGGAGAAAATAAGTTCAGAGTCGCCACTGGCCAATTTAAACCAGGTGGGGAAACCCCTACCTCTAGCCCCATGAAGAAAGATCTGGAGGCTCCCCCAGGGACATTTGGAAAGCCGTATCCTCTCTGTGTCACAGTGCCTTCAATCTCCCCTCCCCAGGGCCTCAGTGTCTATGGCTTTAAGAAGAGTGGTCACTGAGGTCAAAGGCTACCAGAAGTCCAAAGGCTGCTTACCTCCAGTTAGCAGGGTCTGGCCATTACTACATGGCTTCTTCCTCTGACCCTCTCTAGGCTTTGCTGAGTCTAGACATTCCAGGGTTGCCCCAGATTTCCCCTCCTTTTTGTGGCATTCTAGGGTTGGGACAGCTCTGATGTTGCTAAGCCAGGTTCTCCATACCAAAATCCAACCCCTACAATTCTGAGGCCAGAGAAAAACAGCTCAGGTTATGACCGGGTTAAGTTCCAAGGCTTATGATCACAGATGGCTTCTTTCTACTCTCAAGGCATCCCAATGTGTCCAGGGGCAAAAAAGTGGTTGTGGGAAGAGGCAGAAGGGAGCTTCTATCCTGGGGTGGCCATCAGCCAATACAGCAGTTACCACCATCCCTGGGAGAGGGTCTAAGTATTTTTTAACAAAAGGCAAGGTTTAGAGACCACTTAACCAAATGATGGAGATCCCTGAACCCATCTCTTAGGAAATCTAGAGGTCTGGTGGGCTGCAGGGATGGTAAATGCTGGAATGTGGGCAAGGATTGGAAAGGTTATGTAGCAGTCCTTCTTCTCCTCTCCCCTCCCCTGGAGAATCCCAGGTCTGTGCCTTGGGGAGGCCTCTCACAGAGGCCTGAGTTACTGAGCAGGAGAGTGAGGAGAGGAGCCCTCCTTGACAGGCTCTGTACCCCTGTTTCCCAGTGCCAGATCCCTGGGTCTCCCTCTCCCAGGAGGCCCCTCAGATCTCAGTGGCTATGATGTCCTCATAGGGGATGTCGGCTCCTTCAAGGTCAATTTCAAAGGGCTCTCCTGCACCGTCCCCATGGGCCAGTTGCTGCAGAGCCTTCTCCAGGCGCTGGTTCCGCTGGTACATGGCTAAGTAGCTCTGCTGTAACTGCTTCTGGTACTGGATCACCTTCTCTTTCTCCTCCTTCCACACCAGCCGCTCATGCTGGAAGCCTGACGACATCTGGTCATGGCCCTGCCGCTCCTCCTTCAGCTCTGCACGCAGCCGCTCCAACTCCCGCTGCAGGGCAGGGACGTCCTCAGAGAAGGTAGTCCCTGGCCCAGGCCCCAGTCCTGGCCCCAGGGACACAGCATCCCGCTGCAAGACAGCCTGGGCCCGCAGCTCCAGCAGCTCCTGCTCCAGCAGGTTCACCTTCTCTCGGAGAAGCTCAGACTCATTTTTCTTGCGCTGTAGCTCATTCTCACAGACCTCCAGCTCTAGGCCTTTGGTGCGCAGAGCGCTCTCCAAATCCTGAGTCTTCAGCTCCATGCCCTCCAGTTTGCCCCGTGTGTCCTTCAGCTGTGCCTTCAAACTGAGGATCTCACTAGCCTTGGCATTGATCTCTGTCTGTGACTCCTTCAGCTGCTGCTTCAGCAGAGAGATTTCACCTGACTTCTGGCACACCTGCCAAGGGTTGGATGGGGGAGAAGAGGAAGTGCTAAGATGAAAGAGGTCCTTATTTGCGGCAAGTAACATCTTAACCTTCAAAAAATTAGGCTAGTCTTGACACAGTGTCTCAAGAGCATGATGGTCTGGGTGACCCATGAAGGTTGAGACCCTCTCGGAACTTCCCTTCATTCTGGAGCCTCACTTGGTCTGTCCACATGCCTGCCTCAATCCCAAATCAGAGTCTAAATCTCAATCTGTACCCAAACCCACGGCTACGTGTAAATCAGTGACCACTACTGGTCACTCCATCTGGTAGCTCCATCATCCACGCTTAACATCAATGGTACTGATTTCCATGTTGGCCAAACTTCTATCATTCATGCTTGTGCCCACATCCTATGACCTCACCCTTGTGCATACGCAGGTTCCCTCCCTCCCTACTGGGATAAACTGCTGCACTCCAATGACTAGCAACATTCCTGGATCAGAGCATCAAATTCAGATCTGCCGAACGGAGATTTCCTGTGTTTTCTCCCCTTTCCCACCCCTCTACCCTTTCTATTCTTATTTCTTTTCAAAAGTTGGCTAAGAGAAGCAGATAAAACCAAAGGCACTGATTCAGATCCACGGGTCTCCAGGGTCTTGGCCATTTGGGGTCATAGGTGGCTCAAAAGAAGATCAAGACCAGTTTGGCCGGCCGTGTCACAAGAGTGATTTTTCCCCTGCTGGCCTGTGGGAAAGCTGGACAGAATGAAGGTCAGGGCCTGGGCCTCTGTAGAATGGGTTCTCGGATCAAGACCAGAAGCCACCTTAATTTCTCCTCACTTCAGTCACAGTAGTAACCCCCAACCCCTTGTTCTCATGAACCACTTATGAAGCAATGCAGAGCTCCACCCACAATGCTTGTGTGGGACTGAGAATGCCTTCCTAAAACCAAGCCTGTATGTGTTTCGTGGAGGGAGCAACACAGAGTCACGGTTGAGGCATGGGCTTGCCTTTGAATCCTGGCTGGATCATATATTTCATGATTGGCTGATCCTGGCGATATACGACGTTAGTGTTGTGGCACTATGGAGCAGTGATTAAAAATGTGAACTCTGGAGCCATAGTGTTAAGATCAAATCCTGGCTCTGATACCTATTATGTGGTGACCTTGGGCAAGTCATTTAACTAGCTATTTGCTACTATAACCTCTCTGTGCCTCAGTTTCCTTAACTAAATTAAGGATTAATAAGATAATAGAGTTATTATAAAGATTAAATGGGAGAACCTAGGGCTTAGTACTTAATAAACATTTGATAAATTATTATTATTCTAAATATGTTTATAGTATATTTATGTGTTATTATAAATATTTATTTTATTTATTGTTTTGCCCTATAGCCTGACTGGACAATCTGGGATTGAGGTCACAGCAACGCCCAGCTTAGCTGGGGGTGGGGCAAATAAGGAAGGATGCCTAGTGCCAGGACTAGCTTATATCTGTGAGATGCCCCAAAGTGTCTCTGAGCCCTGGCTGAAAAACAATGGTTAGGGTGGAGTCTGCTGTGCCAACATCATGGGAAAGAGGAAAAGCACTACTCCCAGAGCCAGCATCCTTTCCTTTTTGGGAGACCTGGCAAACACAAGTGACTTTCCCTTCTCACCTGTCCAGTCCCCCCATTCATCTCTGCCATAGAAAGGATCCCTTTCCTCTACTCCTGATAACGCTTGTCATTCTAATTTCTAGAGTAGGTACAGAAAGCTCCAGTGCATACAGGTAGCTCTGCTACCAAGGACGTTTCACCTGCACCTGGGGGTGGTGCTGGTCTAAGCAGACACAGTGCCTCCTACTTCCTTTCCAGGGTGGGAGTCTTTGGCGGCAATGACAGAGGTACCATGCCCACACCCCTACCTGCCCCCCATACCACCTGGAGAGGCCCTTCAGGGGAGGAAAGCTACCATCTGGAGAGCAGGATGTGGAGGTGAAGCTGGGTCTCCAGCAAAGCCAGGTTCAGATGCCTCACTTCTCGGTGTTGTGTGCACTTCTCTTGCTCCTCTATGTTTCCAGTGCAGCCCACCATTTCAAAGCCCCACTTACACTTCTGAGAGAATGAGCCATGCTGTCAGTGATACCTGCCACAAGTGCGGTCACTCTTACTAGTAGGTGGGGTCCCTTCTCTCAAAAGTAACTCAGTGTACGCTCTCTTGTGGTCTCTTGAACCAGTGTGAACTCAAACTCGGGCATGGCTTGTGCTTCTTTTGAGCCTCCTGCAAGATGAAGTGGGTCGGCCCTCAGATTGCCCAGCGAGGCCTCTGTTCTTCTGGTTCCAGCTTCTCAGTCAATGACTCAGTTAGTAAACTCAATTCTGGAGGCCATGAGGCCCTGGGGTAAAAGAGGGTAGGAAACTCACACTAATTATATCCCCAGTATGGTTTACCATGGAGCCCCTTCTTTGGCTCCCAAGACTGGCACTTTGGCTCACTTTGCTTAGGCAACTTGTGTTCACACACCATGGGATCAGACATGGAGAAACAGGGACTGGCATCGAACACCTGACCACCCCAAGCCCTCATGGTAAAGCCTCACCTCCCACTGGGTCTCTTCCAGTGCAGGGGCGAAGCTGGTCTTCTCCTTCTCATAGGACCTGAGCTTGGTCTCCAGCAGGTCCTGCTCTTTCATGAGGCTCTCGAGTTCCTGCCGGAGCTGCCGCTTCTCCTGCTGGAGCTGGAGCACCTGGAGGTGCAGCACCTGCTGCGTGCGCTGGCTCTTCTGGGAGGCCTGCTTCAACTTGCTGTTGCACTTCGGCTCCAGGCCCTCCAGCTCCTCCTTGCAGCGCCACTGCCGCTCTTCATAGGCCTGGCTGGAGGCCAGCTCCTTCTCCTCAAGGCTGCGCTGCAGCTTCTGGAGCTCACCTTCTCTCTCCAGAAGCTTCTGCTCAAGCTCCTGGATGGTGCACTCGTCTGTGGAGATGGGGGAACGGACACATGAGGAACCCTTGTCTGCCTTGCTTGGGTGGGCCAGCTTGCTACCCCCATCAGAGAAAGACAGAGCCTTCAGGCTCATCATGTTGCTGTCCTGGAGGATGATGCCCTGGGTGATGTTGTGGGCTGAGCCCCCAAAACGGCTGGTGGGCCCCACTGGCGTAACCAGCGGGTCCAGCTGGTAGCTGCTGCTGGTGCTGTGTGTGGGCAGGCTGGACATGGAGTTCCGGCCGGAGTCAGACAGTGCCCCGGAGCACAGGCTGGGCTTTGGCTCCTGTTCCTTGGGCCTGTCTGGAGGGGCAGGGTGCAGCTGGTGGCTGGAGCTTTCAGGGGATGAGTGGAGGATGGCTCCTGACCGTGGCAGCACAGGCTTGAACGCTGTGGGCCTCACTGCACCCTTCTCTGAGCCCTGGTGAGGAAAACAACCGTATTGATCCCATGTCACCCTTCAACTCCCCTCTCACCTTTCCCTCCCTTGCCGGAGTATGTGTGCCAGCACACAGTACCCTTCCTGGTCATAGCCATAGACAGCCTTGCCTTCAGCTATGAAGCAGCTGAATATGGTGAGTCCCTCTCAAGGAGGAGAAATTCCTTGGTGTCTAGGGGATATGCTTAAGGATCACTGAGGCACTTTGTTTATAAACTACTGACCTGTCATGAGCCTGTCCCAGCCCTCCTGCAATGATGAACCGCAGTTTAGGGTCACCGGCTGAGCTCCCTGGGCCAGGGCTCTGGCTCCGGGTCTCTGTGTGGTGTAGGATAAGGGCCTCAGACTGGACGAGCATGGTGTCCTTGTAGAGGTCAACCCTTCTTCACCTTCACTTCCCCTTCCAGTAGGCCAGGACTCAGAAAACTGGCTGTGACCGGTATCAAAGTGTTGCGAGGATCACTTGAAACAATCCTTTTCTGAAAGCTGTCATTTTCATGCGGAGAGCACACTGCAGTCTACAAGCCCTTTAATTTGAAAAACTTAAAGCTCTATGCAAACTAAGGGGGTCATTTCCTAGTATATCAAAGCCATGGGTTCATCCCCCCAGGTGGGGGCAGAGGATTAACTAGGAAAATTTTTTCAGGTCCACAGGGACCCATGAAAGTTTGAGGAGGCATAAGGGCTGGATTTCTGAGTATGTAGGGCTCTTTTAACCTCATCCTCGCTAAGCTGATGATAACAAACTTGGCTTTTATGCAGCCAAAGACATTTCCACGACCCGGCTTGAGTGAGGAGTTGCTGCACCACAGGAGGAGTGAGTGAAGGAAAGGCCCACCTCCAGGAGTTTGCCAGAGAGAAGCTCTCTCCAAGTGGACTCTCCATCAGCTCTTCCAGAGATAACAGAGCTCCCTACTCTTGCCATGCACTTGAAAATGCTGCTATTGGTCCTGTTTTGACAACCAGTTACATTCCAGTAGAGCTCAGAAAGGCTTTCATTTCCCCTTTGCTCTTTGCTTAGGGCTCACCTAAAGCTTCCAGATTAGGGGACTGACCAATGCTTCAATTCCTTTGTCCAGCCTTTGATCTCTGTGGTGTAACTGAGCACTTCTGTCCTCACCACCACTGCTCTGGCCTCTTGGAGGCTTAAATGTTAGTATCACCGCCTCCATTCCCCTCCCTGCCTCCATGCTTTTCGCCCCCATTTTGCTCTCTATTGGTTTTCCAACCCACCCACCCTTACCAGAGACCCTTGCTTACCATTTCTAGCTGATTGGAGAAGGGCATAAGCTTGGGTGGGGTGGACGGGCCAAAGTCCACCCCGGCCTGGCCGCCTATGTCCCCACTAGACAGTGCAGTGTAATCTGGGTGGTGGGAGCCCCGGGTTTTCTGGCTGACCTTGATGTAGAAGAAGTCTTCACTCTTTCCCATTTTGGAGCTGGACTTGCCATGGCCTGAGTCCTGGGAGAAACCAAATCTCAGCAGCCCATCTGAATACCGATTGAGCTTCTTGAGATGGGAGGACTTGCCCAGCTTGTATCGTGAAGCCCGGCAGTGCTTGCCGTGGAAGCTGTGGCCAGAGATGAGGCTACTGACGCTACCCATGCTGACTTGGGACCAAGGACAGACAGGGCAGAATGGGGATCTGGTGTGGCTGTGGCAGCAAAGGGCAGTCCTGGTACCACGAGGAAACTGTAGTCATAGCAGAAGCCTCACAGAGCCTGGGAGAGCTGTATACCTGGAAGGGGACAGAAGGCAAAAGTCAGCCTGAGATGGGGACAGTCACTGCACAGTCCTCGATGGTGACTTGGAGAAGAGTTTGTTCTGACTGCTAGATCTGAACAGTAGAGAAATACATTCTTCTCCTAACGATAGCTCAGCCCTGACTATTACTGGATTCTGTTCATTCTTCCTTTGTCTGTTAGTTCAACAAACATTCACTGAGACCGTCCTTTAGGATGGCCCGCCTCTCAGTCCTCGGATACTGTAGTGACTAACACGGCTACAGTCCCTGCGCTTGTGGGGCTTTTGTTTAGTGTAGTGTGGACAAGCCATTAATAAATCAATGTCTACTATCCTTAGTGGTGCATGTGCTATGGAGGAAAATAAAGCAGAGTGAGTAGCATAGGGTTATGGGAGGTGGTTATGCTAAACAGGCGGTACAAGGGAGGTCTCTCTGCTATATCATTTGAAGAAACCTCAGGAAAATGAGTGAGCAAGCCAGGTGGAAATCTGGGGGAAGAGAAAAGAAGCTCAGAAGCCTCAAGAACAAAAGCCCCAAGTCCCTGTGGTGGACTGTGCCTGGCCTATGTGAGACCAGTTGAGACCAGTCTGGCTGGAGAATAGTTAGATATGTGGGTGGGAGACATAGGACAGGCAGAAGTCAAAACTAGCAGGTACCAGGAAACATAGAGCCTGGTTGGCCATAGGGCTGGAATTTAACTCTGATTGAGATGGGGAGCCCCTACATGGCTTTAAGGAGCTGATTACTTGATCTGTCTTAGGCTGTGGAGGGTCACACTGGCTGCAGGGAGGAAAAGGGGCTGCTGATGGGCCTGAATGGAAGTGGTGGGCCAGTTACATTAGGTGAGTGACTAGCGTGGCTGGGCCAGGGTGGTAGCAGTGGATTACATTTTAGATGTAATTTTAAAGTCCAGCTGATAGGATTTGCTACAGGACTGGATGCAGGGAATGAGAGAAAGAGAGAAGCCAAGGATGACCTCAATATTTTTATCTGAGCAACTAAAGGACATAAGTTGCCATTTATCAAGATACAAAGGACCACAAAAAGAATCATTTTAGGATGAAGTAGGGGTGAAAAAAGGAGTTTGGTTTAAGACATTAAGTTTGCAGAGCCTATTAGACATCCAAGGAGTGCTGTAGAGTAGGCAGTAGGGTGGGTGCAGAGCTGCAGATTTCCATGTAAAAGCTGTTTATTATAGAAGCCAACTAGGGGACATAACTACAGAAGTGAAGGCAGGAAGATGAGAGAAGTCTGAGGACAGGTTTGTGGAAGTCAGAAGGTGAGGAGGAATGAGGAACAGAAGCTGAGGAGGCTCTGACTGATAGAGGAGACCTAAGAAAGAAACAGTCTCATAAGGATGGCGTCAAGTGCCGCTGCTGCTAACTGAGAGCTGGTCAGTAGGTCTGGCCACGTAGAGGTAGGTTGTCACTGACCTTGACGAGCAGTTGGGTGGAAGGATGGAAACAAAGGTCTGATTAGAAAGGGTTCAGGAGAGAAAGAAGAGGGAAATAATTGTGCCTGCAAATGTTGAGAAGTTTAAAATGTTTTTAAAAGTAATATGAATGCCTAATCCAGGAATCCTACTACTGGGTAATTACACTAAAAATACAATAACACTAATTCAAAGGGATACATGTACCCTATGTTTATAGCAGCATTATTTTTTTTAAGATTTTATTTATTCATTTGACAGAGAGAGAGACAGCCAGCGAGAGAGGGAACACAAGCAGGGGGAGTGGGAGAGGAAGAAGCAGGCTCCCAGCGGAGGAGCCTGATGTGGGGCTCGATCCCATAACCCCGGGATCACACCCTGAGCCGAAGGCAGATGCTTAATGACTGAGCCACCCAGGCGCCCCTGCAGCATTATTTATAATAGCCAAACTATGGAAGCAGTCTGAGGGGGACTGATGGATAAAGAAGATGTGAAAAAAATATATATATATGTGTGTGTGTGTGTGTGTGTGTGTATAAATGATGGACTATTAGCCATAAAATAGAATGAAATCTTGCCATTTTCAATGACAGGGATGGAGCTATAGAGTATTATGCTAAGTGAAATAAGTCAGTCAGAGGAAGACAAATACCATATGATTTCACTCATATGTGGAATTTAAGAAACAAAACAGATGAGCAAAGAAAAAAAGACAGAGAAAAAGGCAAACCATGAAACAGACTCTTAACTATAGAGAACAAAGTGATGGTTACCAGAGGGGAGGGGGTGCAGGGGTGGGTGAAATAGATGATGGGGATTAAGGAATCCACTTGTCAGTGATGGGCACCTGCTGAGGTATGGAAGTGTTGAATCACTACTGTACATTAACTATACTGGAATTAAAATTTTAAAAAACTTAAAAAAAGTAATAGGAATGCATTTTATAACCAGTGCTGAAAATAACAACAACCTTGCCAGTCACCACACAGAGGAATACATTGGGATGTCAATACCAGCACATTTGCAAATTTGGGCAAATCTCTAAGCATAGGTCACATGACTTTCAAAGCTGGGAAAATCTATGTGGTTGTCATGCATTGTGAAGGAGTATTTCTTAGTTAAAAAATAGATGATGGGGGAACTATAAGTTTAATAAAATAGAAAATGCAGAAGAAACCTTGTATTCTTTATTCTGCTCTAAATTATACCATTAATCGTAAAGGTGTGAAAGAAGTCCCAGGTGAGCTATAGAGCACTGCACATGTGCAGTGGACGAGAGGATTCTTCAGACTCTGCATGTGAAGGTTTGAATTCAAACTTGCATTGTTAGCCTGAACTGTAAGTAGTTATGTTATGAATAAATGCATTCTATATTCCATTAGTAGAGGCCCAACACAACAAAACATCATGGTGTAAGTGCAATCTATGTTTTCTTTGAAAAGCTTTTATTAAATTGATGGTCTCTTAGAATCAAGGAAACACAGTTATGCCTACTTCATAGGATTGCTAAGAGAAGTTTATGAGACAGCAAAATAAGCTAATAGGCCTGATATGTTTACTAAATGCCCAGTACATAATAGGCACCCCATAACTGGCAGGTATTTTCCTTGGTATCTATCATTGTTCTCTGCAGCAGTCATCATCCCCATGTTATCTTCAATGCCTCACCTCATTTTCCAGAATGAGTGCTCTCCATTCCATTGGGATGCAACGTTCCTACATCCCAATCCCCAATGATGTTACTTAGGAGTACAGAGCTCCTCTCCTAATTTACCAGTTGACCATGACGAAATGTGTTTTTCACCCCCACATCATCCATCTCTTGCTTAGCTGGGCCTTCAGATCCTAAGAAGCAAAAATTCTACTGTTGTCCATATGTAGGGAAGCTATTTTTGGCCAAAAGCCTCTCCTCTGCACATTACACCACTTGGGCAATGGGTAACTTATTTTTTGCCCATCCAGTACACATTTATGAACATTTATATATACAATGTTGTAGAGATAAGAAAGTTGGCTATGGCATCAGACAGATATGGATTTCAAAATTAACCTCTCTGAGGTTTCTTTGCTTATAATGTGGAAAAAATAACTATTTCACAGGACTAATATGAGGATGAAGCAAACTAACAAGTCAAGGACAGTGCGGGGCCCATGGTAAGTGTTCTACAGGTGTGTGTGGTCAACAGAAGGCCAAGATGAGGGTGTTGCCCTCAAGAAGCATACAGCATAGCTGGAGTACCACTATAGTAGCCGGCAGACATGCTACATGAATTTGTTCATGGCTCTCCTGCTCCAGCACCATCTCCTCTCATGTGGTCCTTGAGACTGCCTCCAAATTTGTCTTTGCCCAGTCTGTTCTTCCTAAGTACCTGAAGTATCAGTGTCATGTTCCTTGATGGTAACCCTTCAAAGCTTCTAATTGTTCCTAGAATAAGGTACTGAGCAGGCCTTGGTTTCTACCTACTGCTCCAATCTTATCTCACCCCATTCATTCCTTGCTCACATCCACAAGGATAGCCAGACTCATCTTTCCCCTATTGGTGAACACACCAAGCCTTTTCCCACTGAGGAGCTTTCACACCTGCTGCTGCCTCTGCTGATAATTCTCTTTCCTTAGCTCTTCACACAGATCTTTCTCATCCTTCAGTTCTAAATTCAAATATTACCTTTGTAAAGTGACCTATGGTTACCCGCGAAAAAAAAATCCATGTCCCCCATTACTCTCTATTATACTAGCCTGTTTATTTCCTTCGTAACAATTGCTTAACCTGCAACAATCTTATTTTTAACTTGTTTATTGTGTGCATCTTCACCAGAATATATAAGTTCTATGAAAGCAAAGACTTCAAATCTGTAGCTCCTAGAACAAAATGAGGAAGTGAGGCATGAGGTTACATGATGTGGCCCTTGTCATTAACTGGCCAGTGGCTAAGTTAGGACTTGATCCTAGACCCAAATTCCAGGATCTCCATGCTACAGCACAATGCTGGGGACTGCAGGTAAGGCTCAGAGATGTTAGGGTTCCTGTCCTGGATAGCAAAGTAAGTTTCCAGGGATGGGGAAGAGAAATCCTGGAGGAGAAGTCAGGGTCCATGGCCTCTAACCATAGCCTTATTTCCCTTTTGGGAAGATGACAACAAGGTTTTAGGAACAGGTAAGCTTCCTGGTTCACCTGAGCAGCAATGTGGATGACCCGTGATGCATGAATACTGGTGCTAGGCCCTAGAGGATTGAGAGGAGGAAGACAAATGATGCCAGGGAGCACAGAAGAGGAGTGGGTGCCTCTGGTCCTCTGAGTGCATTCCTGTCCCACAGCCCCAGATCCCTATTCTCCACTTCCTAGGTCTTGACACAGAGAGGAGCTTTGAAGCTTGAGATTATCCCCAGAAGCACTTGAAGCTAAACTAATTACCTTTAAGTGTCTAGACTTGTTCTGCTATCAACTTGGAAAGAGCATCACAGAAAATGTGGCTATGATCCATCCTAGTTCCCAAACCCTAGGTCTTCCCATCCACCCACTCCTGCCAAACTTGCTATCTATATATTCAGGAAGGACAAGGCAGAGGGGCACACTTGTAAACAAATCCCTACTGGCCTGGAGTACTGCACATACTTGGGGTAAAAATAAGCAATCACAAAGATCCTGGAGATTCAAGAAGGGGAAAGAAAGAGGGAAAAGGACAAGAGAGGAAAAATAAAGGAGCCACAGAACCTCTCACTGAGCATGTCATAGTGACCTTCTCCTGCATGACCTCCTACTGACTTTCCAGGAAGAGTCAAGCAAGAATTAGATTCCAGGGGCGCCTGGGTAGCACAGTGGTTAAGCATCTGCCTTCGGCTCAGGGCATGATCCCAGCGTTCTGGGTTCGAGCCCCACATCAGGCTCCTCCACTATGAGCCTGCTTCTTCCTCTCCCACTCCCCCTGCTTGTGTTCCCTCTCTCACTGGCTGTCTATCTCTGTCAAATAAATAAATAAAATCTTTAAAAAAAAAAAAAAAAGAATTAGATTCCAGGTTTAAGGGAAGGGAAGAAAAGAACAGAACAGCCAAAAACATCTAGTAGAAAAGAACCCCCTAGCCTATACTTCTCAAAATTTGGCCCCAGGGAATTCAGGAGACTACCCCCTCCCCCATACCAGGCCAGTCCTCTCTGTCCCCTACTTGACCCCACCCCCTGTCTGCCCTCAGTATGGCTGCTACAACAGGACCAGAAAGACCCTGGAAACTTGAGAAGCCCTCCCTTTTGAGCTGCTTCTACTCTCAGCACAGCTGCTCCTCCCCACGCCATTTGGCACTCTCCTTCCCAAAGGAAACCAGGGCTCATGCCAGAGTGACATACCTCTCTGAACCCCTTTATGTGGAGATGAAGACATGGAATTGAAAAGGGGTCTGTCTGGACTCAGGAAGTTGAGAAAGAACACTTTCCCACCCCAAACCCTGAGGAAAAGCAGCTATGGCTTTGCCCACAGGAATCCAGACTTCTGGCCTAGGAAGAGGATCAATACCCGCTGTCTCCTCCCCCCTCACCCAGGCTGGAGAGGTTGCTCACAGGATCGGAGTGCTCAGCCTCTGAAGGTTATTTTCCCTCCCGCTCCCACCTCCTCTCCCTCCTTCCACTCCTCCTGTCTCTCCTCCCCTCCCAGTCACTGCCCAGGGAGGGCTCCTGCAGGAAGGTCCAGCAGGAGCTCACTGCCCTGCTGTGCGTCATCTCTGCACTCAGCCTGGTACCCTCCCACCGAGATGCCACAGCCCAGTGTTCACTGGAGACTCGGGGGAGGAACGAATAGCTTGGTCTTACATCACTGACTTAACTAATGAGTCCCTGCTTCCCTTCAGGGTCTGGGGAGATGGGAGCAAGGAAAGGAAGGTGAAACTGGAGAAACTGTGTTGTTTCACCTGAGTGCACCTCCCCCTCCACCCCACCCTCCCATGCTCAGACTCCAGAGTCCTGCAACCCTGTTTCTTAAGACTTGAACAGACTCTGGAACTGCTTCAGAGAGCGTCCATAAGGTGAAAGGCGGCAGGCTCTGGAGGGGACAGCCACCTAGATTGTGATGACAAGGCTCCCTCCAGGCAAGGTATCTCACCAATGGTTGCTCTGGTACCTGACATGCTGGTCTGAGAGCCTTCTTCGTCTACTAACTTTAATTTTAATCCATTTGTAAATACTCAAATACTATAAAAAGAATCTAAGTAATTTGTGCAGAATTGACAGTTGTTAAAATGCTACCTGTTTTAGAAATAAAACATCTCAAAGTTAAAATCCCCATTACTTTTTCCTTTCTCCTTTCCCCCATATCTCTCTTCCCAGGGATGTGTACATGTTTTTTATCATTAAATATTCTTAACATAAAGAATACTATAGGTATTGGTTTTTTACTTTGTATAAATGGTGTTCTGCTGTATGTATCATTCTGCAACCTTGATTACGTTATTCAGCATAGTCTATTTGGGACCAGTTCATGTTCCTTCTTCTACCTTGTGCAGTAGTCTCCCACTGCTTTGCATTCATTGCTCTCTACTCAGATGTTTCCATTTTGTTGCTAAAATCCTCTAGTATGTAACTACTTCTTCGCATGGGTGGGAAGTTGTCTA
The DNA here is from genome assembly GCF_023065955.2 of Ursus arctos. Taxonomy (NCBI): domain Eukaryota; kingdom Metazoa; phylum Chordata; class Mammalia; order Carnivora; family Ursidae; genus Ursus; species Ursus arctos. Next base: position 72,000,618 of record NW_026622775.1, on the reverse strand, counting down.
GGATTTATTTTCTTTGAGTCTTAGATGTCTAGTTTTTAGGAGAGGTGACATCGGATACCCTTTTTGGCCAATACATCATAAGAGGGCAGTAAGACTGGGACAGCGACCCCAAGTCATACTTAACCATATTACCCTGGGGTGAGAAAGTGGCACATTGCTGTTATTAATAAAAGGGTGAGGCGAGAGGCAGCAATCCTGTGATGGAGGCGGAGGGGGTAAAGGAGTTTTGACCAAACAGAGGGATCATCCTGCTGCAGGTGATGGAGGGCCTCCCTGCTCTGAGGAGTCTGCACAACGAGGGCAGCATCTTCCACAGTCAAAGTTTCATAATGCTAGAGATAGCAGGACTTCAGAGATCCTTTACCCCAATTCCTTTACTACACAGAGGCTACATGGAAGCCCAGAGCAGGGAAGGGACTTGCCCAGGTCACATCAGGAGTCCTGGACTCAAAATTTCCATTTTACAAATAGAATAGGGCCAACTGAGTTCCATTTTCCAGATTGGGGGGGGGGGGGGTCTATGTGGGTCACATGTATAAAGAGGGGCTGTGGGGAGTGTGTATGTGTATGTGTGTGTGTGTGTGTGCGTGTGTGCGTGTAAGGCTGCCTGATACAAATGGGATTCCATCCTGTGGGCTGGCAGTGCTACACCATTCAGAGAGGATCACTCAATGGGTATAGTGACTGAGAAGGCAGAGGAAGCCACTGTAGGCTCCACATGGGCGCCAGCCACAGATGGGGGAGCTGACCTGCCTCCAGGAATGGCTGGTGGTTCCTGGGCTGGGGCTTGCAACTGCCTCCTTCCTTCTGGTGGGATGTCACCAGTCTAGGTTAATTTTGAATCTTAGCCATGGGAACCATACATATGCAACCTCATGGTTAGTTCCATCTGTGGAAGTTAGAGAACTTCACACTATTATACATTTACATTATCCCTCAAGGTGGACCTCATGCCAAGCATCGTGCTGGGTGCTGAGAAGAAGAGGGCCAAGGCCTCTCACAAGGAACTTGACTTGGTAGTGAAACTGTAGCTTCCTTTCAAAGGAAGAATATGGTCCACTTCCACGCCTGGCTAGTGTGGCCCTATGGGAGGACCTGTAGACCACAAGAAGCCTCTCTGCTGGGCCCACAGTTGCTACTCAGTGCTTGGCTCACTAGGCACTCAACCTTCAAGGCCTAGTGACGGCTCCTGCATTATTTAATCTTTCAGCGATGAACGGTTCTCTCTCCAATTATCTTTAAACCTTCCTGAAGGCAGGATGGGCTGAAGCTTCTTTGCATCCCACACAGTATTGAGCACAATGCTGAGAACACAGTAGGTGCTCAGTACATGATTTTACTAAAATCAGTTTACAGGGAACATAGGGATTTACTTATCGAGTTTATGGAAGGGAAGGTGAGGCACAGGGAGGATACGTGACTTAAACTGAGGTCCCACAACAGGTAGACAGGAAGCCAAGTCTTCAAAACTAGAATCCAAATCTGGTTTCAATCCAAATTTCCATCTTTTAGACTTTATTTGAATCAACCAGTCACTTGGGTCAAAGTAAGTTTACCCTCTCCTTCACTTCCCAGTCCTGTTCAAAGTTTTTGGCCAAGACAAAGAAATATAAGGCAGTGTCTGTTTTTAAGGATCTGGTTGAGAGAAAAGACAGGTACACTTAAATAAAAAGAGTTTAAAAAGCAGCACCAGTTTAACTGAAAATACAGGAGGTCACTGGCAGGAGTTTGCTGAATTGGAGCCAGCTCTCTCTATCCCCAGCATATGAGTGCTTTTTATTTATTTTTTTCTTTTGTATGGAAGTGAGGTAAATGTTCTCACTATATTGTCTGCCTGTCACAGATTGAAGGTTTGTGTCCCCCATAAAAATTATATGTTGAAGCCCTAATCTCCAATGGTGACTAATAGTATTAGGAGGTAATTAGGTTTCCATGAGCATGAGGATAGGGCCCTTATGACGGGATTGGCGCCCTCACAAGTAAAGACCAGAGAGCTTGCTCTGTTCGTTTGTTCTCATTCTCTCTCTCCCTTTCTCTTCCTGCCAAGTGAGGATACAACAAGAAGGTGGCCATCTGCAAGCCAGAAAGAGAGCTCTCACCAGAGACCTAATCTGCCAGTGCCTTGATCCTGGACTTCCAGTGTCCAGAACTGTGGGAAGTAAATGTCTGTTGTTAAGCCCCCCCAGTGTGTGGTATTTTGTCATAGTAGCCTGAGCTAAGACAGCCCCTCCCCCCTCCCACACCAGACACCCTGGCAGAAGATGCTGCCTGGGCTGTCAGGTTACCCTGTTTCTGGCATTGTCTTCATCGTCCTCCCTCCTGCTTCTCTGTCTGCATGGTGTTGATAGCCCCAACATGCAGAGAACTGCTGTTCTTGGGGAAGAGTCCTAGAAAGATGCTTGGTGGGAAGTCAGGGAAGCTGAGTTCTAATTCTAATTCTGCCTCACCCCAGTCCTGGGATATACAAACAGTTCACTTTCTGGACCTACCTGCTAGAACTTCTTTGCTCCTTTAGGCAAAGTCCCCAGAGACAGGACCTGTGCCTGCACAGGTGTGGGTCCATAGGAGGAACCATCAGCTCAATTAGACCCCCTACATGGTGGTGTGTTCTACCTGCATTATTGCATGAGGCCCTCAACAAAGGATCACAGATTGATGAATCTGTTTTGTCATCCAGCATGAGATTCAACCTTCTAGCATCTCTATTTCTTTATGTGTCAGATGAGCACAGCTGATACCTAACTCACAGAGCAGGTATTCACAGGATTAAATGAAAACACATATTTGATAATGCTTGGCCCCAGTAAGAAGAATGATACACATGGGATAAATTTAAACCAAGTACTTGTGAAATTATAAGTCAGTGTGGAAAGATGCTAGAACTAGAGCCTCACGTGTCTTGAAGTTAAAAGAGCAGGTCTTTACCTATAAATACAAAGAACAAACTGAGGGTTGCCAGAGGGGGGGATGGGCAAAATAGGTGAAGGGGAGTGGGAGACATGGGCTTGCAGCTATGGAATGAATAAGTCATGGGAACAAAAGGCCCAAACATAAGGAATATAGTCAATGATATTGTAGCAGTGAATGGTGACAGATGGTAGCTATACTTGTGGTGAGTATAGATAAACTTGTCAAATCACTGTATTATACACCTGAAACTAATTTAACACTGTGCGTGAGCTACATTCAAATAAAAAATTTTTTCAAAAAAGCAGGTCTTTAGGGAAAGATTACCACTCCCTTCTCCCACCCCCATCTCCCTGTGGCAGACATGGCTGGATTCATGGGGACTTGCAGCAGCCAGACCCGCTTCTCTGACTCCAAGAGGGCAGCTGGGGCTTGCAGAGATGTGAGAGCAGCTCTGTGACATCTGCCAGCTGGGACTGGAGGGGGTGGGGGTGAGGGGGGGCTGGTTGGTGGGTGGGCCCCTAGCCAACTCCCCAGCAGAGGTCTCTCTGGGGCTAAATGGGACACGTGCCCAGAGTTAATTGACTCCCCTTTCAAAATGACTCTCCCTCTGGCACTCTGTTCCTCCCCCTAGTACACTGGGGGAATCAGTACACTGACTGATTCAGCTTTTCTTATCTAGAATTCTAGTGTTTGTATTCCTGTTCTTGACCTCTCCTCCCATTTAGTGCTCTAGACAAGGGTCGGGGCTGGGACTGGGGCAGGTTAATCATCTCAGCTCAGTCTGCAAGTCCCCAAAGTTTGGTTTGCTGACACCTGGAGGGCTCCATGTGCAAAGCTCAGTACATATTTTCTGAGTAAACCGGTGAATGAAAGGGAGGCGAGAATGGAGGAGGAAGAGGGTGGGGGAGTGTGGGCAGCATGAGGAGTGGCTGAGGTCTGAGGGGGAGCATGTGGCCCGAGGGTTGGGAGCAGAAGCCCACGCAGTTCTCAATTAAGTGCACTTGGGTCTGTGAAAAGGCAGAAAGTGAAAGGGAAATCACTGGCAGGCTGAGTCATTCCACCAGGATGAACAATCGGAAGCAATTCTGCTTCCCACTGCTCAGGAGGAATCAAAAGCCATTCTGCCTGGCAGCCTTTTGTGTGCAGGTCGTCAGCTTTCAGCTGTGGCAGAGCCTTCCTCCATCCCGGTGGGCAGCTTGTGATGATTGACATTTCTCCTCAGGAACATGATTACCCACGGATCCCAACCTGCCCTTCTCTCTTCCAAAAATAAAGCCACAGTTATATGCAAAGCTCATGCAAATTTAACCCCGCTGCTTTTAGTGCAGCAGCTGTTCCCCTGTGAGAAAGCAGAAGGCAAGCCTCATCCACATTCATGACTCAGGTGCTGGTAGGCAGAAGGACCCCTGTGAGCTGGGCAGCACCCAGTGAAGAGAGCCACTTCTCCTGGTAAAGGGGGCAGCATCCAAAGAGCAGTGACTCAGATCTTAAATGAGTGAGTGAGATACCCAGAGGAGGTCTGGGAAACTTCCTAGGCTCCTTCCCATCTCACCTAGTCAGACAGGAATGCAGGACACTTAGGACATTGGAGGCCAGAATGCAGGGGTCAGACAGCTCCCCTTCCTGACAAACTCTTACCATCCTAGAGTGCACACTGAACAGGGCACCTCCTGGAAAGGTGGATTTGAAGATAGGTCTGTGTCTAAGTGACTGACGGTCAGAACCAATGTCTTGGACAGTGACTGAAACAGGTTTTGCCTATTTGCCATCTTTGTGGCTGCCTAAAGTATTGTGAGGCCAAATTTAGGTTCAGTGGGGAAGAATCTGTAATAAATTAGCAATGTGGGCCATGATTTAGGAAAGGGGGGTGATGACACACTGTTAGCTACATGACATCCCTGGTCCAGGCACCAAAGTTGGCACTTGGTTAGCCTTTGGCAAATCAGACAACCTAGCATCTTGAATTGGATGGGAGAGGTTTCAAGTTCCCGCAGGATTTCTGACATCCCTCATCTTTGCATTGGGTTCTTTTTTTTTTTTTTAATTCGATTAGCCAACTTATAGTATATCATTAGTTTCAGACGTAGTTTTCAATAATTTATTAGTTTCATATAACACCCAGTGCTCATCACATCACATGCCCTCCTTAATGTCCATCGCCCAATTACCCCGTCCCTCCACCAACCTCCCCTCCAGCAACCCTCAGTTTGTTTCCTATGGTTAAGAGTCTCTCATGGTTTTTCTCCTTCTCTGATGACTTCCCATTCAATTTTCCCTCCCTTCCCCTATGATCCTCTATGCTGTTTCCCATATTGCACATATGAGTAAAACCATACGATGATTGTCTTTCTCTGATTGACTTATTTCACACAGTTTAATACCCTCCAGTTCCATCCACATCAATGTAAATGTTAAGTATTCATCCTTGCTGATGGCTAAGTAATAGTCTGTATATACCATATCTTTTTTATCCATTCATTTGTCAATGGGCATCTGGGCTTTTTCCACAGTTTGGCTATTGCGGACATTGCTGCTGTGAACATTGGGGTCCAAGTGCCCCTTGGGATCACCACATTTGTATCTTTGGGGTAAATACCCAGTAGTGCAATTGCTGGGTCATAAGGTAGCTCTATTTTTAACTTCTTGAGGAACCTCTATACTGTTTTCCAGAGTGGCTGTACCAGCTTGCATTCCCACCAACAGTGTAGGAGGGATCACCATTCTCCACATCGTTGCCAACATTTGTTGTTTCTTGTCTTTTTAATTTTAGTCATTCTGACTGGTGTCAGGTGGTATCTCATTGTGGTTTTATTTGTATTTCCCTGATGCCAAGTGATGTGGAGCATTTTTTCATGTGTCTGTTGACCATTTGTATGTCTTCTTTGGAGAAATATCTGTTTCATTGGGTTCTTATCTCATCTGTGCTCACCACAACACTGGACAGGTATTATAAGCAGAGTTCCAGGGGTCACAGCTAGAAAAACTGATTCTAGAACTCAGGCCTTGGGTTCGAAGGCCAGAGCTTGTCTATTGCCTCATACAGACTAGTCATGAGGCAAGCATGGTGGAAGCAGGATTGAAATGCCTGGTGGGGTAGACACAGTTGAGTGTCACCTCCCAGTACAGGTGTCAGCAGTAACTTTGACAGGTAGAGAGATCTGCCACTGTGGAGGTGAGTTGCTAGGAGTACCCATGCCTTTGTCTGACATTCACAAGTATTTGGGGAGCACTTACTATGTGCAATCACTACCAGGGCTCTATAGACACAGCAGTGAGCAGAACAAACATGTAATACAGAAATACAGAAAACATGTAATACAGAAAATGACAGATTGAGTTTACATTCAAAGTCCTGTATAACCTAACCTCAACCTGCCTTCTCACCTCACCTCCTACTATCACAAGCTTCACCAGCTAAGCACTCTTCCCAACTGGCCCCCATACTCAGGGTCATGGACACCCAGGGCTGCATCGGACATCTAGAGTGTCGACCTTCCTAGCACCCCTGACAGCTCCCAGGGACCCATCTACTCCTTCCCCTTCTCCATGTCTTTGCTTGTGTGTCTTCCTCCCATCTGAGGCATAATGCCTCTGCCTTTCCTGGATCCAGCCCTCCCTGCCTTCTTCTGCTCTGTACTGTGTTTTGCTGAGTAGTGATTTTGTCAGCTAAATCGATAAACTCTTTCTAAGCCCAGAGTCTAATGCCTACACCAAAGAATCAAGATCTCCTAGCAAGCTTGGGCTTTTACTGCTGCCTTTTGTATTTCTCAAGTCACATCTATTAAGCTTTCTTCAATGTGTAAGCCCTGTACCACCTCTGCATCTTACTCCCTGAAGGCAACTTCATCTCTACAATACACAGATAAGTAGAAGCACTGGAAGCAAACTCCCTCAATTCCCTGAACTCATAAACTTACCTACAGTTGAAGTGATTCTTGACTCCTTTGTGCCTGTCACAATGGAATGTCTTCACATCAGGCTAGCCATGGCATGATTCCATCAACTCCAACCTTCTCAGGGGCCTGGCACTAACAACTATCTTTTATTCCTTCTATTTCTCCAAGTTCTGGCTTTCTATTATTCCCTCTCATGAGCATTTACACATGCACAAGTCTGCCAACTCAAAAGCAGCATGGCAGCTCTTGAACTCCATCTCCCCGCCCTTGGAATTACTGTCTTTCCTCCTGTTCACAAACAAGTGTCTTGAAAGAGAAAGCCATATTCACTACGCCCCTTGCTCATTTCCCACTTGTCCTCTGTCTACAGAAGCCTGGCCTCTGTCCCTGATAATCTACTAGAGATGCTCTCTGGGGATATTGATAAATCCAATCCACACTTTTTAACAGTTACAAATATGATCTCTCAGTCACTCCATGTTTATTTGTTCAGTTTTGTTTCCACTCCATGTCTTTTGAGATACTCTTTCCTCAGTTTATATGATACTATGACCCCTTGGCTTTCCTCCTATTACCTTGGCCTCTCTCTCTGTCACTTTTCCCTCTTTTGATCTGAAAGGCTGGTGTTCCTCAGGTTCCATCCTGGACCCTACCCTCTGCTCCTGGTTGGTCCATCCTTTCTGATGTATAGCCATCAGCTACATCCACATGGTAGTGATTTTGGGATCTGTGTCCATAGCCAAGTCTCCCTTCTGAGCTCCTGACCTCAATATCCAACTGCTTGCTGGCCATCTTCAGTGGGATGGGTCACCACATCTCAAAGTCAACATATGCAAAATGAAATTCTCCATTCTTTTCCTTGTCATCACCCACCTTCCCCGAGTCCCTCCTTCTGGTTCCTAGACTTGGAAAATAGTACAACTGTGACCAAGCCAGAAATCTGACCCCAAGAAACTTGACCAAGCCCAGAACCCTTTATTCCTTCTTCTCACCCCTATACCTGACCAATTACTAAGCCCTGTCTTCTTAGTGATTTTCCTCAAAACCAGCATTTCCCTCCAATTCCACTGCCCTTAGTCTAAGTTTCTATCATAATTCTCTTGGGATACCAATAGGCCTGTTATTTGCTCTTTTCCAACCTCTCCCAAGGCTTCTTTATTGCCCAAGGAATAAAATCAGAATTTCCTAACATGGCATGATTAGAACTGTTTATCTTTGTATCTCCATATCATATGGCACTGCTGCCTTCCCTCCCCTTGCCCTTCCCCCCACCCATTTTGACTGACTTGAGATCTGTAAATGTGTAGTATTCTTCCACAGGTTTTCCCATGCTGCTCCCTAGGCCTAAGTCCCTAAGTTTCCTGAGACAGGGCTTCCACTAGGAGCCCTTCCTATGTCTTTAACACACCCTCTGCTTTAACAGCGTTAATCACCGGTAGTGCAGGTCCTCTGTATTCATACCTTTCTCAACAGATTATGAGACTATTTTATATACTGTTCTCCCGGCCCAGAGCTCAATAAATGTTTGTTGAATAAACGGATAAGCCTGTGTTTAAAAATTATATTCTAAAAAAATAAAATAAAAATCGTATTCTATTTTATGGTTCATGGGTTCCTTGGGCTACCCTTTCCTAGATGGAACACCAGAAAACACTACACAGGGGGAGTTTACAAACTTTTTCATCTCTAATCCCCACCCCTAGAACACACAAGGTAGCCTGGAATATAGCTGTGATAATTTTGGCTCCACCATGCTTTAGAGAAGGCTTCTCTGGGTGGCACTTGTGCCTCAGTGGCCCCCTGTCTGAGTGTCTGGTCCAGGGCTGTGGGTATGTTGGAATTTGTAGGTTTGTGTGCTAGACTTCCTCACAGGGTAAGAGTGTAGTTGAATGACATAACCAGATGTGGCTAAGTATGCACTGGATTCAACATCTTTATTGGTGCTGTGTTTTTCTAAGTCATCTGTACCCTGAGTTCCATTCCGTGAAGAGAATTCTGCAAAGAGACCAGTTGTGCCAGGACTGTGGAAATTCCTAGGATAGTAGACCACAGTACCAAAACAGGGAAAGTCTCAGTAAAACGCAGATGAGTTGATGGCCTTATCTAGTCAGGAAATTGGGATTAGCACAAAAGAAAATTGAATTAGTCCTCAGTGACACCTTGACCTGGCCCTTGGCTCCTCATTGGGTGGCTCTCTGGGCTGACTCAACAGAAAACAAAGACAGAATGGTTGGATGTGTGTGTCTCAAATGGTTTACCACTCAGGGGTGTGGGCTTTGGCTTGTGGAGGGAAGTGTCTGTCTGGCCACAGGGGAGGGCAAAGAACAGTATGGAGGAGAGGTGAGTTAATTTGCAGGGTGGTAGGGAAGAAATGGAAGAACCGAGAATATCCGTTAGCTCCCATCTCCACTCCTCCTCAATTCCCTGCTTTCCAGCAGACCCAGAGAGAGGTGAGCAGGGTGTGGGGCAAGGGCCTGAGCAGGAGGAGGAGATCTAAGTGGATGTGGGAGGGGAGGGATCCACAGGGGTGAAAGGAAACCAGGAGGGAGGAGAAGAGAATGGACCAGTGAGGAAGAAGGAGGAAAGAGGGAAAGAGGAGAGCAGCAGGAGGAGGGGAAGGGGACTTCACTGTGATGCAAATGCAGTGACTGGGAAGCCGGCGGGAGCAGAGTGAGGGAGGAGGAGGGCACTGTGCAGAAACAGCAGTGGAGATGAAGGCAAAGATTATATCATAGCTGTTGGTTATGGAAATCTGATTTCTTTTGTGCAGGCGTCACATGCTGGGTGAGCTGCTATTAACTAAAAGAAATCAGGGCTTAGTAGCAAGGAGGTGTGTGGTTGAATGATCTTAGCATGGTAGAAGAAATGGAACTGGAGCACATTTTAATGGGAAGAGCAGTCTTTAAAGCTACTAGCCACCTACCCCTTACCCCATGACGACCACCATGACCAAAAAAAAAAAAAAAAAAAAAGCATAAGATGCCTGAAGGTTATCAAGAAATAGTATAATCCTGGGATAGGTTTGTTTTATTTTACCTTACAATGGCTTGAAGAGTGAACAACTGTTAAAGTTGTCCCCAGGATCAGACATCAGGATTGAAGGTAGGTATAAGGCTGGTATTTATTTTAACAAAATAAAACAAAACAAAAAAAAGGTTTAAGAATGGGGCCTTTATCTGGGGATTTTTCACTCTGAAGCTTCCACTCTGGAGGATTTTCACTCAGAGACTTGAAGGGTGGAGGGGAGAGTGTTAGAAAACTCCAGCAACCCCAGGTGAAAAAACTGTCCTAAGAGCACCCATTTCTCCATTCTACCCATCTCAGGGGTGAGAATCTTGTCAAGATCCAAAACAGCAGGATTTGTCAGCATCCTGGAAATTTCCCAGGGGGTTATGCGTGTCTATTGCCAATTCTGGCTTGGTGCGAAGTTGGGGAATTCTGGGACCGGATGGAAGCTGGCAATAGGAGAATGTATGTGAAAGCCCCTCCATGCAGGCAGGAGTGTCCTGGTGTGCATTGGGAAAGAAGTGTAGAAATAACACCATCAACTGTGAGTCCCTTGAAATGTCTCACTCACCACTGTATCATTTGGCACAGCACCTGGTACACAGTTGGGGCTCAATAAATGCTCACTGATGAATGAATGAATGAATGAATGAACGAATGAACGAACTTCCTGCCTTAGGTTTCTTCTAGCTCAAATATATCTTCTACACTGCAGCAGCTAGATGTTACCTTGCTAAACGCAGACCTGATCAGTTCATGTTGAAGTCCTTTTCAGCTTCTCCCCTTGGGAAAACTGTCTTAATATCCTTCCTCAGAGACCCGCACTCTCATTCACTACTCTACATGACCTGAGTCCCAGCCTCCCTTTCCAGTTCTGTTCCCCACTTCTCCTCTACTGGTTCCTCGCCATTTCCTCCAAATACCCCTCAATACATAATACTCTCAGAGCCTAGCTTGGCTCAATTTAAATTTCTTTCACTTGTCCCTATGACGCAAGCCTTCAGCCTGTGATAACCCACTCTTCATGGTCCCATGAAAATATTGCCTCTTCCATGAAGCCTTCCTGTCTTTCTTACTTCTTTGCCTGTGGTTTCACAAGAGAGGGCCTGCAGCACTGATTTCATGTTCTCTCTCAAGTCACTTGTTCTTTACCTGTCTACCATTCCACTAGCCTCCTAGCTTCTCGAAGACTCACACTTTGATTTGTCTCCACATAGTCAGCTAAATGACTGTTAAATGAAGGAGTGTGGGAAGCCAGAGAGGCTCAGAGGTCGGAAGAAGAAATGTTAGTGGGATGATGTTAGGAAAATATAAAATGACAGATACCTACATAGCTTTGCCTCAGAAACTGCTGTGATCAGCACTGAGCTTCCTGTTCCCCAGCCAGCTTCCATCCCAAGGAGTAGAACTTCTACTGACCACAGAAGGAGAGCAAAAGGCCCTTTGGCCAGGGAAGATGTTCTCATTCCCTTAAGCACACCCCACCCCACCCCACCCCACCAAATGTCATCAGAGTAAAGATGAGGCTGAAGTCTCCTACTTTTCTCAGTCTTTTCTTTCTAGGAACAGGCCTTGATCTTCTTAGAGCATCCTACACTAAGGTTGTGCCCTTTCTCCTGCTTGTATCCACCTGGTAATAGTGCTAATTGGAGGGACTTTGGCTCCTTCAGCAGCCTTGTCTTGTCAGGCATCAAAGTGCTCTCTAATTTTCTGGATGTGGATACCATTCCCACTGCTACCCTTCCTTTGGAGTTCAACTGTCACTCAGGCCTCATGAAAGGCCCCTTACAACTCATTCATTCACTGTACCTCATTGTCCCTGTCCATTCATTGACATTCACTGGGATTATTCCTCCTGCTGCCACATGCACAGAGATGCGTGCACATGTGTTCAGACCCCACATCCCATTAACAGTGAGGACACTTGAAATAAAGAGCAGCACTGCCTGAATGTGGGACTGCCCTCCGCCTCTAATAGCTGGGGAGTCTACCGCGCTAATGTTATTTAAAGAAGTATCAGGAGAACTGGCGACCTCTGCAAAGCAGGCGGGGAGGAAGGAGGGAGGGTGTTTCTGGCAGCACCCTTCACGAAAACATCATCAGCTACATCACTCTTGATACTGCTCCCCAGCCCTTCCCCTCCCCAATTCCCCCCAGAGCCAGTCTCTAGATCTCTTCTAGAGATCCAGTCTCTGCCTTCCTCTTACCCATTAGCCTGTTATTCAAGGTTCTCCAGAGGACGGCTCTCGGGTACCTTCCACCAAACTTATGTGCTATGTCCTCTTGAACTGAATTCTACTCCTACCAACCAGGTCTGCTCCTATGATCTTTAGCTCACACTTTTCTTACATATTCTCTCTAACCACTGCTTAGGGGTCAGGGGGTTGCAATGGCATGGAGAACAGTTATTCTACCTCAGCAACTCAGCAACAACGGTGTCTTTTCAACATTTTTAAAGCTAATGGCTAATAAGATGATTGTTACTACGAAGAAAGTCATTTGAGTAAGCAAAGTGAAAGTAAGACCATGAAGTAAAAGACACAAGAGAAGAGACTCAGTGGAATGGTGCTGCTTTGTTATGGTCTATCGCCTACCCACCACAACACAGTACCCCATCCAGCCTGGACCCAGAGCAGGCTCATTTCTCCCTGGTGTAGGATCCCAGTTCTCCCCTTAGTACTAACACCCCACAACCAGGCCTTCCAGGACCTACTCTAGCCCTGCCCTTCCATGAAGGAGACGTTCCCTGATCACCACCAGGTCCTTCTGATTCCCATGAGTTTCTTGGCAGTACCCTCAACTGGCGATCAAAAGGCCTCTGCACGTGCACATACCATACCTACTCCGATGACATCCTCCCTGGAGGGAAGAGGCAGAGGTTCATACCTCTATAACCCCCGTCGAGTACCCCGGGCGGGGGGAGTCTGCACTTAGCCACTGCTGCCTGAGCTCACTGGGCTTCTGGTCAGGCAGATGCAAATTGCTGCCTACTCAGAGACAATGATATTTGCTCCTTCCCAGGACAGAGAAACCTGGTGGGCAGTTGCTCTAGAAAGGAAGCATTTTGTAACTAAAAGAACAGATAGATATGGATTGCAGCAGGGCTCAGCCATTGACTACCTGTAAGAGCCTTGGGGAAGCTACTTCACTACTTTGACCGCAGATTTTCTTTTTGCATTTGTAAGTTGCAGTTGGGCTTCTCAGCCTTGTTGTTATTGACAGATTGGACGAGATAATTCTTTGTTATAAGAAGTTGTGTGTGTGTGTGTATATATATACCAGATGCCAATTATACCCACTCTCTGCCTCCCTCCCCTGCCCAGTTGTGTCATAGACATTGCTGAATGTTCCCTGGGGGGTGAAATCATTCCCAGTTGAAAACCACTGATGGTTTTCAATAATCCAACCACCTTGGATTATTCTAAAGATTAGATAATGTGATAGCATATATAAAGCATCAGGCAGCATCTAGCATATAACAAGGTCTCAGTAAATGTTAGTACCATCAGATATTTTAGGTAGAATTTGGCAGCTACCCTTCCATCTTCACCCACCATGGAGTGTCCCTGAGGCCTCAAAATTTGGGTGGAGTGGAGATGGCTCTAGAAAGGAAGCTCGACAGAAGGTGTCTAAGCCCAGTGATCTCTCCAGTGTGTTCAATGGCCTCACAGGAGACATTTCTTGGATATTTTAGGTGTGTCTTAGAAGTGTCTCAGGGTTAAGGAGCGGTGTAGCTGGAGGCCCAGAGAGACATGGGTTCAGTAGTTTCGACAGAGAGCCTTTTGTAAGCAGCCCACCCATTTGTGCTTCAATTCCTCCTCCCTACCCGGTTGTTCGGGGCCGATATATGGCCCATTCCAGATGAAGGACATTGCTTATGTAGAGAAGCAGCTTGTACCAGCAAGGAGAGGATGTGGAAGATACTGCTGAGACACTAGCTGGGCTGGGGCACAGGAAGGAAGGACTCAGAGGAAGCTGGCTATAACTGTAGACCCCAGAGGACAGCCTTCCTGCCCACCTTGCCCTCAGTGCATCTGGTCTTTGCAGCTGCCACATTCTGCCTGCCAAGTTCTAGGCTTCTTTACTGGGGTGGGAAGATAGAGGAAGGAGAGAAGTCTCCAGAGGCAGTATTTCATTCAGGCCTAGGATACATGGAAACCTTCTAAGTCCACAACTGGCTTCGGTGAGAGGCAAAACTAACCCAATATAAGGAATTTCAGAGTTGTCCAAGCTATAGACACCCCAACTCATTTTTTTTTAAAAGATGGAGTAGAAAAGACAATGGACTACGGCCTTGAATTGCTCCTCTGGGCCACAGACTGGTTGTGTGGTCTTGAGTGAGTCATTCTCTCTGGGGCTCCCCGTGATCATCTGCTTTGAGGCAGCACTGCAACTGCTCTTTCCAATGCAGACACTTTGAGAAGCTCTGGTGAGATCAGCAACTAAACATGCTTTGAGAAGAGAGAAAGAATTATTGTGCATGTGAACCACCAAGTTCAGCCTCACCCTGAGGGAGAACGGGTTGCGCCAGAGCTGTTTGAAAGGGAGTCACTGGCTAAAAGGACTGAGCTCCCAGTATGAAGACCAAGGTGGGCCGCCTCTAGGGGGCTGGAGTAGAGCTGTCCCCTGAAGGTTACTAAGATCAGCGTGTAACAGGAGCTGGCAGAGGGGGTCTAGCCGAACAGGTAAGGAAAAAAGAGTTCGTTGTTTTGATTTGGCTTTGGTTTTAATCATGAAATTAGCCAAAAGGGTAAACACAGGCCATGTTTCACTCTTTTTTAAGTGGGGAGTTGAGATCCAAAAGTCCCAAAGGAGTGTTCCTCACTTGTATGTGTTGCTCATGGGGAGCTGTGATCTGACCTGGTGGGTACCTGGCCCACTGTGGTTCCTTCCTCTGCATTTGCTCTCCCTTCCCTCCTTGAGGCCCTACATCATCTCATGCCTAACATGTGGTGACAACCTTCAACATGGCCTGCCTCCTCTTCCCACTAACACATTCTGCACAAAGGTCTTCTAAACACAGATTTCAACACTTGCCTCACTTATCTTTCTGATAACCTTTTCCTGCTCCCACGGCCTAGCTCATGAGGACCAAGGCTACCATCTGATAGTGTTAGAAAACCTCCCCACTAAGTAATAAAATCAAAAGTTGCGTGCTTGAAACCTATCTTACCAGTACTTCCTCAGGGAGAGAACTTGGCCAAGCCCCTTAACTCTCTGAGCCCCTTTCCTTATCTCTGAAAATGGCATAAAGACCTCACATGTGGTGATTTATAGGTGTGCAGCGAGAATCAATGACACAGCAGATGTGGAAGGGCTTTACAAACTATAAAGTGCAGCACCAACATTAGAATCCATTCAGATCTCTTGAATATCTCTCAGTTCATTCCAGGTGGTTTTCTTGTTCTCCTGTTTCTCTCCACAGGGATTTTCCCTCCTGTAACTAACCAGGCAAATCATTCTCTCCAGAGCTCAATGACCTTGCTATTCTGCTGTTCTCCCTCGCTACCCACACCCTTAGTACTGAGCCCCCGGCCTGCCTCAGTTCTTCTGCACACAGATCAAAGGGTAGTGAGCCCCCACCAGCAAATATGCCTAGGGTTTACCCATCATCTCATTTACTCCTTGCAATAAATTTAGCAAAGTCTCTGGATACAATGACAGTATACCAAAACTAACTGTACTTCTATATACTAGAAACAAATAAACAGAAAACATACCATTTAAAAATAACTTAAGTTATACATGGTCTCTACATTGAAAGCCGAAAGTATTATTTTAACTATTTAAATTGTTATTTAAATTATTTTATTAAATTATATAACTATATATTACATTAAATTATTATTTAAATTACTTAAACTAAAGTATTGTGATAAAGCAAATCTAAGCAAATGCGGACATATATCCGGCTCATGGATTAGAAGACTCAATATTCTAAAGATTTGAATTGTTTCCAAATCAATCTATAGAGTCAATACACTACCAGTCAAAATCCCAGCACATACATTGAAACGCAAAGGTCCAAGAATAAACAAAATCATCCTGAAAAAAACAAAGCTGGAGGGTATATGATATCATATTTCAAGACATATGAAGTAGCAATAATTAAGACCATGTGGTATTGACATAAAGATAGATGGACTGACCAATGGAACAGAAGAGAGTCCAGAAACAGCCCCACACATACATAGTCACTTGATTTGTGACAAGGGGGACAGTGCAGAGCCATGAGAAAATAAAAGTTATTTTTATTAATTGCTGCTAGCTCCACTGGTATCCATTTATAAAAAAAAATATCTTGACTCCTACTTCACAATACATACAAATAATTTCTGATGAATTGCAGATATGAATGCCAAAGGTAAAATGCTAAAGCTTCTATCTAGAAGAAAACAAAAGAGAACAACTTCTTGGCCTTTGAATAGGCAGAAATTTCTTAACCAGGACATAAAAAACACTAATCATAAAGGAAAAATACTGATCAAGTAAGAATTTCTCTTCATCAAAGGTCTCCATTGAGAGAGAAAAAACAAGCCAGAGAGTGGAAGGAGGTATTTATAATACACATATCTGACAAAGGACTCTCAACAGAACACAAAAAAGAACTTTTGTAAATCTCTAATAAAAAGAAACCGAATTGAAAATGAACAAAAGATTTTAATTAGTCACTTCGTAAAATAAAATATGCAAATGGCCAAAATGCGTAAACAGGTATTCATGACGATTGGTCATCAGGGAAGTGCATATTAAAACCATAATTAAATACAGCCACAACAATGACAAAATGAAAAAGCCAGATAACCAAGTGCTGGTGAAGAGGTGAAGCAGCCTCTGAGCAGATCTGCTCAGCCACACCAGGAAAATGGCAGTATCTACTCAAGTTGGATGTATACCCGCCTAAGGACCCAGCAATTCACTCCTAGGTGCACACCCAGTAGAAATGTTCCCATGTGTTCACTAAAAGATCTAGCAGCATTATGTGTAAGAGTCCCCAAGTGGAAATGCCCAGAAACCTAAGTCCTACCCACAGTAAAATAAATGAGCCATGGTGTATTTATACCATAGAACGTTACAGGGCAATGAGAGCCATGGAGCTGCTGTTACACACAGCAGCATAGCCTAGTCTCTCACAAAAGGATGCATATAATACAGTCCCATGAATAAGATGTTGATACAAAGGGCAAAATTACAGTGTCAGGATGAGGGACAGAATTACAGAGGGTAGGGGGAGCAGAGGGGTTTTGGGGGTACTTTTAATGTTCTTTTGCCTTGGGTTCTATTTATATAAAAATTTTTTGAAAATTCATCAGTTTGTTCATCCGTGCTTTGTGCACATTTCTGTATGTATATTATATACTTGAATAAGATTTTCACTTAAAAAAAATTCTCACCATGACCCAGGCAGGAAGTGATTCTTTCTCCCAATTTGCCAATGACTAAGGAGGCTCAGACGGGGTGGGGAGTGCGGGTTGAGCAGCAGAGAGGCACTGAAACCCGCCCTGTGTGCACTCCTTAACACATCTCCTGACTTAACATCTAGTTCCTCACTGGGGCTTTGCGTCTTCAGAAACAGAGACCCTGAATCCTACCTGTCTGGTACTCCCTTTGCTGCCTGTACACGCCAACCCGACAGATGCTCAGTGCTATGGACTGAAAGTTTTCGTCCCTCCAAATTCATATGCTGAAGCCCCAACCCCCAGTGTGATGGTATTTGGAGGTGAGGCCTTCGGGAGGCAACTGGGTTTAGATGAGATCGTAAGTGGAGGGCCCCCAAAATGGAATTAGTGTCCTTATAAGAACAGTAAGAGACCAGAATCCTCTTTCTCCACCACGTGAAGACCCAGCAAGAAGGCAGCTATCTTGCAAGTGGCCTCTCAGCAGACACCAAATCTTCAAGCCCCTTGATCTTAGACTTCCCAGCCCCAAGACCTGTGAGAAATGAATGTCTATTATTCAAGCTACCTGGTCTATACTATTTTGTTATAGCAGCTCAAGCTAAGACACTCAGTAGGAAGAAGAGGGCAGAAGCTAAATCCACAAACTTGCCCACCTCCCCTTTTCCCCTCCCTCCCTCCCTCTACTCTCTTTTCCTTCCTGGCTCTAGAGAGTGTTCCTGAGCTTGCCTGGTTCTTGATTCTGTCCCCTACTTGGCAGACTAGTGCTAACTTTAGGATGGGGATGGCAGGGTGATTTCAGCAAAGTGGCTTCAGCGGTGCTGCCAGAATGTGGTGCAGGGGTGGAGTGGGAGAGCTGCTCTGGTGCCCTGTCTCCCTCAGGCCACCTGAGCTGGGCCACCACCCAGAAGGGTAGGGTTTCCCCCACTCAAGTATCCCTGAAAAGATCTCAGGGATGAGGGGGAACCAGACTGGTGTGGCTCAGCACCCACCTCTCTCTGTCCCCAGGGCTTGGGGGACAGACTATGCCACTTCCATTTTAGCTTTGAAGCTTTTTTTTCTCCTCCTGGGGAGAAGAGGGAATGAAACTCCCTGTTGGCAGACCCCTGAGCAGAGTTCCCTCCCTCACATGGCTGGGGGATTCTTCAGTCTCCACATCAAGAATCAGGACCTGGATGTTGTCAGAAACCTCCTCTGAAAGGCTGAGAAGCCACCCATGGCTCAAGAAGGGGTCACCACTGCCTGGAAAGGCTGTGGGGAGACAGTTGACCAGTTCACCTTCACGTTGCCTCTGGCCAGACGTACAGGCCCAAGCTGAAATAGCAGAATCCAGTCCCCTTGGATGTCAATCTGGGGGACAGAGTTTCTCTTAAGCTCCCATCTGCTGTTTCCTTAGATTTGGACGAAGGACTACATACATGATCTAGAGCAAGCTGCACCCCAACACTGAGGGGGACACTATTGTTTTTTTTTTTAATGATTTTTTATTATATTATGTTAGTCACCATACAGTACATCCCTGGTTTCTGATGTAAAGTTCGATGCTTCATTAGTTGCATATAACACCCAGTGCACCATGCAATACGTGCCCTCCTTACTACCCATCACCAGTCTATCCCATTCCCCCACCCCCCTCCCCTCTGAGGCCCTCAGTTTGTTTCTCATAGTCCATAGTCTCTCATGTTTCATTCCCCCTTCTGATTACCCAGGGGGGACACTATTGTTACTCTCACACACAAGATGCAGAAAATGAGGTCTCAGGTTTTATATCTAGCAAGGAGCAATGCCTGGCTTTGAACCCAGGCTGCGGTCAACAGTGCTCTAGCCATACACACCATCTGTTTACCTCTAGCGGCACCAGGTCTCCATAGACGTCACCAGCAGCCAGTGATCCCCCTGCTCCATTGCCCAACCCTCTCCCCACAGGCTTGCCTGCTTCTCCAGACCTCACCCTAACTCTGTCCCAAGATGCCCACCCCTCCATCACCTCCCTGTGCACTCTGGCTTCAGTTCGTAATCCTTTTTCAGTCCTTTGCACTCCTCGTCTTGGGCCACCACGAAGGCCTCTCCAAGCTTCCATTCCTATCTGTAAATCACAGCTAGCAGCAGTACCTACCTCACAAGGTAGGTATGTATTGAGTGAGGTTTTCTTTGTAAAGGAACTTGGATAAAATTAGGATCTTAGTAAATGGAAGCTAGGTTTTACCTTTGTTTTTGTTTTTTAACATACGGAACTTGGTGACTCAAAGCATTTCTGGGCTCTAATCTCGATTTATTTTTCTCCAACTTTGCTGGTCTCTGGGCTCTACTTCTTTCATTATCTAAAGAACTGGGGACATTTCCATTTGGGGCCTTTAGAGATTAGATTTTTTTAAAATATGAATAATCATCGATCCAGTTTTTGTAGGAATTGCTCTTAACGTGCTTAGAAATCACCAATCTAACAAATAAATAGTAAACTCCCTGAGGATGCCAAGTATCCTTGGGGCCTAGCACAGAGCCATGCCCAGAACTCAGTACATTCAAAGGAGCAGATAGTCAGCTGCACAGGTATGAATAGTGGGGAGCAGTCCTAGCCTCTTAAGCTAGCAGTCCCCATCCTTTACAGAGCTACAGGATGGGGTGTTTTTAGCTAGAGACATGTCCTCATTCCCCCTGCATGTGCTCTGAGTCACAGCCAGCTAATAGTAGGCCAGCCCCAGGGTGTAGATGAGAACAGACGCCTCTGTCTTCCCCAGAGGCATCTCTGTGAGTCTCTGGCCCTAAAGTCCTCTTGGGCTGAGGCGTGTGATGTTGGCCTGCTCCTGTCTCTTGCCACTACTGTTCAGCCCACATTTTCTGACACAGCCTCCTCGAGGAAAACTAAACAGGAGCACCTGCAGGAAGTCCTTTCCACCTGCGTCCATAGAGGGGTGAGGGGAGGACGGAGTGGAGAATTCCAAGGGATCACGTCAACTCAGTGGCTTGGAGCAGCGGGAGTAAATGTGAAGCAGCACAGGCACTGGTCTGCAAGAAGCAATGCCTGTCTTGCACTGGATCTGGTACATACTGAACAACCTGTGTTATTCTGGCAAGAAAAGTCTTCACAGTCATCAGTCTTAGAAACCAGACTCTAGGGGCGCCTGGGTGGCGCAGTCGTTAAAGCATCTGCCTTCGGCTCAGGGCGTGATCCTGGCGATCCGGGATCGAGTCCCACATCAGGCTCTTCCGCTGTGAGCCTGCTTCTTCCTCTCCCACTCCCCCTGCTGTGTTCCCTCTCTCGCTGGCTGTCTCTCTGTCACATAAATAAATAAAATCTTAAAAAAAAAAAAAAAAAGAAAAGAAACCAGACTCTACCTTCTGCTGGCACCCTCTTATGATTCAATGTGGAAACATACTTGTCTGCAAAGACTGAAACCCTAAAAGCCCTTTCTGGTCCACAGGAGAAGTGGCTGATCCCTGAGGTCTTCCCACCACTGCACCCCTACAGATGTGTCTTGGCTACCTTGGAAGTGCTATGAAGCCAGCACCCAGAAGGGCAAGGCAGGGAGATGGTGCTGCAATTAGACCAAATCCCAGAAACCCCACCTGCCTCTCTGTCCCCATTCCTGAGCTGCTCCAGGGCCAGGCAATGGAGCAGGGTTCTCGGTTGCTGACAGAAAAGGTATGAGGAGGGAAGAAAGAAGAGAGGAACTCTTGGTTTGTGTTCATCCCTTCATCCTGTTTTCCTGTCCTGGGACACACCTCTCTAGGGCCTTACGGGTGGAGGTATCTTAAGCAGGGACCTCAACATAGCACCATAATTTTTGACCGTTGGCAGGCTTCTCTGAAACCACTTTATGCTGATGAAAGTAAGGCCTAATTCCGGGCTGCCTTGTGTTTCTCTAACGGGTTCCACATCTCTCATTAGCCTCTGAATCCATGAAGTGCGGTCAAGTGCGGTTTTATAGCTGCTGTCCCAGGGACTGTGCAGAGGGCAGTTCTTTGAACTCTGTCTTTCTCTGCAGGCTGGAGATTCCCACCACTGCCTAATGGAGGAGGGCAGAGGCTCTTGGAGGGAGGTGCCATGGCTGCATTTGTTCCTGGGCAGTTCTTTAAGATCTCTTCAAGCTGTCCTGGGCCTAGAATCAGAGAGCCCTAAAACTGAGCTAACATCCCTTCTCCCAGATGTTCCTAAAAGCCAGGAGAGCCTCATGTTGCTGGAGGCACTGTCTTCTCCTTAGCAGATACCAACATGTTAGAATGGAGAAATTGCTGCACCCCCAAGATGCAGGTTTTAATGTCAGGTCAGAGACCTAGCAGCTGTGTGTGGTGTGCCATGGAAGAAATCATCTCAACTCTCTAGGCCACGTCATTAAAGTGGAAAAGTTTCCTCCACCTAAAAAAAGAAGAAAAAAAAAAGGAAAACAAAACAAAACCAAATCCAGAGCACAGCAGGCGATGAGAAGGCAGGTGGAAGGGGCATTAACTGACAGACTGCCCATCTCCTGTGGAGAATTTGTGTATGTGTCCCTGGTGTAGAATGTGTATCAAGACAAGCTGCTCTTAGTCCACCCAGGCTGCCTGGCCCCCATCTTGTTTAATGCCATCAGGCAGAATAATGTTCCTCTAATTTTCCAAGGCAGAAGGAGACTCTTCAACCTCCTTCATTCTCCTATATGTGAGACTCGGCCAGACCTGGGCCTTCTTGCATCTGTGCATGTCTCAAAAACTAAATGCAGAGAGAAGTTTCATTTTATTCGTTTTTCTTTCTCTCCTTTTCCTGACCTTATGGGCTACATAATCCAGAAAATGATCCAGATGGGAAAGGCACTGGCTTTGAAGCAAGAGGCAGGAGGAAAAAAGAGAAAGAGGTGCAATATAAACCCCTTGTACCCAGACGTTCACTCTGGGGGGAAATCTTCCTGCCCTAACTCCAGTCCACACATGTTCCAGATGGCGTTGTGGGGTCTTCCTGAGGGTGCAGGGAAAACCCAGGGATCCGCAGGGTCTCTCAGCCCTCCCCTCTCCTGCCTCCTGTCCTCCACACATTTGGTGTAAGCCAGTGTGAGCAAGAGATCTACTTTCAACACCAAGTCTCCACCTCAGGAGATTCAATGATGCCGCACTCATGTGTTCTCCATAATTTCAATCTGACCAAAGTCAAATTGACAAGGTAGGTGGAGATCCAGAGCGGCAAAGGTAGAAGTGTTTCCCTCCCATATTGTTTTTAGTTACAACTGTCTCCCTCTGCCAGAGTAAGCAGATAAGAGATTAGTTGCCAGGCAGCCCCACCTGACCCTAAAGTTTCCCCTCCCTGCTCCCCTGAACATGTCCTGCACCAAGGGCTCACGGCCTTCCCACACAGACATCTTAGTCTCGTGCTTGCTTTCCTTCCTCTGGAGATGATGGGAGGGGGATGAAACATGAAAATAGAGCTCCTGTTATTTTGCCCATGCCTTTAGTTATATTGGGTCATGTAATTTTCATAAAAATTCACCCTGGGACACAGTACATTTTACAGATGAGAAAACTGAGGCTCAGAGAGACTAAGTGACTTGCCTGATGCCATACAGCTATTAGGTAGTAGAGCCAAACACTGATCTGCATGACCCCACACCATGTTCTTTCTGCTCTCCGCTCCCAAACTTGCCTGGAAGGGCTGACAGCATGAAAAAGCACAAGCCTCACCTTTAGGGCTCACCTGCTCTCTCTACCAGGGCTGTAGGTTGCTGTCCAGGTGAGGATGAATTTCTGTGGCAGACTAAGGGAGCCTGGCATGAACTGAAATGTTGCCTGAGCAAAGCCTTGTCTCCAGGGGTCAGTCACCTCACCGGAGATGTCACAGGACACCGCCATGGTCTTGCCCTTGGCTAGTCCGGTTTTTAGCAAACACAAGGGAAGCTCCTGGGCATGTAGAGAAAGATGGGGAATTATGTTCTAAGATCTTCACAGACCCTGTGGGTAGGAGGACCCCTGGCAGCCTGTTCTTCTGAGATCGAAGGAGGTCCCTACTTGACCGGACCTGCTTCTCCTGGCACCAGGAGGCACACCTGCCTCCTGGCTGGGAATCTTTCCCAATGTGGCATCAACTCTCTGGGTGGTTAGCATAGCTCACTGGCACCCACAACCTTCCCATTTTGTTCAGGTTTGGTTTAAATTGAGCAGATATGAGACAGAGATAGCAAACTTGATTTTCATTTTGGAAAGGTGACAACTGGTCACAATTGTGAATGGCATAGTAAACCTTCACTATCGCATTAGACGGGAGAGTCTCAGAACTCCTAGAACAAAGGAAAAGGCAGAGGAGAGGAAGGAAAGCAAACATCTGAAGACCCAGAGAAACAAGGACAGAAAAATGGAGGCTGTATCAGCTGTCACCAAAGTCTAGGGACTCTCTTGACTTGGGGGGAGAAATCCACAAAGCCTGAGAACATCCCATTACTGACAAGTTCTCATACGTCCCCTGGGGCAAACCCGTCTAACACTAAAAGGTTTGAGGATCTGATGAATTCTACTGGCCCTTCTGTCTTTGTCCACAAATAGCAGTGGGTTAGTATAAAAAGTCTAAGTGGCAGCACCAGTCCTGGTTCTGCCACTAACGAGCTGTGCGACCCTGAGCAAGTTCTTCCCTAGTCTGGGCCTCCATGTCTTCACCTGTCAAAAAAAGAAAAGACCCCTGTGATTCTGTCCATGTCCAAAATAGTGCAAAGCAAGGTGTTACCCATGTATCCTATTACAAATAAGTTTCTAGACACATTGACAACTGATCTTTGATGTTAGACTAGGAGCTTTCCTCTCCTTGAAACTTTGGCTACCCTGTTTCCAGGCTGTGTGAGATCCCTGGGAACATGTGCTATCAACCAGGAGATAGGAAGGAAGATAGAAAGTCATTCTAATAAATAGTCTTATTTCTAGAAAGAAGCCTTTCCACCCTCAAATCTATTCTACTCTCCATTGCTAGATTAATTTCCTAACACCAAGGTCTACTATAAGCCACTCCCCTACCTATCACAACAGTCACTTCCCACTGCCTACCAAATAACACGCAAACTCCCAAGGGGTGTACAAGGCCCTTCACAATCTGATTCAACTTGCTTTTGTTCCCACCACCTATTGTCCCCTATCTTTGCCACCCACCCCCCTCCATCTCTTAAAATCACACCCAGACCACAGGGTGCTTCCAAGTTCTGTATCTTCCATGAAGACTTTTTAGACCGATTCATCTCTGTAGAGTGATATTTTCTAATGCATCTGTTGTCTTCCCCAGTACAGAGCCTGTCTGGAACAGTGTGTCTCATTTTTTGCTCCTCCTAGGATCTGGTAGAGTGCTTGATATGAACCTAGCATTCTCTGGCTTTAAAAGAATGTAACTAAAATAGAAAGAAATGGGTTCCAGGGGTCCAGAGCAGGAGTTCTTGGAGGTAAAGACAACAACTTGGAGAAGAAGGGTTTTGGGGGGAGTGGGAGGAGTGCATAGAATAGAATTTAAGGGTCCTTTCAAGTCTGAGATATTGTGTTTCTATGCAGAGTCCTGGACATTTCTTCAACACAGGCTCCTAGTTTCCTGATAAATCTTGGAACCTTGGGCTTGGAGGTCCTGTCTGTAGTGCTAGCATAGAAGTAACTCCAGTCAAGTGAAGTTTTTAAATCCTGGGGAAGCTGAAAGGCTGGTGCTCCTGGTAGATGAGGAAATATCTCAGGAAAGACCAAGCGTTCTGCCCATACCCACTCCCTGCTAGTGCAGTGCCTCTGAGAAGGGCAGCTGCAGGCCCATGGAGGGGAGGAGCACAGGTAGCTGTGAGCAGGCAGCTCCCTTCAGTGGAGCACTGCCTTTTTAGTGCAGGTGGAGGCTGAGGCTTTGCCTGGTGGCTCTCATTTTCCCCACTTGCCTGTAGTTTGCCTGCTGGCACCACACAGGCATTGGGGCTGGGGAAAGTTGTCTCAAGATGTGAGCACATTATAGTCCTTCCCAGCCTCCCTCGCATGTGCACTGTTGAGATGCCCTTCAATGGGAAGAAGAAGAGAGCTGAAGCTGGAATGTCTAAAGGTTTCAATAAATAAGGGAGGTGCTCTGAGTCCTTAAAGTGTCCTTCTGAAACCATGCTGTCCGTGACCTTGCTGCTGAGGTGGCCAGGGCAGACCCAGCACAGGCATCCTCCAGACACACCGGTCAGGCTGCCTCTTAGCAGTTGGCAGAAGGTTGAGAGCAATCTCAGGGCTCATTCCCCCAGACTTCTATCCCTTGACATGCTCTGCGAATTCCCCATTGTCCCTGCCTCCCTAGTTGTGTGGTGGCTTTTATTCTCAGGGTTTTCTCATTATCTTCCTGGAGAAGAGGGTGAGAGGGAAGGAACCTGGGTTGCAGGATCCATCAGGTTCCAGGCCAGCTTGTACTGATGTTGTGTTCCCCTTCCAACCCCCCCTTGGGAGACCAAAAAAATGTTATCAGTGACTCAGAGAACCTCCTGTCAAGGTCACTGTGTTCTGCCTAATGCTGTCTCTGCTGTCTGACATGAGAACCAACTCTGTTCTCCACCTCCTACCAGCCCCAGTGCAATCCTGTGTGCTGGCTGAGCTGACAAAGAGTGCCCCATCTGTTGGCTGGAGATCACATGGAGCCACTGCATAGGACAGAAAGTCTCTAAGTTTCTACTGCCCTAGCTAGTCTACTCCTGTGTGGTATAACCCTTTCCCTCCCTGAAGCTTCTCACTGAGATAGTAGACCCAGCCTTGAAAGTTTGCATGTTATTCCTTCTCCTCTTGCCTGCCTGGGTTCCCAAACTCTGTGGCCCTTGGGCAGCACAGGGAGATCTGAAATGGCTAAGTAGGAAGGGCCACCATAGGCCTCATCACCATTACCCTCAGCCATTTGGGGCTGAGCCCTGACTGTGTCCAGAGCCTGGACACCTGAGACATGACACATTTCCTTTCAAGGGATTTATAATCTAGGGAGGAAGGATAGAGAAGCTAAATACTAATATGTAGGAACAGATGTGCAATGAGTGTGATAGTACATGTTGCAGAATTTAAGGAACAGGGAGCTGATGGGGGTGGGGAGGAGTCTTTCTCTCCCCATAGCTGATATCCTTTCTTCCCTCCAGACCAGGCAGGTGCAGCCCCTCAGTAGTGAGAGTACCTCTCTCACCCTAGAATCCTGTGTCTTCTCCTTTTGAGCCAGGACACACCTATTGCCCATCACCCAAGTATCCAGAGTTATTGGAGTTATCAGGGAAAGGTGCTGGCAAACCCAAGCTTTGCTTCCCTGCCTCCTTAGCTTTTTCTTACCTCCTTCCCTTGCACGCCTCTACTCAATTCTCTCTTCAGCAGGAATATCATGTTCAGCTGCTTTACACCCACTCTCTGAATGCTGCCAGAGAGTAATGACTAAGGTAGTGGGTGGAAGTACAGCACGCTGAGACCGATGTAGCAGTCCAGGGTGCCAGGAGGAGGGTGATTTAGCAGCAAATGGCTTTGCAGCGGCAAGGAGACTGAAGATGCCCCCAAAGCCAAGAGGCCAGTGAGCCAAGTGCACAGCCCTGCCTTGATGCCTCAGGCAGGGATTGCCTCAGCCACCTGGCAGTCTATGCATTGCAGCTGGATTCATGACAGGGCAGGATTCATCCTGAGACACCAATTGATTTTTAAAGCAAAGCCCACCCTCACCCTGATCTCAGCTCCACTTTGACACTTTTGAGGGGCCTGTGTCCTTGGGTACCCCTTAGCCTAAAATCTCACCTAGAATGGTCCCTCTTCGTCTGGTGGATGCTGTGACCGGGGAGATTCTGAAGCTCTGAAGAACTGATGACAATTCAAAAGACTGCTCTGGGCATGGCAGAAATTGAGGTTCTGTGGCATCAAGGAAAGGGGTAGCCCAAGCACACTTTAGATCCTGCAACTGAGAGGCCAACCCAAGTAGACATAGGTGTGGATCTTCCAGGTCCTGCCATCTGGGAATGTCTAAGGATTCATATTATGGGCTGTGACTGTGAGTGTGGGTATAGGAGGAGAGCATGTCTCAGTGGAAGAGATGAATGAATGAATTTGGGGTCTGTGTGTGTGTGTGTGTGTGTGTGTGTGTGTGTGTGTCTGCTGGCAGTCATCCTGAAGGCAGTTATCTTCTCCCACAGTGATTAACTGACATGGAAGCGTATCTGTGGGTGATCCGGA
The DNA here is from genome assembly GCF_023065955.2 of Ursus arctos. Taxonomy (NCBI): domain Eukaryota; kingdom Metazoa; phylum Chordata; class Mammalia; order Carnivora; family Ursidae; genus Ursus; species Ursus arctos. Next base: position 71,973,281 of record NW_026622775.1, on the reverse strand, counting down.
TAGGGCAACTCTTTACTGTCTTTGTTCCAGGTGCTAAACAAAACCCATATCACATGTGTTTAGACACCAATTTGACCTTTCACTTAGCAAGAAAAATCACCAGTCTACTGGATTGATTAGAACAATTAATTTTAGCTTTTAGCTAATATACACACCCACCCACATTCTGTTTGCTAATTAATAAGGCCTGACAATTGGGTGATTATAGCCCTGGACTGGGAGTCAGGACAGCTGGGTTCGAATTCCAGCATTCCACTTAAAATCTTGGGTGAACTTCTTCACCCTTGATAGGCTCATTCAGTTTTCTCGTATGCCAAATTGTGGAAGATATTTTCTCACAGGGTTGATGATGACGATCATACTTAACAACAACAACACCAATAATAATAATATCCCCTGTAAAGGGTAAAGTCCTGAACAAATAAAAAGGGTTATTAAAATTATTATCACCAGAAGCCTAGATAGGGTGATAGACTGTCAGGTGGAAGCTGATGTCTGGCTGGAAGCAGGAGAGTGACAGAAGCAGGATGGAGATTGCAGACACAGAGGCAGCACTGCCAATCGGCAGCTAGCCCAAAGCCCAATTCAACCATGCTTGATTTGACACATCTCCACCCACTTCTCTGAATCCTTGGAGAAGGGGATCCAGAGCCAATATGCACACTCATTTTGCTGGAGGCAGTTGTTAGAGGTGAGCTACTTCTCATCCTTCATTTCCCAGCTCTGCCTGGTCTGGGTATCATGCTGAACTCCATGGAAGGAGGAAACAGGCTCCCACCTGGGTTCCTCTTGGAAGAAAAAGCTCCATATCCTCAGGTCTCAGCTCGCATCTTGGAACTATGACCTCGCTGCTGCTAGGTCTACTCTTTTTATACCTTCCTGAGGTTCAACTTCAATGTTTAGTTCATGACCATCTCTTTCCTGGTGTCTTTGAGCTCACCTCCCTCATGCTGAGCAGCTGCTATGTTCAAAGTTAGTACAATCCAATTTTCAATGTAGTTGTCAAGATTCATGTGTGCTGCTTCCTCTTCTCAATTCTTATTACAAATTTTAGTCTCAAGCCATATTGAACCATTTTTTTAATCCCCCACCTCCCTGACACCTTGCATGGATGAAACCTCAAATAAATAGTGAAGTACAGTTTTTATTAGGATAACTAAAATCACCACAAACCCCTGAGAAGGCATATAGCAACTCTGCTTTGAGAAATAATGGGGTGGTGTAAAGGGCACGGGAAGGGAGTCACCAGATGGTAACCATGTGACCTTGGGCAAATCATGGCCAGATTACCTCCCCAAACATGGTTGCAATTCACAACAACAGCGTAAGTGTCTATTTTAGATCAGCAATTTTCAGACTGCAGCAGCATAAAGATCTATTCAAAAGCAAACTCAAAAGACCTACCACTTAAATTGCCTAAAGATTCCCCAGACAGTTGGATACTTCTTTGTTGGCAAACCCCTAGAAACACCTCATCACTGCCCTGGAACCACTGTTCTCCTGGGGTCCCAAGTGCACAATCTTAAAAACCTTAATTCTAGATCATACCTGGCACCTCCCACTGGTATATAGTGGTTGGCTGACTGACCCCCAGAGAGAGTGCCTAGGCTGACAGCGTGGGTAGGGGTTAGGTTTTCCTTGTGTTCCCAAACTGAAGTCAGGAACTGAGATGGAGGAGCCCTGTCTAGGCAGAGGCACTGAAGGAGATGGCCCAATAATAGAGGCAGGAAAGCCAGAGGCCACACCAACAAAGTGTGTCCCTGCAGAAATCTGTTGCTGGGAAAATGCTCCCTGCCAAAGGTCTCTGACAGCTCTTCCCCTTCCCATTAATTTGTTAAACAAGCATTTATTAAGGTCCTACCCATAGTAGCCAAACAGTATACTGTGAGCTGGGCATTCACAGTACCCTTCTGCCTCTAAGAACTTTGCAGGCTCTTCAGGACCAGTGGGTCAATGCCAGGATAGTATGGAATGATGGTAGGAACTCAGAGGAAGGCATGCAACCCAGACTTAGGGAAAGGAGAGGGGAAGATTTCTTGGAGGAGCTGATTCTTATGGTTAAAACCAGAAGTACGAGTGACAGCTTATTAGCCGGAGGTAGAGGGACAGCGCAAGAATAGTTGACAGAGAGGAAACATGTATTTCTATTTTCAAAGGTAACAGAAGAACACAGAAAGAGCCAAGGCTGAGCTGCGTGGAGTTCAAACCCCTGCTCTTTCATTCTCTGTCCTAGCTACATTTTTAACTCTCCTCATCTAATAATCATACACACCCTGCAGGACTGTGCTGAGAATTAAATGAGATAATGAATAACGAGTACTGGGCACATAGTGTACTTAGTGAACGGTATTACGTGTTGTTAAATATTACCCATTACACCAGTCTATAAGCTGATTAACCACAGGTTTGCCCTCATTCCCTTATTCGTCTTCATAGCCTCATTGCCTGGCCCAGAGCTTTGCATTTTGTGGGTACCCAATGAATATTTATTAAGTGAATGTTGAATAAGTGCAAAGACATATAAATACGTTTTCAGGATTAGAAGGCATTTTCATATGGCTGGAACCCATCTACCTCTTTGCTCATACAGGCGGAAACATGGCTTCTCAAAACTGCATGGCAAATCTTTCCCTCCCATGCTCCCAAAGCATTGGCTCTCCCCAACACACGCTGTACAGCGACACACCTTCGATGGCAGCTACTTCGACATCTATGTCCTGGGGCACACACACAGACAGCAGGCTCCTGCACAGACACACAAACGCACCAGCTGAACTGTTAAAGCAGGCTTTACCGTGTGCACAGAGGCAGCCAAAAAGGTTAAATAATAATCATCTCCAATGTCCTATCCTCTTTCTTGCTCACACATACACACTCTTGAGAGACAACCTTTTTTCTCTCACCTGGGTTTTTTCTCACTTCAGGAAGAGTGAATGTGCACACACACATCTTCTCAGCTGAGATCTCGTACTTGGACTTCCACTTGCTAAACCTAACTTTGCTCCCATTAGCTGTGGACCTCAGAGAAAGCCGTGCCCCTCTGGTGCCTTAGTTCTTCACTGGTAGACACAGAGAATTAACCATGCTTCATGCCAACCTGGTAGTTACATTGCAAGGATAAAGGAGATAACAAATGAGATAACGTCTGTGATGTGCAGAAAGCACCTCAGAAGAAAGGCACTGGATAAATATAAGGTGGAAATACCACACCTGATTAGTGTGTATGTCCCTGCCCACAGATTTCCACCCACACACTCTGCTCTTCTCCACCCTTGAATACAAACACCCTTCCTGCCTGTAAACGCTCTCTCATACCCATTTTCATGTGTGTACATATATATACATACTTCAGCACCTGTATTTTCCCCAGCATGCCCACAGAAAATTGTTTTTGAACTTAGAGGAAGCTCAGGTTACAAACACTCTCTAGCCCCTACCCACAGGCTCTTCTCAAGGGTCTCTGGTACTGGAAGAATTGCCAAGCATACATCTCATCTCTCCGTGGCTGGACTCCTCGGCTCCCATGACTGCAATTAGGTTGCACTTCCAGCAAAGCATGAGACCCTTTATATGGCACAGCTCTTGCCAAGAGCTCTCCAGAACTCAGTGCCTCCACACTAGTTCGTCAGCACCTAAGAACTAAGACCAGGGCTGATGGTTGCAGGAGGGTGTGGATGGAATGGGAGAGGAGAGACCCAGGAAATACAGATGTTCAGATCCCTAAGCACTCTTTGTTCCTGGGGAACTGAGGGCTCTGAAGCTAACAAGTCCCAAGCACTTTTCTAGGCCTGACATACTACTGGGCCAGCAGAACATTCATTGGCTCCACAGTTCACTCCTTTCCACTTGGAGCAGGAAGGAGAAAGATCACCTGGCTGATGGTGTTTTGATGCCTGTTGCTGCTGAGCTGTAGGCTTTGAAACATGTTCAGCATGTTGAAGGATGTGTGTGTGTGTGTGTGTGTGTGTGTGTGTGTGTGCAGTGTGTAGGGGTGGGGAGGGAGTCAGGGCCTGGCTGCCTCTGGTGGGTGAAAGAAGGGAATGTGGTGTGTGTGTAGGTGTGGGACTGTGTGTGTGTTAATTTGGCTGAATGGCAAGTCCAGGACCGATCCTGGTTGGCCCACAACTCCAGGGGGCCACTTTCCACCTTCATTAACGCCCTCTCTACCCACCTCAGCCCCTGTGACATATTCCTTCAGTGAGACATTCCAAACCTCTAACTGCATCAGTATCCCTGCACCGTGTGAGCTCCGACACAGCCCATCCCCAGAGTTCCAACCAGCAAAGTGCAGTGGCCCGACCCCAGCTGTCAGACCCTCTGTCTGGGACCAGGGTCCCTCCGGGCTCACACACACTCCCCCTTTCCTCATCTCAGACATCAGTGTCACCCAACACTTAATGTCCATCAAGATCAGATTCAGGGCTGGGAGCAGATAAAGCCAGTCTGCAGGAGACCGGAGACAAAGACAGAAGGACAGACGCAGCGTCCCTCTCTCCAGGCTGGGACCAGACGAGAGCACCCACCCCGGCAGAGCGGGAGACCGTGACAGTTACGTGCGGAGACAAAGACACCTAGACAGACCCTGGCACAGACAAAGACCAACGGACGCACAGACGCACTGGCACGCCGTGGGGAGCGCAGTGTCCCCTGGAGCCCGAGTGCCCGGGCTGCGGCGGCAGGCGCTTCTCCGGAGCGAGGAAGACCCCTCGTCCGCCGCACCTTACCTGCCCCCTGCGCCTCGGGCTGACTTGAGATTTTTTTTTCAGTGTGTCCCGGCTGTCTTCCCAGAACTGCCGGCCGGGCGGGGCCCGTGGCGCCGCCGCAGCTCGCGGCTCCGGCTCCCCGAACCAGGCGGCCAGAGAAACTTTCCGGCCTCCCAGCGCGTCCGCCGCCAGCCCGCTCCAGGCGCGCCGGCCTCCGCGCGGGGTCCCGGAGCCGAGGACGGGGCGGGGCGGGGCGGGGCGGGGCCAGCGCCGGCGCCGCTCATTGGCTGGGGCGCGGCTGGCCGCCTCTGACTCGCCGCTCCACGGCCTTTGTTCCCGGCTGACAGCTGGGGCTGCTCGAGACCTCTCGGCTCCTCCGTGTCCGCCGTCCCCCATCTCTCCGCTCTTATTTCCAGCCAGCCCCGCCGGGCGGCCCTGTCTGAGTCTTTCTCACCACCCGCCGGTCCTTCCCTTTCTCCGACTGTCCTATCTTGTTCGTGTCCCTTCCGTTTTGCCTTTTATTAACGCGCACTCCGTTCTTATTCCTTCGCCTTTCCTTTATCCGTTCCTTACCTCTTTCTCCTCCCCCTCCCCGTACTCCTTTCTGCTTTATCACCCCTTCTTCTTACTCATCAGTTTCCTTTCCCCAGCACTGTCTCTGCAACCCCTAAGTTCAGCGAAAAAGCTGGAGTTCTAGGTTCAAAGACGGGACCAGCAGCCCAGTGACGGGCGTTGCCTCACCAAGCTGGGATTAGAGACCGGAGTCTGGCACACTGGCACTCCCGCTCCCAAGACGTTTCAAAGGCAAACTTTTCCAGCTCCCTCCCGGGCACGAGGTTTCTGGTGAAAGCTGAGGCCTGTTCCAAGTTTATAGCTATAAATCTCACCCAGTACCTTTTTAACGCTACCATTTTCTCTACCACGCTCACTTTTAACTTCTGGCAGTTGGGCTAGGAAGGAAACCAAGCTTACAAGTTTTGGTAGGACAAAAGGCCAGTTAAGTGGGGTGCTGGGTGTGGCATGAGGCTCTAGTCCTGAGGGTTCACCCAGGTTAATCAGCTAAAACCAGGCATGGCTTTACCCAGGGAATGTCATCCTCAGCCAGAAGAAGTGTGTATGTGTGGAGGGGGAAAGATTGGGGTGGCTGATCTCTGACTATACTGGAGTGGGGGGAAACAGCCCAAACAGAAGCAACACCATTTTGTTTCAGCCACTCCACTGCTCAAAACCTTGTAAGAGATCCTTACTACTTCCAAATCTTGACTCTGAAAACCCCAACTCTCGATTCCAGGCTTCCTGGAAGGAAACACAACAAAGAGTTTAAGAGCACAGAGAGACTCTGCTAATTAAATCTGTGCGACCCTGAGCCACTGCCTTAATCTCCTTGTATCTCAGGGGTTTTATTTGTTTGTTGTGTTTTTTTCCCCTTTACGAAATGGGGGTAACAATTCCTGGAATGTAAACTTCCTGAGGGCAGGGACTTGTTCTTTTTTGTTCATAGCTGAGGGACTTGGTCTGTTTTATTCACGGATGTACCCTCAACACTTAGAACTTGGCTGGTATATCATAGTCATTCTATAACTACTTCTTAAATGAACCAATCCCTAGTTTATAGGTTTGCTGCAGGGACGAAATGAGAAACCTTGCCATGTGGTGAGTACATACGCATGGTAGTTATTACAGGTAACATTGCAACTTCTCTGTATCAACTCCAAAGGCTCTTCGGCCTTCTCAGAACATCAACTCTTCTTTTCCACCTTTGCATATATTTTTCCTTCAGTTTGAAAGGCCTTTCTCTACCTGTCAAAATTTGAGACCTAAAATGCAGTCCTTATTCACACTGTCTTTGATCATCTCAGTCAAAATTACAGTTCCTTTTTCTAAAGCTCCGTGTCTCCCGTCCCATTCACTGGCACAGCGTGTGTAGGCTTGCTTATGGTGGCTGTGACTGCAGGTCTGTCTTCCCCTGGACTGTGAGCTATCTAGAGTCAGGGACTGGATTCTACATCTCCAGAGACAGATGGGGTGCCTCGCAGGTGGGAGTTTCTCAGAAACATTCGCTGAATGATCAATGTAAATCAAACATCTCAGCACTTTAAAAAAAGGCTGGGGGTAGACTCTTGGAAGGCTGAATAAGGAATCAGGTGGGCTTCAGATTTCAGTCAAACTCATTTTTGTGTTTTTAGATGTAGAATTCCAGGGAAGTGGAAAAATAATAATCCTAGAAGCCTGTTCCTCATTTTGGCCCCACCACTTACTATTTAAATACTCTTGGATAAGCCATGTTCCTGGCTAGGCCTCAGTTTCTTTCTCCGCAAAGTTGGTAGTTTGGGTAAGACTCTTTAAGGTACTCATCCAGCACTGACATATTGTGGTTCTCTGTCAGAGACATTCTAGGTGGAAGATAAGGCATGACCTGTAGCTCCCTTACAATGACTGAGTCAGGCAAAGGGTGTGGGCAATGTGTTGGTGTGCATGTGAGGGTGGAGCCAGGATACAGTATGAAACTACAGAAGCACCCTGTGGAAAGGATGCTTCAGAGATAAAGTGGGGGCATTGAAAGTGGGGGTGGAAATAAGGAAGCAGAATAAGGGGAGGAGACTGCCGTGGAAAAGCACGTGTGTGTGTGTGTGTGTGTGTGTGTGTGTGCGTGCGCGCCTTCATGAAAGCCTCAGGAATGTGGTCTCCAGAAGTAGAAAGCCATAATTAGCTCCCTGATTCAGCTGTTGGGTATGGTAATGCAATGACTGGGTGTGTCTGCTTCTAACACCCCTGGTGGGATTCTCAGTGTGGTTCCTCTTCCTTTGTCTGGTGAAGGAGTGCTGCCCTAACTGGGCCCTGGGTGTCCCATCCGAACCTCTGCATCCTTCAGGCTCTCCCTTGCCTGAGCTGAGTCTAGAAAGCTGGGTCACAAAGCATGTTTTTGTAAAAAATTCCCCACCTTCCTCATCTGCTCACAACCTAAGATTCAAGTGGTTTACCATTCTGGCTTATCATTTTGTCCTTCATCTCTAGGACCTTAGACTGGCCACATAGGACCTGGCCCATGGACCAGTTAACCTAACATTTTCTCTGGATTACAGACACCTCTGCCTCTCTCAGTGTGCTTTCACCTATTATAATTTAAATAATTGCCCATCTTCTTGTTTGTGTGTTCAACTCTTCTGTAAGCTTCTCAAAGACCACATCTTTCTTGTCCAATACTGAATGCCCAGCACACTGTTGGTATGCAGAAAGCTCTCATACAATATTTGAAGGAATACTATGGAAGGGGGAAAGATGATGTTTTAGAGAGAGACTTAGACTCACCTACAGAAGATTCACATCTATTCCCACTTCTTCAAATTTGCGGTCTTGTCACAACTTTTCTGAGAATCCATTTGCTCATTGGTAAAGTGGGCCTATTAACATTAGCCCTACCTGTCTTGTGGCAATGATGCAAAGATGAAGAGAATTAATCAGGTTGAAGCTGGTAAGAAAAGTAAAAAATGTCAAATAATTGTTTAACATTATTTGACGTCTAAAAAAAATCCAGGTACTTGTGTTAGAGGATAAGAAAAGCTGACTATTAGGGGCATACCTGGCTGGCTCAGTAGGTGGAGTATGCCACTCTTGATCTCGGGGTTGTGAGTTCAAGCCCCATGTTGGGTGTGGAGATTATTTTTAAAAAAATTTAAAAAGCTGACTTATATTAAACTGACGCTGGGTAATCTCCAAAAGTAGATGAGAAAATATAGTGCTAGATCACTGAGACACTACCTCTATCTCCATGCTACCCCAAGAAAGTACAGGAAGGCTAATTTTCCTGAAGGCCAACCTAATGCCTCTTGACCTTAAAGGATGCCCCAACAGTGTGCTGTCTCCCTCCAGGATAAACAAAACAAAAACAAACAAACAAAAACACAGTTCCCCCGAAGTTTCCCTGAATGTGCAGTTTTTATAACCAGAATTTACATTCCTTACCCGTAGGTCTCTGGCCACCTTGCACCTCTTCTCTCTGAACCTCAGTAAAGTCTTCTTTGCATTGGGAGGAACATCTCTTCCTTGACTTCGTGAGTGTTATGAAGACAAATGGGATAAAATGCAAGTACTGTTTTTTCTTTCCTAGGAATTGTTAATCATTATCCTCGGGAGGATTATCATCTGGAACTTCATTCTGAGTACTTAATCTGTATACAGGAAAGCAGGGAAGTTGTAGAGGGAACAAAAACACCTTTAGGAGCTCCAGGGAGGACTTGCTGACATCAGAATTCCTATCCAGTGATGACTCATTCACACTAACATGCTCGAGTTGCCTTAAGAAGTATGTCCACTCCACTCTTTCATTGAAAGGAAAACTGAGTCCAAAAGCAAGGTGAGAAATTGGCCCAGGTTTACTAGAGGTGGGACCACAGGTTTTTGAAGCATGTGTCCTATAACTGCCTCAGAAACCTTATAACTGATACAGTGCTTGAATGTGGTTTGGTTGGGTTAGTGTAGACCACAGGCAGACAGCCTTCCTCTGAGCAGAGAGCAGTGAACCAGCTACCTTGGCAATGCAAAACCAGGGCTCAAATGGCACTAACTAGGTTCTAGTGTGATTAAGCTTTGTTCAGCCATCAGCTGACAAGGCTCATGTGATAACTGTTTAGCAAACCATTCAATGTAAGTGCAGGGTTGAACTAGATTACAGAAAAATAAGGAGAAAGTATTATGATTTGACATGTCCTTCCCCACCCCAAAAACCATTTTCAGTAGGATAAATAGGCTATTTCTAATTCAAGATCCTAGCTGTGAAAGGGCCTGGCCTATCACCTGTTCTGGAATCTATCTCTTCTGTTCTTTTAACCGGTTTGTCTGAAACTGTGAATCAGGAAGATGTTTCTACTTACAAGTAATAAAAAGCCTGAATTAAACTGGCTTAAACAACAGGCAACAAAAATCTCATGAATTAATAGGTTAAGAGATCAGCTTCCAGGTTAGTTCATTCCATGGCCTCACAATGTCATCATAGATCAGGTCTTTGTAACTCTCTGTTCTGCCATTCTTGAACTGTGGGCTTTGCCCTCATGGTGGTTACTTCATGACTTCGGTTGGATCTGTCAGCCTACAAGCAGTCATGGGCTAAGGAATAAAGGACCTTTTGATCTTTCCTCTTGCCCATCTTCTCAGGCTCTCAGTTGACACCCATCTTCTCAGGCTCTCAGTTGACGCTAGTCAGGATTGGAGACATCATCTAACAATCAGTGGCAAACTCAAGGAGAGTACCATTATTTGCTTTGGCCAATTGGTTGGCATGGCATAGATACTGGGATATACCCATACATTTCACCTTTGTTTTCAAGGGGAAGAGGGAAGCCATGGAGAAAAACAATCGTTGCTTGCCTATTATGTACCTCATCTTTGCTGGACATTTTATCTATAGTATCTTATTTAATAATCAGAAATCATTATCTGTTTTCCAAATGAAAGAGTTGCAGCTCAAAGTGAGTAAATAATATACCCCAAACCCCACGACTAGTTAAGTGGAGGAAAAAGGACTGGAGTGCAGGTTCATTTCTCTACTGTTCCAGGCTATCTCACTAGACTTGACTCTTCTCAGCTCTACCCAAGCTAGAGACCCCAAAATGAACTGAAACCTTCCAGAAACCACTGAAAGCGCAAGAGATAAAAGAGCTTTCTGGTATCTCCAGCACCACCGTAGTGTTGCCCCCTTCCTTACCTGCTCACTGCAATATCTCCCTGGTCCCCAGCATGTATGTCTCCTCAGTTCTATACTGCCTCCTCACCTTCATCAAGGCCACATCACCTCTCAGCCCTTGCTCTCCTTCAAACCATGATAGAAGTCTTTCAAGGCCCTCCCCAAGTTCTAGCCCTCTTGGATCCCCCACCCCACTCCCCTGAAGTCTTATCAAATAGCACATCCATGTCCTGCTATTCTTTCATTTATTGTGCACTTTGTAATCTGTGTTCTATTGTTTCATGTGAATGAATCTCATTTTCCTAGTCGATGTTGAAGTGCTCAGCCCAATGCTCAGCACATGATAGGCACTCAACAAATATTTAATGACTAAATGATGGCAGAGACCACCTCTTATTTTTCTATATCCCTAATAACATTCAGCCTGCTGCTGAGCACATGGGTGGTAACTAAGAGACTAATTGACTTTGGGCTAATTTCTCCCCAGGGCTGAGGAATGGCATACAGATGAAGAAGGTGACATGACCTTTGTCAGTTCTGAGGGAGGCCTTTGGCAAATGGACCCTGTCAAGCTCCCATTTACTTGTAGCCCTGAACTCATTTAAAGAAATAGAACATATGAGACCATGAAGTCTGGGAAACCATTTAGTTCCCTTATGGGAAATGCTCACATGATCATTTCCATCCCCCCAGGGGGAAGAAAAATATATCAGAGGCCCTTGAGACCTGAGTGCTGAAATTTAAATTACACATTTGCTCAGTCATTCCTCAGGAAGCTTCTGGGGTGGTGGGGATCCTAGACAGAAAGGCCAATGCTATACCATAACAGTTGATAGGAACAGAGATTGGTTTTCTGGGATGAGGGGCTACCCTGGGCTTGGGATCCTACTGGCCTGCCTGGGTTTCTATTTGAATCCTCCAGGTCCCTGCATCTCTCAACAAGCATTGCCATTCTCCCCTTAGGTCTTCTGGGATTAACCTCACTCCCTGCACTTCATGTGTAAAACGGTCCAGGTGTTGAGTACATATTCTGCTTTATTTACATACTGACTGTAGTTACCAGGAGAAGGCTTCACTCTTATTGCCTGCAAAAATAGAGCAGCTAGAGAAAGGGACAGAGGAGTGGAGGTGGTGGGTGGCTGTCGCAGGTATTCTCTAAGGTTTCTTCCAGCATTCTCTGGCTCTTTTTAGCTAAGTTTACTGGAAACATCAAAGAAGGACTGTTGCAGCAGTCAGGTGAGCATTCCATCCAGAAGAGGCTTTTGGTAAACTCTGAGGAGTTTTGCTTTCATGAAACAATCAAGACAAAGTGTCAAATAGCATCAGTTTGCTAGATGTTTCCTAGTATTAGTGCCTACCTCAAGGTACTTAGCAGAGCACCTGTCACCCAGGAAATTCCTTTAGTTATTGTTTTCTTTGCCACCTCCCCTCCTCTAATCAGAAACTCAGCTGGGTGAATTTAGCCAAGTCTCTTGCCCATATCCTCAGTTTCTGGTACTTTTGAGTGGTATTAACAATATAATTCCACAGGGAGGGACACACACACACACACACACACACACACACACACACACACACATTAGAGCAGATTAAAATATGTTTATTAAAATTCCTGGGGATACTGTGATTGTTTTAAATGGAGCATGGACACCAACAGCTTTATATTGCTTCCTTCCCAGCTCCACTTTCCACCCCCTTCCCAAAAATCTTTGAATTTTACCAAAGAATATAATCTAATGAATGAGGCAAGAGTGAACTTTCTGGCACTGTCAGCGAGTAGAGGAGGCACCCAAGAGGGCAATAGGACTTCATCTTGTCCTTGAGATACAAAGGTTAGGTTCCCAGCTGAGAACAAAAGAGCTAGCTTGAAGTTAAGGGTGGGGGGGAGGAGGGGGGCAGCCAGGGGACCCAGTCCGAAATGGCAGCTTGAGAAAAAGTAGCTGGCTGCCTGTTCTGGAACCTCTCAGAGCAGTGTTTAGAATGTTCTCTCTCATTAATCCTATTTAAAGCTGAGAGGGGAGGCGGGGAGTCCTGTTTCAACTTGCCATAGTGAGGTTCCCTGCTGCCACTGCTGCAGGGCTAAACCCAGTGCTGGGAGGGGGAAGGGGCTTTCTAGGGCCACTTCTGCTAGCTCACAGCTTCTTAGAAGAGCTTCTCAGACTCCCCCCACCCTTAAACCTGATTTTACTGGCCTGCCCCTGGCCTTAATCTGTGTTGAGGAAGAGGATGCTTGGTGAGAAGGCAGGAGGTGTGGGCTGGCAGGCTGGCTGGCTGGCTGTTCTGGTAATGAAAGGGTGCTGGGAGAAAGGTGAGGAACTCTCCATGGAGGTGCAGGTAGGGGAGAGAGAAAAAAAAGAAGGGGCTCTTGTGCAAGAGTGTTTTCTGGGAAAGTGCCTCTCCCTCTGGGCATGGGGAGGTCTCTAGCTGGTTTAAAAACACATTCTGTGTTTCGGGTTCTCACAAAAAATCCAGATCTAGGGAAAAGGGACCTCCCTGTCCTTGAAGAGGGAATGTGTGAGTGAACCTACCATTATAATGTAGGGCCTGCCTTTTACAGAGGAAGGATAGGGGGCAGTGCCTACCTCTGTAATATTATTGCTGGGAGACCAAAAGAGACTATTTTTCTTAAATATACTCCTGTAAGTGAGAGTTAGTACTTGAGATTCACCTACGCAAGACAGAATCTTCTAGCGCTGTCTGAAGATCAGAGTTCATGGCTAGCTCTGATGTTTACTAGCTATGTGACCATGGATGCCATTTAACCTCAGCTGATTATCTGTAAAGTGCAGAGAGCACTCCCCCCCCACATACACATCTGTCATATATATCTCACTGGGTTGTCACCAAGACCAAATCAGGTGACAATATAAAAGTTCTTTTAAACCTCAAGTCACTGTATACATATGGAGATGCATCCCTTTCACTCAGGGTCCCCCCCCCCACTGCTGCATGCTTTAAGCCCCTAGCATATACTTATTTCCCAATATTCTGATATGCTTTCAGGGCCAAAAGCTGAAATTTCACAAACAAGGACAAGCTTTCTTTCCTAGTTATTTCCTCTTGTCCTGAGGATGGTCCGCTGGGTTCATGATCTCTGGGATGAGCCCTCCCCCGCACCCAGGTCAGGCTCTCTTCTCAGCAGGGAGCCTGCTTCTCCCTCTCCTCTCCTCCTCTCCACTTATTCTCTGTCTCTCTCAAATAAGTAAATGAAATCTTTAAAAAAAAAAAAAAAAGAAAGACCTGTATACCATATCATAAGAATGAATTGGAAGTAGAATCAACCCATGGGAATGACAGAATCATCTAATATCTTATGGTATCTAAAGGCTTAGTAGTAAGAGTAATGAGCCAATAGGAAGCCAAATTTTTAAGCTCCGGTCCAGCATCAGCCACGTGACTTTATAAAAGCACTTAATTGTTTTGTATCTTCATTTTTCCTCTCAGTAAAACGGGGATAATAAAATGTGTCTTGTGTTTCCCTTTGGCTTGCAAGAAGGTGATGGGGGATTGTGAAGGAAAGGCTGCAAATGTGAGGTAATTTAGACTCCTGGGGTTGTCAGGCATCCTTGATAAACGCCCATTTGGCAGTGCTCTTGCTATCTTGAAGCACAGCCAACTTCACTATGATTTGCATTAAACTCCCACAATGCCAGGCACCATCATTATTGCCTTGAAAGCAGTAAAGCAGTAGGGTAGAATATGCTATTTTAGGACTTAAAACTGAAAAGCAAAAAAAAAAAAATCAATGTGAGCATAAAGAGATAATTCAACAGAATTGTACTCATGAGAAAAGGGAAGACATTATATATTAACTTCTAGTCAAGTGAACTTGACATTTATGTAGTAAGTGAAATTACCACAACTAAAAAACAAGTTAACAGCCTTATTATCCCCAGGCAGGGAAAGAGAGAGAAAGGTAAAAACTATCTCTAAGATGTCTAGGGGGATTTGAGGAAAAACAGTCTTGCTTTAGGTTGACAGAATTTTGGCCTGGATGTCAGAAGACGTGGTCCTTCAGAATTTCCTTTTCTTCCTCCAGAGCAGAGACTTAATATATTTGTAGAGCACTTTATACTTTTGAAGTGTAAACATTATCTCATTTGATCTTTGCCAATCTTTTAATGTAGGAAGAGCAGGTATTATTATCCCACTTAACAGATGAGAAAACTGAGGCTTGGTAAGATTAAGTTGCATACTTAACAAAGCACAGAATAAACAGAAGCCACTTCTTTCTTTGGTCCACATTCTTGACATCTAAACAGAAAAACTCACCCTGTAATTAGAATTTAATAGAATTTGTTGGGGATAAAAATTATCCTGTCCAACATCTCACCCAATGCAAGAATCCTAACTACGATACACAAAGCAGGTAAGCAGCCAATTTTGCTTGTTGATTTATTTTAACAGAGAACTCACAAACCATTCTATTTTTGATAAGCGATTCTATTTTTGACATCTGTATATGTTGGGGAATCTGGTGAAATTAAAATAAAAATCTCTCTCCCAGTAATGTCTACCTATCATTTAATGGTTCACTAAATGTTGCAGCTTGAACAGAGCTTAAAAATGATAAAATGAGGGGCACCTGGGTGGCTCGGTTGGTTGAACATCTGACTCCTGATTTTGGCTCAGGTCATGATCTCAGGGGTGAGATCGAGCCTGCGTAAGGCTCTACACTCAGGACAGAGTCTGTTTGAGATTCTCTCTCTTCCTTGCCCCCTGCCCCTTCCCCAGCTCATGTTCTCTATCTAAAATCAATAAAATCTCTCTCTAAAAAAAAAAAAAAGAAGAAGAAATGATGAAATGATGACTCTGGTCTAAGTAACAAGTCTACCATGAGCTGGGGAGTGAGCTCTGGCTCTGACTGCCAGTCTGGTTTTCGTATTCCTAGCACCATGCTAATTCTGCTCACCTGAGACCTTAATAAGCCTATTCCCTCTTCCACGTGAAAATCTTGCAGATATTCAAAAAGCACAATCTAGTGTAAGAAGTCCACAATCTAGTGGAAAGGAGTTTCCTCCTTTCCAAATTTAATGTTCTCATGTTACTTTACCATTACTCATGCGATGTGATTTTCTCATTTATTCAGCAAACATTTCAAGATATTTCAAGTGTTTATTTTTTTAAAAAGATTTATTTATTCTTTGAGGGGGGGGAGGGCCAGAGGGAGAGCATCTCAAGCAGACTCCCTGCTGAGCACAGAGCCCCATGCAGGGCTCGATCTCATGACCCATGAGATCACAACCTGAGCTGAAACCAAGAATCAGATGCTTAACTGACTGAGCCCCTCAAGTATTTCAACCATACTCATCACTGTGCTTGGTACTAGAAACAGAGCATTGAGCAAGACAGATGTGTTCTTGTCTTCTAAAGCTTGTGGTCTGGTGGGGACTATGGTCATTGAACAAATAAAATAAGGTGTAGCAAGGTGCTATAGGAGGTACATGGATGTCTGGGAACTATGTTGGGGAGGACACCTAATCTGTGCTGCTGCTAGCCATCCTTGTTGCTGTGTGCCCACATGCTCTCTGGTTAGGAACTCTATAAAGTGTGGGGTCCTGGCCCCACATTAATCCAAGAATTTGTTCAAGGCAGAGTGCAGCTATTTTCTCTCTCTCTCTCTCTCTCTCTCTCTCTCTGCCAACACACTAAACATTTGTTAAAGCAAGGTAAGACTTAGTTTGCTTTTTACCAAATGCACTGTACTGAGGTCCCTTATGTCTATATGATCTACTGTCTAGTCAGATCTGATTAATTTTTTTAAATTGAAATGAAGCAATTTACAATTTACTTGTATTACATTTCATCTTCTTGGTTTGGGTCCAGGATCTTAATCTGTAGTAATCTCTTCTTGTCTCTATTTCTATTAACAAAGATATGTTTTCAAGAACTAGAAACTTGCTCATGTTATCCTAGTTTATGAGAATTTATTGTAAGGATAAGAATAGCTTCTGCAGACCCCCAGCAAAAGCTTTCAGAGGAGGGAAGAGGAGATGACCAGAGCAGCTGCAAAAGGAGAACAACCCTGGGCACCCATCTGCCACATAAGTATTCTCACTCCTCTACCTCTTCTTCCTATTCTACTCTCTATTCATTTCCTTCTTATTTCTCCCTGTGGTTTATTTTTATTCTTGATTTCTTCCTGTTGCCTTTTCTCTGTGTCTTTCTGCTTCTACACTATTTGTCAACTGCATTTGCTGCTTTTGGACACCTAGAAGATCTGATTAAGTCAGTCATCCCTCTCAAGAATCAAGGGTCCGTATGGCCCTGGCTATTTGGATCGGGTTCCATCCCTGATCTAATCATCTGTGGGCAGGGCTGTGGCATTGTGTGGGAACAAGCATCCTTACCTACACATAAGGAATCTCTCAGAAGAGGGATGTAGATATGCAGGCCCCAGAGCAGAGTCTCTTAAAGATGCTAATAGTGTCTGAGTGCTTCATAATTGTCTCCTTACCTATATAGGGATTTAATTCTCTAAAATATTTGTTTTCTGAGTTTTATCCTTCCATGTCTCAGTTTCAGACCTAGTACTTCCCTTACAAAATGAGCAGCTTCACTTTTCCACTTTACATGTGTGTTGAAAGCAAGAATCATGATCCCAACCACTTGTCACTTGAACCAGAAGAGATTTATTACTTTTAATCTAAATGATGCCTGTTATAACAGGAATGTCTTACACATTAACAAAGATACTGTCTGAACTTATAGGAGAGTTGGCAGACATTCAGTTTCTCTTCTTGTCATTCTATCCAGACTTTGAAGGACAACTGGGAGAACCAGAGGCTGGCTCTATGAAGAGGTGGAGACATGTACATCTGTGAACACTGTGGTTAGCCATTCCAACAGTCTTTGTTTGGAAGAGCCTTGTAGTTTCTGTAAAACTTCATGACTGCCATTAAAAATGATACCTGGCCAAGTGTTCACTGGCTGTGCACTTCAAAAGTGGAATACAATTACTCCTCCGGTTTCTAGTAAGCAAAGAATGAAGGTAAAATCAACTAAGCACTGGCCTTCATAAAATCAGAATTTGGTTATATACATTACAATACGTGTTGAGATTAGTATGGCGAGAGAAGTCCTATAAGTATGAAATTAAAGTATCTAAAGGTAGATGTGTCTGGGGAGTATCAATATACTCCTATTGCTTGTCCTATCATCTTCAAAGTGTGGGTATTTCTTAGGAATGCAAATTCTCAGGCTGATGCCACCTACTGAAGGAGGTCCTACCTACTAAATCTGAAACTCCGGTGTGGGGGCCACCGATCTATGTGTTAACAGGTGGTATTTATGCATGCTCAGTCTGAGAATCACTGTTTTTAGTCTGAGAATCAGGGCAACTTTTATTTTTGCAAATATTGCTAACCAGGGTAAAAGTCAAATAGATGTACATTCTGGATGTTTACAATGGCAAGTGACAAAACCATGTATGTGTGTGAATATATGTATAGTATGTGTATATATACATATGTTAATATATTTCATATATAATTCTTATGTATATTTCATATGCAGTTGACTTTGAACAACGTGGGGGTTAGGGGTACAAACCCTGTGCAGGTAAAAAGTCCATGTGTAACTTTGACTTCTTAGAACTTAACTGCTAATAAACTACTGTTGACCAAAAGCCTTACTGATAACATAAACAGTTGAATAATACATATTTTGTATGTTATATGTATTAATTATACACTGTATTCTTACAATAATACCTAACTTTAAAAACATTTTTTCAGTATTTCTAGGCTATGCGGTTTGTCTGCAAGTTTTTTCAAATGGTTGCAAATCCCCCCAAATTTTTCCACTTTGCTTATTGAAAAAAAAAATCATGTATAAGCGGACTCAAGCTGTTCAAACCCATTTTGTTCAAAGGACAATTGTAAACATAATATATATATGAAGTTATTCATAATGTGTGAAAATATATATTATAAAATATAAAATATATTTTTAATAATATTTATAAAATTATATTTTGTATATCACATACACACATGTGTATATGCATATGTGAAATAAGCCCTGTAAACTACTATGCAGTTTGAAGGTGATGTTCTTTTGGAGGTTTGAATAGCACCATTCTTTTCTACTTTGAACACACCCAATTGTTGATAAAACAAAGAAAAAGTAGCCGTGGTTGAAAAATTGACATACCAGCTTTATTACTAAAGAAGACCAGATTGGAAATGTGGATTGAGTCAATGGGCAAATGTAATTCTTAATATGCAAAGAAACCCTTCTGTGGGGAGATAGAGAGAAATCAGGAATGCCACATTTCATCCCCCAAAATGGGGATGAAGTTTTTTCCCCTAGCAACTCTAGATGTTTAACCCACGGGGTTTAGCCATTAAGCTGAGTCAACAAAGAATATGGCCTTCCTCTTCAAGGCTGGAGATCAGCACTAAATCAGGGCAGTTGTGTTATCCCCTCAATCCCCACTTCCCAGGGACCAGCTATGGCTTCTTTGAGTATCTTTCTGGGACTTCTGCAGGTTAGTTTAGCTTATCCCTGAAGGCTCTGAAATGGGTCAGAACAGTCCCCTAGTTAAATAAACCCAGGATTACTTTGTACTCATGGTTGAAAATTGACTCCCTGTCCCACCCCAAATCTAACCACATATTCCAACATAGTATATCAGAGGTTTTTCAATGAAATTAAATGACCCACTAAGATCTTCCAATTATAAACTGTATAAAGACAATTCAATAATAAAATGTCACTTATTTAGGAATGTCCCAGATTTAAATATAAATGTCCCTTATTATCAAATTCCCAGGGGGACTTTAAAGTTCAAAAACCAAATTTCCTTGCAAGTCAAAGTTCAAAGAAGTTAATCTCCATAATCAAATTTTCTTCCTTTCATGAGTTAAAGTTTAAGGAAATTGAAGTCTAAAATTCATCCTCTTCAATTTCTTACTGTGCTTAGACTCAGCCAGAGAACTTCCTGATGGTTGGGTTGAATTGGGATTCCTGCAGCAGCTGCACCTTCACTGTAATTCCTTCAGGCCCTCAGGAGTTTTATTAATCCAATGCCAAGCCTCATGTACCTCACTTTTAAAGAGCTTGATTGGTTGATAGAACAATTAATTATCATGTACAGACTTTCTGTATCCCCAAACCCCAGACAAATATTCTCTCCTGGACCAATCTCTGTTCAGGCTCCTCTAAACTCTTTTTCAACTAGTCTTGGTCCTCGGGCATGTTCTCAAGAGCTCAGTTTTAGCACGAATCCTGCTTAGTCAGCTAATCCAGAATCCCCCATCCTTGATATCTAATCACTCCTGATATCTACTCAGGTTCTTCATCCTATATCACCCTCAGGTGACATCTGATCATCCTGGCCACTTTCGGCAAGAATCCTGTTAGGATGATCTACCAAAATTTCCCCTTACTCTTGGTGTTTCCTGTTAGTAACTTTCCATCCACCAGCCTCTACCCTGCTCCTTGGCTATTAATGAACACTTTTTTTGGTTGTATTTAGAATTGAGCCTAATCTCTCTCCCCTGTGGCAAAATCCCATTGTAGTAATCCCTGTATCTATTGTAATAAGCCCCTTGAATAAAGTCTTCCCTACTATTGTTTGACAAATGCCAGAATGAATATTTTTTTCCTTAATACCCTGGCCCCATCAAAAGACTTTCTATATGCCATTTTGGTCTGCAAATTCAATTTCCTGCTCTATGCACTAAATGATGAGGTCCCTCAGTGGATTCAATCAATGGTACCTATTTTTCCCACCTCACCTCTGATACAGATAAGGGCAAAGTCATAAGACATGGCTTACATCTGTGGGCAAACGAATTTTCTAATTTCCTGAATTATATACACATACCCAACAAGTAGCAGAAAACGTCAGTCTGAGTGAGGAGTCCCCACCACTCCCCTCCTTCTCTCCAAGATATAAGACCTAGCATGGAGTAGAAGAGAACTGCAATTCCCCACAGGCAGCTCCCTCTCAAGAAGAAAAAGGGAAGCACACCTGGATGGTTCAGTCAGTTAGGTGTCTGCCTTTGGCTCACTCAAGTCATGATCTGGGGACCAAAGCCCCACATAGGGCTCCCTGCTCAGCGGGGAGTCTGCTTCTCCCTCTGCTCCTCACCCTGCTCATGCTTTCTCTCTCTCTTTATATAGATTAAATAAATAAAATCTTTAAAAGAAAAGAGGAAAAATGGAAGAAATGAGCTGAGCTGAGCATTCTTAGTTGATTATCTTTAAATTCACTAACCGAATTAAATTATACCGTTTCCCCTGGGAAGAAAGAAGTAGAGAGAGACCAGGAGTACCACACCTCCCCGTGGAAGAAGCATCAAAAGTAAAGAGGAATTGTCCACCATCCATGTGGGAGAAGTTGTATTATATAGGATTATAAGAGTGGTGTTTAATAAATTTACTGCACAAACTAGTTCCTAAACAGGGAGTCCATTCCTTCTTTTCCTTAGTTTTTGCTTTGGAGATATATTAAAAATGAACAAACCAATAAGCCCTTTACATTGTTATGCTTGCTTTTTATAAGCTATCCAGTTTATTCTACGTCTAAACCTTCTGCCACTCTTACCACTGCTTAATTTGTCTCTGAAATAGTTAACCATCTGAATGTTTTCCCTTAAATCTAACATTAGCAAAACCTATGGCTACCTCAAGTCTCATAGAGTATCTTGTCCTTTTTAGTTATGCAACCTGCTTCTCAAATAATATGGTAAATTGGCAATTGATTTTCCACATGGGTGCCAAGGCATTAAGTGAGAGAAAGAATAGTGTTTTCAGCAAATGTTGCTGGGACAATTGGGTACCCACATGCAAAAAAATGAATTTGGACCCCTACCTCATACCATACGAAGAAAAGGAACTAAAAAGTGGTGATAAATTTAAATATACAAAATGTAGTGATCTGAAGAGGCACCTGGACCCCAATGTTTGGAGCAACAATGTCCACAATAGCCAAACTATGGAAAGAGCCCAGATGTCCATCGACACATGAATAGATAAAGAAGATGTGGTATATACATACAATAGACTATTACTCAGCCATCAGAAAAAAAATGAAATCTTGCCATTTGCAACAACGTGGATGGAACTAGAGGGTATTACACTGAGTGAAATAAGTCAATCAGAGAAAGACAATTATCGTATGGTTTCACTCCTATGTGGAATATAAGAAATAGTGCAGAGGATCATAGGGGAAGGGAGGGAAAACTGAACGGGAAGAAATCAGAGAAGGAGACAAACCATAAGAGACTCTTAATCATAGGAAACAAACTGAGGGTTGCTGGAGAGGAGGGGGCTGGGGGTATGGCGTTACTGGGTGATGGGCATGAAGGAGAGCACATGATACAATGAGCACTGGGTGTTACATACAATTGATGAATCACTGAACTGTACCTCTGAAACTAGTAATATACTATATGTTAATTAACTGAATTTAAGTTAAAAAATTTTCAAAAAATTAAATGTACAAGATAAAACCATAAAACCCTTAGTAGAAAATATAGTTATAAATCTTTCTGACCTTGGATTAGGGAATGATTTCTTAGATATGACACTAAATACTGTAAATGCCTAATTGACAAAATAAAAAAATAAATAGATAAATTAAAACTATGGTATTGCAAATCATACCATCAAGAAAGTGAAATGACAACCCACAGAATGGGAGAAAATGTTTGCAAATCATATATCTGATAAGGGACATCAGATATCCAGAATATATAAAGAAGTCATAATTAAGTAATAAAAGAAAACCCAATTTGAAAATGGGTAAAGGATCTGAATAGACATTTCTCCAAAGAAGATATAAAAATGCTTCATAAAAAAATAAAAAGTTACCCAATATAGTCATGAAGAAAATCTTATCAAAATACAATGAGATACTACACCTATTAGAATGGCTATAATCAAAAAAAGATCATGATATATACTGCTGAAGATGTGAAGTTGGAATCTCATACATTGCTAATGGGAAAGTAAAATGGTACAGCTGTTTTGGAAACCACTCTGGCAGTTCCTCAAAAAGTTATACATAGAGTTACCATATAACCCAGCAATTTCACCTCTAGTTATAAAGCCAAGAGAAATTAAATTTATATCCACCCAAAAGCTTGTACATGAATATTTATAACCAAAAAGTGGAAACAACTCAACTATCAACTGATAAATGGATAAATAAAATGTGGTATATTTATATTACGGAATATTATTCACCATAAAAAGGGATGAAGTACTGAATAGGCAAATCCGTGAAGACAGAAAGATTAGTGGTTGCCTTGGACTGGAGGTTACGGTATTAGAGGAAAATAGAGAGTGCCTACACATAGAGAACAGGGGTTCTTTTGGAAAGATGAAATGTTCTAAAATTGATTTTGATGATGGCTTTACAACTCTGACTATACTAAAAACCACTGAATGATACACTTTAATTGGGTGAATGGTATGATATATGAATTCTATCTCAATAAAGCTGTTAAGAAAACAAAACAAATAAATTTGTGTATTTCTTGAAGGGAGAGAGCATTTCTCATGCTTCTTTATGCAATATGTACGAGTGTGTAAAGGTGTGGGCTATATTGATTTTGCCCTGGGTTGAGCTCCCACCTAACAAGACTTGAGAGCTTTCATTTTCTTAATATTTCTGAGGACTGCATCAGGCAGAGGTAGTGTTCACTTCCCCATGCTCATCTTCCTTTGCTGTTTTATTAAGGAACTTGGAGAAAGCTGGGTCCAGAAATATCAAGAACAACAGGCACTGGAAAGCCAGCCACATCCCCTCAATGCCTACAGCTGTTGTATAGTCCATCACAGTTGAATTGCCCTGCCCTCTTGGTCCCCTCTTATTGTCACCATCACTCGCAAAAGTGCAGGGTCACTGTGTCAGGCTCCATGTACACTTCTGCCTAGACAAGTTAGAGATCCTCCATGCATCTCCAAAGCATGAGGTCTCACAGGTCCTACTGTGGGTTTTCCATCTCTGGAGAATCTCTGTCCAAGATTTTGGTCTACAGGTATTCCCCCTGTCACTTTGTACTGAGCGTGGACCCAAATGCCACTTCCAGGAAATCAAACCTGAGGCTTTTACCATGTTGAACCAAGATCAGTTCTTCCCTATCTTCCTCTGCTTCTTTCTATCATCAGCCTCTTCCTGGAGTTTCCAGATTCTTTTCTGGCAAGCCATGTCAGATACTGAGGAACACCGAATTCAAATTCAGACAAACCTGCATTAGCATCTGCCCTCCTCTTCTTGTTACTTCTGTGAACTCAGAGGAGTTACTCAGCCCCTCTGAGGCTTTATTCTTCTCATTCCTAAGTAGAGATAATTATAACTTGCTGAGAGGGAAAGGGTGGGGAGCATGGTGGTGTGAAGATTAAACGAGATAGCGGAACTGAGACATTTAGCATAGGGTCTGGTTCCTGGAATGTGGTTCGGAATTGGTAGCAGCTTTTATTCTTTCTGCCTTAGACTGGGCCGCAAGGTCACCAGCGAGTGTGGTGAGGAGATGCCTTAGTGCTGAGTCTCACAGCTTCTGGTTTGTGCTGTTCTTGGGGGGCTAGACTTGAAACATCTCCCTTCCCTGTCTCTATGAATCAGCTATCCTGAGTGCTTTGATAGGGGAAAAGGCAACTGACTTAGTCCCTAAAACATGCAAAACACTGACTTCAGTCCTCTCAAGTTTGGGACTTCTAGGTTGGTCCTGGAGTCAGGGCCAGAAGAGAGCAGAGAGCCATAGAGCTGCCACCACCTCATTTCTACTCCCCTACCTCAGGACACTCATCACACCCTCCAAGTCATCACATTTGGAGAGAAGTTCGTCCTCTCTGGGGACATGTTTAAATGCATTAATGCACTGCGGCCCCTAGGTCATAAGCACTTTCCAGCAACCTCCTATCCTGGGCCCCTGCCCAGCCCCTACACATTCCAGGGGCCAAAGTGTTCTTTCTCAGGGCTGGTGGCCTTGTTTAAGATGGTCAGGACAGGGATCTTCACAAAGCCCGGGAGCAGCTCTGAAGCCCTGGGCTTGAGATGTGTCTTCATGTCCCCTCATAATGCACAGTACTTGGGTAGTGCTCAGTAAATATTTCTGGACTGATTCGTCAGCGTGGGCTGCTTTCCTTCCCTTTCCATCTCTGAGAGCCCAGCTGAGTATGGAATGAAAGGGAAATGAAATAAACATCTCAGGCCCTGTAGCCCACCAGGGTCAGGATATTCTCAGTGCTGTTGTGAGTCAGAGCTGACCCTTTTTTGTCATCAACCAAGGCACCAGAACTAAGAGCATACACAGAGGCAGACGAGGAAGAGGGTTTTTAGAACAGAGGGACTTGTCCCTGGGTAACAGTTTATCAAAATCCACAGCTTTCAACAATAAAATTTTGGTAGAAATGCCTTATAGGTCAGATTAGTTTGTGAGCTCTTGTGTACAGAATCACAGTCAATTCTCACAATGCCTTTGCAAGGGATGGTTTTCAACAAGTTAAAATTCAGTTAGAGCTGTGATCATGTCCCTCAAATGATATTCTCCTTTAGCTTATTTTCAAAGTTTCACTGCATCAGAGAGGGGAGGCACTTGGTCCGTATAATCAGATACGTAGCTGAGTTTGGAAAAGGGGAAGAGATGTTTTACCATTAATTGTTATTAGACAGTCTGGAGGTCTGCAATTTGAAATTAGGTTTTTAATTTTGTCCACAGGCATTTAATGGAAATATTCAAGGGCAATTGCTTAGGGGTTCACAATAAATGGTGTTGAATTTAAAACTTTTCCTACCCCTCTTGGTCCATACATGGGCTAAAAGTAGGACATAGAGAAGTTAAGAGACTTGTTCAAAACATGACAGTAAGTTAGGATCAGTGGTAAGACCAAAACCAAGTGTTCTGGCTCATAGTTCATGACTCTTTTCAACTCCTCAGTCTGCTTCTTCCCCCATCTGTGTCTCCTTTCCCCTTCAAAGGCTGTGTACAAAGACTATGGAATACTTGCTGGTTTCTCCTTGGTAGGAAGGAGATGGTGAGGCAGTTCAAACCTTAGACCCAACTCACTGTTGTTCAACATTGAGAGTGGGATAGACATAAAAGAATAGAAATTAAATCACTTTTCAAGGTGAACTCTGAAGAACACTATTTCCAAATTTTGGCAGATGACTCAGAAATGCAGGGTTCTGTAGATCTGGTTACTGCCAATTATCTGTAACAAATAATGGTTTGTGTCTATGCAACATTTTGCAATGAAATAATATATGTTAGCACTTGCATCTGAGGAGACACATTTGTACCCTGAGTCACTAAACTTGCATAGTTATTAATCTTGCCTATGTGTTTCCTAATCAGATCGTAACTTTCTTGACTACAGGGATTATTCCTTATATTCTTTTGTATTTCTCACCATATCTACCAATGTTGGATATTATAATTTTTGTATTGTCAACTGTTAAACTTTGTTGCAGAGTAGATGCTGAACAAATATTAATTAAATGGATTATAAACAGAGCCAAGATGAACTCTTGGTTCCACTATCAACTTGTGTCAGTAATTCAGTTTCTCTTATCTCTTGCCACCTCAGACATCCCAAACTGCAGACTAGCCATTTACAGATGAGCTTGAAAAACCATGAGCTAAGTTGGAGGAGGAAAAAGAAAACGTTTGGCTACATATGAAGATTTATTGACTGAGAAAGTGTTAAGAGTTTGAAAATACCATAGAGATGACCTAGCTTGAAGATTTTCAAACTTTTCTCCAGAAGGCAAAGCAGAGGAAACCTCTCCCCCGAAATGGCAAATACAAATGTCTTTGAATTTGTATACATTTTATTTTCAAAATCATGTATCTATGCCCACTGCCTAGTCCAGAGGGCCAGTCTCCAAGCAACATTCTCACCTTAACTAAAGGATCGGCAGATTCTTTACCTTGCCAAGTCATTCAGATGCTATATGTCAGGAATTTAGAACTTAAAACAGGCTAAGAGTAAAAAATAATAATAATAATAAATAAATAAAAGCCCAGGAACTTCCACTGCTGAGGCCTCCAAAATTGCCCTGGCTCCTACCCTTATCAATTCCACCTTATTCAGACCCATGAGATTCTCCAATATCCTGTTGATACTTCCTTTTTGGAAGCTAGCTTGATATGAGTGGACATCTATTTTTCTGCACATACAAGATCTTTAACAGATATGTGTCAGTTTTATTCTCCCTTCTGCTCTCATAAACAATTATTTCTGACATTTTTATTTCAGTAGTGAAAATTCTTTGCCCCGATTAATTTAGACATCCTCTGACTTTAATAATGTAATACAGTTTGTGAAAAGGTAGTTCACATTAAAGTGAGAAAGAAAATGTACAAGATTAAATCATTTTAAATTGCTGACATTTGACCGTTTTTGAATCTACAGCAATTTCATATTGTTCAAACTAATACATTTTACATTAACCATTAGGAACAACAAGGACTATACATAGGTATCCATCCAATCTATTGCTCCTTCTCTCAATAAACATTTACTGAACACCCATATGTGCAATTCAATCCATTTGAAGCTTAAAGAATCACGAAAAAGAATGATACACAGACTCTATGCTCCAGAGGTTTACTGAAGGGGTTATAATACAAGGTAGACAGTGATACATATGATAAATGAAGTTTAGATTAAGTGTTATTTACAGAGGAAAGAGAGATTTCTTCTAAGAATATTGACGTTTTCATGAATGTGATTGTTTTAGAGTGGGACTTTTAAAGATAGGTAATATTTTTATATTCAAATATTTGGGATAAGGAAAGTATTCCAGAGAAAGGAAAGAAAATGTGAACTGAAAGAGAAAGAAGAAAGCTGTTGCCTAGAATGCAGTGAAGGAAAAACACAAGACAGAACATTGGAAGGGAAGATTGTGGCCAAATTATGGAGGACATTATAGCAGTCAAGAATTATGTTTTCCAACCAGGGAATGCTGTGATTAAAGTTGAATTATAGGCACTATTACCAAACAGTATGAGGCAGTTGAATTGAAGTGGGGATGACTGGTGGTAGTAGTCCAGGAGCAAGGTGACGGGGAAGAATTTGGGTGATAGCAATGAGATAGATCCTTGAGGTTCAGGTTGGTATAGCCAGACCAAATGGACCACACACAGTCTCAATTCTATTTGACACCTCAGAAAGATTGATCATATCGCCTTCATTCTATGAGATCCTCAGAAAGGGGAATTGAAGGGACTTAATCAAAAGGATTCCAGCAGACAGCTTGTATTAACTTGAAGTAAGGAATCAGTGAGAAGGTCTTGCATTAAGCAAGGAAAAACATACATTTGAAACTCTTTTTATCATAAATTTAAATACTAAAATATAAATATACAATTTATGTTTATAAAAATATAAATTTTGGAATCACTTCCACTTAGCGAAGCCTCAATTCACTTTCTCTATTTGCTCTTCTCAGAGCTGTGAAACCCAAATATTGTACAGAGAATTCTAAAGTTTTAGCCAAGAAAATCTCTCTAGGTGAAAAAGGGTGACAATAAAAGCAGCCCTGAATTTCTCCCTTGCATTTCATCTTCTTGGAGGTGTCTCATAATTAGGTCCTATTGTCAGAACCATGCTGGATCTTTGGGTGTTTGTTCTAGAGCTCTTCGTTGCTCAAACCTAGGAAGGTTTTGTGGCTTAGTTTATAAAATAGATATAAGATTTCCAAGTCAGTCTATGTTGGAATAACTGGGACCATACTCATCTTCCTGATATAAACAACTAGAAAACTAAAAAAAAAAAAAAGGCAATAGTTTTTGTACATTGGACAATAAATAGTACAAGACTGTAGTCCCAAGAGAAAGAAAAAATTAAGAATGTGAGCTCTAAGATTGCTCAAGTTTTCTGTTGGGAGGCACTTTCTGGGTGTTAGCACAAAGAAAAAGTCCTAGACAGAATTTAGCAGTCTTTCTGAGTGGAGCAAACAGGGAACAGAGTTTGGGAAAGGTAAAGTAGTCAGAATTTCTGGAACAGTGTGCTAGAGATGGTGCCATATGGAAAAAGAGATTCAGAAATCTACATAGTAGTGCCATTAAATCTGTTGCTCGATATTAAACAGCACACAAATAGAGTAAAATTCTACCAGACCAGCCAAAGGACAATTCAGGGAAACACTAAAATGAACACAGTCTGGAAAGTATTTACCTTCTGATCAGCTGGTGTTGAAAGTCTTCACTGAGCACTCAGAAAAACTGAGTGGAAACTCCAGAAGTGTCCTGCCTTAATAGTGGTGCTAAACTAGTGATAGTGTAAGGGCTTCTTTAAACCCACTCTCAGAAAACTAAAAACAAGCTTTCAAAGGATCAAGCCTATTCACAATGAATTTAACTGTTTGCCAGAATGAAGTCCAGTCTCCCAATACATTAAAAAAGAATCCAACACACCAAAATATAAAATATGATCTCTAGCATTCAATCAGAAATTACTAGATATGTGAAGAAACAGAAATATGTGACCCATAATCAGGACAAAAATCAGACAATAGAAATAGACACAGAAATGACAGAAAGGATAAAATTAGCTGATAAGGACTTTGAAAACAACTAACACAAATATGCTATATAATTAAAAGGAATGTATGAGTAAAAGAAATCTAATTAAAAAGACACATATGGAACTTCTAGGAATAAAAAATAGAAATATGAAATAAAAAACCCACTGGATGGGGTTAGTAGGTTAGAGACACTGCAAAAAAGAAAAAAAAAGATTACTGCACTTGAAGATAAAACAATAGAAGCTCAGTTAAATGAGCTATACTTTAAGAAGCTAGAAAAAAAAGTGAACCTATAAAACCAAAGTAAATACATAGAGGAGAAAATAACGAGCAAAAATCAATAAGTAGGTAATCAGAAAGAAATAGAAGAAACAAAAAACAACAAACTAGAACAAAAGCTACTCTTTAACGAGGTAAGTAAAATTTATAAACCTCTAACTAGACTGATCTCAACAAGTAAAAAAGAGAAGACATAAATTAACAGTATCAGGAATGAAAACAGGAAATCCTTACATTGACAAAACTGACACATTTCCCTGTTTGACGTGTGGGCTGAAGAGGTGATGAAGGCATTGAAGATGCTAGAGGTCTTTGTGGAGTGAGTCTTAAAAGGGTCTCTGCCATCATGAGGAAGCAGATTGAGAATAGAAAAGATGGATGGCTGTAGTGGGCAACAAGCTAAAGATGAGTAAACCATATCTTGGGTAACCCTTTTAAAAATCTTAACTCACCTAGTCTAGTCATGGAGCTATGTCACACATAAAGAACAACAATCCAAGCAGGACATCAGATTCTTATTGGTGTCTCTCACAGTTATTCAAGAGGATGTAAGTGTACTCCATAGACTCTCTTATTTATATCCCTTCTCCTCACCTATTCTTTCATGCTCAGCAATTCCTGGGAGCCTGTAACTCAGTTACTCTAGAATATAATCTTATTCTCCATGTTTTCCTGCCTCCACAACATTGCTCCCTCTGTCATTTCTCTCAATCTGCCCATGTCCTTCAAGAAAAATGTGTTTCGAATACTTGACCCCTTTATCCTCCCATGCAAAATTCCCTAGGGAATGCATTTCATCTTCATTTTGACTGCTTTTTATTTTTTGGAATCCAGTCGTTTGGATTTTGTCCATGTATTTCTCTTAAAATGGAGAAGTAGACAGAAGCCATGGTGGTGGTGATGATGGTACGATGTATTTTTGAATCTCCACACAAACATTTTTAATTCTGACATACTTGTAAAGCTTGCTTATTTAACTTGATATTATTTTAGGCATTTATTTTTCTTTCATTATTTACAAATGTTTTGTCAAAAGGTTCATGTTTTATTATTTGTGCTATTAGGAAAAATAATATAAAATTTGTAGAAGAAAAATTAGCATAGTGCATTGAAAACCTTCCTTAAAGATAGGCAAATTTTACTAATTTTTTTCTAAGAAAAAATCTTAATGAAATCTTTATGAAGTTATGCAAACATTTATCTATCAGGATATTTATACAACAGTGCGCATAAAAAGTGATGTATTATAAAGAACCTTATGTCCAACCAAGTGGAAAGGAGTTAATAAAATAAATTATGATATGTGTCACCTAAAATAATGCTATAAAATGCTTCTTGATGGCAAAGTTTTAAAATGTTCATAATATACGGTTAAATAATTATGGAAAACAGTATAATTAAAAGATCTCACTTTTTATTGAAGAATATAGTTCATTCACATTTAGAAAAAAAATGGAATCATGTGCAATAAATCAGCTTAGTTGTTGGATGGCAGGTGATTTTGTGCTTTTCTGTTTTGACAATGTACATGCATATCAGTTAGGAGTACTCTTGGCTGCCTATATCAGCAGGATGCTCTATAGAAAACTGATTTCAATGGTGTAATCAAATACATCCCTCCTTTATTGCCTGGAAGTTTGAAAATGGTGGTATTTATTTATTTATTTATTTATTTATTTATTTATTTATTTTTGAGCAAACTCTAACTTTATTTTTAATTTTTAAATTATTTTTTATTATGTTAGTCACCATACAGTAAATCCCGAGTTTCTGATGTAATGTTCCACGATTCATTACTTGCATATAACACCCAGTGCACCATGCAATACACGCCCTCATTAATACCCATCACCGGCCTATCCCAATTCCCCACCCCCTTCCCCTCTGAAGCCCTCAGTTTCTTTCCCAGAGTCCATAGTCTCTCATGGTTCATTTCCCCTTCTGTTTACCCCCCCCTTCATTCTTCCCTTTCTTTTCCTACCGATCTTCCTATTTCTTCTGTTCCATAAATGAGTGAAACCACGTGATAATTGTCTTTCTCTGCTTGACTTATTTCACTTAGCATTATCTCCTCCAGTCCCGTCCATGTTGCTGCAAATGTTGTGAAATTGTTCTTTTTGATGGCTGAGTAATATTCCATTGTATATATGGACCACATCTTCTTAATCCATTCATCTGTTGAAGGGCATCTCAGCTCCTTCCACAATTTAGCTAATGTAGACAAAGCTGCTATGAACATTGGGGTGCATATGGCCCTTCTCTTCGCTATGTCTGTATCTTTGGGGTAAATACCCAGTAGAGTAATTGTTGGATCATAGGGTAGCTCAATTTTTAACTTTTTAAGGGACCTTCACACTGTTTTCCAAAGTGGCTGTACCAACTTGCATTCCCACCAACAGTGTAAGAGGGATCCCCTTTCTCCACATCCTCTCCAGCAATTGTTGTTTCTTGCCTTGTCAATTTTTGCCATTCTAACTGGCGTAAGGTAGTATCTTAGTGTGGTTTTGATTTGAATTTCTCTGATGGCTAATGATTTTGAGCATTTTTTCCTGTGTCTGTTAGCCATTTGTATGTCTTCATTGGAAAAGTGTCTGTTCATATCTTCTGCCCATTTTATGATTTGTGTATTTGTTTCCCGTGTATTGAGTTTGAGAAGTTCTTTGTATTTTGGATATCAGTCTTTCATCTATAGTGTCATTTGCAAATATCTTCTCCCATTCTGTGGGCTGCCTCTTCGTTTTTTTTGACTGTTTCCTTGGCTATGCAGAAACTTTTTATCTTGATGAAGTCCCACAAGTTCCTTTTTTCTTTTGTTTCTCTTGCCGTTGGAGATGTGTCATGAAAAAGTTTGCTGTGGCCGATGTCAAAGAGGTTGCATCCCATGTTCCCCTCTATGATTTTGATGGATTCCTGTCTGACATCGAGGTCTTTCATGCATTTGGAGTTTATCTTTGTGTATGGTGTGAGAGAGTCGTCAAGTTTCATTCTTTTGCATATAGCTGTCCAATTTTCCCAGCACCATATATTGAAGAAACTGTCTTTTTTCCACCGGATGTTTTTTCCTGCTTTGTCAAAGATTAGCTGCCCAAAGAGCCAAGGGTCCATTTCTGGGTTGTTTATTCTGTTCCACTGGTTTATGTGTCTGTTTTTGTGCCAGTACCATGCTGTCCTTGTGATCACAGCTTTGTAGTATAGCTTGAAATCATACAATGTGATGCCCCCAGCTTTGTTATTCCTTTTCAACAATTCCTTGGTGATTCGGGGCCTTTTCTGGTTCCAAACAAATTTAAGGGCTGTTTGTTCCAGTTCTTTGAAAAATGTCATTGGTATTTTGATCGGGATAGCATTGAAAGTGTAGATTGCTCTGGGTAGCATAGACATTGTAACTATGTTAATTCTTCCGA
This sequence comes from Ursus arctos, assembly GCF_023065955.2. Lineage (NCBI taxonomy): Eukaryota > Metazoa > Chordata > Mammalia > Carnivora > Ursidae > Ursus > Ursus arctos. Next base: position 71,940,728 of record NW_026622775.1, on the reverse strand, counting down.
TCCATGAGCATGGAATATTTTTCCATCTTTCTGTGTCTTCTTCAAAGTCTTTTAAGAATGATTTGTAGTTTCTAGAATATAGATCATTTACATCACTGGTTAAGTTAATTCTGAGATATCGTATGATTTTTGGTGCTATTGTAAATGGAATGGATTCCCTAAGTTCTCTTACATCAGTCTCAGTGTTTGTGTATAGAAAAGCAACTGATTTCTGAGCATTGATTTTGTATCTCACCACATTACTAAATTGCTCTATACGTTCTGTTAGTTTGGGGGTGGAGTCTTTCAGGTTTTCCATTTAGAGTATCATGTCATCTGCGAAGAGACAGTTTGACTTCTTCCTTACCGATTTGGATACATTTATCTCTTTTTGTTGTCTGATTGCTATTGCAAGGACTTCTAGTTCTATGTTGAATAATAATGGCAAGAGTGGGCATCCTTGTCGTGTTCCTGATCTTAAGGGAAAGGCTTCCAGTTTTCCCCATTGAGAATGATATTTGCTGTAGGCTTTTCATAGCTGGTTTTTATGATATTGAGGAATGTACCCTCTATCCTTGCACTCTGAAGGGTTTTAATCAGAAAAGGGTGCTATATTTTGTCCATTGCTTTTTCTGCATCAATTGAGAGGATCATATGGTTCTTGACTCTTTTCTTGTTGATATGATCTATCACACTGATCGATTTGTGAATGTTGAACCACCCTTGCATCCCAGGGATGAATCCCACTTGGTCTTGATGGATAATCCTTTTAATGTACTGCTGGATCCTATTAACTAGGATCTTGTTCAGAATTTTGGCATCCATATTCATCAGGGATATCGGTCTGTAATTCTCCCTTTTGAAGGGGTCTTTGCCTGGCTTGGGGATCAAAGTAATACTGGCCTCATAGAATGAGTTTGGTAGTTTTCCTTCTGTTTCTATTTTTTGAAACAGCTTCAGGAGAATAGGTATTATTTCTTCTTTGAATGTTTGGTAGAATTCCCCGGGGAATCTATCAGGCCCTGGTCTCTAGTTTTTGGGGAGGTTTTTGATCACTGCTTCAATCTCTTCATAATTCATTGGTCTGTTTAAAAAATCAATTTCTTTCTGTTTCAGTCTTGGTAGTTTATAGGTTTCCAGGAAGATATCCATTTCTTCCTGATTGTTTAATTTATTGGCATAAAGCTGTTGATAAAAGTTTCTAATGATCCGTCCTATTTCATTGGTGTCGGTCGTGATCTCTCCCCTTTCATTCATAATTTTATTAATTTGGGTCCTTTCTCTATTCTTTTGAATAAGTTTGGCCAGTGGCTTATTGATCTTATTTATTCTTTCAAAGAACCAGCTTCTAGTTCTGTTGATCTGCTCTACTGTGCTCCTGGTTTCTAATTCATTGATCTCTGCTCTAATCTTGATCAACTGCTTTCTTGTGCGTGGGTTAGGCCTGTTCTTCTGTTCCAGCTCCAGCTTATTGAGGTGAGAATGTAAAAACTGCATTTTATATTTTTCTATTCTTTTGAGTGAGGCTTGGATGGGTATGTATTTTCCCCTTAAGACTGCCTTTGCAGTGTCCCATAGGTTTTGGACCATTGTGTTTTCATTCTCGTTGGTCTCCATATATTGTTTAATTTGATTTTTGATATCCTGGTTTACCCAATCATTCTTGAGCAGGATGGTGCTTAGTTTCCAAGTGTTTGAGTTTCTTCCAAATTTTTCCTTGTGATTGAGTTCCAGTTTCAAAGCATTGTGGTCTGAGAATATGCAGGGAATAATTTCAGTCTTTTGGTATTGGTTGGACCTGTTTTGTGATGCAGTATATGGTCTATTCTGGAGAAAGTTCCATGTGCATTCGAAAAGAATGAGTATTCTGTTGTTCTGGGGTGTAGTGTTCTGTATATATCTATGAGGTCCATCTGGTTTAGTATGTCATTCAAAGCTCTTGTTTCTTTGGTGATTTTCTGCTTAGGTGATCTGTCTGTTGCTGATAGTGGAGTGTTGAGTTCCCCTACTATTAACGTATTTTTGTCTATATGTCTCTTTATTCTGGTTAAGAGTTGGCTTGTGTATCTAGCTGCTCCCCTGTTGGAGGCATAGATATTTATAATTATCATATCCACTTGTTGGATACATCCTTTAAGAATAATATATTGTCTTTCTGTATCTCTAACTACAGTCTTTAGTTTAAAATCCAATCTGTCTGATATGAGAATTGTTACCCCAGCTTTCTTTTGAGGTCCACTTGCATGAAAAATTGTTTTCCATCCCTTCCCTTTCTGTCTGGATGTATCTTTAGGTTTGACGATGAGTCTTTTGTAGACAGCAAATGGATGGGTCATGTCTTATCCAATCTGCAACCCTGTGGCATTTATGGGAGCATTTAGGTCATTCACATTGAGAGTGATTATTGAGAGATATGATTTTAATGATGTCATGTTGCCTGTGAGTCTTTGTTTCTATAGATTGTAAATTTCTGTTCTGTATCACGCTTGGGGCCTTTTTACTTTTATAGAACTCCCCTTAATAGTTCTTGTAGGGCTGGTTTGGTGGTTACGAATTTGGTCAGTTTCTGCCGGTCCTGGAAGGTTCTTATCTCTCCATCAATCCTGAACAACAGCCTTGCTGGATAAAGGATCCTTGGCTGCATGTTCTTCTTGGATAGAGCTTTGAAAATACCCCGCCAACCCTTCCTATCTTGCCAGGTCTGTGTAGACAGGTCTGACGTTATTCTGATATTTTTACCTCTGTATATAAGGAGTCTCTTCACCCTGGCTGCTTTCAATACTATATCCTTGGATCTAATATTTGCGAATTACACTATGATGTGATGTGGTGTAAGTTTGCTGTGAGGGGTCCTCTCTGCCTCTTAGACTTGAATGCTTGTTTCCTTTGCCAGATTAGGGAAGTTCTCAGCTACAATTTGTTCAAATATCTCTTCTAGACCTCTCTCTTTCTCCACCCCCTCAGGGATGCTAGTGATTCTGACATTGGAACATTTCATTGAGTCGGTAATCTCCCGTATTCTACATTATTGAGATTGGATTTTTTTGAGCCAAGTTTCTGTTTTAACTTTCTCTTCTACCATCCCATCCTCCAATTCACTAATTTGTTCTTCTGCCTCATTTACCCTGGCCATCAGAGCATCTAGTTTAGACTGCAATTGATTCATAGTATTTTTAATTTCTGCCAGATTTGCTCTCATTTCTGCCCTTAGAGATTCTATATTCTTGTTAATATTTTCATTAATATTTTTTTCAAGCCTACTCATCATCTTGACCATTATTACTCTGAACTCCACTTCTTACAATTTGGCTATGTCCATATCCATCATTTCTGTGGCAGAGGCCACCGTCTCTGTCTCCTTTCTTTGCGGAAGGTTTCTCCTCCTTGTCATTCTGATGAGGAGAGGTTGCAGGGATGCACAGAGCCCAAATTATTGACCAGGAGCCAGGCAGTGTGCACTTGTTTTATCGTGACCTTAAGGATGTGGGCTTCTTAATTTTTCAGCCTGCCTTCTGGGGGAGGGACCTGCCACGCTGATACTCAGACAACCCTTTTTGGGTAGAGTCACCCTGTCACCTGTGAGGGGGGATGGGGATGGGCACAATGTGAACTTGTATTTTCGGGCTTTTGTTTTCTGGTGGCTTTCCCTGGTGGTTTTCTGTGACGCTTCTGAGAGTCAGAGCAGCAGTGGCCATATCCTAGCCTCTGTCTCAGAACAGAGAGATCGCAGTCTGCTCTCCACTGTGCTCTCCTGGCCACTTTAACTCTGTGTCTGTCAGTGCTGCCAAAAGCCTCACAGCATCCTGGGTTGTGTGCCCCACAGCCACTCTCCCAGCCTTCACTTCCAGGGCCATCAAGTCTCTGTCCTTTGTGCTTCTAATACCACCAGCCACCCTGGTTCATGCGCGCGTTCCTGAGCTCCCTGTTTCAGTGTGGTTAGCGCGCTCCAGAGCGCCGGTTTTCAGTTTGGACAGCGTGTGCGCTCCCAAGCTCCCGGTTTTGTCCGGATCCAGTGAGTGCTCCGGGGCTCAGTTTTTAGTCTGGTCAGATGCGCATTCCCAGGCTCATGGTCTCAGTCTGTTTTCTCGCAAGTGTTGGTCCGTGAGTCCGGCCGCCTCCCCAGTGCAGGTGGCTACCGCTTCCCATTGCCCAACTGCGACGGCTCCCTTCCCCTTCCATTTATCTTGTGATATTTGTGCACAGATTCATGGCTCTCCACTTCGTACCTCAATACTCAGCAGTGGAGTAATTCGTTTGTAGAGATCCACATGTATCTTCCTGCATCTCAGGCTGATTCTGTGGGTTTTTAGGATGGTCTGGTAGATATCCAACTTGACTCAGGGGACCAGCTGAAAAACGGGTCCCCTACTCCTCTGCCATCTTTTCTCTGATTTCAAAAATGGATGGCTTTTAGTCCTGGTTCAGTAACTTGACAATGTCACATAGACTGAGCATTTTGTTTGATATTCTTATGTCTTTTTCCTCACATTTGTCACCTGAGCCACAAGATGGCTGTTGAAGTTCTAGTGTTAATATCTTCATTCCAGGAAGAAAGAAAGGAAAAGGGGGAAGTGGGAACACAATAGACCACTACTTCCATCTTACTGGCCAAAATTGAAAAGTGTGCTCTTTGGCCCTCTTCAGCTCTAAAGGGTGCTGGGAAATTGAGTATCTTAGCTTTTGCAGCCTCATAACTATAGACAGACCAGGGAGAAATGTCTAGGAATGCTTGGTTGAGCCAAATTCTGGTGTCTGTATTATTTTTCATGTAATATGTATGCCTGTCAGCATGTACTACTTTGATAATTAGAATAAATTTTAAAATGAGGTTAGTAAAAGCCATTAAGTCTTTTAAAATGGAGGCTAAATAATTTAGAATATAGAATTTGAAGATATCATTTCAATGGGTGGTATTGTTTATAATATTTGTTATGTGTATAACATTGTGCAAAATGCTGTGGAGGAAAAAGGAATTTCTGACATGGTTAGCCATTGAAAGACTTACAATTTAGTCTAGGAGACATGTTGTATCTTCAGAAAATGATGTAGTATAGACTACAATAGGAAAGAAATGTTAAAGCCAGTGGTAGAAGCAAGTATTTCCCTGTGATGTCATCAGGGAACTAGGTATGGACAGAGAAGCTTCCTGTGCATAGCACCAGAGCTGGGTTTTACAGGATGCAAGAATTCAAAAGGGTGGGCATAAGAATGATTCTTTGAGCTTGGCAACAGCCATGGGGAAGCCACAGAGATGACAATGCAAATGTCATGTGTGGGTCAGTGTGGAGGTTGGGTGAACTTAAAGAGTTAGGAAATGTTTTGGTGAACTTACAAAGGTTTTCAAACAGATATTAAAATATTTTCATTCCAAGGTTAAGAGAAGGCCACATGTCCCTCTAGGGAACTCTTACCTCATTCCAGCGACATCTGTCTTGCTGACTCAGGGTCTCTGTAGGTCTGTTCCTGCTGTTTCCAAGGGTGTTAGCTGCCAAGAGCCTATTCCTGAATTAGGTACTTTCCTGCACTTTTTGTCCTATCAGGGGCTGCCCAGCTTAGACATTAGCATCCTGGGCTCACAGACCTGCTTTGCCAGCTCTGCCATTAGTTTTCTACTACCACCAAGAAGAAACCTGATCAAGGCTTTGTGAGGCCACAAAGGTGCTAGCCTTCAGCATTTGTAGTTTGTGCCGTGCCACCAGGATTCTTTATAAGACACTTGGAGAAGGTGATTTCAGGCATCCTAGCAATAAGAGGTGAACAACAGGTATAGTTTTGACCCAAGAAGGGGGCCAGTAATATAGGGGTGGGAGATTCATAAATTTGAGTGTCCTGTAGTCCTCCCTATGCACATTCGTGATGATGCTTCTCCTATAATATTTCCTGGGTCAATATTGCACCTCAAATTGCTCAAAGCCTGGTGAGGAGGCAGACACATAAATAGATATTGCCACATAAATAGAACTGCATAGGGGTTAAGTCAGAGAACCAAGGAGCTTGGTGATTCAGGAGAGGTTCCCTAGTGAAGGTGACATTTGAGATCAGGCAGTTTTGAGGAGTAAATGTTGAAAACAGACCAGGGATCAAATCTAAGAGACAGTTATCATGTCAGAGACATGGGTCACTCACCATTTGACCCCTGCTATTTGTCCTACTTTTTATCTAACCTTTTTACTACTTGCTTTTTTTACACCTAGATAAGTGGAAAGAATTCGAGACATGGAGTCAGGAGACCTGGATTCTTGTCCTAGCTACTAGCAATTTATGATGAGACCTGGGGCATTTGCTCCATCTCTCTGGATCACCATTGTCTCTGTTGTGGTATGAGGAATAGATGGACATTTGCCATTGAATACCTTCCTTCCTAAGGGGCATTCCCACCTAAAGAATTTTGGTCAGAAGCGGAGCCCACATCTCACTAAAGAATGTGAAAATATGCTTGTTTTCTGCCCTCTTTTGCACCAGGGTGGAAACTGATGACCTAAGCTCTCCCAATCAGGTGTGCACTGGTCAGAGTCTGAATCAAAAGGAAGCAAGGACAGTGGAGGACCCTTTTGGGGGTGGTAGCTTTGCAAACAAGCAGCAGCAACCAGAATTAGAGCTTCAAAGTCTAGTGCCCATGAGAGTGGCAACTGTTTTCTCACCTGACCATCATGTTGGGCTTTACTCCTGGAAGCGCAGCTCCAGGTGGGGTTCCCCAATGTTCCTATCATCCTTTTAACAAATTCCTTTCCTGGCCAATGAAGCTTGTGTTTGTTTCTGTTGCTTGCATCTAGGTACCCTAACTGATTCCACTGTTTGGATGATATGCTCTCCAAGGTTCCTTCCAGCTCAGTGTTCTATAATTCTAGAGTTTGTCTTCAGACTGGCTAGCACAGTGCTGAACCCCTAATTAATGTTTATTGACTAAGCAACCAAATGGCCGTAGGATCTCTGCCTTAGACTTTCCTTTCCCATGCTTTTAGACACCAACATGGCAGTAACAGAAGCCACATCAACAAGAAAGAGAAATGTAGTTCCACAATGCCCTATAATTTTATTGTTTTTTTAAACAAATTTGTCAACACAGAAACACTGCCTCCCTGCACGATGTTAATTCCAGAAAGATGCAAAAGATGTAGAGGGCATTTTGTCTACCCCCGAAAATCTACAATTTGATTGGGGAGATGAGATTATTCCATTCTAAACTTTTAGTGCTAAACAATGTGGAAGAGACATAAGGACTCAGAATGGAGGTATCAGTGAAGAGATAAAGGAAAAAAAGTCAGAGTATAGTTTGAAAGTTTGAGCAGGATTTAGATAAGCAGAAGGGAGTTCATATTTGGTGGGGAACACAGTGCCAGCTGGTGCCCAGAGGCAAGAATGAGTCAGAAAAGTATGTGATGGGGCAGAGGGTTCACACTGGGGGGTGTGGGTGGCAGGAATAGAAGTGAAGCTTTGTTTTCAAGGGCCTTGATTACTCTGCAACTATGGGAAAGAACATCTTCTACATTTTACTGATGGGTTCAGAAAACAAATAAACAAAGAATATTAAGAACAAACAAGGAAATCACCAGGCCCAGTTCAAAAGGAACTAAAGGAGAATTCATTTTGATTCTATAAGTATTTTGAGTGCCTCCAAATGTCAGGCACTGTTCTGAGGGCAGAAATACAGCAACAAACAAAACTTAGTCTATTCTTTTTTTTTTTTTAAGATTTTATTTATTTGAGAACAAGCGAGAGATCAAGAGAGAGAGCACAAGCAGAGGGGAGGGGCAGAGGGAGAGGGAGAAGCAGGCTCTCCACTGAGCAGGGAGCCCAATGTGGGACTCCATCCCAGGACCCTGAGATCATGACCTGAGCCGAAGGCAGATGCTTAAACTGACTGAGCCACCCAGGTGCCCAAAACTTAGTCTATTCAACACAGCTTGTGCTTTACCAGGATCAAGTAGATAACAGACAGACAGACAGACACACACACATACACACACACAGACAAACGTATAGCCATCAGGTAGCAATGGGTGTCTGGAGAAAATAAAGCAGTGCTAAGGGTACATGAGAATGCTGCTGCTAGGGGAGGGTGAATTATATATGGGGAGATCAGGTCACCTCTCTGATAAGGTGACATTTGAGCAGAAAACCAATAGACAGAGCAGTTATTTGGATATCTGAGGGGAAGACTATTCTAGACAGAGGGAATGGCAAGTGCCAAGGCCCTGAGGCATGCTTGATGTGTTCAAGGGATAACAAGGAGTCTAATGTGGCTGAAGCAAAACGACCCAGGAGAGACTGGTAAGGGAGAAAGTCAGAGAAGTAGTGGAGGGCTAGATCCTTATAAGCCATGAAAACCCCTGAGGAAAATACCCACATTCTGTACCAGAGTAAGTATTATGGACTACAATCCATCTTCATCCCCCCACCCCCACCAGTTTGGGTGGTTCCCATCGGTGAGCTGCACTTAGAGCTGTCAAAGCTCACAAGGGGACGACAGAGTGAAGAGATTGTCCCTGGCTCCTTTTATTTCCATTGGTTTTCCTCAGGCAGGCCCATTTCTGCTTGTTTACCTGGTCAGCTAATCTCATACTGTCAGGCATGAAGCTGGCTGGGGCTTATGCTATCTCTGGGCCTACACTTGATTTGACATGAAATGGGGGTTGATTTTCCAAGAGTGACTATAGAACCAACAACTGGTAAAGGTTTCTCCAAGAATTATTGCTTTAAACATCTTTATGGGCAATGTCAGCAATCTCTACTTGTATATAGGTTTTTTGGAGGTCCTATAGCTCCTATGTCCTAGCCATTCACTCAGCCATATTATTAGCAGTGGCCTTCACTCTGTAACAGTGCACAACCATAACTGCTCCAGACATCACTTTAGCCACAGCTCTGAGCTTCTCTCCTTCTTCTCTGTTGGTAACCCACCAGGGTTTTCATTCCCTACCTGCTCAAGAGGTGGTGGGCCCCTTGCCTGTAACTCCAGTTTTCTCAGCAACAAATACTATGAGGGTCCACTCCTTTTTAGCATCTTCTGATTATTTTTCATGTCCTCGCCAGACTTCTCCCTTTTCATTGCTACCACACCCACAGAAGAGAGGAAAAAGTTTCTGTGGTTGTTACTAGGTGATCTGAAAGTGTGTTGGGGGATGGCCTTTGGGGATTTTACCAGATTAGGGCAGGTTTTGTGGCAATCAAGGACTCCTGTGTTGGGGGCCTGGCTAATCTCAGGCAGACAGGAATGCCAGGCTGCCTCTCAGAAACCCTGTATCAGCTGAGCTCCAAGTGGCAGCTCACAGGAGGGGCTCAAGATGTCCTTTTAAGGAGAGGGTTCACAGAGGTTTGAGGGGTGGCTCAGACTGAGGTGCTGGCACTCTCCATCACTCTACCTCAGCAGGGCTCTGTAGTCTCTCAACAGCATCATGCCCCCGTCCCTGTGTCCCTCTGCCCTCGGATGCCCCATGACTCTTACCTGACATGCAGTACAGTGGAATGCTTAGGCTTATGGGCCCTGAGCCAGATGGGCTGGCTTTGATTTGACTCTGTATCTTTCTAGCATGAGACTTTGGGCAAAGGACTTAACATTTCTATGCCTCAGTTTCATTACCTACAAAGTGGGGATGGTGATGGCCCCTGCCTTGAAAGATGCTTATAAGGTTTATATGGGTAAATAGAGGTAGGGCTCATACAATCATTAATGCATGAAAAGCATCTAGCACTTATTATTGATATAAAGTCTCTATCTCAAGGTCTGGTGCAATGTTCCAGGTTTGTGCCTATCTCTGGCCACAGTCCACTCGGCACGAATTACACTTGGCAGATACAGGTACTCTCATCTCCTTAGTGAATGAAGAAATGAATGAACATAGAAAGCCTCAGATATTCAGGTTAAATTCTCCTTTGTGCCCATCTTCTTGGAGCTTCATTTTACTGACATATAGAAGAACCCATAACAGGAGCATTAGAGTGAGGGAGGAAATGGTCTTAAGCAAACTGAGACCCCTCAATTAATCCATATATTTGGCTTTGCACTAGACCACCATGAAAGAGATTTAAGAATAAACATGATATGATTTCTGCCCTCTAGGAACTTATAATCTTGTTAAAAGACAAGATGGAAGAAAATGAGAAGCTGAATCACAGTGAGAGTTTAGAGAATATCGAGGAGGGTTAGAGTATTCTGGGGGTGGCTCTTTACTGCAGATAGAGATGGGAATTATGGATGGGGCATATGTGAACAGGTGGAAGGGATAACATTTAAGGGGAAGGGCAGGCACCAATGTAAGAATGAGCAGATCGTATATATTCATGAAGAGAGACAGAGGAAGCAGCTTTACTTCCTGAGGATGACCCCAATCTAAAGGACTATGTATCATTTACATTAATCTATAAGCCTTCTCTTAGTTTGGTAGCTCAGGTGTCTAGGTCTGTAAGATAGTAGAGAACTCCTAACAACCTCAGATCATTACGCATACTACGAAGGACAGGTTCATGGAATAGCTGTCAAGGCAGTATTTTTAAAATAGATATCCCATACTGTGCACAAGGATGCTGAAGTTGGTTTTTCTGTACATATTTTACATATGGGATCAGGAGATCAAAGGGGTAAAGCTATATTGAACCTGCAGACCTGGTGAATGTCAGAAATGAGGTTTGGACCCAACTGCTCTCTTCAGTTCTTTCCACAATACCACACTGCCTTATAGACCCCAGGACTCCAATTTTACTTGCTGCAGGAGGAAGAGAGGGCCTTTAGGGGTGCTCCTCTGCACACAGATGGGGAGCCCATGAATAGCCATCTGCAGGACAGTCTCCCACACAAGTCTTTTATGTGCCCTTCTCCTCTATGCAGCAGGATGTTTATACACAGGGAGCCCAAGGTATGGAACTCATAATGAGGGAGCCATGCAGTGCCAGAGAACAGAAGATGAGGGGGGAGAACATTGGGCTGGGAGTCTGGAGAGATAGCTTCTTGTCCTGATTCTGCCATGGGCTAGCTGTGACCATGCCACACCCATTTCTGAGCTGCATTCTCTCATCTGTAAAATAAAAGGCTTAGACTAAAGGAACTATATGATCTATTTTTTTGCTCTTGAATTTTATAAAAGGTGAAGTTGTGTCTGTAAAACTGCAGGATTCCTCTTCTTTGTTGCATGTTCTCAATATTAGCTGATACTCCTTTTGTCCAAGGAGGGACTGGAGGCTTATTCCTGGTTTTTGTTCCTTACTCTTCCTTTTCCCTTTCCTGTGTCAGCAGCCTGAATTGTCTGGGTACCAGGAGCTGTAAAATCAGTAGCCAAAAGCTTCTTTCCTGCCCTAAAGCAACTGAATTTCCCCAGGGTGGGTTGTAAGAGATCAGACTGGCTTGACACTGGCTCTCTGGTTCAGGCAGGTGGGGGAAGGCAGGAATATGCTGGTTATATTTGGTGTCAGGGGTTGTTGGGGAGGAGTTGGGGGCTTGGCAAATTTCCTCACAGCTTGGAGGGCTCTGGGGGTGTGGGGCACTGCCTGCCCAATTCCTGGAGCTCCAGCACAGATGGCCCTTGTCAGCCCTTGAATGGGGGTAGGTTATCACTCTGGTGAGTCTAGGGGGAGGAGTCTCCAGAGGCTCCAGCCCAGCTGGCTGTCTCCTGCCTGAAACTGTTAAGTGTAGGAGAGGGAGGGTGAAAGACCAGATGGGCCACAGCCTGTGGGCCTGATGGTGAAAACTCTGTTCCACCCTTCATCGTATTGGATAGGGGAGGAGAAACACCTCTTTATTAGGCAGCTGTTTGTATGGCAATTAACCTGAGGGGCCTAGAGGACACTCAAGATTAACCCCAGAGTGTGGCTGTTAGCTCTGCTGCTGAGACTTTTGTGGAGATGAGGTGCAGGTGGGCCCTTGGACACCAGAGGGAGGTTTTCAGCTGTAGGTGAAGCCGTTTGGAAGGGAGGTCCTGGAAGGGAAGACAAGTCTAAAGAGAACAAAAGAAGCACTTCCTCAGACTGTGTGTTCTGGCCCAAGGCTTCAGTAGAGCAGTCATAGCAAATGGTCTAAGGGAAAAACCTCTTAAGGGCTGAGCTGTCCAGAATGCCCTTTGCAGCTGTTCTTTTTCTGAGGCTGTGCCCATGAGCATTTGCTCCCTGAGGCAGTCATTCCCTCTTCACAAAGACTGCTCCTGTGTCTCCTGAAGCCTCTTGGGATAGGAAATGGAGAGCAGAACAGTCCCTATTACCAACAAGGTTGTCAGTTCATGCTGGTATGGTACCTAAGAAGCCAAATGTGGCGGGAGGAGAATGAGGCCATGTGGGCAGTGAAGGCGGACATGTGGGCATTCCACCTGTGCAACCAGAATACGGTACCACCACGAAGCCAGCCAGGGAGCTCCTGTCGCCATGGTGGTAAAGGAGGTGGCAGGGTGAGGGAGGGTGGGTGGGTGGGGAGGGGTATGTTGTAAGGGAGAGAACAGATCAACCTAGGGTCAGAGTCTTGCTTTCACATTCATGAGCAGGACTACCTTCAGCAAGTTGCTTAAATCTCTCTGAGTCCCAGTTTTTGAGGAAAATGGCAATGATAACACCTACCTGAGGTTGATTCAAGTATTAAACGAGTTAATATAATAAACGTGCTGTGTAAACTTTTGGGTACTAGAAAATGTTCTTCTGTTGTGTTATTTATTGTCATGAAAAGAGGAGATGGTCAGAATAAGTTTGGGACTGAGTGTGATGGCCAGGAAGGTGTTAGTGCTAACCACTAACTGTGCTGGGGGGTAGAATTCTAGCTTGTAATAAACAGAGGGAAAAGAAAGAAAAGCAAAAAGCATCTTCCAAGTACCAGATCTCTCTGCTGGTTCAACAGGTAGATGAGATCATGACATGGAAAGTAGTGTCCTCAGCTGGGGATTTCAAGGTGAATTATTTCAATAAATTTTCTATTTCATGAGCACAGGGAATATTTTAGTCAAAGTGAATGGGTAATGTTTTCCTATGAAACTTTTCTTTTTTTTTTTTTTTTTTTTTTTTTTTTTTTTTTTTAAAGATTTTATTTATTTATTCGACAGAGATAGAGACAGCCAGCGAGAGAGGGAACACAAGCAGGGGGAGTGGGAGAGGAAGAAGCAGGCTCATAGCAGAGGAGCCTGATGTGGGGCTCGATCCCATAACGCCGGAATCACGCCCTGAGCCGAAGGCAGACGCTTAACCGCTGTGCCACCCAGGCGCCCCTCCTATGAAACTTTTCAAATGTGTGTAGCTTTTAAAGCTAAAAGTGTGTGGCTTTTAATGCCACAGTAAGTTCTTGGAAATGTTAGTTGAATAATGAAAACCTAGCACCCCCTTTTTGCCAGAATATTTTCCTTCTTATATTTTCTCTAGTCCACCTTTCCCTGGATAAGGAGCTCAGAGAAGTAGGCCCAAATTTATAGAGTTTAATTAAGAAGAAAAACAACCTATGATGTTCATTTTCTCTCTAGAAGAAGGAGAGGGGAGCAGTCCCATTATGCAGCCCTTGGCTTACCTTCCTTGATGGAGAGTACTGTATGAATATCAGCAAGGTTTTTTTTTTTTTAATTTTTTACTTAAATTCAGTTTAGTTAGCATATACTGTATTACTAGTTTCAGGGGTAGAATTTAGTGATTCATTAGTTGCGTATAACACCCAGTGCTCAATTACATCAAGTGTCCTCCTTTATGCCCATCACCCAGTTACCCCATCCCTTCACCCCCCTCCCTCCAGCAACCCCCAGTTTGTTTCCCAGAGTTCAGTGTCTATTATGGTTTGCTTTTCTCTGTTTTCCTCTTATTTTATTTTTCCTTTCCTTCCCCTTTGTTCATCTGTTTTGTCTCTTAAATTTCACATAGGAGTGAAATCATATGGTATTTGTCTTTCTCTGACAGACTTATTTCACTTAGCCTAATACCCTCTAGTTCCATCTACATTATTGCAAATGGCAAGATTTCATTGTTTTTGATGGCTGAGTAATATTCCATGGTCTCTGTGTGTGTGTGTGTGTGTGTGTACACACCACATCTTCTTTATCCATTCATTTGTCAATGGACATCTGGGTGCTTTCCACAGTTTGGCTATTGTGGACATGGCTACCATAATCACTGGGGTGCATGTGCCCTTTCGAATCACTATATTTGTATCCCTTGGATAAATACGTAGCAGTGCAATTGCTGGGTCATAGGGTAGCTCTATTTTTAACTTTTTAAGGAAACTCCATACTTTTTTCCAGAGTGGCTGTACCAGTTTGCATTCCCACCAACAGTGTAAGAGGGTTCCCTTTTCTCTACATCCTTGCCAACATCTGTTGTTTCCTGAGTTGTTCATTTTAGCCACTCTGACTGGTGTGAGGTGGTATCTCATTGGGGTTTTGATTTGGATTTCCCAGATGCCAACTGATGTGAAGCATTTTTTCATGTGTCTGTTGGCCATTTTTATGTCTTCTTTGGAGAAATGTGTGTTCATGTCTCTCTGCCCATTTTTTGACTGGATTTTTTGTTTTTTGGGGTGTTGAGTTTGATAGATTGCCTTTTAGTTTTGTTGACTGTTTCATTTGCTGTGCAAAAGCTCTTTATTTTGATGAGGTCTCAATCATTCATTTTTGCTTTTGTTTCCCTTACCTTTGAAGACGTGTCTAGTAAGAAGTTGCTGTGGCTGAGGTCAAAGAGGTTGCTGCCTGTGTTCTCCTGCAGCATTTTGATAGATTCCTGTTTCATATATAGGTCTTTCATCCGTTTTGAGTTTATTTTTGTGTATGGAGTAAGAAAGTGGTCCACTTTCATTGTTCTGCATGTGGCTGTCCAATTTTCCGACACTATTTGTTGAAGAGACTGTCTTTTTTCCATTGGATATTCTTTCCTATCAGCAGGTTTTACACCTTCATCTCAGCATCTTCGTTGACAGTGCTGGTCCTGGGTGTTTGAGGCCTGGATTAAACATCCCAACCACCATCAGGAGCCCATGATGCTGCCAGTGGTCAGTGATGTAGGAAAGACATTAGGGTTTGAAGCTGATGGCCAAGAAAGAATTATTGAGACATCTTTGGTGCAAAAAGGTGGTTTTATTAAAGCATGGGGACAGGACCTGTGGGCAGAAAGAGCTGCACTGGGGTCATGAGGAGTGGCTCATTGTTTACTTTCAATTTGGTAGGGGGTTAAGGATGGCATAAGTCTCTGAGGAATTTGGAAGCAGGGTTTCCAGGACCTTGAGGGGTCTAGCTATTGGGAAAAGGTCATTTATTACTGTCTAATAAAACCTTAGTCATGAGACCCTTCAGATGTATATCGGTGGCCCATATGCTTGGGGGATGACTGCCAACACGTATCTTGGACGATTTAGAGATAAAGGACATTTCTAAAAGAATTGTTATATGTTAAAGTAGACCTACAGGATCCTGGGGGTCAGGCTAAGGTTGCCTTTTGCCCTTAGCAAAGCATTAACATAGAGGCAGTTGGGTCCCTAGATGAATGTCACTCTGCCTGTTTCAAGACCTTGTCAAAGACTTGTAGGTAGTAAGGAAATTTAATAATTTTTCTTCTGCCTTTGTTTCCCACATCAGTAAACAATTATCAGAGTCCATTCCCTGTGGTCTGGGACTGTCATTCATCTGTGGCACAGAGTAGGTGCTCACAACATGAATGAACAACTTAATCAAAGAGTGAATGGATAATCCATGCCTTGTCCTCCTGGGCGGTGGCTAAGGTCTTTGAAGGGTCTGTACTTTCTCCTGCCTGTGTGGTCACCCAGGCTCACCTCAGAAGTCAGTTTTGGATCACAAGCTGATCCAGTTTCCTTCTCTGAGGTAGTCAGGCCACCGATGCAGGCTGTTTGGGAGAGCACTCTCTATTGTGTGGTCTGATCCTAAACCTTGAATCTCAACTTTGTCCCATGAGGGCGGGAGAGGAGCCAGCTTTTTTCCCTGAGGCAACATGTAGTGTGAGAGGGGCTGCCAAAATCACAGGCGTGAAGTCTGCTCCTCCCCACCCCTTTCTATACTCCTTTCTAACCAGAAGGGGTTCAGTTAAAAAAAAAAAAGATGTTAACATAATGCACATCACTAGCATTAAGGTGCTAATGACTTGGAGTTAGGCCTCCTGGGGAATATTTGCATTTTAATAGAGTGTGCTCAGGACCCTTAATGTGCTACTAGAGGGAAGTTTTTGAACAAGGAGTCTGGAGGTTTGGATTTAGTCCCCTTGCTACAGTTAGCCCTTCAATCTTGGGTGAGGGATCTCTCTCTTTTCCTTTCTCAGTCTCTAAATTAAAAAAAAAAGTTGGACTAGATAAAACAGCTCGTATAACAGAGTGAGTATTATCCCATGGGTTCTCTAAACAATTTTGAGAGGGATATGATTAATAGCACTATTTTGCAGTTGAGAAAACTGAGGTCCAGAGAAGCTAAGTGCCTTAACTGGGGTCCATAGCCATTAGGCAGCAGAACCAGGCTCAAACCCAGGCAATATGACACCAGCATCTACCCACCTGCCTTGTACTATTCTGCCTATCCCTCTCACATCCAAATAATAAACAACCCTGTGCAGTCACACCAAGGAAAAAACTGAGGGTAGGTGAGGGCTGAGGGGAGGTTTACTTAGAATCTGTGAAGTGCCTCATCTCCTCTTCCCTTCCCACACCTCTCCCCATCCAAGGTTGCAGACACTACCATGGGGGGTTTGCTAGACACAGGTGTGGTGTTTACAGCTTCATAAAGGGCAATCCCTCAGCCCCTTAACCATCTCTCAAGTTCCTCTTTAAAGTATCAGGTAACATCATGTACACATGTTCAGATCTGTACGTTAGACAGCAACAGTTTCTAGTTTACAGATAATAGTTTCATGAAAACAAAGACCTTCCCCCAAATCCTGTGTGTTAAAACTAAACAAAAAGCCATCTGAAATAACAAACAGGAGTAATCAAAATATAATCAGACACTAGCTGTACTAGTGTCATTTGATGAAGGATATGAAGCTGAAAAGTGTGCCCAGAAGAGGTAGTCCCGTTCCCCCGCAGGTTCTGGGGACCTAGGAGGGGAAATGTGTGCTCAGGAGATATGATGCTTGGAGGTATGGGTGGTAGCTTTGGAGATACACACACCTGGCAGGGCTGGGGGAGGAGGATGGAAAGGAAACTAATGGAGAGGGAAAGTCAAGTTCCTGGAAGATCTACGGCCGATTTCTTGGGAAGCTGTTTTGATGGAGTTCAGGAGGTGGAATGAGCACAGACTGAAACTCAGAAGCTGGTGATGACCTGGAGACAGACGTAAAGAAACCCCAGAGTCTGAAGACCTGAAGAGAAAATGTAGTTAAGCCAGAAGGAAAAGGAAAGGGGTATGAAAGACATCTCCCTCAAATAAGACAAAAGTGCTGATAGTTATAGATCCTTCCAGGGTATAGGCAGTGTTCTAAATGCCGATACCACCAAAGCCTTGTAGCTAGATAGTTATTATCCCTGCTTTAGATGAGGGCACAGAGCACACAAGTTAAGAAATTTGCTCTTGGGCAAGGCTGCAATCTGTATTTGAACTAGAAGGGCTGGTTAGATGCCCATGTTCCTGCCCTCTCTTGTGCCTTGAGCAGCTGGTTGACAATGTTTCAGAGGAAATGACAGTGGACATTAGATAGGAGGCCCAGGAGACGCACAGCCAGTATCCCAGGCAGGGCCTTGGAGAGAGCCCTGCCCTCCTCGCAGGACAGTGGGGGCTGCTCTCCTTCAAGAAGTGGAGCCTCTCAGCCAGGTTTCACTGTGGTCCTCTGGGCCTTGTTTTGTCAAACCACTTAAAGATGAGGAAGTCCTGATGGACTACCCAGATGGACAATTTGGTTTTACCCAGCTTTAAAGATAGTTCTCATGAATTTCCCTCAGTTCAGATACCCGAGTCAAGGAACTTGAGTCTGAGTCATATTATCCTTAGTTCAATTCTGGAGGAGCAGGCACCACAGTGCATGGGGTGGGGCAAGGACCTAGGGGTCCACATGCTCTCTGTATGGACTTTCATCCATTCCTCTTGTTTTCACCATCTCCTTTCACCATGGCTTCCTGGGTGCCTGGAACCTCTCAGGAATCTACAGGCAAATTGTCTCCCATCTTCTTGGTACTCTTCTCTTTGTAGGAATGAAGTTATAAGATAAATTGGTTGCCATGTCTCCAGCATCTCCTTTTAACAGCTTTATTGAGGTATAATTGACATACAGTAAACAACACACGTTTATAATGTACTCTTTGATAAGTTTTGACAAATGTATATACCTGTGAAACCATCGCCAAACTCAAGATAATGACCATACCCATCACCTCCAAAACCTTCCTCATGTCTGTGGTAAGCTGCCCTCCTACCTCTGTCTATACACACTTGCTCAGACAACCAGTCATCTGCTTTTCCTTGCTCTAGGTTTTTTTTGCATTTTCTAGATTTTATGTAAATGGAATCATACGGCAAATACTTTTTGGTCACCTCCTCTCACTCAGTATATTACTTTAACGATGCAACTATTTAAGTCTTAGAAAACAATTTACAATTTAAAAAAGCAAATACTATATCCATTTGATTGTTAAGAAATTTTATATCTCCAGTACAATTGTGTCTGCCTCAAATGGACAGTCCTTATTCTTTGCATGATTGCTACTGGTTGAAAACAGCATATTGCTTTCAGATTCACCTCATGCAGTTGCATTTATTGATAATTCATACCCTTTTATCTTTGAGGGGTATCCACTGCATGGATATACCACGTATTCAGGGCATCCAGACCCCAATCCAACCATGTCTAGAAATAGACACTAATGCATATCTACAATGCCCTGACATGCTCATTTTTAAAAATTTGTGTTTGACAAATGATAAGCTTACAAATACATTGTTTTACATGATTTTAAAATATTTAAATACCTGAAATTATGTTGTTCTCTTAATTAATAATAAATTATTCTGAACAGTTTCCCCTCGTTATTTTTTCAAAGACTGAAGGTTTTGTTTGACTGATTGACATGGTTTCTTGCTGGAGGCAAAATATCACTGGACTATGCATTCCTCTTCCCTCCTCTCCCCCCAGATTTTGCCCATTGCCAGGCTGATTATAAAAACAATAGAGTGTTGTCTTTTTTTTTTTAATTATTAAATAATTTATTTTTACAGAGGTTTAGGTTTACAGAAGAATTAAGAGGAAGTTACAGAGAGTTTCCTTACACTCCTTGCCCCCACACATGCATAGCCTCTCCCATTATTCAACATCCTCTACCAGAAAGTTATGTTTGTTAATGACTGAACCTATGCTGACACATCATCATCACCCAAAGTCCATAGTTTACAGTGGGGTTCACTCTTGGTGTTTACATTCTACGGGTTTGTACAGATGTATAATGACATGTATCCATCATTATTATGTCACACAGAGTTTTTCACTGCCTTAATAATCCTCTGTGCTCCACCTACTCAGCCCTCTCTTCACCCAATTCCTGACAATCACTCATCTTTTGCTGCCTCTATAGTGTTGCCTTTTCTAGAATGTCATATAGTTGAAATACAGCATGTAGCCTTTTCAGATTGGCTTCTTTCACTTAGTCATATGCATTTAAGTTTCCTCCATATCTTCATGGCTTGATAGCTAGAAATGAGCTAAAAAGAAATGTTTTAGCACTAAATACTACTCCATTGTCTGGATGTACCACATTTCATTTATCGATTTACCTACTTAAGGGCATCTTGGTTGCATTCAAGGGTTGACAATTATAAAATAAAGCTGCTGTAAACATCCATATGCAAGTTTTTGTGTGGACATAACTCCTTTGGGTAAATACCAAGGAGTGCAATTGCTAGATTGTTTGAGTATGTTGGGTTTGTAAGAAACCCCTAACCTGTCTTCTAAAGTGGCTGTACCATTTTGTATTCTGACCAGCAATGAGTGAGAGTTCCTGTTGCTTCACATCCTTGTCAACATTTGGTGTTGTCAGGTTTCCAGATTTTGGCCATTCTAATAGGTGTGTAGTAGTGTCTCACTGTTGTTTAAGTTTGAATTTCCTTGAGCGTCTTTTCATATGCTTTTTGGCTATCTGTATATTTTCTTTTATGAGAAGTCTGTTAAGGACTTTGGCCAATTTAAAAAATCAGGTTTTTTGTTCTCTTATTGTTGAGTTTAACATGTCATTTTTACCAGAAACTGTTTATCAGTGGGAGGGAGGCCTAGCCAAACTTCCTGATTCACCATCAGAAAAGTTGAGTGTCAGAGTTAGAATGACTATAGAGACTAATAAGCCCCTGATTTGAGCTAATTTATGTCCCTCCACCCACCCCACCAATTTATAGGTTGAAGACCCAACCCCTACCAGTACCTTGGAGTGTGACTGTATTTAACCTGGTAATTAAAAGATGAGGTTTTTAAGCTGGGTCCTAATCCATTATGGCTGGTGTCCTTATAGGAAGAGGGGTTTAAGATACAGACACACACAAAGGGAAGACCATGTGAGGAAACAGGGAGAAGACAGCTAACTATAAGCCAAGGAGAAAAACCTCGGAAGAAACCAATCTTGATCTTGGACTTCCATGCTCCAGAACTATGAGAAAATAAATTTCTGTTGTTTAAGGCACCCAATCTATGGTACTTTGTTATGGCAGTCTTAGCAAAACAATACAGTCTCTTACCTATCATTTTATTAAACAAGCATTTACTGAATGCTTACTATATAACACCCTGGACAGGGATATATTAGGAGGGAAAGACAAGATTTCCATCCTTTAGGGATTTATGACTTAGTTGTGTTGTTTTCTATATGAAGAAACTAAGGCTCAGATGACTTGCTTGAGATAATAACATTGTCTGCTTCCTCTTAACTCCTTTGGTTCCCTCCCCTTGATAACACAGGCTGAGCCCATTTGTGGACTTGGAGGACCCTTTGATGTAGTTAAAAAGCCTTGAAGTAAGGGCCGGAAAAGTGAAGGTCTAATTTAGACTCTGTCCTTTTTAGTTGGTAGCTTCTAGTTTTATACATGCCTTTGTGAAATGGGCATGAGAATCCCTACCCAGCCTCCTCTGTGGTGGCCATGCAGGCCAAAGGAGATAATGTAGGCAAATCACCAAGCAGAAAACAATTATTGGGAGGTCTAAGTGGCAGCCTCCTGGACACTGTCCAAGGTACAGGGCCCTGAGACTGCACTTGCTCCCAAAGCAGACCAATGCTATCTGGCATCCATTGAGAGCTGCTGCTCCAAGTGTGCAAATGACATGGGCCCACATAGCCCCCTGCAATTACTTTCAGAAAATCTAGGGACAGGATCCCCCAATCCAGAGACAGCCTTGGCTTCTGTGGCTTTTAAATAGATGGCATGTGTCCAGTTTGCCACTGAGGAAGTGCACCCAGATGTGCACATGTACACCTGCCCCATTATCTTCAGTCACTCCTGGCTAATGCTAGTGCTAGTTTGTGTTAACCTGGCAAGGCCAGTAGTACTTAGATAGTTGGTTAATAAACAGTCTAGATGTTACTGTGAAGATAGTTTTCAGATGAGATTAACATTTAAATCAGTAGACTTTGAATAAAACATATTACCCTTCATGGTGTGAAAGCCCTCATTCAATCAGTCAAAGGCCTTAAGAAAAAACAGACTAAGGTCCCCCCAAGAAGAGGGAATTCTGCCTCCAGATTGATTTTGGACTCGAGCTGCAGCATCACCTTTTTCCTGGGTCTCTGGCCTACTGTCCTACCCCATGGATTTTAGACTTGCCAGCCCCCACTATTACAAACACCAATTTTTAAATACAGGCAAATCTGTAATTTAAGACAGATTGCAGGTTCAGTTCCAACCACCACAATAAAGTATCACAATAAAGCTAGTCAAAGTAATTCTTTGGTTTCCCAGTGCATATAAAAGTTATGTTTAGACTATACCGTAGTCTGTTAAGTATGCAATAGCATTATGTCTAAAAAAAATTATAGACTTTAATTAAAAAATACTTTATTGCTAAAAAATGCTAACCATCATCTGAGCTTTCAGCAAATCATAATCTTTTGGTGCTGGAGGGTCTTGCCTTGATGTCGGATGGCTGCTTGATGATCAGGGTGGTGGCTGCTGAAAGTTGGGGTGGCTCCGGAAATTTCTTAAAATAAAGACCATGATGAAATTTGTCACACTGATTGAATCATCGAGTCTTCTTTTCATGAATGAGTTCTCTGTAGCATGTTTGATAGCATTTTATGCACAGTCGAAATTCTTTCAAAATTGGAGTCAAGCCTCTCAAACTCTGCTGCTGCTTTATCAAATAAAATTATGTAATGTTCTAAATCTCTTGTTGTCATTTCAATAATCTTCATAGCATCTTCACCAGGAGTAGATTCCATCTCTAAAAAAAAAAAATTTCTTCGCTCATCCATAAGCAGCAACTCCTCATCTCTTCAAATTTGATCATGAGATTGCAGCAATTCAGTCGCATCTTTAGGCTCCACTTCCAGTTCTATTATTTTGCTATTTCCACCACACCTGCCGTTACTTCCACTATAGTCTTGAACCTTCAATTCATAAAAAATACAATTATCTGGCAAGTACAATAAAGCAAAGCACAATAAAATGAGATATATCTGTATATAAACACACATATCCTGTTAGTATTTCTCCAGAGAACTCTGTTACACCTCCGTATAAGTCAACTTGGGCTACTATAACAAAGTGTCATGCAATGGGTGGCTTAAATAACAGGCTTTTATTTCTCACTGTGCTGGAGGCTGGGAAGTCCAAGGTCAAGATTCCTGCAGATTCTGTCCCAGTAAGGGCTCTTTTCTTGGCTTGTAGATGACTGCCTTTTCACTGTGTCCTTACCTGGTGGAAAGAGAGAGCTCTGGTCTCTCTTCCCCTTACATGGACACTAATTCCATAATGGGGGCTCCACCCTCATGACATAATTCAGACCTAATTATCTCCCAAAAGCCCCACCTCCAAATCTCTCAGTCCCCATCATATTGGGGGTTAAGCCTTCAACATATCCCCCCTAAAAAGGGGATCACAAACATTCAGTCTATAACACTCCTTTATCCCCATCCTCAAATAACTTGCATTTATTGAGGTTTACTATGATTACTAGACATTTTCTAAGCTTTATAAGTATTAACCCATTCAATTTTCGTAGCAGCAACATGAAGTAAATATTGCCCCTGTTTTATAGTTGACAGTGCTGAGGCACCAAAAAGTTAGGGGATTTGTACAACATGCAGCTAGTGACTATCTCTGTAGTCTGCTTTCTTAACCTCTATGCTGTCCTGACTCTTGGGTGCAAACCCACATACCTGGACATAAAATGAATGCTCACATCTGCACAAATAACAGAGGCCACATAGTCTTTCAGGAGAGTGCAGCAGTGATCTCAGCCACAGGGACATATGCACACTACCAGGAATGGTCCCCTGTGATGTTGAGACATTCATGCTCAAGTTATATCAATTGAAATCTGGCTGCTGTTGCTGTACTCCTGTTCCTATTCTGGCTCAGTATGGTGGTGGTGGTCCCTTGCATGGATGTTGGCATTCAGGGGCTCAGGATGGATAATTTAGGTGGATGGCCTGACATGACACTGCAAAAGTAAACCAAGGCAGTGCCTCCCATTTGTCCTTCCAGGGGTGAAACTGGTAGAGATTTATATCATCTAAAAGAAATGAGGAACTTCTGGCTCAAGCCTGAGCTTACATGTTTGTTTCCCCTGCTTCCCAAATCCCAAAGAAATAACAGCAGAAATATAAAAAGGAAATCAATCCATGACTGTGTTGAAAACAGCAGGGGTGGCCCTCTGTGCCCAGAAATTTTCATGAATCTCTAAAAGACGGGAAGTAGATGGGAATATATGGAAAGATAAACTGCAGAACAAGTTACATCTTAGAACATGCTTAGGAAAGTGTGGCAGGTTACCCTTCAATACTGCTTGAAAAATAGACCATGCACAGTATTGCTTTCATGATGATCCTGATAAATATAAGAATTAATATATTTCTTCACCTTCAATCTGCTAGGAATGGTCCCCAGTGACACTGTGACATTCTTTCTCAAGGTGTATTAACCCAGATCTGGGTTATTATTGTCATGTTCCTGGGAGCAGACATTTTAAATCTGGGGTTCAGTGACCTGCTAGAGGTCTGTGGATAGTCCTAGAAAGGCCAGGAAGCTTCTGAAGTTCTGTGAAAACATCATTGCTCCCTCAGGCATTTTTCTGGGCCCTCAGGTTCATCACTTTGGGTAGATTGCAAAAAACTCCATGAACCAAGGCAATTAGAGTTTTACGATGACTTTCCCAGTTTCCCATGGCTGGCTCACTGGTGGCTGAGTGGCTCCTCTGGGCTCTTAGTCGTCGGTACTCTCTGTCCTCACTACCAAAATTGTGCTTTTCAAAATGTTTCTGTGTATATTGTCCTATTTAAGTCTCATAGTAGCCCAAAGAGAAGGAAAGAACATGTATTGTTATTTTTACTTGAGAAATGAGGAATCTCAGATGCAGTGAGGTTAAAGGGTTTATGCAGAGTCACATAGTAAGACAGTGGGAGAGCTGTTATAGGGCCACAGGCCTCAAGGCTCCAGGTCGGTGCTCTTTGCTGCTTCCTTAGTATCCTTACAAACGAGAGACTCACTTCTGTTTTCTTAATGCACCAAATACAGACAAGTAGGAATATGTTCAAACTCCTCTAAAAACCTGGTTCAGCACCCAGGGTGTGATCTTAAAATAAGTCCTCTTCAGAGCCGAAATCTTTCACATATGCTTTCCCTCAAATAAGAACTATCATTACAAAGGGAGTGGCAGAGGCAAAGAAAATTCCAGTCCCTTTTTAAATTCCCTGTGGTATCCACAAGCACTTTCCATCCCCAAATGCCCAGGAAGAGATGGCCTCCCCCTCTTCTGCACTCTCTCTCTGAGAGCCAGTGCATCCTACTGAGCTCTTTCCTTGGTTTTAATTGGATAATCATTAATTACTGCCCACAGTCCCCCAGCACGTAATGAGTGCTGAGCCAGTGCCTTTGGGATCAACTAGGAGTCCTTAAAATCTGAGCTGTTTGCCGTGATGACCTGAGCTGCTCTCCTCTTCTCTGCCTCTACTTATTTTAGAATGGCACCATGCCGGAGAGATTTGCTCCACATCTGCGTCCTGACTGGCAGAGGCTGCTGATGCACATTTGTCAGTTGCCCTGGCCAGAAACCACAGCAATCAGCTGGAATGGGGTTAATTGACCATTCCTTGTCTCAATCTACAGGCACATCTAAAGATTTGGCTTTAGGAGGTTCCCAGATAATTGGCTTGCAGCTAGCTTTTGGATAAAAAACTATCCTTTGTGGTAGCCTCGTTCTCAGCCTAGGTGGACATTTTCAAATTCCACTGAGCTTTAAATTACTCATGAGCATTCACTGGGGGTGGCAAGGGATTGTCTAAAGTGCCATTTTCACTCTAAGTTCTCATTTAAAGCAGCTGGGGGCTAGAGGAAGGGCATGGGCTTTGGATTCAGACAGACCTCAGCTTGTCGGGAAGAGTAAATAAATTAATACATGTTTAAGTGCTAAGGATAGTGGCTGGCCCATAGCAGGCTCTCTGAGTACATTAACTATTGTCATAGAGATTAGAGGCCATGGCTCTAAAGCCTAGTATGTACTGGCTATTATTATTATAAGCCTAATTCACACAGGAAGCCTCCCAAATTAAATCTTTGTTCCCCCACCCTGAGCTTGGAGCCAAATTGGTGCTCCTTGGAGACATATATTGATGCCTTAGAAATCACCCTGGATATGGAAGCAAAAGGCCTGAACTCCAGTTTTATTTCTGTGATTAATTAATTGGCCATATAATCTAGACTAAATTACTTTAGTCTCTAGGATTTAGTCTCTTCATGTGGATTGGACATCCAGGAATCTATATTGGGTTGAATAATGTCACCTCCAAATTAATGCCCACCGAGACCCCAGAATGTGAATTTATTTGGAAATAGGGTCTTTGCAGGTGTTATTAAGATGAGTTCATACTGGATTAGGTTAATCCCAAACCAATAAAATTGGTGTCTTTATAAGAAACAAAGATCACAGAGACTCAGGGATTGAGAGTTGCATACAGAGAATGCTGCACCATGTGTTGGCAGAGCCACAGATTAGAGTGATGTGTCTACAGCCAAGGAACGCCAAGGATTGCTGCAACCACCAGAAGCTGGAAGGGGCAAGGAAGGATCCTCTTCTGAGGCATCAGAGAGGAGAGGCCCTGCTGACACCATGAGTTCAAACTTCTGGCCTCCAGAACTGTGAATTTTTCCTGTTATTCTAACACCACAAACAAAGTACTTAGTCTGTGTACTTTATAACATCAGGCAGAGGAGACAGACACACATCTTCAGTGTCTTCTAGCACTAATAGACTTAACTTGTTGGGACACACAAAGCCCTGTCCCCTCAATTGACACTGTCCACTTGTTTTCACCATCCTGATCTCTGGAAGTGTCTTAGATCTGGGCAGTCCCTTAAAAAGTGAAGAGGGGAAAGAAAGAAAGGAAACAAGGTTGAAGATGGAGTGGGGGTGGTGGGCAACTGAAGTTAAAATGCCAGAAGCAGCCCTTTAGAGCCTGGGAAAATGGCATGGAAGAAAAGAGCCTCATGGCTGGGGAGGAAAGGTCCTGCTAAGTTGTGGTCTCCCTCCCAGAGGCAATGAGTTACCAGGGAAAAAATGCCTTAAGTGGCTCAGTTAAACAAAGATAGAAATCTAGGATCCTCATAGTTTGAGGAGGGCTTAGGTTTTGTCATTGAATCAGTTCTGAGGATTTGGGAGACCTTGAACCTGCAGTCACCAGCAAACTTTTAGGCCTGTTCTTAGCAAAAGGTTTTTTTTTTTTTTTTAAAGCTATTTGTCTCTGGAAGGTAGAGAAGAAATTGACATTTCCCCCTATATATGCATTGTACTGGGTATTTTTACAAACTTTTTCTTTTTTCATTTACTTTTGAGAATGACTGTGTGACAGTTACTAATAACTCTAGATTGCAGAGGAGACGCAGAGCTGTGAATTGCTCACCATGGCTTGTCACCCTTCAGGGGTGAAGCTAAGGTCTGTCTGACGATGAAGGCCAGACTCTTAGCACTCAATATGACGAATTCCTCTTTTTTTTTCCCTTTCATCTCTTTTTCCTCTTTACCAAACTCATCCATGCATTTAGAATGCTCACAGTGTCATTCTACTTGCAGAGAAAAATTCAAAGAATCATAAAATGTCAGATAAGAAGGAACTTTCCCACCTTTTCATTTTAGGAATCAAGAAACTCCTTTCCTGCCTTAGTATCCCCTAAGGTGAGCTGTCTTCTTAATCCTTTAAATCTGTTACATCTCTGAAGTGTCTGATTCTCCAAAGTCACGAAGAGAGAAAATGACCCCACCAAAGATCTACAGCGAAAGAAGATGAGCCAAGTCTTGACCGGAAACATCAGCTCAGTTCATCCCCCTAGATCACACTAGCTCTGGTGAAACTTTGTGATCAAAGAAGAGCCAATGGATAGGCCCCTTCTTCTGGGTCCCTGAAATTTCTAGGAACCAGATGAAATTCTTTCAAAGCCTCTTCCATTGAGAAGAAAGTAATGAAAGACAGAGTTACTTTTGCCTATGTGGCCTATAAAGGAATGTAGAAGGCAGTGTCTAGAAATGAAGCCCATGGGGGTCCTGAACTCATTCATTCACTTTCTTATCAACTTTGATTATCTAAAAATCATTGATGACCAAAAATATTAATCAGAGGCAAGCCAGGCATAAATTTCTCATCATGTTAATTTTTTTTCCCTAGAGAAAAAAATTTTAATTTGTTACATATTTTATGTTATTTATTTCAATATATTTTTGCAACCCTTTTGAGATATTGCTTATATGCAATAAAATGTACATCTGTAAGTAAACAATTTATATGAGTCTTGCCTTTTGTATATACCTATAAACCATCACCACAATTAAGATATCAAACATTTCTGGGGAACTGGGTGGTGTAGTCTTGTTTTTGTTTCAGGTCATGATCTCACAGTCATGAGAGCTTACCCCGCATCTGGCTCTGCACTCAGTGCAGAGTCTGCTTCAGATTCTCTCTCCCTCCCACTTGCACACATACTCTCTCTCTCAAATAAATAAACAAATTATAGAAAAAAAGATACCAAACAGTTCCATCATCCATTCTCCAAAATGTCCTAGTGCCCCTTTGTAATCCTTCCCTCCCTTTACTCCCATCCCCAGGCAGCCATTGATCTGCTTTCTGTCACTAAACATTATATGAATTTCTTAGAATCTTATATGTATGAATTATACAGTATGTACTCTTTTTTTTCACTCAGCATAATGATGTTGAGTTTCATTCATGTTGTGCCTATATCATAGGTTATTCCATTTGTTTGATGGGTAGCACCAGTCCTTTGTATGGGTAACCCACAATGTGTTTATCCATTTGCTTATTGATGGGTTTTTGGGTTGTTCATAGTTTCACTGTTGCTTTCTAACATACAAACACAGGACTTCCAATGTGTCTTTCTTTTGGTACCCAGGTGTGGCTAAGTGCCCCTGATCAGAGCACTCTGATTCTGTTCTTATCTCTGGGGACCAGGACATGACTTTTTAAGTCTCAGAAAACTTGCAGTTTATGAGTTCCCTGGTTCCACCCAGAAACCTGACAATCATCTCTCTTTATGAGTAAGTAATACAACTCTATATAAGATGATTAGGACAGAACTTTACCAGGCTCTATTAAAACAAAAGGATCATGCCATAGGTATTGAAAAGTCACTGAACAATTTTCAAATTTATATCTGGAGACAGAAACTGGAAAAAGCCAAAAAGGTCATTATTTCCCCAAACTTACTTAATAAAACATTTGTTCTTCAGGATGATAATACAGGTTTGAACTGTGTGGGTCCAGTTATACACAGATTTTTTTTTTTTTACAAATATAGTACAGTACTGTAAATGTATTTTCTCTTACATTTTTCTTTCTTTCTTTTTTTAAAATAGTTACTTATTTATTTGAGAGAGAGAGAAAGCATGGGCGTGAGCAGGGGGAGGAGCAGATGGGAAGGATCCGAGCGGGAGGGAAAGGGACAAGCAGACTTCACACTTAGCTAGAGCCTGACTCCATCTCACAGCATTGAGATCATGATCTGAGCCAAAATCAAGAGGCGGGCCTCTCAACTGACTGAGCCACCCAGGCACCCCTCTCTTGCGGCTTTTTAAATTAAGTTTTCTTTTCCCCAGCTGACCTGATTGTAAGAACACAGCGTATGACATATATATAACATACAAAATACGTGTCATCGACTGTTTATGCTATCGTTAAGGCTCTGGTCAAGAGTAGGCTTTTATTACTTAAGTTTTTGGGGAGCCAAAAGTTATTTGCTGATTTTCGACTGCACAGAGGTAGGGGTGGCCAGCACTCCTAAACCCTGTATTGTTCAAGGGTCAACTGTAGTTGTTTTGTACATAAAGACAAAAATAAACAAAACCAAGTTTCTTGATTACTTATATTTTAGAAATAGCAACTTAAACAAAGTTAAACAGATTTGATTTCATTATTACGAGGCTTCTTAGAGCCTTTAACATATTAATGTTAATGTTCACTCACTATATATTCCAAGGGATATGGTACGGAGTGTGCATTTAATTTGAGATTTCCCAAATGTATTTATCCACCAAACATTTTTTTCCCCTGTAAACTAGTATTCCACAAGACTATACTTTGAGAAATGCTCTTTTAGTGACTCAATCATTTCCCAAAGTAATTTTTTTCAAGATTTTATTTATTTATTTCACAGAGAGAGAGCAAACAGGGGGATCAGCAAGGGGAGAGGGAGAAGCAGGCTCTCCACTGAGCAGGGAGCCCGATGTGGGGCTCCATCCCAGGTGCCTGGAATCATGACCTGAGCAGAAGGCAGACCTTAACCCACTGAGCCACCGAGGCGCCCCTCCCCAAAGCAATTTTAATGTAAATTAAAAGGAAAATAGATAGTAAAATGTAGAAAAACTAAGATGAGTTAGAGTTAAGATTTTTTTTTAAGATTTTATTTATTCATTCGACAGAGATAGAGACAGCCAGCGAGAGAGGGAACACAAGCAGGGGGAGTGGGAGAGGAAGAAGCAGGCTCATAGCAGAGAAGCCTGACGTGGGGCTCGATCCCATAACGCCGGGATCACGCCCTGAGCTGAAGGCAGACGCTTAACCACTGTGCCACCCAGGCGCCCCAAGATTTTTTTTTTTAAGTGGGGGATCCAGGTTCCAGAGAACTCCATGAATCACAAATAGGTGACTCTGTTAGGGTATAAGGCAGTGACTAAGTCTTATCTCACTTTTCTAAATCCTTTGCCCCAAGTATGACAATATTTGTACTATTTATAGTATTTTTTCTCACAATAAATAGTTCTTTGATGGAACCTTTTCCCTATGATCTCAGAATTGTTATAGGTAGTTGTTCTCTCAGCTAGCTTCTCTTGGTCCTTGTTCTTTCTCATCACTCCTGCAGGTGGATGGCACTGTGGGACCATTCTTCAGTAGGTGGGGGACCTACCACAGCATCGGTTAGACTAAATGCAACAGGTGTGCTCTTCGTGACAAGAGCAACGTGCTGGTACTTACGGGATTCCATAAAGCACCGTCGTTTTGCTTTATGAGCTCTCTACTGTAATCCAAACTGCATAAATGAGCAATTCCTTTGCATAATGAACGGATGAGACTGTTTTATGCACTTTTATGTTGTTCCAAGTCTGTGGTTTTACTAAATTTCCACCTCAAAGATATGTAATTAGAGCCTCAATGATCTGCTATCTTGGCCCTCCCCACCCTCCTCTGGAATCCACAACAATCTCACCGGCTGGTTTCTGACAGGAACAGACACAAAGTAGGGGGTGTGAGTGTGTGCGTGCACATGCATACATGCATATGCCTGACTGTTGGTTTGTGTGGGTAAAGGGACATGGCTTCAGTCTTCTAGAGAGTGAGATAGATAGGATGGGGCCTAGGTACCAAATCTCTCCCTTTTGCTTACAACTGGCTTTCCTGCCCACTATGAGGCCATTTACCATCTCCTCCTCCTATGACCCAGGCCTCGTAAAGGTTTATTTTCTCACTGTCCTCTATATAAGCCTAGTCATTCCTCTCACTCAAGCTTCTTCTCATGCTGTTCTCAATGTTGAGAGGTCTCTTCCTTCTTCTGGCCAATTTTTTCCTTCAACGCTCAGTTCAAACTTCTATTGTTCCATGAATTCTTCTCTTTCCCCTCTGGTTCTTAAAGATCTTTATTTTCTCATTGTTGCACCACAGTTTAGTTCCACAAAGCTCAGCATTTACAAGTTTTGTGTCTTCTTATGTTGTCCAGAGGTTAAGCTCCCTTGGGTTGGGGACCACAGTCTTGCACATGTGCCTAATATGTAGTGATCTCTGACTGCTTTTTATTTTGGAGGAGGAACTGAAGCCACATCTTACAAAGCTTCAGACAGGGGCTCCAAGCTTCTGCAGTCATTCATGTTTCTTTATTCACTGGGATTAGATAATTTCTCAATTTTCTAGAGGATTAGAATTTAGGATGAGGTCAATCCAACCCAGGTTCTATCCAAGGTGGATCTGAAACAGCCATATCAAGGAGTGCTCCAGCCCTGTTCCTAAGCGGCTCAGTTTTCATGGCAGCTGTATGATATAGGTGTTGTGTATATGTTCTTCTGGACAGAGTCCCTCCCCTCACTTGGCCTTAGCTCTGGGAGAAGATTATGGCCGGAAGTAGAACACTCTTAGATGGTGCCAGGGACTGAATAATGTGGCAGAAAAGACAATAAGTTTTAGAATCAGACAAATTGGGTTTATTTCCTGGCTTTGAAATTCCTAATTATGTGACTTTGGGCAATTTACCTCACCATTCTGAACTTTAATTTCTTCACATTTAAAAAGAAATAACATTGTCAATGTAACGTGGTTAGGAAGATAGACTTTCTTCCATGGAGAGCGGTCATTACCATCATCAGAGAAATGGTGGCAATAGATGGAGGGCAGAGAAAGCAGGCATGATTTATTCTTGTACATTCCAATCAGACTTATATCAAGATGAAAAGTCATCTTTTTCCACAGCTATTACTGAGGGCTACTCAGGATCATCCTATAAAACACCATGTCCTGTGAGTTCCAACATAAGTTTGCTAGACGGGTTATATGCGACTCTCCGATCTGAGCCACAGCATTACCCAGATGTCTGAGCCAATCTTCACAGTGCAGATGCTGTGCATATATTCTATCTCTGACTCCCCTGATGCTTTACAGTATAATCTAAGGGGTCTCCACTCCCTTTCCTAAGTCCTATTTTCCGACCCCCAAAAGGACAGATGCACTCCCTATCCATATTTACTGCTCAAAGGAATATGCGATGGGGTGAATGAACACATTCTCACCAGCAACTCAAGGAATGTTATTGATGAGGGAGGCCTGGAGGCTATTAAATGAAGCTTCCTCTTGCACACGGGGAAACTGAGGTGCAGAGAGAAGAAACTGATCATGTTCAAGAATACAGCCAATGAGGAGGGCCTGGGTGGTGCAGTTGATTGAGCCTCCAACTCTTGATTTTGGCTCAGGTCGTGATCTCATGGGATCACGGGATCAAGCCCTATGCTGGGATCTGTATTCAGCCTGGAGTCTGCTCGAGATTCTCTCTCCCTCTCCCTCTGCCCCTCCTGCTCGTGCTCTCTTTCCCTCTCTTTCTCTCTCTCTCTAAAATAAATAAATAAATAAAAAAAAAATCCTGTTGACAAATAGTACACTAATATTAAAAAAAAAAAAAGAATACAGCCAATGAATGGTAAAACCAGGCCTCAAGCAGCCATTGCCTGGTTTCCAGTTCAATTCCTTGACATCACACTATAGAGCTTTCTGGGTTGAAGAAGAACCAAAGGATAGGACTCTTCCTTTACCTCTTTGACATTCCTAAGTACTAGGTAAATTTCTTCCATTATTCTCTTCTTTTGCTGAAAGAAAAGAGAGGAAAAAAGTCAGCTCCACCAAACAAATTTTATATTACTGGATTCAGAAGGCAAAATCTGAAAGTAGAGTATATTAAAGTTTTATTCAATGGACTAGTTCTGATGCTGGTATCTACATAGCATTCAGTTATTCACATAGATGTAAAAACACATAGACATATATTATAATCTTTGCTTTATACCAAAACTTGGTAAGGCTTAAAGCAACAACCATTTTATTTCCTCACAAGTCTGCGGATCAACGGCTTGTTCTGGCTCAACTCTGGAAGAAGATCCTGACAGAAAATGGAAGACCACTAGGTGGTGCCAGGCTTGGCACTTTCTGCAGAGGGTGCTAGTATGTTTTCAGTCAAGTGGTGGGCTAGGGCGGTCTGAGAAGGCCTCACTCACATGCCTGGTGATCAGTGCCAGCTGTCATCCAAGCCTCTCTCTCCGTATGGTCTCTTATTCTCAAGAAGGCTAGCTCAGCCTTGTCATGTGGTAGTGGCAGAATTCTAGCCTAAGGGAACCAGAGTGAACCTGCAAGTCCTGCTGAGACATCAACTAGGAAGTCATACAATATTACGTCTACCTTTTCTAGTTGTCAAAGCAAGTCACAGGACAAGCTAAGATTCAAGAAAAGGAGACATAAACTCCATTTCTTGGTATATGGAGCAAAATCTTATTAAAAGGAACTTGTATACAGGTACAGGAGAGGTTTTTTAAAAATTTAATATCAATTAATTAACATACAGTGTATTATTAATTTCAGAGGTAGAATTTAGTGATTCATAAGTTGCACGTAACATCCAGTGCTCATTACATCACATGCCCTCCTTAATGTCCATCCCCCCACCCACCTCCCCTCCAGCAACCCTCAGTTTTTTTTCCTATAGTTAAGAGTCTATAATGGTTTGTCTTCCTCTCTGATTGTCTTATTTTATTTTTCCTTTCTTTCCCCTATGTTCATCTGTTTTGTTTCTTATATTCCATATATGAGTGAAATCATCTGATATTTGTCTTTCTCTGACTGACTTATTTCGCTTAGCATAATACCCTCTAGTTCCATCCACATCATTGCAAAAGGCAAGATTTCATTTTTTGATTTTATATATATGTATATATATACACACACACACACACATATATACACATACACACACATACACCTTAGTGATTTTATATATATATATACCACTTCTTCTTTATCCATTCATCTGTTGATGGACATCTGGGCTCTTTCCATGGTTTGGCTATTAGGAACATTGCTGCTATAAAATTAGGGTACTTATGCCCCTTTGAATCACTATATTTGTATTCTTTGGATAAAAACCTAGTAGTGCAATTGTTGGGTTACAAGGTAGCTCTATTTTTAGCTTTTTGAGGAATGTCCACACTGTTTTCCAGAGTGGCTGCACCAGCTTGCATTCCCACCAACAGTGTAAGAGGGTTCCCTTTTCTCTACATCCTTGCCAACATCTGTTGTTTCCTGAGTTGTTCATTTTAGCCACTCTGACTGGTGTGAGGTGGGATCTCGTTGGGGTTTTGATTTGGATTTCCCAGATGCCGAGTGACATTGAGCATTTTTTCTTATATCTGTTGCCCATTTGTATGTCTGGAAGAGGTTGTTTTTATAGTTATTCTCCCTCTCTCTCTCTAGACCCTTCAGACTGACCTCTACCCTTAGCCCTGGGCTAGAGGGGTGTGAGGAGGAAAAGGTAGCGGTGGAAGGTTATACCTGCTGCTCCACCAAAGCCCCTCCGTGTGCTCTTACTCCCACCTCCTCCTCTCCTCTCTCTTCTAGAGCAACCAGCCCAACTCCTACATCTACCCCTTTGGCAGTGGGTCACCTGCCTCTCACATGCATGGATGCCTGTGAACACCTTTAGCTCATAGGGACTCAGGCTTGGAGCTTTCCTCCAGACACAGCTGAGAGGTTCTCCTCAGTCCTTAGGGCTGAAACCTCTGGGATGCTTCTTCTAAAGGCTACATACTCTCTCATTGATTTGCTCCAGAAGCTGGGTTTTTAAGACCCAGAGTTTAGACCCCTATATACTTCACTTTTTGGTGGCTTTGTCTTCCCGTTTTCATGAAAGGTGGAAAAATCCTACTCACTCTCTTGTCCAAAGTTGTTAAAGGATCAGGAGAGAGAATGAAGTCAAACATGGAAAGATACTGTTTGATTTCACAAAATTTTACTGAGCACCTAAACACTGTACAAGGCTATGTGGGTGATAGAAAACATACAGGGAAAGTTCTTTGCTTTAAAGGTGTTTACAACACACTAAGAGATCAAACATCTGTGCAGATAATAAGAATATAGTTCTGAATAAGGCCTACTTACTATCTCACTGAACACTCCTTCATTTCTTTCCCCTTTTTGATTCATGGTCTTTAGAATCAATTTATTTGTTCATCTGCCCACCCACCAATCCATCCATCCACCTAAATCTCCAACCATTTGGCCCATTCATTTACAGAGGACAACAAGGTACCAGTCTAAATATTGGCAATACAAAGAGGACATGACAGACCATGCCCTGGGAAAGGGGTGTTAACTATGTACTAAAAGGCAGCAAAATGTAGCCTCAGTTTAAAAGATGAACTGAGGCTAAACCCTCTCTACACTCCATTGTGACAATTTCTGTGGCTATCTGTCCCACTCACCTTAGGACTTATATTCTCAGTATCCTTATTGCTTACATAGTTCCTGGCCCAAGGAGTAGCTCAATAAATGAATGAAGAATGAAAATAAAGCACAGCGTTGCAATCCTTCTCTATGCCTTCTCGTTTGAGAAAATGGGTGTTGGCTTGGTAGAGGTTAAATAAATATAGTACTATATATGTCCAATAGGATACAATATCTAAGTTAATAAATATTTCCTTTTTCTTCTTTCTTTGACTTGGGCATGTCTTTTTCCTACTCTCAACACCTTTTTACAGTTTAACAATGAAGGGGTCAGACTACTATCTAAGATCCTGACCCAGTTTGATTCCAAATGCTAGATAATAGTGCAGTGTTTGGCATCAATCCTGAGAAAGGTTCTGTGTGCTTTTCATAGATATTGCCTGGTGCTCGCTGCATATTAGTTAACAATTAAATATGAATCATCTGTGGGATGCTTTAGGCTCCCATAGGGATAATACCTTAGTGTTGCTTAGAACAATATAGCAGGGAATGTTCTTTACAGTGAGCTTAGTACCAACTTTCTTTTGCTTCTTCAGGTCCCCCAATACAGGCCACTATTTTTATTGATTGAGTGGATTTCAGTATGACTTCTTCTTCTTTTATTTATTTATTTGTCAGAGAGAAAGAGCGAGAGCACACACAAGCAGAGGGAGCAGCAGGCAGAGGGAGAAGCAGCGTCCCTGCTGAGCAGGGAGCCCCACGTAGGGCTGGATCCCAAGACTCTGGGATCATGACCCCAGCCAAAGGCATACACTCAACAGACTGAGCCGCTCAGGTGTCCCTCAGTTTAACTTTTTAACTATTGTCTCTGTTACAGGTCTGAGAAGCAAAGCTGCTTAGATGAGATTTTGATATTAATGAGTATGTAGGGAGGGGCGATGCTGTGTTTGGTGGTCCCAAATAGCATTTGGGGGCCTCCGGCTGTCGGCCACCAGGGATTTAAACAAGAAAACCTTGGTATTTGGTCTGCAGTGCCCCCTGGTGGCGAGCCTGATTTTTGACAGGCAGGGCGGGCTATTCCTGTGCCGCGCCAAACTGTAGAGAGCAAAGATACATCAGTTGCAGTGAGTTCTTTGAACACTTCTTATGCTGTCCGAGCTACCATGAAGTCACACAAGAAGAATAAGGAATCAATCTTTTCCCCAGGTATTTGTGTTCTGGACTTCTGCCCTTCCCCTGGAGAATACCTGTCTTCTGAACTTCTCCCCATCATTCTTACTCATTCATCCATTATTTTCAACAACATTCAGTGAGCACTTTCTGTGTTTTGGCACCATAAAGGGTGCAGAAGTAAACACAACAAACAAGTCTTACCCTCATGGATTTTCATACTCTCAGATCCCTGCTGTAATGCCTGGCCCTTGAAACACTCACATAGTCACAGACTCCTGTCAACTTTGCTTACATATAATAGCCAGTGAATCCCTTGCTAAGTCATTGCATGGTTAGAGCTTGTGATGTTCTCCTTCTATGGGGTATTTAGGGTTTATTCAAGAGGGGGCTGCAAAAAAGAAAAACCTCAAAGGCTGAAAGGAATGTATTACTAATTGGTAGAATTTCAGGTATGGAGATAAGAGGTTTGGGGACAAAATTGGGAAATGCCTTGCATTCCCCAAAACATACCACCCAAGTCATTTCCTGCTCTTCATGTGTATGACCAGTTCTTCTAGCTGTGTTTCACCCCCAAGGTTGGTTGGAGTCACCTTGAGAGCAGTGGGGGCTAAGAAATAACCCTGGATCCAAGGGAGAGCTCTATGGAGTCTCTCTGTTTCATATACAGAAGGGGGAAAAAATCGCAGTTTTAATTGTTCCTAGTTCTGTCCTCAAGGATTTTATAATCTTCTGATAGAAAAGAGAAGTTATACACGTACATAATTACAAGAAAGGCAAAGATAAGGGCCAGGGGAGTTCTAAGTGAGAACAGAGGTTATTTACGGCTAGAAGGACCAGGGAAGATGTCATGAGGAGCAGTGTTTGATTTGTCATATCATTATTTGGAGAAGTCAAGCCTTGTTACAGGAAGAAACCTGGTGAGGAAGAAGATATTTGGGCTGCAACTGGAGAAGTGAAGCTCAACGTCCTGGGACTAGAAAATTTGAGGGAAGTATTCTCATTTGGCCTTTCAGATGCTCTGGAGAGTTGCTGATCTAATAAGCCAGGGTCTACCTTCTTAGTCCCTTCCCACCCCACCTTTCATTCCCTGGGTGCTAGTGGGTCACATCATTGAGCTAAAGGTCACTACCCTGGATGGCTTCTACTGCCACCTGTCTCAGACCTGAGCAGACCCATTAAAGCTTTGAGTTTCTGCAAGATTTGCATGTGGTGACCAAGTTAGCTCAATGGCAAGTTTCCCCCAAATTAGTTTAGGATTCTCTTTTTTTCTCCTTTTGTAGATATTTACAACTCCGCTGTATTTCAGACTAGCAACAAAGTGGGAATTAACTTTGTTTGGGAAATGCGGATGCTTTGTTCATATCGTCTGCATTTTGAAGCTAGGTTGGGTGCTGGGGTGCTGTGGTCTTGCTGTGCATCTTTTAGACATCCCTTGGAAATTTGGAACAGTGGAACACCTGAAAGACTTGTGGTTGGGTTAGTTTACATTTGGGGTGTGGAAGGAAGGCTCCTGTGCTGAAGAAAGAGCCTTGTTTCTGTCTAGGATTCTTTCAGAGACCACAGGACAGATCGCAGGGGAAAACTGGGGACAGAATATCACCCTTTGTGGTACTCAGGATAATGTTTAATCTCCTCAGTCGCCACACTGAGGTCCTCTGCACTCAGATTTGCTGCTCTTCTGCCTCCGGCCTCCAGAGGGCAATCTAGCCACAGTTCTTTGGGCGCAAACAGAAGGATGAAGGGTTAAGGCAGGGCCTGGTCACACAATTCCCTTCTTTCTCTTATTCTGTGCTCACAGACATACCCATGTGTTTGGCCCAGAGAGAACAGAAGGTCCTACATAGGTCTTTGAGCCTAAGCCACATGTTCCAGCGAAACATCTCCTAATGAGTCCTAAATCAGGATAATATAGGGCTTGCACAACCAGTAATCTTGTCACTTGCTGCAAGTGCCTTTGAAAATGTCATGGGGAGGACATGTGATCTGTTGGGAACAATTAGGCATTCCTAAGTCCTTGGACACCAGATGTCAGCCTATGTTTGCTTCTAATGCACTGGTGATTATGTCTCTATCTTGCTCAGGAATCCAGACCCCTCAGCAAAGGCCTTTCATAATCTGTCCAGAGCCAACTGAGACACTTTCATTTTCTCTGCCGTTGCTGCTGGCTGTAGGAAACTTCTTGTTATCCCTGGACCTTCCCACAGACTCCTTCAAGATGTTACACGTTTTACATGCTTGTTCTTCTTTTGGGAGTTTCTTTTTCACTCTTTTTTGATTGGGGAACATCCTTCCTTTCCTATGAGAGACAGCACAAATGTATTGTCTTTAATAACATTTCTCTAACTACCCCAGC
Source organism: Ursus arctos (assembly GCF_023065955.2). Lineage (NCBI taxonomy): Eukaryota > Metazoa > Chordata > Mammalia > Carnivora > Ursidae > Ursus > Ursus arctos. The sequence goes on along the minus strand of NW_026622775.1, from coordinate 71,901,690 downwards.
CTGAGTTGGGCTCCTCTCTTTGTAACAATGCTGTGGTATTCTACAGATAGTGATCTGTGCTCCTGGCTGTCTTCCCCTGGCGGTTAGGGACCCTGCCATATTCGTCTTCTGTACCAAGTTCTAGCATCACGCGTGACGTGTATCAGATGCTCAAGAAATATCTGTTGAGGGACACCTGCGTGGCTTAGTCAGTTAAGCATCTGCCTTTGGCTCAGGTCATGATCCCAGGGTCCTGGGATGGAGCCCCACATCAGGCTACCTGCTCAGCAGGAAGTCTGCTTCTCCCTCTGCCACTCCCCTGCTCATTCTCTCTCTCTCTCTCAAATAAATAAATAAAATATTTTTTTTTAAAAAAGAAATATCTGTTGCACAATTGACGAGCACATGCCCACACATGTGACATTCTTACAGTACAGGCAGTACAGGCCAGGAATCAGGGGTGGGAAGGAACATGCTGGGTCCCTGGCTCTGTCAGTAGACTGCATCCTTGATACTAGTTGCTGTCCTTCAAAAACAAATAGGGGAGTGGAGGCTGCCATCTGTGCTGAACCACAGGGAAGACTGGTGCAGGATCATCCAGGTGGCGCAGTGTGGCCTGACCATGAATAATTTCCAACCACTAGGCTCCCCTGCAACCCTGAACAGATGGTTATCATTTAGAGCCATTCCAGCCTCTTTAGTGGAATCCGACTTTGTATTCCTGCCTAACTGGATGTTGGGCCTGCTTCCCCTGAATTCCTGGGTTGGAGAAGCCAGACAACTTCCAGGCTATAAGATGACAAGTTTCCACCATGGGCTGCTGCTGCTATTTTCTATCATTCTGTCATTTCCTTTCCATTCAGGAGGCCTGACTCCATAGTCCATCACCCTTTTCTGTGGCCTCCACTTCCAAGTGACCAGATGTAGTTCACTGACCTGTTGCGGCATGGGGTGAAGTCCTCAAATTCTTAGATTTGTGAAATGCGTCTATATATATATATATATATATATATATATATATATCTCACATCTATCTGTCTATCTATCTATCTATCTATCTATCTATCATCTATCTATCATCTATCTATCATGGGAAAGGCCATGTTCCAGCAGCATCTTGAAAGTGAAAAGAAAAAGTCTCACTTCTCCCTCTTCCTCTCTATTGAGTGATCTCTACACCCTTTGCATGGGCTGGAAGGCTGGGTTTGGGTCATGGCTGGTCTTTGAATCTCTGCTCACCAAGGAGAATGTTCTCCATAGACATGGCTCACTCATGGCAGTTGCAAATGCCCTGGGGAGGACCAAGAATTCTACTTATATTTGGAATTTGAAGAAGAAGAAAAATACACAAATTGGCCCAGGGCACCCAGCTACCTGCAGCTAAAAAGTCCTGTGTCCTCTTCAAGCTTGAGTGAGGGCTGCTTTATTGGCTTGGAGCTGACTTACTTTCTCCCACTGACCACTTCCCACCTCTTCTCCTGCCTTGTCCCCCCCCCAAGGACCTCTGGTTCTATATGTCTGTTTGTCTTCTGAGTTGGAGCTCAGGCTTGGAACATTATGGTTTTGTTTATTGGTTTTTGTTTCTGTTTTCCAGAGAGGATAGTTTGGTGAACCCAGTGCTTAGATTACTGTAATTCTATCTGATCTGCTCTCTCACGGTATTACGTCACCGACTTCCAGCCCCAGGTTATCTAAATCTAAATTCAAGATATAAATCACCTGCTTCCACCAGGCTGCTTCCCTAGGTAAGAACCCACGATGGATCTCTATTGCTTTTTGAATTGAAACTACTGCCTGGTTTTCAAGAGGCTTCATATTCTTCTCCTGTTTTCATATCCAACCAACTGTACCTCTATCCTCTGCTTTGCCAACACAGTTTTCTTTATACTTTCCTGAACCTCCCACCCCTTAAGAAATCCCAGCGCTAAAAATAAGAAACACCCCTTCCCTCCCCCGCAAAAGAAACACATCAGGTTTATTTTTAACTTCTGGTCTAGAATTTCCTCCAGTGTTTGCTTCTCTATCCCAATGCTACTCATCTTTGAGTCGCATTTCAAAATCCCACTTCCTAGACAATCTGAATCCACATTGACATATTTTTGATGGCCCAGAGTACTTTGCCTGCACTTTGAGATGCTTTTGAGTAGTTTTATACTCATTTATCCAACTGTTCGGTAATCATTCATTGAATGCTTATTATTATGTTCCAGACATTGGGCTTATTCATTAATCTAGGAGTCATCCCTGATTCCTTTCTCTTCACTCCAAAGTGTGTGCTGTGCCAACCACTTCCTCGCACCTGCACTCCTTCTGCCTTCCCCACTGTCTCCTGGATTTTTCTGAAACCGGTTTCCCACTTCCATTCCTGCTCCCATTCAATCCATTTTCCACAAAACCAAGTGAATTTTAAAGGAGGAAATCAGATCATATTGTTTAATTACCTTGGTTAGAACCATCCAGTGGTGTTCTATTGCACTTAGAATCACACGGAAATAGAAAATAAAATAGAACCCCTTCCCCCCATGGCTTGTAAAGCTTCCTGTTGTTTGTCCTCTGCCCACTCCTCTAGCACATCCTGCTTCTCTCCTGCCAGTTACTGGGATCAGCCTCCCCCCTCCCCCGCTTTCCATTTCTGCAGCACCCCAGTTCATTCCAGCTGCTGAGCATTAGCACTTTCTGTTTCTGTCTTGGGTGCTCTTTCCAGATGTTCATGCCACTAATTCTGTGTCATCATTTGGGGTTTAGCTTGAGAAGCCTCCCATGACTATATTACTAAATGTTACCTCCTGGCCTCCTGATTCATCTCTTTCCCATGGCTTTGTTTTATCTCCTTTGTAGCACTCATTTCATTTATTGGTTTATTTTTTTGCTCCCTACCCTCACCCCCCCCCTCCAGAATATAAGTTCCTGGAAGTTAGTGACTTGTCAGTCTGCTGTGTTGCCAGCACCTAGAACTGCACCTGGCACCCTGGAGACTCAGTATTTGTTGAAGTAATGGGCTGAATGAGTGGAGAGATGATTGTGTGAATAAATGTATCCACAGTGAATAAACACAACTTTGCCTTCAAGTAGTTCTCAGAGAGACTAACAAACATTTCCAATCTAAGCAAACAAAAGCCTATAGAGATATGTATAAAAGCACTACTTGAACATTGATGAGGGAATAATTAAATCTCTTTCTTTTGAATGAGTCTTACCTCTTTGCTTATATGATAAGTTCCATAAGGACAGACTGTATCTTATATATATCCCCCACTGCAGTGATTTCTAAATGCCAGTCCCTGGACAAATTGCAACAGGATCACCTGGGGACCTTACAACACATCACAGACATCTGATTCTGATTCTGCAAGTATCACTAGAGCCCTAGGACGTGTCTTCGTATGAAAGTCCCCTGGGTAGATCTGATGCACACCAGCTTGGGAACCACTGTGCCACACTGCCTAACACTGACCTGATGCCTGCCTGGACTGAAATAAACCCATCTCTGCCTGGCTCCATTCTTTTTCTCACCTGCCCCAGGTGAGCCCAAGTGGATCACCAAACATGTCTAAGATTCCTGTGACCAGTGGGGACAGTAAATATAAGAAGATATGAGCAATCATTTCTTTTTCCTAGCATGATGGTTTCGGTGTTACTCGTTTCTCTTCACAGGAATGGTTATTACCAGCCTTACAGGTCATTTTATCTTTTTAACTGCACAGCACACAGCATCTCCCATCAGTCCCACCCCTTGTGAATATTACTGCAGCCCGGAGAAATTGGCTCCCTGGGCTGCATAGATGCCTTTCTTTCTCATGGACCTTGGGGTGAAGAGCATGTGGAAGTTTGTGTGTGTGTGTGTGTGTGTGTGTGTGCACGCTGATGTCAGATACATGTCTGTGACTCAGACCACAAAGGAAGATTGATTGACTTCCATAGGTTCTGGTGTTTATTTGCTGGGGGTTCAGGTTCAGCAAGGTGGTGCTCTGGGGGGCAAGGTAAGAAGTGAGGTCCCTCCAGCATTGGGAAACCCCTGAGCAGCCTTCACTCATCATGATGTCTTGACTTATCCTTGGGGAAGACCCTATCTAAGAGTTGCTGGGAAGTCAGGACTGACCAGCAGATTTCCTGAATGCTGGGGATCCCAGAATTTTTATGCAGAAGGGACTTAGAGGTGACAATATTTTGAAGAGAGAGCTAGAGGCCTTCCATTGAAATAATGTTTTATAGCAGCACATTATTTGTACTTGAATTGTATGCTGGTTAGGGGTAGCATAGGGGCTGATAAAGATTACAGGGAGCAAACACTGGAGTTTCCTCTACCACCCCATGCCATCTGCCCATGTCACCTGTCTAGGTCTCTCACTAATATCACCTCTGCTCTTATGGCTTAATCTTGGAAACAAAATTTCTCCAAATCTCATCTCCTCACTTCCTTTCTTCTTTTCGCCTTTTCTTTACTCTCTCTTATACTGGCTAAGATCATCACAAAAGCAATATAGTCTCATCTAGGTTTGTTTTGGAGTACCCTGTCTACAGATTGACAGACTCAATGTGTATCGTAGGGTTTATATTAACTATCTGGGACATGGGTAGGAATGAGGAAGAAAGGAAAGGGGCTTCTGAGCAGGCAGTGTCACCCCAGGGACCATGGACTATGCCCAAGTCTCTATCAATCCTGCATACAGAAGGATACTTATTTCCTCTTTTGCTACAGCATGCTTCATATAGAGTTGATGTTTGACTTTCCAGCCCATGATACAGTAAAAACAGCAAATTGGAAGGGAGTGGAGTTTGCTAGGACCAGGTTTAATGACAGTGGGAGAGAAAGATAGACAGAGAGACAGATGGATTGACCGACTCTCAGTGAAGGACACACTGAGGTTGGTATTCAGGGTAGGCTGTATTTGACAGGGGCTTATATTGCCAAGTGGAGGGTGTGAGGGCTTAGGATCCAAAACATCCAGGTTCACACTCGGGTTCTACCACCAACTCACTGTGCAGCCTCGGACAAGTCTATTAAACTTCTCTGGGACCTTAGTCTTCTCACCTGTAAAATGGCAATAATAATGACCCCAAATATCCCTGGACTCCTATCAAATGAGGGATCCGGGGTTGGTGTGCTATTTTCTCAATTTTACTTACTTGTTCTATTACTTGTTTGCATGATACAAAAATAACAAACTTGTTTATTGTGACAAAAACTTGCCTGTTGTAAAGGGGAAAAAGAAAAGGAATGATTCAGAATTACATAAAGTCAAAAGAGACACTACTTCCTCATAAATCCCCTGTCTTTGGGCCACCCCCATCTTATTCCTCACTGGTACCAGAATGGAACGCATCCCTTCAGAGCTACCAGTGCTTTGTCAAACCTACACAGAATACAAAGTAAGGAACAGAAAACAACAGGCAGAACCATTATACCCCAAATGTTCCAAGGGCTTCTTTGTACAAAAACTTGGAAAAGGGATTTTTCAAATGTTAAAAAAAAAAAAAGTTGAGGAAAAGGTTAAATGGTGTGCAGCATACTCTGTCTAACAATGCTGGGAAACTTATAGTGCTTTTTATGAAGATTTCCATAAACGTTGTAAAAATACATAGAAGTTCTAACATTGAAAAAAGACCTTCCATCCTTCGGACAATTCACTTAGATAGAAAAGCTCATTCTCCACCTACCCTATCCTTCTGCTTCATAGTTACCACTAAGTTTACAACATATATAACTAGTTGAGAAGTTAATTTCTCCCAGGTATGTAGAGTAGATGCCAAAGGCTACTCTACTTCTCACCAGTTTTCTTCATCAGCGCAAATTTGTCTTGAATTTTTGATTTTGGTCTGTTTCTTCTCTTCTCTTCTTTTCTCTTCTCTTCTCCTCTCCTCTTCTCTTCTCTTCTCTTCTCTTCTCTTCTCTTCTCTTCTCTTCTCTTCTCTTCTCTTCTCCTCTCCTCTCCTCTCCTCTTCTCTTTCTTCTCTTCTCTTCTCTTCTCTTCTCTTCTCTTCTCTTCTCTTTTTTCTCTTCTCTTTTTTCTCTTCTCTTTTCTTTTCTTCTTTTCTTTCTTTTAAATATGGAATGCTTCACAAATTTGTGTGTAATCCGTGCGCAGGGGTCATGCTAATCTCTGTATCATTCTAATTTTAGTTTATGTGCTGCTGAAATGAACACTCTATTTCTTTACCTTGGTGCTTCTCCCCCAAATTTTCATCAACTTGAGAATTAGCTAAATTAGCTCAACAAATTTTCCTTCTCCACATTTTCGGTTCTGCCTTTTCTGGTTGGACTTTGTTTCTTCAGTCTGCTGTGTCTAGCTTTAGTCAGGGTTTTTTTTGGTTTGGTTTGGTTTGGTTTCCCCCCCCCCCCCCCTTTGGCCAACATTTCCTTGGCGACTCGGGGTCTTTTCTGGTTCCACACGGATTTTAGGATTGTTTGTTCCAGCACTTTGAAAAATGGCATTGGTATTTTGATTGGGATGGTGTTGAAAGTATAGATTGCTCTGGGTAGCATAGACATTTTAACAATGTTCATTCTTCCGATCCATGAGCATGGAATGTTTTTCCATCTTTTTGAGTCTTCTTCAATGTCTTTCACCAGTATTCTGTAGTTTCTAGAGTATAGATCTTTTATGTCTTTGGTTAGCTTTATTCCAAGATATCTTATATTCTGCTGCTTTAGGATGAAATGTTCTGAATATATCCGTTAAGTCTATCTGGTCCAGTGTGTTATTCAAAGTCTTGTTTCCTTGTTGATTTTGTGCTTAGATGATCTGTCCATTGTTGTAAGTGGACTTTAACAACTTAAAGTCCCCTATTATTATTGTATTATTATCAGTTAGTTTCTTTATGTTTATTATTGATTGATTTATATATTTGGGTGCTTCCAAGTTGTGGGCATAAAAATTTACTATTGTTAGATCTTCTTGACGGATAGACCCCTTAATTATGTATAATGCCCTACTTTATCTCTTGTTACAGTCTTTTTTTAAAATAATTTTTTATTATGTTATGTTAGTCACCATACAGCACATCCCTAGTTTTTGATGTAAAGTTCCATGATTCATTATTTGCATGTAACACCCAGTGCTCCATGCAATATGTGCCCTCCTTAATAATCAACACTGGCCTATCCCAATCCCCCACCCTCTCCCCTCTGAAGCCCTCAGTTTGTTTCCCAGAGTCCATAGTCTTTCGTGGTTCATTCCCACTTCTGTTTACCCCCCTTCATTCTTCCCTTCCTTCTTCTACTGATCTTCCTGCTGTTTCTTATGTTCCATAAATGAGTGAAACCATATGGTAATTGTCTTTCTGTGCTTGACTTATTTCGCTTAGCATAATCTCCTCCAGTCCCGTCCATGTTGCTGCAAATGTTGGGTAATCATTCTTTCTGATGGCTGAGTAATATTCCATTGTATATATGGACCACAGCTTCTTAATCCATTCATCTGTTGAAGGGCATCTCGGCTCCTTCCACAATTTAGCTATCATGGACAATGCTGGTATGAACATTGGGGTGCATATGGCTCTTCTCTTCACTACATCTGTATCTTTGGGGTAAATACCCAGTAGTGCAATTGCTGGATCATAGGGTAGCTCAATGTTTTTTTAAAGATTTTATTTATTTATTCAACAGAGATAGAGACAGCCAGCAAGAGAGGGAACACAAGCAGGGGAGTGGGAGAGGAAGAAGCAGGCTCCCAGCAGAGGAGCCTGATGTGGGACTCGATCCCAGAACGCCGGGATCACACCCTGAGCCGGAGGCAGACGCTTAACCGCTGTGCCACCCAGGCGCCCCAGGGTAACTCAATTTTTAACTTTTTAAGGGACCTCCACACTGTTTTCCAAAGTGGCTGTACCAACTTGCATTCCCACCAACAGTGTAAGAGGGATCCCCTTTCTCCACATCCTCTCCAACATTTGTTGTTTCTTGTCTTGTCCATTTTTGCCATTCTAACTGGCATAAGGTGGTATCTCAAGGTGGTTTTGATTTGAATTTCCCTGATGGCTAATGATTTTGAGCATTTTTTCATGTGTCTGTTAGCCATTTGTATGTCTTCATTGGAAAAGTGTCTGTTCATATCTTCTGCCCATTTGTTACAGTCTTTGTTTTAAACTCATGTTTGTCTGAAGTATGGCTACTTCAGCTGTCTTTTGACGTCCATTAGCATGATAGATGGTTCTCTAGCCCCTCACTTTCAATCTGCAGGTGTCTTTAGGTCTAAAATGAGTCTCTTATAGGCAGTGTATAGATGGATCTTGTGTGTGTATGTGTATGTGTTTATCCATTCTGATACCTTATGTCTTTTGTTTGAAGCATTTAGTCCATTTACACTCAGTGATTATTGAAAGATATAAATTTAGTGCCAGTGTAGAGTTAGTGTTTCTGGTGTAGTTCTGTTTCTTTCTAGTCTTTGTTGCTTTTGGTCTTTTCCCCACTCAAAGATTCCCCCTTAATATTTCTTGCAGGACTGGTTTAGTGGTCTCAAACTCCTTGTTTTTGTTTGTCTGAGAAATTCTTTCTCTCTCTTTCTATTCTAAATGATAGCCTTGCTGGATAGAGTATTCTTGGCTGCATATTTTTCCCTTACAGCATGTTGAGGAATTCAAGCCACTCTCTTCTGGTCTGCCAAGTTTCTGTGAACAGATCTGTTGTGAACCTAAATCTTGTAGGTTAAGGATTTTTTTCCCCTTGCCACTTTCAGAATTCTTGTTTGTGTATTTTGTGAATTTGACTATGATATGACTTGGCTGAATTTAATGGAAGTTCTCTGTGCTTCTTGGATTTTGATATCTGTGTCCTTCCCCTGATTAGGGAAGTTTTCAGCTATAATTTGCTTAAATAAACCTTCTGCCCTTTTCCTTTCTTTTCGTCTTCTGGGACTCCTATGATATGCTATGATATGAATGTTATTACGTTTCAATAAGTCACTGAGTTCTCTAAGTCTCCCTTCATGATCCATTACCTTTTTTCCCCTCTTCTTTTCATCTTCATTATTTTCTATAATATTATCTTCTGCGTCACTGACTTGTTCCTCTGCTTTGTGAATCTTTATTGCTATGACATCCCCCATTTAGGTTTGCATCTTGGTTTTAGGACTTTTAATTTTGGCCTGGCTAGATTTTAGTTCTTTTATCTCTGCAGAAATGGATTCTCTTGTATCTTCTATACTTTTATGGTGGCCCACTTAGTATCCTTATATCCTTTTATCAAGCCCAGCTAGTATCCATATAATTATCATTTCAAATTCTAGTTCAGACATTTTACTTATATCTGTATTGATTAAATTCCTGGCCATTAGTTCTACTTCCTGTTCTTTCTTTTGGGGTGAATTCCTGTCTTGCCATTTTGTCTGGAGAGAAACCCAACAAACAACAACAACAAAATAACAACAACAACAACAACAACAAACTAGATCTTGGGTGTGTCTTGGTCTGCTTGTTAAAAGAAGCTAGATCTAAAAATAAAAAAGAAGAAAACTAAGAAACTTTTATATAAAATAAAATTACAAATAAATAAATAAATGGTATAAAAATAAAAATATATGAATAATAAAAAAATAAAAATAAGAATAAAAAGGAGGCTAGCTTCTATTTCCCCCAGAGCTGAAGCTTTGCAACACTCTATGATCAGGAAACTTGGTGCTTGTGAAGGGGTATGTGCTGGTTTTCTGGGGGAGGGGCCTGTTGCACTGATTCTCAGGTGGACTTGACCTCTTGAAGATGCACATGCAGGGTGCAGGGTGTGGGGCAGGGCTTGGTGTAAGTGGCTCTGGTTTCCATTAGTGCTGCTGTTTTGCTCCCTGGAGACTTTCAGTGCTGATGGGCAGGGTGAAAATGGCTGGGCCACTCTCTAGCCCTGGAGCCCACCACAGAAGAGTAAACAATTGCCCCTTTTCTGCCCCTGGCTTCCATCAGATCCCTGCTTTCACCCTGCCTGTGTCCAAGGTGTTTTATCTCAGGCACACAGCAATGTTTCAAAACTTCAAATTTTAGGGACTTTTGGAGTATGGACTATTCTGATCCTCTGGGGGGAGGATCTACACTTTTGCCATTTGCTGGCTGGTGCCAGGAAAGCAGTTGCTCAACTGCACATGGTTCAGAGTTTATGGCATGGAGAAGCAGAATGCTGGCACTCAGGCTTGCTGCCCTCAGCTGGACTCTCTGCTCCCATGTCTGGGAACAGTGCAACACACTGGCACCACCCGTTCTTGCTACCCAGGGTATCCTCAGAGCACACTGCCCACACTGTATCCACCCTCATTCTCTGCTGGAGAACCTCTAAGCTAGGCACAACCCCAGTGGTGGCAGACTTCTAAAACTTCAAATCTTGCACTCCACTGCTTATAATACCTTACAGTAGCCTCCATAAGCAGGGCTTCCTCCCCTCTACAGCACCCACAGTTCTTAACTCCTCCAAATCAATTCTCTATGCTCCCTACTTTCCAGAAGGTGGTGGCTTTTCTACTTGGAGACTTGAAGTTTTGTTCTTTCAATCCTCAGATTGATATCTTGGGTGTTCAGAATGATTTGGTAACTATCTAGCTGTGTGCCTGAGATGAGGCAAACCTTGGTCTCCCTATTCATCTACCGTCTTAACTCCTCCCCTCAAGATTTTATTTTTTAAAGTAACCTTTACACCCAATGTGGGGCTCAAACTCATGACCCTGAGATCAAGAGTCACACCCTCTACTAATCAGCCAACCAGGCACTCTAGCACTGCACTTTAGATCTCCCCTTCCAATAGCTTATAAAAAGCTCTAGGAACTCATCCAGTAAGAAAACCTGAAAAACATGGTCTCACCCAGTTTCCAAACTTGTTTTTGACCATTTCACTGCTGAAAACATTCTTTCCAAATCACTTATTTATATCTGTACATAAGTATATACTGATGTTATATGAATATGTTGTAATGGTCTGAGGAAGCCATCTTGGAAATGCTGCTTCTGCACTCCACAGATAATGGGTCAGAGGCTCAGAGACAGGGAATCATTTGTACAAGGTTATACAGCTAACAATTAGTAGAAGAAACAGGATTAGAACCCAAGATCTAAGCATTTTCTGCCACTCTGCTTATGGAAGCCCCTTGTCAGGCTGTAAAACATTTTCACCAAGGTTCAAAAAGTTTAGTAAGAAAGTTGTGCATCATAAAATAAGCATCAATATTATCTGGCTTAAAGAAATGCATTTGAAATATGCAATTACTTTAATAAGAACAGTTTGGTAAATTAATTGGTTAGTAACTACATTCGTGCTCAGAGTGTTTTAAGCATCATTTTTGCAAAGCCACAGTGTTATGCCAGGAATTATTTGATGAGACAAAATCCCATCACAACATTATTGTCCTAAAGGAAATGAGGGGGGGTTGGCACTGGGGCCTGGGCAGCGGGGGCAGGGGGGGACTTATGTTGTGTGGGACCATCTGACTTTCTCTTTCCAGGCCTTCCAAAAGATTAAGATAGAGCAGGTAGAAGAGGCCTGTGATGGTTAACTTTATGTGACTGGATCAAAAGGTGCTGGGATATCAGTCTGAATGTTATTTCTGGGTATGCCTGTGAGGGTGTTTCCAGATGAAATTAGCATTTGAATGGATGAATTCAGTAAAGTTGATCACCCTCCCCAATGTGGGTGAGCATCACCCAATTTGCTGAGGACCTGGGTTTAGAATGAAAGGTGGAAGAAGGAGAAATTCTACGTTCCTGCTTGATTGCTTGAGCTGCAACATTGATCTTATGCTGTTCTCAGGCCCTCTGGTTCTCAGGCCTTCTGACTCAGACTGTATCACAGCACTGGTTTTCCTGGGTCTACAACTTACAAATAGCAGATCATGGGACTTCTCAGTCTCCATAACTGTGTGAGCTAATTCTTTGTCATCAGTCTCTTCATATATATTCCCATTGGTTCTATTTCTCTGGAGAACCCTGAAATTAATACAAGGCCAGGGACTAAGGATGTAGAAGCCAACAAATTCTCAGCTTGCTCTGGTGGCTCTCTGGAAAGCTTAGAAAGCTTTTTATTATTTATTTATTTATTTATTTATTTAAGATTATTTATTTATTTATTTATTTGACAGACAGAGAGAGAGACCGCCAGTGAGAGAGGGAACACAGGCAGGGGGACTGGGAGAGGAAGAAGCAGGCTCCCAGCAGAAAAGCCTGATGTGGGGTTTGATCCCAGGACTCTGGGATCACACCCCAAGCCGAAGGCAGATGCTTAATGACTGAGCCACCCAGGTGTCCCTAGAAAGGTTTTTAGAACAAACTCTTAACCCTGCTCAAGGGGACTGCTTACCTGTGCCACAAGATTTAGGATACCTATCACCCTAGAGTTGAGAAAGGAGAAAAGGAATGAAAGAGCTTCTCAGGCTGAGAACTATCCTAACAGCATTCATGACACTGTCTAATCATTTAAATATCACCATTCTTCATAGGAGTTCTTATTTTCATTTTACAGAAAGGGAAGTTGAAGACATGAGAAATAAAATGACTTCTCTAGGGTCACACTTAGATGAACTGATATGTCTGGGGGATGTTTCTGAATTGCTAGCAAAGCCACTTGTACATCTATCTTGTACTAAATCTTGTCTTTGGACCATGTGGCCATTAGGGGTCCTGAGAGTCTGAATGAATCTGACTTTCCCAGACTCCCAGCTGCAGAATGGCCACGGTTCATATGGTTTTGGGTGAAGGCTAGGCCTGAGCTTTCATTTGGTCTTGTCCTAGCCCTTCCAGCTGTGTGACATTGGACAGCTTACTCAACATTCTATGTTGAGGTTTCCTAGTGGTAAGATAGAAATAGTGAAACCTACTTCTCATGTGGTTAGAATTCAATATGAGGTAAGTGAGCATGTTTGGTCCAGTCCTGGCATACAGCTTTGATACGTTACCTTCACCTTGCTGGGTCACACTGGTCATTTCCATTTTGATCTCCTCTAAAGTGTTTCTGAAAGATTGTGCCACTCTTCTGTCACCTCAAATGCTGCTGTGAGTACTGATTAGCGTTTGCTGTCCATGTTGGGTGGCCCAGACCAGACAGTGAGTATTAGCCACATGAAGGTCCTCAATTGTAATGGGTACTCCATAAACATTTGCTGGCTGATTGAATAACTGATCTCTCTTTCTCCTCTATCACTAGTGTTTGTCTTTTTTTCTCAAATTGCTTCTATATTGCTTGACCCTGGAAGCTCAGCTGCTATCCAAGGACAATGAAGTGACCCAAAAATCACCCACCTGCTTCTACTCTTGTGGCTAAGACAACAGCTCCTCCCTGGACCGTCTATGATCATTTACCCTTGGGGTCTCCTGCTTTTTCTTGGTACTGCTTTTCATGGGTTGGCACCTGGTAAGGTCACTTGGCACTCCCTTCCAGGAATTACGGTGCTCACTGCCCTCATAATTTCTCCCATCTTTTCCTGTATTGATAGCTGTATGATGTTGGGTTGCCATGACAACTGATTGATTAGCATCCAACTCCTGGACTGGGAAACATGCAGCCAGAAAGAATTACAAATGATGCCTGATTGTCTGCTGCCAATAGCCTGATTGCTGCCATTTTCTGGCAGGTAGCTCAGCCCTAACAGGAAACCCTGTGCTGTGCAATTATTGCGACGTGATTGATGCATCACTATAGTTACAATCGGCAGTGTTCCCAATTCAGATTTTTTTTAAAGAAAAAAAAAAAAACCTCCCCGTTTCAGATGGAAATGCTTATAAATGAGGAAGAAGTATAGAGTGGGGGAGGGCAGTGAGGCTGGCAAGTGGGGAGAGTATGGGCTGAGCAAGAGCCCATTTGGAGTTTCAGAAGTAATGCAGGGAAAGAAGGCAGGAGCAGAGGCATATGACTGGGAAGACGAGAAAAAGGGCCGACTGTTGCCTGTGGTCCCTGCCCCCTCCAAATTCTAGGCTTTGCAGCAGGTTATGGGGTGGTTCAGATATCAATTTCAAATGAGAGGCCTGAAAAGTGGGGGGATGCAGGATGGAGACCAAAGAATATACAGGCCACAGGTGGTGTTCTGTTCAGGCCAATTTTTGAAGCTGCTTTCTTGAGTTTAAGTCATTTGTGATGACCAAAGAGCAAGCATGTGGGCCTGGAAATAGGTTCAGGGGAAAGAGGTTGTGCACCAGGTGGAAGTGAGTTTGAGAGCAACCCAGTGTGGAGGAAATGCTGCAGTGTAGCCTGCAATGAAGCTGGTGCTTAAAGTCTTTGGGGCAAAAGAGGCATTTTCATTTGACCCAGGGAAAAGTGCTTCCCTTGTTCCTCAACTGGATGTTGAATACTTCTCAGGCCGGCAGAGAGGAAGAAAGAGAATGAAATATTTGTGATTGTTAGGAGTAGACTAACTGCTAAAGAGTGTAGTCGTTTACCTTGTCTAAGCTGGCTATTATTGGGAAGGTTGCTCTCTCCAAGGGTCTTCCAAATCATGTCCACAGCTCCACACCTAGTTATTATGCTACTGATAATTCTTCCTCTTGGGTTAAAGATGGTTTTCTTTCCACAGTCTTCTTTTAAAAAGCAAATGCTCCCAGAATTAATACTATTTAGTTACTTAAACCTAAATGCTAGTGTGTGTGTTTTTAAGCCAATTTATTGGGATAACTCGGTAATGGACATTAAGAAGGGCAGGTGATGTGATGAGCACTGGGTGTTAAACTCAACTGATGAATTATTGAACATTACATCTGAAACTAATGATGTTGGCTAGTTGAATTTAAATAAAAAAATGCCATTTAAAAACTAAAAAAAATATTGCTGTATGACTGACATTCAAAAAGCTGTAAATATATATTGTATACAACTTGATGAGTTTGGAGATAATAGTATATCCATGAAACCATCATCTCCTATGCCATAAACGTATCGATCACCTCCAAAATTTTCTTCTGCCCTCCTTATTTTTTATTATCATTTTTAGTTTTTTCCACCCCATCTCCAGCCTCCTTATTTGTTATTACTATTATTTGTGATAAAAACATAAGATCCAGAACAAGGCAAGGAATACTACTTTTATTCAATATAGTACTGGAGGTCCTATCTAGAGAAACTAGGCAAGAGAAAGAAATAAAAGGCATCAAAATCAGAAAAGAAAGAGGTAAGTTAATCTATTGTCAAGTAACATAATCTTATATGTAGAAAAGCCTAAAGACTTCACACAAAAAAACTATTAGAAGGAACAAACAAATTCAATAAAATTGCAGGATACAAAACTAAGCATATAGAAAATCAGTTGCATGTTTGTATACCAACAAAAATCTATTCAAAAAGAAAATTAAGAAAACTATTCCATTTACAATAGCATCAAAAATAATACAATATTTAGGAATAAACTTAAACAAGGAGGTGAAAAACTTGTGCGCTGGAAACTACAAAACACTGGTAAATATGTTTTTGTACTCACCTTACCTGAATCCTTTCTATCATAATTAGGTATTTTTATTTTTGCATTCACTTATGTTTACTCTTTGAAAGTAGGAACTGGGCCATTAATTTAATCATATAATCGAACCATAATAAATGAGAACTACATGACTGAATGAAAGGAAAGATGGTTACAGTGATAAGGCAGGTTCAAAATACATGGGGTGGGAATTTGGTGCAGTAAGGTATGATGGGGTGGTGGTCAAAGTTAAAATGAAAACTGATAGAGACCAGTAATAATTACATAATGGGAATCTTGGATCCAGCCTATTTCCAAAGGAAGGCGTAAGAAAGCAGGATTAGAAAGCCAGGAAGACTAATATCTGTGGTTCTGGACATTATTATCTATCACTCAGGTACGATGGCAGAGGTCCTTGTGGATATGTGCCCGTCACCTTGGCTACTGATAAGTATTACTGACCTATAGTATGGTGCTACCCATCAGAAAATGATTGACATCTGTAAATTGACCTCAGTAGCCCAATATTTTCAAAGGAAGAAAAGTAGATTAAACTTTTTATTTATTATCTGTCTTCTTATTAAACTGTGAGTATACCAATGGCACAAACCATGTCTTCTCTCTGTATGTAATTAGTTCCAGGCAAAGTGAAAGCACTTAACATATTATTGTTGAATAAATATGCAGTTTAATAAAAAAAATTAAGGCTTAAATCAACCTTTTGAGCTGTGGAGTAAGAATTGAAGAGAAACAGTGAAAAAAATATGGGAAATCATTTGGGCAGATGGGTAATATCTATGGGTTCTAGGGAAACAATCACAAAATCCTAAGTTCAACTTGCAATTCCACAGCTTATCAGCTGTGAAACATTGGGCAGATTATTGAACCTCTGTTTTTCTATATGTCAAATGGAGAATAATAATAGAATTTATCTCATGGGGGTATTTAGGAAGATAAATTGAGAGAATGCATGCAAAGCAGATAGTACATAGCAAGAATTCAATAAATGTTGTATTATTATTACAGTGTTTAGCTCCGGGCCTAGAAATGGAATGTTTTCTACTTAAAATGTACAAAACAACATAAATGATCACTTGAAGAGAGAACACACCTTATATTGGTACAATGATTAGTGATCCCACTGTTGTAGGGAGTGTGGGGAAGCAGGAGCGCTCTTCTTTTGATTTATCTGAAATACTGCCAGCTACATCTTGCTTGTTGTTGAAAGCAGCTATAAAATACTAGTTTTATGGCCCAAATGTAAAAATAAGTCCATTTATGTTTAGGACATTAACTATATCCACATTTGTAGTACCATTTAGGGCTATTCAAAATTGTAAGAATTGGTGTCCCAGACTTCAGATAATCTAAACAGATAAAAGCTGGTTTCCATGGGAACTAGTTTTGCTTTCTCTTCCATCTAATTGAAATCCATTTACCGGAGTCTGAAAGTCTTTTAAGTACCATCTAATGAGTTCTTCCTTCGGTTTACCAAGCTCAGTGCAAGCATGGGTAACTTACCATTTGCAATATCAGCCAGCTTCTGTCAAGTGAGCACACACTTGAGTTTGCTGGGATTGATTCTTCGTTTACTTGGTTCACTTGCTCTTCAGTCTTGAAAGGATCAGTTTCCACCAAACACTCTATACAGCTCATAGTATCTTATATTCTGTTATCTTACTGAGGAACCACAGTTCCTCAGTAGCTAAGAAGTAGCTAAGAGGAGTTACAAGATGGTGACATAGACCACATTTCTTCACATGTATCTTAGAGAAACATGCACATTTTAGAAACTTTGATTTGGCCATTTAATTGCATTGCATTTGAATGACACTGTTCAATGCATTGACTTGCTATCCACTCAAACACCATGTTTCTCCCATGTACCTGCAGAGCTCTTGCTTTCTTTGTTCTCTCTTCAGAAAAGAATGTAGAGGGACTCTCTTAACTCAATCTCTCCAGTTTTCTAGTGTTGGGTAGCCATTATATTCATCATTTCCTATTCTCAGAAAAAGAATCCTCTCCTCAACTTACATTTTCTGGGTCTTGGAGGGCTGGGAAGATTTCTGCATGACTTAGGCTGGGCTGTTCAGATGAGGCAGGAAGACTGTCGAAGTTCAGCCTCACAACTCAGAAAACCAAATACCTTCAAATGAGAGCATCACTGGGTACCTTTTCTTTCTCCATCCCCCAGTACTAGGAATCAGTGCTTGTATTCTTCTCTTTCGCAAGTTTCATTTGGAGAGCCCCACTGGCTTCCAGGAGCTCTGTCTCTCCCTACTCATTGCACTGGTGGCAAGAGGCACCTGGGCCTTTCTGGCAAGCTTTGGGTCTGATCATGATGTGGGCTTTCCACATTGCCAGATTCCTGCCACCTGCTCTGCTTGGAGGAGACAGATAAGAGGAGGGAGGGCAAGGAAGACCCGGCCAGTTGGCAGTCTGACCTGGCAACCTGATGCCGGGTTGAGCAAGCTGTAATCTTTTAGGCTAAATTTGCCTTGGAACAAGTTGGTACAGGAAATGGCCAGATCTTGGCAAAAGGCAAAGGGAGCCCAGATGGAGAAGAAAGCTTGAGAGGTTAATAGACTTGGGGCAGTCTTCACTGATGAGCACCAGGGGATCCCTTCAACCTATTTCACTAGACTCTTTGGGAGAGGTTCCAGAAAGGCACTAGTAAACTTCCTATATGTAGCAGTGCTTCTACCAACATACTGTTATTTTGTTCTGTGACTAGCATATAATACCAGGCTTCAAAAAGGCAGGGACTGAGTCTTTATCCCTTACTGTGCCCCCAAAGTTTAACCAGGGACTAGTGGTAAATGAGGACTCACTTAACTTTTGATGATTTGAATGGAATTGACAGAAATTGGTAGAGTTATGTTTACAGCCAGAGATACCTGGCTGCCCCAGAAAAGCTAACAATTTGTCATTACTTTAAATAATATTATCAAATATATTCTCAACAATTATTTAGTCAAGTTGAAGACTAAGTGAGCAAAGAGCTTCTAAGGAAGAACCCCCCCCCCATTTTCTAACCCCTTTACATAAACAAAAAACCTCCAGTTAAACAGATTCAACCACCTTAGAGGGATTTGAGCAATCCCTTGTTACTTCAGCTTGGCCTTTGAAGGTTCTCAACATGGAGGTTCCCTTCATAGGAGTTCTGGTAAATATTTTTGTCACTGGATTTCCAATGATGTTTTAATGCCATTTATTTATTTATTTTTTATTTACAAAAATTCAATTAATTAATATTTGGTGTATTATTAGTTTCAGAGGTAGATTTCTGTGATTCATCAATTGCATATAATACCCAGTGCTCGTTACATCATGTGTCCTTCCTAATGCCCAGCACCCAGTTACCCCATCTCTCCCACCCACCTCCCCTCCAGTAACTCTCAGTTCATTTCTTTTTTTTTTTCTCAGTTTATTTTCTATAGTTAAGAGTCTTTTTTGGTTGTCTCCCTCTCTGATTTTGTCTTATTCTATTTTTCCTTCCCTTCCCCATGTTCATCTGTTTTGATTCTTAAATTCCACATATGAGTGAAATCATATGATATTTGTCTTTCTCTGACCGACTTATTTCACTTTGTGTAATACCTTCTAGTTCCATCCACATCATTACAAATGATAAGATTTCATTTTTTGATAGCTGCGTAGTATTCCATTGTGTATACGTATATATGTATACACCACATCTTCTTTATCCATTCATCTGTCTATGGACATCTGGGTTCTTTCCATAGTTTGGCTATGTGGACATTGCTGCTATAAACACTGGGGTGCAAGGGACCCTTCAGATCACTGCATCTGTATCTTTGGGGTAAATACCCAGTAGTGCAATTCCTGGGTCATAGGGTAGCTCTATTTTTAACTTTTTGAGGAACCTTCACACTGTTTTCCAGAGTGACTGTACCAGCTTGCATTCCCACCTTCAGTGTAAAAGGGTTCAAAGGGTTCCCCTTTCTCTGCAACCTCACCAACATCTGTTGTTTCCTGATTTGTTAATTTTAGCCATTCTGACTTGTATGAGGTGGTATCTCATTGTGGTTTTTTTTTTTTAAGATTTTATTTATTTTATTTTGAGAAAGAGAGAGAGTGAGCACAAGTGAGGGGAGGGGCGGAGGGAGAGGGAGAAGCAGACTCCCTGCTGAGCAAGGATTCTGATGCAGGGCTTGATCACAGGACCCTGGGATCATGACCTGAGCCAAAGGCAGATGCTTAACCGACTGAACCACCCAGGCACCCCTCATTGTGGTTTTGATTTGTATTTCCCTGATGCTGAGTAATGTTGAGCATTTTTTCATGTGTCTGTTGGCCATTTGTGTGTCTTCTTAGGAGAAATGCCCTTTAAAAGAGTGCTTCAGTCAACTGCCTGGATGTTCTTAGCCTAATCCAGTGTGCCAATATGTCTTTAAAGATAGGTTAAGTAAACTATTGCTAATTTGTTGTGTATACAAAAAGAATATTATTATAACAACTTTAAAGGCCTTTTGAAAGAAAAGTAACAAACAGCAAATCCTTGTGGTAGAATTACTTTCTATCACAAGACTGTGATGAAACAGGTTCTGTTTTTGTGTATTCTGGGAACTTTGGCCATAATCATGCATATTTTACATCAATGTAATCATAGAGAACATAAAATTTTGCTTTATTCTCTATTCACTTCACATTACATTAAATGTTTCTCTATATTATTCTATTCTTTTTCTATTTTTAATAGCTTTATAATATTCCATCAAGTGGATAAGCTACTTAGATTATTTACATTATTTTTTGCTGTCAGAAGCAACCATTCAATGATAATTTTGTATACATAGCTTTTTTTTTCTTGCTTAAATTATTTTTTTTAGGGTTAATTTTTAGGAGAAGGATCAAAGGTAATGGTGTGCTGGAGCTGAGTCACACCAACTTGTGTGAGCACATTTTGCAAATCTCTTCACAACTCTGCATTCAGGGAGCTCTCTTAAAATCAGCTGTGTTAGGTAGGAGTATTTGCATCACAAAAATTGACAAAGGCTGCAAATCAGGGCTTTTTTGTGTTTTTGTATTTTTATTTTTGTTTCTGGAGAGCTGGCTTGCTAACACACACTCACAAAAGGGTATAAACTTGTTTATAGCTTTTGTTATATTGGTTGCCATGTTATTTTTTGAAGAATTTTAACGAACATATGGATAAATAGTTTGATAGAGACATCTTAACTTGTTGAGATTCAATCATAAAACACTTACATTTCTTCAATAATTGCTAAGTTGTGTTTTGCCAAAACCTTTTTTCCCTCTGGGCAGTGGGCTCCCTTAATATATCTGAATCCAATTCCATAATTTTTGGTCATTCAAAATAGTATCATTTTAGGTGCTAAGGTTCAGTTTTGTCTATTTAAATACCTAAAGTTTTGATTCAAAGATCATCCCCTTCTCCTTGTGTGGGTAGGGTGTGACTCCAGAATTTGGAGTGGAAGGGGTCATCTGCTGTTCTCACTAGCTGTGATTCTCTCCATCTTCCCTCAACCTACTCACTGGAATTGAGTTGGGGAAAAGGAGAAGGATACATGTGATTGCCCAGTGTGTTGGCTATTTTCCTCCTTTTTGGTCAGATCTGTGGTTCCCCCATCAGTATTTATATAGTCTCTGTCTCTTCTGTCCATTTCTGTTTCCCGTGTGTCACTAACTGACTATAGTAACTTTCTGTGTGGTCAGTGCCCTATTATTAACTCTTTTCCTCCTGAAATAACTAAAAACTAGACAAAATATATGAAACAACATATTGAGCATGAGACAACAAATGAGAGTGATCACTGAGAGATGGACAAAAGCAAGGTAAGCCCTATGATTGCTCTAGCTTGAGAGATTTGCCAGATGGTAGCTCAGGGAAAGAGAATCCAGGTAGATCTTGAGTTGAGGGGTTGGAGCTGGGATTGTGAAGAGACTGAGAAGAGAGTAGGCAGAGCAGAGTGCAGAGAGGAGAGAGCTCAGAGTGAGGACTCCAGAGATATGCAGACGGTTTCACTGAAGGCTTTACTGAGTACTGATCAGTGTGTAAGTGTGAGAAAAGTAATCAAGGACAAGGAAAGAGCCATCCAAAAGGATTAGAGGAATATATACCTGAAAGCAAAGAGCTCTGGGAATTGTTATTCACAGCATCAGAGTGAAAAACTTCATAATTCGTAGGGCCCTGGGTAGAGTAGTCAGAAAGTTTTGATATAGCAGTAGGGCAAAATTAAACCTATACCTAATGCTACTGTGGTCTCATCTAACAAAACTTAAAAGCAAAAAATACAAAGGTTCAAATTCTTTCCAATTAACTGCATTTCAGTGCAAAGCTCAAGAATTTTTTAGAGGAATATAAAAATATCCAGTAACAACTTAGTAAATATCATAATGTCTTGTATCCAATAAAAACAAAATTATAAGATAAACAAAGAAACAGGTAAATGAAATTGATAATGAGAAGAAAGGTTGGTTTAACATTTGAAAATCAACCTGTGTAACTACCCATTTGACTAACTAAAAGAGGAAAAACACATGATCATTTTGTTGAACATAGAAAAAAATGTAAAAATCCAGCATCTAATCTTGATAAAAACCCCCACCAAACTAGGTATAGCAAGGAATTTCCTCAACCTGATGAAAGGCATCTATGAAAAACCTACCCTCAGACATCACATATAATGGCAAATAACTGAATGCTTTCCTCCTAAGATCAATAAAAAAGCAAGGAGGTGCACTTTTACCACTTGTATTCAGCATTGTACTTGGAAAATTCAGCCAAGCTAATAAGGCAAGAAAAAGAAATACAAAGCACCAAGATCAGAAAGGAAGAAGTAAACCTGTCTTATTTCTTAGACAACATAATCATCTTCCAAGAAAATTTTATGAAATCTACTAAAAATCTAAGGAAGTAAAAGCAGGATTGGGGCACCAGGGTGACTCAGTCGGTTAAGCCTCCAAACTGGTTTCAGCTCAAGGTTGTGGGATCAAACCCCGCATTGGGCTCCCCATTCAGTGCAGTCGGCTTGAGATTCTCTCCCTCTCCCTCTGCCCCTACCCCCACTCATACTCTCTCTCTCAAATAAATAAATAAAATCTAAAAAAAATTACACAATATAGGATTGGTATACAAAATTCAACTTATTTTTATATACTAGAACAAAGAGTAAGAACTTGAAATAATATTTTAAAAAATACTACTTAAAAAAGCATCATAAATATGAAATACTTCAGGATAATTCTGGGGAAATTGACCTGTGCACTAAAAAGTACAAAACTGAGCTGAGGGATATTTAAAAAGACTAGATAAATTGAGAGATAAGGCGCTGCCATTGAATAGGAAGACTCAATATTGTTAAGATGTTAATTTCCCCAAATTAAACAATGGATTCAACACAATCCCAATTAAATTCCAGACGACTTTTTTTTGGTGATAATTGATAAGTTTATTCATAAATTCGTAGAAAAGTCCAAAGGAACTATAATGGCTAAAACAACTTTTAAAAAGAAAAGCAAATTTGGAGGACTTTTCATGACCTGACTTTAGGACTTACATAGCTATACTAATTAAGACAATATGATATACATATAGACAAATATATCAGTAAAACAGAATGGAGTCCGAAAATAAACTGCACATATATGGTTAATTGATTTTCAACAAAGACAATTTTGTTGGTGGATAAAAGATAGTCTTTTAAACAAATTGTGCTGGAATAAGTGGATATCCATAGGCAAAAAGCAAACAAAACCCCAAACAACAACAAAAAACTTCTATTCATTTCTTGCACCATATATATATATATATATATATATATATATATATATATATATATATATATAATCACCAAACTTTACATGGATCATAGATATAAACTCCTAAACTATATAACTTCTCAAAGAAAACAAGAAAATCTTCATAATTTTGAGCCAGGGAATGATATCTTTTTTTTTTAAGATTTTATTTATTTATTCGACAGAGATAGAGACAGCCAGCGAAAGAGGGAACACAAGCAGGGGGAGTGGGAGAGGAAGAAGCAGACTCATAGCGGAAGAGCCTGATGTGGGGCTCGATCCCATAACGCCAGGATCACGCCCTGAGCCAAAGGCAGACGCTTAACCGCTGTGCCACCCAGGTGCCCCAGGGAATGATATCTTAGATACAACACAAAAAATATGATCCATAAAAGACAAATCTGATAAATAGGAATTGAGAATTTCTGCTCTTTGAAAGATACTGCTAAGAGAATAAAAAAGTGAGCTAGGGACTGGAAGAATTTATTTGCACACCAGAAATCTGATGAAGGACTTATATTCAGAATTTATGGAGAATTTCAAAACTCAATAATAAAAATGCAAATAACCCAGTTAAAAAAGGTTGGATTTAAACAGTACTTCACCAAAGAATATACTGTTCGCAAATAAGCACATAGATATATACTTAACATCATTAGACATTAGAAAACCGCAAATTAAAAGCATAATGAGATGCCTTGCACATCTTTTAGAATATTATCTATTAAAATGACTGCCCATAGTAAGCATCGGCAAGGATGTGGGAGAACCGGAACTCTCTGCTGGTGGGAATATAAAATAGCACAACCACTTTGGAAAACAGTTTGGCTGTTTTTTAAAGAGTTAATTATAGATGTGTCATGTGATCCAACTATTCCACCCCAGGTATTTATTCAAGAGAAATGAAAACATATGTGTATACAAAGATTTGTACATAAATGTTCATAGCAGCTTTATTTTGTCATAGCTAAAAGCTGAAAACAGTCCAACTATCCGTCAACAAGTGAGTGAATGCAACAAACTATGGTATATTCATTTAACAGAATACTATTTAGCAATGAAAAGGAGGACAGTATGGATATAAGTTACAATTTAGATGAATTGCAAAGTGATATACAGTGTAAAAGAAGCCAGACACACAAAAATATACACTATTTGATTTTTTTTACATAAAGTAGTAGAAATGAAAAATAATCTACAGTGAAAGAAAGTAGGTCAGTGGCTGCCTGAGGACATAAGGAATGGGAAGTTGTGTGAGGAAGGGATTACAAAGCAGAAGAAGGAAGCTTTTGGAGGTGATAGATAGTTTTATTATCTTAATTGAGGTAATGGTGCATGAGTGATAAGTAAAAACTTACCAAACTGTATGCTTTAAATATGTGCAGTTTATGTATGGTGACTAACATAACATAATAAAAAATTATTTAAAAAAATAAATAAATATGTGCACTTTATTGCATGTTGATTAAACTTTGATAAAATTAAAAATGATTAAAGATGTGCAGGTGGGCTCATTATGTCATGATATATAGTATCTAAAAATAAATATTGGGAATATGTCATCTGAAAGGGGACATCCCAAAATATTGGCCACTAAGTTTCCTGTGAACACCCAAAATTATGACAGAAGTGAACACAAAAATTGCATGGATACCACACATCAAAAGGATAGATGGTAAAACACACCAAATTTTTCCATACTTTAATCAAGAAAGGAGATTCCATGATGGATAAAAGTGAATATACTGTTGCTCAGTAAAGTAGCTCAGTTACTGCCACAAAATCCACTAGCCAATGCCTTTCTATATGGCAAAGTAAAATTGCCTTGCATCTGGAGGCAAGCGTTCCATTTTGGTTTGAGTATTTCTTGTAAACCTTGACAAACCTATTCACTCACATGGACAGTGACTCAAATTGTGGAAGGTGTCACTGTATGAAAAGTAATATTATCTGACCTTTTATTTGGAGACAGAAGACAGAGTCGCAGATACAATTTAAGGTGTATTTTGATTTAGTTTTCAGGAAATTTGGCCAAATTCAGTAAAAGCTTTTGAATGCTATTAAAACACAAACATACCAAAGGGCACATTGTCAAGCTCTCCTATTTCTGCCTTCAGATTCCTGCTTCTGTCTCTCTGCCTAGAGCAGGTGTGGGTTGAATTCTGGCTCTGGAGTATGTGTAGGCACTTGTTACAGCCTTAGATGCACCCCATATGTGATTATCCCTTACATCCCAAGAGTTAGGTTAGAAACCAGATCCCTGCCTCCTACATTGTCGGTGGGAATGCAAGTTGGTACAGCCACTCTGGAAAACAGTGTGGAGGTCGCTAAAAAAGTTAAAAATTGAGCTACCCTATGACCCAGCCATTGCACTACTGGGTATTTACCCCAAAGATACAGACGTAGTGAAGAGAAGGGCCATATGCACCCCAATGTTCATAGCAGCATTGTCCACAATAGCTAAATCGCGGAAGGAGCCGAGATGCCCTTCAACAGATAACTGGATTAAGAAATTGTGGTCCATATATACAATGGAATATTACTCAGCTATCAGAAAGAACGAATTCTCAACATTTGCTGCAACATGGACGGCACTGGAGGAGATAATGCTAAGTGAAATAAGTCAAGCAGAGAAAGACAAATATATGATTTCTGTCATCCATGGAACATAAGAACTAGGAAGATCGGTAGGGGAAGAAAGGGATAAAGAAAGGGGGGTAATCAGAAGGGGGAATGAAGCATGAGAGACTATGGACTCTGAGAAACAAACTGAGGGCTTCAGAGGGGAGGGGGGTGGGGGAATGGGATAGACTGGTGATGGGTAGTAAGGAGGGCACGTATTGCATGGTGCACTGGGTGTTATACCAACTAATGAATCATCGAACTTTATATCCGAAACCGGGGATGTACTGTATGGTGACTAAGATAATATAATAAAAAATCATTAAAAAAAAAAAAAAAAGAAACCAGATCCCTGATCTCCCACCAGATCTGTATACCAATGAGACTCATCTTGTTTCATGGGACAAAAAAACTGGACAAAGTATTTCAAGCGCAAAACGATGTTGATTAGCTCATGTGACTAGAAAGTCCAGGGATAAAGCTGACTATAGATATGGCTAGATTCAGGGCTCAAATTATAGCATTGGACCTGGCCTTTCTTTTGACTTCCCTTTCCTTCATGTTGTTTCCTTGTGGTGGCCTCTAGAAGCTCATGATTGTAATTCCAGACCTGATACTCTCAGGTTCAAATCCAGTGGAAAGGAGAGCTTCTATTCCACAGGAGTCAAATGAAACAGTTGGGTCACTGAACTCACTCATCACAGAGACCAAGGAAGAGATAGTTTATCATACGCACACTGTATGGTCTGGGATGTGACACAGAAAGAGCGTTCTCCTAAAGAACTTTGAAGAATTCATTTTCTAAAAGTACAGTGACAGATGTTGGGTGAAATCCAGTAAGGACCCTGCAGCTCATTTCTATTTCTACATTTCTGCCCAGTAAATCTGGTTAGTTCTAGACTTTCAAAAGTTTATTAAGTTCTAGACTGGTATACCATTAAATTTTCAGGAAAAAAATATTTCAGGACTCATATTTGGGGTAAGGAAGAACAGAAAGAAGGAAGACTGGATTCTCAATCTGTGCAGTTTAAGGTCTCTTATTTAAGTGGCCAAACTTGGAGAGAACCAATGGTGTAGAGATGAGCCACAGTGAAGTGGGCATAACCTCATTGTTCTCCATTTTATGGTATATATGGGATACTGTAGCGATTCTCATCAAAAACACTGGATGCCTATGGTCTGCACCAGGACACACCTAGGTGTCTTGGATCCTAGGTGACATCATCCTTATACTTCAAGGAAACGAATTTATGGAGACTACATCTGAGAAAGCCTTTCCTAAGATGTCAGGCTTAATACTAATACTAATATTATAATGACACTAATCATGACAATAACAATGAAGCAGCAGTAAAAATACATATAATTTTATTGGCTTGCAGCACAATTTCTCTTTGGGAGAATGCTGCCTTTGACAAAATCTTGATAAGATGTCTACAATAGAAGTTGAAACTCTGAGAACATGGATATTAGTAGTTGCAAGGCCCATCAAAGAGAAAAATGGATTTTCTTCCTGAAAAACAATTTGATGGTAAGCCATGATGTACATGAAATGAAGTGGCCCATGAAAGGTCTAAGAACATTTTAGAATGGAAGAGCCTAGTATTCAGTTTTAATTGCTTTGCTTTGCTGCCGTTAAACCCCTCCTTTACTATGCCTTCAGTAAAGTCCACTAAATACACAAGTTGTTGTGTCTAAGTGTTATTCAGTCATTTGTTCATTTATGGTGAAAACCAAGGTAGGGGTTAGATTTCCCATCTGGGTCAGTGTGGAGGATTACAAAGAGAACATGTATGAAATGGATGATGCATAAACTGAGTGAGCAAGACCTCAGAACTGGGATGGTCAGAGCAATTTCCCTTACAAATTTTGAGGGCATTTTGGATTTTAGGTGTCCATAACGAATAGAATTGGAGGTTTTAGTTTTCCCTAAAGAGATTTCAAGGGTCAGGAAGGTCCAGGTGACATCAGGTTAATAGTAATAATAGTCATCATCGTAACTATCATTTTTGTTTGTGTACTAGTAACGTCAGGTGTTCTCAGGGTATTTTACATCACCTACAAGATGAAGTATCATCCTTATCTCAATCCTTATCTATTCTCCTTTCCTTATATTTCTTATATTTTTTCACCTCCCTAATAGCACTCACTTCATTCTGTTTTATATGCCTACTTGCTCACATATGCTTTCTCGGTGACCTTCTATGGGATAGCAAATTCCATGAAGGAAGACACCATGCCTATTTCATTGCCCATTGTTAAATGGCACCTATCATGGTGCCAACACTTATTGATCACTTAATAGATATTACCTGTAATTGGCATAGCAGGTAGTTAATAAGTGAAATTAAGTGAATAAGTTTCTATGATGAATGAGTGAATTTTGTAAATAAAGAAATGGGTTCAGAGAAGTTCACTGACTTACCTGAGGTCACATGACTGATAACTGGCAGGGTCAAGATGTTGTTGCAGGTCCTAGATCTAGCATGTTTGCTTCTCTCTGCATCTTAATGCTCACTGTAGTAACTTCTCAGCAAGGGTTTCTAGTCCGGAGAAGCTTATGTTTCTGTGCCAAATGTTGCTCCCTGTCTCATAAAATTTGGGAGAGGGATAAAGAGGCACCCTGAAACAGCCTGAACCCAGAGGCTAAGACATAACTGAGCTCTCCTGTGGTCCTGCACACAGTGTATGAGTTATGAGAGCAGCTGCTGATCCCATGTCTATACAATCACACTGTATGGAATGTGCAGTCTTGGAGTTCGCAACAAGATATTACCTTTCAGGGCTGGTAAAGATGTGGATAGACCTGCGGGTCCTATTTCCATTACAATGGCCAAGGCTGACTTGTATAGATTCTGGAGAGGAGGAGACTGCTGAGACCAATGGCTTGGTCACGGGGGCTCATAAACGTGCATGGACCTGTGTGCCATAAACAGAGTAATTGTAATGTATTCACTCAGATGCTTGCTAATCACCAGCAACTCATTCAGTAGGAATAACACTCTTACATGTCAACCTGCAAGGGGATCCATATTATTTCTTTAACCAGAACATGCCAAGCATATCACTGGGTTTTCATGCTAACAACCACTGAGAAGATATGATTTACTTTTCCATTTTTTCCCTTTTGGTGCCCACCTTTGCCCTGTACTCAGCAGTTAGTGTGGTCTGAATCCTCAGTCCAGGTGGCTTCTATAGGTTGTGATGTCCTTCATCAAATCCAGCCCCTGCTGTGGATAGTGAGGCACTGAAGGACCCTGTGTCTGTAGTTGTCCAAAGAGGAATCTCTACTCTTCCAACCTGCCTCAAGAAAACAAGTGCCTGTTCCCTGATGGAGGAAAATCTCAAACTCCACTGAGCTCCTGGGATTTGGACTGTACAGATATAGACTTCAGAGGTAGACTTAGGTTTTTATGTAGGTGATCTTGAAACGCCTTTTCTTGCAATCTTCAGAGAAGGGCCCTGGAAGTTGGGAGTGCACAGCACCCCAGAGTACAGGTGAAAGAGATTAGAATCAGAAAATGCTGGGGTCAAATCCTGGAATTGTTTCTTACTACCTGATGGCTTCAAGCCAGTTAGTTAACCTCTGTACCAATTTCTTTGCCTATAAAATGTGTAGAATAATGACCACCTCTAAGGGAGATTACAAAGGCAAACATGCTATGTATTATGATTTTTATATCATTACAAATTATTTTAATATTTTATATGTAATATATTATCTGGAAATTGTCTTTTATCGTGGTTGGCTTATAGTAAGAGCTCAAGAAGTGGGAGCTGATATCAGTTATCAGATCTGTTATGTGCAAAAAGATATTCATCACAGCATTGCTTATAAATAGAGGAAGCAGCATCAATGTATGCCAATAAAGGCGCAATTAAATTGGGGTACCAGGGTGGTTCAATTGGTTGAGCGTGACTCTTGATTTCGGCTCAGGTCATGATCTCGGGGTCATGGGATGGAGCCCTGCATGGGGCTCTGTGCTCAGCAGGGAGTCTGCCTGAGATTCTCTCTTTCCTTCTGCCCCTCACCCTACTCTCTCTCTCTCAAATAAATAAATAAATCTTATAAAAAGACATAATTAATTCAATTATAATGTACTCCTTGTGATGAAATATTATGCAGCCATCACAAATCCTGATTTTTAAAGAAATGGGAAAATGTTCACAAATGAAGTGTAAAAACAGACTCAAATGATATCCATGATTCAAATTATGTCTGTCTGTATGCATGGCCTAGTTTACACAAAGGCACAGGATGATGCTATTCACACATATGATGGAATAGGATCCCACCCACTTGCCAGAAAGGATTTGGAAAACTGTACTCCCAAAAGCTATAGTTTATCTCTCTAAGTGCTGAAAATATGGGAGGTTTTCATTTTCTTCTTTATTCTTCTTGTATTTTCCAGATTTCCTACAATGAACATTTTCCACTATTATAATACAAAGAAAAGCAAACATTATTACTTTTAAAAATGATGTGAAAAGCTGAACCTCGTTTTTGTTTTTGTTTGTTTGTTTGTTTGTTTTACGAAGCAACAGCTGCTGCATTAACTTTCTCCTCCATCTATGCAAATGCCCCGACCAGGGCCTGGGATGGGTGGGACAGTAGTGACCCCCAGTGTGCTAGGTCAGCATCACAGACAGGTGCCCCAAAGCAGGGGCAGTGCCCAGCCCTTGCTGATTGTCCTCCTCCTCCTCTCTGTTAGTGTTTCCTCCGGTATTTATTCACTCACATAGCCTATAGAGTTAAAAGAGGTTTGTTTCTTTTCAGGCTGTTGAGTGCAGCCAGGGTAATTTAGTAGAAAAATGTCATGCTAATGCAATTCAAAGTTCAAATGATCTTTCATTTCGAGGGAAAGAAGAATGTGTGTGCAGTTGGAATGTTAAAACTCACTACTTGCCCTGCAATTCAAATAGAAATATGAGCTGCAGGGGCTACATAAGTCACATGAAGTACTGTGAGTGAAATGCGCAAAATGAATAAAAATGGTCTGGAAGCCGTTTATTAGCATTGCTGGGGGCCAGCACCAAACAAGAATCATGGCCATCAGAAGCTGTGTGGGGAAGAAGGAGTGTTTGCGTGAAATTACAATAATCCTGAAATAATAAGGAAGGAAGTGATCAGTGAGGTCCTTCCTGTGAATGTCGCCCCCAGCATCCCCCACCCCCCCGGGCTGTGCCCTTTCCAGCCCACATTCCCTTTCCTCTATTTTAGGCTTCTGCTCAGCTGGCTGCATTTGGCAGATGGGGGTGGGTGGAGCCCAGGTGGGCAGCTGTGGTTGCCCACAGTGCCGCCTGCTCTGGGGCTGGGAGGCTGGGCATGATATAGAGAAGTAGCGGCTCCTGGGGCTCTGGCCACAAGAGAGTGTGGTTGGCCTCCTCAGGGAGCCACCAGGTACGTGAAGGGCAGCTCTGTCCTTGGTGATCTCAGGTCCTCTTGCTCCACTTCAGATTTCCACTTCCCTTCTGCCACAGAGATGTGCTCAGAGGGAAGAATGTCAGATATTTATGTCTTTTTTTTTTTTAAAGATTTTATTTATTTATGTGACAGAGAGACAGCCAGTGAGAGAGGGAACACAGCAGGGGGAGTGGGAGAGGAAGAAGCAGGCTCATAGCGGAGGAGCCCGATGTGGGACTCGATCCCGGTACGCCGGGATCACGCCCTGAGCCGAAGGCAGACGCTTTAACGACAGCGCTACCCAGGCGCCCCAGATATTTATGTCTTAATACACATTTGCCGCCTTACTTCAGCTCATAAGAGATTAACGTTTTCAGACATAGTTGTTATACTCCTTTGAAGTTTTTTAATTTTTTTCTCTCATCTTGTGAAAAGGATGTGAGGCAGCAGTGTGTGGATAGTTTTTCCAAATTTCTTTCTTTAGTTTTGAAAATAATATTAGGTCTACCTTTGAGACCTCTCTGGTCACCACAAACAGAAACTTTGCTGTCATCATTATATCCTCCATCTTTGTTGTGGACAGAATTGTGTCCTCTCAAAATCCGTATGCTGAAACCATAACTCTTAGTGTGGCTATATTTGGAGGTGGGGCATGTAAGGAGGTAATTAGGGCTAAATGAGGTCTTAAGGGTAGAGACCTGATCCACTAGGATTAGTGTCCTTATAAGAAGAGACACCAAAGAGCTCTTAATCACCCTCTCTCCCCCCGCCCCCTCTCCTCTTCCCTCTCCCTTCCCTACCCTCCCTCCCTTCTCCCTCTCTCTCTTCATCCCCCTCCACCTCCCACTATACACGCCACCCAAAGAAGAGTCATGTGAGCACACAGTGAACTGATAGCCACTTATAAGCCAAGAATAGAGGACTCAGAATGAAACTTACTTTGCTAGTACCTTGATCTCAGATTTCCGGCCTCCAAAAAGGTGAGAAATAAATTTGTTGTTTAAGCCCCTCAATCTGTGGCAGCCTGAGCAGACTAATATAATCTTTTATAAACAAACAAATCCCAAAGGAACAGGAGGTATATAATTGATCTTCACATATGCAAAATTACTAATGTAACAACTCTAAGAAACTGAAGGAAAAAACAAAGCAAAACAAAACTGGAATTCAAGGCATGTATGTGTATATGTATGTGGTGTGTATACAGGCAAGAGTACAGGTGTTCTTTCTTTGGAGAGTATTAATTTTCCATTATGTTTCATCTGAGTGAAATGTTTTCCCATATATGTTTCAATGTAGGGTAGAGTAGAGTGATTTGGTGGTTACAGGAGGGGAGGTTTTGGAGATGAGAAGAAAGGTGAAGTATTTTTCTTTTCTTTTACATTTGGGCCCAACAGCAGAAAAAAAAAAAGAATTACATTTATCTGTATGCTCATATCCCAATATATCTGTTATGCATTGTTTCCCAAACTGACTTCCATAGAATACTAATTCTGCAAAGGGGTGTCAATGGAAGATATTAACAATTTTCTTTGTCAAGTGAGTTTATGAAGTGTTTGCATAATTTTTCAAGGACTGTGCATGGTGACTCTCCAAGAGGAAGACACGGCCTGCAATAGGTCCCAGCATATTTGACCAGGGCTCTCTTTCCATCATTCATTTTGGAGAATGTGCTCAGCGCCATGGTGCTGCAATGGAAGACTGAAGATGAGAAGTCACACAGTCCAGTTCTAGGCCTGCTTTTCCCTCATTTGTGGCTTATCCCAAGCTAGTTGCCTCTGGGTTCCTCATTTGCTTTGCTATACAATAAATGGTGGGTTGTATGATCTTGACTCTTGCCCCTTCTCTAGCATTTTTTTTTCCTTTCTGTTTCTATGACTTCCTGGCTCCACTGATCCTTTTTGTACCTTGGGCAAGGCATCCATTTCCCTTTCTATTCATAAGTAGAGAAATGGTCAACCTACAGAGATCTCTTGTCAAGAGTAACTGAGTTAATGCAGGTGAAAGTACTTAGAAAAAAATAAAGTGCTAAATAATTTTTAATGCCTCTGGGGAAAGGATTATGACTTTTCTGTCATTTTAAGTGCTGTACAAACTAGGTGAAACAAAGTATGAGGAATGATGTATCACTCAGAGCTCAAGCTCTGAAGTTGGGCTGCTTGGATCCAAATTTCAATTCTGCCCTTCCTACTAGAATGATCTTGGGCAGGTTACCAATGTTCTCTGCCTCAGTTTCCTCAGCATTAAAATGGAGATATGTCCTGCTGTAATTCAGTGAGTATTAAATGAGACAATATGGGTTAAGTGCTACAAACAGTGCTTGGTATTTAGTACGCTCCAGTAAATACTAAGTTGTCATCTTTTTGTTCTTGTCCTTCTCTGTCATCATCATCATCAGCAGCAGCAGCAGCAAATAAAGGAATAGGCACAGAAACAATAGCAACAACAATGAAATAATAATAAAAAAGATGGAGTGGTGGAGGTGGTCAGTACATTCCTAGTTTAAAAGCTCTTAAATCCTCAAATGAGCTGGATAGTCCCTTTAACTATCTGTTGGCTTCTGCAAGGATCGGTCTTGCTATTAACAAGTGTTATGGAACCTTCCATTTTGCAAGTCATACTGCTCACTAAAAAGGCAGGCTTCCCCACTTTAAAAAAATATGATTTAGAGAGAAATAAAAAGTGTAAGCTCCCCAAAGAAGGAGAGGAAAACAAATGCCTGATAGCATTCTGCCTTTCTTTGTTAAGTCTGTGAATGTTCATGGGTAGAGTAACAGTTGAAGGATTCACAGAAAAGGTGGGGCTTGACCGGGTTCTCTAGTGAGATGGATTTGGGAAGCACAGAGGAGAAGAGAGCATCATGAGTAAAGAAACAAAAGTAGGCATGATGTATTGGAGGTGGAAGAGGACACCAAAGAGTGTAGACTCAGTGAGTGGTACGGCATGCATTGGAAGGTAGGTCCTTGAACATTAGGTAGAGAAATTCAGACTTAATACAAAGAAAATCAGCAGAAGACAAATTGCTTTTCTTTTTAAGCTGTCTGCTTTCTCCTTATGAAAGTAGAAAGGTCATGCAGTGAAAGTGAGTCATCATTCTTTCCCACTCACTTAACATTCAGCATAAATCAATGTTTGCCTTGGGTGAATGGGCAGGTAGTTATTTGCAAGGCTGAATCAAATCATGCTGCTGGTATGGGTGCTGCCTGTGGTCCTCCTCTCCCTAGGCTGGCCCATTCGGGGGAAATGCACTAGTACTGGTGGGTTAGTGGGGATGGTGTTCTTGAGGAAGGGGGAGAATGGGAGCTCCTGCATGGTGGGGGATCTCACTGAAGACCTTGTTTCTGAAATCTTGGAGGTAGGAAAGTATTCCTGGGCTGGGGTGGGCATGTCTGGAATTTTAACTTCTACTACTAGATAGATGATTATATCTTAAAGCAGAGAGAAGTGCTTTCATGCGGATTAATAAAACAAGGATAAATTGTCTTTACCATACAGCCCTCCTAGAAATTTGGACTTTCAATTTGGGGCATTTAAAATCCCATTAAGCATGGTCATTGTGCCACTCTTGATTGCATCAGCCTTATACCTTTCATTGTCAGCAGTGCCAGCCTCCATCCTTCCTGAACCTGGCCACCAGCATGAGTAGTCAGCTATTTAAGCAGAAATGATCTTTTGTGAAAATCTATATATTATTTAATGCCTTTGCCCTTTGCCTCAGCTCTCTCTCTCCACAAGTTTCTCAGCCAGGGTTTCAATCTGCTTTGGATGCTTTGCAAGAAGAAATGTACAGCAAACTCCCATGGGAATTGTGGCTCTCTGTCCCTGATGTCTGGAGTCTCATAATTTATAGTTCTTTTGAGCTGGGCCTCTGCAGTTCTTTAATGGGGCCTTGCGGTAAAGTTTGGGTAGGGAGAAATCATTTCACTTAAAAATGGTTCTGCTTTGACGATCTCTGTGTTGCCGGGAATTTTTCTTCTCCTTTGTCTTTAAAGCTAGAGCCGTTTCCTAGAATAAATGTTGCCTGAACACTGGAGAAGAAAAAAAGGGGAGAATTAAGTTTCTAAAAGATTCAGACACCAGCGGTGCATCTAAATGGCTTTGGCAGTTCATCGATCAATGAACAAATATTTAATAATTACCTACCACATGTAAAGCATAATGTTAGGGACTATGGATAATATAAAATTTGAATAAAATCTTATCTCTCTAACCCTCAAAACTCAGTTTTTACAAAATTCAAGCCAGACTCAAAGCCCTAGTATCCAAGGCCTCATGTAAACTGCCCCAATCCACATTTCTACATAGGCTCTACGTTCCAGCTAACCTTAATTACCTCACATCTCTTTGATCTAAGGATAAATGCCCCTTGGACCTTCAGATCCCTACCCCCATCATTTCTGTCTGCTAAATTTTGTTCATTTTTGTGGGTTAGTTTCAAATACCACATCCTCTATTGAAGCACCTTGGTTGAATGTACACTTTCTTCTTTTCAATCCTCTACAGAACATTGTATTTCTCTTGTTTTATCCAAACGACAGTGCTTGATAAAGTAGGGAGATCAAAAACATTTGCTGACTGACTAGTTTAATAGCGTTAAAAGGGCTCTTAGGGTCCTATGGGATTGTCAATATCAAGGTGGTAGAAAGAAGACTTGGTTTGAAATTCGAACTTAGGTTCGAATTCTGAGAATTGAAACAAGAAAAATTTAACTGCTTTGCCAAATAGATAAAATAGTAAGGATTTAAAGGTATGTATGGTTACAGCCACATGTGAAAGAGGCATTTTTATAAACAGCCCAAAATGTAGCATAGTGAGATGAGTGCTGTTTTTCAAAATAGTCACCTTCAGAGATCTACTTCACTGAGGCTGCCACTAAGCACAACATTAGCATTGAGAAGATCCCAACCCTTGGTGCTCCCATTCCAACCTCTCCCTTTCATTTCCTGCTGTTGTAACATGAGCCAATCTACAAAATTTCCACTTGGCAGGAGTTTCAGGGACACTGTTGTGTCCACAGGACTGCATTCAGCATTGAGGAGAAGGTAAAAGGCAAATTGTGTTCATCATGAGTTTACAACTGTGTTTGGGGGAATCATATGAAAAAATAAAGTGATAATGCAAAACAGTCCATGAAGCAGTGCAGAAATGAGCTACCCAGATGAGAAGAGCTACCAGAATTTAGGGAGAAGCACGTGGGTGGGAAATGAGCAGCATGAAAGTCCAGATGTGCAAATTTAGAGGGTCCCCCAGAGATTTCAGGGAATGGGGGTGGGAGATTAGACATTCTGGCTGGGGGAGCCAAAGTGTCTAAAACTGTAACTCACGATTTCACTACCCACATCACCCTCTCTACTCCCCAGATATCTAAAAATTAGCCCTGCCTCATGGCACTTATTTTGGTATATATCCCCAAGTATACTCATAGTCTTCAGAGCCAAAAATCTAGTCAAGTTTGCCTTCTCACTTGCACTGATGCCTCTCTGTAATCCGTCACTCATTATTATATTTCACACAGATTGTTTTTATCTCTAAGTTCAGCCTGTAAATAGAACCCCAGCTCCTCACAGCTTTTGTCTTTTCAGTATTGTTCCAGTTATCTATGGCTGTGTAACGAACTACCCCAGAATTTAGTGGCTTAAAACAACAACCATTTTAATATGCCTCATGATTTTGTGGTTCAGGAATGTGAGCCAAGTGATTATTATTTTGTCTCACATGGCATCAACAGAGGTCATTTACTAGTATTCACTGGAATGTTGGCAAGTCTGGAAAATGCAAGATTGTTCACTCTTATGTCTATCTTCTTGTTGGGGATGGCTGGAAGATTGGGCTCAGTTAGAACTATCAACGAGAGTGCCTATGCATGGCCTCTCCAGCATGGTGGCTTCAAGGTGGTCAGACTTCTTAAATGGGAGCTCAGAGTTCCCAGAACAAAAGTTCCAAGCATCAGTAAGTGGAAGCCACAGCTGTCTCAAGACTGAGTCTTGAATCAGGTGAAGCATCACTTCTGCATATGCTACTGGTCAGGCAATCACAGAACCAGCCCAGATCATGGGAGGGGATGTAGATGGAAAGAAAAAGTGTCGAGAAAATTGTGGCTATCCATAATCTATCACAAACATACTTTCAATTTGGACAGCAGAATGCAGTGGATCTCTGCACTGACATCCAGGGTACCTGGGTGCGGGTCTCAGCTTTTCTGTTAGCCCACCATGTGCACTTGAAGGAACTCTTATCTGTCACCAAAACTTAGAACTTCCTCAGTGATGGGTGGGTTCAGTGGTTCTCCAAGTGTGGTCCCTGGCCCACCAACATCAGCTTCACCTGAAAACGTGTTAGAAAGGCAGATTCTCAGGCCCCACTCCAGAACCATAGAATCAGAAATCTTGGCCAAGGCCCAACAATTTCTGTTTTTCCAAACCCTTCAGCTGATTCTGATATGCACAAAAGTTACAGAAGCCCTAGGCTAGTTGATTTCTTTTCTTTTCTTTCTTTCTTTCTTTTTTTTTTTTTTAAGATTTTATTTATTTATTTGACAGAGAGAGACAGCCAGCGAGAGAGGGAACACAGGCAGGGGGAGTGGGAGAGGAAGAAGCAGGCTTCCAGCAGAGGAGCCTGATGTGGGGCTCGATCCTAGAACGCTGGGATCACACCCTGAGCCGAAGGCAGATGCTTAATGACTGAGCCACCCAGGTGACCCAGTTGATTTCTAAAGTCCCTTTCAGCTTTCTGTGATTCTAACTATAGGAGAAGCTCTCTTGTCCCACAGGATCATAATTGATAGCCAATTAATTGAAAAAAGAATCAATTAAAATTGAGAAATGTTACTTACATACTTGAAACTTTATTTTGATGAAAGAAATTCAATCTTTTGATATAGGATCAAGGCCTTTCTTTGAGAATGAATCTGTTGGATTTCTACGAAAACTGAAAAAGTTGTATGTTTATGTGAAAAACATAAACCACATCTTTAATACATGAGCTACGATTTTCAGATTTCTTTAAAGCAGAGCAAGCACTAAAGACTTTGCAAGGGAATCTAAATTGTTCATGTTAGTGACTTATCTTTATTGACTGTTCCTGAAACATTTGACTTATTGGTTTATATAACAACAGTAACACTTATAATATTTAATTAAGTTATATCATTACAATAACAAGAATAACTGGAATAAACAGGTTGAACAACAAATTCATCTGGTAGGAGCATAAGGCACAGTGAACCAGACAGTCAGTTATCTACTCATCACGAGCGTTCACTTTGCCATAGGCATCAACTATTTTGTTTTACAGAAAAGATAAAGAACATTGGTCCATCTGGAGATTTGGTTGAGTGGAATCGAGTAAGAAAATTTCCCCTGAATTGCTGATTCCTCCCTGCCAGAACTCTTGCCTTTTTCCTCTCTTTCATTACATTCTTTTTTTTTAATCGAAGAATAATTGACATATAATATTGTATTAATTTCAGGTGTACAACATAGTGATTTAATATTTACATACATTGCAAAATGGTCATCACAATAACTCTAAATTACTATCTGTCACCATTCAAAGTTATTAAGATATTATTGACTATATTCCCTATGCTGTACATTATCCTCCTGTGTCTTATTTATTTTATAACTGAAAGATTGTACCTCCCAAACCCTTTTACCTATTTCATCCAACCCCAACCTCCTCCCCTCTGGCAACCATCAGTTTGGTCTCTTTATATATGAGTCAGTTTCTGTTTTATTTTGTTTGTTCATTTGTTTTGTGTTTTAGATTCCACATATAAGTGAAATCATATGGTATTTGTTTTTTTTCTGTTGGACTTATTTCACTTAGCATAATACCCTCTAGGTCAATCCATGCTGTTACAAATGGTAAGATTTCTTCTTCTTTTTTTTAATGGCTGAGTTAACATCCCATAGTGTGTGTGTGTGTGTGTGTGTGTGTGTGTACACACTTTTCTTTATCCATTCATCTTTATCCATCAATGGACTTTTTGGTTGCTTCTATATCTTGACTATTGTAATTAATGCTGCAATGAACATGGGCTTACAGATATTTTTTAAATTAGTATTTTTGTTTTCTTCAGATAAATATCAAGAAGTGAAATTGTTAGATCATATGGTAGTTCTATTTTTAATTTTTTTGAGGAACCTTCATTCTGTTTTCCATATTGGCTGTGCCAATTTATATTTCCATTAAAAACACACAAGGGTTCCCTTTTCTCCACATTCTTAGCAGCACTTGTTATTTCTTGTCTTTTTTTTTTTTTAAAAAAATTCTTCTCTTTTTGATAATGGGTATTCTGACAGGTTTTAGGTAATATCTCATTGTGGTTTTGGTTTGTATTTTCCTGATGGTTAGTGATGTTGAGCATATTTTCTTGTGCCTACTGACCATCTATATATCTTTTTTTTTTTGAAAAAAATGTCTGTTAAAGTCTTCTTTTAATCTTTTACAAGTGTCTATTAAGTACATTTTTAATTTGTTTGTTTTGATATTATGTTGTGTGAGTTCTTTATATATTTTGGGTGTTAACCCCTTATCAGATATATCATTTATGAATATCTTCTCCTATTCAGTAGGTTGCCTTTTCATGTTGTTAATGGTTTCTATCATTGTGAAAAAGCTGTTTAGTTTGATGTGGTCTCATTTATTTCTTTTTGCTTTTGTTGTCCTTACCTGAAGAGACAGATCCAGAAAAACATCGAAGGGCCTATTGCCTATGGTTTCTTCTAGGAATTTTATGGTTTAATGTCCTATATTTAAGTTTTAAATTCATTTTGGGTTTATTTTTGTAGGTAGAGTAAGAAAGTGGTCCTGTTTTATTCTTTTGCATGTAGCTGTCCAGTTTTCCCAATACCATTTATGGAAAAGATGTTTTTTTCTCCATTGTATGTTCTTGCCTACTTTGTTATAGACTAATTGATCATATAAGTGTGGTTTTATTTCTGTGTTCTCTATTCTGTTCTATTGATCTGTGTCTGTTTTTGTGCCGGTACCATACTATCTTGATAACTATGGCTTTGTAGTATATAGTTTGAGCTTTGGGAGTGTAAGACTTCCAGCCTCTCCTATGCAGGATCTAAGGGTTGGGGTGCTTGATGTAGAGCTGGAATCTCTTGCTCCTCAGGCAGAAGTTCTGTACTACTGAGATCCCTCCCGACTGTGGAATGCTGTGCCTGGGTATGTTTTTTCCCTTAAAGAGACTGTATCTCTGTCTCTTCTATCCATCCTGGTGCTGTTCCTTGCTGTGAAGACTCTGTTCATCTAGTTCCTAGCTCCACTTCAGAGGGAATTTTTCCAAATATGGTTGTAGGTTTGCTGTCTTTGGGAGAAGGTGTGTGTGGGATCTCTGTACACTGTCATCTTGAACCCTCTCTCCTTCTTTTGTCACATTCTCGACACAAGTTTAATTCAGCCCCTTTTACCTAACACTGAACTATTACAAAAGCACCCTTGCTGGTCACAACTGCCTCTACACTTGCCTCCTACCCCCTGTATAAGTGCATGGTTACACAAATTTTGTCTTTCCCATTCTCAGCAGAGAAAAAAAACTGAATTAAGAACCTAAAAGCCCAGTTTTGAGTCTCAATCTACTATTTCTAGTGGTGGGTCATTGGACAAATTTCTTTAGGTCTTTTCCCTCAAACAAAGATAAGAGAAACTGGTATTATACCAGTGATTGTTGTGGGGATCATATGAGCCTAAATATGTGAAAGCATTTTAAAACCTGAGAAAAATTCTATAATTTTAACTTGTCTTTTCTTCATTACTATGTGATAAAACCCAGTCTTTTTGGCTCAGCATACAACAGTGCACCTACCTTATCTTCCCAGCTGTTTCATCAAATCCCCCATAGTGTTCTTTCTACCCTTGAAATCTGCTCTACTTAAGGTCCCATGGAGAAACCTAAATCTTTCCCTGCCTCTATGATTTTAGCTACTGACCATCAAGTGCCTTTTTCTTTTCTCAGCCCCCTGAACTTTTCCCCTGAATAAGAATTGAACTGAGAATGATTTCCAGTTCCAGAACTGACTCTCTAACTATATTGGTTTATCCTCAACTAAATAGGTCTTGCACAGAGACATGGACTCACAAACAATGGGAAGAACACAATAAAGTCAAAACAAGCCACTTCCTGGCCTTTTAAGTTCCAGTGGAGAAAAAAAAAAGGTTTCTAACCAAGAAGAAAGTTAAATGTTATAATTTCTCACTGTTCAAAGCAGGGTTTGGCACATCCTGAAAGTAAAGAAAAGGTTTATTCAATAGTCTGCAGCTCACGAATGAAATTATATTTTTCCTTGTCTTGTTGGGACAGGATTATGCCCTTGTCAGTACGCACTTAGAAAATATATCAGTGGGGAGGAAAAAAGATGGCAGAGGAGTAGGGGACCTTTTTTCAGCTGGTCCCCTGAATCGAGCTGGATATCTACGAGATCATCCTGAATACCCATGAAATCAGCCTGAGACGCAGGAAGATACATCTGGTTCTCTACAAATGAACATCTCCAGCGCTGAGTATTGAGGTACAAAGCGAGGAGCCATGAATCCGCACACAGATATAGGAAGATAAACGGAAGGGGGAGGGAGCCGCCACGCTAGGGCACCGGGAAGTAGTAGCTACCTGCACTGGGGAGCAGGCTGAACTCACTGGCTGGTTCCCACGAGAAAACAGAATGAGACTGTGAGCCCGGGAATGTGCATGTGACCCGACTGAAAACCAGAGCTCCAGAGCGCTCACTGGAACCGGCCTTAAACCGGGAGCTCAGGATTATGCATGCGGCCAGACTGAAAATCAGAGCTCCGGAGTGCACACTTGATCTAGACTGAAACGAGGAGCTTGGGAGCGCGGGCGGGAACCGGGGGCGGCTGGTGGTGTTAGAAGCACAAAGGACAGAGACATGAAGGCCCTGGAAGTGGGGGTTGGGACAGCTGCTGTGGGGTGCACAACCCAGGACGCTGCAGGGTTTTTAGCAACACAGACAGAAAAAGAGTTAAAGTGGCCAAGACAGCTCAGTGGAGAGTGGACTGCAATCTCTCTGTTCTGAGACAGAGGCTAGGATACGCCACTGCTGCTCTGACTCTCAGAAGAGCCACAGAAAACCACCAGGGAAAGCCACCAGAGAACAAAAGCCCAGAAATACCACCTCACATTGTGCCCATCCCCATCCCCCCTCACAGGGGACAGGGCAAATCTACCCAAACAGGGTTGCCTGAGTATCAGCGTGACAGGCCCTTCGCCCAGAAAGTAGGCTGAAAAATTAAGAAGCCCACATCGCTAAGGTCCCTATAAAACAAGTGCACACTGCCTGGGTCCTCGTCAATAATTTCAGCTCTGTGCAACCCCACAACCCCTCCTCATCAGAATGACGAGGAGGAGGAATCTTCAGGAAAGAAAGGAGACAGAGACTATGGCTTGTGCCACAGAACTGATGGATATGGATATAACCAAATTGTCAGAAATGGAGTTCAGAGTAACAATGGTCAAGATGATGTGTAGGCTT
This sequence comes from Ursus arctos, assembly GCF_023065955.2. Taxonomy (NCBI): domain Eukaryota; kingdom Metazoa; phylum Chordata; class Mammalia; order Carnivora; family Ursidae; genus Ursus; species Ursus arctos. The sequence goes on along the minus strand of NW_026622775.1, from coordinate 71,859,058 downwards.
GAAAAAATTTTAACAAAAATATTAATGAGAATATCGAATCTCTAAGGGCGGAAATGAGAGCGAATCTGGAAGAAATTAAAAATGCTATGAATCAAATGCAGTCTCAACTGGATATTCTGACGGCCAGGGTAAATGAGGCAGAAGAACAAATTAGTGAATTGGAAGATGGGATGGTAGAAGAGAAAGTTAAAACAGAAACTTGGCTCAAAAAAAATCCAATCTCAATAATGTAGAATACTGAATCAATGAAACATTCCAATGTCAGAATCATCGGCATCCCCGAGGGGGTGGAGAAAGAGAGAGGTCTAGAAGAGATATTTGAACAAATTGTAGCTGAGAACTTCACTAATCTGGCAAAGGAAGCAAGCATTCATGTCCAAGAGACAGAGAGGACCCCTCCCAAGATCAATGAGAACAGACCTACACCACATCACATCATAGTGCAATTCGCAAATATTATATCCAAGGATACAATCTTGAAAGTGGCCAGGGGGAAGAGAATCCTCACCTACAGAGGGAGTCACATCAGAATAATGTCAGACCCGTCTATAGAGACTTGGCAAGCCAGGAAAGGTTGGCAAGGTATATTCAGAGCTCTAACTGAGAAGAACATGCAGCCAAGGATCCTTTATCCAGCAAGGCTGTCATTCAGAATTGATGGAAAGACAAGGACCTTCCAAGACCAGCAGAAACTGAAAAAATATGTGACCAACAAGCCAGCCCTACAAGAACTATTAAGGGGGGGTGTCTATAAAAGTAAAAAGGCCCCAAGAGTGATACAGAACAGAAATTTACAATCTATAGAGACAAAGACTTCACAGGCAACATGACATCATTAAAATCATATCTCTCAAAAATCACTCTCAATGTGAATGGCCTAAATGCTCCCATAAAATACCACAGGGTTGCAGATTGGATAAAAAGACATGACCCATCCATATGCTGTCTACAAGAGACTCATTTTGAACCTAAAGATACATCCAGACTGAAAGTGAAGGGATGGAGAACCATTTTTCATGCCAATGGACGTCAAAAGAAAGCCAGGGTAATAATTTTCTTATCAGACAGATAGATTTTAAACTAAAGACTGTAGCTAGAGATACAGAAGGACAATATATTATTCTTAAAGGATGCATCCACCAAGTGGATATGACAATTATAAATATCTATGCCCCCAACAGCGGAGCAGCTAGATACACAAGCCAACTCTTAACCAGTATAAAGAGACATGTAGATAAAAATACGTTAATAGTAAGGGACCTCAACACTCCACTCTCAGCAGTAGACAGATCACCTAAGCAGAAAATCAACAAAGAAACAAGAGCTTTGAATGACATTCTGGACCAGATGGACCTCATAGATATATACAGAACACTACACCCCGGAACAACAGAATACTCATTCTTTTCGAATGCATATGGAACTTTCTCCAGAATAGACCATATACTGGGTCACAAAAGAGGTCTCAACTGATACCAAAAGACTGAGGTTATTCCCTGCATATTCTCAGACCACAGTGCTTTGAAACTGGAACTCAATCACAAGATAAAATTTGGAAGAAACTCAAACACTTGGAAACTAAGAACCATCCTGCTCAAAAATGATTGGGTAAACCAGGGAATTAAAAATGAGATTAAGGAATTTATGGAGACCAATGAGAATGAAAACACATCGGTTCAAAACCTATGGGGCACTGCAAAGGCAATCCTAATGGGAAAATACATAGCCATCCAAGCCTCATTCAAAAGAATAGAAAAATCTAAAATGCAGTTTTTATATTCTCACCTCAAGAAGCTGGAGCTGGAACAGAAGAACAGGCTTAACCCACACTCGAGAAGGCAGGTGATCAAGATTAGAGCAGAGATCAATGAATTAGAACCCAGGAGCCCAGTAGAGCAGATCAACAGAACTAGAAGCTGGTTCTTTGAAAGAATAAATAAGATTGATAAGCCACTGGCCAGACTTATTCAAAAGAATAGAGAAAGGACCCAAATTAATAAAATTATGAATGAAAGGGGAGAGATCACGACCAACACCAATGAAATAGGAAGGAACATTAGAAACTTTTATCAACAGCTTTATGCCAATAAATTAAACAATCTAGAAGAAATGGATGCCTTCTTGGAAACCTATAAACTACGAAGAGTGAAACAGGAAGAAATTGATTATTTAAACAGACTGATTAATTATGGAGATTGAAAGCAGTGATCAAAAACCTACCCAAAAACAAGAGTCCAGGGCCTGACAGATTCCCCGGGGAATTCTACCAAACATTCAAAGAAGAAATAATACCTATTCTCCTGAAGCTGTTTCAAAAAATAGAAACAGAAGGAAAACTACCAAACTCATTCTATGAGGGCAGCATTAACTTGATCCCCAAACCGGGCAAAGACCCCATCAAAAAGGAGAATTACAGACTGATATCCCTGATGAATGTGGATGCCAAAATTCTCAACAAGATCCTAGCTAATAGGATCCAACAGTACAGGATTATCCATCATGACCAAGTGGGATTCATCCCTGAGATGCAGGAGTGGTTCAACATTCACAAATCAATCAGTGTGATAGATCACATCAACAAGAAAAGAGTCAAGAACCATATGATCCTCTCAATTGATGCAGAAAAAGCAATGGACAAAATACAGCACCCTTTTCCGATTAAAACCCTTCAGAGTGCAGGGATAGAGGGTACATTCCTCAATATCATAAAAACCAGCTATGAAAAGCCTACAGCAAATATCATTCTCAATGGGGAAAAACTGGAAGCCTTTCCCTTAAGATCAGGAACACGACAAGGATGCCCACTCTCGCCATTATTATTCAACATAGTACTAGAAGTCCTTGCAACAGCTATCAGACAACAAAAAGGGATAAAAGTATCCAAATCAGCGAAGAAGAAGTCAAACTGTCCCTCTTCGCAGATGACATGATACTCTATATGGAAAACCCAAAAGACTCCACCCCCAAATTACTAGAACTTATAGAGCAATTCAGTAATGTGGCGGGATATAAAAATCAATGCTCAGAAATCAGTTGCTTTTCTATACACGAACAATGAGACTGAAGAAAGAGAACTTAGGGAATCCATTCCATTTACAATAGCACCAAAATCATACAATAGCTGGGAATTAACTTAACCAAAGAGGTAAAGGGTTTATATTCTAGAAACTACAAATCACTCTTGAAAGACATTGAAGAAGACACAAAAAGATGGAAAAATATTCCATGCTCATGGATCAGAAGAATAAACATAGTTACTATGCTACCCAGAGCAATTTACACTTTCAATGTCATCCCAATCAAAATACGAATGATGTTTTTCAGTGAGCTGGAACAAACAGCCCTTAAATTTGTGTGGAACCAGAAAAGGCCCCGGATCACCAAGGAATTGTTGGAAAGGAAGAACAAAGCTGGGGGCATTACGTTGCCTGATTTCAAGCTGTACTACAAAGCTGTGATTACAAAGACAGCATTGTACTGGCACAAAAACAGACACATAGACCAATGGAACAGAATAGAGAACCTAGAAATGGATCCTCAGCTCTATGGGCAACTAATCTTTGACAAATCAGGAAAAAACATCCAGTGGAAAAAAGACAGTCTCTTCAATAAATGGTGCTGGGAAAATTGGACAGCTATATGCAAAAGATGAAACTTGACGACTCTCTCACACCATACACAAAGATAAACTCCAAATGGATGAACGACTTCGATGTGAGACAAGAATCCCTCAAAATCATAGAGAAGAATTTAGGTTGTAAGCTCTTTAACATTGGCCACAGCAACTTTTTTCATGACACATCTCCAAAGGCAAGAGAACCAAAGAAAAAAGGAACTTGTGGGACTTCATCAAGATAAAAAGCTTCTGCACAGCCAAGGGAACAGTCAAAAAAACTAAGAGGCAGCTCATGGAATGGGAGAAGATGTTTGCAAATGACTCTACAATAAAAAACTGGTATCCGAGATCTACAAAGAACTTCTCAAACTCAATACACGAGAAACAAATAATGAAATCAAAAAATGGGCAGAATATGAACAGACACTTTTCCAATGATGATATACAAATGTCTAACAGACACATGAAAAAATGTTCAAAATCATTACCCATCAGGGAAATTCAAATCAAAACCACATTGAGATACCACCTTACACCAGTTAGAATGGCAAAAATTGACAAGGCAAGAAACAACAAATGTTTGAAAGCATGTGGAGAAAGGGGAACCCTCTTACACTGTTGATGGGAATGCAAGTTGGTACAGCCACTTTGGAAAACAGTGTGCAGGTCCCTTAAACAGTTAAAAATAGAGCTACCCTGTGATCCAGGAATTGCATTACTGGGTATTTACCCCAAAGATATAGACGTAGTGAAGAGAAGAGCCATATGCACCCCAATGTTCATAGCAGCTTTGTCCACAATAGCTAAATTGTGAAAGGAGCTGAGGTGCACTTCAACAGATGAATGGATTAAGAAGATGTGGTCCATATATACAATGGAATATTACTCAGCCATCAGAAAGAACAATTACCCAAATTTGCAGCAACATGGATGGGACTGCAGAAGATTATGCTAAGTGAAATAAGTCAAGCAGAGAAAGACAATTATCATATGGTTTCACTCATTTATGGAATATAAGGAATAGCAGGGAGATCGGTAGGAGAAGGAAGGAAAGAATGAAGGGGGGTAAAGAGAAGGGGGAATGAAGCATGAGAGACTATGCAAACTGGGAAACAAACTGAGGGCTTCAGAGAGGAGGGAGTGGGGGATTAGGATAGGCTGGTGATGGGTATTAAGGAGGGCACGTATTGCATGGAGCACTGGGTGGTTATATGCAACAGTGAATCATGTAACACTACATCAAAAACTAAGGATGTACTGTATGGTGACTAACATAACATAATAAAAATTATTACTAAAAAATATAAAAAATAAAATGCACCATTCATTAATTCGCTAACTACTAAAAAAAAAGAAAGAAAGAAAGAAAGAAAATCCATCAGTGACAACACAGACTAGGTGTATGCTGGGCCTAATTGGGTCCTCTGTTTTGTGGTCATCTGGGTGTTGGGATTACTTTATTGAGACAAGTCAGGCATTGGGGATCTGAACATCCAAGCCCAAGTAAGTCACAAGTCTTTTTACAATATTCAGATCAAAAGTCAACCACACTCTTACACTTAAACATGGTCTGATGACTGTATCAGTTAGAATTCCACTCAAGTGAAAACAGCAGAAAAAGTGACTGAGAGTGGCTTAGATAGGTAAGGGATTACTTTATCAAATTCAACATATGTGCTCTGAAAATAGGCAGTTTTCAGGTGCAGCTGAAGGTCAAGAAGGTCATTTAAGACCCAGACTTCTCTCTCTTCCTGCACTATCACTTATTAGCATCTTCAGCTTTTATCTTTGTAATTGAAAAATGGCTGCTGTACCTTCAGATATTGGATCATGTTCCAGGCAGGAAGAAGGAAAGAGCAAAGTGGCAAAGCTCATGACATTGAGACTGTTCCTTTTACAGAACTTTCCTGGAAATAGAGCTATATTTACCACAGTTTGCACTACGTGTGCTTTTTTAATTGGTTGTTATTTATTTTGAATATTACCTCCACTTAAAAGCTCCAGCCAGTAACTTATGCTTTTTCTTTTTGTCCAGAACTATGTCATATAGATACTCTTGCCTGGGAGGAAGTGTGGAAAATTGAGTACTTTTACTCAGGCATATTGTCACCATCAAAGAGAACGGTGTTTCTACCACTAAAGAAAAAAGCAAAAATAGATATTGGGCAGGCAGTGAGTAGACTCTGACATAATTTCTAAATTCAAACTGTGTGTTATCACTAAATTGCACCACTTAGCTTTATATTTAAAGCTGACAGGCTTCAACTATTTTAGGGACAATTAGGTGACCAAAGAAAGAAAGTCTCATTTTAAGGTAACACTTGTTTGGGGAGACTCAGGCCATATGTCTTTCTAGATCCAGCTCAAATACCACAACCTTCAAGAATCCCCCATTCACCTTAGCTTTCCTCCTCTAACACTTACTGTTTGCCTTGTTCACTTGACACTTCTCACCCCAACCAAATTATAATTTTTTTGGGGATAGGACTACATGTTATTGTTCTTTTTATTCCCTGTGGACCCCCCAAAAGTCCTGAACACAATATAGGAACATATTAGATATTTATTTTTTGGTTCATGGGAAATGTAATCATTTATTTTTTGGTTCATGGGAAATATGAACATGGAGCAGTGAGAAGACAGTGTCTCTGGGTCAAAGAGTCTGGGTGAGGGAGCAATAAGAGGTAAAATTAGAAAAGTTCATTTAATCCTTTAACATATTCATTGAATACCTATTTTATGTCAGACAAAAATACAGCTGTCTTGAATTCTGCATTCTATTGGCTTTACAGCATAGAGAGAGTCAAATACCAATGAAATAATTTTGCAAAAATTAGCAGCTACAGATTACCTGTACACGTACTGATGAAGCCCTATGTCGTTCCAGCAATCAGACTTCATATTCACTGTCAAACATTCAATGTTAGTTAATTCTCAAAGCAACCCTTTGCCTTTCTAGATTTGAGAAACTGAGGTCCAGGGCAGTTGTGGGCTGCTCTGGGTCACACAGCTGGTCAGTGGCAGAACTGAATTTCTATCCAGTGTGCCAGAAGGTCAGCCTTGCTCCTGTTCTCCAACCTGTGGTCCTTCCCAGAGTAAGCTCTTAATTGTCTGAGAGAGAGATGATCTGTCTCCTAAGAAGTAAGTGGAAGTCAGAGAGCACAACCTGGGGACTCACAGCCTTTGTTTGTTTAGTGAAGCAAGGAGGAATAAGTAGAGAGAGGAAATCCTGGGCAGTCATGACTCTCTAACTCCCACTGGTCCTGCTTTGCCTTTATTACACTTGGCTCAGTCTGGGTGCACAGACAGACATTGCCCACAGGTAGAAAGCAGCTATGTTTGTCAGGGGTTGGAGGACCCCTTTTCAGAGCACCTCCTTTGACTGACTTCTTGATCCCAGTACTGATTACTCAGCTTTCTCACTCCTTGGTTGCTAGGCAAACTATCTGAATTTTCAGTTCTTTAATGCCTTGACATGGATAAGACATTCAGTGATTTAAGAATTCGTTGGGTGTCTACCCTATCCCCAAAACAAGGTACTAGGTAAACAGAAGTGAATATATCAAACAAAAACCCCTGGCCTCACAGAACACACTCATGAGCTCTGCCCCAAACTTCCTTGAAAGGCTGGCGTGCAGAGAAGTGCTGAGGTCCCATTCCCCTTTGAGTGAGGGGCAACAGTTTTCTCCCACTCCCAAGCTGGCCTCAGTGAGTTTCTTCATGGCATTATGTCCTTGGAATAAATGTCTATTTAATCAATTGGAAAAAAAACCCCACAAAAACCCTGCCTCAGAAGGCTGAATTATAATAAGTAGATTCATTCCATCGCTTAGTTTGGCTTTGATAAAAGGGCGTAGGGTCAGGCCAAGAAGTTAGAGAATTTGGCTCCTGGGACAGAGGTGGTCAGGAAAATGTATGTTGTGCTGCACTATGGGAGGACTGGAAAAGAGACTGATGGAATCTAGGAGCAGCACAAGCACCACCCTTAGAATACCAGAAAGTGAAGGCAAATCATTTCTCACATCACACTCTTGTCTGGGGTCATCAGCCTAGCCAGGAACCATTCAGTTCTGTTCAACCGCGTCATGGCCTTCCTGGTGCCTGGCACATCTTTTGTGTGCAGCAAATGTTTACTAAATTAATTGCTGAGCAAACTTACAAAGGCTCAAACCCTGCACCTTTGTATTTCCATTTTCTCATTAAAATCCAGTGGTATCCATGTGAAGAAAGCATGATGATCCTTATTTTTCCATCAAGAACCTGGGACATGGAGCTGTTAAGGGCATAATTAGTAGGACTCAAGATTTGAAGTCAGGACTGTGTCTCTCCAAGGTCAAGGTCAATACTTTTTACCTGCCTCAAATTCTTCATTCTATTCAACTTTGGCTTCTCACCCAACAGTGCCAGACTTTGCTGCAATATGAAAATATCTTGACTCTGAGAATCCTGTGATTCCTGACTGGTAGCTGTCTCTGGTGGTTCTCTGTGAAACATCCCTCAGGCCCAACCCTAAGGTGTAGTCTAGGGTGAGTCCTTTGCTCCCTGGATGGTCTTACTTACTTTCAGGACTTCATTCTCTGTGTGTGTACTGATTCTCAAATATTTGTCTCCAGCCTATAGCTCTCTCTTAGAAGTGCTCACCACTGTGATCAGACTTCTACCAGCCATCTCCACTGGAATGCCACACTAAGACTTCAAACTGACTCTGTCACGTGTCAATGTTTCTTCTTCTGACTTGACTCAATGAGTACCATTGCTATCTAACCCAAGGTCCATGATAGAATGTAGGCTCTTCCCCATGTCTCACACCTCTCGGCTAATATATGATTAGGCTTAACAATTCTGTGTCCTGAATGTCTCTTGAACCCAGACTCATGTTGCTGGATTTCTGACACCACCCTAGTCTATGCTGCCATCTTGTCTTGCCAGAACCTCTGCAATGGCCTCCTAATCGGCCTCCCTGCCCTTCATGCCCTACTTTAGTTCACTTGTCATGTGTATCCAAAGTGATCTTCCCATAACATAAATCTGATAATTTTATGTTTATATTCAAAATATTTTAACAAAATAATTATGTATAAAATATAAACTAAAATAATATATCCTCAATATTTACCCATTTACCAGAGGATTAAGTCCAAATTCCATAACAAGGTACCAATCTGGCCTCAGTTCAACTTTATGTCTCATTTCTCGCCTCAAGCTTTTCCATTCTGACAAACTCTGCCTTTCAGCCAGTCAGAGCAGAACAGAACAGAGCAGAGCACGTTCTCATATGTACCACACTTTTTCTACTTCCAGACCTTGGCCCTTGTTATTCCTTCTGCCTGTACTCCTCCACCTCCACATCCCTTCACCTCCACCTTGTCAACCCTCAGTCTTTTTGCAAGGATAACCCCTACTTATTATTTAATTTTCCTTAAACCAATATTTATTCAGCATTCAAATAGTTATCGAGTATATACCAACCACAGTTCTAGGTGTTAAGGACTCAGCAGTAAACAAAGTAGACAAAATCCCTACTCTCATAGAGCTTTGTGCTTAGGGGGGATAGATAAACAGCCAACAAGATAAGTAGGTCAATACATACACATGGCAGATGGTGAAAAGTACCAATAAGAAAAGTAAAACAGGAAAGGAGATAGGGAGTGGGCTCTTAGCAATTTAAGTAGAGTGGCCAGGGAAGCCTCATGAGACAATATTTGTGTCAAGGACTGGAGAAGATGGAGGGCAAACCACTCAGCTTGTCTAGGGAGAGTGTTCCAGGCAGAGTAACAGTAAGTGCAAAGGCTCTGAGTGACAGAGAGCCTGACATGTTTGAGGAAGATAAAGTAGGCAGGGTGCACTGCGAAGAGTAAGTGGGAGGCAAAAGAATAGAAGGTATGGTCAAGAGACATTGGAGAAACAAATTAGGGGACGGTGGGTGCTGCAGTGGCAGAGTGGGATTGTGTCTTCTTGACACAATCTCTCTCAAGGTTACGTAGCACCACCACACCCTCCATTTCTCCTTCCAGCACTCATCACAACAGACTTAATTGTCTGCCTGCTATTTCCCTCTTTCTCTGTACCCTTGTCTGGACTGTGAGCTTTATGAGGACAGGGGTTGATGGCACCTATATCATTCTCTGCTGTGGCCTCAGAGCCTTTTATAGTGACTGACACAGAATAGTAGTGCTGAGTCAGAGAATCAATGAGTGAATGAATAAACAAATGAATCTCAATGAATTTATAATTATGCTGGGATACATCCAGTGTGCTCACTCCGTTTCCCTCCTTACCCTGGAGCTCCTCAGCTCTTTGCAGCTCCATTAAGTCTTTCCTCACATTGTATCTATGCTTCACCACTTTGAGACTCTCCACCTCCAAGGGTGGGAGATAATGTGTCTTCATTATACATTACAAAAGAGGCTTGTCTACTCTGTTGGCAAAATAAACAGACCATGATTCTATGACAACCAGGACAAATGCTCATGATTCCAATCATCTCAGGTGGGAAACACTGCCCTAAAATGCAGACCTCCTATTTAGAGACCACAGATTTCCATTTACCTCCCTAAACCCAATTTCAAACATTCATGAGCTGGGAAATCAGGTCATCAAACGTCCCATCTTCTGAGGGCTCCTTGGAAGCACTGAGCAATAGAAGTCCTTTGTGACCTGTCTACTGGAGAGCTCCAACGTCCAGTTTGTGGTATCATTATAAAGTCTCCATGTTGCTGCCAACACGACAGCCATTTTGTCTAGCTGTCCCTATTCCATGTAAACCAGCTAGGTGTCGATCCTGTGAGATTAGTAAGATTATGTATCCAGAAGGTTAAGAGGTCCTGGGCAGATAATTTTGTTTTACCAGGCTATTCACACCCACCAGGGCTTCTCTGACATCAGAGTAACTATGAGAACAAAGCTTGTAGTCATCAGACCCCTGAGACATGAGCTCCTTGTTCATGCTTTCCCTGCTGTGTCCTCCCATCTGCATTTTGAGTGATATTGTACTATTGCTGCTGGGAAAACACGGAATTAATCAACAGTGAGTATGAAGGAGAAAAAAAAAGGAAACCTTGTTACTGAATGCTTTCTACACTTTAATATTTTTAAATATGTGAAGTAGGAGAAACTCTTTATGTTTTGCTTTGCTAATTTTCACGTGGAGTTCTTATCCACTTTATGTAGCTGAATGAAGTGGCCTGGGGTAGCAGTGAAGATATGGCCAGCTCCATGCTCCTGACTAATATTATTTTTCTATTACTCCTTCATTGACCAAATGGAAACTACTGGGGGTGGAAGGGAGACCCTCCAACTAGATTCTTTCATTTAGATATATGGAAACTGTTTTGCAGAGAGGACAGAGGCAGTGCTAGAGCCCACAGCTTGAAATGGAATGACAAAATAGTGCATCACTTTTTTGTTTGCTTCTTCATGTTGGCATGTGCTAACCATCCTAGGTCCAGAGCATCTTCCTCAGCCTTTCCTCAGGTACTGGAGCTGAGGATTTATATAGAGAAAGCTTACAGAGTCAGGGTTTAGCCCATTTTGTCAGAATAACTGCGTTCTCAAAGCTGGGACCTACCACTGTTGGCTCTGTGAGCCAAACCTAGTTTCTTAAAATCCTGAAGCCTCAGTTAACTCATCTGTTATAACAAGACATTATAACCCTACCCTCCAGGATAGGGTTGCTATGAAAACTGGAGATACTGCATGTAAAGCACTCAGCAGTTCTTGCCACACAATAAGTGCTCAGTAATGTTAGCTATGATTACTATGTGGCCCTTTTGAGAAAGAAGGCTGGTGCGGGGTGATAGCATTGGCCAGCACTAAAATTCACATATGTGGTTTCACTTTGTTAATAGTAGCATTCCTGGCAGAGCAGCACTGCCCCAATTTATGCAGAAGATTTTTTTCTTATATTCTTCCTGACTCTTTCAGTCTAATATCTTTTCAGTTACAATTTGCATCAGCCCAGGGCCTATCATTGCCCAACTTCATTCCATCATTCAGGCTTTAACTGCATAGGATACTAAAAGCATTAACAAACCCAGGACTTTATATAAAAAGACACAGACAGCACAATAGCCTGGAATTTAGAACAGGAAGGGCTCCTTCCCTTCAAAGGTGAACAATGGAGCCAGAGTTAAATTTGTTAGTAAGAACTTCATTGATGCCAGTGTGGGGCTTAAGCTGTTTGAAGTGGATTAGAGGGTGATATGAAGCCCAAATCAGGCCCATTTGAAAACAGAGAGAGAGCGAGACAGAGAAAGAAGGAGAAAGAAGCAGAGAGAAAGAGAGAGAGAGAGAGAGAGGTAATGGGCTCTGGAAAGACCTACCTTCTTGCTTTTTCTCTCACCCCTCCCAAGCCTTATGCTAACAGCAAATTAGTGAAACGGTCAGTTCTACTAAAGAGAGCCAAGTCTGAAAGCAATTTCATCTCCTGAGGAAAGTCCAGGGAAGCCAATTTTCAACCCAGATTTCAGCTTTTCATTTGAAAGCTGGGAGGAAGTAAGAAGGAAGAAAAAAAAAAACTCTGGAGAGAGAGGTTAGGGAAGCACATGGAGCTGGACGCAGGGAACTTGATTTCCCATATAGCCCAGGGTGCTCCGTGTCTGTGTGTGTGTCGGCCTGGCCTCCCCCTGCCTGGTCTGGTCTCTGTGGCTCTTTAAATTGTAGGGGAAATACCCTGGCCATAGGCTTAGGACAGCTGGGTATTGCTCTGTTTAACTGCACAACCTGTCACTTCCTGACCTCTTCTTTCCTGGGATTTCTTCTCTGTGTAAGGCAAAGGTTGGACAAGATAATCTTTTGGTTTCTTTCGAGTACTACCATTGTAGGATGAGAACTCCCTGCCTGCCTGCCTGCCTGCCTGCCTGAGGGCCAGCAGACTCTGCTCCTAGGATTGCAAAATGGTTTCTTGGTCACATGTCTTTCCTTTAAGAGAATTTATTTTTTTTAATTTTTTATTTAAATTCAATTTAGTAAACATTTACAGTATTATTAGTTTCGGGGGTAGAATTTAGTGATTTATAAGTTCCATGCTCATTACATCAAGTGCCCTCCTTAATGTCCATCACCCAGTTACCCCATCCCCCGCTCCACCTCCCTTCTGGTAGCCCTCAGTTTGTTTCCTAGAGTTAAGAGTCTCTTATGATTTTCTTTACTCTCTGTTTTTATCTTATTTTATTTTCCCTTCCCTTCCCCTATGTTCATCTGTTTCATTTCTTAAATTCCACATATGAGTGAAATCATATGGTATTTGTCTTTCTCTGACTTATTCCACTTAGCATAATACCCTCTAGTTCCATCCACGTCACTGCAAATGGGAAGGTTTCATTCTTTTTGGTGGCTGAGTAGTATTCCATTGCATATATACCACCTTTTCTTTATCCATTCATCTGTCGATGGAATCTGGGCTCTTTCCATATTTTGGCAACTGTGGACATTGTTGCATAAACATTGGGGTGCATGTGCCCCTTCAAATCACTGTGTTTGTATGCTTTGGAAAAATTCCTAGTAGTGTAATTGTTGGATCATAGGGTAGCTCTATTTTTAACTTTTCGAGGAACCTCCCTACTGCTTTGAGGAGTGACTGCACCAGTTTGCACTCCCACCAACAGTGTAAGAGGGTTCCCCTTTCTCTGCATCATAACCAACATCTGTTGTTTCCTGAGTTGTTAATTTTAGCCATTCCTTCAGGAGAATTTCTTGTTGCACATTGCCAGCACTGGATTCTTTGCCAGACCATTGCTGAAGCCCAATAGCATCTGAGCCAGCGTCCTCAGTTGGCAGCACAGACCTACTCCTGGTGCTACAGGACCTTGGCTCCCCTCGGGATCACTGGCACTGGGAAGAAAGGAAGGAATTGGCAGCTCTGGGGGGGGAGGGTTGAGGGAGCCAAAGATCTGGGACTGGAGAGGTAGCAAGTTGCTGCATTGCAGGTCCTTTGTTGTCCTTTGTGGAGGGAAGGCAGGAGATGGACGGGGACATGTTCTGCACTGAGGGAAGTCTGGAGGAGCCGGAGGTCAATCTAGAAGCCACTGGCCGGCAGGGTAGGGAAAAGGGCTTTTGCAGGTTCATAGAGAAGCTGCCACCGAGCTTGTATTAACACTGTGCTGGATGGGCTAGCTCTCCCACTGCACTGTTGAGCCCAGATGTCTATCGACAGATGGACGGATAAAGAAGAGGTGGTGTAGACATACAATGGAATATTACTCACTGTGAGACTGCGGGGCACTGGGGCCTGTTCTGTCCCCAGGGTTAGGGATACCCTGCTACAGCTGAATTTTTAATGAAGAAGTAGGCCATGCTGTATTCATTGTAGCTGCAATAATTACAATAACATTTGTAAATGTGGAGAGGAGGCTAATTCATACCGTGGACGCCATTGATGCTGAGTGAGCCTCTGAAGCTCCCATTACAAGACAAATTTCCTCATGAACTGACTGCCAGAAAATGCCCTTGTTGTTATTCCAACAACAGAAGCTAACTTGTTACTCTTCCCTTTTAGAATAAAGGAGGAAAGAAATAAAAGGCAATAGTCTCCCCCGTTAATAATCTGAGTTGATTCTTTTAAGACTGTAAATGCCTAATGAGTCAGGCTCCAGGTCTGGCTCGGTGCAACATTGAGCCTGACTTAAGTGGCTATTCTTGGCTCCACAAAAAAATGGGGTGGAAAAAGAGTGACGTGGTATTACAGCAAGGGATACTGAGATGAAGCCAGGGGTAGGTTCTACGGGCTGAACTGTGTCCCCTCAAAATTCACACATTGAGCCCTAAATTTCAAAGTATTTGGAGGTGGGGACTTTGGGAGGTGATTAAGTTTCAATGAGGTCATGAAGGTGAAGTCCCTTTGGGCTACTATAACAAAAATAACATGCATCTTCTGGCTTAAACAACGGAAATTTATTTATCACAGTTTGAACGCTGGAAGTCTGAGGTCAAGGTGCTAACAGATGTGGTGTCTGGTGAAGACCCAGCTCCTGATTCATAGATGACCATCTTCTTGAATCTTTATATGGCAGAGAACAGAGAAAAAGGAAACAAGCTCTCTTGTGTCTTTTCTTATAAAAGAACTAATCCCATCATGAGGGCTCTACCTCCCTGACCTATTTACCTTCCAAAGGAGCCCCATCTCCACATATTACATTGGGGATTAGGGGTTCAACATGTGAATTTTGGAGGAAGACAAACATTCAGTCTGTAGCACAGATGGAGCTCAACCATACTGCAACTCTGATTGCAGACCTCCAGCCTCCAGAACTGGGAGAAAACATTTTGTTTATGTGTTTTGTTATGGCAGTCTGAGCTGACTAATACAGAATAAAACTAGTACCAATACTAAAACTAAAGCTAATACTAATATTGACTAGTATAAATTGAGACCTTGAGAAAAACCATTCACTGTAGAGGCTCTAGCATTTAGGTGATGCAGTCAAAGAATCTGGGTTCAATGTCAGCTTAGCCTCTCCTAAACTGTACGAAATTAGGCAAGTTACTTAGCTTTTCTCTCAGTCACTTCATCTGTAAAATAGAGATACTACTACTATCAAGATCATATAATTGTAATGAAAACTAGATGAGAGAATACATTTAAAGTGCCTAGTGCACACTAAGCACTTAGGGGCAGTCTTGGAGGACATCGGCAACAGCTTACCACTTAGAAAGGAAGTAGAACCATGACTATTCCACTGAATTGGCCTCTGGTACACAATTCAAATTCTAATCCTCATTCCTTAGAAGAAGTCCTGGAACCTCTAGATTTGAGAGCCATTAGATCAGTAGATTAGAGCCAATACATCAGTCTCTGGAAAGAATCTGATCTTTGAAATCAGAGTGACCTGAATTTTAATCCCAGACTTGCTGCTTATTAGCTCAATGTGTCTTAATTCCTCAGACCTTAGTTCCCTCTCAGCAGCTTGGAGATAACACCTCCCTTTTAGCATCCCATTGTGAGGGACACATGAGGGAGACACAAGAAGCACTTAGCACAGTGCCTGACACTCTTAGTGCTTCTTCGCCTCTTGAAATAGTTCTAGACCCCGAATAGGCAATTCTTAATATCCAGGGCTGGAAATTCAGGTAATATGATAGTATATGATATATGTATATTATATGTAATATATAGAGATACATATAGTAAATATATATAATTTGTTATGTTTTATATATATGAAAGTACCTTCTACTTGTAAACTTTAAGATTCTGTGCAATTAAAAATATATTGTCATTACTGTTATTTATCAAGGGTGGGGCCAATATGCTGGGATTCTGCCATGAAAATAGGGTTTAATAATCTGTTTGTTGGTAGGCAATTTTAGAATGGGGAGTTGCTAAACATTTGTGGGGACCTCCATTTGCCATGCACTGGCAGACACTTTATGCAATCAGAGGTATATCAGGACATCGGGCAGACAGTACTAGACTGTGACCCCTAGAATGATTGCCATGTATTGCCTAAAACTGTACTTTAGAATCAGAATTTCCAATAAATTCTAAGTCCCTTAAATATAAAGACTATGTTTTATAATACATATTTCCTCTACAGCTCCTGGGATAATGTATCAGAGCAACTTCAGAGATATTTGGTGAATAAGTGGACATGTGGTTATATTGACTTACTTATTAATTCTATAATTATTTACTGAGTATCTACTATGTTCAGATAGAGTTCCAGACATTAATGATACAGCAATTAACAAAATAGACCAAGTCTACTTTGCTTTCATAGAGCTCACACTCTAGCAGGGGAATGCAACATCTAAGGTGTGAAAAGGCACAAGTGGAAAGAGAAAATGGAGAAAGTGGTCAGTGGGTGATCCATCTGGTCCCCCCCCATTATGTTGACATGGGGGCCTTGTATGCCCATGATGTCTTATGCTCATTGAGGACCATGCTCCCTAAAAGTGAACATCATAAGTACATTCAAGAAATCTTGTAGTCCTGAGCCCAAGAGCCATACAACCTCTCTCTCTCATCTTTAAATTAATATAATTTACTTTTTAGAGCAATTGTAGGTTTGTAGAAAAATTGAGCAGAAAGTATAGAGAGTTTCCATATATCCCTTTGTCCCTACCCCTAAATTTCCCTTATTATTAATATCTTGCATTAGTGAGATGCATTTGCTACCATCGATGAGCCAATATTGATACATTATTGATAATTAAAGTCCATGGTTTGTTTACACTAGGGTTCATTCTTTGAGTTATGCATTCTATAAGTTTTGATCAATGTATAATGACAAGTATCCACCATTACAGTATTATGCAGAACAGTTTCACTGCCCTAAAAACCCCTGGGCTTCACTTATTCATCCCTCCCTACCCCTAACCCCTGGCAACCACTGATCCTTTTACTGTCTCCATAGTTTTGGAGCATTTCTTAGATTGTCATGGAGTTGGAATCACATAGGACCTTTCTCTTTTAGCAATTCTGTTCTGTTTTGGTTTAGTTTGGTTGCTACCTTCATTCCAGAGTGATGACACCCGGAAGCCTCTGTCCTGCCATGGTCATCTGGGCCCATTCATATAATTGAGAGACAGTGATGTGCAAGATAAAAGTCTTCTCTACGTAGCAAGTAGGATAGATCCACTGTTAGCCCAGAGGGGAAAGATGGGATCTTTGCAGTTTCCTTGATTCAGTAAAACACATTTAATCATTTAAATGCTTTTTGATGATGAGCTTTGGGTGATTTTTTATCATTTCAGCCAACTCCCAAAACAGTCTCTGATGTGTCCTGAGTAAGAGAACTGAGAAGAAAGCAGGGGCAGAAGCTTTTCGTTTTGGTTTGTTTTGCTTTATTTATCTGTGTGAATTATCCACTTTTGCACTTAAAATGACCCGAATTTGACAGGCAACTGCAACGCTTCTATAGATGCAGGTGCTGTGCTGTTGGCAGAAGGAGCAGCTGGCTGTGAGTCCTGCCCCCGCCCCCACGGTTACCATGAGAACAGAGGTGAGCTCTGGCCCTGCCCTTCTCCAAAGAACTCAGGGAGAGCACCTTCCAGAAGATGGGCAGGGGAAGGGCAAGTGTGGGTGAGACTTGGTGTGTGTGTTATTTGTCAGATTTAGGATCGCTGGTAGCACTTATCAAAAGTGACGTTTATTGGGTGTGAAATGTTCTCATTTGTTAGATAACACAAGCTGCTTAGTATTAAAGCAACTTTGACACAGCAGAATCTCCTCTGTCATTAGGGACCTCCTAGGATTAATTACTGAGATCTATGCCCCAACGTTCAGATGCCTCCGAGAAGCATAAATTTATAAATCACGCATGAGGTGATTGCCAAGGAATTTCCCTCAGAGCCACGATCTCTCTGTGAGGGGGACAAGCACAAGTTCAGTGAATAGTTAGTTGCTCATAGGTGAGCGCTCCCCGAAGACCTGGGTTCCTAGACTACCCTTGCTTCCCTCATACTTGACGCTGCTGCAATAACACCTCATATTTATACACAGAGCATTCCATCCACAAAGGTGATTTCTTCGTCATTTATGATTATATTACTAGCACCTGGAAAGCATGTGGCACATAGTAGGTCCTCAGTAATGGTGCTGGATAAATGAGAAGGAGGACAGGGATCTGTCTGCCTCTAAGAGGTGGGTGTGCTGTTTATCTCAGATCAGTCGGCTCTCAGAGACAGAACTGGCTCCAGGAGCCCAGTCTCTTTTCTGAATCAGATCTGTCCTCCTTCTTTTCGAACCCTTCCTCAAAGCAACATTGTCCCAGGCCTCTGGCTTCCAAGGTCTCCCAGACCAGCACTGCTTCCATCCACTTAAACATAACACCTTTAGGGATTATGATAAAAACAGACTTCAAATGCAAAGAAGTTTGCTGAAGAATTCTAAAACTACTTAGAACAAAGCTGGAGTCAACACAAAAGGGAAATGTACTTACTAGTGATGAAAGCACTTTGGATTACTGATAAGTCTTTGGCACAAGAAAATGAACATAAAATGCTACAAGATGAATTTGGGCAGACATTAGGAAGAACCGTTATGGGCATGTACATTGATGTGCACCAGGGAAATAAGGCTTGTTGAATTTTCTGTGTTCTATGTTCACTGTGTAAGACAGTAAAATTTCCACTTCCTAGGTAGTCCCAAAGCATGTGGGTTCACTCAGTATCCCATTTCCAACACCATCACTCCAATCCAAGATATTGTCACCTTTTACCTACTTCAAAAGCCTTCTAACTGGCTTCCCATTTCTGCATTTGCTCTAAAATACCACCTAGCCACTGCTTAAAACATCTCAATGGTTTCTCATTGCACTTAGAATAAAAACAAAAACCTTTATCATGACACATAAGGCTCTACAGGAGCTGGCCTCTGGCTACCTTCCCAACCTCATTTCTTACCATACACCTTCTCACTTACCACATTTAGGCAAACTAATCTTCTTCCAGTCCCACAGAGTGTCAACTGTTTCCTGCCTAAGGACATTTGCAGAGATGCTGTTCCCTCTGCCAACAATGTCCTTCCTCTCCCTGTTCCCATGGTTGGGTCCTTCTCATCCCTCCAATCTTCTAATCATCTTTCTAATCTCATCCTAAATGTAATTTCGTCAGAGACGTCTTCCCTGACCACACAATCCCAATCAGACTCTTTCCCTATTACTCTTTCCTACACACTCCTTCATTCTCTTCATAGTCCCTGCTGTTTGTGTTTTTATTTTAGTGTTTATTGCTCTCCTTACATTGTATATACCTAAGGACAGGGACCATGTGTATTGGTTATACCAGTAACACCTTAGAGTTTAGCACAATGCCTGACCCCAGAATAGGAAAACAAGAAATATTTTAGGAATGGATGAAGAAATACTCTAATGAATACCAAGAAATATAATGCACAATAATGTTCCCAAGACATTGGAAGCTTACAATCCATTTGTATCTGTCTGTGTATGCATATAACATTTATTCTTCAAAATCTCAGGGATTTTTGTCTATTTTCTTCACTGACATATTCCCAGTATCCACAGCGATGCTTGGCACATAGTAGTTCAAATAAATATAAATAAATATTTGTTGGATGAATGATGGGCAGAAACATAAGGAACTATAAGAACATTTAGCAGGGAAACCTAATCTAGTCTATAAGTCAGAGAAGAGATTTGAGAGCAATAGGTATTGAAACTGAAACCTGGCATTATCTACACAAAGAGGAAGAGAAGGAAGGGGTACAGCAGAGTAGTTCAGACATTGAAAACAACCTAAGTAAAGGCCCAAGGTAAGAGGCAAATGTGAACTTGACATGCTATTGGTTCTTAAAATGATACAGTGTGCAATATGGCTGTGCCACTGTAGATATGGGGGCACATTAATGCAAGTCCTAATTCCAGGGAAGGATTCCTCTGGGTGGAAATTGTGTTTCCCCAATGTAAATAAACTGGAATTCTGCTTTACTTAATGGGTCTTTAGTAAGTTTGATTAGGATAAGTCAGTCCTGCTCACGAGCAGTAAACAAATTATTTTCTCTTCAAAGCTGGGGACTAGATTCAGAGCTATCAGGACCTCATTAAAAATGGCCACCTGTGAGGCCCTGAGAGATGGCTTGTCTGCCTCTCCTTGCAGTCAGAACAAGGTTCTAGGATTCAAGAGGCCTATGTCCTATGTTTAACGATGTCCTGTGTCTCATCTCTGGGTTCCTGGCTCCCTTCCTATTAATATTTTTGCTTTTGGAGGGCAGGGGCAGTATCAGATTCTGCTTGGATTTCCCATCCTCATTGAATGCAAAGTCTTTCATGTCATAGGCATTCGACATTCAGTGATGAGTCACATGTGGCAATGCAAAGATGAGAAAGGCCTGAGGAAAGATGATTGTGCCTTGACAATCTCTTCTCTATCGCCTGTCTGGCTCGTACCCAAGAGTCTTCTCCAGGCCTCCTCCTAGATTCTCTCTCCTTCTACTCTAACACAGGAAGACCTGAACCTCTATTTAGCAGTAATCTAAGGTTCTTTTTCTTTTGCTCAGTGAATATTGACTGAGGGCTGACCATGCATTGGTCTATGTGCTAAGTCCTAGTGTTGTAATGAATAACAAATAGACATACTCTTTGCCCTCAGAGAGTTACAATTTAGTAGGAGAGTCAGATATTAAATTTAAATACAAAAGTAAATATATAAGTCAAATTGTGATGTAGGTTGCATATCAGTTGTAGTGTAGGAAAAACATAGACACAGAACACAGGTGGCTTACATTTTATGGAAGTTGAAGTGACACTTGAATTGAGATTAATGCACAGAGGCAGGTAAACATGCAGAGAGCTGGGGGTGGGGTGTATGGAAGGGCACTCTCTAACAAAGATGAGGACGTGTACAAAAGGCCCAGAGGCAGAACAGAGCTCAATGTGGCAGAGAAACAGAAAGAAGGCCTGACTACAGTGGAATAAGTTTCAAAACATAGGCCCGGCTAGATTAGGCCTTTCAGACCAGGTTAAGAATTCTGAATTTTATCCTTAATTCAATGGGAAGCCCCTGAAGAGTTTTAAGCAGGGAATGACATAATCTGATTTACATTTTTACAAGATCATTCTAGCCGCTGTGTGGAGAATGAATTCAGAAGATGCTAAGAAGGAAGATACTGTAGTAGTCTGGGTGAGAAGGAAGAGTGGTTTGCACCTAGGGCTGGAGATGGAGAAAAGAAAGGGGAGAGATTTTTTTGATGTAGAAATGACAAGATTGGTAAAGGCTGGGATTTGGGGTGAAGGAAAAGAAAGGGTGGGAATGGCTTCCAAATTTTTAGTTTGAATCAAAGAAATCTCTTTCACATGACTGCCGCATTCTATTTGGCTCTTGGAGTAACTTTGGGAAGAAGGTAGCCAGGGGTTTTTGTCCCTGGTTAACAGAAGAAAATAAGAAACTGAGAGATTAGGTAATTCACCTGGTGTCATATTGGTTAGCAAAAGCCAGGACTAGTTCCCTCCTTCTTAGACCCTGGATCTAGCCATCTCCACTGACCCCTGTGGGAAGTGCCTGTCCCCTGTCTCAGGACCCACATGCAGCCGGCCCCCATTGCTTCTGGGCTGGCAGCTTCCCTGGCCGCCTGTGTGTACGGCTCCATCAAACCTCCATCCTGTCTCTCCCTGCCCACCAGCTGTGGGCTCACTCTTACTTAATGACTCTCATCTCCCAGAAAGTTCCTCCCAGAATCCACAATGGGCGACATTACGAACTCCTCATGTCTGGTGATAACTTTTTATGAGGTTTTTATTCTTTTACAATATATTAAAGCCATATTTTTGCCAGGTTTTTACTTCAGTTTATTTCTTGTCCTTGAATCACTCCTTCCCTTCTCCCCCACCCCTTTGGTTCCCTCCCCCACTCCCTCACCTGAGCAGGCTTTGCACTGGAGATGTTTAATTCTCCTTTAATCCCAATTCCCTGAGGTACATGAAAGCAGGTTTATGAGCCCATAAATTCAAGAAGATAAAGTGCATTTTTATTAGTTGTGTCGGCATCAAAGGGAAAAAATGGAATCTAATGTGAAATAGTCAATAATGAATTTGCTTAATAGCCTTCCTCAGCCCCTCAATGGGTCTCACTGAAGGTGCTGGCCTCCCAGGTAGGGCACGGGGACTGGCAGACTTAGGGGATGAGGCAAAGGATAACCCCCTGCCTGGCTGTATTTTTATTTTCATTTCTTCCAGCAGGAAGACATTTCTTCCAAATGGACCTAGGATGCTTGAAGGCAGGGGTGGGGCAAGAAGAGGTTTAAGAGCAGGCATGCGGGGAAGGGACAGGATGGCTGAGGGTTAAAGCCCACCATTGCCCAGGGGCTGCCGGGGTTCTGTCTGCCATGCTCTGAGCCCAAGTGGATACCTAGTCCACTGAAAGCTGCTTTGATGACAGAAAGATGGAGGGTGGAGGCAGGGATGCTGGGGCACCACTAACAAAGAGGGTGTGCTGCGTCAGGGGCAGGGTGAGCAGCACGCATGTGAAGCCGGGGCGCGTGGACTTCGTGGAACTGAAGGTGAAGGAGCAACTCTCACGGCACCTGTGCTGTCTTCCAGATTCAAGTTCCTAGGTTCAGATCCTGCACTAACTCAACTGCTCTGAGGGCTGGGCCATTTCTGGTCCAACCCCCTCACTAGTTTAGTGTTTATCTCGTCTTGTCTCTGTGACCACAAGCCCTGGGTTTGCAGTTACTTCCTGACCTCACCCCACCTCTCTTCTTCCTCTTCTGTCCCCTTTCTGCCTCTTTCTCCCTTTTCTCTCCCTGCTTCCCTCTCCCTTTTTTGCAACTCCTCCATCTGCTTAGAGAAAGCCTTCATGCCTAGGCTGTTAACCCACAGGAAGGGCCCTTATCCTAAACCTCTACAAGTTGGCAGGCATTCAAGTAATTTCCTGAGAATACTGAAGCTCCTGGCAGTCTTTGACAGCAGTTTTTAGGACCTTTTTGGGGTTGAAAAGTAGAGCTCTTTTCTCTCCTCAAAAAACAGGGGTATAGGAGCATTTGGGGGATGGGATGGGAGTTTAGTTTATGCCATATGGCCACTAGATGGCAATAGTCAAACATGCAAAAAGGTAAGCAGCCCAGGAATCCTGCAGGCCTCCCTTTCTCCCCGCATTTCTCCCTGCAGTAGGAAGAGTTGGGGGTAGGGTATTGAGAACAGAGGCAGAAAACCAACACATAGGTAGGACCTGGGCAGGCATCTGTCTTGGAAAAATAGGATGGGTCTGCAGCAACTTCAAGGCAGCGTGGCCTTAAAAGGGGGAGAACAAGTGGTTTCCTATTTCTCAAGGTAGCTTTGAGGATGGGTTGTTTCATCTTATTTCAGGATGCCCTAAGGTCCTTAAGGGAAGGTCACAGTGCTGAGATTTGCATAAGGTTGTGGCTTAAACTCTTTATCATGAAAGCGGTTCATCTGCCTGGAGGAGCCCAGAGCATGAACCAGCCTGTCAGTCAAGGCATCAACAGATGCAGGCAGGGGGTAATGGTAGGTGTTCAAAAATATTTGCTGAATTGAGCTTAATTGAATAGTCTCTGCCCTTCAGGACCTTATAGTCTAGTGAGAGAGAGACTGTGTGAAACAATTAAAGAATAATTTAGTGCTAGACTATGGCTTGCTGTCAGTGAACTGGAGTCTGGAAAAGAAAGATCATGAGAGGCTCATGGAATTTGAGCTAGGTCTTGAAAGGGTTAGGTAAGAAAACGTTACAGCATGACTGGAGAGGACAGGAAGAGCCTGGCACAATTAGGACATGTCATGTGCAGGAATGGAGGTCTTGCTATCGTTAGCAATTGAGGTAGACTTAGGTTGGAGGTGGGTACTTAAAAGTCAGGCCAAAGAGTCTGTACTCGATCGAAAGCAATAGGAAGCTATTGCAAGTTCTTGAGCAGGAGAGAGACCTGCTGGAAGTGTTGGTTAAGAAAACTTTCAGCTATGGCTCAGGACTGGGAAGGCATTGTGTGCAGGGATGGTGGGTTTTTCTTTTCTGTGGCTCTCAAAGTGTCAGTGCAATGCTTGGCCTTGATAAGTGCTCGATAAATGTTGAATTAAAAGGACCTGCCTCAGGAGCCCCAAGGACACTGAGGCTCCCTCAGGGGAGGTCAGATTCACTAGTGAGCACGCAGAGCAGAGCTAGGGCTGCCGGCAGTTTGCCTGAGCCCGCCCACACCAAGTACCAGTTTTCCAAGGGCTGCTTTGTTCACTGGCTCAGCAGAGCATGTGAGATGTGATCACAAGCTTGAAATAACACAGACAGTCTCTGCTCTCTGCCACTTCCTATTTTGCTGATCCACTTATTTGACAATGCCTAAGAAACACCTACACCTTCCTCTTCTGCCTGCATTGCCCATTTGTGGGGATTTCTGCAGTCTGAATATCGATGCAGGAGGCACACTGCTGGCAGCCCTCTCACCTGGACAGAGGTGTTGACCAGGGATGGAGGGACTCATGGAGGCACCTTATCCAAACACTGGTGTAGGTGAAATGTTTAAATGCTTTTGGCTTTCTGCTGCAGACAAAGGCAGAGCTGACTGAACAAATACTCTGTTTTAAGGTGCCTTCACCTCTACCTTCATTCTCATTTCTACTCTGAGGATGGTATCATTTCATCCATTTATAGTGGAAGAAGCTGAAGAATGGTGATGGGGGTGATTTACAAGAAATGGCATTATTCCCAATGGGATGGGTTCTCACTGTCAAACCCTATGCCTATCCATGAGACCCTGCTGCCTCGGTCCAGGCTATGAGGACAAGGAGTGCAGGGAAAGTCCCAGCCTGCCAGGGCAGCTCTCACATGTAGAGGTGGTAAAGCCAACTGGGTCAGGAGTGCAACAAAATCCTGATGGTAGATGGGGCTCCATGCTTCCTCAACAACAAGGCTGGGGCCAGGAGAAGACTGGGCATGCCTGGGAGTTAGGTCAGCGGAGAGATGGGATCCAATGTCAAATGAGAGGTAAGGGTCAGGAGCACGTAGGTATCTGGCAAAAGAGGCCAGTTGTCAGTCTACAAACATTTATTGAACACCCGCTTACCTCAGATGAGGAGTAAGACATGATTCCTCATCCTAGTGGGGATAAAGACAAGAAAATCAACAGTTACAATATAATGTATTATTTATGGTAATAGGGGTGGGTAAAAATGCTATGGGAATCTGAAAGAAAAACCAGTTGCATCTTTTCTGAGGTGGTGAGAATGAGTGATAAGGACCTTGGGAACACGTGACAGAGCTCATGTCATTGACTTGGTCAAGGATGAAGCAATAACAGCACAGACCCTTTCCGTGTACTGCCATAGGTGCTGCCGCCTGGAGCCCACTGGTGCGGGAGCTGTGCAGAAATGTTTCCTCATGTTTCAAAATTGTCATTGCAGGCAGTACTGGGCTCGTGGGCCTGGGTTCCATGGTGTCTTCTCTTTATGCCCATCTCTTAGAACTTCATAAATCCCAGTGCAAGAGCCAATAACCTTACCATTGTCTTTCAGGCTCCTTTGCCCTCGTCCACAATCTCACTTTGCACATCATCAGGACACTGGAGAACTCTCATGAGAGATAATTCATCCGTGTTTTGAATCATCGTTACATGCCTCAGGGACCAGTTTGAGAGTCTGTGTGTTAAGTTTGGCTGGGTCTGATCCTCAGGAGCACCAAGTGTTAATGGACCTGCCTGGCTCACATGAGACAATATATTTCTCTGTCTTGTTAGTGGACAGGATGTGTTTTCCAGAGGCAGTGAAGACCCTCAGAGGGTGGTAACATCAGTGTGCTCTGGAAATAATAATGAACTCAATAATAAAAATAATAACTACCATTTATTAAATGTCCAAAGTCATATAGCAAGGAAATGGAAATGCAAATGAGAATTTATCTGTGACTGGGGTGGGTTTCATGATGGGCTTGTGATACTCCTTAGGGAGAGCCTTCCTGGCTTTGAATCTATTGAACAGAGGGAAGGATGGGAAGACTGTGGAAGAGTGGGGCAGGGGGCAACCCAGGCTTGCTGCTATCTCTAGTATAATAAACAAGTATGTGAAAGCAGCTTGCTGGGCCCAGCCTTTGCTCTCATTCCCAGCAGGCAGCTCCTTCATCTTTGCGGGTGATTGTGGCCTCCTGTGTACAGTACTTGGGTCATTTAACAGATCACATCCTAGCTTATTGTGATATTGTGATTTGTAAGAAAAATACATTTGATCATTTAGATGACCAAGATATATATTTCTCACATATATTTGGTCTGTTCACAGTTCCTGGCTCACGGCTCCCAAAGCTCTTGGAATTTCCTGAATTTTGAGAGTGATAAAGGTGCCTTTTGTTTTGTTAATGAGGTGACTTTTGGAAAGAGCCTGAGGATGGGATGCTGGTTGCCAGTGGAGCCAACTCTGATTAGAGGGTTGGAATTTTCAATGCTGCCTCCTGATCTCTGGGGAGGGGAGAGGGGCTAGAGGTTCAATTAATTGGCAATGACCAGCGACTTAGCCAATCATGTATATATAATGAAGTCTCCATGAAAACCCAAGAGGACAGCTTTCTGGTCCTTTTTCGAAGAGCTTCCATGCTTGTGGAATCAAATGCTCCCAGGTGCCAGGGAGTGGGGCCCCAACTCCATGAGGACAGAAGCTCCTTTGTTGAGGACCTTGCTGTGTCTCTTCATCTGGCTGTTGATTCATATCCTTTTTATCATATGCTTTAATAAAATGGTAAGGGTTAGTAAGTGTTTCCCTGCGTTCTGTAAACTGCTCTAGCAGATAAATCGAACTTAAGGAGGAGGTCACTGGAACCCCTGAACTGTAACCAATCAGAAACACAGGTAACAGCCTGAGGCTTGCAATCTGGCTTCTGAACTGGGAGGGGTGGGGAGGGCGGTTTTATAAGACTGAACCTTTAACCTGTGCAACCTGGTGCTATCTCCAGGTAGATAGTATCAGAATTGAGTTGTATTCTGCTGGTGTCTGAGGATTTCCTGGTGTAGTGTGTGTAGGGACTTCCTCTCCCATATTGGAATTGTGCCCAGGAGCCCAAAAAGACCTGTGCACCAGATTAATCTTACATGGTTGAGGACACAAAACATTCTATAACATGACAGCATTGAACTTGATTCAGATTCAAAGCCAACTAGCATTGGTTGAGAACCTACTATGTTCCAGGCATTGGGCCAGTTAGTTTTGTCTAACATTATCATGTTTAATCTTTATGACAACTTAATGTGAGGCATTATCTCACTTTTTTAAATTGAGAGTCCCAGGGGTGTTGCTTAAGTTTCCATGATGTATTAATAACAGTGGCAGCTCTGTGTTAGCTGTTTCTGAGGTCCTTTCAGTCTAGTATTCTATTATCTGGACCATTGGAAGAAACATGGGAATTGATTACAGCTGGGAGCACGATGCTAGGTGATTCCAAAAGAACAACTTTCTTTTTTCTATTACTAATCGTCTCTCAGGTGCTCTTTCACGTGGATAACTAACAGCTAATGTTTCCTTTTTCTCATTTCTTTTTCATATCCCTGGGAGTAAAATTCAAGAAAAACATGAGATTAGAAACAGTAGAGAATTTGTATAATGAAGGCTAGTGTACAAAGGAGAGTAAGAGAGAAGGGCGAGAGTAAGTAGTAGATATTCATGTGCAGAAACAGAGGTCCTGGGAACAACCTCAGCCACTACTTGTAGACTGGGTGGACTTAGCTCAAGACAGTTGCAGGACCTGCTTGGTGTTTCTGACACCAGCTGTTTACCAGTCACATTTCCCTTTCCTTTTGGATTAATAGCTAGACTGCATTTCCTAGCCTCTCTGACGTTAGGGTGATCAAACAACTGAGTGTTGGCCAGTGAGATGTGCGTGGAAGTGATACGTGCTACCTCCAGGCCTGGCTGTTAAGAACCTCTCACCCATGACTTACATGCTCTTTCCTTTCCCACAGCAACCCTAGAAGCCACATGCTGGAGATGGTGGAGCCACGATGGAAAGAGCTTGGTTCCCAGCCTCACCACTGTGAGAGATAAACTTTCATTATGTGAAACCCCAGGGATGTGAGGGTTTATCTGTTACAACAACTAGCATAACCTTGGCTATATACTCAGATTCCTCATATGGAAAAATAAAGGATGCTAGCCAAAATGATTTCTGAGGTCTTTCGGAATTTAACACCTTCTGGTTCTATGGTGCCATGAAAAAGGAGTGCAAATCCCGGCAGCATAGCGTTGAACATGATTTGTAGTACCTTGTGGGTTCTCTATGGTCTCTATCTTTGGGGAACTTTCATTTGAGACCAGCTGTGGTAAATAGCTTTTCTTTCCTGGCACTGTACTTTGCTCCAAATGACCTAAGTCAGGACCCTTCTCATCTCTGTGAATTACATATAATGACAAGGGCCTCCTCTTTTGTTCCAGAATAATGCTGAAGATGACATAAGTAATGGCTTGCAAAGATTGTGTTTGTACACATTAAATGCTATATAAGGGATTATTATTAATTATAGATCAGGTTGTAGTTGAGATTCAAGAAGTCAGCAAAAGATTCAGGAATTCACGAGTAATCATTTTAGGTATGACATTTACTTTCATTGACCCAGGCAGGTTACATAATATGAGTCCAAATGGTAATATAATCCATTTTATGTAAATCCAATAGGTGACAATTAAAACTCTTATACACAGACAAATTAGAGAATGATTATTTCAATCAGAGAATTGAACTATCAATTTCCCTGATCTTATCTTGTTTAATACTGAGAGAAAGGAAATTTTCAAGTGAAAAGTTATCAATTAAGGATCAATTCAAAATAATGATAAAGTGATACTGGGATTGGGGGAAGATGAGTACAACTTAAATATGATTTTTTTAAAAAACTAGTACACAAAATGAAGCAGTTTTCTTAAAATGAGTTTGCAGAGACACTCCTGTCAACACAGTTTCTGCATCTTCCATGTGTTGAAATTACAGCAGTGAACCAGAAATACAAAGTTCCTGCTCTATGGGGAGCTAGACAATGTACATTTGGAAAATTAAATGTCAGGTACAAACAGCCAACAATCATTGTTTTTTGCTAAGAGTTTTATAGGTATTAACTCATTTAAGCCTTGTTAGAACTTTATAGGATAAGCACTGTTATTCTGATCTCCATTTTACAGGTGGAAAAATTGATACCTAGAGAGGTTAATTGTCAAGCTGGGGAGCCTGTTCTTAATTCCTAACCTATACCATCTCTTATTAGTGCTAAGGGTGATAAACAGCATGAATCAGAAAATAAAATATGATAGAAAAGATGTGACTAATTAGGATGGTTAAGAAGACAAAATATTTAAGAGAAACCTGAGTGGAGTGAAGAAACCAGTCTGAAGATATCAAGGGAAAGATTGTATTCTAGGCAGAGGGAACAGCAAGTGCAAAGGCCCTGAGATGGGAAAAGTATAGTGGGTTTGAATAATATCAAGAAGGTTGGTTTCTGAGTGGATAAGCAAAGGGAAAATTGACAGAGACAGAGCTGGAACGATAGCCAGGGTTAGATATTATAGGGCCTTGGTATCCATGATAAGGGCTTTGGCTTTTGTCTGAAGAATTATAATAAACCATTGTAGGGTTTTGAGCATGGGCAATAATGCGATCTAATTTACATTAAGAAATAATGAACTATTCGGGATGTTCAGTGCATGGCAGGAATGCAAGATGACAAGAATAGAAATGGGGATTTTGTATAGAATGGAGACTACTGCTATAGTCCAGGCAAGAGATAATCTGGGATTAGATCAGAGTGATAATGATGTAAGTGCTCGAGTTTGGAAGCTTTGGATATGGGGTGCAAGAGAAAGATAGGAATATAGATGATATCAAGTCTTTTTCGGCTTGAGCAACTGGGTATGATGTGGTGGTGCTGCCATTTGCTGAAATAAGAGTAGAGATGAGCAAGTCTATAGTGGTGGTTGGAGATAATTAAGAGTACCATTTTGGAGATGCATGTGGAGATACTGAGTAAGAAATTACATACTCAAGCCTGAAGATCAGGGAAAAGTAAGGGTGAGAGAAACTAGTTTTAGAATCCCAGCCACAGACATGGAGAAAATGATATAAAACAGATTTATTCTAGGATTTCAACATTTAAGTCTCAGGAAGAGGAGGAGCCAGTGAAGCAGACTGACAGAGGATCCAGTGAAGCAGTAGAAAAACAGAGCAAGTGGGTTTCCTGATGCCAAGACATGAAAATGTTTTAAGTAAGATGGCATAATCAGTGGTTCAATAAGGAGACCAATAATCACTAGATTTGGCAAAACTGAAGTGGTTTTGACAAGTGTGATTTTTCCATGGAATAATGGGGACACAAGCCGGTTTAGAAAGTCAGAATTTGGGACACCTAGGTGGCTCAATTGGTTGTCTGCCTTCAGCTCAGGTCATGATCCCAGGGTCCTAGGATAGAGCTCCGTTTCAGGCTCCCCACTTAGCGAGGAGCCTGCTTCTCCATCTCCCTCTGCCCCTCCCCCTGCTTGTGCTCTCTCTCAAATAAATAAATAAAATCTTTAAAAAAATGTCAGAATTTGCTGAGTAAGGCTGCCATAACGATCAACTACCAACTTTCAAGGACTTGTCAAACAGTAATGTTTTGTTTTTCATGTTACCTGTTGACAGCTGTGGGTCAGCTAAAGTTCTACTCCTTATAACTTCTCATTTTAAAACCCAGGCTGAAAGAATAGCTCCAATCTGGGGTTTCAGTTATCATAGCTTAGAAGAAGAACAAGATTGCTGGTGGCAACTTGACCTGCCTCTTAAAACTTCTACTCAAACATAGCTCATATCATGTCTACTATGATTCTGTTGGGTAAGCCAGCCACATGGCCAAGCCTGCTGATGGTTATGGGAGGTATACTCCACCTGCAGGAGGCACTGCAGGTCACATGGCAACCACACTCCTTATAGAAAGGAGGAGCCAACAGTTGGGAACAATAGCAGTCTTCTACAAAAAGAATTCAAGAGAAATTGAAAAGTAAATTAGTGAAGATAAGAATTACAAAAAATATATATAATCAGGAATTTTATTACAAAGGGAGCAAGTAAATAGGGTAGTAGCTGTGAGAACGGCTGCTGCTTCTTTAAGATATGTGTTATTTGGGGCGCCTGGGTGGCTCAGTCATTAAGCATCTGCCTTTGGCTCAGGTCATGATCCCAGGGTCCTGGGATCAAGCCCTGCATCAGGCTCCCTGCTCAGTGAGAAGCCTGCTTCTCCCTCTCCCACTCCCCCTGCTTGTGTTCCCTGTCTCGCTGTCTCTCTCTCTCTCTGTCAAATAAGTAAATAAAAATCTTTAAAAAAAAAGATATGTGTTATTTTAGCATGTTCGTGTGTGATATACTATTCCTAGAGAGATGAAAGTGAAGAAGGAGAGTGATAGAATAACTAGAGGGATACAATCTTGTAAGTGGAAGGAAACAGGGTTCTCTGGACAGTAAAAAGGTTGACCTCTAGGAAGAATTTTTCCTCTGGCAGAAGAAAAGGCAGAGCCTGTTGGCACAGAGACTGGAAACTGGCTGTAGGAAGAGAAGGAATTTCTCTGATTGTTTCTGTGTTCTCGGTAAAATAGATCAACATCCAAGAGTGAAGAAGTAAGAAGGGGTATTAGAGATTTGAGAATTGAAAAGTTGTGAAATGAATAGAAAAATGAAGTGGGAACACTGTTCTACTTAGGGTCTGTGGTCATGGATTTAAGATGAGAACAGTCAAAGTGTTTGCATGTTTTTCAACATTTCCATTCAGCTGGATGCAGTTATGAGGTAGATGGAGAGTTGGGTTTAACCAAAGGTTAGAGGCATCCAGGATGGCTTCCATAATGGAGAGCAGAAGGAACTGATGGCTTATGCAATGGATTCATTTTAATAAAGGAAGATGGAGTGGAAATATGGCAAGTAGGATAAACAGTAAGCATAGGTTTTATGATCTGGAAATTCTGGAGGGTCCAATACTGTTGAAGCATGTGTACTAGCGAGAATAAACAGGAATATTGGTGATGATGGTCAGTTGGATCTTTGATATCAAGATAGTAGAGATGATGCAGTTGGTAATGACCGTCTAGGCTATGGGCATGGAAGCTGTTGGCTGATATGGGCTAGGAGGATTTCTGAGCTGATTATTGGCAGTGATGTAAGGCACTGAGAAACTAAGATGTTAAATGGATCAAGTATGTGAATGTAGAAGTCACCAGGAGGGAAAATATAGAAAGGTTGGAGGCAAAAGAGGTTATAAATAAATGCAACAAAGAGATGATGAGTATTATCAGATGGCAAAAGCTTCTGAATCTTATGATGTGATCCTAAAGATCTTGCCTTTTCTTCTTTTGAGCTGTTTTGGGGAAAAGTGTGTCTTTGATGGCTAATTGAAGGTGATTACATGGACTACCTGGTAGCTTCGCATATGGAAGATGCAGGAAAGTCTCCAGGGGCTTACATGGGAATGTGTCCTTACCCTTGCTTCCTGGCTGCCAAAGCATGGGAGACTCTGATAGATGCTGCATGCTGTGAGAACACATGATGCCTTCTCACAGCAAGTCAACAGGAACAGAGGCCAGCGCAGGCCCCAGACATGAGGAAATGCAGTGACAAGAGTGGTAAACCACGCCACAACAGTGACAGGCAGAGGAAGTCCAGTGTATGTGCGGTAGGTGGAAGGAGAACACAAGTAAAGGAGGGACATTGTCTTGTCACCCCAGGAAATGATCTGTAACAGTTTCCCATCCATCATATGGGGTTTCTCAGAGGGCTTCCTTTCCTACCTCCATGATCCGCACCTCCACTCCCAGCTTGGTGAGAACATCTTGATTTCATGGTGAAGATGTTTAAAGCCTGAGTACTCACACATCTTACTGTGGGCCATCTGTAGGGAGCTGGGCTAGGGACACTTTGATGGCATTGTTTTTAGTCCATTTTATCACAAAGCTCTCACAGAGCTGAGACAGAATTGATATCCTATAACTGGACATTTGGCTCAGCAAAATGACAACTGTTTAAATAACAGGTTCTCCAAAATATAGTCTTTTTCTAAAGCTTATTGTAATGTTTATTTTCCTGAGATGCTCCTCTTTGAGTTTTCTTTTCTTTTCTTTTTTTTCTGCTTAGACCATCAGAAGGTGGTTGCTGACCTGCCCCTCCACTATTCTTTTTCCCCATTTCATGAGGGAAATGCTTGTCATAAGCTTTGTATAACATTATGTTTGGATGATATCAGGAAAGTGGCTGAATTGAGTGTAAGTATTGGAACTCTGTAGATGTGGATCTGAATTTGAAACTCAGATGTGCCATTTGCCTGCCATCCCTTAGCCCTCCCTATATCTCAGTTTCTTTATCTGTGTAGTGAGGACAATAGTAGGCCTTCACTCACAGGACTATTGGAATCATATGAGATAAAGCATGCACAGTTCTGAGCATGGTGGCTAACATGTAGTGAGCATTCAACAAGTCAATGATAATAGAATCACTATAATCAACAATATCATCATCATCATTATTATTATTATCAAAATCAAAGGTACAATTGTGAATCACCTTCTAGCAGATCATTTTAACCTCTGTTCTCCAAAAAGGCATTGAAAAGTCTGTACTCCTATGTGATAGTCACAGAAATTAAAAAAATGGGTCTCTCTTCGGATATTCTTCCAGGACAAACTGGGTATGGAATCCCCTCTTAAAACCTTTTTTTAAAAGATTTATTTATTTATTTGAGAGAGAGAGCAAACGTCAGCCGGGGGAGGGGCAGAGGGAGAGAGAAAGAATCCCAGGCAGACTCCCCACGGTGTGCAGAGCCTGATGCAGGACTTCATCTCAACAGCCTGAGATCATGACCTGAGCCAAAATCAAAAGTGGGACATTTAGCTGACAGAGCCACCCAGGTACCCCTGCCCTTAAATCTTTTAGGAGGATTGGCATATTAATTCAGGACACTTACAGTTTCAAGGGACAGAAACCCAGTTCATACCAGCTTAAGAAAAAAAAAATATATATAATCAATTTTCACAAATAATCAGGTATGGGGATAATAAAAGACATAAAAATCTCTCTCTCTTTTCCTCTTTCTCAAACTTTATTTCTCTCTTTTTGCCCTCAAGTCAGTCCCCATCTACATCAGCAACCTTCTCATGCTCTTAATTAAGGGCATGTCAGTGGACAATTCTAGAGTAATATCCTTGCGCTTAGAAATCCTAGGAGAAAGGAAGAGCAATTCTTCACCTTTAACTAATGAAAATTCCAGGGAAGAATTCTGATTGGCCCAGCCTGGCTCATAGTCCAAGGCTGATGGATGGGGATCCCTGATTGGCAGCTCTCCCTAACTCAAATGGGTCATCTGGGAGAGGGGCTGTTCTCTAAATACAGTGTGGAGTACTGTTAACAGGAGAAGGTAAGAAGGTAAGGGGATGGGTACTTGGTCCAAACTGTTAATGTCCACTGCAATTGGAAACCCTAGAAACTTCAGGTTTTAAGTGATTCTCAGAACTTGTCTAGCTCTGGTCTGATCTATAGACCACTGTGGTTAAGAGTGTAAGTATGAAGTCTGACTACCTGGGTTTGAAATCTATCTCTGATACATCTTAGATGTGTGACCCTCAGCAAGTTACTTAATCCTTTTCACGATTTAGTTTTTTTATGACATGGAGATGACAGTCCTACCTATCTCACAGAATGCTTTTGAGGATTACATAACATAATTAATGTGTAATATTTAGCACAATGCTTGATGCATATTGAGTGTACAAGATACGTTATTTTTTAATGAGAGAGAGAGAAAGAGCTCAGGTGGAGGAGCAGAGAGAGAGGGACAAGCAGACTCTGCTGAGTGCTAAGCCCGATGCGGGGCTCAATTCCCAGAACCCTGAGATCATGACTTGAGTCAAAACCAAGTCAGATGCTAACCAACTGAGCCACCCAGGTGACCCAAGGAATGTTATTATTAATACACCGTCATATCACCATCATTACTATTTTCATTAAACTGGCCCAAAGCCCAGGCACTGACTGTTGCTTCTAAACTGATAGCTTCCTTAATAAGGTCCATGGCACCCTTTGTTATTCAAATTTTCTGGCATCTGCTGGAGGCCAAGTAAGTGCCCACAGCCTGAGACTCTCCCTTCATCCAGTATCCCAGATGGTCTCATCTTAACCAGAGACCAAGAGCTAATCTTTCTTGTGCATTGGCTGATTTGTTTTTTGGGAAAGAAGCAGGGGACAGTAAGATGATACAAAGTATCTCAAACACACACACACACACACACACACACACACACACACACAAATCAAGAGCTTATCTGAGAACAAACTAAGGTTGAATAATTTGCCCAATGGTATCCAATCCATTGTTTGAGGCAAGATTCTAACCTAGGTGAGCCAAGTCCAAAATCAGTGTTCTTTCTCTACTGCTCTCTGTCTTGGCCCTCCTGATCCCATGCCTGACTTTTAAAGAGTTTTGTAACTGAGCTCCATCCTACTCAGACATTCTCATTTTCTAATTCCTCCTAAATTCTCATTTGAAATATTTTGCCTTTTCTTGAGCTTCTTCTCTTTCCTGTAATGCTTTTTTTCTTTCTTCTCCTCACCTTATCCTTTAAGGCCCAAGACAACTTTTTTCTTTTCCACGAACCCCTCTCAGGGGACTCCTGCCCTCACTACTCTACTCACTGATCTTTGGCCACCTATGGCCTCACTTATTAGAACCAACTGATCAACACTTCCCTGTCCTTCTGAGATGTCCAATGTGTCATCTCCATCCCCAGCTAGTGAGCCCATCTCTGTGTGTCCCTCCCCCTACAGGGCTTCACACAAGGTTAGGGACCTTGTAGATTAAATTTCAGAATGGAGGGATCCGAGGACAAGCATAACAGTGAAGCTGAGTTTGCTGGAATCTCAGTGCTTAGGGTCTTCAACTTACATACCAGCAAGAGATTGGTTAAGATGAACCCAAGGCTCTCAGGCCCTAAGGAGGGTCTGAAAACCTCAATTTTAAATTCCTTATTAAACTCAATCAATGATTATAAAAAATCTTATTGTCACTGATAAAAAATTTGATATTGTGGTGCCATCCAGACCACTGTGAGATTGGAGATCTGCTTTCAACCTGGTTTACACAAGGTGCTTTCCTAGGACTCACAAAGGAGGTCTTAGGACCAAAAGGTCAGGGACCACACTAGTCACTGTGATAATCCCTGAGAAATGCAATGACTTCCTATAGGTCTCAAAGAATGTTCACAATAGCTCTCTTTATCTTCCCCACAGCACAGCATCATTGGAGGTATTGTAGTAGTAATGTCATCTTGTTCATTCAAAGTTAAGGAGCCCTGAGATCACAGGGAGTTACTGGAAAAACCAAGACTGGAGTTAGGTCTCTTGAGTCTGGATTGATGTCGTTGTCATAAGAGAAAGGAATAGATTTTGAGGGAAATTATTTCCCAGTTTCCACCTAGTCTACCAGGGCATCTCTCCAGCCTGAGATTAATCTCTGCTTCTGAGCCCTGAATACCTTTCTGCCTGGCTGACAGCTGGTTGAAAAGCAGAGTACCTGGTGACAATAACTGTCTCCCCATGTACGGTCCCCCAGCAACACACTCCTTAAAACACCCAGATACTCTCAAATGTGCACATTCCTCAGAACTGGTAAATTATGATTATAGTTTTGTCACCGAAGCTGAATAGAGGAAGCAATTAGGTTTTTACTACATTTTCCCTGAGAAAGGAAGAAAGAAAAGAAAGAGGATGGTTAGAAAAAAAGGCAATTCCTTACTATCATTAAGTGAGTTTTTTCTGTTTCCTTGGCCTTTATGGTCACCTGGCAAACTGACTAAACTGCTCTCTCTCTGGACCACTTGTCCCCAAAACACCTGCCTCACTGTATCCTACTTCCCTCCTTTGAACATCCCTGTTGTGTCCTACCTCAGGCTGTAGCTTTAAGTCTTCTCCATGACTTCCTTCTTCATCTCTCTTGAAACTAGCCTAACTTCTCCTGAACAACTTCTCCAATCTTTGGATTTCCACCTTCTTCCCTTGCTTTGCAAGTGCCCTCCTGCCTGAAGTCTTTTACATGGTTTTCCTGTCCCCAGAGTTCTGGACTGGCCATTCTATCATCCCACCACTCACTGTTATATGTTATCTTCCTCTGAGTGTTCTAGGAATGCTGCTTGGGATGGGTAAACACCTCTTGTCCTGATTATGCCTTCAGATCTCTACACATTGTCTCTTTTCTTTTCCAGCAAGGGTCGAAGAGAGAATGTGGCTGCATGGACTGTAAGGCAAAGGAGTAAAAGAGAAAGAGTTTTGAAGTAGAATGAAAGATATCTGGGTTCCAGTCCTAATTCCTCTATAAAGAAAACATTCATTCATTCATTCATTCACTGATTCATTTGTTCATCAAACATTTGGACGTTTACTCTAGGTTACAGAGATGAATAAAGAACAGTTGAGTGGTTTAGCATAGAGATTGCTTATTGTCTTAGGGAGACAGACACATGAACAAGCAAACAAGGCAGTATAGTAGTGTGACTGAGACAGATGGAAGATGGATGGAGCAATGTAAGAGGCCTCTTTCTAGCCTAGGAGGCTAGAGGAAACTTCCTGAGGAGGGACCACTGACCTGAATCACAGAAGATATCTGGAGAATAATAAGAAGAAGGCCATACTAAGTATGGGAGGCCAACAATGCAAAGGCAAGCAGCTAGAAAGTGTGTGGCATGAGCATGCTGGGAGAGGTTGGCTGTGCTTGGTGGAGATGGGCATGCGTGTGGATTTATTGCTGCTATGCCTGAGCAGAAAGTGCTCAGAGATGAGTTTGAGACAGATCGTGCAGTACTTCATAGGCCACAGTAAGAAGATTAGGCTTTATCAATTACAAATTTTTAAACATAGGTGTGCATTCTGATTTGTATTTTCTTTAGCATCAGTTTGGGGAAGCCAGGAGATGAATTGGGAGACTGTAGTAGTAGTAGTTCCTAGGTAGAGAGGATAGAAAGAAGGGGACTCATTGGAGGAGTGTTTAGGAAGTCAAAGAAGCAGCACTTGTCAGTTGGTTCCATGGACTGAAGAAGAAGAAGAAGATCCAGGCTGAGGCAGAGACCCTGGTAGGACCCGGGGATATGTGCAAGGGGGTGGGAATGGAAGGATGGGCAGAGTCCATGGTCATTTAGATTGGGAAGGTTTAGTCAGGGATCTGGGACTCCAGGCAGAGAGGTCCAGCAGGCAATTGTGTGTACAAGAATCTGATGGAGGTGTAAGTGGAAAACTCTGGCTGGAGGTGGGGATTCTAAACTCCTCAGTTTAGAGCAGTGGTTCATGTGCTGAGAATGCCTAAGTTCCCCCAGGGAGCCAAAGACACCAGCAGGAGGGAGAGAAGCCACAAGAATGAACAGCCACACAGTACCAGAAGGAGAGCCAGGGAAGTGGGCTGTCCCAGGCCAAGGACAGGAAGGTATCGAATGAACTGAAGGTATCAAGTGATAAAAGATATAAACATGCCTGTTGGTGGTGGTCAGAATGTCATTATGGAGAGCTGTCTTTGGGGAAGAGTTGGGGCAGAGGTTTTTTCTTTTTTTTTTTGGCTAATTAAAGAGTGAGCAGGAGGTATGGAAATGCAGACTCTAAGTATGGACTATTTACAAACTTTTGGTTGAGAGAGGAAGGAGGGAGGTTAGCCAGTAGCTATAGGGGATCAAGGAATCTATGAAGTTTCCATGAGACGTTTATCCTGAGACAGGACGCTGAACCTGATTTTAAGATTCAAATGCAAACCCTTAGTATAAAGAATGTTTCTGGATTGTCTGGGTAGTCACTGCTGAAGAGATCACCTAATACCTTACTTAATTCTATTTTTATAAGACTCCACTGATAAATTCTGTTTAGAACTCAGTGCTAGGAAATATTTGTTTCTTCTGCATATAAGTACACTCTCTCTTTTTCATCTAACAATAATGTTTGCAGCACACTGAGTTCCCCTTTTTACTCTCCCTGCTAGGAAGCCCAGTGGCAAATTAAAGCTTGTTATAGTGAAGAGCTCGTTCCTCCTTCTTGGCATAATCTTTCCTCCTTTGCCTGCACAGTTTTGGATTTATTTTATACTTTATCTTATATTCATATGTATATGAGTAGTTAAATGTTTTTTAAATGTTCAATATTAGTTTATTAAACAAACAAAACCTGAAAATGGTGTTCTTCATAAATTGAAATACTTA
This sequence comes from Ursus arctos, assembly GCF_023065955.2. Taxonomy (NCBI): domain Eukaryota; kingdom Metazoa; phylum Chordata; class Mammalia; order Carnivora; family Ursidae; genus Ursus; species Ursus arctos. Next base: position 71,819,839 of record NW_026622775.1, on the reverse strand, counting down.
AATTGTCATTAACATGTTTTCAGCACATAGTTTTTGGCCAAATGTGGAAATGTTTCTATAGTTAAACTTCAAATGCTAGTCATTATGTAAATATGGTTTTATTTTTATTTTTAATATGGCTTTATTTTAAGCCACCAAAAATACTTTCTGAATATAAGGAGGGTATAAATTACAAAAAAACAAAAGGGAAAAGGCTTAACCTTTGAGGGTCTCAGGCTCCCTATCTGTAAAATGTTGAAAATACTTCCTGCTAGCCTGACTTAGGAGATAATGAATATAAAAGAGATTTGAAAGGGGCAAAATATTCTACAAAGTCAAAGTAATATAAATCATAATATGATTTTTTTGAATTCTTTATAATATATAGCGCAAGTTGGCTGATTTATTACAAATGTGGTGGTGTGGTCTTAATGACCTCTAACCTTTCTGACTCTAAGGGTCCACAAATTTAACTTATTTTCAGACAATGATTACAGTTTGCTCTATTGTCAGGTAAACTATTCATCTGTATAGTTTCCCAGGTGCTTGAAGTGCGAGCGTGGTGATGTGTTAGAGTTCTCCAGAGAAACAGAACCAATGATGTATAGAGATATATAGAAAGAGATTTGTTAGAGGGATTGCATGTGTCATGCAAATACAGAGGCTGAGACGTCCCACAGTCTGCCATCTGTAAACTGGAGGCCAGAGGAAGCTGGTCACGTAGTTTCAGCCTAAGCCTGGAAGCCTAAGAACCAGGAGTGTCCCCAGAGGGCAGGAGAAGATAGAGGTCCCAGTTCAGGGAGAGAGGAAATTCATCCTTCTTTCACTCTTTTGTTTCATTTGGGCCATCTGTGGATTGGACAATGCCCTCCTGCGCTGGTGAGGACTGTCTTCTTTACTTAGTCTACTGGTTCAAATGCTAACTGCTTCTGGAAATGCCCTCACAGACATGTCTAGAAATAATGCTTTACTAGCTATCTGGGCATTGCTTAGCCATCACAGCTGGTGAGCAGGTGGTTAAGAGGTTACCTGCTGTCCTTGTTACACCCTGGTGAAAGGCCTGTCTCATGGAGAGTTTCCCAGAAGGTTTTGTGTTTGTCTTCTGACCCTGGAAATTGCACGGGTGGGTGATGCATGCGGGAGAAAGAGTGCTGCGGCTGATGAAGAGCAGCGGCCCGCTTGCAGACCTGGAAGAAGCCGTCCTGCCTTGCTGTGAGGTCTGCACAGTTATCAAGAGAGAAGGGTTGATGGATGGGAGCAGGGCTCCCTCCCCACATGACCCTCTGGCTGGACCATCACTTACAGCCCCTGATGGGCTGCCTCTTCTGCTCGGGCACAGCTTAGGGGTGGGTTATGGATGAGCTGCCATAAAAACTATTTTTTCCTCATTATATTTTTGAGCTTGGGACATGTCTGTCCATGGGAGGTGGGAGGTGCCTGATTCTAAGGGAGGACGTAGAGAAATAAAGTTAGAGGAGAGTGTAGGAGGATTTTTCCCTTTAGATGACTCTATTTAATAAGTTAAGAAAGATCTCCAAGTCTCAGGAAGGGAGGTGGGTGATGCTGTGAGTGGCCTTTGATGACCCTCTCCGTATTTGCTTGCTTATTCATCGGACAAATGCTCTCTGAATGACCGCAGTGTGCAAATCACTGTGTATAAGATGCTCCCTAGACAGTTTATTGCACACTTTATTGTGCATACAAAGTATCCAGGGATCTTGTTAAAGCTAGAATCTGGTTCAGTGGATCCAGGCAGAGGCCTGAGATTCTGCATTCCTAAAAAGCTCGTCTGCCATGCTGCTGATTCACTCATTTTGAGTAGTGAGGGTGTAGGATTCATAGCCAGATAATATATGACTTTTGCCCTGGGGAGCTTTCAGTCCAATGAGGGAAACAGATATGTAGACAACTTATTACAATGAAAGTAAGAAGTTCAGTTGCAGTTGAAAGAGATGTAGGAGCAGGAGAAGGGAGCCATTAATTCTGACTTGGAGGATCAGAGAAAGCTTTGTGACACAGATGTCATTTAAATTGTGCTTTGAGGGTGTGCTGAATTTTAATAAGTAAGGGGAATTAGGAGACTGAAGGGTGGGGGAAGGTTGTAGTGAGTATGCTTTCTGAGGCTGATGGAACAACGATGCTGTGGACTGAATGTTTGTGTCCTCCCAACATTCATGTGTTGAAACCTAATGCCCAAGGTGACTGTTTTAGGAGCTGGAGCCTGTGGGACCTGATTACGTCATAAGGGTGAAGCCCTAATGAATGGGATTACTATCCTTATAAAGGAGACTCCATAGAGCTCCTTCACCCCTTCTGCCAAGTGAGGACTCAGCAACGAAGGCTCCAGGTATGAATAGAAAGTGGCACTCACCAGACAATCAATCTGCCAGCACCTCAATCTTAGACTTCCAGCTTCCAGAACTGTGAGAAGTAAATGTCTTGTTTAAGCCACCTGGTCTATGGTGTTTTTTATAGCAGCCTGAGCAGACAAGCATGAATAGAGGCACACTCATGATTAGGTTAGTCCCCAGTGACAGTAGGATTTCTAGACAATTAAGCTGCTAAGGAATTTGGACCTTATTCTCAAATAAGACTGGATGCATGAACTTCCTTGTGGGAACCTTTAGGGATGGGCTGGGCAGGTGAAGGCAGGGAGTTAGCTGCGAGGCCCTCAGTCTCTGGAGGAGGTGAGAATGGGAGAGACAGGGTTGCTGGTGGGAGGGGGAGAAGGGCAGAGGGAGGAAGGAGAGACAGGGTTGCTGGTGAGAGGGAGAGAAGGGCAGAGGGTGGAAGGAAAGACAGGGTTGCTGATGGGAGGGAGAGGGGTAGAAGGAGGAGGGAGAGGTCAGAGGGAGGATGGAGAGACAGGGCTACTGATATGAGGGAGGGGGGCAGAGGGAGGAAGGAGAGGTCAGAGGGAGAAGGGCTCTAAACACCCCTATGCTTCTGTCTCCACAGCGCTCATCATTCACCCAGTAGGCACTGAGTTTTACATTTGCAATTCTTTTCATGACAATATGTCCTATATCTCTACCTTGAATATGGACCTTTGGGGGGGGGCTGGGAAACCTCTTTTGCACCTGGCAAAGTAGCTTGTACTCATTTAATGAGCGGTGCTCATTAAATATTTGTTGATGTCAACATAGGAGGAAAGTGATAAGGATGAACTTACTCACACTATCCCTTTAGTGATTCAATTCAATGGCCTATGGTTTCCTTCCTTTAGCTTGTTCTTTCTCTTTGTTTGGTTTGAACATTTCTGAGTAGCAAGATTGAAAGGAAGTTGTCCCATAAGATGTTAAAACATCCTTTAATGGGTGATGAGGTAATGCATTACTTCCCCCAGGAGTGCTTACTTTTTAAAAGAAGAGGGCTGAGAAAAGTCCTGGGGCTGTTCACCCACCCCCTGGTCTTGGCCCATAGTTGTGAGAGCTGAAAGGTGTCACAGACATCAGCCCCAGACTCCTGTCTTAGAGAATAGACCAGAGGGACCTACAGTTTTCTCAGGGTTGTGCAGCTGGTCAGTAGCAGGCAGTTCAGACACGTTGTTTACCCAGGAAGAGGCTGGCATTGTTGGCATTGCAGATCCATGGATGGCACAGATTCCCTCCAAATCCTGGGTGGGTAGACAATGAGGCACTGCTTTTGTGCAAGTCTGGGCCTTCTCTGCAGTCTCTAAACCTCCTAATAAGGAAAGAAATGAGGGGCCTCATTAATGAGGACTTTCTACATGTGCTCAGAAAATCAGTGCAATAAACCCCAGTGGGCCTCCACCCAATGAAGTGTGCCTTATTACCTCTATTTGTCAAGGAAGGTCAATGAGGCTCAGAGAGGTAAAGTGACATGCCCAGGACTCATGGAAGAGGTGCTGGATCTGAACCCATACAGCAGCTTCACTGAGAGCACTTTGTAGTCCCTCCTGTGCTGCCTGGTGGGTGTGGGCATTTGGAAGATTAACTTCAGCATTGCACCCAAAGCCTGAAGACTGCAAGGGAGAATGTTTTACAAGCAGCAGTGGTTCTTCTGGGAAACCAGTGAGGGCAGTGACCTCAACTGTCTTGATCCTCTCCCTGAGTAGAGGAAGGTTCCGGGCATCGTCCTGCAAGCCGTGTGGGTGCTCCAGCTCCCAAAATCAGAGTCACTGTGGACCACCAACCCTAGCCAGAAACATCCTCTCCTCTGCACCATATCAGAGAAGGTAGGAGTAAATATTCAGGTTTAGAGCTCAGTGCCAGGCATGGGTTAGAGTAGAGTATGTAATTGTAAAATGGACAGATGGATTCAGGGAATTAGCACTCTGAATCCCAGCACTGTGATAGAATTGAAAGAATATGAACCTTGGAGGCAGAATAATTTGAGATTAAATTCTGCTTTTCCTTGTGTTTGCTGTGTGACTTTGGGTGAGTCCCTTAGCCCTTCTAAATGTGTTTTCTCATGCAAACAGAAGGGGGATAATAACACCTACTTGTTTGTGAAGCATCATAGAGAGAAGCTATGGGGGAGTGGCAGCCCAGGGCCCGGCCTGTGTGAATGTCCTTCCCTTGGCAGCCCTGGGTTCTATACTTACTCTGTTCCTTGTTAAGCATGCGCCTTTGAGAAAGTCACAGATCCTTTTGAACTCAGTTTCCATACCTGTGAAGTGATGGAGGATAACATCCTCCTGTTTAGCTCACATGTCTGTTACAAGGATGGATGGTGATAAATAAGCCAGTAATGTTAGTGGTAACACCGGAACGGCTGCACAGCTGTTATGTACTGAGAGCTAACTACGGAGCCAGTACTTTCAGAGTGTGCTGTGGGGACTAAATAAGACATGTCAAATGCCTGGAACATGTACCTGGCGCAGAAAGGGTGCTTAGGACTGCTTAATATGGCCTTTATTTTGGCTTCAGAGGGCAATAGCTGGAGACACCAGCTGAAGTTGACATCAACTCAGAGGTAAAAGCTCTTGGTCAAGAGTGCCCAGGCAGGACACTCCAAACTGGGAGCTGTTGTCTTCTCTCCTCTCCTCTCTCCCTTTCAGACCAGCAAGAATGCATAGGTTGCCTGGGGACTCAGCCCAGAATCCAGGCCCTGACTCCTAGCCCGGAATTAGCTCCTCACAATGGCAATGCTGGCCTTCCGGTAGAGGGGTGACACCCGGCCATCTCTCTCCGGCACGACAGCAAACAGCTTCTCAGTTTACTGGCTGCCACCTTGCTTCCAGCCTATCCACTCCTCCTCCTCCTCCAGTCTTCCTGAGGTTAACCCCAATCATGTTGCTCCCTGCTGAAAATCCTTCAGTGGCTCCCCAGTAACCTGCCCTTGAAGTCTGAACTTGAAACAGCTCACAAGGTCTTCCCACTCTGGCCCTAACCTACCTCATTGCTTCCTTTCCCCCCAGCGCCTCACCCCAGCCACAGGAATGCTCTGCACAATTCCCTAGCTCCCCACACCGCTCCATGGCCCCTGCTTTTGCAGATGCTGGCCTCTCTGCCTCCAACACTCTCTCCCATCCATCTGCTTATCCTTTAATTCAGAAAATAATATCGAGCTCCTATTCTATGCCAGGCATGATGCAAGATGCTGAAGTTATAGCAGTTAAGATACAGTGTTTCTGGTCCCTTGGAGTTTATATTATAGTAGAAAGAGATATAGCTTAGAAAAAGCAAATAACCAACATATGTACACATTTTGAATTTATTTGTTTGTGTGTATGTGTGGATAAGTGGAAAATGCCATGGTGGAAAGTAAACAGTATAATGTAATAGCCCCCGGTTTGAGGGGATGGTAGGTTGGTGGGTTTGGAGTCCTAATTCATCAGGCTAACATTTATTTGGTTTATCCTCATTCCAGTCAGGGGTCATTTCCTTCAGGAAGCCTTCCTGGATCAGAAACCATCTGGATGGACTGTCCCTTTGTGTTCCCAGAGTGCCCTGCCCTGCCCATGCCGTGTCTGGGCACTTAATGCACCAAACATAAAGTTGTGATTTAGTGGTTTAGTATCTGTCTGTGGAGGCTTGAGCTCCCTGAGGGCAGTGGCTGTGACCCTTAGTGCCTGGCTCAGAAGAAGGAGGAAGGAAGTATGGCTGATGGCTGTGAGTAAATACATGGCCCCAGGGTCTGGGTCTGGGGCCAGGGGAGGGAGAAATCTCGAGGCAAGCCTGGCTGGGCTGTCCCCACTCTATTTAGAAGAGTGCATTTGAAGATGGAATTGTGGAAGTCAGTCTGGCACTTGTTTATAAATGACAAAGCCAGTCAGGAGCTTTTGATGAGCCGCTCATTCATCCTGCCCCCATCACCTTCCTGTCATTTTCCAGTTATTTAGAACTGACTGGCCAGATAGCCCTTAACCAAGCAATATACATGTTAATGTGGAGAGCAGGGGCTGAGATTGAAGTAGCAGCAAAAACACATTATTCAAAGAGAAGACGAGGAGGAAAAGAAATAAATGGGGATGGAGGCTAGGGGCAGCTGTCGCCTACACTGAAAGTCACTACCAGCTTTGTCTCCTTAGGGCACAGCACTCTCCACCCCACTCTCCAACCTCCAAGTCTCCCCCCTCAATCTTCCCCCATCCCAAATTTATTTTTAGCCCTTTCCAGAAGGCCCCTGGCAATCTAACTTTAATTAGAAGTGTACCCAAGGAAGCCAGGGATATTGATGGAATGATTTCTTTTCTTCTTCTCATCTTGTTGGCATTGTGCAAAGGAGAGCCAAAAATGTTTCCGGACAAGTGGAAAATTTAGCATTTATTTATTTTTCCTGGCCAACTGGTGTCAGTCCAAGAATGTACGTGAGAAAGAACACTGGAGCTGGCAAGACATGGTGGTGCTGGCTCTTCTCCTCCACTCACAAGTTGTTGGAGCTAATACCTCTACCTGAGGGATGAACCTTGTTTTCTTCACCAGTGAAATGAGGTCCACATTCCTGTCTGGTTTTCCTTCCTGGGTTATAGTGAGGAGATAGTGAGTTGGGAGCGACTTTCTGTTATAAAGTGAGGTACAAATGGAAGCACTGTGGTGAGTGTAAGTTACTTAGGCATGCACAGAGGGCCCCAGGCCCAGGGGTGCAAAGGGGCAGGCAGGGGGAGGAAAGGGCTCAGATCTGCAGATTCTTGAGCACTGCTGATTCTACCCTTCACTCCTGGGCAGCTCACATCAAATTGGCTTTTGCAGCCAACTCCCCTGGCTGAGTTTTAGGAAGGATAGAAATGGTTGAAGGGAATTTTTGGGAAATGAGTAAATCAGGGGATCCTACAGGAAGCTCTGGGACCCTGAGGAGGAGCAGTGCCCACTTTCGGTTCTACAAGTCATGAACATGGCCTTAGTGGTACCTGACAGGCATGCTCTGGTAGGCTCCCCAGAATCTGTTCAGGCTCAGCCAGGGTGTCAGGGCGTAGGATGAAGGCACCACAGCCCTCCTAGCAACGTGGTGATACTCAGACAGACCGTGCCCTCCGAGATGGACATATACAGTTACTTGTATGCAACGTTGCGCACACACACACACACACACACACACACGCACGCTAAAGACTTATAGAACTATTGGGGTGGAAATCACGTCAGTCATCAGTTGTATCTTCTACTTGTACCCCTTCCAGGCCTCAGTTTCCTTCTTTGGGCTTCATTTCCTCTTTTAGTGAGGAGGATGCGTTGGATGATTTTCTGCTCAGATATTCTGTAGTAAAATATGGCCAACAATCTCACACCTCCCTTTGCCTTGCTATTTTAGTGCTCTGGATCAAGTGCCTCTGACATCCCCAAAGTCACCTTACTTTATGAGAAATATATAGGGAGTGTCCCCAAGGATCTTCCTTGCAGACCTGGGTTGAGCATTCATGAGACAGTTTTCCTGGAGAATAAAGTATATCCACTTTAATTCAGTGTCTGAGCTTTCCTGATTTTATTTGCAAATTAGTTTTCCAGGATTATCTGTTACTTCAACTCCTGTCCAAATTGGCAAGTCTTCCCTGGATATGATCTTAACTTTCACCACATCCTACTTTTCTCCTTAAGCATTCTGCTCTAGCCACACTGGCCATTTTCTTGGTTTCTCAAACATGCCACACTTGTTCTGCCTCAGGGCCTTTGCACTTGGTGTTTCTTTTGACAATGCTCTGCCTCAGCCCAGCTCTATCTCATCAGTCTCTTCTCAGCTGAGATTCATCACCTTAGCATGGCCTTGTTTACTATCTTATCTAGGGTCATCCTAACATATTATCTTCATGTTACTTATAACCATCAGAAATCATTTGAACTCTTACTTGCTTATTTATTGTCTGCCCTTCCCAATTAGAATGTAAGCCCTCAGAGGGCAAGGACCTTGTCTGTCTTCTTCACTCCTGTATCTCAAGCACTTAGAACAATGGTTGGTGCCTAATAGTTGCTCAGTAAAATACAATGACTAAACAGATGCCAGCTTCTCAGCATTTGGTCTCATTCTCTTCCTCTTCCACCCCATCCCCATTTCAGCATTTCTCAATCCTGCATGCACTGCAAAGTCTGTTTTAAGGCCACCTCTTCATGAGTTTTTCACTAATCATGTTTTTAGTTCTTTCCCCATAAGAAGGGACAACTTATCGCCTCTGAACACCTATTATATCCAACAGAAATACCTATAAAGTATCATTCTCAGAAGACTACAGTACTTTTCAGATTTATTTTGCTTCTTCATCTCATAATAACTCAGTGGTAAATTCCTCACAGGTTACGAAGTTTGGAGAGGTCCTGTAGCTTGTGAGAAATCCCATCATGTCTGGAGGCCATGTGTCTGCCTTCATGTCCAGAATCTGTTCCTCCGCATCGCAGGTGATGTTCACTCCCCTCCTACCTGTTGGTTATACACAGATAAAATCAACCACAGTCCCTGCCATACAGTAAGGGCATCCCATTGTGCCTGGTTTTCTTGTGTCTCAGAGGAGGCCTGTACCAGACATCAGAGGAATCCAGGAGAGACAGCACATGAGGGCCAGTGGCTATTGGGAAGCGGCCTGCAGTGACTTCCCAGAGGCAGTGCTTTGTGAGTCTGGTCTTGAAGGAGGATACTTGGTCAGGATGATAAGAGAAGATGGAAATTCTGGGCTGAGACAGCCACAGGAACAAAATTGTACAAAAAGTATTCTCTGGACCCAGGCCCCCAAATTTGCTTGTTGGAGGCTATTCAAAATCACAGGAGTCTCTCCCTTGAAGGAGAAGTGTAGTCGGACTGTACTGAAGGGAGGAACACCCTACAGCCCCCAGGCCTTCCCAGACCCCTGAAGTTCTAGAGACTAGTGAAGAGAAAACCAGCTGGGGGGGGGGAGTGGGAAGAAGTAAGAAAATACTGTCAGAGAAGAGGCGTTTGGACATTGAAGCTTATGACTGTGGGCAGCTAATGCCAGAGCTGCAGAGAAAGCAGGCAGTCCAAAGTCTGCACTGGGCTAGACCTATTTTGTAATATGTTGTTATTCCTCTGACTTTAAAGAGCTTTTAAGGAGGTCTGGAGTTTGATTCTGCAATTTAATACATATGAGGCTATGGGTAAGTTGTGTAATGTCTTTGAACCTCAGTGCTGTTATCAGAAAGTGAAATTATGCCAGCCTTATAAAATTATGAAGATTGAATGAAAAACCCCAAATAATGTGGATGCTGAGGACCTGACGTGTGCTTTATAAATATTTTCTTTACTCTCTGCTGTTGACTGCCCTCCCTTCCTCAACAGATGAAGGAACTGAGGTCCCTGACCAGGGATCATGAGTGAATGAGGGTTGATTTCAAACTGAGGTCACTTTGGATTTTTCAGGGTCCTCTGGCTGAGGGGTGTGGGTAATCATTGGACTGTAGGATTGTCAGTTGCTCAGTTTCACCCCCCCCCCCACCTCCAAACCTTCTATGAAGAGAGTCAGTTCTACTAAGAGAACAATCTCCCTGTTCAGGGAGAAACACAGGCAGAAAGAGTTGAAATGATTTACCCAGAAGTCTTGTACAGCAAGGAGAGCTGGGGCTGAATTCACAGGCCTTGACTCCCTAGTTCCCTGCTTAAATTCTTTGAGCTCTGTTCTGGCCCCTCCACTGCTCAATTAAAAACAAAACAAAACAAAACAAAACAAAAAGCAATGTTGCTTGAACAGAAAAGCACAAAGACAGTTAGGACAAGAGTCGATTAGATGTTGCTGGAATGTTTTTTACCCCCCTCAGAGGGCTCAACAGCCTTCACAAGTAGTTTTAAAATAAATTGGGAAATAAGTTAGCAGTAGTGTTTCTCAACAACAACAACAACAAAACCACCACCACAACAAAACAAGACAGTATGACGTCCCCCATAGTTTGGTTTGTAGTTTTCTTAGGAGGGAACATGGGGAGAGAGTGATGTCACTGGGCTGGGAACCAGAGCCAGGCGGGTGGGTCTTGCACAGGATGGAAGGCTGCTGTTATCTCTCATGATCCCCCTTTTTGGAGAACACAAAAGGCCTAAAGTCTTCAGAAGGAGGAGATTGGAGCTGACTGAAAGTTAGCTGGCAGGAGGCAGCGTCTCCCAAGTATTTCGAGTAAGATGGATTACCCACTGGCTTTGACCCTTACTGCTGTGATTGTCTCCTGGAGACTGTGTTTCAGATTATCCTGGTTGTGTACCAGGGAGCCCGTCTCTTCTGTGTCAGAAGATTCAGAGGCAGATAGTTGAGTGTTCCTCAGTTAGTGGAGGGTGGGTTTGCTGTGATAGTGGCCTGGGAGGGTCCGGGCTCCATCCTTACTCAGTAGTGAATTTGCTTGTATATCATGACCACTGTTTTTAGTTATCAGAGAAACTCCCCTACTTGGGCTTCCACAAAAACGTCGGCTTGCTAAAGAAGTTTAGAAACCATTAGACAAACTTTAAAGGCACGTTTGGGTCTAAGAGCATGTAATGTCTGAGATATGGGTGGCCAGCCTTGGGCTGGGGTGAGGCAAGAGAAACACTGTGGCACAAAATTGAAGGAGACTTTGCTCTCAGAGATACACAAGCACAAGGTTGGCCTCACAATGGAGCACCTCCTTAAACTTTAATCCTTGGCCCCTCTCTAGCCTCATCCCAGCCCCAGCTCTTGTGGGTAAGCAAATATTCTTCCCTCTTAGTTCCTGGAGAGCCACAAGTCATCTGAGGTCACCCAGACTAGCCAAGAAAGCCAGTTATCCAGCAAATGGGAAGGATGAAAAGCTCTTGTCTGAGCCAAAGAAAGCCCAGTCTGTTGGGGAAAGGAGAATGTAAGTACAATAGGGGGCCAGAGGCTTCCTTTCTAGTACGTCTGGAAGATGATGGGAAAGGAGGGTTTTGTAGGGCAGAGGAAAGCATGTGAACCAAGTCAGAGAGAGGGACCTTGATTATGAGCCTAGACAAGTCAAGAATCTGTAAAGTTCCTGACGGTCTTTAGTAGTGCAGATGGGGAATAGGTCCTTGGATGATTCAATTACTTTTCCAGAAGAAGAGCATATTGACTTTGAGGGGAGTTTGCTTATCCTGTCAGTTGCTGGATTTGTTTAGAGAGGGGAAGCCAGGCTTGGAATTCGATGGAAATGTATCTCTGAGGAAGAGGGAATTGTGGAGTAGAGGAAAGGTCTCGGAGGCAAAAGACCCAAGTTCTGATTCTGATTCCACCCCTCACTGCCTGCGGGCAAGACTCCCTGAGCCTCAGTTTCCTCATTTGTAAGATAAGTCAAATCTCCTTCTCCCAGGGCTACCAGGAGAACATGCTGAACGTGTTTGAAAGTGTTTGGCATGTACTGGGTCCTCACTACATGTTAATATCAGTCCTATTGGGAAGGAAGGAAATTATGTCCGCTTCCTTTTCTTAATCACCATCAGTGTCTAGCCCCTGCTGTGCCTTCTTTTTACCAGCCGAGCATTCTCAAAAGTTGTGTATCAATTGAATTTTTTTTCTAAATTGAATCTCATTTCCAATGCACTGAGGGAGCTGGGCATTTAAAAGAATTCTCTAGTTTGTCTTTTTGTAAAGCTAATCACCACCCCTTGATGTCTTTGGTACTAATCAGTTTTCTCATTTATTGGCTTCGCTGAGGGTGGGGTTCCCTTGTATTTAAGAAGCCCATGTATGCAGACTTGGTGTTGACACAGAGATTGAATGAATCTATCTCACAGACCTGGTCCCTCATGTCATGAGCTGAAGCGAAGCTCAAGGATGTCGGAGAGCAAACAGACACAGAAACACTTGGGGTGGTCACAAGCCCCTCTCTCTCCATTTGCACTGAGGAATTGTGGTTGCAACCTGCTCAAGGGGACATGGAAGAGGGACGTCTCCATTTTAGATCTGTGGATGCTCTTCCAAAAAAGAGTCCGACTGTTCCCCAAGTGAATTCTTGATGCTGCATCACTTTATTGAAATATATTCCCCCATACCCCTTTTTTCAACTGTTGCTGGTGGATGGAACACAGTGTTCTGTTGCTCAGATCCCCAGGCACATGTCCTGAGGTCCCAGGCCTGACTTTAGCTCAGACGCAAATTCATCCGTCTAGTCTTTAAATCTCATTTGGTTTGTCTGTTTTCCCTAATAAGAAGAATGGAATTAGTTAGTTTGCTACTCAGCAGGGCTCTGGTATGGAATTTATGTAAATTATCTCCTTAATAAAATTACTAAATATAGCAACAACACGGTTACAAAGGGAAAAAAAATAAAGCTCTTAGATTGTGAGTGTCTTTAAAAAACAAAGCAATGTTCCACCACCAAGGGAAATGAAATTTAGCTTCTTAACCAGTAGGTACAATGTGGGGGAATGGGGAGAGGGAAGATTAGGGGAGGACGGAGACAAAGACGAAGAGAGAGGATGGGAGAAATCTCTAAGCCAGACACACAGATAACCATTTAATTAATTGCTCCCCAGGGATTTGCTGGGTGTTTGGAATCAGGTCAAGAATATAAACAGTTCTTGCCTTCCTGAAAAAGATATTCTGATTACCTTCTCTTGTCAAAGAGATCATTCCAGTAAAATAAAGGCACTAGGTGTGACAATAGGTCAGAGCAGCGTATGTATGTGTAAGTGCAGGCCAAACTGGGGGACTGAGTGGAAAGAAAAACCTTAGAAGTGGGAATTTTGGGTTTGAGGCACATTTTAGAGCTATCTACAGGAGAAATGCAGTGGAGACCCCAGGTGTTTGGATTCCTCTCTCCGCCTGGTTCTTACAACATCCTCTCTACTGTACCTCCCCAGAGTCTCTTGTTTTTAAGCCCCTTGTCATGCCCTTGATTCAGTTCCTTCTGCTTCAACTCTCCACCATACTCTCCCATGCCCCACCTCTAACGTTCCATGTTTCATCTTCACAGGGATGCCAGAGGCATCCTCTTAAAATATGCTCAGATCACGCTATTGTGCTGAAAAAAAGTCTGTGGTCCCTAATATTCTCATTCCATGATCCTCACCAGGATGTTCAAGACTGTTGACCTCTTCACCTGACCCTTCACTTCCTGTCCAGCCTTCTCCACAAGAGCACAATTTGCCTCTTACCTTACACTGATGCCAAAAAGGTGTTCCCCGGATGCGCCTTCTGCACCCTGGTACACCCTCAGCAGTTCCACATGCATTAGTCCACACTCATTCAGCCCTTCCATCCCTGTTTGTCATGGCACTTGCAGCCATAGCTCTACATGGGATTTGTTCTGACTTTTCAGTACAGTCACGTTTACTTGTCTGAATGCAAGACAGCAGGGTGTAGGGAACCAGCCGGACCAGGCTCATATCCAAGATCTACCACCTACCAGCTGTGTGGCCTCAGGTAAGTCTCCTCATCTCTGTGAGACTCAGCTTCCTCACCCGTAAAAGAGGGATAGAGAGGTCCACCCCAACGGGCTGCTAAGGGGATCAAATTGTGTCATGCCTGCAAAGCACTTCAGGCACAGTAAGCATCCAGTAAAACAAATGTTTATTTTTATTGTCTGTCTCCATCTCTTGGTTGTGAACTCCTTTGGAAAAGTAGTATCTTCTTTAACTTTATATTACCAGCAGATAACATTACAGGTTTTTAAAATTTCATGGGTAAGGGAGTTGAGCAGTGAGGGCTTCCCTAAGTATTCTCTTTCCTCCTGGTTATTCTCCTGTTTAGGCTGAGAACTGGGGTTCTGGGGATATGTTAAGTGGAAAAGAATACTGCACATGGGGATCTCTTTTTGGATGCTCCATCCTTTCTCTGGGAACTGTCTTACCCCCCACATTCTCTGTAGTGGGCAGGAACCTAGTAACCAGTTTATAGCAGAGGATGTAATCCATTCCCCTCACAGCTGACGAGACCAGGCTCAGCGGTGGCTTGTCCATAAACAGGTGACCTTGGGTCATCAGATTCTCTTGTGGGAATGTGGGTTAACAGACTCAGGGCCCATGGTCAGTCTACGCTCTACTCTAGGGGGAGCAGTTCTGCCATGGAAACCAAAGCCAGGAGCAAGTTAATATGAGGGGAGATTAGTTTGCTAGGGCTGTCATAACAAAGGTTGCTTAATATAAATTTATTTCTCATAGTTCTGGAGCCTGGAAGTCCAAAATCAAAGTGTCAGCAGGATTGGTTCCTCCTAAGGGCTGTGAGGGAGAATATGTTCCATGCTTCTCTTCTAGTTTCTGGTGATTTGTTGGTAATCTTGGGCTTCTGTTCAGCACTCCAATCTCTGGCTTCATCTTCACATGACATTCTCCCTGTGTGCCTGTGTCCAAATTTTCCCCTTTTATAATGACACAGTTATAGAGGATTAGGGCCTACCATAATACCCTCATCTTAACTGGTTAAGCCTGTAGTGATCCTACCTTCAAATCAGGTCACATTCTGAGGTACTGGATATTAGGACTTCAACATATGGATGGGGTGGGGAACAATTCAACCCAAAACAAGAGGGGAGCAGAAACTATAACAAATCAAGTAGAGATGGGCAGCAAGGGAGACATGACACAGATGTATATAGAGAGGCAGGCCCAAAAGAGCTTGCAGCCCAAGAGGAGAGTGGAGAGAGAGATCTTGAATTGCAACTCTCCAGTTCCAAGTTCACGTCACTGGGCTCAGCTCTACTTGCATTCTATGAGATTCCTTGAACCCTTCAGGAAATCTCCTTTTGATTTGATCTGAAGTGAATGGATATCTATTTCTAGCAATCAGAATGATTTCTCTAGTTCAGGAGCACGCAGAGGCCCAATTTTTACATCATATTCCTTTTCATGTGGTGACTCAGGTAGAACCACAGGCTTCTCTTCAAGGCCAGACGAGTCAGGGACAGCACTAAGGAGTTACGAAAAAGTAATACACAAGTAATACAAACCTCCAGCTATATTGGCCAGTCTTCCCAGAGCCCCTCCTTCTTTTCTACTCTCACAGACCCATTTTTTTCCCTTCTTCATGTCCCTCCACGCCCCCACAATTGGCCTGCCCTACTTTCTCTCTGCTTATCCTGCATTTTCCACTGGAGTCCCACAGAAGCACTTCTCACCTCCAGAGTCTTCCAACAGCACCTGCATGGGGTCTTCTATCTACGAAGTACACGTGACCTTCAACTTATTTGGGAAGAAATTGTTTCCCAAAGGTTTCAACTCTGCTGGAATTTCATTTATTGAGTGAGACTGCAAATTCCTTAAGGGTGTGAACACTTCCTGGGGTCTTGCTCCATGACACTCAGCAAATATTAATGGAATAATTGAATGATTGTGATCTCTCTTCTTTAAAAACAAGTACTTTCCCATGGTGTTAAATTCAAAAGGTAGGCGAGGATACCTATTATGAAGCTTCTTTCCTCCCATCACCACTTTTAGATTACCAGATTTTTCTCCCTAGAGGCAACCAACGTTAACAGTTTATTGTCTATCCTTCCGGAAATATTTTATGCTTTTCCAAGCAAATATATATAATTATTCTTTTCCCTCTTGTTACATATGTAGTAGCTGGTCATACAAACTGCTCTGTACTTTGCATTTCTTTCTTTCTTTCTTTCTTTCTTTCTTTCTTTCTTTCTTCCTTTCTTTTTTCTTTCTTTCTTTCTTTTTTTTTTTTTGCTTAGAAATCTATCTTGGTGTGGTGATTTTAAAGCTATGTCCACGGATTCTTTGATACATGTCTCCTCAAGAGGGGCACTCTCCTCCTCTTGACTATGGGCTATATTGGGTAGCTTGTTTCTACTGCATAGAAAGTCAGCAGAAGTGATGGGGTGTCACTACTGAGATGAGGTTATAAACAAACTGCCCCTTCTGTTTTGGGAGCTCTCTCTCTTGAAGCATTTATCTGGGGAAGCCAGCTGTCATGTCCTGGGAACAGTCAAGCAACCTAGGAGAGGCCTGTGAGGGGAACGACTGAGGCTGGCCCACAACTGTGTGAGTGTGGACATTGCCAACAGCGACAGGATACCCAGGACCAGATTCTCCATCTTCCCTACTCAGGTCTTGAGATGACCCCAACCCCAGCCCCAGCCGATAACTTGCTTCCAGCCTCATTGGAGACCCTGAGCCAGAACCACCCAGCTGAACTGTTCCCAAATTCCTGCCCATGGAAACTATGTGATAGTAAATGTTGCTTTAAGCCAACAAATTCGTTGTGCAACAATAGATAATATGCTTGGAGATCTTTCCACATGAATTACATAGAGGGTGTATCTGTTCTTTTTATAGCTATTTTGTATTCCATTGTCAGAACACAGCATTGTTTATGTTAATCAGTCCCCTATAGATGGACATCTCAGCTATTTCCAAGCCTGTGTTCTTTGAACCATGCTGCAAAGAAAAATGTGATACGTTTGTCATTCCACGTGTGTGAGTACATCTATAGGATGAATTCCTAGATATGGAAAAGCCATGTCAAAAGGTTCATGTTTTTGTTATTTTGATAAGTCCTGTCAAGTTACTTTACATAGAGGTTGCACCAACTTATGCCTCTATTGGTAGATGAAAGGGGTGGTTTGCCCACACCATCACCATCTTCTGTAAGCCTTCTGGAACAGGGCACATGGAGGGATTTAATATGCTTGGTGATTGAATGGTATCTTCCACATCTCAATAGGAAATGAACCAAAATACACTTGATACCCTTGATTTGTTTAGGATCCCAGAGGTTCTCTGGTCTCACCCAGCGAATTCAGTCTTTGCAGTGAGCAGTGATAACAGTAAAAGCAGCAATAGATAGTGGCAATAGCCTGGTGTTGAAAAAAGTAAAATAAAATAAAACCAGACCAAGCCTCGTCTTTTTCAGTTCCTGCTCACAGTAAGAAGGGAAACACCCAGGGGCCTGAAAATCCTATGCTGTGAAGATGCGAAGGGAGATCTGTAGTTTGCAGCTGTCTGATGACCTTCCAGTCCCTGTGGGGGGTGTGGGAGGGCGCTGCTGGCGGCTTCTGAACCTGGTGAGGCACTGGGCCTTCAGAAGAGTCTGCTCCAGCTTTTCCCTCAGAGCAGAGCTGCTGCCGGGGCTCTCGCAGCAGGACGTACTGCAACTTGGCAGCAGGAGCACACCTGCGAAGCCAGCTCAGAGCTGATCGAAGCAGTGAGGTGTTGGCTCCCCCCTGCAGGCTCCTGCTTCTTTTGGCTTCTGGCCATTAGATATGGTTGTCTTCTTCCAACAGGGCACAAGCCTCCTTTTCCTTGGTCTAAGAGGGTGGAAGAAGAAAAAGAAGGAAATATTAGCCTCCTAAAATTCGGAGGAGGAGAAAACTTCAGTGGTACCGAGTTATTAGGAAAGCAGGAATTCTATGACCCCTCCTGACTCCTGGTATTCAACTGGAAGTGAATGGCTTTGTATATGAGACTTTTTCATATACTCACTCATTCAACTGACCAGTATTTACTTTGTGCAGTGCACTTACTAAGTGCAAATCTCTAGCTCCTTCAAAATCTGTTCCCACTGAGAATGCAGGATCTGTGCCCATTGCTAGATGTCAAGCACATTCCTCCATGTACTCACTTGTTTAAAGGAACTCCCCACCCCACCCCACCTTACCCACTCCTGCTCTCCACTGCACTTAGAACAAGTCTTACTTCCTCCACCTGCCACAGGGCCTTGAATACTCTGGCTCACAGTTCACTCAGGTTTCTGTCTTGCCACCTCCTGCCTTGAAATCTGCAGTCTAGCCACATTGAACCTACATTCAGGTTTGTTTATTCATGTACTCAATCATTTATTCATTCATTTTTATCGTGTATGATATGCCAGGTTCTGTGTTAAGGGCTACATGTGTATCTGTGAAAAAGGTGGTGGATCCCTGTACTCAGGGAACAGACTTCTGGTTTTGAAGGACGATGATAAGTGAGCAAATAAGTACCTAAAGCAGGTTGTGATAAAGCCTTGTAGGGAACAATTAGGGTGATGAATAGAGAAGAGTGGATAAAGGCTGGCAAGGGAATGTCTTTCCAATGACATGACATTTAAGCTGAGGCCTGAGGCCTAGAAGGAGGCAGCCATACTTAAGGTCTTGGAGACCTGCTTTCTAGCAAATGGAACAGCTTGGGCAAAGACGAAGACCTTGTTCTTTTAACCCCAGGGTTTAATTCATTGCTGCATTTTCCTCTAGCACCCTCCAGAGGCCAAATCCTGCTTATGCTATATAGATGTCTCTCCCTCCAGGAAACCTTCCCTGATTACCATGCTGAGTGAGCTGCTTCTCCTCTTACTCTCCTTGTAGTCCATGTAGGTGATGCTCATTACACTGGAAGTACTTGCCCTTTTACTTAGTAAACTCTGGACTAGCCAGAACCATGTTTGACTTGGTTACTACTGGAGCTGGTTGTGGGTTGAGTTGTGTTTCCAACAGTCCTAACTCCTGGTACCTGTGAATGTGGCCTTATTCAGATAGAGTCTTTCAGTTGTAGTTGATTAAGATGAGGTCACACTGAAAGAGGGTGGGCCTTAAATGCAATGACTGTTCCTTCTAAGGAGTCAGAGATTTGGAGACAGGGGCACACAGCAGGAGGAGGGACGTGTGAAGATGGCGGCGGTGACCAGAGTGATGTACGTGCAGGCCGGCCAGTGCCAGGACCTGCTGGGAGCCAGGAAGCTAGGGCGGGGTGGAGCTGGGTTCTCTCTCTAGGAGACTGACTGTAGCAGAGGTTCTCCCCTGGAGTCTTCCTGGGCGTGTGCCCTGCCAACACCTTGACCTCAGATTTCTAGTCTCCGTAACTGTGACAGAATGTGTTTCTGCAGTTGAAGCCACCCCACCTGTGGTAATGGCAGCTACAGGGAGCTCATTTAGGGTGCCAGGCCCCAGGAGGATTCGTGGTCCAGCATACTGCTTGGTTGGATGGATGAACACCTAAATTATGTTGCTGCCTTCGTGTCCCATGTGTGACGTCTGTGTCACCCGTGTCCAACCAGAGGCCCTCACAGAGCATAGGCCGCGGGTCAGGAAGGAGGTCACATGCCTGCCTCATGTTTTCATGTGGGAAATCCTTCTTGGTGGTTCTCATGGAGATTTGTGGGTTTTTTTTGAATCCTGAATCCTGAGAAAAATCAGTTGAGAATCATGAAAATGGGAGACAGTCTTAAAAGTCTCCTGGGAGAATTAAAGCTTATAATCCACATACATATCTTTCAGCTCTGATGGAGTCCACTAAGATCCAGTAAAAGCATGAGCAGGAAATGCTAAGGTGTGAAATTAAGGGTTAAGGAGGATAGCCTGGTATCTGGGACAGAAGAAGGCAAGAGGGATAGGGTCACAATCTGATCAGGCCACCTTGTTTGTAGTCATTGCCAAGTTAAAGGTGTGCTTATGGCCCTGTCTGCTGCTAAGGGTGACTCGCTCATGCAAATGAAGTACGTATTACTAAGTATATATGTATAGTATACTGTGTACAGATACTTTCAGTCATGTCCTAAGAAATAACAAGTTTGGGAAATAAAATAAGTCCTTAAATTGGCAATTTGACATACAATTCTATGTAATGCTATTAATCTGGCTGGGAGACCAGGATGCTGTCTTATTTGAATACCACCTAAAAATGTTCTCCGGTGCTTTCTGGAGTTTGAGTATTCACTATAAGCTGTAGGTCTTTGTAAATATTGCTAAAAGGAATTTTTCTTGTTTACTAAATGGCTTTCTTAGAAATATATTCATAAGAATAAAGAGTATGAAGAATGTTGGAAGTATTTTAAAAATAATACGATTTTGGGAATTCTGATTTCTTGCTTCCAAATCTAGAAGATTAATATCTGTTAGGAATTTAGAAACACTATAGTCCTGCCTTAGAAATTGCTGCCACACCTGAAATAATAGCTGGCTCAGTCTCAAAGCCTTCATAATCTCTCTCTTTGGGCTGAAAGTAGGACTGTGGAGGGGCCCCAGCCTACTTGCCCAAATGGGAGACCAGCTCTGCTCTCAGCCAGCTGTGTGACCTTGAGCAAAAACTATGTTACTTCTGTAGGCAATTTCCTCATCCCTGTTCTTGTGCACTGAATGGCTGGTTAGATGACCTCACAGGTTTCTCCAGCCCCTACAATCTACAATTTAACTTCTCTGCTTTATGTTACATTTTTAAGTGCAAATATTCTGTAATCTACTTCCAACTCAATTGATAGGCTTTCCTTTGTGTAGGGGGAAGATTATTTAGGGAAGATTCTTTGCTGCTTGACACCGTGCACATCCCTTATATACATCACTTTGCTTCATCCTCATCACAATGCTGTGAGGGAAGCTTTATTATCTATTTTACAGATGAGAAAGCTGAGATTCAGAGAAGTCAGGTATTGCACCCAAGGTCAGACAGCTGGAAAGTGGCAGATCAAGCAGGAGCAGGTTATGAGGGGTCCTGGGAAATGACCTCTGGGCTTAGGTAGAAATGGCTGCCCCAAGAGCCCTCCCACTGCTCTGTCTGTATTTCCTGCCAGCTGAACAGAGGGAGACTTGTGGAGGGCTTTACGGACAAGAAGGAAGGTTACATCATGTGGGAAATGCTGGCTGTTTCAACATTGCCAAGAGCTTGGCTTCAATGCTGAGGAGAGGAGAAAAATTCGGTGCACATTAAAGTATGTGGTGGGGGTGTAGATTATTATGTCTTTTCTCCACACCATAGGGGCTTGGTGAGGGGCCCCTGTGTGGCAGGGGGGCACTGTGTCAGGCCCCCAGTAAATAAATGGATCAAGTTCATCTGTCCCGCATGGGCCCCATGGTATGATGGGGACACTTCCCTGGCCATACTGACTATGGCTGGAGGACACTGGCAAGGTAGAAGGAATCACCTCCTTCACTCTTGTACCTCAGTCTTCCCTTCTGTAAAATGGAAAGGGTGGTTCCAGAACACATGGAGAATGATGGCTTCTTCCTAATTTGTATTTCCCAGGTGTATGATTAAAATAAAGCTGTGTTTATGCCCCAGTTTTAAAAAGTCCTAATGCCACAAATTTTAAGATATAGAACAGATGGCCATAATACTCATATAAAAAATTGACTCTTCACTTGGCCAGAGGATCAATGTAGGTATCTTTCCATCTGTTATAGACTGAATTTTGTCCTCCCAAAATTCTTACAGCAAAAGCCCCAACTTTCAAGGTGGGTGTATTTGGAGAAAGGGGTTTTAGGAGATAATTAAGGTTAAATGACATTATAAGAGTGGAGCTCTACCCTGATAGGATTAGTAGTCTTATAAGAAGAGGAAGAATGGAAGATATGTCTTTCCATACTCACACAAGGAGGAAAGGCAAAGTGAAGATACAGACAGAAGGCGGCCATTGCCAACCAAGGGGAGAGGCTTCACTCGACACCTTGATTTTGAGCTCCTACCTTCCCTAACTGTGACAAAAGTGTTGTTTAAGCTACTCCATCTGGCAGTTCAGGCTGACTGATATACTGCCTTCATCCATTTGGGCTGCCCTAGCAAAGCACCATAGCTTGGGAGGCTAAGAACAGAAGAAATTTATTTCTCACATTATGGAGGTCAGAAGGCCAAAATCAAGGTGCCAGCACGGTCAGGTGAGGGGCCTTCTTCCTGGTTTGCAGCTGACACCATCTTGGTGTGTTCTCACATGGTGGAAGGGGTTAGGGAGCTCTGTGGGCTCTCTTATTAGGGCACTAATCCCATTAGTGACTAGGTGACTTAACCACCTCCCAAAGGCCCTAACTCCTAATACCATCATCTTTGGGGGTTAGGATTTCAATGTATGAATCTTAGGAGATACAAACATTCAGATCATACCCTCCTTGTCGTGACAGCATGTAAATGTGCTTTGACTTAATTAACATGAAGAAAAGGGGTGTGTGTGTGTGTGTGTGTGTGTGTGTGCGTGTGTGTTCTGCTACTTTAGACAAACACTCTGAGAAACACCATCACTGAATGAGTGAGAGACTCCTTGTTGAGAGTGAGAGGCACCCTTCTCTGTGCTGCAAGGGCCTCATCACAGAGAAGTCCCCTTCTGAGACCCTGATAACATCTGTAACCTCAAGGCCATGTATTCTGTTTCTTGGACCTGCCTGCCCCATTCTCCCACTCCCCAAAGTGGCAAAGACTGGTCCAGCTTTATCTCTGTCTCCTAGCAACCATCCTGGGAAGGTAGAAAGCGAATGATAGGGTCTGGGGATTGGGCTGGGTCAGGAGGGTAGTCAGGAGAGCAGGGACTTGGATACATTTCTGGAAGCCCACATCCTCAGAGTTAGTCAGATGCTTTCTCCTTGGTGTAGTGGTGGGGTGGGGGTGGCATTCATTATTTAACTGTATAATTTCTGTTGACAGAATGGATGGGAAAGTTTCATCAAGCAATTACACAAAGGAGTCTGACTTGTTCCAAAACACAAAGGCGGCAGACAGCAAAAATTAATGTGTGCTTGGGCACTAAGCGTTTGCCTCCACATGTAGTGAAGGAGACATCCCATCCTCCTTCTGAGTTGCTTACAGTGGGGAAGAGAAGGCAGAGTTATTTTCCTTCAAAGTGAGCACAGTTCAAACAAGAAGTGCCCTCTCCCTGTGCCATTCATCCCAGGAAGAGTCCCCTGGGCTTCTGGCTTATCTCTGCTGCCCTGGGAGCCTCTCACTTTGGCCATCTCATACAGACAATCATATTCTGTCTTTCCCTGCCTTTGATATTCATCTTAACTAGAGGCCACCTGAAGGGGAAATGGTGTCACAAAAGGCTGCTTGCATCTGGGAATCAAAGGAGCAGATGGGATGTAGACAGGGACTCTCTTCTTGCCTGCTTCACCGAAGCGATAAGATGAGCCTGTTCCCACTTTCTTTCCCCTTTTTCTTTGCTTCCCTTTTGTTTCCTTTCCTCTCCTTCTCCTTCCTCTTCCCTTCGTCTTTTTGAAGAAGGGCTTGGGGAGGGAAGTTTAGTGATCACACTTACAATTATGAATGTCAGCAGCTACAAATGGGAGTGACAATTTTGTTGGGTGAAAAAGAACAGGATTGTATACCAGTAGGCCAGGGTTTCTATTTCTGGCTTTGCTACTGTGTTGTGTGTGATCCTGGGCAGCTAGGCCTCAGCTGGCTCACTTCTAAAGCATAGGGTTAGACTGATGGCTCTCAGAGCCCCTCGTGGCTCTAACATTCCAGGACTACACCCAGCTGTCTGACACAAATCTCAAGAGACTTAGTGCCTTGGGCCTCCCTCGGTGACTGCCATCACCACAGCAATGTGAATGGGGACAGGGTAAGAGGTCAGGCTGACTCTACTGATTAGTCTTTCTCCAGTGACTCCTAGTAAACACCAGATAGGGGAGCCCTGGGTACAAGACTTACTCATCCTCCAGTTGTCTTATCCCCATATATTTTTCCTAAATGAAATATTTTTATTATTACTATTAGTATTGAATTATTAAAGTATACATACATGCTGTAAAAAGAAATCCAATTAGAGACATATTTCCAATGAAATTTCCCTATAACCAGATTCATCCATGATGTATATGTTTCCAGAATTTTTCAAAACACACATATAAATATGAAATACATGTGTTTTGATCAGTGGAATTTTAATTCTTGCTTTCATTTTCTGATTAATGGATTGCTGACATGCTGACCACCAGGAGTGTCATAACACAAGAAGAGAAGGGAGCAGCCTTTCCTGAGGGGAGACAGAGAGAGGAGCTGCAAGCCTGGTCCTGTCTTTTGGCATCAGGGATCTGCACACTCTCTCCTAGTGCAGGTTGCATGTAAACTTCAACCTGAAAGAACTTAAGACCTTGTGATGGTTCATTTTATGTGTAAACATGACTGAGCTAAGGAAGGGATGCTCAGGTAACTGGTTAAGCATTATCTCTGGGTATGTCTGTGAGGGTATCTCTGAAAGATATTAGCCTTTGAATCAATAGACTGAGTAAAGAAAGTTGCCCTCACCAATGTGGGTGGGCCTCATCTAATCTGTCGAGGATCAGAATAGAACAAGATGGCAGACCGTGGACTTCTAGGCCTCCATAATCATGTGAGCCTATTCCTATATTCTTACATCTATCTATATATGTCCTACTGGTTCTGTTCTCTGGAGAACACTAACAATCCTGTTTATACATTCTCACAAAAGCATGGGTAAAAAGGCTAGGAACCTTTACAAGCAAGCTTAAAACCTGTTTGTTGTTAGAACAACGAGCAGAGCAGAATCTCTTGGGATTGTTCTTTCTTTCTTTTAAGAAACTTAAACATTATAAAACATATGCTTTTTGGTGTGAAGAAATTATAAAACAATAAGTCTATAAAATACAGTGTTCCTTTATCCAAAAATGTATTAGTGTTCTTAACAAAAAATATATAAGCTTTTCACACACATGTATTTAAATAGCCTTTTCAGCCAGCTTGATGCTTGCCATTTGGAGATAGTTTGAGGGAATTGATCACCTATTATACCTCCTGGGACCTAGACATTGAAACCACATTCATTCATCCAGGACCTTGGAATATAGAGATGAATATAATCTGGGTTCTTCCTCTGAAAGTTCTCACAGTATGTTAGAAGAATGGTCCCTCCAATAACTATAGTATACTATGGTGCATGCTGAAGTTTAGAAATATACTAAGCCTCATGAGAACAGAGAGAAAGAGGTTATTAGTTAAATACATGTGAATCTGGTAAATTTTGAGGCCATTGAGATAATTTATAACATCTTTCTGCTAAACTTTATTTATTTATTTATTTATTTATTTATTTATTTATTTATTCATTTATTTTATTTTCAAATGTTGCTTTTATTTCTTTATTTTTTCCTTATAATAATTTTTATTTTGTTACATTAGTCACCATACAGTATATCTTTAGTTTTTGGTGTAAAGTTCCATGATTGATTACTTGCATATAACACCCAGTGCACCATGCAATACGTGCCCTCCTTAATACCCATCACCTGCCTATCCCAGTCCTCCACCCCCCTCCCCTCTGAAGCCCTCAGTTTGTTTCCCAGAGTCCATAGTCTCCCATGGTTCATTCCCACTTCTGATTACCCCTCTGTCATTCTTCCCTTCCTTCTCCTACCGATCTTCCTACTTCTTATGTTCCATAGATGAGTGAAATCATATGATAACTGTCTTTCTCTGCTTGACTTATTTCACTTAGCATTATCTCCTCCAGTCCCATCCATGTTGCTGCAAATGTTGAGTAATCGTTCTTTCTGATGGCCGAGTAATATTCCATTGTATATATATATTCATCTGTCGAAGGGCATCTCGGCTCCTTCCACAATTTAGCTATTGTGGACAATGCTGCTATGAACATTGGGGTGCATATGGCCCTTCTCTTCACTACGTCTGTATCTTTGGGGTAAATACCCAGTAGTGCAATTGCTGGATCATAGGGTAACTCTATTTTTAACTTTTTAAGGGACCTCCACACTGTTTTCCAAAGTGGCTGTACCAACTTGCATTCCCACCAACAGTGTAAGAGGGATCCCCTTTCTCCACATCCTCTCCAACATTTGTTGTTTCTTGCCTTGTCTATTTTTGCCATTCTAACTGGCGTAAGGTGGTATCTCAGTGTGGTTTCGATTTGAATTTCCCTGACGGCTAATGATTTTGAACATTTTTTTCATGTGTCTTTTAGCCATTTGTATGTCATCATTGGAAAGTGTCTGTTCATATCTTCTGCTCATTTTTTAATTTGATATTTGTTTCACGTGTATTGAGTCTGAGAATTTCTTTGTAGATCTTGGAGACAAGTCTTTTATCTGTAGTGTCATTTGCAAATATCTTCTCCCATTCCGTGGGCTGCCTCTTCATTTTTTTGACTCTTTCCTTGGCCGTGCAGAAGCTTTTTATCTTGATGAAGTCCCACAAGTTCATTTTTTTTGTTTGTTTCTCTTGCCTTTGGAGATGTGTCATGAAAAAAAGTTGCTGTGTCCGATGTCAAAGAGGTTGCAGCCTATGCTCCCCTCTATGATTTTGATGGATTCCTGTCTCACATCAAGGTCTTTCATCTGTTTGTGTATGGTGTGAGAGAGTGGTCAAGTTTCATTCTTTTGCATATAGCTGTCCAATTTTCCCAGCACCATTTATTGAAGAGACTGTCTTTTTTCCACTGGATGTTTTTTCCTGCTTCGTCAAAGATTAGTTGCCCAAAGAGCCAAGGGTCCATTTCTGGGTTCTCTGTTCTGTTCCATTGGTCTATGTATCTGTTTTTGTGCCAGTACAATGCTGTCTTTGTGATCACACTTTGTAGTATAGCTTGAAATCTGGCAACGTGATGCCCCCCGCTTTGTTCTTTCTTTTTAACACTTTCTTGGCCATTCAGGGCCTTTTCTGGTTCCACACAAATTTAAGGGCTGCTTGTTCCAGTTCTTTGAAAAATGTCACTGGTATTTTGATTGGGATGGCATTGAAAGTGTAGATTGCTCTGGGTAGCATAGTAACTATGTTTATTCTTCTGATCCATGAGCATGAAATATTTTTCCATCTTTTTGTGTCTTCTTCAATGTCTTTCAAGAGTGATTTGTAGTTTCTCGAATATAGATCCTTTACGTCTCTGGTTAAGTTAATTCTGAGGTAACATATGATTTTTGTTGCTATTGTAAATGGAATGGATTCCCTAAGTTCTCTTTCTTCAGTCTCCTTGTACATGTATAGAAATGCAACTGATTTCTGAGCATTGATTTTGTATCTCGCCACATTACTGAATTGCTCTATAAGTTCTAGTAGTTTGGGGGTGGAGTCTTTTGGGTTTTCTATATAGAGTATCATGTCATCTGTGAAGAGAGACAGTTTGACTTCTTCTTTGCCGATTTGGATACCTTTTATCCTTTTTTGTTGTCTGATAGCTGTTGCAAGGACTTCTAGTACTATGTTGAATAATAGTGGTGAGAGTGGGCATCCTTGTCGTGTTCCTTTCTAGCTTTTCCCCATTGAGAATGATATTCGCTGTAGGCTTTTCATAGCTGGATTTTATGAAATTGAGGAATGTACCCTCTATCCCTACACTCTGAAAGGTTTTAAGCAGGAAAGGATGCTTTTTCTGCATCAATTGAGAGGATCATATGGTTCTTGGCTCTTTTCTTGTTGATATGATCTATCACACTGATCGATTTGCAAATCAATCAGTTGAACCACCCTTGCATCCCAGGGATGAATCCCACTTGGTCATGATGGATAATCCTTTTAATGTACTGTTGGATCCTATTAGCTAGGATCTTGTTGAAAATTTTGGCGTCCACATTCATCAGGGATATTGGTCTGTAATTCTCCTTTTTAATGGGGTCTTTGCCTGGTTTGGGGATCAAGTTAATGCTGCCCTCATAGAATGAGTTTGGTAGTTTTCCTTATGTTTCTATTTTTTGAAACAGCTTCAGGAGAATAGGTATTATTTCTTCTTTGAATGTTTGGTAGAATTCCCCAGGGAATCTGTCAGGCCCTGGAATCTTGTTTTTGGGGAGGTTTTTGATCACTGCTTCAATCTCTTCATAATTAATCGGTCTGTTTAAATAATCAATTTCTTCCTGTTTCAGTCTTGGTAGTTTATAAGTTTCCAGGAAGGCATCCATTTCTTCCAGGTTGTTTAATTTATTGGCATAAAGCTATTCATAAAAGGTTCTAATGATCCTTCCTATTTCATTGGTGTCGGTAGTGATCTCTCCCCTTTCATTCATAATTTTATTAATTTGGGTCCTTTCTCTATTCTTTTGAATAAGTCTGGCCAGTGGCTTATCAATCTTATTTATTCTTTCAAAGAACCAGCTTCTAGTTCTGTTGATCTGCTCTACTGTGCTCCTGGTGTCTAATTCATTGACCTTTGCTCTAAACTTGATTACTTGCCTTCTTGTGCATGGGTTAGGCCTGTTCTTCTGTTCCAGCTCCAGCTTCTTGAGGTGAGAATATAAAAACTGCATTTTAGATTTTTCTATTCTTTTGAATGAGGCTTGGATGGCTATGTATTTTCCC
The DNA here is from genome assembly GCF_023065955.2 of Ursus arctos. Classification (NCBI taxonomy): domain Eukaryota; kingdom Metazoa; phylum Chordata; class Mammalia; order Carnivora; family Ursidae; genus Ursus; species Ursus arctos. Next base: position 71,791,618 of record NW_026622775.1, on the reverse strand, counting down.
ATTAGGATTGCCTTTGCAGTGTCCCATAGGTTTTGGACTGATGTGTTTTCATTCTCATTGGTCTCCATAAATTCCTTAATCTCATTTTTAATTCCCTGGTTTACCCAATCATTTTTGAGCAGGATGGTTCTTAGTTTCCAAGTGTTTGAGTTTCTTCCAAATTTTATCTTGTGATTGAGTTCCAGTTTCAAAGCATCATGATCTGAGAATATGCAGGGAATAATCTCAATCTTTTGGTATCAGTTGAGACCTCTTTTGTGACCCAGTATATGGTCTATTCTGGAGAAAGTTCCATGTGCATTCGAAAAGAATGAGTATTCTGTTGTTCCGGGGTGTAGTGTTCTGTATATATCTATGAGGTCCATCTGGTCCAGTATGTCATTCAAAGCTCTTGTTTCTTTGTTGATTTTCTGCTTAGGTGACCTGTCTATTGCTGAGAGTGGAGTGTTGAGGTCCCCTACCATTAACGTATTATTATCTATGTTTCTTTATACTGGTTAAGAGTTGGCTTGGGTATCTAGCTGCTCCGCTGTTGGGGGCATAGATATTTATAATTGTCATATCCACTTGTTGGATACATCCTTTAAGAATAATATAGTGTCCTTCTGTATCTCTAGCTATAGTCTTTAGTTTAAAATCTATCTGTCTGATATGAGAATTGCTACCCCGACTTTCTTTTGGTGTCCATTGACATGAAAAATGGTTCTCCATCCCTTTACTTTCAGTCTGGATGTATCTTTAGGTTCAAAATGAGTCTCTTGTAGACAGCATATGGATGGGTCATGTCTTTTTATCCAACCTGCAACCCTGTGGCATTTTATGGGAGCATTTAGGCCATTCACATTGGGAGTGATTATTGAGAGATATGATTTTAATGATGTCATGTTGCCTGTGAAGTCTTTGTCTCTATAGATTGTAAATTTCTGTTCTGTATCACTCTTGGGGCCTTTTTACTTTTATAGAACCCCCCCTTAATATTCTTGTAGGGCTGGCTTGGTGGTCACATATTCTTTCAGTTTCTGCTGGTCTTGGAAGGTCCTTGTCTTTCCATCAATTCTGAATGACAGCCTTGCTGGATAAAGGATCCTTGGCTGCATGTTCTTCTCAGTTAGAGCTCTGAATATGCCTTGCCAAATTTTCCTGGCTTGCCAGGTCTCTATAGACAGGTCTGACATTATTCTGATGTGACTCCTTCTGTAGGTGAGGATTCTCTTCCCCCTGGCCACTTTCAAGATTGTATCCTTGGATCTAATATTTGCGAATTGCACTATGACGTGATGTGGTGTAGGTCTGTTCTCATTGACCTTGGGAGGGGTCCTCTCTGCCTCTTGGACATGAATGCTTGTTTCCTTTGCCATATTAGGGAAGGTCTCAGCTACAATTTGTTCAAATATCTCTTCTAGACCTCTCTCTTTCTCCACCCCCTCAGGGATGCCGATTATTCTGACATTGGAACGTTTCATTGAGTCAGTAATCTCCTGTATTCTACATTATTGAGATTGGATTTTTTTGAGCCAAGTTTCTGTTTTAGCTTTCTCTTCTACCATCCCACCCTCCAATTCACTAATTCGTTCTTCTGCCTCATTTACCCTGGCCATCAGAGCATCCAGTTTAGACTGCATTTGATTTATAGCATTTTTAATTTCTTCCAGATTTGCTCTTGTTTCCACTCTTAGAGATTCTATGTTCTCGTTAATATTTTTGTTAATATTTTTTTCAAGCCTACACATCATCTTGACCATTGTTACTCTGAACTCCATTTCTGACAATTTGGTTATATCCATATCCATCAGTTCTGTGACAGACGCCACAGACTCATTATCTTTTCTTTCCTAGGGGGGATTTCTCCTCTTTGTCATTGTGATGAGGAGAGGTTGTGGGGATGCCCAGAGCCCAAATTATTGACCAGGGCCCAGGCAGTGTGCACTTGCTTTATAGGGACCTTAGGAATGTGGGCTTCTTAATTTTTCAGCCTGCCTTCTGGGGGAGGGGCCAGCTGTACTGATACTCAGGCAACCCTGTTTGGGTAGAGTCACTCCGTCTCCTGCAAGGGGGATGGGGTTGGGCACAATATGAGGTGGTATTTCTGGGCTTTTGTTCTCTGGCGGCTTTCCCTGCTGGTTTTCTATAACTCTTCTGAGAGTCAGAACAGCAGTGGCCGTATCCTAGCCTCTGTCTCAGAACAGAGAGTTCGCAGTCCACTCTCCACTGAGCTGCCTTGGCCACTTTAACTCTGTTTCTGCCGGTGTTGCCAACAATGCTGCAGCGTCCTGTGTTGTGCGCCCACAGCTGCTGTCCCAGCCCTCACTTCCAGGGCCGTTATGTCTCTGTCCTTTGTGCTTCTAACACCACCAGCCACCCCCAGTTCCCGCACGCACTCCCGAGCTCCCTGTTTTAGTGTGGTTCGTGTGTGCTCCAGAGCGCCAGTTTTCAGTTTGAACGAGCGCCCACTCCCGAGCTCCTGGTTTTAGTCCAGTTCCCATGAGCGCTCTGGAGCTCTGGTTTTCAGTCTGGTCGCGTGTGTGTTCCGGGGCTCAGGGCCTCAGTCTGCTCTCTCCCAGGTGCCGGTCCATGAGTCTGGCCTGCTTCCCAGTGTAGATGGCTACTACTTCCTGGTGCCTGAGCGCATCAGCTCCCTCCTCCTTCTGTTTATCTTCCGATATCTGTGTGCGGATTCAGGGCTCCCCACTTCGGACCTTGATACTCAGCGCTGGAGATGTTCGTTTGTAGAGATCCAGATGTATCTTCCTGCATCTCAGGCTGATTTAGTGGGTGTTCAGGATGGTCTGGTAGTTATCCAGTTTGACTTGGGGACCAGCTGAAAAAGGGGACCATCTTTTCTCCTCCTCTCCTCTGGTTAAACTTTAATCCCAGATACAAGCTATTTCCTTCCATTGTGAGAGCTTCAAGGATGCTCATGTGTGATTTTGCAGACAGGGGTTGAGGCAGAGATGTGGGTAGTAACATTTTATTTTCTGTCTGTAGAAGTTCTTCTTTTCTCCGCCTCCATCTCCTATGTTTGCAGTCTTCCACTTGCTTGGGAGGGAGCATCTGCGTCTCACACTAGTTCAGCAACACTGGCTTCATTTATAGTGCATGCCATTCTGCAAGCCTTGTGGTTCCACCAAGCTGGGATAGATTCTGGTTGTACTCAGACAGCTTCCCTGTAAGCCCCTGGAAATCTGTGTAGGATTAGCCCAGAAATCTGTATCTTCTCTCACTCAGTCTGGAGGAGAAGTATAGGGTAGGTGAGGGCATTCCCACACCATTATAGGAAAGTGTATTGGCACCTCAACACAGGGAAGTGATATGTGCTGACTTAGGCTGAATTAACTGGAAAACAGACCTTGAGACAAAGAAAGGCATCTAGAGGGCTTCCCGTAGATCGCTCTTAGGACATATACTGTAAGAAAGTCAGGAGGACTGGATTAGGCAGTAGGAAAAACTGATCAACAATGCTGTTATAACTGAGGTTTCAGTTGATCCCACGGAGAGCTCTGGAGTTGAACCAGACCTTCAGAGTTATCCCAAAATGGGTCAGGGGTACAGAGGCTGTGTCCTTGCATCAGCCAGTCCCTGGCTATGGGCTGCCTCCTGGGAAGGAGAGTAACCTTGGATCAATCAGTTCTCTGCAGCCAAGGGTGATTCCCAGGGTGGGATATGGCTATGGCAGCAGGGGGATGGATGTTAGGAGAAAAGGAGCCTGGGGCGATAACAGCAGTATCCACTACAGTACAACTTTTGTGCCCCTCAGAGCTACTAGCATATTACATCTCAACCACAAAAAGGTCCTTCAGGATTCTGGTTGGTCTCATTTTCTAGCAATTTACAGGCAAAGGATTATGGAGACAAACCATACCTCCTACTGTTACAGTTGATCTTGAAGCCATAACTGATAACCATCTCCCTACTCTATCACCATTCTAAATATTCCTCACCTTGGCTGACACTTTTTGCTATTCTAAGCCTGGTGGAATGAACCAGAGCCTCATCCCTGAGAGGTCTGAGGCCCTGGTTACTATGTTATTCTTAGGACATGACTACTTTATCTGTCCATTTACAGTTAGAACAGGGCATGTGAACACTAAGAGATGTCTCAGGGGATCAACTTATTGTCAGAGGTATTCTTTTCTGCCCTCATTGTCTAGCAGCAGCCCCATCTTCTGTTGCATGATTCCTTCCCATGCCTTTTGGTCTTTTGGTATGAGGAATCCAAAGTGACTACTAGCAGTGGTAGCTTAAAATTTAATGAACTCTCATTGAGAACCCATGTCAAAGTATCCCCCCTCTGAGAACTAAGATGTCTAGAGCCACAGAGCCTAAGGTTGTAGGATTGAGAGAATAGATTCCCCAGGTGGGATATAGGTTGGTGGTTAGTGGGCCCATGCCTACTTCCACCCTTTAGTTTTCTAACTCATGTATTCTACCTATACAAGACATAGTACCATATAATGGTTATTAATTCAGGATCCATACTGTGTCCAGGTAATGGTATCATCTTCAAGTTGACATCTCAGTGGCTTCTTTAAGAGGCCATTCTACCACTCTATGAGGCTTGTGATTCTTGAGGGTGCAGGAGGGGCCGGGACCAGTGGATCCTGTGGTCAAACGACCACTGCCAGTGCAGCACTTTTTTTTTTCCCCATAAGTGGGTCCCTTGTCCTAAGGCAATGTTAGTTAGGATTTTAAGTCAGCTCATGAAATCCTCTTTAAGTCCTTAGATAGTTGTAATGGCAAGCCCTATGCATAGAAAAGGCAACCCCGTACTGGATTATGTGTTGATATTAATCAAATAGAATCATTGCTCCTTTTAGGGTGAAAGATATCCAGAGTAGTCAACTTGCTGTCAAGTGCCTAATTCATCTTCTTAAGAAATGGTGCCAAATATGGGGCTTAGCCTTAATTTCTCTCACTGGTGGGTTGAATATTCAGTGGCAGAGGTAGTTAGATCATTTTGGTGAGTGGAAGCACATCCTGATGGACCCATACATAGCCTTCATCCCTTCTACCATGATTACTCCATGCATATGCCCATTATATCAGCAGTAGGGTGGCCCATAACAAATACTGGTGGATGTCGAATGACTGAGTCATTCTGTCCACTTAACTGTTTAGTGTCTCTTCCATTGTGGGTACTGTCTGGTAGTCTTAGTATTTCATACTAAATCGTTCACACTTTATATTCATCCCTATTTGCCTGAGACCTTGTTACCAGTCTTTCAATCTTTCTCCTTTCAGGAATCTGGTCCAACTGGCCAGTCCAATAAAAGATTCCCTAAGTCTATGAATATTTTTACTTTGGGCCATTTTTCTTTCCAAAAAATGGAAGGCCAGATGCACTGCCCAAAGCCCTTACAATTGGGAAGATTTCTCCTCTTTGTTCTCTTTTAAGGACAGTCCCAATGAGGCTGCAGTATAATAGCTGTCCATTTTCAGCCCACACTGACATACCAAGATGATCTGTCTATAAATTAAACTCAGACCTTTTCCTCCTCCATTAGTTGAATATAGGGAGCCCAAGCCCCCAACACTGGACATCCTAGCCCCAGTGATAGGAGCTGTGGGAGGAAGGCATCAGTACAATAATGGTAGGTGACATGGGGATTGAGATTGCCTTCTTATATAGCTTACTAGCAGATTGTGCTCATACCCAATCCCAGATATACTACTCCCAGCTTACAAAAATTGGCCCATGGTTGGCCTGATTTTACGACTTGGTAGGTGTGACAGAGCCTAGCTCCTAATGGGCTGTGATGCCCATTCTCACATAGTCCATCTTTATTAGGGCCTCATGGAAAGCTAGGTCCTGCCTTTCAAGTGGAATATCTGTTGCAGATGGCATGGTCTTGCTCCAAAACCGTAAGGGTCACATTGTGATTCCTACTGGGTGTTGCCATCAGCTTTACTTGATGTTTCTCTTCTAAACACAGAAACCTCTAATACCACAAGGCCTGCCAGGTTGTATGGCCAAATGCCAGGACTGCTTGTGCCACAGCCTGGACCTGCTGCAGAGCCCTCTCTAGGTCTCATTTAAAGCTGGCAGCCTTTCATGTCACCTGGTAAGTGGGTCAGAGCAGTTTTCCAAGTGTAGAATATGCTCCCTCTAGAATCCAACTAGTAGAAGCCTTGTGCTCCTTTCTTAGTGGTGGGAGTTGTGGAATGCAATAATTAGTCATTTATTTGGGGACATGTCCTTTTATGCCCTAGACCACTGGACACTAAAAACTTCACTGCTGCGGCAAGACCCTGAAACTTTGTAGAGTTCATCTATACCCTCTGGAGTACATGTCCTTTACCAAGGCCTCCAACATATCTGTCCTATCTTCCTTATCTGGTCTACTTAATATGATGTCACCAAGATAGTAGACTAATTTGTAGTTCTGGAATATATAGATGTTTCAGTTCTCTTTTAGAAGGAAGGTGACTTAGCAAAGTCCTGGGGCAAGAACATAAATGTATACTGTGGTTTGTAAGTGCATACTGCTTTTGATCTTCCTTGAGAAAGGGAGGGGAAAGAATGCTTTTACCAGAGTAATGTCTGCATATCGAGTACTATAGTCTGTGTTAATTTACTCTCACAAAGGTACCACATCTGGCATGATAGCTACAACTAAGGCTGCCTTTTGGTTATTGGCAGTAGTCTATTGTCATCCACCATGGATCTACCTGTTTTTTGAGATCCTAGCATTCCCATTGCTATCAGGGAGTCCAGTTCTGTAATAGCATCTCCTACTGTCAGGTCCCATTGAAAGGACAGACACCAGTGAGCACCTTAATGATGCTGGTGTCACTTTCCCAGCACATTCCTTATCACTTTGATAAACGGACTGTCCTCCTAGCCTGCCATGGAACATTTTCTGCCTACACCCACCCTATCATCCCTACTTTCCTGAGCCTTTGAATCCATCTTCCATCATCTGCTAGGAAAGTTCTAGTATATCTATCTAGTGTGGACCACTGGTTTTTCCCAAGATTTCCAGATTCAAGCTGGTAGCTTATTAGTACCTTCTCCCAGGATTCTTGCCAGAGCCTAAATTCCATATTATGAGGCAATTTTAACACATTTGCAAGCCGAAACACTCTCTTTTATCCAACTTTGTCCCGTCCCTTAATCCATCACCCTCAGGCTCTAGTACAATCCACTCCCAACTCCTCCTGTATTTATTAGCTCCTCTCTTCCCTTAGTTGACATTTTGCCTGTATCTTGATTTGATCTTGATTTTGACAATGATTCCTACTGGTCTGATTAATAGAAGGATTGGAACAGAGATCCCGAGGTCAGCCAGGAAAGTCTTGTAAGGCACCTGTCTCATTTGAGGCCTCTGACTAATACTCATGAAGGGAGGTGCTCACTATCTTCCATCAGGGGGAATAGGCCACTTTTGCAGGTTTGCAGGTTTGGGAGAAGTGGGGAGTTCAAAATTCTCAACTACATTAACCCAGATAACCACATCTTATGTCTCAAAGCCCCACACATTTTCTGTTATGGCCTTGACCTTGGTGTAAGAGACCCACCTGCAAGGGAGGAATTGAACCTCCTCTGAAGCTCTGCTGCTCTTCCATGGTTAAGTCCTGAACCTAGTCCTTCATGCTAATGGCCTTGTGCTTCGGAGTTCAAAATGTTCTTTAATGCTGCCAAGGAAATCCTGCCTTCCTATTTTGCCTTGAATCGTCAGTAAATTACCATGAGTCTGATTTTTCTGTCTTCAGTGAGTGAATCAGTGACACTCAGCAACGGCCACCCATTCCATGGTTGTTCTAGTTACTATTTCCCTGCATGCCTCTCCATTCCAGAGATATTACGCCAACCAGTGCATTACCTTCCACTGGGTCCTAATACATTTAACTTTGGTAGATGTTTTGCAATTGCACTGTGACAGCACCTCAGAGTCTATCCATACTACACCAGCCACCAGTGATGGTGTCCACATCTCCAACTGGCTAGGGAGTATTTACCTCCAAACTCCCATTTTATAGTACACTTCGTGTGATCATTCCTAGTACTAATTGGCTTAGATTGGGTTCTCTGGAAACAGACTACGAGATGGAAAATTTAATCTAGGGTTTATTGAAAAGTGCTCTTGGGAGAAACACCTGTCCAAAAAACAAAACAAAATGAAGAAGGCAAGATTAGTAAAGAGGAGGACAAAGGAGGAGGAGGAACAACTGACCTCAAATGCAGTTTCTGCTGAGAATTCAGTCAATTCCATGGGGAGCTTTGAGCTAGGCTGGCCTTTCAGTATTTCCCCAGTTGAGGGAAAGGTGCTGAGGTTTTGGAGTCTCATATCAGCCTATCATTGGCCAGAGCTTGTCTCTTAAGAGGAGCATAACCTTGAAAAGGCGATTCCTTATAACTGAGGGTGATTCCCAGTGAAAGAAGGATTTAGCTGTGAATTGTCAGCAGCCAGTGTTCTAAGCAGCTGGGGACTAGATGAATCAGCCCTGATGAAGGGATCTAAGAACACCTGTCCACTGCAGGTACCCTTACTCACGCTTCCCCCTGAGCAACCAGGAAAAAAACAAACAAACAACAAACAAACTGGATTTAGGAAAAATGGAGGAGCAAAGAGCATAGTGGTAGTGGCAACATCAATTTCATACCTACCTAGGATTATCAGACATGATTCTGCTTGATTTTTTGGGCAACTTATTCAGGGTTCTTTGTGCCTAAGTTTCTTTGACCATAGAATGAAATTACTAATGCATAAAGACCTTGAAATGGTGCCTAGCATACCCAGCAAAAAATGTTGTTGCTGTTGTTATTGGTATTGTTCTTATTGTTATGTTTGAGCAATCTAAACTTATTTTCAAGCTGTATTTTCCTTTCCATCACCCTCTAACCTGGTCCTTCACTGTTTCTCTCCTAGAATGAAACTTCTACTTCTAACTTGCTGATTTCCTTTGTTCCTGAAAGGCGCCATGCTCTGTGCTTACACAACCTCCCTTCCTGGACTCTCTGCCTTCATTGGCCTCCAATAAAGCTACCTAAATCCATCTTGTCCTTTGAAGGAGTGGAAGGAGTATCTGCTTTGAGTCAAGAAGCCTAGGTTTAATTCTCAGGTCCTCTACTTACTTATGTGACCTGGGTAAGCCATTGATCATACCTGAGGATTGATTTCCTCAGCTATAAATTGGGAATAGTAGCCCTGCTCCACTAGCTCATTAGGAGGAATAAAGGTGCAAACTAGGTTAACTTCCAGCACAGTGCCGGACACACTTCAGTTGCTCAATAAGTAGTAACTATTGGATCTAGTAGTAGGCCTATTAATGTCGAAGCACAGAGTCATTCAAAGCATGATTATCTGAAGGCCATCATGTTCAGGCACATGTTGGAGACAGGCGGTGCAGGGGCTACAGTCCCTCCCTCAAGGATGACGGGACTTTCCCAGCTTTCCCTGACTTCGTTTGTGTACATCTCCCCTCTCTCACGCCCCCTCCTGGAAACACTCACAGCACAGACTCATTCAGCATCTGAGTGCCCAGCCTCTTTGGAATTGTTCTTTACATTTTCTCACATGTCAGTTATGGCTCTCAAAATAGACTATGAACTGCTTGAGGGAGAAAATCCTGTATTCCTTTTATCCACACACAATACCTAACATAGTACCATAAATGGGCATGTGCCCTGTGCTCTCTAGGTATTTGTTAGATAAATTAATATGAGTATTTATGATTCTGGATAAGAATAATAAGAGAAGTTTCCACTTTGCAGGTAGAAACCTGCTAGTCATGGCATCGATTTTGTAGGTTGTGACCTAAAAATGCGCCTAGCATGCTATAGTAGTGTTTGGTGAAACTTTGTTTCAGTTTTGAATATGTCATGGGTTGGGTTAGGTTGTGGAGTAAAAATGTATTTCTTATTGTGGACTATGGTAATAAATAAATAAATAAATAAATAAATAAATAAAGTTAAAAAACAAAAAAATACTGCCAGAATGCATACTACAAAGTTCCTTGCAGGGATGCTCAGCTCCTTATGGACAGAACTAAAGAAGACCCTGGGCACCAGGACCTCTGAGCAAGAGAGGCAGCAACTGGATTCAAAAGGGCTCTCCTGGGGTTCGTGGGGATTAGAGAAGAGAAGATATACAGTCAGGGGAAGGAGTGCCCAGGGCCCAAACACAATCACTCAAACTGCTTATTGTCTGGGCAACAAACAGGCACTGCAGGCACACCTGCAAACGTCAAGTGCCTTTCCGTAGACACAAAGGACTTAATACCCTGAAATTGCTCGAGATTTTCCTCTTGGGATCCCTGTTTTCTCTAGAGCTTTAGATTATAATAGAAACACTATTGATTACATTCTCTCCCCACTTATTAATTTTGAAAAGATAGAATTATTAACCTTTGAAGATTTAGTGATAATTTCTTGATGCAAAATTTGTACACAAAGCTTGACAATTATGAGGCGACCACAGGACAACATCCATGAAATTGAAATCACACTGGGAATTCTAAGACAGCTGATCACTTCTCTACGGGAGGTTTGAAATCGCATTCAAAATGTCTTTGGCCCAGGCACCTTTGGGAGTCAGAAGCATCCTGCCTGTGGGAATGTCTGACCTCATGCCCTTGTATCTTACCTTCCAGAGTCTGCAGTGGTAGGGCTTGAATTCTGGTGCTCTGTTCTGCACAAATGTTTCCCACCTTTCTTCCTGGAGCTTGGACCTAATGCCTGGCTGTCTGCTATTTGTACTTTGAAAGGTGTTTTAATTGGGAAAGTAAAATACAATATCAAATGCCTTTTTTATGCCTTGTGAAAGTCCTCCAAAGCTTAGCTTAACTCAAAGAGCTTAAATCAATAACACTGGCCCATTTTCTAATCACAGGGAATTTAATAATGATCAGGAAAGCCATTGTCAGTCTGATCAGTGGGACTGTTAGGACTTTAACTCTTGGAAAACAGCTTCATGTCAAAATTACATACTGTTATCATATTAAATGTCACTCAGAAGGGTATTAAAATCCTTTAGAGAGAAAACATTACAGGGGTTCTATCAAAATTACTTTATATGCTGATGAGCTGGCTTCTGGGGGAGAAAGCTAAGGCAAGCCTAGAGGTGGGAAGGAGGAAATTGTTCTCTTTTTACCAGAATAGATCAAAATCAGGAAGGGAGAATCTTGTAGTCTGCATCTCTGATTCTGGAAGTCCCTTGAGATGCCTCAGCCCAGGGGCTGGAAAGTTTACTCTTATCCCCTGAAGCCTGGAAAACCCCTTGCATGCATCGGGGAAGAGCAGCTCCAGGTCACTCCAGGACTCCCAGCAAAGTGTAGGACTCGCTGGCTCTAGCAGCTTACCCCCATTTATTATCAGAGGTCCCATGCAATGGTGTTTCCCCATGGTAGATCCCAGCCACATACATCTTGGAGGTGCTGCTGAGGATTGCAATCCCAATTATCCATGCAACAGTTGAGACTTTGTGAATTGAACCTGATGCTGTTGTTCTAAAGATTACATTTTCAGAAAGAACCATTTAACTGGGGGCAGATGGTTGGCCTTTAATGAAACCCTAAAGGAAATGGGGAGGGGTGTGGACGACAGGGAATATGCAAAAATAAAGAAGAGGAACTAATTGAAAATCTGGAAAAGGAGGAGGGGCAAGAGAGCAAGTGTTTTTCCTGTCAGTCCAGCCTGGGCACCTGCCTCTCTGTATGCAAGAGTTTTTCTAGCCGCTAAACACTTTTATAGAGAGAAGGGGAAATGAGTGTGTTTGGGCTTTAGTGAAGCTTATACCTCCTGTTATGTCCTCACATCGGACACTCTCCCCCCATCCTGGGGCTGTTGGCCTCCTGGAGACCAGGGTTTTCCCAAGCCACTACGACTAAGCCCAGCAGAGTTCCAGATGTGAAACCTGTATCCTGAGTCACCATCTGTGGGGGCAGCCTGCTCACTTGGTACAAATGGAGACCACATCTCTCCTTCACTTGTTCTAGGAGTTGTTAAGACTTTTAGCATCACACTTCACAGGTTTTAACCCTTTTGGCTCTTTCAGAAGGCTTTAGCCTCCCAAGAAATGTATATTACATGGAAAGCGGAGGCCAAAACACTGATTTTATATTCAAAAACTCACACTTAAAGACAGTAACTGAGACCAGCTGGCAAGTGGCAGCCTGTGGCCAGGACACTGGCCTGGGGCCTCCTCATAGCCAGTGTGCTTGTCTGTCTCCATGTACCAAGTGATGACTGTGGTCCAAGCCCTGTCATCTACAAACTGAGTGACCAAGGGAAGTGTCACAATCCCTCTAGTCCTCCCTTTCTTATTCTGTAAAATGAGGATAATAATGTCTAATTTGAAGCTTAAATGTATGTGATGTTTCTAGCATGAGACCTGTCATTTTAAGTACTCAGTGGAAGTGTTACTAAAATACTTCCTGAAAAACTACAAGAAAAAGTGGCTTTTGAAAGAAAATTGGGAACACAAAGGAACCAGGAACTATCACGCAAGTTCTAACTGTCGGTTGAAGATGATTGCTTGGGGGCATTAGGGTATGTCATTGTCCTGGGCATGACAATGTTATCTGGGCAGAGAGGGCCACTAATAGAGTTACAACACTTACTACATATAGAAAAGGGCCAACCTTAAATGTTAAAAAAACAAAGCCAACTGAGTAAATTTAAAAAATCTTATTGACTTAATTCAATGATTCATGAATTGGGTAGCATCCATCTAACACATGAGAAAGGAGCTCCAAGCCTTTCCACACTACCCAGGGAGGGGTCCATGTGTTCCTTGTTCCTGTTGTAACTTAAAGGGAAAATTTTACAATGTCCAGAGCCCTCGATGTCCTGCAAATGAAGGAGCAGTATGTCCTCAAACTCCTTGCAGCAGGAACCCACTTAGGTGGCTAGACTTTCAAATCGAACAGTACATCTACAAAAGAAAAAGTGATGGCATCTACATCGTAAATATGAAGTGAACCTGGCTGTAGCTTCTGCTGGCAGCTCCTGCCATTGTGCCAATGAAAACCTGGCTGATGGGGCACCTGGGTGGCTCAGTTGGTTAAGCGTCTGCCTTCGGCTCAGGTCCTGATCCCAGGGTCCTGGGATTGAGCCCTGCATCCGATTCACTGCTCAGTGGGGAGTCTGCTTCTCCCTTTCCCTCTGCCTGCCGCTCCCCCTGCTTGTGCTCTCTCTCTCTCTCTCTATCAAACAAATAAATAAAATCTTGAAAAAAGAAAAGAAAACCTGGCTGATGTCAGTGTCATATCATCCAGAAATTGTGGCCAGTGAGCTATGCTGAAGTATGCCCCTGCTATTGGAGCCACTCATCTCTGGCCACTTCCCTCCTGGAAGCTTCTAACCAGATCCAGGCAGCCTTCTGGGAGCCAAGATCTCTGTTGGTTACTGATCCTAGGGCTGACCACCAGCTTCTCACAGAGGCCTCTTGTGTTAACCTGTCTACCATCGCTCTGTGTAACAGACTCTCCCCTGTGCTATGTGGACATCCCCATCCTTTGCAATAACAAAGGAGCCCACTCAATGGGTCTGATGTGGTGCATGCTGGTCTAGGAGGTTCTGAATGTGCATGACACAATTTCCCATGAACACCCATAGGAAGTCATGCCTGATCTCTACTTCTACAGAGATTGTAAAGGGAGAGCAGGGTGCTGCTGAAGAGGTTGTGACCAAGGAGGAAATTTAAGGTGAATGGACTGCTCCAGATCCTGAGTTGACTGCCACTCAGTCTGAAGTCACAGACTGGTGTGAAGGTGTGCAGGTGCCCTCTGTGTCTGTTCAGCAGGTCCCTACTGAAGACTGGAGTGCTCAGCCTGCCACTGAAGACTGGTCTGCAGCTCCCACTGCTCAGGCCGCTGAATGGGTAGGAACCACCACTGAATGGGCTTCCATAAAGGTAAGTTACTCTTCCACAAAGGCAAACAAAATGAAAATAAGGTTGATAGAAAATAAATAGTTTCTTAGAAAAAAAAAGAAAGGCACTCTAAGGGGATGTACAAAATGAAAGACTTTTATAGGCAGAGGGGAGCTGGACAAGGAAGTTATACTGCCAAAGAATGGACTGGTTGTGGCAAGGTCTTTTTCCTTTAGGGCATGGCAGGGGTCTATCAGGCAGACTGCCTCACTAGTGCCAACAGTAATTCCTGATTGACTGGTTTAAGATTCCATTTGTGGGAGAAGCTGAAACTGTAACTGAAAAGTCTTGGTTTGGTGATGTGGAGCTTAGCATAAGTGACTCCATTTTGGGCATATTGTCTTATTTTTAATATAACCTAAACCTGTGCGTTAGAACTACCACCAGACAGTCTAAGTCCTCCTCAGCCCCAGGGGCTACATAGCCTTGAGATATTAAATTATCAATGAGAGCAAAAACTTCTTTTTCTACCGTATCTTCTCAAGTATTGATGATGAGAGGTATCAGAGGTATTAATAATTTGAAATAATGGTCAAAATATCTTGTGATTGTCTATCTTCTCCACCAAAGGAAAGCTTGAGAGAGATCTTGTCTGTCCTCTTCCCTGCTTAGCCCAGAATAGAATGCCTGTCACATGATAGGTGCACAGTGGACATTCATTGAATAGATGTTGAATGAATTCATAAAATAGATCAGGTAGGACTAATCAAGATTCAATTATTTGGTATTGAATATGTTGACTAAAATTGCAGTTTTAGGGTCTTAAAGACAGGTGCACTTATAATCAGTTCTTGATTATTCCTTCTTTAGTTGTACATGCTAGATCATCACCTAGCATCTCTCTTGCTATACATTTTGTGCCCATTTTGTTTGCAATGTATGACCATGTCAAGCAGACACCAGTTAAAACCAGCCAGTGTTGTGAAAGTCTTCATTCTAGAAAAAACCTGCATCTTGAGACAGTTGGGGTGATTGCGTAAATGGGATTTGAGGTAGTCTGTATCTAGTTACACATCTGTTTTCCCTGGACCTTACAGCCATGTAAAATTGAAGTAAGAGGCAACACTTTCTTAGAATCATCCAAGAACTGAGAGTACTGGCAATCTGTCTGGGGCCACAGTAATTGAAATTAATTGGATTTTAGAGATAATAACATTTATGCTAATGTGGTTATTGAGAGGAGACAATAGTCCCAAAGATAAGTAGCTAGGAGAGGTGGGGCAGGAGAATTTTCAGTCCTGGCAGGGGAGATTGGGAGTCTTGGGGGGAGCTTCTGGGGTGGGTGGAGGTAGGGACGAGGGACAGGAAGTTGTAAAGAACTGGGAGGTTTTAGAGAAGCAAGAGAGAGAAACAAGGGGGAGGGAGAAGTAGAAAAACCTTTTGAATAATGATAATAGTAATATGAATAGTGTCAGCTGTCCCTTATTAAGTGCTTTCTGTGTCAAGCATTTTGTGTTTTAAATTTATGTCATTTTATCCTCATAACAAACTCATGAGGTGGGTACTGTATTATTTTTCTTATTAAAAACAATAGAGAGGGGCACCTGGGTGACTTAATTGGTTAAACTTCTGACTCTTGATTTCTGTGCTGGGTGTGGAGCCTGCTTAAGATTCTCTCTCTCTGCCCCTCCTCTGCTCTCTCTCTCTCTCTCTCAAAAAAAAAAAAAAGAGGGAAAACTGAGCTTTAGAGGGGCTTAAATAACTTGTCCCAGGTTGCTTGGTCAATACATATGCAAAATAAACACTCTTCACCTCTGTTCTATTACACCTCCCATTTGCCCAAAGCTGGAAGCAAAAGAGCAAAGATAAGCAGGAGAGGGGAAATTCTGAAACAACACTGAAGAGAAGTTAACAAAAGCCTGATTTTGACAAGGGCCGGAAAGAAGGGCCTAAGACCCAAGACAATAAAGATCTGATTCCAGGTAGTAAACTCCTTCCAAGAAAGAACCCTCACTTTACAGGTTTGTACTTGGCCCTTGCATCACCAGCATTCTGCCTGTGGGGCTCTCCATGAACACTAAAGTGAGGAGGTCCACAAACAAATAATGGACCGCATGGGTATGTGGCCTGCCGATATTACTACTGAAGGTGGACTGGAAGTGAATGTGAAAACTGCCACCCCATCCAGGTCCATGTTCCAATAGCAGGAGTAACTGACCTCTGCAAACCTAATCTATGCCTGGTTTTCACACTGCGAGCACATGTTTATGAAGTTTTGCTAACTGTATTGAGCTCGAAGGGGCATAGTGGAGAGGACAGAGAGATGGGCTAGAGTGGAGGTGGTCTTGGAAGAGAAATCCCAGATCACATGAGTGGCAGCAGTGAGAGCCAGAGAGAAAGCTTGTTATGAGTGTTCTGCCTGAAATACAAGCTATTCTGTTAAGAGTCCTTGAAGGTTAGGTCACCAAAATTATCAGAGACATCTGGGCCTTCTGAGTCATGTTGACATTGCTGTGTGCATAGCACTGTGAATGGAGAAATTTTGGAGAGAACTGGACTCAAATCCAAGCTTAAACATCCATTAGTTGAATGACCTTTGGTAAGTCAACTTGCCTCTCTAAACTCTAGCATTCTCAAAGGCCAAGTAGGAATACTAATACCTGCCTCCCAAAATTCTCTTGGAGTTTCCAAATAATGACTCAAACTCCGGGCCCATCACAGACACTCCATAAACAGTGAAGGTTTTATGGATGTGCTTGTCCTTCGACCAGGTGCGATAACAGAGACCAGAAAATCTAGGATTCCTCTTGATGATTTTTAGTATTCCGCTCCCTATTATTAAATAAGCCCCCTGAAATCTGAATGTTGACCTCCCAACCCTATTTCACTCAGATTTAAGTCAACACTGAACTTTGTGTTTCCCAAATGGAAAGCTGTATCATTAATAATACATTTGGTCATTCATTTCCTTTCATTTTTGAGCCTTTTTTAGTTACTTATGCTTGAAAAAGTCTAAAATGTACCTTTACTCTCCTTGTCATACATCAAAACTGCCATTTCTAGCTTTCTTTTTATAATATAAGGATTTTCATTCAATATAATTTTGTGCTATGGCAATATGCAAATATATATATTTATATATATCTTTTGCATGGTTACTATCTAGGTAAAATCATGGAGTTCTTGCATATTTGAGAGAAATGAGAAAATAAAAATAGCTGTGAGGTTAACAAATACACTCCATCTATTAGATCTGGTCTCAAATGAAATGATGCTTAAAACTGTTCTAAAGTCATAGTATGTATAAATTTCATGAAGTATTCTTGGTTTGGCTTCCAGGTCATTAGGAAAGTCATTCACCTCCCTACTAATCAGTCTCTGAAGGCTGGAAATCCAAGCACAAATCCCTCCATCCCAATACCATGCCATTGCCTGTTCTGTTTCCCTTGGTCTTTGTTTCTAGAAAACCTTACACAGGCCTTGTATATCTCATCTGACCTTCCTAAGGCATAAACACAGCACCATAATGACAGTCAATTAAATATAAAGGCTGTCTGTCCCTAAATTGTGGTGCCCTGAAAACAGTGAAGACTGCTAGCCACTTAGAAGCAATGAAAAGCATCAAACTGGGTAGAAATTGCAGTGCTGCTCTTAAGTTCAATTTTCCTTGTAGCTCAATTTCCTAGCTTTGCACTTTCCTAGGTAAATCACATTAATAGAGGAGAAGGGGGGCAATGGAGATATTGGTGGTAGATAGCCAGACGGTCCTTTGGAGCGAGAGCATCTCATCCTGAGCCATGAGGGAATAGGTAACCAGTACTCTTGACAAGCAGGTATTCAGTGGTATGAGAAGTCATTTAAATGGGAAGTGGGAGCAGAGGTCTTCTGCTGGCAGGGAGTATCTTCATTATTGCTGTCATGGTGCCTGTTAACTATCCCCATCTATCATTTGTTCAATACCTCAGTGAAATTAGCCAACTGCATATTACAGCAAAGCTCTGATGTGCCAGTCTCCCCTGAAAGCATTAACTGTCTTCTGTTACGCATTCTTCCTACCCTCCACCCCATTTTACTGTCCATTAATGATCTTTCATTTGCATCATGGAACAATGAAGTCCTTTGACCAATTATGTGAAATTACAGGTGCTCTGTAGGTGCCCTCTGTCACCCGTTTACCTTCTTTGCTGAAGCAGTGGACTGGAATGGATTTATATTTCAAACATTACTTGACTTCTGCCTGTTTCTGGATGGAAGCAGTACAATTTTAGCTGGCACAGTAAGCTTCTGCTTTGGCTTAATAAAGTGGCTCGTGCCCAACCTGGATGAAACTATAAAGTCAGTCTTGACAGATCCCTTTAAGGGATCCTTTCAGCTCATAAACCATGAGGGGGAGCTGGATATCTAAGAGCATAATAAACTTGCCCTTTCTATCCCAGGAGATTCTGCTGTAACACATTTTGAGATTACTTTTGGCATGCCTCTTCTGGGATATTTCCATTACCATAGAACTACTATTCCAATTTCTTTGATTCAGGGGAAAAAAAGTTATCTTGTACTTTTGAGCAAAACTAAACATATGGTAATCTTCTAGGAACGGGAATATAAAAGTTGGGGAAACCAACATTTATGGAATATCTATTACCACCCAAGCACAGTGGTATGTGCGTTTACATTAAATCTCAATCCTTCCCTACAATGTATAGTCCAGATTGAAACTACAAAGACCATTACTTTTCTTTTGCACAAGGAGGCAGTATTGAGCAGACCAAGAAAAATGCACTCCCGTCTTAGCTCAGCGGCCACTTGTTAGCAGAGTCACCATTGGAAATCCATTTATCATCTCTGTGCTCCAAATTTATCATTTGGATAATAAGAAGAGGGATACTGTTCAGGACTAGGATTGTTGAGATTAGATTAGACATCATAACAGACGGGTGCAGGGAAGTTACTCAACGACTGTTATTTTTTTTCATATGCTAACTGGGAAAATCTCCAAAGAAAAGACAAGATATGCTCATGTAAAAAATGGAAACATAAAATCACTCAATTTCACAACATCGTTTATTGATATTATGTATGTATATTTAAATAGTATGATATAGCACTTAGCAGAGAAGCTTATCATTATAGAAATACATAGGTAGTGCAAACACTAAAAGGAAGAACAGTTAGATGAGGGAGAGATCAATACTGAAGTCATAAGGAATGACAATGACCTTCTAAGATAACTTTGATTTTAAAAAAGATCCCAATTTTTTTTTCAGTAGGTAATATATTCACTTGGCTCAAATACCAAAAAGCTTAAAAGTTCACAAGGGTTTGTTTCCCCCACATCTTTAAATTTTAGGTCCCCAGAGGTGACCAGTATTATCAGCTTCTTATCCTTGCAGAAATATATTATGTGTTTATAACCAAATATACATAAATAATCTTTCTTACACTTTGCTGTATCCTTTCTGGACAGTTATTTATATTGTTATTTCACTTGAAATACATTTTAGGGATTATTACATATCAGTGTATATAGACCCTTCTTTTTATTTTTATATCAGTATAATATTCTATTGTATGCATGCATTATAATTTATTAAATCTCCATTGAAGGATACTTATTTTATTTCCAATCTTTTTTCCACCAGCAAAAACGCTGTAGTGAATAACCATATGCATATATCATTTCACATGTGTGTGAAAGTATCTATAAGATAAATTTCTAAAACTGGGTTACTGGGTCAAATATTTTGTGCATTTGTAAAGTTGATAGATATTTCCAAATTACCCTCTGTAGAGATTGTAATTTACCCCCGCCCCCAACATTTTATGAGAGTACTTGTTTCCCTACAGCTTTCCCACCCTAATGCTATTCAAAACATCCAGATTTTTACCAATCGGATAGATGAAAATGGTGTCTTAGTGTAATTTCAACATATATCTCTTATATTAGGAGGGAGGTTGAATATTCATTTCCATGCTTAAGAGTTATTATATTTTCTTTTCTGGAAAATGTTTTTTGTGAACTTTATCATCTTTTCTATTGTATTGTTTATATATCTTTTATATGTGCTTCAATTGTATTTCCAAGTTTGTCATTTGTCTTTTAACTTTGTATATTGTGTTTTTTTCTCA
Source organism: Ursus arctos (assembly GCF_023065955.2). Classification (NCBI taxonomy): domain Eukaryota; kingdom Metazoa; phylum Chordata; class Mammalia; order Carnivora; family Ursidae; genus Ursus; species Ursus arctos. The sequence continues at coordinate 71,771,681 of NW_026622775.1, read as the reverse complement.
TGCAGGTGTTTTTGGTTTTTACATAATTAAATTTTAAATACTTTAAAAAAATTTTAAAAAATTCATTGAATTGATTTAATATTTTTATTCCTGTAATATTTGGGCCCTTAGTTCTCTTCCACATCTCTCCCAACCCTATATGGAACTAGTCCCCAAATAATTTTTCTGCTGTTTTCTGACTCTGTTATAGAGCTAGAGGTAAGGGCCATTACTCCTTTCCATGCATTTTGCCCAATACTGGGAGCTTAATAAATATTAAATGGATGAATGGAGGAGTGGATAAAAGGATAAAAGAAATGCTGAGTTACTGAATTCAGGACTTGATGATGATATGTGAGTCCACAAAGCGCAGACTAGATGTATTTGGACTCAGTGTATGTATGCATTGGTCAGTGACTTAACAGTGTAGTATACATCATTCACTTTGTGAGTAGTCATTAAATGTTAACAGTTACTGTACAACAGGTAGAACAAAGGGAGAAAAAGAAAAGGAGGGGGATAAACATTAGGGACAAAAACATCAAAAAGGCTTCAGAACCTTGGATAGCGCCAGAGTAGGCAGCCCTAGGACAAATCAGGAATAAAAATGAGCTCCTGAGCGGGGTCCTTTACCTTTTTGGCCTTGAGTATAGTGCTATTTTTCTTCTGTAGAACTGAGTCTGGGTTTTCAGCACCCCTTCTCCTCCATAATTATGGATCCTGACTTGTTCTTTGCCGATAGCTGTCCTTTTGCTCCTGATTAATTTCCAGGGCTAATTTTCTACAAAAACATGCTTTGTCTCATACTGAACACACAGGTTCTGTTTTTGGTTACTAGACTCTGGGAAGTTATCTGATAAACAAATCATGCTAAGGTGGTAATGACTGTTACTAATTTATATATGTTACTCTCTAAGTCCAAAGAATAAATTTCTTCTAGAAAGGTTTTATATCATAAGAAAGTTGACAATGGATTAATTTTGAGCTTGAGGAATTTGTTTCCCAAGTTCCCAGGATATCTGGCCCTAGTAAGTATCATTCTTACTTGTGGTAGTTGTTATAGATAGATAAACTAAACAAGGATATTTAAACTAAAGAGAAAATGAAAGGAGAAGTCCAATTGTAATAGTGCCTTTGTAATTTTAGGGTCATGAGGAATTTGGGAATGGGGAAGGCGTGCCAGAAGTCAGGACTATCAGACCCCTATAAAGATCTCTATGATATCCTTAATGGCATCCTTACAGCTTCTGCTATCAATTCTTCTCAAAGGCCAGCAGTAAATAGCTCAGAAATCATGCTAATTCTATGTTTTATTTAATCAAATCCTTTTTCAGGACCTTTGACCACATGTATACTTTTTTTCTCTATTCCTGTCCCACAGGCCAGGAAGTAGGATTTAACTCTGCCTTGACAATGTAACTCAGAACATTTCAAGATCATCCTCAATAGTTAAGACAGATATGTGTATTTAAGTTGTTAAATGCTCATCCTTGTGGAAGCCATTGCCTCAATCTTGCATGACAGTGTGCTGTTTACTCCTGCTCAGTGGGAGGGGATGTCTAAGGTCTTCACCAGAAAGTGAAACAAACTTTCCAGGAGCATCTGATCTTGATGTTGACAAATAAGTGCATATGCATTTGTCTTTTTTTTCTTAAACAATTCCAGGAGAGGGGATAGGAAGTGGGAGATTGTCAGGGTGCCACATACAGACTGTCAGAAATGCTAAGGTGAAGTTTTTCATGGAGCTTTAATACTTTGAATGACTTAACTGTTGAAGAAAGATTGATGATTATAGAATATTAAGAAAAAAGTAAAGGGTAAGAATGGACCTTGAGGGTGGAAAGGAGAAACTAGCATCTTTGAATGCCTGCCATATGCCATATTCTGTGCTGTTTTTTCCACATACATTAACTTAAATAACTATCACAGTCTTATGATTTAAGCACTCTTTATTTATCATAATTGAGGTTCTGACAAATTAAGTAATTTTCTTTAAGTCTCAGTATTAATACACAGTAGAATAAATTAGTCTCATTCCAAAACCCATCTCACTATTCCATTTTTGCCTTCTTCCATTACACATTCTTATTTTAAAGGTGAGCTGACTTAGACCCAGGAAAATAAAGTGTCTTTCTCTCATTTCTCAGTCCAGAGCAGCAGGAAACCAGAGGGAAGAAGGAGATCCTTTCATCTTCCTCCTCTATCCTTCAAGTTTTTAATGATATGTTTTGATCACCACAGAGATTTTGCTGTTAACATAGTTTGAATCCCCCTTATGACAGGTTTCTTTAAGTGATGTACATTTAATGAGTTGATAAAATTGTTGCAATTTGGAGCTCAGATGGTTGTACAAAGTAGGGAGGGTAAAGTTCTTCCAATAACTCACTATTCACGAGTCAATATGCCGGGAGCTTGACTGGGACCCATGTTTGCATGGATGTGTGCCTGTGTGTCTGTATGTGTGCATGTGTCTTTGAATGTCAGAGACCAAACATGAGTGATTTTTTTTGGGGGGGTCTGTCAATTGATTTCTGCCATCTAGAGCACTCTGCACATCCTAAGAAGCTTAGGAAAGTTAGTGGTCCATGCATCATGCACTAAACCCCCAAATGAGGTTCTCTCTATTAGAAATGTTAACAGTAACTCTGTCAAAAGTATACTAGGTTTGTGGCCTCATCATTGCTGTCATAACATCTTCTGAGTCAAGTCACGCTCTTTGTACTTGCTGTCTAAAGCTGGTATTCAGAGAGAAGATTTTTCTATGTGTCATCAAGCTAGGGACTCCTAATGCAGAAACAGAATTGTACTTTCCAGCATGACCAGCATGAAAGTAACAGGGAAACGTAGAGCCAAACCACTTTGGTAGAGCCCAGATTCCTCATGCGTTCCAGGGGATGTGGTCTCTGTGATCTAGTCATGCCTGGACTAGAGTTGCCTAAAAGAAAAGAAAGGCATCATGGATAGAAGTATTTCTCAGTAAAATCAGCAGCAATGATTCAGAATGATGAAGACAAAGTGGTTTTGAACTCAGAGGCAGGAAATTGACTTTACAATCCCATTCATTGTCTTACTTAAGCCTTGGTTGGGTTTATCCTAGGCATAAGAGAAGGAGCTGATATCTGAGCCAGAAGGCTCAGATATCATTCATTAGTTGTATGACCTTGGAAAGGTCACTCTTCCTGTGGCTTTGGTTTTCTCATCTGTACATCTAAGCCCAGGCTGATCTTTCACATCGTCAATTTCAAATCTTCCCCAAAGCTGTAACAGAATGTGAGTACTCTCAACGGAGTCAGTCCATGCCACCAAAGACTTATAGCATTCCTTGGCATCCTAGCAGTAGGCCAGGGAGAGGCCTGGGCTCCTTATTTATCCTATTGGTCTTAGCTAGCAGGTGACAGAGCCATAACCCAGATTTTCTACAGCACATTTTCCTGCACATCCAGACTAACTGACATCCTTCTGTCTCCAAGTTCATTCCTACAGATGTTTCCAATCCTCATCACTTTATCATAATTGTTATGATAAGCATTTCTGCCAAAATGGTAGTAAAAACTCAATTTTCCTGAGCAAAATTAACAACAAAAAGTGTTCACGGCTCGTGCAACCTGGTTATTAAGCTGTAGCAGGAATTGACTGCAGCTGTGAAATAAGATATAATTAAAATCTGGGGCCCTTCACCACATATCTGGTTTGTGCATTTGCAATGTTGTAGATACATGAATTACTGGGGCTGACCAGCCCAAGCTGTCAATTGGGAACCTGTCCAGTGGAATTATATCCATCTGAATGTCAGAGAGAGAGAGAGAGAGAGGGAGAGAGAGAGAGAGAAATGAGTACATACATCCAGGAAAGTAGAACAGTCACTTGAGTAAATATGTAAGGCAGAGAGATAGGGGGAAAGACCCTCATTATGAGCTCCAGTTTAGATCTGCCATCAGCTGTGTGATCTTGAATGAGTCCTTTATCTCTTGAATTCTTAGAGCCCTCTGATAATGTAGGGGGAGGGTAGTATATATTCATAACAAGACTGATGAAGATGAAGCCAGGAAATACTAAATACTAAATGGATTTAGTTACTTTGATTGGTCTCTTGTGTTTCAATTTATATGAACATTACTATCTCATTGGGTTTTTTTTTCCTAAATGATCAAGTTTTCATTAAACTCATATAGAAAATTCTATCTTCTGAAGCCCTGGCTTGGGTATTAGTTATAGTGTTTTTTTGTTTGTTTGTTACAAAAGTTGAAGGATTTTTTCTTTTTCTTTTCTTTTTTTGTGACTGACCTTTGTTTGGCCCCTTGACCCTATAGGCATTTCTAGACACAGCTGTATCTTCTAATCTTTTACATTCATTTCAAATAAAATGTATATATGTGCCTTAGGTATTTCATGGGTCTCAGGGTCTCAACAGACCTTCATAGCTTTAACTTCCCTTGTATACTATAGGTCTATTGGAACAAGCTGGTGCTAAGTGAAAACATTTTTTAGAACCTGGTGTGTTCACCTTAAATCACTCTGAAACCATGGACAGTAGGTCACAGATGTGTTCTACTTTGGAGCTATGGTGTGGGATAGAAAAAAAAAGCAGTGGTCATCAGGAGGTCTGGAACCCAAATACATCATTGTTAACCTGCTGGAGGAAGCTGCCCTTCACAGCTGAAGGCTGGGCTGAGAATTATAGGCTCATTCCATCTCTCATGGAGACCATTCCAAGGTACCTGCAGTACTCTGGCCACACGTCCATTAGTTTAGCTACTAAAATCCGAGACAAGGCCCATCCTCCAACTCCCCCCTCCTATGCCTTCTCCACAGGGACCCTGTTATGAACCCTCCAACACCCTGTGCTGTTATGATTTGCTTCAATTCTAGACAAGCTGTGGGAAGCGGGATGGGTTACTTGTTCTCTCTAGGCCTTTGTTTCCCTAAGTGATGACTGTCAGAATGGACTAGATAATCTCCAAGTTTTCTTTCCATCAGGAGCTGTCATGTTTCTTGACAGATGTATACAGCTATGGCCAGATTCTAACAGAATTGCAATAAAGATTCTTAGACCAGATTTCTTCTTGCAAGCATTTGATTCAGGTTTTCATAGATTGAAGTTAAACTCCTGCCCTAGATCCTCAAGGTAAAGGCAGACAAATCTGAAAAGGGACAATTAAGGGAAAGTGTGAAGGGCCACTGATACATCCAACACCAAGGGCCTGGCCCTGTGCTGGGTACACCCCAACATTAGCTCCCCTTGTGGCACATAGGACACAGGTGCACAGGCTTGGGGCTCCCGCTGCCTGGCCTGAAACTCCAGCTCCAATATTAATTATCCAGATGGCATTGGGGAAGTCATCTAACAATTCTGCAGCCCAGTCTCCTTAACTGTAAAATAAGTATAGGAACACTCTTATTATGGAGTTATTGTTAGAAGTTAAATATGTTTAAACATGCAAAAGGTGTAAAAAACAAATTGACACATAATAAGTGCTAAACAAAAGGTAACTATTATTACTAATATTCAATCTTAACCACATGTACCCTTTACAAATATGGAAACTGAAGCTCAGAGAGGTTGAATTCACCTAGCCAGTTAGTGGTAGAATTGGGATTCATACCCAAATTTATCCAGCTTCAAAGCCTGTATTCTCTTTTCTATGCTAAAATGTTTCAGAGATGAGGGTCTGGAACAATTGTCTTCCCCCTTGATTTTAACTTATCCAGAATCGATATGAACACATATTAAGGAAACCTGAGACTCACTGTTCATTTCCCACATGTAGGCCCTTGTTCAAAAAGGTGGCCATCAATCCGAGACTTCAGTGCTTCAAGTATGCACTCAGCAAGCCAGGATGGAGCAGAAACTGTTCTACTTGGCTTCAAATGCTCCCTTCCTGCTGGCTGGCATAGGAGAGGCAGACAGCATGCTTCCTCTGAAATCAGACATTCGTCATGGAAATAGGCAACTTGGCCTCTCACAGGCTGGATTTTTGTGTCTAGTAAAGGGGTCTGGTCTACCTGCCTCACAGGGTTATGGCCAGGGGGGCATAGCACCACCACTTTTGGTTTCCTGGCACATTGTACAGGACTTTTCAGCTCGTGTTCATTTGCTTTCTGCCTCTCCCTGTCTTTCTCCTACTGCTACTTGAACCCATAATTCTTACCAACAATCTGAAACTGGGTATCTATGATCTTTCAACTATTGCTGTATTTTTATATATAAAAATAAAAGCTTATCAAAGTTCGTAATTGCTCAGGGATTTCCCTCCTTTGAAGCATCTTTGGGTAACCAGAGTCTCTCTGGTTTCTCTCATACAATTTCTGATGTTAACATTTTAATAACACATTCAGAGTGTTTTTGTTTTATGAATTCTAATACTGATGGAGATTCTTCCCAAGAGATATTTTTAAAGCAGGTGTTTTTAAGTAAATGACTTGATATCCACCTGCATATTTCCATAACACAAAGCCATTTTTTTTCTTCTAGACTTCAAACTGCCCTCTAGTTTTCAAGAAGCTCTGAGTGGTCACCTGCCTTGTTTAACATTTCTTAGCCTTTCTCAAGGAGCTAACTGCACTCTGAAAGTCTGTGTGTGTGTGTGTGTGTGTGTGTGTGTGTGTGTGTGTGCACTCACGCCCATGCATGTGCTGATCAATCGGAAAAGTTTGTCCACAGATTTATGTTGACCTCCTCTCTCTACCAGTGGTTGGAGAAAAAAATAGCTGTTAACATATATGGAAATACCTTTGAAAGAATGTTCACTAGGTAACAATCCATGTGCCTATTCTGTTGGAATTATCTGCCTCCTTTAGTGGTGAATTGCAGGGTCGTCCTGATCCAGGGGAAGTATCTGGTCTTAATTCCTTAGAATGGTCATATGTCTTTGACCTAAGGCCTAGTGGGACAGTATGCAATTGGGGAACCAGAGTGCTTTCTGGGGAGAGGGGAAGGAAAAGAGATAACCACTGATGTGGAAGTGTGATCCTAACAATTTTTCAGACTGTTGTGTTTAAGAGGTCTCCTCCTGGGAGATGTTAATAGGGATTTCTCCAAAGTTATGGTCACAAAATCTGGGAATCATACCACTCCTCCAACTCCTTTTGGGGTGTTAGGGTATCTGTTTTTTTTTTTTTTTTAAGATTTCATTTATTTGAGAGCGAGAGCCAGAAAAAGAGAGCACAAGTGGAGGGGAGGGGCAGATGGAGAGGGAGAAGCAGACTCCCCGCTGAGCAGGGACCCTGACGCAAGGCTCTATCTCAAGACCCTGGGGTCACAATCTGAGCTGAAGGTAGACACTTAACCAACTGAGCCACCCAGGTGCCTCAGGTTATCTGTTTATAGATGAAGCACTTTTAAGTCCTATAATTAGAAATACTGTCATTTTTTAAAAGATTTATTAATTTATTTCAGAGAGAGAGAGAGAGGGCATAAGCGGGAGGGGCAGATGGAGAGGGAGAGAGAATCTCAAACAGACTCCACACTAAGTGCCCACCCCGGCGCTGGGCTCCACCCCACGACCCTGAGATCAGAACCTGAGCCAAAACCAAGAGTCAGACGCTTAACTGACTGCACCACCCGGGGGCCCCAGTACTGGCTTTCTTTTTCCAGCATTTCCCAAAGTTATTTCGATAAGGAGCACGTTTCTTTCTGCACACATAGTAACATGCTGTAGAATGCAATTCTGTAGGACATCATTATGAAGCACTGATAAAGAACAGATGAGTCCCCTGGAAAGGATCCTGGAATTGAAAAGCAAAGTACTTTTGGTCTGTGACATCATAGAGACAAAGGAATAGAACATTAGACTTAGGAAAGACCCTAGACAGTCAGTCCAACTGTCCCAGCTTGCTTGGTGAGGGGAAGGAGTTTGCTCAAGGCCCTCAAGTAAGCAGTAGGAGAATGGTGATGACAAATCCCCTGTCTCTTACCCCTTGCATGTGGTGCCAAGCTAACTGCTGTAGTCCAGAAATGTGGGGCGGGGAAAGGGAGAGAGATTTTTAAAAATGCAGAATAGACAATAGAAGAATTTTTGGATACTGAGTCTTAGACTGGATTTCTGGGGGTGGCGGAGGAATGGTAAAGCGGAGATGCACGCAGAGCTTATTTAACAAGCTTCTGGTGAGAGATATAAAAAGTATCAGAGTGCAGGAAACTGTGTCTGCCTAGGAAAAGGGCATGGAGAGAAGGGGATGTAACACCTTTGGAGAGCTCTAAACACTCCCTAGAGAACCACTTTTGGAGCCATTTGTCAGAGATTAGAGAAAAGAAAAAATGGACATATTCTAGTTATAAAGAAAAGACATATAGGATTTTAGATTATGAACAGGCAGAAAAGGAGGAATAAGGAATATTTTTTTTTTTGAGGTAAAGCCTTTCTGTTTCAGAACAATGCTGAAATGTGTAAGTTGACAAGTAGTGATGAATACCTTTACTTTTTATCACTTTACAGTTTACAAAGACCTCTGTGGTCTCATATACCCTTGGCCGCTCAGCGAGGCTCTTACATACTATGAGGTGGGGATAAAGGTCACTGCGCAAAGTGAGGGAGGGAAGGAATGATCGTTTGGGTTTCATCAGTTTATGAAAATGAATACAGGGGCAGTATACATGGAATAGTAAACACACAGACTGAAAGCAAACTGCCTGGGTTCAAATCCCAGTTCTACCACCTAATAGCTGCTGACCTTGGGCAAATTATTTAACTGCTGTGTACCTCAGTTTCCTTATATGTAAGATGAGGATAATCACAGTACTGACTTCTAGGAGTTTTAAGATGACATATTTTTATACTGTATAGAAGACGCCTGACAGTAAGAGCTAAGTAAATGTTTGGGAAAAAGTGGAAAACTCCTATTCGAAGGTAAATTCCTGCATGTCAGTTACCATGTACTTGTAAATAGCATTGGTTGAGACAATAAATTTAGTGTTTAATCCATTTGAGGGGAAATACTTTTGGAATTGGTTATATATATATGTAAATATATAAACACATATATACATAATATATATACATATAAATAAAATAAATGTATATATATATATATATACACACATACATTTATTTATATGTATATATGTATACACAAAGTCCAACAAAGGGAACAATTAAACTAAATGGTTCAACCTGAAGACTGGATGACGCCTTCATAATATCTCAAGACCAAGGACACTGCCTCATTTTCCAGTCTTTGGGGAAAATGGAGAAGTTTGTGGAGCCCACGACCAGCATCCACTGCAGAATATCACCTGCCTGCCTGCACTTTGCAATGTCAATTGTCTCAGAACTTGTAAGTGGTGTTTGCCTGGTCCCAGAGAGGGCTCATTTACTGCACGCCTGTGCATGGCCTCAAGGTGGAGCCTTAGCCTGTTAGTGAGAGTCTACTTCCAGACTATAGCACCCTGTCTCCTGCTCCCCTCCCCCCCCAGCTCATATTTGGGAGCTCACAGCTTTGCGAGCTCGAAGACAGAGCCAGAGTATCCCCAAGCACATCCAATCCAAGCTGCTTACTTTTTAAATTCTTGCAGGTCTTATCTTAACTCAGTGCTTGGCACATGGAGTGGACTCTGTATAGGGAGATTTTTTATTATTTTGGCTTCTAGTGCTTTCCTTTCCCAAAAGGCAGAGCAAAGACTGTCTGGCTTAAACACTCTGCAAACCCAGATGTGTAATGAGTGTGCCCAGGGGCAACCCCCAGAGCCCACCCCAAGGCCTGGAGTGCCTGGGAGCATCTGGATGGGAATGGCTGTCCTCCGCCTTTGGCAGCAAAGCTTCAGGAGAGGCAGGAGAGGAGGACGTCTGAGTGACAACAAGTCCTCTGAGCTCCTTGAGAAGGGCTAAGTACAGTAATTTGTTGTAATGACTCAAATTTAAAACAATAACCCAGAGGCAGAATAGCACGGGCCAAGAATACCTACTGCATGTGATGGGCTGTTAATGGGAAGTGAACGGTTTGATTTGGTGGCAGACAGTCTTCAAACGGCTCTCACTCCGGATGTGTACTCTGCAGTGTGGAGAGCTAAGTTTGCTATCAGGGTTAATTTGGACCACTTCCTCTCTGTCTGCCGAGAGCCATTCTCCTGATGGAGGCCCCTTACTGCTCTGCTATCCACACAACTGAGAGCAAATTTCTGAGGCTTCACTTCTGTGATCATTTTCTCTTGTTTTGTTTGGTTTCCTTTTTCTTCTCCCTCCATCTTCCTCTCAGAGAAGCTACGACTTCAGCGCTGCTTCCCTAAGTGGGTAATGGCGAATAAATACACTGTAGCTGCAGGACCTGCACCTGCCCAGGTGGATCAGTGTGAGATACAGTCTGGAAACCTGCCCACACCTGAGAGAGGCCTGGCTGACCATGCCCAAGGCTCTCCTTTCACTGATAGCGGGTGGGCCCAGGGAGGCAATGACTCTTAGAAGGTCTCTCTGCTACCAAGGAGAAAGGCTGGGACTGGACCTCTCACTTCATCCCTTCCCACCTCTCCTTCCTGCACACTAACCCCACCTCTGACCACATTGACTAGGAGCCCAACACAGCTCATTCCCAGCACCATGGGAAGATCAAGGATTAGAATGCCTCACATGTCAGAGATTTTATTATCTTAAAAGTCACTAAGCCCCAACCACTCACCCAGGGAAATAGATCTCTCCTTTCCTTATTAGACCTCACTCCTCCTTCCTGGTACTGTCTCCTAAGTACCTAGTACAGACCTTTTCAGACTTGTATTACCAGGACCAGCAGTCCTCCTCTGATTTCCCCTATCACATTTGCCATTTTCTCAGTGCCCTTCACTCTGCAAATGCACCCTGATGAATTCAAGTTCCACGTGAGTGACAGTTAGCTTAATGGCTAGCCATTTAGGGGACTACCCAAGGAATTAATCTCTAAGGGTGGAATTCCACATAATGACAGGCTGCAAGGAACACACACACAGACACACACAGATACACATACAAACACACAGAGACACACAGACATGCCCAGATACACAGACAGACATACAGACACACACACACACATGTTTTTTGTGGGAGACTTTCACATGTCACCACTAAGAAGACTAGCTCCACTCTTGATTTCTTGCAGGGAAATAAATCCCTTGTAGAGAGTCAACATATTCAATTAAATTCAGCAAATAGTCCCTATAGTTGGTTGAATTGTGTCTTCCAAAAAGATATGTTGAAGTGCTGAGGTACCTGTGAATGTCACCTTATTTGGAAATAGGGTCTCTGAGATATAATTAAGTTAAGATGAGGTCATACTGGATTAGGGCAGACCCTAACCCAATGACTGGTGTCCTCATGAGACAGCTGAGGATACACAGAGGTGCACACAAGAAGAATATTATGTGAACTGGGAGGCAGAGATCAGAGTGGTATATCGATAAGCCAAGGGACACCAAGGATTGCTGGAGGCTAGAAGAGGCAAGGAAGGATTCTGCCCCTAGCCTTCAGAAGGAGCCTGGCCCTCCCAACACCGGAATTTCAAACTTCTAGCCTTCAGAACTGAGAGAAAATAAATTTCTGTTGTTAAGACACCAGGTTTGTGGTGACTTGTTACAGCGACCACAGGAAACTAATACAATCCCTAAGTACCCAGTAAGTGCTAGGCTCTCTTCCAGATACAGCAGTGGTTGAGGCCCCTGTGGCCACTGTGCTCAGGGAGCTTGTCAGGGTCTCTTTGGGAGGCTCCAGGAGGCTCAGCTGTGGTGGGGAGGATTTCACGATCTTGCACTTCACTTTCCTTTCCTTCAATGCTGTAGTTGGTGGCATGTCCCCTGCACATCCAGAGCTGTGCTCAGAGCCCTTTGGATATAGCACAGTCACCATGTTCAAACGCTGACTTGTCCAACGTTTTCCTTCACTCGTAGAGTTTGGGAAAATATTTGTCTTTGGTATTAAATAAGCTTAGCTTGGAAGCCTCGCTCCATCACTGAGTAGTTGAACCTTCCACCTTCTTGTGTGTATAGGAGGAATACTCAGACATTGTGAGAAATCTGGGAGGAAGATCCCAGAGTAGTAAATCATAGAGTGGAACAGAGAGATGGACCTGAGTCCTATCAGCTATCCTTTTATACACCACCTACTAAAGCTGTTACCTTGAACAAGTTATTTAACTCCCTGCGCTGGCTTCAATTTCCTCACCGATAAAGTGAGAACAGTAATAACATTCCTCTGGTATGGTAGCTGGGAGTATGGACTGAATTAATATCTATGAAGTGCTTAGAAGAATTCCTGACAAATAAAGGGTGCTCAATAAAGGGTAGTCAACATTGTCATTTTACTGGTGAGGAAACTGAGTCACAGAGAGGTGACATGATTTGTCTGAGGACAGTTAGAAACTGAGCTGGTCCTAGAACCATTCTCAGAGTGATGGGTTCTCTGAACAGTTACTGGGTTGTTCATTTGAGAGGCTATGCTTGTTAAGATTTCCAACTCTGGAATTAGACATAAATGCAATTTCAAATTTGATCAATTACTAGCTGTGTGACCTTGGACTTACCACTTAATGTCTGTGGGCCCCATTTTTTTCACCTATATAAGAGAGATATCAACCTCATTGGGTTGTGGTATGAGTGAGATTAGAAGAAATATAAATACTTAACCACAAACTTATAAGCATTCATAAATGTTTCTGGCTATTGTTTGTATTTGTTAGAAGTAAGTTCAGCTGTATGTAACTAAAGAATAGTGGCTTTAGAACTGTCAGGTTCATTTCCTCCTGTAAAAAGAGTAGGGAGACAGGCAGTCCAAGAATGATATGGCATGCCAAAAGTCACCAGGGACCCAGGCTCCACCCCTATTTCTGCCCTAATATCTTCAGTATGTGGTTTCTACCCTCAAAGTCACATCATCCTCCAGTATGACTGCTGGGGCTCTACCTGTCCCACACACGTTGTGAACAGCACAAGCATGTGTGGGGAGGGGGACAGAGCAGGAAGAAGACAAAAAAAACCACTTCTCAGCTAAATCGACTCTCTAAGGAGCCATCTCTCAAGTCAACACTTTGTGTGTATTTCATTGGGCAGAACTTAGTCTCATGGTCACACCTGACTGCAGGGGAGGCTGGAAAACGTAGTCTTATACCCATTCTCAGTAAAATCCAGGCTCTTTTACAAACATAAAAACATAGTGGGAAGGCAAGGAGCACCCTCTGCCATATTGTCATCATTGTTTTCATAGTTGCTATTGCTAGGTACGAGGAGCCTGCCTGTTAGGAATTTGTAGGTTTTAATGCAGTGCTATGAATGTTTGAAAGATGCATAGTGTGGTGTGAGAGTACTCAGGAGGGAGAGATTAACTCCATCTGAATGCATCTGAGATGGCTACTTGGGAGAAGTCTTTCAGGTGAGGCTTGATGCTTGAGAGGTTTGCCCTGGTGACAGTGAGGGAAGGGGATTTCTGGCGGAAAGGGGATTTCTGGCGGAAAGGGCACTACACATACAGCCTACTGGTTTTGTCAGCCTGCCCCTTGGCTGCTGCTTGGAATTGTGCTGGGGACGGGGTGGGGGGCAGACTCCCAGAGGCTGTCCTGGGACCTTTCTCGTCCACACAGTCGATAGGGCAGATGGTGAGGGGTGCTGAGCCTTGCTATCCATGAAGGTTTCCTGATTCTCCATTCTCATTTCAGCAGACAGCAATCTATTTGTTAAATGAAAACCAGCTGGTTATTGAAAGAAACATATTTATTGGGAATTAACTGCCATGTGCAAAATGGGTATTTACTACCAACTTGTCAAACATCAGTGAATTTGTGTTTAATAATCATTTTTTTCAATTAACTCACAAAAAATGCATCCCATTAATTCTAAATTAAATGCATATTTGTAAAACTCTAATTCACAACATAATCAAATCTTCTCTTACCAGCCTGTTTTTGATGGCTAAGTGTTGGTGAAAGAATCTCAAATGATGTCCTTAGAGATGAAATTTGCTTATACCTATATGCAATTGCAACTTGGGCTAGAGGACAGTGGTGCAGGTAGAACTTTTTTCCACTCACACCCTTCCCAGTTCCTTCCTCTCACTCCTTTCTCCCTCATGCACCACAGGTGCTGGAAGTTGCCTGCAGCTGGAACATTTGCATGATCTAAGCTGATAGTTTAACTTTGATCTCTGTCTTTAATCTCAGTGGTAGGCGGCCTTAGAAAATCTGCTTAGCTGGGAATCAACATACCTGTTTGTTTTTTTTAATATTTACTTTTACTTCAAGTATAGTTGACACACAATGTTACATTAGTTTCAGTTGTATAACATAGTGATTTGACAAGTCTATATGTTATGTCATGCTCACCATCTGTCACTCTACAAAGCTGTGACAATACCATTGACTATATTCTCTATGCTGCACCTTTTATTCCGGTGATTTACTCATTCCACGACTGGAAGCCTGAATTTCCCACCTCCCTTCACCCATTTTGCCCACCCCCCTCCTCTCTGGCAACCACTGGTTTGTTCTCTGTACTTATGGATCTGTTTCTGCCTTTTTGTTTTATGTTTTTAGATTTCACATATAAATGAAATCATATAATATTTGTCTTTCTCTGTCTGACTTATTTCACTTAGTGTAATACCCTCCAGGTCCATCCATGTTGTTGCAAACAGCAAGATCTCTTTCTTTTTTATGGCTGAATAATAGCCAGTGTGTGTGTGTGTGTGTGTGTGTGTGTGTGTGTTATATTGTTACCCATTTATCTTTTGATGGATACTTGGGTTGCTTCTATATCTTGGTTATTGTAAATAATGCCGCCATAAACATAGAGGCGCATAGATCTTTTCAAATTAGCATTTTTTGGGTATTTATTTGGGGGGTAAATAGTAGTGGAATTACTGGATCTTATGGAATTTCTATTTTAATTTTTTGAGGAACTTCTATACTGTTTTCCACAGTGACTGCACCAAGAGCACACCAGGGTTCCTTTTTCTCCACATCCTCTCCAACACTTGTTATTTCTTGTCTTTTTGACTGTAGCCAATCTGACAGGTATAAGGTGATATCTCACTGTGGTTGTGATTTGCATTTCTGTGATGATCAGTGATGTTGTGCATCTTTTCATGTGTCTGTTGCCCATCTGTATGTCTTCTTTGGAAAGGCACCTGGGTTTTAATTGTGAATTTTGTTATGTGACCGTGATCAAGTCATTTTCTTCCTTGGAATGTTTGTATCAGAATAAAGTTAAGCAAGTTTCCTCACTGCAGCATTTCTTAGTGATATTACTATGTTAATGAGCATGGAGAGTCTCCAACTGGAGAATGGATCTTCTTTTCTTTTTAAAACCTCTTTGAACACAGAATTTTGTTTTTCTTTTCATGAAGCATCTGGGTGGATTGATGATATGAGGAAAACATTTTGGCAAAGGCTACGTAGGATGATTTCCAGGGTCATCTGGCTCTATCATTTCAGGATTTTGTTTCTTAGTTCAGAAATCTGGACTAAGCTCCTGCAGAACGACTTGGCAATATGGACCTCTGTTCATCAGACACCCCAACTTCTGCCCTAAACTCTGGCCAGATCAGAAGCCATATGCAGAGAGCACATAGCATCCTCAGAAGCCCTACCTCTTGTAAATCTCCCAGATAAGGATAGCAATGGAGTGATCTCTGGAGCCTGGCTACTCCCTGCTGCATCCAGCTGCACTTAGCACTCGGTCCCTTGCCTTCCCCAGCACAGCAATTACATGCTCAGCATGCACTTAGGAAATGTTTAAGTGGTAACAAATGCCGGGAGGCTTCATTATCATCCAGCGGTGCAGATGGCCCTTGCACAGGGCATAGGGCACCTTATAGAAGGCAGTGATTCCTTTCCTTATTTGCTGAGCCATGTGGCTGAACATATGCCAGCTTTGCAGTAAGAGGGGTGGGCGTAGGTCATCTGCCTTGGCAAAGATAGCTGCTATGCTCCCCTCCACACACTTGAGCAGCACTGCAGACCTTCCACCCATGCAGCTGGAGGTTGAGCAGCCCCAACCTAGCCACGGAGGAGACTTCTTGATATGATTCATGATCAGTCAGGGAAGAGCTCCAAAAGTGCCCAGAGGAGTCTCTCATAGGGGCTGGATGTCTGATGCTCCTGGCCACCCCTCTTCCTGGTCCAGAATCATTCAGGTAATTGAGATAGTGGTACTAACGTCTCAAGACCTCTTACATTCTTAGCAGTTCTTGGAGACCTTAAAGACTTTTTATTTATGCTGATTATCTCTGTCAGTATTAATTATATTAGAAATTAAAATGGAGGAAATGGAAACAATTTATTAATTCATTTTAAAATAGCAACAGTAAATTGCTTGCATGTTAACATAAATAGTGCAGTTTTTTTCTTGAAAAATAACTTTATTTTCCAAAGCAAAGAATAAACGTAGCAAGAAGAGTGGTTTTGTTTTACATTTTTGCAGATCTCTGCAATGTCTGTCTTCATAGAAGACAGCTGGGTTCTCACATCTGCTTCTACAGGCAGTCTGTCGTGATATGTTGTCTAGGGGATGTTCAGGGGTTCTTGGGCTACACTTTGAGAATGGATGACCTAGTGTATACCTATGGGGAGGAGATGGGCTGAGCGGTTTTGGGTGTAGATGGTCCACACGGCAACAAGTAGCGACTTTACAGATCACATGTGCTTCTTTTGCCTGGGACACTTCTCTAGCCTCCTAGCCTGTTTCCTGACTTCTGTTTTGTTCCCTATAAGTGTCCTCCAAACAGAAGCCGGGGGCAGCTTTTTAGAGATAACTTCAATGCTATCACTCCCTGTTCCCAACTGCTTGCTGGCTCCCCAACATACACAGACTAAGACCCCCAGCTCCTGGGCCTGTGTGCACTAGTCCTTGCCCAAAACTCCCAACTTATTTCTTTGTTGTCTTTCCCGTGCTTGCTTCACTCCAACAGCACTGATCTGTTTTGTCCCTGTGAACACATAGGGTCCTGATTTAGGGTTTTTGTATTGTCTGTTCCGTCTCCATGGTGTATCCTTCCATCAGATCTTGGCATGCCTTGCCATTTAGATTTCAGATTAAATGTCACCCACATTGAAAGCATTTTATTTTTTTCATAGTCTTTATTACTACCTGCAATTGTCTAATTACTTTACTTCTTTATGATGTGTCTTCCCACACAAGGAGTTAAATTCTATTGGAGCAAGGACTTTATCATATTCAATACTGTATTTTCAATGCCTAAAATGGCATCTGGCACATAGTAGATGTGCAGTAAATACTTTTGAAGGTATGAATGAAAGAACAGCTGTACAAAGGAATATTTGCACTGAAAATCAGACCTGTTTTTCAATTCCAGCTTTGTCACTTCCTAGCTCTATGACCTTGGGCAAGTCCCTTGAGTTTTAGTTTTCTCATAAGTAAAACATTGATAATGATACCTACCTGTCTTGGTCAGTTTCAGCTTCTACAACAAAAATACCTGTAAAGAAAAAAAACTGACCCTATGTGTTGGGTTTCTCTCACATGACTACCATATCTACAACACTTCTGACACTGGATAGGTAGGGTTTTTCCCACACCAAACAATTCTCTGTGATACCAGCTGGGTGTTCTACATAAATCAATTCTCTCACTATCTACCTAGAGACAGTATCAGATCCCACAGGTTAAGGGCTCAGTCCCACAAGACTGTGCCCCACTTCAGACGCCAGTGGCAAGTAGTAGGTCCCCAAGTTACCCACAGCTTCTCTCTGACTCGGCTACAAATCAGAGATTCCCATGACCTCCTCCCTCTTTGATTCAATTATTTGCTAGATCAGTTTACAAGACTCAGAAAACATTTACTAACATTCACCAGTTTATTAAAGGGTATGACAAAGAATATGAATGAGTCACCAGATGACGAGATACATAGGGTGGGGTCTGGGAGGGTCCTGAGCACAAAAGTTTCTGTTTCTGTGGAGTTGGGTGCATCGTCCTCCTGGTATGTGGATGTATTTACCAAACTGGAAGCTCTCCGAACTACGTACTTGTGGGACTTTTCCAGAGGCTCATCATTTTGGCATGATTCATCATTAACTTCATTTCTAGCCCTTTCCTCCTATCTAGAGAATGGGAGTAAGGCTGAAAACTCCAAGCTTCTAATTATGGCCTGGTCTTTCTGGTGAGCAGCCCCCATCCAGTATCTTACCCAGAGTCACCTCATTAGAACAAAAGACACTACTACCAGGAAATCCAAGGGATCCAGAAACTCTGTGTCAAGAACCAGAGTCGAAGAGCACACGTTAGACTATAATATGCCCCTAGTGTTCTCATCATTTAGGACATTACAAGGATTTTGAGAGCTCTGTGCCAGGAACTGGGGGCAGATATGTGTGTGTGTGTGTGTGTGTGTGTGTGTGTGTGTGTATTTTTTCTATTATCTCACAATACCACAGACTGGGTGGCTTAAAGAACAGAAACTTATTTAGCACAGTCTGAAGGCTGGGATGTCCAAGATCGAGGTACTAGCAGAGTCAATGTCTGGTGAGAGCACACTTCTGGTTTGCAAACAGCCGCTTTCTTGCTGTGTCCTCGTAAGGTGGAGAGAGAGATCATCTTTCTGATGTCTCTTCTTATTAGGGCACCAATACCATCGGGGGCTCCCTCTCATGAACTAATTACCTCCCAAAGGTCTCACCTCTAAATACTGTCACAGTAGGGATTAGGGCTTTAATATATGGATTTTAGGGAGACACAAACATTCCACCCACAGTACTACTGCGTGAGATTAGATGAGGTCATGAATATAAAGCACTTGTCACATAAAATCATTCTATAACTGCTCCCCCTTTCTTCCCTTGCCCTAACCTGGCTTGTCAAAACACCTCTAGCACCAGATGACTGCTGTGGCTATCTACAGTGGGATGTGGGTGCCCAGGCTGTGGTCTGATGGAACTAGGAGGGACTCAGAGATACTCAGCTCATCATGAATTTCACAGATGAGGACACTAAGACCCTGAGAGGAAAAACAAACAACTCATCAAAAGAGGCCCATCTCTTTTCTCTGAGGATCCCCCCTTCCTGGAGCCCCTACTATAGTGGCATGTCTGAATGGAGACTCAGGACTCCTAACAGCAGGTCAGTGCACTCACCACTGCTACTTTTGAACACAGCAAAATCCAGGCCTCCGACTCCTAGTGCTCATGGGTAGGTCTTCAAACTGTGGCTCCTCAGACACTTGATCAGAATTAAGTGGAATTAAGTGGAACATTTATGAAAGTGCTGGTTTCTGGTCTCACTTCAGACTTACTGAATTAAATAATTGGGAGGATAAGATCCAGAAAACAAGTTTTCCAGGAGATCCTGATGCATGTTAAATTTTGGAAAAAACTGAAATGAGAAGCAAGGAGAAGATGCAAAAATAAATAAATAAATAAATAAATAAATAAATAAATAAATAAAATAAAATCTTTATTCTTTCCTGCATGGTCACCACTTTCTCTGTGGGTTTTTTTTTTTAATTCTTTATTTAAATTCAATTTAGTAACATATACTGTATTATTAGTTTCAGGGGTAGAATTTAGTGATTCATCAGTTGCATATAACACCCAGTGCTCATTACTCAAGTGCCCTTCTTTTTTTTTTATTTTAATGTTTTTTTATTATATTATGTTAGTCACCATACAGTACATCCCTGGTTTTTGATGTAAAGTTCGATGATTCATTAGTTGCGTATAACACCCAGTGCACCATGCAATACGTGCCCTCCCTACCACCCATCACCAGTCTATCCCATTCCCCCACCCCCCTCCCGTCTGAAGCCCTCAGTTTGTTTCTCAGAGTCCATAATCAAGTGCCCTTCTTAATGCTCATCACCCAGTTACCCCAGACCCCCATCCACCTCCCCTCCAGCAACCCTCTCTCTATGGCTTCTTTAATAGTTATTCAGTAGCTCAACTTGTTGAGAGGACACTGGCTTTCAGATGGCGGCCCAGGGCAGAGGGAAACCCTCCTTGGGTGTAGCTTGTAGTCCTGTCCTGGGTCCCTTCCCTGAGAGAGGAGGTGCAGCAGTGCACTCGGGCAATTCATAGCAGCGCACATAGCATGGAGTGCCAGGGCAGTGTGTGAAAAGTCTGTTTGAATAACAGCTCCAGCAGTTCTTACCAAATTCTCAGGATCCACTAGAGAAAAAGAACAATCTTTTTCTACCATCCCATAAATCATTCCACTGAGAGGCGTCAAAACGCAGACCGAAAAGATATTTTCACTAGCAGCTCAGCCAGAAGACATTCATCCTGGCCCACTCGGTCCCTCCTTCCTGAGAAGGGAAGCAAAATCTGGGAGCAGGTGTTGAACTTGCTTGGAGCTAGCTGACACTCTCCAGCCAGCACAGTGCTTTGGGTTCTAAAAACGACTATGCCTAGCTTTCGTCAGGGGTGAAAGGTTTGATCTGAGAGACAAACATTCTTCTGGAACATCCCTTGTATGGACAGCAGTCAGTGCTGTCCCCAGTCCTATGAGCTTGGAGAGGGTTGTAGTAGAGACAGATAGAACTGGTGTTGAGTCCCAGCCCTCTGCCCATTAGCTTTGCGATCTTGGACAAGACTAGAGCTTCAGATGTTAAAAAATGATAGTAAAATATAACTCACAGAACAGTGAGTAGGAGATAGGACAGAACATTTGATATCTCTGAACATACCCCAATGCCTGGCATTAGCAGTTGCTCAATTAATACTAGCTCTTTTTATATTGTTGGCCAATAGTGAAGTCCCTCCATTGCTTAAAGAGTAGTAAAAAATACAAAAATTTTGCGTGTTTCTCTCCTTGTGAGTAGACATGATTTCTGGTTTAGCCTTGTCTTACAATCATTACATGATGTTGGGGAAGTCACTCCTCCTTTCTGATCTTCAGCATCCTCTCCTGGAAAGTGAGGGGCAGTTGTAGTGAATCAGAAAGTCTGCTCTACTCTCACCTCTGACTTTAGTCTTGCAGCATCAGACAGACAAGATCCAACACTATGAATGGCTCTCATTCTTGGAATTCTGGCTCTGCTGGATCTGTGAATATTTCCTAAGGTCTGTGAGTTCCTCTGTTAAATGGAAACATCAACATCCTTTGTGCTTTGCTTGGGGTGGGGGGCTATGAAGCTCTAAAGGTACAGCAACTTTAAGGAAGACTAAAAAAAGTAAGAAGCACCATACAAATGAGGCAGTATGGGAACTTCTGTCTCTTGTGTAGGGTTCTCCTAGCCTGGGGCTGGGTACTGGTCAGGGCATCATGGGCTAACAGGCAAGCCAGGTCTCTGCTGTCTTCTTGGGGCCACTCCAGACACCTTGTCATAATATAAATTAAAAGAAAAAAAAAAAAGAAAAGAAAACTTGTCATGAGGAGGAGGAGGAGGTAAGAACAGAAGGACCAGGAGAAGAGGAACAAGAAGCCAAGTTACAAGAAGGGATAATGGAGGAGGAAAGAGGGAGGGAGAAGGGGCAAGGAGGTATGAAGGAAGAGGGGAGAGGAAATAGTTCTCGTTGTTCTCTCTTAATTCCGCCTGGGCACCAGCAAGACCATCACAAGCAGATCAGAGGACCTCACTCTGACCTCTTAGCTTAAGTTAAAAAATAATTCCAAGCCAAACTGCGGTGCCTAAATCTATCACAAATGTCAGCAGCCGGGCCTGAAGCCAGAGCTGTGATCTCCCTCATGTCAATAAACCCTTGAAGTCCCTCTCCCTTGGAAGCCTGGCTTTCTTCTGATCTGTTGCTTTCTACCCCGGGCTGCCCTTTCATGAGTAATTTCTTTTAACCCAAGGATCTCAGCTGTGAGCCATAATGAAAAGATTTCTTCTGGACTGAGACTGCTAGGAAGCTGCTGCTGCAGTAGCAGAAAGCTAGGAAGAACACAGAATTAAATCCAGTGCCCCACCAAGGCCAGTGGAGGCAGCACATGAACAGGCAGAGGCTATGGGATGTTCATCACCCCCAAACCAAGAACCAAGGGATTTCTCGGGTGCCCCAGGGAGACACACAGACTCCCAGGTCAGTCTTGCCTTGTGGGTGTCAGGACTGCAACGATGGAAGGAGAAGAGGGGCTGACATTGACCCTAAGAGGTGGCAATAGAATGAGAAGTTGCACTGTGTCCGGCCAAGGCTTTATCAATGGTCTTGGGGACTCAGGAGAAGGGCGGGTGTGTGGATTCCCAGCCTGCAGGGGGAGCTCTCTGCTGGCCCCTCAGCTTTCTGCCTACACTCAGCTCAGGGCAGGAAACAGAAGCAGGCTGTGCATAGGAGATTTTGACACTGTCCATCTTACCTTTCCCCAGAGAGGTGTGGCCTTCCTGCCTGCTATGGACCTCTGGCACCATCTTGTTTTGACAAAGTGTGTCCCAAAGGGGAGGTTGAGAGGGATGGGTACAAAATTCAGTCTGGAATGAATATTTCACTTTGGGTGCTAGGGCCTGCTCCTGACTCCATTCATGGGGTTCAGGTTGATCTTGTACCTGTTTTTGGAGTGTTTTCTGACTCCGAAGGGGGAGACTAATACTGGAGTTTATCTGAGTTATTTACAAATTTAAGTTCTATTTTTTTATAAGAAACTATCAATTTAGGTTGGGTTAAGACCCTTTGAATGTTTTGGGGCACTTTTTACAGATGAAAATTCACTTTTGGTTCTAAAACTGAACTTACCCCCAGGATGCTCTTTGGGCATTATTTAGGAAGCTCTGTACTTCCCCATGTAATAACATGTTCTTGAAAAGTTGTATAATGTTTGCATTTGGGTAAATGGGATCATATTTTAATGTAATGGAAGTGTTTGTTGCTTAAGCTAATTCTATGGTGAATCATTTTACAGATCATCCTTGTGTAGGACAGATAACCCCTCCCAAGTCATCTTTTTATTCTTCCATGTGGTTTTTCATCAGTCAGATTTGCTTGAATAGAGCCTCTCTTATACATGTCAATGGCCAGCTTCCTCCAGTTCCTAAGCAACTAAGACAGAGAGGTGGCACGTCAGTCATTGGCCTGAGGGTTGCCTGTCCTAGTTGTGTGCTATTTTGGAAAGAGCCCTGGACAGAGATTGTAGGCAACTTCATGCTAAGTTCTGAGTCCCTCCTTTGTAACCATCACGTATTAGTGTGTCTCTGAAAACATTGCCAGCTAGAGTTTAGTTTTCTGAATAAAAAGTTCAGGGTTAGAATGTGTATCAAATGAAAAATATCCCAGATATCACTTAAAAGACCTTAATGTTCCCTGTTTTCTTCCTTATGCAGGTTGGAGGACCTGAGCATCAGGACAGAAGAATGTTCCCACATCAAAACTCTGATCGAAGCACTTCTTTGTATTCTCTCTTTCCTGTCACAAAGCATGAGTAGATATTAATGAGCTGCAAGTGTCAGGGATGAGAGATGGTCCCCTCTCACTTGGGAGCTTAGCCCAGCTCAGGGAGGCATTAGCTTGCTGCTGGCACTTGGCTTTGCAAGGCAGGTGTGTGTGTGTGTGTGTGTGTGTGTGTGTGTGTGTGTGTGTGTTTGCGCTCGCGCGCACACTTGCATAGTAACCTGTCCTCCTCCTTAAAGCAGTGTTTAATTACACAAAGGCTTTCTTAGAAGAATGTGAGAATTCTGGTCAAAGGTCCTACTTTAAAGTCATCCTCTTAATCTGCAGAAGCAGCAGCAGGGGGACCCTTAAGCTGCCAAAATCTAATAGAACCATAGTGATGAGACAGAGAGGTGGCAGGAGTGAGAGAGTAATGGGGAACAACAAACACTTTATTTTACCTAGAGTTCAGCCTTATAAAGGGATGCTGGTTGTAAAGGGTGTTTAGCACCTGGTATTTATTTGAAGCATTGAGGATTTATTGAGTGTTTCTAGTAAATAAGAAAAGGACCAACTGTTCTGTGAAAGTAGTGAGATGGAGAGAAATGGAGCCTTTCTGGTTGGAGTGAGTGGAAGAGAGCCATGGAAATGACAGTAGGTGGAAGGGCCTGGAAGGGAGCCTCTTCCACAGGATATGGGAAATAGAGCCAGGGAAGGAGGGAAGGGCTGCAGGCCAGATGAAGGTGTGAGGAGATGGGGCTGAGATGGCATAGGGCCACAGTGGAAGGCAAACACTATGTTACAGATCCTTGAGGAATAGACATGCAGGATTTAGGAGGTGAACTAAAGAAGAGGCCTCTCTTATCTCCTAAGTCACAGGTGGCTGAGGTGGTCATAAGAAGAAAGAGCCAGTTCCAGAGGATAGTATGCTTCCTTTATCTTCTCAATGATGACCAGGAAATCAGACTTTGCTGTTGCAAGTGTGGAAAGTGATTAATCTTCCCCTTGGCTTTCTCTGGGCAGTGACACTTGGTGAGGCCAGCATCCTGAGGTTAGGACTTTTCTGATAGTGCCTAGCTATCACCACTTGTAGACATGTGTTCATTTGCACCTGTAACCACATGACCACTGGGCAAGGAATGACTCATGATCCCTCCCTGGCCTGCATCAGCCATAGAACTTTTGTTTTATTTGAAGGAGGTGGGATGAGTTGTCTAGATGGGAGAGGAGAGAGGAAGGGAAGAGAAAATATTGATACCTGCTTCTTGCCCTACTTGTTGGGAATAGCTGGGTCCCTGGGAAGAGAAGGGTTAGGGAAAGAAGCAAAAAAGTACATTTTCAGGAGAGATTTTGAGGGCTGTGTGGGAGGGGAAAAGGGGAAAAGCGAAGCATAGAGTCAGGGAAAGGCTCTCAGCTGTGGCAGTCATAAGGCTCTTTAGTGGTTTCCCTGAGGATGGCTTCTCTCAAAGAGGAGCAGGAACATGCTGGATGCTCTTGGGGACTGTGCCTGTCATATGGGTCTCTGAGCAAAGGCGAATTTCCATTTGGGGCCCCCAGAAATTCTTGATGTTGGGGGTGAAGTGGGGGAATAGGAACTCCAAGTTATTGATTTTTTGTGACTTTATTTCTATCTGCAATTTAGTAAGAACTTGGTCTCATTTCACCAATGATACATTCATCAACACGATTACTAGAAATTCACAAGTTGTGACTTGATTTGGAAGGCTTTTGACTAAGGAAGAGTTTACACCTTTATTGTGGGCATTGAGCCACTGAATGCTGCTTGTATCCCTTATAGGGCTGAAGGCATCCACAACTTTTACAACACCCCAGCAAGCAGACTTGACAGATATTTTCATGCTCTGACACCTCTCACCAAGGCCAATGATCTTAATTAACAATTAGAAGAAAATGTACACCAAAGCATCACTAATGAATGGGTGAATTCTCCCAAGCCATGGACATTAAGCGGCTACTGTTGGAACGTTAACATGAATAGTCATAAATGTGAGTGCATCCATTCATATATATTTACCAAGCATCTATTGTTTCTAATACTGTTCTAGGCTCTACAGAAAAGCATACAAGGTATGAAATACTGTCATTGACCTCAAAATTTGCTAATGCAACTTCATTTTAAGGGAAACCCTTAAAAAAAAAAACACAAGAATTTATGGGCATGAAACTCCCCTGACAGCTACCATTAGTTAATTTTTTTTTTTCTCATGGGAATGATACGGTATCCACAGACTATTTTCTCTTTTTTTTTTTTTCAAGTTGGTCTCATTAAGATCTATGGAGCCCTTTCCTGAATGTATGTGTGTGTGTGTATGTAAGTATATATATATATATATATATATATATATATATATGTAAGTGTATATATAAATATATACACACACATACATTATATATAATATATGTACTAATGGAGAACTTTTATTTAAATTGTATTGAGTTTTTATGGCACATTGCATGTTCGTCACAACACAACTACACAGTTTGGATTTTTGGCCACATCATGTCACTTACACCCACAACAGCTCTGAAAGGAGTATTTAATGAATACATCTGAGCCAAGAGCTCAGAGTCTCTCTCCAAGGCCATGAGATATGTTCACTGATGGGCAGTCCCTCAAACAGCCTCATGAAGTAGAAAGATACAGTCTCCTCAAGCATTACCAACCTTACCTGCCTCTGAAAAGGGCAGAGTAAGTTAAGAAAGTAACAACAACAACAACAACAAAAACCAAAAAACTTACAAATGGCAATAAATTTTAATGATTGAGAAAAGTCTTAGAAGAATTTTATGTATCAGAGAATTTTGTGTCTTGTTAACTTTGTCAACAATCTCAGGAATTTCCCAGACACAAAATCTCCATCATTTAACTCTATTTGAGTACATGTAAAAATGAAATTAGAAGAATGAACATGCAGGGTTTGCAAAATTCCTAACAGAAGTCCTCTGTCCAGATTATTCTCATTTCCTTTTGAGTGTTTCTGTTGGAGAATAGAGAAAATTCTGTGCTTCAAACAGGGTAAAAGAGTTGGTGGTTGGTCATCACCTCTAGCTATGGCTTTTGTCCAGGGAAGACAAGAATGGGGCTCCAGACGTCTATCCCCTTTGAAACAGTTGATGTTACATCATTCCCAGGAATCTTGGCTTTAGAGTGTGAGCAAGTTTCTTTGAAATACTTTAACTTCAGTTGACATGACTTAAAATAATCTCAATTTCAGCAAGGACTAGAGGCAGTGCAAATATTACCTGTGTTGGTTATCTTTTTTTTAAAATGGGAATGAAGGAACAGCAAAATCACTTCGACTAATCTTTGTATCCCAAAGTCCTGAAACTTCACTTAATGGCCATAACTGAACAATGTAATTTCTATGCCATAGTATGCTGGGGTGGAGGCAGGGGACCCTTTCAAATTGGGCAGATCCTAGTACATCTGTAGGGTATATGCTCAAATGAGAGGTGATTGAATCCATATAACTCCCCACCCTCACCACTAATGGTTAGAATATGGGGGATTCTGTTTACATTTCCATCTGATACAGAATTTTGGGACTTTAAATAGGGTGTCTGCTTTGTTTTATGGCAATGGGATCTATGAAGCAGGAAAGTGTTATAATTATTATATTTTACTTTCACTATATCTCAGTATCAGGTTACACTTCAATGTACTAAAAATTATGATCGAGGCACAAAGTTTTAGTTAGGCTAACATGTGATTATTTTTCACCAAACACAGCCTAATTTACGAAATTGCCAATTGTGCTGCCAGGTACAGTTATCAGTGGATAGTGTATCATTAGCATGCTTTATGGCATGTGCCATATGGTGTGATACCAGACTGCATACTTAGTACAAACTGCTGTACTCTTCTTTAATGGCTTCTATTAGTTCATCAAACTAATATTTATTGAGCATCAAATTTGTGCCTATTATTAGTTAGAATAACCAGTTGTTCTACTATAATATTCTACAGTTAGAATGATTACAGTTACTGTTACTACAGTAGTAACTGTAGCAAATGAATTTCATAGTTTAAAACTATTGAAGTTAATTTTTTGTTCCAAAGTCTGAAACATTGTTCAGCAGGTGGCCTTCCATGTATTGATTCAGAAATCCAGGCTCTTTCCATTTTGTGGTTCCACTACCTACTAGGTTTTCAGACTTCTTCATTTCCAGCTGGTGATTAAGGAAAGAGAAGGAGACAAAGGCATACCCCACCCACTTCTTAACCATCTCCACCTGGAAGTGACATACATCACTTCTATTACCGTCCCATTGTCAAGAACTGTCCTACAGCCCCCCTGGAAGAAGCGTGCTGGGAAATGCAGTCTTTCACTGAGCACTTACTATGTTAAACCTATTTCGTGGGAATCTTCGGGGGATAGCTGGTCGTCTATGCCACAGCTAGGTACTGTTTCAGGCACTGTGGATATAGTGGTGAACAAAACAGAACAATATCTGCCCTCATGGAGCATAAATTTTTGAGTTTGAAACTTTCAAATTCTCCATGGGATAAGACAAACAATAAACAAAACAAAGCAATATATTACACAGTGATGAAGAGCTAAGGAGAAAAACTAAAGCAGGAAAAGGGGATAGGAAGCATGTGGGTGGGGTTTGAAATTAGACAGTGTGGTCATACAATATCTTTCTAAACAAGTGACATTTTGAGCTAATAAATTGGAGAACACAAGGGATCCAACTATGTAAATACCTACATAAAAAGCATTCCAGGTGGAGGGAATGGCAGGTATCTGAGCCTGGGGAAGAATAGTAGCAGATGAGATCATAGAACTAATGGTCAGGCCAGATTGTGTTGGGCCATTTGGGTCATCATAAGGATCTTGGATTTTTTTTTCTGTAATTAACTTTATTGAGGTATAACTTCCATAAAATAAAATGCACTCATTCTAAATGCACTACTAGGTGTGTTTTGACAGATGTATATTTGTATACACCCATGTATCCACGAGTACAATAAAAATACAGAGTATTTACAACAACACCCCCTCCACCACGAGTTCCCTCTTCCCTATTTACAGTCAATTCCTGTTTCATCCCTGACCCACACAGCCACTGATGAGCTTTCAGTCTTCATTGATTAGTCTGCTCTTTCTACTATTTCATATAAATCGAATCAAACAGTATGCACTCTTTTGTGTCTGGATTCTTTCATTCAACCAAATGTTTTTGCGATTCATCCTTGTTGTGGCTAGTTTCAGTGGTTTATTCCTTTTTACCCTCAGTATAAGGATACCATTTTATGGATATACCACAATTTGTTTAATCTTTCATCTCTTAATAGACATTTCAATAGTGGGTAAGTTGGGGCTATTAGTAGCAAATCTGCTATAAACATTTGTGTGCAATTCCTTTTTTAGTGGGCATATATTTTCACTTATCTTGCATAAATATCTAGAGGTAGAATTGCTGGATCCATAGAGTAAGTGTATATCTAACTTCAAAGAAACTGCCAAACAGTTTTCCCCTGTTGTTGTGCCTTTTTACACCTCCAGCAGCAATGTGTGAGAACTCTAGTTGCTCAAATCTTTATCAACCTTTGTTATTGTTAGTCTTTTAAATTTAAGCCATACTAGTGTGTGTGTAATAGTATCTTGCTGAAGTTTTAGTTTGCATTAATCTAATGACTAATCATGTTGAATCTTTTTATGTGCTCTGGGGCCGTTACGTGTCTTCACGCGTGGACTGTTTGTTCGAATCTTTTGCCTGTTTTTACAATTGGGTTTTTTGTCTTATTACAGAGTTGACTAACATAACATAATAAAAAAATTATTATAAAATAAAAATAAAGAAAAAGTTATATATTTTCTGGATGTAAGTCTCTTGCATGAATATTTTCTCCCTAGTCTGTGGTTTACCCTTTCTTTTTCCTAATGTTATTTTTCAAAAAGTGCCTATTTTTATTTTTGATAAAGTAAAATGTATCTTTTTCATTGTTAATGCTTTTTGCATCCTAAGAAATTTTGGCTTATATCTTGAAGATTTTCAAATTTTAAGGATTTTCTTCTGTTATCTTCCAGGTTTTTTTTTTTTTTTTAATTTTACCTTTAGATCGTGATCCATTTTGAGTTAATTTGGGCATATGGCGTGATTTGAGGGTTAATATTTATTTATTTTTTGCATGGCAGATATGGAGTTGTTCCAGCATAGTTTGTCAAAGACTACCCTTTTCTCATTGAATACATTGGCACCTTTGTTGAAAATCAATTTACCATAAATATGCAACTATTTCTGGATTCTCTGTTCTGTTTTATTCACCTAGAAGTCAGTTTTTCACCAATACCACATTGTCTTGATTGCTACCATTTATAGTAAGTCTTGAAATAAGTTTAAACCTTCCAATGTAATTCTTGTTTTCAAATTGTTTTATTACTCCAAGTTCTTTGGAACTTGTTAATTTCTACCAAAAAGACTTCTCAGCTTTTAACTGAGGTTGCATTGAATATATGGATTAGTTTAAGGGAGAAATAACATCTTCACAATACTGAGTCTCCCAAATTGTGAACATAGGATACTTAAGTCATCTTTAATATCTCTCAGCAATGGTCTGAAGTCTTCAGCGTACATATTCTGTCAAACTTATCCCTGTGTGTGCCATAGTCTTGAAGCTATTATTAAAACTTTTTACTTTCTAATTGTTCATTGCTTATATACAGAAAAATAGTTGATTTTTGAACGCTGATCTTGTATATAGTATCCTTGCTCAATTCATGTATCAGTCCAAGTAGTATTTTGTGGAACCCTATATGTCATGGTACGTGACTTTTACTCTGAGTTGGATGAAAGTAACCCAGCAGAGTCTGCTGATGAATCATATGAGAATCATATGAGACTTTAATTTTTGAACATGTTAAAGCTAGGTATTTAAGGTTATTAGATAAAAAAATCTGAAGATCAGGGGCTCCTGGGTGGCACAGCGGTTAAGCGTCTGCCTTCGGCTCAGGGTGTGATCCCGGGGTTATGGGATCGAGCCCCACATCAGGCTCCTCTGCTATGAGCCTGCTTCTTCCTCTCCCACTCCCCCTGCTTGTGTTCCCTCTCTCGCTGGCTGTCTCTATTTCTGTCGAATAAATAAATAAAATCTTTAAAAAAAAATCTGAAGATCAGAGAGAGGTCACTGATAAACATATCTGTTTGGAATTACTAGCTTATCAGTGACAGTGAAGCTGTGGAATTGACTTAGATTATCAACATTTCAAGCTGATGAAGAATCAGCACACCAGTCTGAAGAGAAGCAGTCACAGAGGTATGGGGAGAACCAGGAGCGTGGTCCCCTGGAAGCCAAGAGAAGAAAGTGTTCTAATTAGAGTGGCCCACTGTGTCAAATAGTGCTTAAAGATCAAGTAGGATTAAGACTGAGATTGGCCCTTGTAGTCAGAGGTCCTGGTGACCTTGACAAGCAGTTTGGGTCGAGTGTAGGGAGTGAGACACTGATTAGAGTGTGTTGAGAGGAGAAATTGGAAGCAATGCCCATAAAGAACTCTTCCAGGGAATTCTGCTCAAAGGAAGGAAATGAAGTGAAAGTTGGAGATAAGTGCAGTCAAGAGAGGGTGGGGATGTGTGTGTGCGTGCGCACATGCAAGCACTTTCTGCTTGTTTTGTCTTTCAGTGGGAGAAAAAAATGGCATATATGTATGTGTTAGTTCAAATGATGTAGTAACATTCAGTATGACAAAGGAGAGAGGGGAGAGATTCTGGAGCAACGGTTTTTAGTTAAGAGGGAATGGGATCTTGGGGCGCCTGGGTGGCATAGTCGTTAAGCATCTGCCTTTGGCTCAGGGCGTGATCCCAGTGTTATGGGATCGAGCCCCACATCAGGCTCCTCCGCTAGGAGCCTGCTTCTTCCTCTCCCACTCCCCCTGCCTGTGTTCCCTCTCTCTCTGGCTGTCTCTCTCTCTGTCAAATAAATAAATAAAATCTTTAAAAAAAAAAAAGAGGGGATGGGATCTAGTCCACAGGGAAGGAATGGCCTCAGCTAGAAGCACAGATGGCTCGTGTGCAGTGACAGGAAAGAAAGCAGAGTGGGTACACGCAGGTGAATGTGTGGCGTGTTGTAGGAACGCATGGAAATTCTTTTCTTACTGCTTTAATTTTCTTACTGAATTAAGTTAGGTTGCTTAATTGAGTTAATTGTTGTAAAACATTTAGAATAGTGCCTGGCATGTAGTAAGTGCTATGTAATTCTTTGTTAAATAGATGTCTTTTCCTGGTTTCCCAGAATCCAATCATAGAATTAATGATGATTGAATACAGACTTTCATCTTCTTTGCTTGAGTTCACAGGCACTGAGCTAGAACTGGCATCTGAGTTTGGGGTATTGCTTTGTGTTACCTAGGAGAAGCTGTGATCTTCTTAGGTAACTGCTACATGGGGGTCCCTGTAGCTTCAACCCTATTTATTCAAAGAATGATGAGAGTCCTTTCTTTTTTCTAAATAATGAATGTTTTTTGAAGCATTGACCTACTGGTTTTGGCTAAATAGATGGGCAGCATTTTTAGTATTATAAATAAATTTAAAAGCCTATATATATACATATATATTCTATATCCTATATACATTCTCTCTCTATATATATGTAGATGTACATATATGTATATACATATTCTGCATTTACTATATAAAGAGTATTATGTTAAGTGCTTGATATTTGCTATTTTATGTAGTATATACAACAAACTTCTGTGCAAGATTGTATCGTATACATTTTACGTATGTGGAAACTAAGCTCAGTGAGCACCAAATCTCTGCATAAGATTACGTTCCAGGTTTTCTTACTTGGGTTGTCATGATCTTCTGTGACACCCGCTCCTACTGCCTCTGCTATAAGTAAGTTATCACTGAGCAATGGACAAGAGCACTGGGCTGTGTATCACGCAACACTGGCTCTTGTTCCAGCTCAACCAATAATTGGCTGATTGAACTTGGAAAGTTACTCACCTCTTTGGGGATTTTTGAACTGTATTCTATGAACCCAGATAATCTCTACCATTCTTTCCAACTCTAACATTCTGAGATTTTATTATTTCTATAATTGTCATCTTTCATTACCCATACCTTTTAAGAATCTAGGTCAGGGCTTCCCTAGGTGAGAAGGTGATTACAGATTTAATTAGGGCAGAGCTGGAGGCAGCTGTGGATGAGATGAAGCTACCTCCTATTGCTTCCCTCTCTGTGGCTTTCTAGTGAGTTACCAGCAGGATTAAATAGTTAAAGCTGCCCCAGCCTTGGCTCCAGGATGAGACATGATAAAACCCTGCTAGGTCCAAGGTGTAGGCTTCCTTGACTCCCAGAACGCTTGTCCCAGGGCCTGACAGGCTTGGTTTAGTGCCTGGTATTTATTATCTTTGCGGAACCTTGGCCTGGAGCCTGAGCATGCAGGGTGAGTGATTAGACATGGGGCTCTCATGCATCTAACTTTAAAAAATCTCAATTACATGAGAAAGAGGGTTCAGAGTAACAGATGGGGTCCTGGGGACGATAGTGTAAATAACAAACAAGTGCACTTGCCATGATACATCGCTGGTCCCAGGGAGCTCAAGGAGCCAGCATCTGGGCGTACTCTCCAGCTGGAATGCCCAGAGACAGAAGATCCAGGAGGTGGCAGCACTTGCAAATGGTACAACCTTGAGAGCCTGTGTGCACCTTTGGGCCCCTCTCAGAGGGCTGGCTGGCTTGTGAGCTGGGGAGGTGATACAGGGGAGGGGGTTTCTGGCATCTCACAGAGGCTGGCCAGAGAAGCGTTTTGTGAAGAAGGTTGGCAGAGTCAGGAAATGAGTTTACATCCAGATTCTTGGAGAAATGGGGACAGTGTGGAGGCGGTGTTGAACAGAGTAGTGAGTTTGATTTGGTAATGTCCTCTGGTAGGGGGGCACTGAGCCACTGCAAGCATAACTCAGTAACAGAGGACGTCTTTCAGTTAGTTAAAAGAGGGTCTGGGAGATCTTTAATTCAACCACCTATTTGCAGATTAAGAAACTGAGGCCCTGGGGGACAAGGTAATTTTCCTAAGGTCATCTAGCTGGTTGGTGGCAGGCCCAGGAGTGGATTTCTTAGTGTACTGTTTCCCAGACCCATTATCCATTTCTGCTACAGTTGACTAAGGACAGCTTCCTGTAGTGACCTGCTATGTTTGTAAACAAGAATTTGACCTTGCCTTTGCTGTTTTTTCTCCACTGTGATTTCATAACATGACAAGTAGTGTGCGTCAGGTCCCATGTATTTGAGAGCATTATTCACAATGGGTGATAATGAAAAAGCAGAAAGAAAGGGCCACCAGCAAGGAGAGGGAAGCAATCTGTGTGTGTGGATGTATGTGTATGCATGTGAAACATGGAAAGAATGGTTCCCCAGCCATGGGCTGCTGGCCGAGATAGTCCTGAGGACCTATGTGCCCAGGAGGCCCAGTGGCAACACAGTAGAAAGATAAGGCTCCTAGAATCGAATGGCCAAGCCTGGAGCCTCAGCTCCGCCTCTTCTTAATGTGTGACCTAGAGCAAGACATTCAACTCCTCGGAGCCTCTTTTGTAGAATGGAGCTAGAATTTGGAAACAACCTAATGGAATATTTACTATGTGAGGAGGCCTTATGTAAACTGTAAAGAGCAATGAAAATGAGAAACATTCTGATTTTAATCTAAAGTGAGAGCAAGTTGTTATTGGCTGAACTTGGGGATGAAGAAGTGTGCAAAATTGTTTTCTACCGGGCCTTGGAGGGAGGGGGCTTGATGGGAAGAGGAGATAAAGAGTAAGAAATAATAAAGACTAGGTTCTGCTTTCAACTTGGTATGAGAAGGGGCAAGGAGGAGACCAGCCTGCTGGGAGTGGTAGGAGTCAGAGTTGGACGGGGAGAAAGAAGTTCGTCACAGTGGGCACCCAGACTATGGGTATGAGGGGCATACATTTTATTTGCAAAATAGAGTCACTTGGATACTTCTGAGTGGAGTAATATGATAAGCATAGCATTTTGCAGGATCCGTTTGTTGGTAGCTAAAAGAACGGATTCATTAATTCATTCAAAGTTATTTACTGGGTGCCTGGCACTGTGCTAGATGCTGAGGATACAATAGACAGTAAAACAAGGTGAGGTCTCTGATTCATGGTACTTCGAGTCTAGTCATAGGCTGAGGAGATAAGAGCTGGGGGCTGCTGGTGACTGGGGAGGTTTCCAAGGTCCTGAAGAATTGAAGCATGAGGCTCCATTCATACACAAGAAAGAAGGAGTGGCAACCATCTTATAATGTACATTTTCCAAAAAGATGGAAATCCCAGCCAAGATTGTTAAAGACACCATCCCTGTTATCAGAGCAGACCCACATCTAATTGTGAAGCCTGGAATCTCCATGAAAACCCTGTGACAACAGAAAACAGGGCAAGGCATCCCTCAAATGGAAAGTTTGCAGTTGGTTTTATCTCTGAGTGGTTACCTCTTGATGCCCCAAAGTACTGGACTTAGATTTCACACCAAGAAGTCACACTTTTGATGGTCATTCCTTAGGCCTCTATTTCTCTTAACTATTTATTTTGGTTCCTACCAAAGCACGGTTTTTGAGCATCTCCTCCATACCAGGTAAAAGCTATTTCTCTCAGCCCCTGGTTACTAGGTATGGCTGACTCTTCTATTTATTTAGCAAATATTCAATCTCCCCTTCAGTCCCAAATAGCAGGACTCTGGTTTTTAGCTGAACACATTTCCAGAAGGTAATATCTAGAAAGCACAAAGACTGCAGTTCTCACCTTCCTGGCAGCTAGAACGGTTATGTGACTAAGTTCCGGACAAGGAGATGGGAATTGAAAAGTTTTGTGGAACTTCTCAAAGGGTTCTTTCCTGCTCTCTCCATCCTGCTGTTTGTAACATGGCCCTCAGAAAGCACTCCAACCACCAAGGCGAGGCCACAGGTAGGGATGGTGAGCAAATAGCTGGAAGAACCTGAGTCCCTGGTGATCACAGAGTGTCCGTATGAGACCAGACTACCTACCTCAGCAGTTCTTTCCCTGGAGAAAGACATAAATTTCTGTCCCATTTATAGTCATTCTCCAGATCCCTCGTTGCTGCTGAACTTAACTGCTATGGTGGGATACAAAGGATTTTTTTTCCCCCTTTGGTCTCAAAATTCATCCTCTGATTCCGGGTTGGATATCTCTGAACCTCATCTCGACAGGTTCCTAGGTCCACAAATATTCTTTCCCTCTTCTGGGTACAAAAAAGCCTGTGAAGTACTTGAGGTATTTCTGCTCTGAAAGTCTTTTTGTTGAGTTTAGAGATGAAGAAACTGAAGCACAAAACATATGTGACAGTGATTAGCACGGGGTCTGTCACATAATAGCTGCTGAATAAATGTTACTTGAGATGTATTTGAAGAATTCTTCCCACTTTCAGCCTCTCATGAATGTGTGCTAATATGTCTCATCTCTTCCCATTGTAACTGTCCCTTTTCTTTTGAATCAACGACTTCTCAGAAAGTTGGACATTTCTTCACAATTTCATCTCAATAGTTTTATGTCTGGGGAAACTTTTTAAATATATATATATGTATACACACACACACACACACATATATACACACACACACATATATATACACACACACATGGGTTATGCAAAGCCTCAACATCCCAGGCCAGCTCTCTTCTAAAACACAACTCCTCTGTTTCCTCAGTACAAACGTGGACCATTCATAACAATAATTTGAAAATGATTTCAATTGCTCTGTCTTTTGCAAGATCCATCCTTAAGTCACTCACATATGATTTTGTAGAAGGCTTTGGTGCCCAAACTCTGCTGCCTCCTTTCCCAGTAATATGACATGGGGATCCATGCTGGTTCATGTCTTGTCTTAGCCTCCCAGTGCCATGCACATTTTCAGGGAGCCCAGACAGGAACAGTGCTTTCATACAATAGAGGGCATTTGTGGTGCACCTGAAGGCTGGTGGAAGAGCTGTTTGCAAGCTTGGGCCACTTGGCACTTATAAATCACACAGCCCAGGGAGAGGTACATTTGGCCCAGGACAAGGGCTCCCCACAGTTCCAGTGAGTGAGAATCTGGTCCATTCAGTGTGGTATTGACGTTTGACAAGAATATCTCACTTCAGAAATTATATGGAAAAGGAAAATGAGCTCAAGAATTCACTTCAGCCAGATGAGTCATAGAACTGGAAAGAACTTTAGTCCTCTATGTTTTTTAAATCATGTAACATATAAACGTGGTTTTTTTTTTTTTTGGTGAAAAGAAAACCTCAGACACTAGCACCAAAATAAAAGCCTTACTTCATTAGCACTCCCTGCACACTCCCCAGAGGCAATTATGATTAGAAATTTAGTGTAAATACTTCAGAGCTCTTTCTGTACGTATACGTGCACGTTTGTGTCTAGGCACCCTAAATGGCGTCCACCCACTGCTTGTGTTGTTCTATACCTTGCTTTTCTCACCTAGTGACATGCCTTTCTGTGATGTTATAACCACATTCGCCTTAGTCTTGTTAACTGCTGAGTAGTCTCTCATTGTACAGATACAGTGAGGCTCATTGAACAATTCCCATAGTAATGGGAATTTAGATTCTTTCTAGACCACTGGTTTATAAACTGTGCTTGGAGGGGATTCATCAGAGGAGTTTTGGAGGTCTCCAAGGGAAGGGCACGGAAAGAAGCAGCATGTGGGGCCTCCAACCTCTGCAAATGGTATTAACCAGAGCGAATTTAGTTCCACTGTTTCATATATTGGGCTTCCACAAAATTTTGTTTGATAATAATTCTGGGAATAACTATCCTCATTAAGCCAGTGATATAGTTGAATGCTCTCATATTACAGTTGTTGAAACACAGGCTCAGAAAGTTGAAGTGACGTCCCCAGGATCATATAGACAGTTCACATGAAGCCAGGCTCGAACCCAGGTCTTTGGGCTGAATTTCAGTACCTTTACTGCTCTAACCTCAGGCTCATCCTCTTTTCCTCCAAGATCTGGACACATCAAATACCCATTAGAAGGAATTATCCAGTCCTGACCCTGAATTGAGGTAGAAGTTTTACTATGATCAACCCACAGATCAGCCAACATACTTATGGCCTGCTTAAAGTCACAGAGTCTTGTTAGAGGTGAAGGTTGAAGCCATCATAGAGTGTCGTGTGGCTAAACACCACACCTGGCACTTCTATCCAGTTGGAATGGGGGTCTAGCTTGTTTGTAGTGTCTTATACCAAGATTGGTGTTTCATTTCATTTACCAAGCACTTACTTTATTACGGGTGCTGTATTTTCATACATGTCGTTTTATTAAAAATCATAAATTCCTTATGAGATATGGGAATTTTTCCCACTTTAGAGTTGCAGAAACTAAAGTATAGGAAGGCAAGGTGACAAGTCAGAGGTTCAGCGAAAGTTTGTGCCCACAACCATCTCCAAGGGCAGTGGAGCAAAGAGCTTCTCCCTTGGCTTGGTGAATACAGTGCCTGGCAGGAACGTGCACAGCTGCGTTCTGCTCCGTAGGCCACTGCCCTGCGGGACAAGCCTCCCTGGCACTGGCGTTCAGAAGGAATCCTGTATATGGTGTTGGTGCTGACACCTTCTTTTACCACCCCCTGTCACCGGCCTCCAGGTCATACCAGCAGCTGCGCCAGGGCCACCAAAAGTTGCCTTTTCCTTCTCTGGTTTCTCTCTTATTTTTTCTTAGAGCCCACTGGGCAGGACTAATATGCAGTAAAACTGATTTGTGCACTTTTCAGCCCTAGCTGAGAACAACAGCCGTGTGCATTAGTTGGGAGGTATTTAATGGGTGATTTATAAGATGTTGAAGATAAAACTTGAAAGATACATGGGCAGAGCCGAGGTGCAACATTCTTGAGGAACAGAGAACATTAAGTGCTTGATTGGCTGCGATGATTTAGAGGGTAGCCCTAGGCGGCTGTCCAGCCATCCCAACTCTGTTCTGGCAGCTTCTCTCCCGACAGCTGCAGCCCATGATGTGGGTCTGGGGCAGAGATGGTCTGGACAGCAAATCTCAAAGGAAACTTCTGTTTCATCTGAGGACTTTCCTTCCTACAGCCCTTTTGCGGATGCTGCTTACCTTTTTAGAACAGAGCACAGCGTGCTGAAGGCACACTTCTTCCCAGGGAAAGGCCTCTAGTAGGTAAACCCATCTTGTTCTTTTCTAGTGAAGTTCAGTTCAGCAGTTCAGTGCAGTTCAAAAAACACCTGCCTGGGAGCCTGCCATCTTCTGGGCACAGGGTTAGGTCTGGGAGCATAGAGGTGAACAAGGTTGATAAGATCCCTAACTGCAGAAAACTTACAGCTTTTCCAAACAACAATGACAACAAGCCGGTGTGGTCTAATAGAAAATATGAATTCAGAGCTATCTAGGAAAATCTGGCTGATTAGACTTCACTCCAAATACGATAAAAAGATCCAGAGATCATTGGTCTGAACAGTTCTGTTCTTCTCAAGTTTACTTTGAATGCACACAGTCACTCTTGTTCTCACTTGCTCAAGGTCCCATGGGGCCCCACCCTGCCTAGCTCACTCTGGATGAAGCTATCAAAGAGGTAGGTGGTCCCATGCCTCTTCCTTCTCAGAAGACCTTTCTGTCTTTCCTGCTCTGGCATCAGCCTCCTCCTCCAAACACACACAGTCCACCCACCTTGCTCTGCCCAGGGTGTCATCTCAAAGTCCCGGACGCATGTCATTTCCGGGACTCTCAAGGACAAAAGAACACTAAGACCCAAAAGAACAGCTTTCCTGCTGGTAGAATTTCAGTCAGTGATAGCAACAGGCACTTGGCAGGAATGTCTCACCAAATTTACAAATTTACTGGATGTATGGACGCCAGTTAGTGTCCTGATCCCCAGGCGGCACCTT
Source organism: Ursus arctos (assembly GCF_023065955.2). NCBI lineage: Eukaryota > Metazoa > Chordata > Mammalia > Carnivora > Ursidae > Ursus > Ursus arctos. The sequence continues at coordinate 71,732,623 of NW_026622775.1, read as the reverse complement.
CTTATTTTCCGCAGCTGCCCCTCCCACACCACTGGAGTGGGCTTGGCTCAGGAGCCATGAGTGTTTGCTTTCAGGGTACACATGCACAGCCTTTGGAGTCTATGATCCTGGGCACATCCCAGCCCTTGATTCTGGAACTCCAACCAGAAAGGAAAAGTTGCTAAACTCACTTCAAGAAACCTGGCTATTGCACATGGAAATCTGAACTTACCCAAAAGCTAAAATGGGGAAACAGTTGTTTATTATGGAAACATGAAGATGTGACACACTTGCAGAAGTGCAGGAGGGAAGGAGAGTAGTGACTCTAGGGCAGTGAGTGTGTTCCAGGCCCATGTAGGCGCCACGACCTTCTCACAGCCACTGTACAGATGAGGATTTTGAGGCCCAGAGAGCTTAAGGGACATTAGTCTCCTGGCTGGTTAATGGCAGGGTCCAGACTTGTACCCAAGTTGTTTGTCATTCAAGCCTGAGCTGGGTCAACCAGGCTTTTCTGAATTTTTGGTGTAAGACCCCCTCTGTGGGGAGGAGGGTGCTGACTGACCTACCTCCTGGGACCACATTGTGGCCTCCTGGCTTCCAGCTTCCACTTCCCACCGTGGTGGCCATTTGTCCATTCCACACAGCTCTGGTCAATGAAAGAAAGATGCAGGCTAATTAGTCACATTTCTGTTTTATGAAGGGAAAGAGAGATCCAATAATAACCTCCTCTTTTTGAATAATGGCTACACTGTGACCTCTCTGCATCCACTAGCTTAAAGGTCAGAATTACAGACATTACAGACATCATCAATATCTCCAGCAAACAGGAACTGACCACAGCCAAGGCACTGTGATAGGCTGCAGGGAGAGTAGAAAATCAGCCTCTTGAGAGGTTAATTTAATTTGATTTAACTAGAGTATGCTGAGGTCTACGTGTGCAAGATATTATGAAAGATGATAAAAAGATTAAGATACAAGCTATATTGAAATGTCTTCTTGTTTAGTTGGAAAAGTAGGATATACTGATGAAAACAAATTAAAATATAAGATAACAGATAAGAAGGGATTGAAACATGAATAAGTCAAACAGTGGACCTGCTCTCAGAGGACAGGATTGAACTCTCAGCACTTCTGCTAGCTGTGCAGTCTTAAGCAAGTCACTCAACCTCTCTGAGCCTCACATTCCTGTATATTGAGATGATAATTCAAAACTCACAGGGTTATTTTGGGAAATAAATGAAATATAGGATGGCTGTAAAATTCAACATTATATCTGATATGTTGATATAGATAAAAAATCTAGATATATAGCTGAAATCAGGGGCTGAAAATGCTGCTTAATTTTTTTTTTTAAATGGTCTAAAAGAACCACCGATTTAGTTCACAATTCTATGTATTGGTAATTTAGGCCTAACTCAGGTGTACAGTTCTTCTGCCGGTCTTGGCTGATCTCTGCCAGGATCTCTATATATGTCTATGTGTGTCTGAACACAGTTAGTTATATTATATTGTTATGTTATATTGGCTGAATGTAATTAACTAAACTACTAACTGTATTAAGATTTCACCAATTTCTCCACTAGTGTTCTTTTTCTATTTCAGGATCCAATTCGGGATACCACATTGCATTTGGCCATCATGTCTCCTTCTTCTCACCTGATCTGTGACAGTTTCTCATTCTTTCCTTGTTTTCAGAAATGTCAAGGTCATGAAAGAGTTGGTATTTTGTAGAATGACCTTCAAATTTGAGAGTGTCTGAAGTTTCCTCATGATTAAACTGGGATTACGAATTTGGGGGAAGAATGCCACTGAGGTGACGTACCCTCACTCCTCACTCACAGTAGGGGTACGTGATCAACATGACCTTCATTGGTACGGCTGACCTTGAGTACCTGCTTAAGGTGGTGACTGCCAGCTCTGCACTGTAAAGTCACTATTTTTTTTCTTTTCCATACTTTGCTTTTTTGGAAGAAAGCCACTAAATCCAGCCCAGAGTAAAGACGAAAGGGATTAAGCTAGGGCCGATAAAGGTTTTCTAACTTTTTATTCTGAGATAATTGTGGGTGTACATGCAGCTGTAAGAGACAATCCTGCATACTGCTCACACACCTTGCATCACTACAGTGAATCTTCATAACCAGGAGATTGCCGTTGCCATAATCCACCCGTTGTACTCAGATGTCACCATTGTACATACACTCATTCGTTAGTCCATGTGTGCTTGGGTTTAGTTAGATGCAGTTTTACAATGTTATTGCATATGTACATTTGTGTGATCAGCACCATCGTTAAGACAAAAGCTTTGTCATGTCACGGATCCTTCATGTTGCCTCCTTATACCTCCAGCAGCCTCCCTCCTCACCCCTAGCCTTTGGCAGTCACTAATCTATCTCCATTTCTATAATTTTGTCATCTCAAAAATGTTCTATAAATGGAATCACACAGTGTATAACCTTTTGGAATTGGCTTTCTTTTCACTCAGCATAATTCCCTTGAGATCCATCCATGTTGCTGCCTGTATCAATACTTCATCCCTGTTTATTGCTGAGCAGTATTCCTCGGTATGGATGTACCACAGTTCACTTAATAACTCACACGTTAAAAGGCACTTGGGTTGTTTCCAGTTTTTTACTATTATAAGTAAAGCTTCTATGAACATTCATGTACAGGTTTTGTGTAAACAAAAATTGTTATTTCTCTGAGATAAATGCCTATGGCAGAGTCCAGGGTATTAGAGGTTTTGCTCTTTTTCTCTCGATGCCTAGTTTGGGTTGATGTCTGTCTACAGCACCCCCACTGTAGGAGCACTGCCCCTCACTGAGGATGCTGAACAAGCGGATGAGGAGTGGTCTCTCAAATTGGAGAAAAAGGGCTCTCTTTTCTCCTTTTTGTGGTCTCCAGTGCTGACTGGGCTTGGCTGCCCAGAAAGGAAGCAGGCACCCTGATTATTCAGTGAAGCAAAGTCACCTTGGCTTTCACCAAGGGTGCCCCCTGGGCTCCTTCTGCTTCTTGACTTGTTTGTAGTGACACCAGAGAAAAGTTGGCATCTGGCAAGGCTCAGGGAGGCTGTGGGAACCAGAAGTCAGGCCAACTGGAGGTGAGTTGTGTGACCTTGGATAACGCACATGACCTCAATGTTCACTAATTTCTCATTTGTATGTGATGCAGTAAGCTGAGGAATTCCCATCCCTCTTCCATTAGATTTAAATGTCAGAGATATTCTAACAGAGATTTTTAGTGCCTATCACCACTAGATGGCTAAAATAGAACATTCATAGCTATTGTGGTGGCCCTTAAAATGGGAAGACTGGGAACTCCTCCATAGCACAATAATACTGGGGTTATGGTTTCACAAGGAGCAAGTCAAAGCCCCATTAATTGGAACAACACATATCCCGGATGTGAAATTGGACTGTTATTGCCATTAAAAAAAAAGAATACTTGCTTTGATGAAGTGATTGCTTCTTTGGAAATTAGTGAGAAAATTAAGCATAGCTCTTGCTGATGGGGAGCCTGAGCAGAACTGAGGCACTCAATGCCCTCTTCATGCTTGAGACCAGAGTCCTTCCTTTGAGAGCAGAGAGAGTCTCCTTACCCCAAGGCACTAAAAAAATGTTAGAGGCAGGGAAGGAGCAAACAAACACTCCTCATTCTCCTTGAGCTGTAATGGAGGGATCTGAGAAGGTGCGGGAGGAATCCAGGAGACTGATGAAAGAGCAAGAGAGGTAGGGGACCAAGTAAGTGGAATAATGGCGCCAGCCTTGGTTCCTTCCACCTGGTGCAGTTCTTGGCATCAATCTGCTCATCATCACTGGTTTTGGTGGGTTTGTAGTATGGGGAAGATGAAGCCATGGGAGAGAGCTTCCTGATGGTCTTACCGGATCTCTGTGAGAGACTGTGCTCAAGGGGCACTGCCCCTCTTCTCTGCCCCAGACAGAGTTCATTTTAGGAGTGAATCCTCTACTTCCCAGCTCCTGCACATGCCCCAGAGCTTAGCCAGGGATGCACTGTGACACAGAGGCCCTGCCTGGCCAGATCACATTTAAAATGAGGGATTGCTTCAGTATGGTCCCTGAACTCATCTGGTCACCAAGACAATGGCAGCTATTGAAAAATGTCGAATTCTGGTCTCCACCCTAGATGTACTGAATGAGAATTTTCAGGAAGGAGACAAGAATCTATATTTTACTAACTCCCCAAATAATTTTGATGAGCTGCCAGATTTGAGAGTGCTATCTTAGATGACTTTCAATGCTATCCCTAGGGGATGGAGGACAAGGAGAAACAAAGGCCAAAAGAATCCTTTATTTTTATACCCAGGATCTCTATTCCATAACTTCTAAAGCTTCCTGCACACTCTCATTCCCATCCTCTCCTTGTCAAGGCAGAGTAGTAAGAAAAATGCCACACAATTTGCAATTCTTTTGAGAGAAGGGGAAACACAACGGGAATATTTCCTCTAAATCTCTTCCATTTCAGACATATTTAAAAATTATTCACCTGACAAAAAGACCAGTTGGAAAAAGCATTGCATGAACACTTTGGGTTCCCTGGGAGAGGCAAACAATGACCATTCTCATTCTTTCACAGCTACATTTTTGGACGAGCCTTGTCTGTACACCACCTCCACTTACCTCCCATTCTCTCCTTCATCTCCTGGAGCCTGACTTCCTCTCCCACCACCGACTCAAAACATCTCAGACAAGCTAGCATTTTTGGGGGCCTACCATGCCCCAGGCATTTAAAGTACAAGTTTAGTTCTCACATCAACCCTATGGAACAGGAAATGTGGTATTATTGTCTGTATTTGGTAGAAGAGGATATGGAGGCACAAAAAGGTTAGGTTAATTTGCACTTTATTTATAAACTATAAATGCAGGAGTCAGGTTTGAGAGTCCAACAGTGTGAGTCCATTCCCTGCTTCTCTCTCCTACAACTAAAAGCATATGCTTTCCTAAGCAAGATTTGATGGGCGGGGAGGATCTGGGGGCTGTACGTAAGGGGCAGATGTCAGGAGAGGAGGCTAGGACTCAGAAGCAAAGGATCTCCGCCTTTATGTTGGATTGGGATGGACCCAGCATCTCAAGTTCAGGTCCCTTTTCTCAGTCTGGGGAATGGAAGGGAATAAGAGAGAAAGAGATTGTCCTGACAACCCATGACTGATGTGGCAGCTCCGGTCTCCACCATCACCTTGGTTAAATCTCTCAGTTAGAGAAAGGGAAGGAGGAAGAAGAAAATCACCCTAGGTTTGAGGAATATTTTTGTTAAAGCATGTAGTCAAATGGACCCACCACCAGACAGGCGGATCACATACAGATGATTTAGCTGCAATATTGTCGAGTTCATGGACGGAGGAATTCCCATTCCCATCTCTGAAACGACTGAAATGAAAAAGTTGAACTGACTTTTGGCAGTGCAGTGCTAGGGATTCTATTTAAGTTCCTATTTAAAGGCACATAACCTTATTTTAAGTTAGTTTCCCAGGGTTTGACTAAGATACTCCAAGTTACCAAAATACGCATTTCCTTCTACTGTAAAAGCCTCCTTTGCTTAGAAAGTTTCCCAATATCTCTGTACCACAGACTTCTTTATCTATTAAGAACTGCAAGGCTCTTTGCACAAGCTAAAGCTGGGAACAACAGCAACAGCAACAACAACAACAACAACAATTTTTCTGCCAAGTACTTTCCTGTGTTATCTCACTGAAATCTTTACAAAAACTTGATGGGGCAGTTGTTACGATTATTCCCAGCTAGCAAATGAGGAACTGAGACTGAGATAGGTTCGGTCGCTTGCTTAAAGTCGCATAGCTCGTGAGTGGAGATAAATGAGTGTGCTTGCAGTCTGGCCTATGTATAAATGATGTGGCCGTAAACTTTTCTGCTTCATGAATGCTAACCCAAGATACCCAAGCTCCAAACTTGGGGACTTACGGGACCTAACCCTCTGCTCATGGGTTCTCTTGGGCCAGGTTCCAATCTGGGCGTTTCTAGGTGAAGTCATTGGGTGGGGGATATCTCTGCATAGTGTGTGACCTTGGAGTATTTCCTATCCAGCTCATGCATTGGTTTTTCTGTCCGCGGTAAGGTTCTCATACACTGGGTGCTGCTACATCTGGGAGACCCCCATCCTAAGTGTGTTTGAGGACTCGCACTTGGGCAAAGAACATGTGGACAGTGAGGGCATTAGCTAGCACAGCACTTGGAGGAAGGGTGACTGGTGGAGTGGGGTCTTGACTCCACAGCCTGGCCCTGGGCACTCTGGGTCTCCAGAGTGGCTCAGCCTCCACATCCCAGCCTCAGTAGCGACTGTGGGGAGGCAGGGTAAACTCCAGTTCTGTGCTTACTCCCTTTATACTCCTGGCCTGGCCAGACTTCCTTGCCAACCCGGAGTCTTAATCACGGGGAGCAATTACATGAGAACAGAACAACAAATAGGGATCAATACAGAGACTCAACTGTCTACTGGAAGAAACAAAATTTATGACTTGGCTGGATTATGCTTGCTAGCCAAGAATAGCAGTAATTCCAAGCAACCCCACCGACCAGGATCAATCATGGCATTTTATTACTTTGCTAAACCCTGCTTGCTCCCCACCTCCAACCTCCATCTTATTAGAACCCAATCTCCAAGGAAAATATTGCACTTGTTATCAAATTTTAGAAAGAGAATTTATGGCAAAGGCAGATTGATTTAAATCCTTCTTCTAAAAGGGGAGCGGAGGGTGGTGGAAAGGTAAATTTTGCTGCGTCTCTTGGATTGGTTCTTTTGCTTATCTCTCCATTTGATGACATAATCTGTTGTAGCATTACCCAGGGTCCTCTGGGCTGACGCTTCTTGCTTGGCATTAGATAAGGGGGAGATATTGTCTGGGTGTAAAGTTTAAAGCCCGTGGCAAGGGCTCATTTTTCTCATTTCAGGCAAGGGAGAAAGGATATAAAATGAAAAGCAAGCAATCAATAAAGAAGAAGGATAGAGATCTTCCCAAAAAGGAAAAAAAGAAATCCTCACCTCACTGACTGCTCTTCTAAGACTTTAACAGTTGGGTAATGAGCTCACACACCCTCTGGTCAGGGCAGCGACTGGAGAGCAATCCCGCACGGCCAGCATAATCCACTCCCTTTCCACTCATATCCTGCGTAATCGGAGCCTTTGGATTTTTTTTTTTTTTTAATACAACTCGGCCTCCCTCATTCCTGTCAGTCAATCTTTAAAATAAGAACAGAATGGTTAATTACTTATCTGGCAATAAGGGTGGGGAATTGTGGTGGTTTGTTCAAATCAAGTAATAAATGCTGTGATCCTGTCCTGCTTAAGTGGATGCATCTACTCCCGATTGTTCATGAAAAACTAAAAGAAAAGGTGGAAGTACTCTTTGGTTAATCCTGGAGTTTATGATAGTCTAGTCTGATTTAATGGCTCAACAGTCATTCTGCTGTTAGAAAATCAATATTTTTCTAAGAAAGAGTATAGACCGCCATAAATACACTCCTAGTTATATGAACCTTGGCCACAGAACTTACGTACTGCAGAGACCATAATGAGAGGCAAGGAAACAGCCTTCACTAGCAGCAAGGGCATGGGGCACCCCATAAAGCAGCCCACAGCCCTGTCATTGGCCTAGTACCTCAGAGACTCAGAGAAGCTCTCCTCTGACTCTCGGGGAGCTGGGTGTGCTCTATCATTGGTTTTTAGTTGAGTAGTTCCTCTGTGCCACCCATTCTGGAGCAAGGAAGGAGGGGGCCAGGTAGGGAATATACCTCAGGGCATGATGCTTGCAAGAGGGATAAAGGGGAGAACACCCCAAAGGAAAAGGCGGCACTGTGCCATGGGATGAACACAGGACTAGCAATCAGAAGTCTGAGTTTAAATCCTATACTACACTTGTGTATAAGCTTGAGCCAGTCATACCTCCCCATTTCACAGAGGAGGGAATTGAGGCTCTGAGGGATTTGTAACACACTGAGTTGTTTTGACTTTAAAAGAACATATGTGTTTGGGATTTGCCATTTATTTTGGCTGTTCAGCATCTAGTACCCCTTCCTGTGTTTGAGGAATTCCACATATTATTAAATCCTGGTGGAAATTAGAGCGCTCTTCCCGACCAAGAATCTGAAAATGCCATGCATTTGGTTTTCCAGCCTCCTCTGCGGCGATGCAGACGTGGTCAGACAAACACATGGGCCGTGGGTTTGAGTCAGTGAGGTAAGAAGCAGGGGCAGCAGGTCATTCTCTGGTGATGGGAGAGGTGGTAGGGATACCCTGATTCTGGGTGCAGCCACTGTCGGTGCCAATAGAACAGCTACATGGCCCACGCCAGCTGTGCCGCCTGAGGTCTCGTAGTGGAAGCTAAGTCCTCACCAGACAGCCCTGAGGAGACATTCTGGCTGTGGAGGCTTAGAGTTTATTTCCTCAGGAGTCCTGTGCACGCTGTCATACCTCCTTCATCATAAAGTGGATCTCTTGGTCTAAGGCAATGTTAGAGGGCTTCTTATAAAACATCAGATGCTCTGTGAGGTCTCCGATGGTGGAGCTGGCAAATGCTCTGTGGGTGGAAATGCAATGAAACACCCAAAGTATGGATGAAGGATGTTTAGCTGGAATCACTGCCTCCTCCAGGCAAAAGGAATCCAGTGTGATGAACTTATTACCAAGTGGCTGTTTGGTCTCCTTGAGGGATAGCCTCATACCTGGGGCTTAGCATCAATCTCTGCTGCTAACAGATCAGGCGGCCCAAAACACAGTTATCGTCAGGTTTGGGGAAAAGGAGCCCATGCTGCTGGGCCCCTGTCTAACCTCCACCCCTGCCGCATGACTGTTCCTTTGATGGGCCCATGGTGCAAGCAATGGAGTGGCTAGGGCTCGTGGACCACTGCTGGATGAGTTTTCCTGTCCATCTGCTTGTTGAGTGCTTCTCCCAAGGTAAATGTCCTCTTCTCTACACACTCTGGGCGCCTGCTTATGGGTCCACACGCATGCTTCTTTCCTAGGCTTCTGTCTCTGACCTTTCAAAATGGCTCCTTCCAAGCCCCCAAGAAAACATTTAATCCATTCACCACTGCCTAGAAGCATATGTCTGTCCTTAACTTAGGCTGCTTCACCCTCCATACAAATATTTATTGCTCAAAGTTTTGCCTGCTGGAGGGGTTTCCACCCACACTATCTTTCAGGACTATTCCCGAAGGGGGTATTTTATGACAATAGTCCATTTTATGCCCATAGCAAACTAGTGAGCTGACCTTTCCATGAACCAAGCCTGCGTATTGTTCTCTCCAGTCAGCTGGAGAGGCCACAGGTGTGAGCTGAAGAGAGGTTTGCTGCCTCCATTGTATAATGATTGCTGCTGTGCCCATTCAACTTTATAACTTAGTGGGCCTAAAAATATTCAGCTCATCTTTGGCACTTGTAGTAACATAGCCATTGATACTCCATAGTCCAGTGGCTTTAGTAACTTACCAAGCACTGCTTTTTAAATAGTGAGTAATGATTTGCTGTAGATAACTTGGTCTTGCTCCAGAGCCCTAGGGATCTGCACCTCACCTCCACAGTTTTGGCATTTAGGAATGCTGTAAAGCATCCCTGCCTATCATGGATATCTCTAAAAGACATGAGGGCTGATGAATCACATGCGCCAAGCATTAGAGCCACTTGTACCACAAGCGTTGCAGAGCTTTTTTCGCTTTGGGCACTACTCAAAACTGACAACCTTCTAAGTCACTGGATAAATGGGTCACAGCAGTATTCTTAAAAGTGGTATGTGCTGTCATCAAAACTCTAAAGGAAACTGCCAAGGGCTGGGCCTTTTTCTAAATGGTAGAGATGCAAGGTATGTTAACAAACTTTACTTTGGAGAGGATGGTTTGACATGTTACAGACCACTAGACCCCTAAAATCTTTAGGGTCTCACTGATGTCTCCTATTCTTTTCTCAAGCCCAGTGAGTATCCTTATGATTTTGCTTTAAATTTTCCAACAGGCATGTTACTTCTATCTGTTTCATTTAGATCTTTGGCCATGGCCTTATCTTGTGCTTTCATTTGGGATAAATTCTGTCCACATTTTGTCTCAGTCTCTGCCTTCTTCTGTGTGTTAGAAAAGTCGGTTACGTCTCCTGCTCCTTCTATATGGCCTTTTCTCTCCCTTTAGTTGTGGAATTTGTTCTGTCAGTCTTCAGTGCTATTTCTGGGGTATTTAGGATGATTTGATAGTTATCTAGTTGTATTCTTGGAACAAAGACCAACCTAGGGTTCTCCTACTCCACCTTCATTTCCTCCTCTCTCCAACCCCTAAAATCTTTAGTGATGTAGTAGGCCCCGTACTCTTTGAAGGGTTATCTCCCAATAACTGGTGCACATATGTCTTTCCAGGGTATCCAGAGTTCTTGCCACTTCTTGCTCATTAGTTCTGATTAACAAGATATTCAAGTGTGTCTGCCTAGATGTCCCTATTCCAGGTCTCAGATCCTACTCCTTCTCTTACTTTAGCGTAGGAAACTTACTAACCTTGTGATTTCAGCCCTATTTATAATTCTGTGACATTTGAGGATCAGATTGTGGGCCTGATTTTCAGCAGTCTTCCTTCGTCCTATGGAAGGTAAGGACTTTCACAGGGTTTTGAATTTTATACGACCATAATGTGTTTTATTTCACCTCATTTATTACCAGTAATGGGATCCTTATCCTCCGGCCAGCAAGGGATCTAACTTCAGAATCCCATTCTGAACATATCCTTCCTAATACCATTTCTGGTACCAACTGACTTAATACGGATTTACCAAGAAGAAAACACTAAGACAAAGATACAAGTGCAAGTATGTTATTTGAAGGAGATGCCAACAACACTGGTAGGTAAATGGGAAGTATACAGTGAAAGGAAGAATGCTAGTAAAGATTGTGTTTTCAGGCAAGTTTCCATTGTAGGTGACTGGAGCACATTTTTGCTGGGCAATTCTAAAAGCCAGTGTCGACTGTGCATCTCAAAGTTATCCTGCCTGAGAGGTGAGGGAGGAGGAATGTGGGTCCACCAACTTCTGTCAGTCATTGGTTGAGGTTAGCCCCATAGGCATCAGTTCCCTAAAACTTCCAGCTACAGCGAGCTACAGCGAGCTACAGCAGTCATAGTTTCAGGTGCCAATGTTTGGAATTTGCCCCAAAATGTATGGAAATGACGGGCTCAGTAAGATTTGCTCCATCATTGGTTAGCTATTTCTGTGCAGGGACAGACCATGGAGGTGAAGAGATGTGGAGATGGCAGTGCCAGCTATAGAGCTGATGGCCAATAACGCCGTGCCTTACTTTAAAGGGAAAATACGTCAAATAGACCACCTAGAGTGGTCTTGCACATATTAGGTGTTCAATAAATGAATACTGATTATTTTATTTCTGAGGGACATAGGGGATCAGGGGCCAGGAGGGGTGTGACAGACAGACATCATTGGACGGCAGGCCTCTGCTGTCCCAGCGCTGGGGCAAAGGAGGGTCCAGGTGTCCTAGATTAGGATAGGCATTTGTTGCTTCTCAGAGAAATTCTTTAGGAAGAAATGAGCCCATTCTGTCTTTTCTGTCCTATAGCTAGAGGCAAGTAGTAGGTTCAGAGTGGCTCCCTGGTCAGCAAAGTCTGGTTGAATTGTGTGGCCCAGAGGGCCTCATTATCTCCTCCAGTCATTTGCCCAGAAAGCTCCTGGAGTCGCTTCCTGGGAAACAAATCTAGGGAACAGGAAGAGAGAAAGTGGATGGGGGAAGAATGAGCAATTAAAAATGGCAAGCACCAGCCCCAAACATGCAATTACTTTTCAAACAGGCTATTTACCACACCGGTCAGACAGAGCCTTCAGGGAGCGGGAAGTGTGCAGTCTGGGACTGGTCAGGGCTCCAAGAGGTAGGGAAGGGAGCATCAGGGCTGTATCTGAGCTGTGTGAGGCTGAGAGCTAGAGGTACAGGGTAACGGGCAATTAGGGGAGGATGACAGTACAGCCAAGAGCCCCTCTCTGATCTTCCGTCACGCCCTGATGCCTCTTCCAGATGCCCCACGCCTTCTGAGTCCCACTCCATCCTTACCTTTCTCCTGGTCCCAGCTCAATTTCCACCACCACAGGCAAAGCTTCCCTGACTACCCAGTCCACTCTGATTGCTTGCTTTCTGAAAACTTGGGTCCTTTACCCTTTTAGCTAATCACTTTCACAGGGTTTTTTTTTTTGTTGTTGTTGTTTGCTTTTTGTTTGTTTGTTTGTTTGTTTTAAGATTTTTTTTTAAGTAATCTCTACGCCCAACATGAGGCTGGAACCCACAACCCTGAGATCAAGAGTTGCAGGCTTTACTTTCTGAACCAGCCAGGAGCCCCTTCACAGGTTTTTTAATGACTGTTTTCTCCCCCCAATTAGAGTTTAAGTTCATTCTTATTTTTCATTTGTGCATTCTCTCTTGATTCTCTCTTGATTCACTTGTGCATTCTCTCTTGCCCAGAGAGCAGCACATAGTTGATGTCTCTGACTTAATCACTATAAGCCTCAGTTTCCTGTTCACATAGCGGGACTCAAAACAATACTTTCTTCTTAGGGCTACAGGGAGGGCCGTGGCAGCCAGTGCTAATTAAATGCTCAGCACTGTACCTAGCACACCGTGAGAACCTGATAAAGACGAGCAGCCAGTGCCCGCAGCGACCTATTCATATTTCCTGGGGCTCAGAGAAAACCATGGTGGTCAGGTTGCTTTTTTTATTTCTTCCATATTCAACTCATTTAAGTTAGAACAAGAAAAATGTACATGATTATAAGACGTATTTTAGAATAATTTCTTGCAAGCCTTTTGACATGTAACTATGTAAATTAGCTCTGTGTAGTTGAGCTTAGAAATCTTCTCTTGTGCACATCAGAATGGAATTTGGGAACTGCTATATGTGCCTGATACAGGTATTTCGGTCAGGCTTGTTTTCTAGAGATTGTTCATTTGTGAGCAAAATCTTCAAAGGCATGTCTGTGTTAGGAGAAGCAGCCAGGGCATTACTGCCAAGCTGGACTGACCGTGCTGGAGACAAGAACACTTGGTGATGCCTGTTAGGGATGGCCTTGACAGATACCGCACCTGCTCCTATTTTAGGTTTGGCTTTGGTTAGTTGGATACAGGATTAGGGCAGCTGTCCCTTCTAGAAAAAAACAATGCAACATTAAAATCAGACCAGTGTTTGGATCTTCGCTGAGACTTGATGCTGCATCTTTTCCATTTGTTCTCTAGATTCCTTCACCCTTCTTCCTGCTATGTGTTCAGGGACGCTGATCTCTAGAGATGGCATTAATTATTCTTTTGCCCCCTGGATTCCACTTGGCTCCAGCCAGTGGAAGACACCAGCCAAGAGACCAGAGAGAGGTTGGGATATTTATTCCTTTGATTCTCTCCTTCCTGTCCTTCAGATTGGCAAAGTGATTTTTCATCCAAGGCCACAGCTCCCACAGGGTTGCCTTCTTCTATAGCTTTCTCCAGGTTCCAGTAACCTTTAGCCCCTAGGGCTGAGGGGTAGGAACAGCTATAGTCGCCCTGGGATACTTCACTATCCTCTCCTGAATTTTCTTAACCTTGCTCATAACTTTGTGAATAATCCCCTGCATTAAACTTTCCTGAAGTATTCAGTGGTCTCTCTGACATTTGGGTGGTTGAGACCATAGGGTCTGCTGTCAGACTATATGGGTTTACAATGTTAAAAACAAAAACAAATACAAAAAAAAAAACCAAAAACCCCCCAAAAATGCATGCCTAAGAAGGGGTCACTTATGCCAGGGCAAACCACCAAAGTGGAATTTAATACCAAACTAATTGCAGTTTTAACCTTCCCCAGAAATGCAGTCTTAACTGGTCAGTCAGGAATTTTCTGGTCAGCGCCAATGAGGTAATCTCTCACAGGGGTCTCTCCATCCCCCAAAGGAAGATGAGGTAATTCACCTAATGAGACCAACCCTGTCTGTTCTCCCTAAAGGAAAGTGACCTTGCCTGGAACAATTCTTTCTTTTCTTTTGCTAATAACTTCCCTGCCCCACCCTCCTTCCTGTGAAAACATACCATTTCCTACAATTCCCTAGAGCTCTCCTCTGCTTCCTAGGTGGGAGGCTGCTCAATTCATGAATCATTTTATAAAGCCAACTAGATCCTCAACTTTCCTCAGTTGAATTTCTGTTTCTTAACAATGTTCTGACTTAATCTTTAACTAGCTGTATGATCTTGGAATAGTTGCTTAACCTCTTAGTGCCATAGTTTCCTATAATATGCAACTAATCGGAGTACTTCCCTGGTTTGCGATGAGGATTAACTAAAATAAGACATGTGAATCCCTTCCAAATTCAGTTCTGTCCACTAGAGAGAAGGGAAAGTAGAGGAGGGAACTCTAGGAAGAAGCAATAATACCAGAAGCAGGAGGAAAACGTGTGCAGAGGTGAGAGAAGACATGGACATGGCATGGGGTTGACACAGCTAAGGAAATGTTTTCAGAGAATAAGAGCAAATGGTAGCTAAGAATACGAGGGGGCGGTGGAGAGTGGGAAGAGTATATAAGTACTCATTTTTTTAGTGTGATTATTTGAAGAATATAGATAGGACCTTTGGTTAATGTGAATTTCCCAAAGTGCTGGAAGACTGAGATTCAATTAAAATTCTGTGTCTTCTAGTCTAGACTGAAAGTTCTTGTCCTCCATTACTCAGTTTTTCTTAAAGTTTGGTCTTGTTGGAGTTCTTGGTGGAACTTCTATTATTATAATATATAATTCTGATATTATAGTATCTCTTAATATTATTGGACATCTTTGATGACCCATCTCACCTTCTTGATTAATCTTTTTTTGTGATTTTTTTGAATTAATAAACTTTATTTTTTATATCAGTTTTAAGTTGGCATCAAAATTGAGTGTGAAGTATAGAGTTTCCCTATATCCCCTCTCCCCTGACACACACACACACACATGCGTGCACACACACAGCCTTCCTCACTATGGACTTTCTGCACCACAGTGCTACATTTATAACAATCAGTGAACCTATATTGACACGTCAGTATCACCCAAATTCCATACTTTATATTGGGGTTCACTTTTGGTGTTGTACATTCTATGGGTTTGGAAAAATTCATGCTGACATGTATCCCCCATGACAGTATCACATATAACAGTTTCACTGATCAAAAAGTCCTCTATGCTCTGCCTATTGATCCCCCCTTCCCTCTAGCTCCTGGCAACCAGTGATCTTTTTACTGTCTCCATAGTTTGGCTTTTTTCCAGATGTTGTATTATTGAAATTATACAGTATGCAGCCTTTTCAGATTGACTTCTTTCAGTTAATAATGCATTTTTAAGTTTTCTACAACCCTTTTCATGGTTTGATAGTTTATTTCTTTTTAGCACTGAATAATACTCCATTGTCTGGATGTACCACAGTTTATTTACCCATTCACCTACTGAAGGACAACTTGATTGCTTCCAAGTTTTGACAATTATGAAGAAAGCTGCTATAAACATTTGTGTGCAGGTTTTTGTGTAAACATTAGTTTTCAACTCACTTGGGTAAATACTAAGGAGCATGACTGATGGATTGTATGGTAAGAGTATGTTTTGTTTTGTAAGAAACCACCACGCTGACTTCCAAAGTAGCTGCACCAGCAATGAATGAAAATCCTTGTTACTCCACATTCTTGCCAGTATTTGGTGTCAGTGTTCTCGATTGTAGCCATTCTTAGAGGTATGTAGTGGTTTCTCATTGTTGTTTTAATTTGCAATTCCCCAAGGATACGTGTTGTTGAACACCTTTTCATATGTTTACATGCCATCTGAATATCGTATTTAGTGAGATGTCTATTCAACTTTTTGCTCATTTTTAAATTGGGTTTATCATTTCCTTATCGTTGAGTTTTAAGAGTTCTTTGTATGTTTTGAGTAATTGTGCCTTTTCAGATTTGTGTTTTGCCAATATTTTCTCCCAGTGTATGGCTTGTCTTCACATTTTCTTGGCATTGTCTTTCACAGAGCAGAAGTTATTAGGTTTAATGAAGTCCATTGGCTCACCTTCTGGTTTTGTCAATTGCTGTGTCAACAGGTTGCATGGATAGGTAACCTGACCAGATCTCACCTGAGCTGCACAGCTTACCTCTTACTTTCTGTTCTTGGGCTTCTCTATCTACACCTTGGAGGATGCAATAGGACCCTGTTCAACTGTGCTGACTCATGTAATCTGGAAGAGCGAAGGGTTTCACAATCCTGGGGACAATCCTTTACCAGTGGGGTCAGGAGCTGTGCTTGAATATTTCCCTCTTCATCTCTTAGGCACACAATTCTGAAGCACAGTGTACACGATTCTTCAGAGATCCTTAGTGCATTGAGTCCCAGTTCACAATTATTGAGCCTACTCAATAGTGCATGATGGGATTGGTTATTTTTCTCCTTTCCGTTTTTAATCTACCCATTCCTTCCATCCTATTCCCTAAGATCATTTCTAAAAATAAACTACTTGCTGGCAAGCTTTTGTCACAAGCTCTGTTTTTTCAGGGAGAATCCAAGCTAAGACATTATTTTATTTAATTTTATGTTATTGAGTTCATTTTCTGGTTGCATTCTGTGCTGCTTTAATGAACATGGTTTATGTCCTCTTAATAATACACAAATAGCTAGAAGTGAGTCCTTCATAAATAAGACCACAATTTCAACAATGAATCTAATTAGCTATCTTCTTCAGTGAGTTATGCCTTCTAGCAAGTTGGGCATATATTGAAGCAGGATAGCCTAGTGGGAAGAACAATAAAGTGAGAATCAGGGGTGTTGGGTCTAATTGTATGATTAAACATACTTGTTTTAACAGCTTTATTGAGATATAATTTATTTGCCATAAAGTTCATCTATTTAAAGTATATAATTCAATGTTTTTCAATATATTTATAGAGTTGTACAACCATCACCACAATTCAGTTTTAGAATATCATCACCAGCCCCAAAATAAACCTTGTGCCCTTTAGCAGTCACTTCTTATCCCTTCCCCCACTTCTCAACCACTCTTCCTCTCCCCACTCTTTCCCTCTCTTCCAGCCTTAGGCACCCACTAATCTACTTTCTATTTCTATAAATTTGCCTATTATGGACCTTTCATATAAATGGGATCACGTAATCTGTGGTCTTTTGTGACTAGAATCTTTCACTTGTGTTTTTGATGTTCATCTATGCTGTGGTATTAGTGTGTGATTAAAAAAAAAAAGAAGACACACTGACCTCTTGTGTCCTGCTTCCTCCTCTGCATGTCAGAAGAGAAAGTCTCCAAGGTCCTCTCCAGCCCAGAGTCCCCAGGGAGGTAGTGCAAGTAGCCGAGAAACCCAGAGAAAAGATGGCTCCAATGTTTATTTTAAGATTTCAGCTTTGAGTTGAAAGAAGCAGATAGAGGAGCAACATTTTCCATTGCTGAGCTCCTATTCGACAGTTGGTGCCCTTCTGTGTGCAGAAACCAATTACGTATGAAGAGTAATTGAAATCATTAATAGCCACAAACAAATGTGTCTATTCTGCAAGTAATTTGCAGTAACATTTAGTAATTGATAGTAATTTTTAGTAATTAAACACTAAGTAATTCATTTACCAAGCCACATAGCCATTTTATGGGATTCCTTGGTGTTCCCACAGCAAATCTTAATTACTTAACCCAAGCACCAGGAATATTTCTGTCATTTCTAAAAAATATAGAGAGTGTGCTATTCTCAGTAAGCCCCAGTAGAAAGAATGCCAAAGAGAGCAGTATTTTCCTGGGCAGTAGTAATGAAAAGACTGGAGCTACCTTTTGGGCCAATAACAACGTTGCTGAGTCAAGCCCTTTAGACATGATTTTTGTCTATGCTGCACAGAAAATCAAAGTGAAATCTGGTTTATAACAACTTATTTCTGCCTCCTCCTCTCAGTATTTTGGCTCAGCCTTTCCCAGGTTTGTTCAGGCTATTACAAACCCATGCATGAGTCAGTTGTGGCAGAAAGCAATCACAAGGAGCCATTTTTATTTTCAAGATGCCACCTGAAGTTTTGAGCTTGATAGCCACTGTTACCTGCAATTAGGCTTCAGGATGCCTTTCCTAGTGATTTATGATCTGCGGAGGGCAGTGTTAGTTGCTTACTCAGCATGTAGTCCTCCTTCCTCCTTTCTGGCCACACTCCGATTTTACTCAGGTATCTACCACTTCTCCATGCAGCTGATGTGACTAGGGGATGCTGGGCTTTGGGGTTTATCTAATCCACTCATAGTAATCTCACTACCTGCTCTTGCTAGACTGGTAAAGAAGGCCAGGTTATTGGTCTAGCGGTGATCATGTAACCCCATGATCATGGCCCAATGGTGGCCCAATGAGAGTGAAGGAAAGGGCTTTCATTCCAGGGGTAAGGGAGATTTTTTTTCCCTCTCTCTGTTCTGTTAGATGTGAACAAGGTAACATATTGGTTCAGATGTTGCTGGCAGCCATCCTGACACCACATGGGAAACTAGCCTGAGAACAAAGTCTACACAGAGATGGGCAGAGCCAAGAGAAATGAACCTGAACACAGAAACTGAAACTGAGTCCTACTGTGCCTGGAGTCCTACTTCGGGACTTCTAGTTACTTGAGATAATACATTTTTCTTTAGTTTAATCCAGTTCGAGCTTGCTTTTTTTGTCACTTGAAACCCCAAACTTCCTAATTTATTTGCTACCAGTACCCGTCTTCCCCTGCAATCTGATTGCTCTATTCCTGAAACAAGTCTCCACACCTTGGCATACACGTTACTGTCACAGTTTAGAATGTCCTGTGCCACTTCTATCTGGGGAAAATTCTGCACAAGCAAAATCATGAATGTTCATGGTCAGCTCCAGGTCCACCTCCTCTTTGAAGCCTTCACTGACCACTTCAGCCCTGTATGAAATTCTACAGCATGTTGTCTGTGCACCATTTTTGGTGTTTCTCACTAAGTGGTCCATGTGCACATCTTCTAAACTAGTTCCTGGATAACAGAGAATGTGTCAGCATGCCATTAAACTGACAATCTGAAGAAGAAAATGAGCTAGCTGCTTATAAAAACTAACATCAAGAGGTCATATAGAGGTTAAAAGGAGAAGTTTGGTAAGCATTACAGACATTCAGAGACGGGGAAGATGATTTGAGGCAAGACTGGCTGGGAAATTATGGAACTTTCCTGAAGAAATAGAACCAAAATGGGTTCTTTAAATATGTGCAGGTTTTTGATAAAAGTTATATGTAAAATTATTCTTTTATTCATTCTGTTGTCTTTTCCCCATTTTCATTGAGATATAATTGACATATAACATTGTATAACTTTGAGGCACGCAAAGCATTGATTCGATACATATACATGTATATATATCAAATCAATGCTTTGATACATATATATGTAAAATCAATATATATATAGCTACATGATAATTACCATTTCTTTTCTTGTGGTGAGAACATTTAAAATCTACTATCTTAGCAACTTAAGATCTATGACTTAGCAACTACTCTCTACAATCACAATGCTGTGCATTAGATCCCTAGAGTTTACTCATCTTCTAACTGGAATTTTGTACTCTTTGACCACCATCTACCCATTTCTCCTCCAGCCCCTGGTACTATTCTACTCTTTTTCTATGAGTTTAATTTTGTTAGATCCCACATACAGGTGACATCATGCAGTATTCGTCTTGCTCTGTCCGACTTATTCCACTTAGTAGAATGTCCTCAAGAACCATTCTTGTTGTCACATATGGCAGGATTTTGCTCTTTTGCATGACTGAATAATATTCCATTGTGTATACACACATCTTTTTCCATTCATCCATTGATGGACACTTAGGTTGTTTCTCTATTTTGACTATTGGGAATAACGCTGCCTGTTATTTATTGAGAGTCTATTCTATATCAAGGATTGTGCCAGTTTTCCCCTCTAATATAGCTCATCTTATTTAACATTCACAGAATATGCACTGTTTATTTCCTTTTTACAAATGGGGATACCTGTACTCAGAGACATATGTGATTTTTTCTAGGAGTGAAGATGGGCTTCAAACCCAGATCTAACCCTAGGTCTGAAGCAGCTTCTACACCTCACAGCTACCATCTGACTCACCCCAGCTATTCCCTCTTTACCTTAGAACAGGGATCATCACATGTTTCCTGTAAAGGGCCAGATAGTAAATACAATTCACCCTTGAACAACACAGGTTTGAAATGTCTGGGTCCACTTATATGTTGAATTTTTTTTTTTTTTTTACGAATACAGTACAGGACTATAAATGTATTTTCTCTTCCTTATGATTTTCTTAATAACATTTCCTTTTCTCTAAGAATACAGTGTATGATACATATAACATACAAAATAAATGTTAGTCGACTATGTAAATGGTAAGCCTTCTGGTCAAAAGTAAGCTCTTAGTAGTTAAATCATAGGGAAGCCAAAAGTTATACACATTTTTTTAAGAGAAGTGGGCAGGGGCAGAAGGAGAGGGAGAGAGAGAATCTGAAGCTCTATGCAGAGCCTGATGGGGGACTCAATCTCACATCCTGTTCATGACCTGAGCCAGTATCAAGAGTCAGACGCTTAACTGACTGACTCACCCAGATGCCCCAAAAGTTATACACATATTTTTTACTGCACTTGGGTTGGCTCTAACCCCCCTGTTGTTCAAGGGTCTACTGTATTTTAGCCTTCATAGGCTATACAGTCTCTGTTGCAACTATCCCACCCTGCTGTCATAGCACAGAGGCAGCCGTAAATAATGTGTTAGTAATATGGGTTCCAATAAACCTTTGTTTGTGGCACTGAAATTTAAATTATGCATAACTTTCACATCATGAAATATCATGTCTTCTTTTTATTCCATGGCCCTCCTCTTCCCAATTATTATAATATGTAAAAACAGGCTGTAGGCTGGTTTTGGCCTGTGGGATGTAATTGGCTGGCTCTTTTTTTTTTTTTTTTTTCTGTCCATGATTTTAAAACTTGTGTGTCTATGTGGAAGGGGTAGGGAAGTTGAAGGACAGTTTACTCCTCACAAGCCCCCTCTCCTCCATGCCCCTACCTCCTCACCTCCTAGAGCCTACAGTAACAGTAAACTCTGCCCCCTCCCTTACCTAGCAACCCTGGCCATGACCTCCCAATAGCTGTGCTCCACTGCATGGCTCCAACCTATTTATCAGCATAAGACATTCTTTTAATTTAGCAATCTACAGAGGTCTCGGATGAAAAGCCTTCACCTGCCCTCTTTCTCCTGCCTGACATAATTAGCTACATCTCAGCCCCACCTTCTATTCTCTACTTTAATGAGCAGTGCCATTCCTGAATCATTTTAAAGAGCAAGCAGCCCCTTGGTATCAATTAAAAGAGAAACTCTTTCCAATGC
Organism: Ursus arctos; assembly: GCF_023065955.2. Taxonomy (NCBI): domain Eukaryota; kingdom Metazoa; phylum Chordata; class Mammalia; order Carnivora; family Ursidae; genus Ursus; species Ursus arctos. Next base: position 71,711,273 of record NW_026622775.1, on the reverse strand, counting down.
ATAAACTGTAACAAGCTGTGAACAGGTACAAAGAAAAATCTAGAGGTTTTGGCATTGTTAACAGAGCAGGGCACTTTGTAAGGATTGTCTCTCACTCTTTTGGAGGAAAAAAGAAAACAGAGCCAGCATGCAAGATAATACGTTACTCCTGGTGGAAGAGGCTGCACTCTAGAATCTTCAAGCCAGAGACTCGGGAACAGGCCAGTGAGCAAAGTGCGCTGAAGTATTTCAGTCTAGTCTTCTAGTGCTCTTGGATGGAGAAGCCGTGTGCAGCCCCAGCGAACTGAGTCTGGAGGAGATGATTTAAGACAAGTGTTTTAGCTCCATGTGAAGTTATATCTCATTTTCCTTCCCTGAAGTGAACAATCAAACAAGCCTTTTTCAGGCAGGGGGTGATAGGGAGGTAGTGGGTGGCTTCATTAATCTCCGGGTTCTCCAGGAAAGCCAATTTGATCATTGTACAATATCAAGCACTCTGGGAGTACTATTGCTTGTTAGCTTGGATGTGTGCCCTGCAGAAACTCCACGCTGGGGAGACCGGTCCATGTGCCAGGACAGAATGGGGGAGAAAGGGCTAGAAGTGCAAGGAATGTGCCTTTGATCTATTCAAAGGACACACACAGCAGAGCCTTGCATGGATCAGGAAGGTATCTGTTCACAGAGTCACCCTGGCAACACTGGGGTGCTGGCAAAGTTGACTTTTGAGTCCTCCAGCTGCACCTTGGAAGTCTTATCATCTCGTGTTGCCTTCTGCATTTTCTGAGGCAGTGGGTATAGCCGCTTACACATTAGTGTTGATACCTTTTAGTACTAGGAGGTTTGTGTTTCTCTCTTACTCCTGGAAATAAGTTCCCTATTGGAAAATACTTAGCAAAGTTACTGTGAAGGTTGAAAGTGCCCTTTTCCTGTCACCTAAATTCTTACACGGGCAATAGCCTCATCCCGGGATCAGGCCGGTTCCGATGCTTACACACTGTGGATTCGAAATTGCCCTCCCAGGAGGGATCGCACAGAATGCAGGGCCAGTTATTCTTTCCGAACTACAGTACGTGACAGGGAAAGAGACGCTGCCCTGGGCCCAAGCCCTCAAGAGACCCCCTACCCTCTAGATAGGAAGAAACGTTCATCTTCAGTGGCTAAAGTGCTTTTCAGTTAGTAAAAGGCTTTCTTACATTTTAGATTTTGTTGGTGCCCTGCCCACCCAGCAACCTTGAGAGGTTGAAAGAATCAGAATAATAATAGCTTCCATTTATTGCATATATCATTTATTATGATTATTACAAATAAAACTTCACCTTCACAGAAAAACAGGCTGATAAAAGTTGGTAAACGATAAATAAATAAATAATGGTTGCTATGTACCTGGCCCTGTTTTGGATGCTGTGTATTTTGTTGGCTTTGTCTCACATGAGGAAATAGAGGGATTAAATAACCCACCACCCACCAGGTATCCCACAGGTAGGAGGTGACAGCATCGGACACGGTGGAACAGAGTAGGTGACATTAAAATTGTCCCAGATGTCACATGTGTAAATAGGTAATCACAAAGGTCACCGAGGGACACACACCTCAGTGGTAGAGTCACTTCATGGTGGCTAGATCTCCTGAACCCTCCCACAACCATCTCAGAACTCCTCCTTCTGGACCAAATTCATGGTGTAGCTCATAACTGGTTTCTCCAGAAAACTCACCATCACCAGAATTTTAATATAGGCCCATTCCTTGGACAGGGTATGGTAAAAGCCAGGAAGAAGCTGCATATTGATCTTGTCATTGGTAATTAATGACAACCACAAATTAATAACTGCATGCACAAATTGATTTTTAGAGGTACAACAATTAGATTTAATGCTTGCCGTGCCATATATTTATGTGTTTAATTATCAGTTTCATTATGAATTTTAATGAACTTTCAAAGGTTCAAGATATTCACATTCCACTAGGTACGTCTTCTTTCTCATTCATGGATGGATTTTAGTCTCTAGAGTCCTAGAGTTGACTTTCATGCATAAAGAACACTGAATTTTCTAAATTCTATTTTTATATCTTATTTTATTCTCACATAGACAGATAAGGTACGTTGGTAAAGAGATGACTTCTTCCTTCAAGACCTTCGTCGACATCCACCAGAGAAAGAGGCAGAGAAAGAAGTGGTACCCACAGTCCCAAGTCTCTGCCGCATTGCTTCAGTAACTGGCTATGAGACCTCAGGGAAGTTCGCTTGACTCCTCTGGGCCTCAGTGTTCTCATCTGTAAAGGGACGGGAGGAGAGGGAATGGAGGAAAGGGGTTGTAATGTCTGAAACAAATTCCCCTGACTCAGATTCCTGCAAAACTGGCCGAGGACACCTTCTAGAAGCAAGAGAGTGAGAAGAGGGATTTGGGCCCCATTTCCTCAGCCTTGCCCTGCCTTAAACACGACTCTGCCTTGGCTGGGTGTGTGTCTGCAAATTCCTTCTGTTGTGGGTTCTGCTGTTATTAGGCAACAGCGCTTGGGCTCCAGCCGGGATTACTGCGGCAGCATTCACTTGCAATTTGGAGCCTGGGCCACCGGGAAATTGCAGACAATTTGGATGAAAATGGTTGGAAAATTGCAGTGTTTAGGCCTCTCCCCACAAGCCCCTTCATTTTTTTTCTTACTTTCTTTTTTATTTCTTCCATCCTACCCCCCCCCCCCCCCGCCCACCACAGAATTACTCTAGAAGCAGAGAAACAATAGGGTAGACTGGCTAGATTTTTTCTTAGTCTATGATGTATTTTATAAACAAGCATGTAAATTGATACAGAATTTAACCGCCCTCAGACAAAGTGGCTAAAAGGCTAGAGAGGGAAGAGAGGCTCTATGTGAAAACCTGGATTAACTGCATTGCTGGGGAGAGTTTGTCCTGGTTAATTGGATTTCTGATCGGATATGGCTAGGCCAAGAAGCCTCTCTCCTGTTTCAAATTGTGCCAAAATGAGTCCACTCACCTATCTTAGTAGTTAATTGTTTAAAAAATGTCAGACTCTGCCTCATTCAAAAAGAATTGGAGGAAGCCACCTTATTAAATAGAGAATAAATGATATCTTTTTATTGATAACTGAAATTCATGGTCACAGTGCTGAAAATATTTATCATCTCTCCGTACAATAGATGGAAATGTATAAAGTGTGGGGGATAAATTGTGCCGACTGTCAGGGCTGTGACAGGCACCAAATGTTTTAATCAAGTTGCCCACTTAACATTTGTCTGTCTTCTGTATGTCCAACTGATTTCTAGTCTTAGCTTCCTCCACCTGAGGCAGCCCGTTCCATTTTTGGACGGATCTAGTTATCCTAAGATTCCCCCCCTTATATGGAGTCAAAATTTGTTTCCCTGTATTCAATCAATCACTGATTGTAATTCTATCCCTTGGGTCAGTACAGAACAAGCTGCTTTTCATTTCCACATGTCAGCACTTCCCGAATTTGAAGAAAGTGATGTGGTGGAGTTGGTAAGAGCTCAGACTCAGGGGCCAGGGTCCCTGCTGCTCCCTTCATTAACTGTATGTGTGTGACCTTGAGGGAATTTAGAAAACAACTTTGCCTCAACTTTCCCATATAAGAGATGGGAATTATAACAATAGAATGCCCTAAAAGTTTTCTAGGAGGATTAATCAGGACAATATAAATGAAGTTCTTAGTATGCACCTCACTTCATAGTAACTATTGTGGGAATATCTCCTATTACCACGGCATTGTTTAAGACCTCTTTGCCCTGTGGTCTCTCTCTTCTGAACAGACTCCAGTTTATTTCCATCATTCTGAAAGTGTAATGTTCATTCACCAAGTTTTTAACGAGCATCTACTATATAACAGACACTGGATATATAGGTGAAATAAGCACTGCCGTCATAGAGTTTATAGTCTCTTAAGAGAGGTATCTATACGCAAATAATTCTTTAGCATGGTTATTATACGTGCAACAAAGTGGAATTATGGGATGCCATAAGAGCAATATGTGAGAACACTTAATTGAGGATAGAAAAGTCAGACATTAAGCTGAGACTGGAAGAATAGGTCAAAATGAATCAGCTGAAGTGGGAATGTTTAGAGCCAGAGAGAAGGTTCCCTGAGGTTAGAAGTTTGGAAAGTCTGAGGAAATGAAAAAGGAGCGTTTCTGGAAAATAATGACTTGGGCAGAGGGCTGTGGGATGAGATTGGAGCTGCAGATATGGGGTCTAGATCACATGGGAGTATGTAGATTGTAGTAAGGATATTGTTTTTGAAAGGTTTTAAATAGAAAGAGCAATGATTATATATATACGTATGTATATACATATATGTGTTATATATTATATATGTTATATCTATCTATCTAACGAGAGTGAGAGATTGTGATTATTCTGGGAGTGGGTAGATACAGAAGACAAGAAAGGGGACTTCACCATAAGTCCAGGCGAAGAATCATAATAAAGACAGAGCATAATTATGGCAGCAGAGATGGAGAAGAGTCAGTAGTTTTAAAAGAAATTTAGAAAGAAGTAACAACTGGACTTGGTCATGGATTAGATGTGAAACATGAGGGTCACATCTGAAGGATGCCATGATGTATTCATGATTAACTGGGAGGATTGGAAAGTGCTGCTTTCTTGAGATGGGGCCCACCAGAGTGGGATCTTGAGTTCGAGGTGCTCGGGCTCTGCAGTGTTTAGGTAGAGCACTCCAAGCTAGACTTGGATGTGTGGTTCCCAGGCTCTGGACTTTGGAGATACAAAGTTGGCATATAGGGGGTAACTGTGGTTATAGGCGGTATAGACTCACCTAGGAAGAAAGTGTAGAAAGAAGAGGAAATGGGGCAGGGAAGCCAAAAGGTAAAGGTTGGGTTAGAGGATTAGGAGGCTGGAATGGGGTTGAGAGGAAGGTGAAAGAGAGAGAAAGAAAATCAGGAGTAATTTCTGTAGTGTCAGAGAAGCCAAGAGACAAGAGTGTTTGAAGGGGGGGAAGGAATGGTCAACAGGGCTGTTGAAAGACTTGAAGAAGACAAATGACAGGAAAACTGAAAGATATCCAGTGGGTTTAGTGGTATGGAGGTTGTTGGCAACTTTAGTGAGAGCCCTTTTGGTGATGAGCTGGGGGCAGCAGCCAGATTGGAGTGGACCAAAACATGACTGGAAAGTGAGGAAGTGGAGACACAAATATAAACAAAATTTTTTGACATATTTGGCTGTGAAAAGAAAGAGAACTATACACCTAGCTAGAGGATGGTCTATTTAGAGCTTAAGGAAATTGTTATTACTACTATTAATGGGAAAGATTAGAGCATGTTTGAATGCTGATAGGATTGATCTAAGAGAGTGGGAGGTTAAAGACCCGGGGAGAGGCAGGGTAACTGATGATGTTAAGACCTCAGTGGAGCTGGTGGCCTGAGTCCTAAACCCCCGGCCTCTCCTATGAGGGAGGGACCAAAAAATGGGCTGTCAGCTTGGGACTGGGAAATTGAAGGGGGGGGGGTGTCCCACTGAATGTCTTGGGTGGTCTCAGTAAAGTAGGAATCGATATTCTCTGCGGAGGGTGAGGGGTGGACAGAGAGTGGAGGGTGGCCCAGTGTGGATGGGGCTGTCCGTCCTCTGCCAGGTGATGTACTAGTAGCCTGCTTCCTTATATGCTGTTGGTCACGGAGGCAGGAGTTCACCACCGTGTCCTGACCGTGCTCAATTTATCCCCAGTTCTGCCAAGCCAAACCTCATCATCTTGAACATATAATTGGAATTTCTGATTCAAAGTACGTGTGTGTGTATGGGTGTGTGTGTGTGTGTGTGTGTGTGTGTATGGGTGTGTGTGTGTATGTGTGTATGGAGGTGTGTGTGTGTATGTGTGTATGGGTGTGTGTGTGTGTATTTCTTCGAACTGAACCTTCTTCTGACGGAAGGGCTTTGTTTTGTTGGGGGGAAGACGACAGAGTGACAAGCTGGCTCGCCTGTGACACATTTTAGTGCAACTATTCCCAGTACTCTCTTTCATTCCTGGAAGTACCCTCGTCTGTGTTGTAAGTAATACGGTCAGTCAGCATTTTAGAGATATTGTCAGAGGACAGCAGATATAATTTCGTTCCCTGAGCCCTCAGGTTAATTGGGTCTCAGTGAATCATCACACTTCGATGATATTCTAAGCCTCGGCCTTCTTCACCCTCCGCCCCCAAAGGCTGAGCCCTTGGTCAGAACCGATACCCAGATACGGCTCTACTGGTACCCACCCTAATTTTGACTACCCACCCGACCAAAGCACACCGATGACATATCCATAAAGGAGTGAAAAGTGAAAACATTTGAATTTGCCACAAACTGATTAATGTGGTGGGGGGCGTGAGGAAAGCAGGTCATTCCACTCTCCCAGAGTTCGTTCCTGGGCCTATAGTGGTCCCAGCAACCCTTTGGAAAGTGTTTCCGGATGACAATTCATGTGCTCTTGGTATCCTTACCTTATTGATCTCTGTCTCTCTCTTTTTTTGGACACCACGTATCTGAGAGCACTTTGGTACAATAAAACAGCCGCAAGCACAGTCTATCGATCTATAAAAGCCTCTTGAAACAGAGAGGGTTTTTTGGGCCAGGTTCAGAGAAACCTCAGCAGCGCGAGTTATTTCATCCTGCCTAAGACACACCCAGGGATTTTACTCAAGGGGAGGAGCAGATGCCTCTCTTGAACTTTCATTTCAGGGCCCGTTTCGAAAGATGATGCTCCTGGCAGGGGCTGTGTGAGTAGATGGGCTGGAGTGGGGAGGGGAGGGTTGTGTTGGGAACAGAAGTTAAGTGAAATTGGAAAATGTTTCTTCCTGCCTGGATTTAAAAAAAAAAAAAAAGGCGAAACATACAAAAAACAAGTAACAAAGCAGGAATGCGTTAAGTCTGGGAAGAGTCAGGGAGCCCTGAAGCCCCCGGGCCATCAGGCACCTGTGAAAGGCTGACCGGTAACCCAGGAGAACAGAACATTATTCAGCTGTGGTGTTGCATCAGAATGAGGCTCTGGGTGGATTTCAGTTGAGCAAACATCTCTTGTCTGTGAGTAACAAAGCCTCAGAAATAGCTTGAGGCCATATTTTAGCTCAGGCAAAGCAGTAGCCAGGCGTTGGGAGCCCCTTTCAAGTACATTCATCTCTTCAGGGAAGGGGTGGTGGTGAAGAGAGGCAAAGGAGGGTCTTCTCAGATGGCCTTTCAACGTCCCAGAGGTTTCCCCACCCTGTGAGGGCTTCAGGCGGACAAAGAGCCAGAGTGGTAGTGAACAGAGCGCTCAGTGGAAACAGCCTACGGCCCTCTGAAGCCACAGGTAGTAAAGCGCAGAAAAGAACAGAAGGCTCTCCTGTGCCAGGTGGGAAGGGCGAGTGGCCAGGGAGGGAGCCACATATTGCCCGAAAGGTCTGCTGCAACCCAGCTCTCTCCAAAAGCAACATCTTGAGAGGAAGAGTTGAGGTGGGGAAAATGTCAAGGTGACAGAACAGCAGTCACCCAAATCGGGTATAAGCTACCTCCTAGGACCAATTTAAGGGAACCCCTCTGAAGAAGAGCTGCGGCAGCAGCAAGGCACCCGGCCTTGAAGGGATTCCCCAGCAGTGGGGTGGCTGGCACATGCAATGTGTAGTCAAGCTCCAGTGTTCTTGCTGTGCAAATGCAAACAAATCGTTCCACTTCTCTGATCCTCCGATTCTCATCTGCCAACGGGGAATTGCAATCCCTGCTTTCCCTACCTGACAAAAATGCTAAAACAGTTAAGAGGGCTGACGGCTGGGGGTACTATTAATAAAATGGGAGTGGAGGGGCCTCACTGAGCCTTTGTTGATCTCTTGCCCCCAAGTTACTTAGCTAGAGACAGAACTGGGTTTCCAAACCAGGTTTTCCTCCACTCAGCTAAAGCTTATCCTCTTAATGTGGTCGGGAACTTCTTCACACCAGGGCTGTGATCACAGGCTTGTTGTTTTCTGCCGTTTTAATTCTCATTTCAAATCTTTCAGAGCACACTGACCTCACTGCTCTGCACGCAGTCAAGACTTGGTGAAACCTTCTGGCTTTGGTCAGCGTTAGGGCTAAGAAGAACTAATATGTTTGTATAGCAGTTTCTCACTTTGGAATTTAAAGAGTTACTCCCAGCCAGACTCTGGTTCCTGGTTTTGTTGGTGAGACAGGCTACCTGCTTTTCTTCCCTCTGAAACAGAGGCTCTGTTAGGGTCCTGGCGGAGGACAAAAGGAAAGCAGGGAAGCAGGCAGCTACTGCTGGTTTGTTAATGAGCAGCTCAGTTCTAACAGCTGGCTCTGCGGCCCACAGGGTTGCTTGGCTGGGGATGCTAACCAGATTGGCCTGGGGAGGTAAGTGGACTTAACCTGCAGTGGCGCCTGGCTGCAGTCGCTCATGCTCTGCTTCCTTCTGCAAACAAAATGATGAGAATGTGAATCATGAAAAGAGTAAACTTGAACGGACTCACAGTGGTGCTTTCCAGAGCCTTGAATGGGGAAACGGACTTCATTTAACAGCAGCCATCGATTTGTATTCTGTTCCTGTCTACCTCTGAAATTGTGGGCTGCCACCTCCTAAGTTTGAGGTCTGACTAGAAGCTGCCCATGACTGGAGAGAGGCCTCCAGAGAGGGGCCACCCCCCCTCCCTGGGATGGAGGAGGAGGGTTTCCAGTCCCTGTGAGCCCCAGGCTGCCCTACCAGGACTCTCGCAGTTTAGGCAGGGATAGAGGTTTCCTGTGCCTTCCTTGCTCCCATCGTGGATATGGCTAAAAACAGCAACATCCCAGGGTTCCTTCAGTGAGTTGCACACTGGATGGATGTATTAATAAAGCACGGGTTGGAGCAGGGCCAGAGGGGGCGGTCAGCTGTGGGCTGAGCCAGGTTCCTGTGCTGAGAATAGCAGAGTGGGAGGAAGGTTAGCACAAGGGTGTTGCCTGCATGTGTGCATGTCTCTGTATGTGCATGAGTGTGCTTGGCCGTGTGCATGCGTGCATGTGTGTGTGTGGTCTGACGCAGGAAGGGCAAAGGACTTCAAAAACAGCAGGGCAGTGAAGCAAATAGGGGGTCAGACAGCCGCACCAGCAGAGGGCTGCAGTCTACCCAGAGCCTGGAGCAAACGGGTGTTTCCAGGTGGGAGCAGCAGGGCTCTGATGCAGCCATCCAGGAAACCACTCTGTGGCATTCATAGACCAGCAGTTTCTGTGCTCAGGTATCACAGAATAAAAAACCAACAGACCAGTCACTCCGTGCCATACTGACAGCTGCCCTGAACTGGCCTCCCTCTCCTCCAGTCCAGACCCTGCAGTCTCTTCCTGCTGTTACTTCCCAACAGAGGCAATGAGCTTTCTGTCCAGGCTAGATGGCAGAGATGACGGCAGCCCCTCCGGGGTTACTACCCTGCCTTTGGCACTTCCGTCCCCCATCAGTTTGCTTCTCTGAGCTTTGATGTTATGTTCTCAGCCTCACCATCAGCAAAGCTGGGAAAATGGTGAGGAACATGGAATCTAGTGGGCTCGGAATCCAGCTCAGCCATTTCAGCCAGGCTTCCTTGAACCATGACTCCCACATCTGTAAAATGGGATGATGCTAATCATACAGTTATTATGAGGATGAAATCAGATAATGCTCTATGGGTGTTTCTTGTTAGGCCTTTGTGAGCGCTAAATAAGGCTGCTGCACATGGAATGTTCAGAAACACCCGGAGTGAGTCGAAGTGGGATCTGAACAAATGTTTGCTGCACCTTAATCCCAGCTCAGCCTTGACCCCCTCTACTAAGGCACCTCCAGCTCCAGGATCCTGAGGTCCCTCAGACCTCAGACTCCTGCATCCTCTGCTTGACCCCTTCTCTCATCTGCCAGTGGGGTTCCTGCCTCTGGGGCCAGGCCCTGCCATTCACATTGAATCCAGACTGAGTCGCCACATTAAAGACCTTTGAGGGGAAAATCAGCTGTTTATCAAATTAGCGGAATTCTCGGAGCCTGGCTAACACAGGAGGAATCAGATGCTAATTAATGAACAGCCAACACAGCCCCACTGCCGATTTGCATAAATATGCATTGTCAAACTGTTAGGTAAACAAAAGCAGGATAAAGTGCTAGGGAGCCAGATTCATTACGCCTGCACTCCTAGTGAGCCTTTGCAATAGGGATTACAGCCTCTGCGATTTTTCCTTTTTGAAGACTCCCCCTCACCCCCACCTCATTCTCTAGTTAGGATTCAGCTTTCTTACTATTATCAGCTGCCAAACCCAACACAATGCAAACCAAGACAGGGCTGGTTCTCACATGAACAAGAAGTGTCTTCTCTACCACTAACACCATCTGGGTCCCTGGGCTCTGTTTTTAAAGAGAGAGGGAGAGAGATTGAGAGGGAGACAGTAACATGAGGTTGTCCCCCCTTCTCAAACCCCATCTCAAATGAAGATATAAGCATAGGTCTATCTATAAAACTCGCCTGATGGATGGTTTTAATCCTTTCTAATTACAGCTAATTGGAGCTGTCAATCGTTTAAAACCCTGAAACTGATGCAGGGAGGCCAGGCGTTCAAACTTACCCGACTGTACAGAGGATAATTAGATGCACTGAAGTTAATAAGCTTCGGGAGGGAAACTCGCTTTTCCTGCACATAAGGGAACCTCAGAAGATGGAGAGGAGCCACCACCAGCCTTTTTCTGGGGAGGAGGTGTGATCTGATGGCGGCCTGGTGCTCACACCCAAGGCCTGCTCCTCAGCCCCTGAGGCTCAGCGGTGACAGCACCGCCGCTGTCTGTCAGTTCATTTCAGCAGATAGTTACGGAGCGTCTCCACTGCGCTACCCCTGGGGAGGTAGAGCGGCCAAGTTCTGGCCCTGGAGGAGTTCGGTCTTCGTCAGGCAAACCAACAAAATCGAAAATCCAGCTGAGGCTCAGGGGAGCCTAACAATGCAGGGAACTCACGTTTTGCAGTCCCTGGAGTCTCTCTCGGTTAATTTTCTGGTCAGAGGGTAGAGCTGAATTGGCTCTAGCATCTGGCTAGATTCTGAATCACTTCAGGGGCTGTTTTCTGGTTTGTTCTGTCTCCTGGCTACAACAAGTCTTGCAGGTCTGTGCCCACATACTTCCCTGGGCCGACTCATCTGGCCCCTATAAATAAGGACAATACTCCCCTCCTCACCGAGTCTCAGTAGGGGAGGGCAAGGACAGCAGTCTCTGCAGGGCTTCTGGAGGAGAAAGTGGGGTCCTTGGAAAGGTGGGCGGCTTCCCTTGGGCCAGCTGGCAGACTCGAGATTGCCCATGTAATGTGTCGTAAGCTCTCTTCTGGAGGTTCTTACACCTACAAATATTTACTAGGCTATCAAGCTACATGCTGCTGGAATCTCCACTCCGCTGGGGGCAGAGCAGAGTTCACCTCTGGTGAATGTCTGTCTACTAGGTAATTTACATCTGTTGTTAACCATCTTTCTCATAAAACCATGTGAGCTTGGCACATATGTGCCCACTTTACGGAAGAGAAAACTGGGATTCAGAGAGGCTACATGACTCACCCAAAATACTATTGTAAATGTCCGAGTCAGGATTCACATTCAGTTTGGCCTGAATCCAGAGGCTACCATCTTACTTTGTTTAAGGTAAGACCCTTACCCTGACAACAATTACAATAATAGTAACACTGACCCCAACTTGCATTGATTGAGATCTTACTCTTCTCCGCTTAAACTTCACAGAAACCATGGCGAGCTTTTTGCTCAGTGGTGTTCCTGGGGGGAAGGCCTGGGTGGCCTTAGTGGAAATGACATGATGCTGAAGTCTTCTTTCCACATGACCTGGAAGCAGTGACCACGTGGTTCAACCAGCCAGTTAGGAAATTTGCAGACATGAGGTCAAACACCACCGAACTGCCCACACCTTACCTGTGGACTTACCTGGTCAGTGGTCAGAAGCCCACCACCAGGCATGAGGGTGAAGTTCAGGCTGGCTAAGGATTTGGCTTGGAAGAGTTTAAAGTATATGGTACCTTATGAAAAGTGGCAGAAGTATGGGTCTCTCTGTGACTCTCAGAAGCCACAATGTCCAGCTCACATGCAGCAGCTACAGGAAGTCCAAGCACGTCCTCTTCCCCAGGGACCCTCTACACTGGAAGGGAAATGGTTCTATGGGAGAACTCAAGTTGGCCCCCAGCTGGCCAGTTTTGCCCCCACCAAAATGAATACAAGAAGGAAAAAGCAGTATAATAAAAGAGGAGAGGGAGAATATTAAGGAATTTGCCAGGCTTTGTCTGGTTCATATCAGTGCCCGGCCCACTAGTCAGTCACTGTGCAAAAACACCCAGGAAGCCACAAAAAGGATGTGGACAAAAAGCAACAAAAAGATGATGAGAACTTTTAGTAAGAGAGAGGAAATTTTCTAATGCATGTGCATGCCCACAAGAAGCAAGTATCTGTACTTTAGCATTGAAGAAATGGAGTCCTAGGGAAGAGGGAAATTGCAGCACAGTCTTGCTAAGGACTGACAAGCAGGGATGGGACAGGAACATTTAAAGTATTTAAAACTAGGAAAAATATAGTGAAGGAATACTGAGCCCCTATAGTCATTTGGAAATGTAGGACTAACTAACAAGGGGCGTGGTACTCAAAATAGGAGAGTTGAGTAAGGAGCCTTAGTTATCTCATCTGGATGGCATGTGTGGAGTGTCTGCCTGGTCCAGTAACATTTGTCCCCTTTTGGAAAGTGGCTCTGAGCACCTGCAAGTATGGGCGTGGATACCCCTCTACGAGAAGAACCTCAAGGTGGCAGGCCCCGAGTCAGTTAGAGATCTGAACTCAGGTCCAGAGGCACACTCCTGGAGGTGACCAGCCTCTCAAGGCGACATGCAGAGTATGGTGGTACCTAACAAACCTTCAGGGAGCCAAGGGCAGAGGCAGTGCCTCAGGGAAGGGGACCTTTGGGCTAGCCTTTGGTTTCCCTGCTGTTCCCCAGACCAGAGCCACATGGTCTCTAGTCTTGCCCAGATCCCTCTCTGGAGAGCTTGGCCAGCTGCCAGCAGCAACAGGGCTCTCCCTAAAGCTGGCCCCCAAGAGCCGAGCTCCTCCTGTCCAGACAAAAGTGATACAACGACCAGAAGTTGTCATTCAGAAGCAGATACCAGAGATCAAAAAGAAGACCCAAGGAGAGGCTCAGGGGCCTGTTAGATTCAACTTGCTTCAGAGACAGTGAAGCCGACGGCTGGCAGGCCGAGTGGAGGCCTGTGATGTCAAGAGCATTGGCCACAGCACACCTCACGCGTGGTTGCGGAGTACTGTGACACAGAAATGGCGCGTGCGGGGTTAAGGCAGCAGGGCTAGGTCTCCCCTAACCCAGCCAAGGTGGCTGCAAATAAAGAGTCATCATCCTGAAACAAAAGCAGCAGTGTGTGTGAGCATGTTAAGAATGTTAATTCCCAGAGTTCCTGTGGAGCTGCAAATCTGTCCTGTCTCTTCAATGGCAAAGAAGAAGTCTGATTTCCCCAGTGGCTCATACTAGTCCCTCTCTTCTCCTCCTTCCTGCCGTGTTTATAGTTAGAGCTTCAAGGGCCAGACTTGATCACATGTTCTCTTGTTTTCCTCACTCTTTTTTCCATGCCAGCAAGGTCTCTCTTTACCAACCAGACAATTAGTTCCCTGAGGGTAGACCCCATGACTGGTGATAATGCAGCACTTGACTATATAGCAGTGTACATTTTTCAAATCTCTTTCCCACCCATTTGATTTACTTTCCAATAATTCAACCGTGCAGGGCAAGGGTGTCCATACCCACACGATAGATGTGGACACTGACACAAGGAGAAGGGGAGTAACTTGATGGTTGCTATTTGGAACCAGCAATAAGACCCATGTTACTGGCTGAACTTCTGCTACAAACTGCCTCTCATCAGGTTTCATAGCACCATGCCCTAGAAACAGGGTAGGCTCAAGAAACACTTGATGATTTACCTTTTTAAATAGCTCTCTATATTTTAAAACTTCCAAACTCCAGTACGGCCACTTAAAGATGGCTACAATTTTTTTTTTCTTTTTCCCCATCAACAGATTGGATCCAGTTCCTGTTCCCTTGAAGCTGGACTAGACTTAGTGGTTCGCTGTAACCAACAGAACATGCTGGACTTGAGACATTGCAAAGGTCATGCAGCTTCCATCTTGTTTGCTAGGAAACTTATTCTTGGAGTCCCGAGCCGCCATGAAAAAAGTGTGATTACCTCAAGGCTACCATGCCAGAGAAGCCAAGGTGGGCACTCCACTTAGGTGGGTAGTCCCAGCTAAGCCAAGCTCTCAGCCATCCCTGCAAAGGTGCAAGACATGTAAGAGAAGCCCTGTTGAGCCTTGCAGATCAGCCCATCCAGCAACTGAATGCCAGTAAGTGGCCTTCCTCTCTGGACACAGGACAGAAGGATGACCCAAATGAACCCAACTTGAACTCCAAAACTGCTAAGTTTTGGTAGTTTTTTGCACAGAAATAGATAAGTGGAGCATCCAGAAAATTCTGTGGTCCCCCCTGGAGCCCCTCCAAGGATACATATCAACATGTAAACAGTAGCTAGGTTTATGAAGTCTCACATCCTGTTCAACTCCATATGTTACGTCCTTCAGCATCATTTTAGCTTTCCTTACTTCTTACTAATATTGGGTGAAATTGTGTGGATATTCTGAACTCCCCAGAAAACTGATTTCCACTTACGAATATGCTCAAAAATGTGATTTGTATGTTTGGCTGTGGGAGTGTTCACCTAAAATCATACATTTTTGAGCACCTCCTTGTTCTCGACAATGTGTTCAGTCCTACGTATCATTCAAAATTCAACTTAGATGCTTTCTTTTTGATAAAATATTTCTTTTACTCCCACTCTGAAGATTGTTCTCCTTTTCTGAGTTCCCAGAGCAGTATGTCTGCATTTTTATGATGCTGATTACATTCTGCCTTTTCTATGGTTCTATTTAATCGTAAGTCTCTCCTATGCTGCTCAAGGTCCTTAAGTTAGTTGACCTTTACTTATTGATCTTATTTGCTTACCAGACCCTTGCTTACTGCCTGTTGTTGAAGAAATATTATGTGCTTACATACATTTATCTTCCTGGCACACAGGGAGACTCTATGCTGTGTGGTTAGAGTAGGCCCACAAGATTGAGTTTTTGTCAATGGGATAGGAGCAGAAGTGACATATGCCACTTTCAGGTCAGCACTCAGAGCCTCTTCATTATCTGTATCTCTGCCACAGGGACTTTGGAGGCTATGTGTCCCAGATGGCATAACTACATAACTATCATGTATACATGAAATACATTTGGGGGGGAAATTGTGATGTTTGGAGGTTTTCATCTGAATCTAAACCTAGTCTTGTCTTTGCTTGTGTCATAGATTTGCTGGAAGCCTTCCTTTTCATGAATGGTTGGGCTCAGAGACAATAACATGACAACTGCTTTCAAGATTAAATAAAGAGTTAGATTCAGATTTCAAAATGCCTTTTCAAGAGGCTTTCATCTGGAGGTTGCACTGCTGATGGGACCTTGTGAGGGTGTATGTGAGCTGTGCCAGCAGCCAGACCTAAGTGTGTCTAGCAAGGGCTGGAGGCGCATAGTTTATGGTAGCAATTACTGAGTCAGATTTTTAAGTAGCCATGATACCTTCAGTTATGGGCAAAGTTGGGGAGGTCAACATAATAAGTGTTTGCATTTCCAGGGCCCTGGGAATCTATAAAAATCACTGGAGTATATTATTTCACTCCTACTCTGCCTTCTTAGCCTTCTTATCTGATTTAAAACATTCTCAGCACAGGGTGTAAAATTAAACACACATCACCAGCTAATACTAGCACAACAGATAAAAGGGGAAAACAAACCTTTTAAGATATAATGTATTTGTGAAAGGCAGGGCTCACCACTCCTTCCCATGGACAGAATTTACAATTCTAGCTATAGACTTTTTTTTTTTTTAAGTATATAGTTTTTGTTAAATGTTGAAACAATCTCAAATGTACTGAATATTTGCAAGTACAATTAAAATAACTTATTTTAATGAACTATTTAGGAGTAAGTTGCTGACTTTGTACCCCATTACCCCAAAATCCTTATTAAGGACATTATTCTAAATAACCATCACAATAAGGAAACTGATATTGGTACATGGTTACATAAAATTATGTAACTTTAAGGTGTACAATGTAATGATTTGATACACATGTATATTGTGAAATGATTAATACAATGTCAGTTAACACCTCAATCACCTTACATAATTACCGTTTGTTGGTGGTGGTGGTGAGAACATTTAAGATCTACTCCCTTAGTAACTATCAAGTATACAATTCAGCATTGTTAACTATAGTCACCGTGCTGTTCATTAGGCCCCCAGAACTCATTCATCTTGTAAAGGGAGCATAATTACTATTTAATCCTCAGTCCAAGTACAGCCTTCCCAGCAAGAGGATCCAGTCCAGAATCATGTGTATTGCATGTACACGTTTCTTCAGTCTCTTCTTATCTAGAATAGTCCCTAATCTTTCCTTGACTTTCATGACCTTTACTCTTTTGAAGTTTATAGTCCAATTGTCTTGTAGAATGTCTTTCATTTGGGTTTGTCTAATGTTTCCTCAAGATTAGATTCAGGAGTATCATGGAAATGAGGCTATGGTCTTCTTATTAGATCCCTTTGGCCTACTCAGGTTCAACATGGACACCCTCCTTAATCTACCTGGAGTCCAACATCCCACACTGGCTGCCCCTAATGTGGGCTCACTCTGCTTGGGCTCTGATCATACTCTGAGCTGTCCCATGCTGGGACACCCTCCTTACCTGTACAGGCTGAGTCCTCACCCCGGCCATCCCACACAGACCCCCACCTCACTCTGCTTGGATTCTAACACCCACAGAGTCATTCCATGTTTGGTCATTCTCTCCAACTTGCTTAGGCTCAGAAACTTCACACTTGGCAGCCTTTCTCACCTAGCTTGGTCTTGTGTTAGGACAAGTGTTTGAGATGGAGAAGAGTAACAGGAGCTGCAATCTGAGGACCAAGGTGAATTCATGCACATCTGCCCTCCCTCTCTTGAGGGACGTGGTGATAAGGAAGTTGAAACACTGCACAGAGTCACCATCAGAATGCTCGGGAAGGAACACATGTATTTCTGGGCCCAAACAGCAGGGAAGAGGGCCCTCTGTATGGCCCTTTCCCTTTTCTGACACTTACAGATTGCAGCTATGCAGCACTGGTGTCTAAGCACTCTTCACCACACCGCAATGAGTAGGCCTTATTTTTATTCCTTGTCAGGTGACAAAAATGTGCCCTAGAAGATTTACCAGGCTGATTTTGGTTCTTGGGCCCAGTCCTTGACCCTTATGTTCTGTTAACTTACAGACTTTGCAGCAACTGGTTCCAAATGTATTTTTTCATAAAGCTGTTATGTCAATTAAGTCAATGGGTATAAAGCACTTTGTAAAACATAAAAGTTATACAATTTCATGTTCATATTATTATTTATTGAGTTTTTATGTGAAGAGCTCCCCCACTTTAGGTGTTTCTGATAAAGGCATCAGAGCATTAATTTGAAGTTTTAAGCCAGAAATGCATGGCTCTAGATATTCATTGGATCTAGATATTCATTGAGTATTATGTACCAGGCATAATAATCAGAAACATGTCTTTAAAAAGCTAACAATCCAAAAAGGGAGATGAACAAATGAAGTAGCCATTCAATGCCCCGTAGTAATTACGGGGATGAATTAAGAGGGTGTTGCAAGGAAGGAAAAGGAAGGGAATGTAAAAGATGCTCAGGGGAAAGACTATGAGGTCAGGGTCTTGGCAGCATATCCGTTTCACCTTACATGGTTCAGCTGAGTGAACTTTCTGGAAGGGACTTTTTAGTCCCTTTTTAGTCCCTTCAGAGTTTACTTGCTTTAGAGTCGTGGGCAGGGTATTTCCTGATGTTGAGATGTTGAGGGACCCAGAGTCCAGAAATCACGGGACGCTCTTGACACTCTAGGCTGGAAAGATCAAGGAAGGACACATGAGCCCATGGAGCTAGAACTACAGAGGAAGGGCTGCCAGCAAGGAGTACAACCCTCCAAGGCTGCAGGTATCAAGTATTACATGCTAAAGCAGGTGTTGGAAAGCAGAGAAGAAATACTCAAATCTATTACTTCTATGTTCTAATCTCCTGTATGTATCTCTAATCAGCAAAACCCAAATAAAAGTCAACTGTTAAAGGAGCCTACTAATGTGCTCTCCAGGGGGTCAGCTACCCAGGCACAGAGCAGGGTAGAGGTCAGACAATGGATCTGGAATGAGAAGAAGTGGCCAACAATCTATATATATCATGGAGGACTTCATAGAGGAGGTGATTCTTGAATTAGACTTGAAGTATAAAGAAGAGTTTTCTAGGAAAAGATGGAAGGGGAAGGAAGAGAAGACATGCCCTGCAGAGAGTTTACCCTGTTTAAGAGCATGATTCAGTAAGGAAATTGCAATATCTTCAAGATGAGTGGGATGTGGAGGAAGTGTGGGAAAGACGGAGTGCTAGATGACAATGAATTCTTAGATTAGTAACATCTATAGCTTTCACTCCAGTCATGTCCTACCTTCTCCTCACCACCCTCATTTCTCTGCTTTTAAACTATATAAAATTATATTTGTTAGAGAAGAAAAAAAAATCAACTTATTCCTTGAAAGGATCTTGAAAGTATCAGCTCCTGGGTCATGTTGGCAACTTTCCTAAGCCACCCAGAATAGGTGGCATCTATTTCATAAATGAAAAAGCCTTCTCCTGGTCACCTGGCGGAGACTGACTAATGGGTACAGTTGTGAATCTGTGCAGTCACTGACCTTTAAGCTCTCTGCATGTGGGAGACCTATGCAAAGCCTGGAGGATCAGTGGTGCCGCTCTATGGAGCCTGGACTGTCAAGGGCTCCAGGTGTGGCTCAGAAGAAATGACTCCATTGTTTCACCAGTGCCAAGAGCACATGTGCTTTTTTAGCTTGACAGCTGTTTGTTGATTCCAGCATGAGAATCCCAGGCTTCCCTCTTCCACTTGGGGGTTCACACTATGCCCTGCCCATCTGTGTAGGACAAAGCCCTGGGGAGCAGGGCCAGAAAACAGAACCAGGAAGGTCCTGTGGGCTTAAATGCCATAAAATACATTCTTGGTCCAGTTTACTGACCTTTCCCCCAGTGGCTACTAAAAAGTTAATCCTTGAAATTGAATTGACTGAAAGGACAATGAATAAAAACTGGGAGCTACACATCATTAAGTCTCTGGGGAGAAAATAAAACAGCAACCCTGCCTCAAAAGTAATCTTAAAGGTCAGCTATTCTGAATATGTTAACTTTGTCCCTGATGATTAGAATTATAAAACTTCCCTAAGGGACAAAAAATTTTAAGGGGTAAAAAACAGTAGGCTTTTTTTTTTTTTTTTAATAAAGACAAAAATAACATTATCCGAGGCTTAGAGAGAGAATGGAAGAATGGAAGAAAAGATGAAAGATGAAAAGTTGGTATAAGGTAACATAAAGGAGAAAGAACTAGGAACAGAGCATTTGGACAAGTAGACGAGCAGGCCACCAGTCTGCTGTTTTAAAACACCCAGTATGTAGTCCTCTGTTATGGTAGCCCTAACAACTAATGCATCAGGTTCTAGGGCTGCCCTTCCTTCTCCAAGATTGGTTCAGGGTAAGCAAGGAGACACAGAGAGATTGCAGGACCAAACATAATAACTCAAGGCCAATAGACCATGTGAGATCTGAGAGGGTTTCTAGCAAGTGTGGGGTAGATGCAACAGCTCCCACAGCATTCTTCCGCAGCGGAGCAGCTGCTTGTGATGGTCCTGCCTGTCTGTGGCTTGCTTCAGTCAGTCTTGAGGGCATTGGGCTCTCAGATCAATTGATTTAACTGATATTCACTATCCTCCTTCTTTGCAAATTCCCCCACTCCTTTAGAAAAGTCTCTCTCCACCGTCAGAAATTTTGTGTCTTGATGAGAAACATGGCTATAAGCTAGCTAATGGTCTAGAACTTTCCCCAGGACGGGGTCAGTTTCAGACTTCCTAGGAGGACAGATTTGGGAGAGCTACTAGTTGAGCTTAATTTCATCAGCCACAAAGAAAAATCATTGGAATATGCATCTACCATTTGCCTGAGGTAATGTAAGCTATGGAATAGGTCCCTCCTACTCTTTTTTTTTTTTTTTTTAAGATTTCATTTTATTTATTTGACAGAGAGAGAGAGAGACACACAGCCAACGAGAGAGGGAACACAAGCAGGGGAGTGGGAGAGGAAGAAGCAGGCTCCCCGCAGAGCAGGGAGCCTGATGTGGGGCTTGATCCCAGGACCCTGGAATCAGGCCCTGGGCCGAAGGCAGACGCTTAACGACTGAGCCACCCAGGCGCCCCAGGTTCCTTCCCCTCTTAACAAACAAATAGGCTGGTGATGGGTAGTAAGGAGGGCACGTATCGCATGGTGCACTGGGTGTTATATGCAACTAATGAATCATCAAACTTTACGTCAAAAACCAGGGATGTACTCTATGGTGACTAACATAATATAATAAAAAAAATTATTATAAAAAAACAAATAAAACAAACAAACAAAAATCTCCTCAGAACTCCTAGGTGTAGGGTGCTACGGAGGTAGAGATGGCCACTGAGAGGCCAGGTCTGGTCACCAGGTGGATCGCAGTGGCTGAATACCCCATGGAGGCTGAGTTAGATTTTCTTTAGAAAATTCTAAGAACATGAGCTTTTCGGTATTCGAGTCTTTGCCAACCAATACTGTGGCAGTGAGCTCTCCGAAAGCATAGGCATAGCAGATATGAAACATTTAAGCACTCAAAGGGCACTGGAAAACCTTATTCAAACTTAAGTGACTTTGAATGTGATACCCTGATTATCTGCTAGAGGGAATTATAAGAAGTAAATGGTAAGGCATATAGGGGAGTTTGGAATAAGGAATTATCAGAAAGCTCCATTAAGCCCGAGAGGGCTTATTAGAGATGCTTCCCAATGCTTGGATGCAAAGATACATTTAACTAGGCTTCTTTGGCTCTTCTTTCTGAGCCTTTACTTGAGCCCTAGAGGTGGGGAGTATTTCATAGCATGATAGAGTTGTATTTGCTAATTCTTGAGGATTAGTACAAAGAGTATTAATGAGATCTCAATCAGGGCCTGCTGTGGTTATGTGAGCCCAATCTGGATTTTATTGCTTTTTACAATATTTCCTAAGACTCAGGATTCTATCCAACTTGAAAAAAATTATATGTGCAGTGTCTACTGTAGGGCCAGGCTTAATATATTACAATGAAAACAAGGGTTGGAGAGACAGAAGTTAAATGCAGAAAGTCCTGCTCAAACAACACTGCCCTCAGACCTGGGTAAGAAGGGCTATTGCCTGAGACCTGGACCCCAGGGGACCCAACGCTTTGGACGGCATTCCTTGAATTCTCTAAGTCCCTCTCTGATGCCTGGGATGAACAGGGTCTGACAGTGCAGTCGAAGCAGAGAATCCAGAGCCCAGACAGGGGTCTCATATGGTTCTGGCTCCTGTTTCTATGCTTTGTAGCGCTCTCTAATCCTTCACACCATCCTACAACATTAGCACATATGGGCACACGTGCACGCACAAACACACACACACACGCACACACACAGACATACACACATATAAGGCCACTCCTACTCTTATTCATATAAACTGGATCTCAGTTTCAGGAGGAAAGTCTACTGTAAAAATTGCTCCTATTAGCTGGGGTGGTATTTTTTTCACAGAACCAGAAGAGATTGGGCTACCAGAATGGTGCTGATCTTGGATGACCCTCATTCATTTCATGTCAGATGCAAGATGAATTCAGTGCTCTGGGATACCAAGAGTCCACCACCAACTCTTTGTTGACCCCCATGTATGAGTCCATTCATGTTCTGCCCAAGGTTATGCCTCCAGTCTACAAGACCCTAGGGTAGTGGGATGTGATGGCAATGGAGAATTGCTTACTTTTCTCTTCAGCCTGAGTTAGAAACATGACTAGAGACACTCTATATTTTCTTATCCTATGACAATGTGTCCAGACCTACAGGTAAGTGAGAGAATGGAAGCTTGGCTGCAACCCTGAGTAGGGATAATCCCTGCAGGGGGATGTTTGATCTGACACATGATACATAGAAGTATAAGGTAACCCAGCGTTGGGCCAGTCAGGCAAGTTAGCTTTGAGGGGCTCTGAGGGCAAGGACGAGGGCCGCCAGAATAGTGTCAAGTTCCAAGGAAAACAGTGTGGTCTTTGGGAAAGCGGGTCTTTGGAAAGCGGGATAGCACCCTTGGCTTGGGAGAGCTTGAGACCTTTGTAGACCTCACAAGCAGAAATTGAAAAAATATGTACTAAATGTGGGGCAAAGAAATATTGGGACTGGGGTAACTGGTGCATTTTCTACGCTTAATCTCTGACAAAATCATGGCTGGATTAGACATAAAGATGACTTGCTAAAGTGCAGTCTGGGGGGTTCTCTTGGATTAGAGTGTGGAAACGTTTAGAGGCTATTTCAGTTAACGGAATGGAGAATTGTGGCTGGAAAGAGCACTGTCTGTGGATCTTTGTTAGCACAAGTTGTAGCCAAGAAGGGAAGGCTTTAGATATGTGGTACAGTAAGCAAAACACCTTACTTGGTTGTGATTATGGAATGAACAGATGTATAAAGAAATGGTTTGTGAACTATTAGTATTTCCTCTACATGCAAGTTGTTGTCCTTAGTACTTTTCTACAACACTCTTCCTCCTTTTATGCACTTGTTTCAGGGGCATCTGGGTGGCTCAGTCAGCTAAGCATCTAGCTGAAGGCTAAATCATGCTCTCTGGGTCCTGGGATCAAGCCCGCATCGGGCTTCCTGCTCAGCAGGGAGTCTGCTTCTGTCTCTCTCTCTCCCTCTATCTCTCCCACTGCTCATTCCCTTTCTCTCTCTCAAATAAATAAATAAATAAATAAATAAAATCTTTAAAAAAAATAAAAGCACTTGTTTCAGCTGTGGGATCTATGGAGACTTTCCCCAGAGCTCTCTCTCTTCAGCACGGTGTGCACCTGTCCCGCTTCGGTTAGACAGATCAGTGGAGTACTTGGCCCTGAGCAATAGTTCAGATGTGAG
The DNA here is from genome assembly GCF_023065955.2 of Ursus arctos. Lineage (NCBI taxonomy): Eukaryota > Metazoa > Chordata > Mammalia > Carnivora > Ursidae > Ursus > Ursus arctos. Next base: position 71,688,186 of record NW_026622775.1, on the reverse strand, counting down.
TCCTTTGATTTCTTCTTTCCTTTAATGTTTTCAAAGATCAGGAAGATTTCCTTTCCCTTGTGAATGCAGCTTAGCTGCTAGCAAAGAACACAGAAACAAGTAAAAGCCAGAGCCAATTCGAGCCCAGGCTGACCTAAAGACCAGAGTCCACATGGTGACCTGGGGAATCTCCCACAAGTTGGAGATCATGGGCTACTGAGAGGGCTGCTCAGGACCTTTCTTGGGAATATGGACTGAGGTGAATGGCCTCTTTGGAGAAGTCAGAAGCTGCTCATCAGGATCTGATGTCCCCAGATAACCATGCCCAGCTTCCCCTGACTTTGTGTCAGCCCTTGGACACCATTTATTAACAAATCCCCATACCTCCTCTGAGTGCCAGCAGAGAAGACTTCTCACTAGAGCTTGCAGAGCACTTTGAGCTGGATGAAAGGTCAGCCTTGGCACCCTGGAGTAAGAAAGATATTAGCTGGTAGCTTGGGAGGAAAGGCCTCCTGCTCCTTGGAATGCTGTATGTTATTCCCTCCCACATGTGAGAAATATGTAATTCTATAGACCAAAGTGTCAGTATCAAGGTTAGATTCTGGACTCCTTTCAGTGCATGTTTCGAAAGAGCTAGGACCTCCATGGGCTTCCTTTAGTCTCTGGCACCTGGACCAGCTTTGCTGTGTTGAACCTGAACTTGGACTTGAGATAAGAATTCTTTAACGTATGCATCCATAGATAAGATATATTATTATTTTTTCAAATAATAATATATTGTTAGATTTGTATTATATATATATATATATATATATATATATATATATATATAAATTATTCTGCACTTCTTACATTTCATATCCTTTGAAAGTACCAGTGCCTTCTACCAACTCTCAACTGAAAATTTCATATAACAAAGAAAAAAACTTGCATGCCACATATAAGCTGATTCAAGGTATTTAAACAAAATATACAGCGGAGACAGGGGCCAAATTAGAAATGTGTATATTGATGGCATGATTTGGATAAATATTTATTCTTCATTTTCAATCCTTATGCAAAGAAGTAGAAGCACTCCTCTGTCCTCTCCCCTCTCAGCAGGTATATACAGTTGGGCTGAGCCCCATCTAGAGGACCTAGTATAGATTCTGACATTGTGATGTCCTTCCTGTCCTCTTGGATGGACTCCAGTATAGGCTCATGGGACCGTCTATGTCAGTACCAATAGTACTTGGTACTGCTAACAGTCAGGAGAGCTGTGGAGGTCAAGGACAGTGTAGTGCTCCAGGGAAAGATGAGCAGCACAGATGTTGGTGGAGAGAGGAAGCCTGTGGCAGGCTCACTGATGTATCCACTCATTTCCTGCAGAGCTTTCCTAACACAAAGTGGGGCAGGGGAGGAGGAACAGGGGTTATAAAAGTTGCCCTTTGTTGGTCAGTACAAATTATTGGAAATACAAGGTTTCCCCATCCCTTCAAATTGCATTCCGTCTGACAAATTACTTTGCTTTCTCCAATGATGTTTTATCTAAGTACCTCTTCAATTTATTTGTTTTGTGACTGAAAAGAAAAAAAAATCTTTAGAAAATTTCAATAACTTCATATATTTCTATCTATAGAGTAAGCAGTTTATGAAAAGCCTTTCAAATTGTGCTTATAAAATATTTTTCTGCTTTGTTACTTATACATTCCACTTTGTGGTCCCAGAAATGTGTCATCAGCAAATGTTTCCCAAGGTTGGGCATTTTCTACTCTATTAGAGAAAATTCTGTGCATGTTTTCATTACATACATAAGGTTCTTTGTTCTATATTGGATATATGCATTTTTTTTTAAATAGAGAGCATCACTCTAATACATTATAGGTGGCAGTGGAAATGGCACAAACCCTCTTGTAAAGCAATTTAACTGAAGGTTATCAAGAGCCTTAAAATGTTAATTGTTACTAACATGAAATGTTAATTTAAACTAACAATTTCATTTCTTATCATTTATGCTAAAGAAATAGTTTAAAACATCAAAAATACACATATACAAAGATGTTCACTACAGTGTTACTTATACGTATTTTAAAACTGTAAAGAACCTATATGCTCAACAAGTAAAGGCTGTTTCTCTCTGTTGGTAAATCTATGTGACAGAATGGGATGGAGCAATTAGAATGGTATTTATAAAGAGTAAAACAGAAAAATGTGAAAAACGTGATATAATTTAAATAAGAACAGCAAGATGTACAATACATATCTAGTATTCATATGACTATGTACATATATGCATATTAGAAAAAGATGTGAAGGGACCCTCCAACCTGTTAATGGTAACTAGGTTTGGATGCTGATACAATGGATGGTTTCTATATCTTTTTATTCTATTTTTTATGTTTTCTTTCCCCAAGGCTTTTCAATGAACATGGCTACTTTCAATTGGAAATAAACAAAAGAAATGCACAGTATTCATGTAACGTGGTGATAAATTTCTATAGGCTCATAGTAAGCACAGATTTGGGGCACACACACATTCATATAAGAAAGGGGCATGGCATGATGGAAAGGGCATTGGCTTCAAACTAAGGAAATGGGTCCAAACCCTGGCTTTATAACGAACGTTGTGACATTGGACCAGTCATTTGTCACCTCTTGTCTGCCATGTCCTACCTATAAAATGAAGGGGTTGCTCTAGAAGTTTCTATGGTTACCAGGAGCACTCTAACTTTTTGTGATATAGAAACTAAACATGTAGAGATTTGCTACCATAACTGCAGTAGAACTTAATTGGATGGATCTTTTGCAAATACAATAATTTGGGTACTACTAGATGTTAAGAATGCCCTCTTTCCCTCTTGATCTTACATTGTTATCTGGTGACAAATTTCTCATAGCAATTAGAACATTACTCTTATATATATAGCACCCAAAGAGGAAGAATGGAAAGCTGCAAAGATTTCAGTCTGAGACATGCTGACAAGTTGAATTCAACTCTCAAACTGGATATTAGATACTAAACAAATACTAGATACCAGTATTTTACAGATAAGGAAATAAACCCAGAGAGAGAAAGTCACATGGATAGGGAGGAACCAAGATGGATCTCAAACCTTGGTCCCATGTCTCTCATCCCAGTGTGTTCTCTCTTACGGTTATGGTTGTTTACATCAAAATCAGATTAAATTCAATTCATGACTATTGAAAATATAAATAATTAGAAATAACCATGCTACTTTACATGTGTATAGAGCTTTAAAGTTTCCAAAGTGCATAGAACAAAGTTAGTTATCCTGTATATGAATTTCTCTTATACAACAAGACTTATTTCACATTTTTGGTTCTGCAAATGCTATTAAATATGCCCAAATTCTGTTATTTAAATGATATTCTCCACTCTCAAACCTTGAAATAGAGACAGATTCCTTTGCCATTTATTCATTCAACAAATATTTCTTGGGCACAGTTCTCAGTGCTGGGGATACCAGCCTGGTCCACATACTTATGGAGCTTAGGTTCCCTAGTGGACTGTACCTGCCAAATGAGGGTGCTCCTGGACTTTACCTAGGGTGGTCAAAACTATATGCATGAAGTAACAGGAGTATGATAAACAAGGATCCAATATCATATGCTGAGTATTGTTTATAACTCCAAATCCTATATGATTCCAAAGCAGGCAAAGTCAAAATAGGCTGAAACAATCCAAATCGAGGTTGAACTTGGGATGAGAGAAGCAGAGAGTCCCATGTAAACACATGCAAACTAGGGCTGAAATTCTAATGAGAGTAAGAGAAAGGAAAAGAGACATTAATATGTATTAAACACTGACTATGCTCATGAATCTTACTGTGCACTTGTTTTCTAGAATTAGGTACTATTATCCTCATTTTACAGACAAGGAAGCCAAAACTCAGCAGGAGTATATGGATGCTAGGAAAAAAAAAAAAAAACAACAATAAAACAAAAAACCTTGACACATCTTCTCCTTCTGTAACAGGCCAGTTCAGATTTAGCTATTAAACCACTGGGTAAATGTTGAATTTCTCCGAGCAATGGGCCATGTGAACCATGGACTCAAGGGAGGATAATGGGCAAGATCCCAGAAAAGGAGGTGTTTTCAGTGTCTTTATGCTACAGACTCCATCAGTCTCTCAATCCTACAAGCACCAGACTCTCACTCTCCCACCCTACTTCAAAAATATATGTTTTATGTTGTCTTTAATAGAGGACTCATGTCTTATTGATCCCAGTCTGCATGCTGACCCTGAAGCATGCAGACTCAGATGAGAGAGAGAAAAAATCAATTTGGATCCCAGGGAGCAGTGCTGCTTCCAAGTTTACTGGATTATCTTTCTCTCTCACTCTCTCTCTCTCTCTCTCTCTCTCTCTTAAACTATGGAAGGACTGCCCTGTGTCCTAAGTTTGAACAAGGACCATGTGGCCAAAGCAGCACTTCCTGTGGTAGGCAGCTATGTTGTTCAACAAGGAAGTCAGGTATGACTGCTGTCCTAGATCAGATGGCCTAGGGAGCTCACAGCCAGCTGTATTGAATGCAGGCATGTCACAGCCAGAAGATAGTAATTGATGCTGATGAGCTATCTTCTGTGTAAACCATCTTTTGCTTTGACTGATTCTTCCAAACACCACAGCCTTCACATCCATGTATTTCTTACCATAATCAATTCAGAAAGAATTCCTTGAGCACTTAGTGTTTAGCACTGCACACAATACAATACCCAAAGTTAAAAGATAAGACCCTAGCTTTTAAGGAGTCACATATGAAATATTCAGAACTTTCTATAAGACTGTAATACATTTTCCTATGTAACATAAAGTGGTATCATTGTGAAATTTTCTAAGAGGTCAGAAAAGAAATAGGTCAATGAGAGATGGAATAGTTGGAGGATAGACCATTTCATCTTGCATTTAACAATGAATAGTATTTGGGGGAGAGTGTGGGAAAAAGTAGTCAGTATCTAGATTTCTTCTCTACCCAGTTCAGGATTTCCATTGATAAAGACCTCCCGTTCAGCTTCCATGCCCATTACTTCTCATATACACTGTAGAGTTACGTTCAGCCACCTATTGAGTACCTGTTCTGTGTCAGGGACTGTTTTCTGCACCGTGGATACAGAAATGATCATGACATAATCCCTGATGTAAGGAGATGCTACACCATCATCTAAAGGGAAAACCATTCATTGTACTGTAGTTATTTGTGTTGAGTCTAATTCCTGTAATTGGTGAATATATAAAGTACAATTGAGTGACAGCATCAGTTCTTCCTCCGCATGGAGCACAGGATGAGTAGAGGAAGCCCAATGACTTTTTGCCTTTCATCTCCTGCTCGTACCAGCGTCCAGGGCACAACCACCCCACCTCCCCGACCTCCCTTCTGAGACAGACATCTGGGCATTGTATGCATTCGTTGTATAAAATTAAGTTTGAATGATTAATATAAAATACTTTAATATAAAAAAGTACAATGGTAACACAAATGAGTGGCTATTTCTGAAGGACAAGAACAGATAAATCAGGAGAAAAAAAAAAACTAACAAAAATGAGCTGACATTTAAACTTTGACTCAAAAGTCCAAAAATTCACATGCAGACAAAAGCATTCATAGCAGAGGAAATAGACCAAGCAAAAGAGCAGAGATGGGAAAGCACTTCATATGACATTGAAGATGGAAAGAAGTAGACAGATTAAAATCGTATTTGGAAGATAAATCAATGGCCTCTAAAGTTTAATTGGATATGGCAGGCGTTGTGTTTGCTGTTAACACCTTCTCCAGATCCCTTTTACCATCCCACCCATACTGCTGCAGGTGAATCCATTCCCTAGTTGCGACGAGCGTTGGCTGCTAAGTCCTCACAGTGACACCTTCTCTTGATTATTGACTCTATCCAAACAGGAGCTGTCTTATCAAGGCAGCTTGTAGCAATGACTGACTGCTGTGAGGATACAAAAGTCTGGCCTCTTGGCTTCAAGGCAGGGCCAGCATTGCAGTGCTCTCTGTGCCAGAACTCCCTGTGTGTACAGCGTAAAACTGGCCTCGGGATGAGGACACATCCTTGCTTAGCTCCTTCCCTCACTTCCTCTCCTGTGAGTACTCTCTCCAATAAATGACTTGCAAAAGAACCCACCTTTCAGGCTCCACTTTTGGGGAACCCAGCCTCAGACAGGATAGGGTAAGAAAAGGTGGAAAGTCAGTATGATTCCTAGGTTTCATTTAGGGTGAGTGGGTGGTGGTTGAAGATGCAGTGAGTGAAAGAGCATTAGAGGAGTAAGTTCCTGAGAGGGGATATATTGAGTTTTGTTTACATTAGAAGCAAGTGAAATAAACAGGAAGCAGTTGGATATTTGTTGGTCTACAGCCTAGGAGAGAGTTCTTGGCATTGTCACAACACATGGCTAGAAGAGAGTTGAAACTATGAGGTTGCCTAGAGAAAGACATAGAATGAAGTGAAGAAGGTCTAGGATAAACTCTGAGGAAGATGAACATTACAGACAGAGTAAAGAAGTGGAAGGCTGTGAAGGAACTTTGCTCTTTTCCTTTATTACCTCCAGGGAAGCTATGTTTATATATCCTGTTATCATTCTATTAGTGTAGCGGTTTTAAACTTGTGATCCAGGATGTGTGTGTGTGTATGTGTGTGCACGTGCATGTGTGCACGTGTGTGTACACGTGTGTGTGTGTGCACGTTAGGCATAAAATGAAAAATGTTCAATGAAATGAAATCTACTCTCACTATTAGTAAGATGAGCTCTAGTATTTTCTTTTAAAAACATATTTGTTAAGGTATAATTGATGTACGAAGAACTGAACATATTTATTCTGTACAATTTAATGAGTTTAGACATATGCAAACATCTGTGATACCATTGCCAAAATCAAGGTAATAGACATGTCTGACACCTCAAAGAGCTTCCCTTCGTTTTCTTTGCTGTTGTTTTGTGCTAAGAACACTTAACATGAGATCTACCCTCTTAACAAATTTGGAATTGCACAGTACCATATTGTTTACTATAGGCACTATGTTGTACAGCAAATCTTTAGAACTTACTCATCTGTGCAAGTGAAACTTTATACCCACTGAATAACAGCTCCCCATTTCTTTCACCACCCAGCCCTTGGCAATCATGATTATTTTCTCTGCTTCTACGAGTCTGACTACTTTAGATACCTCATAGAAGTGGAATCGTGCAGTATTTCTGTGACTGACTGACTTCACTTAGCATAATGTGTTCCAGGTCCGTCCACATTGTTGCAAGTGGCAGGATTTCCTTAATTTTTAGGGATGAATAATATTTTATTTTATACATAGTGCAGACTATTCTATTCTATTCTGAAAAATAATGGTGTACAATCTACTAAATTGATTTTTTAAATCACTGATTGTTTATGACCTGCGTTTTTAAAAACATTTAAAATGGTAACTTATAAGCACTGCATTTGGTCTTTTCTCCTTAGTTGTCAATGTAAAAAATGTAACATGTGTCTTGACTTCTGCTTTAGAAATTAGCACATTTTACTTCCTTTTTCTATATACTATTTCCCTATTTTTATTATACTTTGATATATTGTTCTTGATTATTACTGCTAAATCTATATTTCTGAATTTTATATATTCTGTTAAATTACCTTTGATAAAATATTAACAACATACCCAATTTTATAACAAGTATGTATATATACATATACATATATGTTCATGTGTATGTATGCAGAAGACCAGAAAGCTATATGTTAAAAGATTTATATTGTCTCATAGTATTTGTATTTTAGGAGGTTTTAATTTCTCTTTGTGCTTTTCTATAGTTTTTATTTTTTAAACAAAGCAGCAGTGATAATTCTAATCAGTAATAAAGTCAGAAAATTAAAAAAACTCAACATTAAGAAAATTCACTGATATTATTATTGATTTAGACAATCTTTAATATTTTTGCAATCACAGCTATGTTTTACGTGGTTATATATTCCATATCTTCAATTCAGAAAGTTCTTTCATCCTCTCTGCAAGTGTTAAGGATGTCTACACAGTGCTTATTCCTGTAAACAGGACGCTGTGTCCTTTCTCATCTCCATTGAGGAAGGGGCCAAATATCATCCACAGTGTGAGAAAGGAGGGCTCAGGTAATACTGCTTCCCCTGACCTTGAATATTTTGAATCACCCACCAGCAATGGAAATTATGATCTTTAGATTTAGGATTTCTAGGACACCCTTGTATCAAGTAGACTGTTTCTGGGGCAAACAAATGACATTTGAAAATCAAGCAGTCTCATGTTTTGTTTGTTTCTTTGGGAAAAATACCTATATGGAAATCAAGTCCTATTAAGGCACATATTTCTCACAGGATTGATTCTCCAAAATAAAACTTAAACCATACAAAACAAAATTCTTTCATATTCAGACATCAGATTGTATCCCCATTTTTTCTTGGTTTTAATTATTTAAATTTTAAATTCTTATATTTCATTTTTTTATTTGTATGAACTGTATTTTTGTCTATGTTGTGTACATCCAATCTCCAACAGCAGAGTCCAGGGTTTCCTAGGAAAGCCTATGACAATGACCAAAGCAGTGTTCCCCAAGGGTGACCCCTCAGGCTACCTGCACAGCCATGGGCCTCACTCCAGACCTATGGACTCATAGTTTCTGGGTGTGGGACCCAGGAATCTGCATCTTTTACAGGTCTTTCCTTTCCATTAGCACCCCTTGTAACTAATATGTATCTTAGAAATCAAAACCCAGCCTTCTAAAGGGAGAAGAAACAGAAACAAATCATTGGTTTATAAATGATAAAACCCCCACGGAAGCCCCAGTATGGCCAATGGATAATTCTATACTCTTGGGGTAAAATTCATCACCACTCTAAATGATAATTTTCTCAGGGCACCCAGGTGGCTCAGTTGGTTAAGTGTCTGTCTTCGGCTCAGGTTGTGATCCCGGGGTTCTGGGATTGAGTCCTGCATTGGGCTCCTTGCTCTGTGGGGAGCCTGTTTCTCCCTCTCCCTCTGCCTCTTTCTCTCTGTCTCTCATGAATAAATAAATAAAATCTTTAAAAAAATAAATGATAATTTTCTCAACTATGAAATGATGGATTTAGGTTAAACAATAAGCTAGATTCTTTCAGTTCTAAAAGACTATTTGGCTCTCAGTTCACTGTTTTCTAAAATAAAATAATGCATTTACCCTGCCTATGTAACAAGCATATGAGTTTATGAAGGTCAAATGAGTTAATGGTTTGTTAAAGCATTATAATATTACTATTATTGTTGCTATGGTTGCTATTATTTAAAAATTCATTTGCTCTTCATCCCTTAGAGTGAATAAAGCAAACTGCATGTTCATTGCACTTTTGGCCTAGTCATTTCTCCCTTCAGCAATCTAGATGCTCTTTCAAAGTATAAAGTAATTTTTCCTTCTGCCTCACTGGGGCAGAGACTAGGTCCATTTAAGTGTTCGTTAGGCACACGGCTAAACCATCTCTCCCAGCCTTCTTTACTATCAGGTATGGTTATGTTACTGAATCCCAGTTAATGGAATGTGAAAAAATATGCCTGGCCTTTAAAATACTTTTCTTGTGATCCTCCATGCTTTCTCTTATCCTTCTGCCATGTGAATGTCCCAAATGCCCTTGGACTACCCTGACCCCAGTTGCCTCTAGCCTTGGGTTGCACTTTAGGTGAACAAGAAATAAATGTCTATTGTCTCAAATCACTGAAATCTTGGGATTTATCTAGACATCAGCCAGTTTTTACCTTAATAAACATACTGTGTTCATTCATTTGTATGATAAAAGAACTTTATCCTTGCCCAGAAGGTAACAAGTTGACAATGTTTCTCAGGCATATGGATAAAATACATCTGTTTTTTAATTTCTAAGGGTTGTCATTGGTATGAAGCTATCTGTTTCAGCTCAAATGTCACCTCTTTCAGGTTCCCTGGTCTTCCTATTCAAAGTATTCTATCCACAAACCCCCAACCCTGATAACTTAATTTCATTATTTCAGGTAATATTTTTTTAATGAAAGTGATTAGTTTTGAGAATGTATTATATTTTCTGCTGACTTGTTTATTATCTGCCTCACCCATGAAAATGAAAGTTCCATGATGGCAGGATTCTTCTCTGTCTTGGTCACAGATATATTCTCAGAGCCTAGGATAAATGTTGATACAGTCAGCATTCAGTTGTTTTAACAAATCTTTCTTTCTATGTCAATAAATGTCTGCCGTGTTGAGCTCCAGAAGTGACTTCTTGGTCATTCCATATTAATAATGCTGCCTTGGAGATATCAAAGTCCATGTGCTTTCAGCTTATTTCATAATTTTTCCTGTGCATTTGAGAGGTCCTTTGAGTTAGGAAGCTGAATTGGGATCAGTGTAGGGGGGAAATGAGAAAAGAAAAGAAGGATAAGGAGGACCCCTGAGAGAGACACTAGGAAAAGGATCCTGAGGTGAGAGTGTGACTTCATGGAGAGTGAGGATAAATGTTTGTATGTGCATGCACACGTGTCTAAGAGAGATATGAACATAATATGCAGGGCTTATTCCCGAACTGGAAGTTTTCTCAATTAATTATTACAAAACATTGCAAGTGTCTTTTCCCCCATGAATAAATGCTTTAACGATATATTTATACTCCTCATATTATAATAGAAAGCTAGCAACTAACTGAGGTTCTACCATAGTTTGGTGCTAAATCCTCATTTTCCTCCCAATTTCTGGAAGAGCACTTGCCTTTACATTTGGGTAAAACTGTACCTTTAGTTCCCTCTCCTGTTTTCCTCACTTAGTGTTTTTTTGCAGCCTATTCAATAGGGAAGATGTGGTGTGTTGGGACACTTGGTTCTAAATCCTCTATGATTTTACTACGGGACTAAGCAAATTCCATAGCCCCTGTGGATTCACTTCCTATGTATGCTAAGAGCCTTGGTTTCTGCCTTTTCTCATCATTTTTGTAGAGGTTCCTCATTGCAAAGGTGCTGCTATACAGACTTACGTTTAAAGCTCCACTCTCCCCACCTCCGGGAATGGATGAGCTGTCCGTGGTGCTGAAAGGTCGATTGGTTAATTCTTACTCTTGGGATGTTTTCTGTAGCAATGTGCACTTGGAAAGGTGGCCTGCTGGGGCAGGTTGTTCTACTGCCAGCAACACAGTTGTGGTTCTATATTCCTACCTGTGATGTAGAAAACTCACTGTTTGTCCTGTTTTCCAGCTGATAGATGAGCAAATTTGAAACAGGAGAGATAAGATCCAGATTTGCTGGAAACATTTTTAAAATCTGTGTTTCTGTTCCTGGATACCTTAGTACCCAAGTCCCTAAAACTAGGCTTTTAAACTCTAGTATAACAACATAAGAGTTGACCCATTTTTTTAAAAAAATGTAAATTGCTTCACAACATGCTCACATAACCATTTATCTTCAGTCCCATCCAGATGAACTACTAAGAATTCTAACCCCAAGATCAAACTCCATTTATTTAGTAAGATCAATCTCTGCCTCATAATTAAAAAGAATTTCAGGAACGTTCTAACGTTTTGCACATAGGGGAGTCCAAGATCTCATCAAAGGACTTTTCCTTGTTGGCCTGATGCTGACCTATGGAGGAGGAAGTAACATAGTGGAAGAGGGTGAAGTAGAATAGAGGCCAGCATGAGGTTTAGAATTTGTTTATAGTCTTCCTTTAATCAAAAACTCTAATAATAATAAGCTACGTACGTGAACCCCATAACATCCATCTGGTCATTTTGCTGGCTGAGACCTCGGAGTATGTGTGTGCGTGTGTATGTGTGTACGCATGTGTGTGTATGTATGTATGCATACCCAAGATTTGTAAGTGTGAAAGAAATAGTTTGGTTAATGGTATAAACTGGGAAATGATATTTTCAGTATCTACGATATACTTAACCCAGACCTAAATCTAAATTAAAATGTGAATTTTTAGATATGCTAATTTTTAAGCTGTGAGGAAAGAATTTAACTGGCTGTCTGTGAATAGGGTAAGTTTGGGGGCAGGGGTGGTTGTGGTCCAGAAGCATTGATTGAATGAAACAGGAATCAAGTAAAGGAAGCCGTTTGAGTAATCAAATGTGACAGTAGGATGATTTTCTGTAGCCTAGAGTGTTCCTCAATCTGTTAGGAATACATTAACTGCCCAGCAGTATCAAGTGGAAGAGAATTGCAAGTAGGAAGTATCCTTTAGGGGCTGTGGATGATGAAGATAATGTCTTACTTTATTCCTCATTTTTTTTCAGGAGACACAACAACAAAAGATTGGGAAGTGCTCCATTAGCTAGGATAGGACTACAGTAAAAGACATCAATATCAAATATATTCTCATCCATTCTTATATATTTTACAGCTTACCTATAGCTGATCCACATGGCAATCCTGGGAGACTTTAGTCTTTATTCTCTACATGAGAAAACTGGGGCTTGTGAAGGTTAAGTGACCTGCCTAAAGTCATAAAGTTAGTAAATATGAATCTAGAATGGAAACAAAGATTTTTTTACTTCAAAATCAATGCTGCTTTCATTACATTAAAGTCACACTATTAACTAAAGTAAAAGTTTACTTTATCTATCTAAATTTTCCTTTGAGCTTCTTTTAATGACACAGACAAACATTTAGCAAAGTTGTGAATTATCAACTCCACCCTGATGGAGAGAGAGTAATTTCAGAAGTTTTAGAGTCCTTCTATCCCTCTCATTTCAACATTTAATCCAGTTATAATAGTTAATGCTTTTTTGGGTATCGACTATATGCCAAGCACTGTGGAAAGTGCTCCATAAGCATTGTACCGTTTAATCCTTAGCAGTAATTCAATGTAGTAGGTATTACTAGTATCCCCTTTTGGCAACAAGGAAATTGACTTAGATAGGTTCAGTGACTTGACAAGAAAAAGTCACTAGTAAAAATAATAGCAATATTTGTTGAGTACTTGCAACATGGTGGCATGGCTCAAAGCATATTCCAAGCCCTAGGTCGCTTAATATATTTGACCCCAAAATAGAGCATCTAGGTTTGTGCAGAGTATCCTGGTTTACTCTTGTTGTTTCAGCATAATTATCAATAGAACCTCTTTTTACTTTAACAAGTGACCTTGTTTGAAGGATAAAAGTATTTGGTCACCCTGCTTAGAAGGCAGGAACTCTTACTATTTCTCTCTTACGGGTGAGTGAAATGAGGTAGAGAGAAGCTAAGTAACTCACCCTAAGCCATCCAACTGAAAAGCTGCCAAGCCAGGACTCAAACCCATGTGGCTTCATTGATCTTCTTTGTAACTCTCATAGTCTCAACAATCTTCTTTACTTGCCTTCCATTTACCACCACTTTTTTTTTTAAAGATTTTATTTATTTATTCGACAGAGATAGAGACAGCCAGCGAGAGAGGGAACACAAGCAGGGGGAGTGGGAGAGGAAGAAGCAGGCTCATAGCAGAGGAGCCTGATGTGGGGCTCGATCCCAGATCGCTGGGATCACGCCCTGAGCCGAAGGCAGACGCTTAACCGCTGTGCCACCCAGGTGCCCCATACCACCACTTTTGTACAACAGTCAGTTCCTGTCCTGAAGTATTGTTAGATTCTTCTCACAGAGAGTGGTCCCTATCCTAGTGTCAGACTCCCTTTATCTTCCAAGCAAATATACATTTTAAATCTCATTCCTTCGGAACCCTTCCAGGGAATAGGAAATAATCCAAGAAAAAAAGAGGCACTCATAAAATACATTTTTAATATTTTTAATATATATTACTTCCCTTAATCTAATCCTTTAAACTTTTCTGTGGGTTATATATCATAATTTCCATTACTCCAATGAGAAAACACAGGCTTAGAGAGGTTAAATAACTAGCCCAAGCTTTCATAGTCGGGAAATTGGGAAACCAGAATTTGACTCATTTCTGCCTCATTCCAAAATCCAGGCAGTTTCATTGTGGACTGTCCCCTCAAAAATAAAATCTCCAAAGTCCTGCCACAGCTCCTAGACTGTAGTTCTTTCATCTTAATAATAAAATTCTATCCAATTTGATGTTCATGTCATCTTTCCAAGGTTTAGAGGATCACATATATGCTTTTAAGCAGGGGAAGCCCAGTGTCTTTACCCTGTGATAATTTCAGGCATTGTGACAGCCTCAGTAGGGTTGAAAGCAGCCCTTCCGAATGTGATGGGATCCAATCCCTGAGATAACTGTGAAGAGCCTGAAGATAGTCTTACACACAGGTACTGTGCCAGGGAGGGGCTCACTCACCTCTATCAACATCCCAAGTTTCAATTCAGGCCATCGTTGCTGCCCAACTGACCTGAGATGCAGGCCCTGGGCACTGGGTATGATGCCATGCAGGCCAAATGCTATGCTGATTAACAGGGGATAGTGTGTCTCCCATTTCATACTCCATTAAGAAAGGATGAAGCAGGCTGAGCTTGCAAATGATGACAATAATGAGGTTCCAGTTATCTACCCTGCCTTTCTCTCCCCTGCTCCCCACCCACTATTTCTCTGAGGGCCTTGCCAGTGAGTCCAAGTAGATTCTGGCACGTTGGACATGCTTCAGCCACTACGAGAGGGCTGCTCTGTGGAGGCAGGGCTGGGGTAAAGCCATTTCCTTTGCAAACCCAGGGGACTGGCTCTGTGACTATTCTGATTCTTCCTTGGGAGGTAAGGCTCAAAGTCCCTCTCTCTGTATTTCTTAATGAGGCATCCATGCTGAGGGAGTGATCTGTATGTGGATTGCTGAAGCATAAAAGATACCAAGTGGGTGGTTTGAGAGGAAAATGAAAGGGTTTTTTGTGCTCTGGCAGCTAATGAAATCAGAGAGAGAAATGGAACTCACCCAATGTTGAGAGAATGGGAAAAAAAATACCCAGATTAATTTTTTTTATAAAATGAGAGCAGCTCACTGAAATGTCAAAATATCTTTTCATTTAGGTTAAACAAAGGGAAGGGATAATGTGGTTTCAGTCGCATTTGTTGGCCAAAAATCTTGAAGCTGTGTTCATCTTATCTATAATTTTTATGGCAATTTTGCCATTCAAATTGACTATGAAAACTCACATCTGTGTGAGATGTTAACGTGAATTACAACTGGATGTAGAAATATGCTTATGGAGTAGAGTATGAGCCTGGGATATACAGAACTATGTCCATGATACATACGTTATACAGTCATAAGGATATGACATGCCAATAATCAAACCCAGCTTGCTTCTCATGGCAAGGATAAACACTTAGCAAATGTGTGAATTATCTCTGTGTCTCAAATCAACACAGGCTGAGAAAGAGAAATTTCAGAATTTGGGCCACAAATTCCACACCTGGAGAGTTCATGAGCTTCCAGCATTGAAACAATTTATGACAGATTTTCATCTGAAAGTGTGAATTGAAGCTGTTTCTGTTTATCCCCTCATCCTGGCCTTGTTTGGCTTTGGCCAAGATAAAATTTCCCTAGTTCATTCATTTGCTGTCTTCCTCTTTGTCTTGCTTCTTCTTGAACTTCTGACCTCTATCAATTCTTCTTGGTGTTCCTTGTGGAACTTTGTTTCATTATAAAATTAAAATATTAAAAATATTTCTTTTTTCTTTATAATAATATTTTTTATTATATTATGTTAGTCACCATACAGTACATCCCTGGTTTGATGATTCATTCCTTGCGTATAATACCCAGTGCACCATGCAATACGTGCCCTCCTTACTACCCATCACCAGCCTATCCCATTCCCCCATCCCCTCCCCTCTGAAGCCCGCAGTTTGTTTCTCAGAGTCCATAGTCTCTCATGCTTCATTCCCCCTTCTGATTACCCCCCTTTCTTTATCCCTTTCTTCTCCTACTGATCTTCCTAGTTCTTATGTTCCATAGATGAGAGAAACCATATGATAATTGTCTTTCTCTGCTTGACTTATTTCACTTAGCATTATCTCCTCCAGTGCCATCCATGTTGCAGCAAATGTTGAGAAATCGTTCTTTCTGATAGCTGAGTAATATTCCATTGTATATATGGACCACATCTTCTTAATCCAGTCATCTGTTGAAGGGCATCTTGGCTCCTTCCATGATTTAGCTATTGTGGACAATGCTGCTATGAACATTGGGGTGCATATGGCCCTTCTCTTCACTACGTCTGTATCTTTGGGGTAGATACCCAGTAGTGCAATGGCTGGATCATAGCATAGCTCAATTTTTCTAATCTCTCCTAAAATAAAATTAGGCATTGTCCTTGATTATAACACTGTGCTTGCAGGCTCTCTGGTGGAACATGTTCACCCTTTTGAGACCTTGGTGACAAAGTCCCCACCACAACAAAGGTTCACTCCTAACACCTGCTTCTTAAACCCTTCCCCCTAAACCATTGTGTGCTTTCAGCCACAACCTGCCCCACTTCTCACCACTCCACCAAACTTCAGGCGCAATTCTTCACATTATTCAAGGGTGATAATTGTTGTCCAAGACTAGTATTCTCTACCCCATTTGCTTTTAATTTTGAATGACAACAGTGCCAATGTTGGTAATTTCCTGACCTCAATTCAGTGACTAACCCCTCAACTACCCTGTCACAATCCCCTCCCATGATTACATGCTGTTAAGTTCTACCTTTACAATGTGAAACTCTAATACCCCACTCTCCACCCACAGCTGTCTTTCCTTTGCTTCATTCCAAGCTTCAATTTGATTGGTTTCATCATGTTATCTGGGCCATGGTTATGTGAGCCCCTAACTTTCTCTAAAGGTGACACACCTGAAGCCAGTCCATCAAAGATCTCTGTGACCTCCTCTCTAATTTCCAAATCTTCCTCTTTTTTCATCTCTTTTATTTGTACCTCTTGCTGGCACCTAAATGTCTTCTCCTTTGGCTTTTGTGTTGTGTCTCACAAATTCATCTTCTCCTCCCTCTACCTGTCAGCTGGCTTGAATATCTCCTCTTCTCACTGTGTGCAAAGGGCTTCTTTATGAGTCATTTTCTGGTTTTCCTTGCTTCTTAATCTGTATATTCCCTGAGGATTTTCATCATAACTTTCTTTTGAAGGATTTTCTCTTGAGCACTCCCAATAGCCTGCTGCATGGCCCAAAGCAGCCCAAATAAACAATGTTTGATTACTGAACTACTTCTGTTCCAGTGTATGCTTTTTCTAATGAAAGGTCACAGTCATTCAAGCCTGGCTTCTGAGCATCATCCTTGTTTTCTCACTTCACCCCTTCCAACCAAAGAATGAGTCATTAAGTTGTGTCAATTCTAGCTCTTAAAGTTTTCTCACATTTTTCCTGTCCCTTTATCTGCACTGATACTATTATAGCTTCAACCTTCACCATCGTTTTCCTGGTTATTGTAGCAGATTTCCAACTGGTTTGAATCTGCCCTTTCTCTACCACCAGTGTCATTTTCTTAAAGCATAGATTCATTTACAAATTTTCCATAACCTAAACCTTTCAATCCCTTCCTTTCCCAGCATTGCAAAGTCAAACTTTAGAGCATGTCTATCAAGATGCTTTATGATCTGAACTTTGCCTATTTATCTAGCTTCATTTTTACTCATTGCACTAAACACTCCATTGATGCCAAACCACCCGTTGTTACCAAAACATGGCATGGAGTTTTACTTGGATACACACCTTTGCACATGCAGCTCTCTTTCATCCTAAAATCTTCTTCCTCCTTTTTCATACCAGCAAAAATTTATATGTCATTCAAGACCTAGTTCAAGTCTTACCTCGATCTTCAGCTCATCTCTTTAGCATCATCTAAAACGTTTCTCTTCCTGATATCCATCTCTACTCATAGTAGAATTCTGTAATTCCCTCAAGTATGTCATGTTCTCTGCTTTTGTTATTCCCTTCACTCTTACTGTCCCTTTTCATCTGTCTAATATCCTACCCAAGCTCCACATCTCAGCTTTAGATGGCATTTCCTTTGAGAAATATGTGGCCTTAATCCCCAATGTAAGTTAAATCCCCTTGTTTTATGGTTCCATTGTAGCCTATATCTGCCTTTTGGTAATGAAACACTCATAGTGGTTCCTTTAATATTTGACTTCCACAAAGACTATTATATCCAAGGTTAGAAGCCTAGTCTGTATTTTTTTTATTGTTACATCTTCAGAGCTCAGCACATTGCCTGGCATATGTTAGATATTCAATAAATATTTGCTGGATTTTGATGGTATTAAACTTACTCATGATGCCTGCATAGAGTTGAGTGCAATCTCTCTTAAAAAAAAAGATTTATTTATTTATTTTAGAGAGAGAGAGCACAGGTGGGAGGGGTAGATGGAGAGGGAGAGGGAATCTCAAGCAGACTCCCTGCTGAGCATGGAGCCCAACATGGGACTTAATCTTATGATCCTGAGATCGCGACCTGAGCCAAAATTGAGTCAGAGGCTTAACCGACTGTGCCACCCAGGGACTCCTGACCGCAATCTCTTTTAATCCCACCCCCACCCCTGCCCTACAACTGTACTTTTACCCATCTATGTATTAATTACACATGGCAAGTCTGAATTTCCCTCAGCAACTGGAGCTCATGACACAGCTCCCAGTTGGGGGGGGGGTCTTGGAACCCAGGTTGAGGCCAAGCAAAATCACACATGCAGATCATGGAACTAGAAAGTTTTAAAAGACTGAATTGAATTTTAAATTAGAGTAAAAAAAATAGTCCATCTTAATCATCCATCTGAAGAAGTGTCATCAGTCAGAGGAATGGGAACAAGAGGCATCAGAAACACAGCCAGGTAGGCTGGTGTGATTCCTTGAGGGATGGGGTAGAACTGCAGGTGCTATCATAGGGCACATGCAAAAGTTCCAAAAGGTGCTGAACAGGCTTTGGTACATTACAGTTTTGTTGTTGAGGTAGTGGTGGTAATTGACATATACTTGCATGTCACGACCTCCTCTTTCAGACTTTGAATCCTCTAAAACAATAGCTTTATTTTAATCACTTTTGTATTTTCTGTCCCCAGTAGACATCTGTAGAATGAATGTGTGTATTGTTACTCTTCTCATCTAAAAGTTGATTGTTTGCAGCTTTATTTACAAATAAAAACTTATTCCTTATTCCTTGATTAGAAATGTTTGTGTAGGAATGTGCTGAACTTGACATATTGTTTTGAAATTCAAGCTTCGTGAAATTCAATTTATGAAATCCAAACACAATTTCAGCCTATTAGGGGCTTGTAACCAAGAAATAACTTGCTAGTTAAATAAATCATTAGCTTTGGAAATCAAAGCATAAACAGATAAATTTTCTATGTGTGCTTTCCTGCTGTGGCTATTAGCCCAGGAATTAGCCAGGAAATTATGCACTATGCTGAATGAATTGATAGAACTTCAAGTGGAAGAAACTCTTAAGGCCAGTGGAGCGTTCTGTCATCGAAAGGGTATGAGGTGTAACTAAGCTGCTTTGCATGGTGAAAGCTGGTTGCTGGTGTTAAGTCACTCCTCTTCTGCACCATCTAACTGATTTTCTTTTGAGTGTTATACCAAGGGATTGGGAGACAGTGTCAGTGGTCTGCCTTGCATATAGGCAATAATGTTTTATGTGGGGTTTTTTTTTGGTAGAGAGTTAAAAAAATAATAATAACACTGACTAAAAGTTGGCCAACATTTTCTTATCACCATGTACTGGCAATTCTAATGAATGTCAGTGATAAAATGCTCTTCCCTCCAATGATTCTTTTGTTGGCCTACATTCTAAATAATTATTGCAATTACTATTGAATTTTAATAATACATATGTAAACTTAAAATTAGCACATTTTTATTACTTTCCCTTTAACAAACATTGCATTCCATAAGGAAGTTAATTTGTAGAGCTCCTGGTTGTACAGTTGGCCCCCGACACATGTGGACTACGTATATAGCTGTTTATTTCCAGAATGAATATATAACAGTTTTGAATCATTCCAACTTATTCCTAGCACACAGTCGGTGGTAGTACATAGTTTTGTGTTTAAACAGTGGATAAGAAATAAACAATAATAGCACTGTGCTTACAAAGATGAAGAAACATAACTCGAGCCACTTTAATTCTGTCATTCTATATGACCCTTTCGAATTTTTGTGCTTATAATTTAAAACAGTAAAAAGATTGAGATCTGAGAGATTCAATATTTTTTATTTGGTGAGTCCAAATTTTAATTCATACATGAAATACATTTATTTCTTTGCATTATAAATACTGAAAATAGCTTTGTTATGTAGAGGAAAAGGATATTAAAACACAATCTGCTTTAGGTGGCAGGTATATCATGTTTGCCACTCTCTCCTTCACCACCCCCTCCCTCTTCTCTTCCCGGTATTATGATAGGCCCTGCACACGTGTGATCTCACCTTTCCCTGGAGTCTTCGTTACTCAGAGTAGGTGGGGTCAGGCTACGGAACCCGGTTGAACAACTCCGACCTTGGGGGTTACTCAAGACTGTCTATACTACGACTCTGCATTCCCATCCTAAGTCTATTTTCTCATTATTTCCCAGCTTTACACCTCTGTTTTACATATTTGGGCTGGTCCCTTCTGTTTTTCTCCTCTGTGCCTGTTCATTCTCTTCTATCCCCTCGCTCATCCTCCTCTATCTTCCTGAAATATCCCTGAACCTCTTTATCCTTTTCCCAAATCACAAATCCTCCATGAAGCCCTTTCTGACTGGTCCCTCCACAAACATTTCTCAATTCTCCAAACTCCCACAGTGTTTGTGGTGTTTAGATTGCTTTTATTTTTGCTGATTGACAGGGATTTGAATTTTTTTTAATTAAATGCAAACAATGTAAAAGTTACTGTTCTGGCCACTTTGAAGTGTACATTAAGTACACTTAATGACTTTAAGTGTCATTGTGACATTAAGTATTCAAATTTTTGTGCAACCGTCATCAGCACCCTCCTCCAGAACCCTTTTCATCTTGCAGAACTGTGATCCTGTACCTATTAAATAATAATTCCCCATTCTCCTTTGCCCCTAGTCCATGTCAACCATCATTTCATTTTCTGTAACTATGTATTTGACTACTACATTCTTCATATAAGTGGAATCATACAATTTCTTTCTTTCTTTCTCTTTCTTTCCTTCTTTCTTTCTTTCTTTCTTTCTTTCTTTCTTTCTTTCTTCTTTTCTTTCTTCTTTTTCTTTCTTTTTTTTTGAGGGGGTCAGCTTATTTCACTTAATGTAATGTCCTCAAGTTTCACCCATGTTGCATGTAACATGTGACAGGACTTTCTTCCTTGTTAAGACCAAATAATACTCCATTGTATATATACACCACAATTTGTTGAGTGTTTACGTGGGTTGCTTCCACCTTTTGGCAACTGTGGGATAGTGCTGCTATGAACATAGATGGGCGAATCTCTTTAAGATGCTGTTTTAAATTCTTTTGAAAAAAATATTTTTAAAGATTTTATTTATTTATTTGACAGAGAGAGACATCCAGCGAGAGAGTGAACACAAACAGGGGGAGTGGGAGAGGAAGAAGCAGGCTCCCAGAGGAGGAGCCTGATGTGGGGCTCGATCCCAGAACGCTGGGATCACGCCCTGAGCCGAAGGCAGACGCTTAATGACTGCGCCACCCAGGCGCCCCCCAAAAATGCATTTTTTAATATATACCCAGGAGTGGAATTGCTGGAATATATAGACAGTAATTCTATTTTTAATTTTTTGAGGAATTGCCATATTGTTATCCATAGTGGCTACACCATTTTACATTCCCACAAGGGCTCCAATTTCTCCAATCTTTTTTTTTTTAAGGTCTTATTTATTTATTTGAGAGTGAGCAAGAGAGAGAGAGAGCACAAGTAGGGGGAGGGATGGAGGAAGAAGGAGAAGCATACTCCCCACTGAGCAGGGAGCCCAATGCCCGACTTGATTCCGGGACTCCAGGATCGTGACTGGAGCTGAAAGCAGATGCTTAATGGACAGAGACACCCAGGTGCCCTACTCTCCATGTCTTTTTCAACTCCTATTATTTCTTTTGCATTATTGTTTTTTTTAGTATCCACCTTAATGAATATTAGGTAGTATCTCATGAAAGATTTACATTTCTGAAATAATTGGTGACGTTAGGCATCATTTCATGTACTTACTGGCCATTTGTATATGTCTTTGGTGGACTATCTCTTCATCTTTTGCTCAATTTTTACTTGGGTTATCCAATTTTGTTGTTGAGGTGTAGAAATTCTGTATATATTCTGAATATTAACCCCTTATCAGATATATGATATGCAAATATTTTCTCCCATTCTGTGGTTGCCTTTACTATGTTTATAGCATTCTTTGATGCACAGCTTTTAATTTTGATGTAGTCCAATTTTTTTTTAATTTGTTGCCTATCTTTCAGTGACGTATCCAAGAAATTCTTGCCAGATCCAACGTCATGAAGCTTTTCTCCTGTGTTTTTTTCCTAAGAGTTTTACAGTTTTAACTCTTACTCTTTGTTCCATTCTGAGTTAAATTTTTTATGTGGTATGAGGCAAGGGTCTAACTTCATTCCTTTGCATGCAGAGATCCAGGTTTTCCAACATCATGTGTTGAAAAGACCATCCTTTACCCATTGAATGGTTTTGGCATCCCCCTTGTGTATCATTTGACCATATATGTGAGGGTTTGTGTCTGGGTTCTCTATTTTATTCTGTTAGTTTATATATGTTTCTTTATGCCAGTACCACACTGTTTTTATTACTGTAACTTCATAAAATATTTTAAAATCAGGAACTGAGAGGCCCCAAACTTTGTTCTTTCTCAATATTATTTTGTCTATTTGAGATCTCTTAAGACTCTATATAAATTTTGGTATGAATTTTTCTATTTCTGCAAAAAACATCATTAGGATTTTGACAGCGATTACAATGAATGTATAGATTCCTTTGGGTAGTATTAAAATCTTAACAATATTAAGTATTTCAGTCCATGAACATGGAATATCTTTTCACCTGTTGGTATCTTCTTAATTTCTTTCAGCAATTTTTTGTAGTTTTCAGTGCACAAGTCTTTCACCTCCTTTGTAAAGCATATCCTTAAGTATATTATTCTCTTTAATGCTATAGTAAATGAAATTGTTTTTCTTAATTTCCTTTTTGGATTATTCATTGTTAGTGTAAAGAAATGCAAAACGGATTTTTTGTGTTAACTTTTTTATACTGCAAATTTGCTGAATTTACTGATTAATTCTAGGGTTTTTTTTTTGTTACTGTTTTGTTTGTTGTATTTTTGTCTGTTTTTTGTGTATGGAATATTTAGGATTTTCTACATGAAGTTCATATCTGTGAACAGAGATCATTTTACTTCCTCCTTTCCAATTTTAATTCATTTTCTTGCTTAATTTATCTTGCTAGAACTTCTAGTACTATGTTGAATGCAAGTAGTGTAAGTGGGCATTCTCATCCTGTTTCTCATCTTAGAGGAAAAGCTTTTAGTCTTTTGCCATTGAGTATGATGTTAGCTGTGGGGACAGTTGGTTTTTAGTAGAGAGATCTTCAAAGGCCCACGTTTATACAACTGACATTTATTGAGCACCTTCTACGTTCTCCCAAGTAGATAGGCCCTTTACATATATTGCTCATTTAGACTTCACAAAATCTTTATGAGGGAGTTTTCCCCATTTAGTAAATGTGGACATTAAAGTTCATAAAAATCAAGTAACGAGCCCAATTACTGAAATTAGTAAATGACAGATCTGGGATTTGAATTCCGTTTTATCTCACTTAAAAGTCCACATTCTTTTTTTTTTTAATGTTTTTTTATTACATTATGTTAGTGACCATACAGTACATCCCCGGTTTCTGATGTAAAGTTCGATGATTCATTAGTTGGTATAACACCCAGTGCACCATGCAATACGTGCCCTCCTTACTACCCATCACCAGTCTATCCCATTCCCCCACCCCCCTCCCCTCTGAAGCCCTCAGTTTGTTTCTCAGAGTCCATAGTCTCCCATGTAAAAGTCCACATTCTTTCCACTTTCTCAAGTCTCTCCTTGAAAGAGGGACCAGGTCCCCCTGGATTTACATTTCATTTTCACTTCTACAGTGTCAAGCACAGCTGGGCCCACCCAAATGCTCAATATCTTGTGGATGGATCCATTGCCAACATAAAAATCTATTTCTAAATGCCCTGAGAGCTTTCCTTGTCCCTGTTGAAATGGGAAGCTGGATTTCTCAGGCAGCTGAATACACTTTTAACTTGCTAAACACAAGGCTTGAGGTGGGCTACAGTCTGTTACTTGGCCACTAAACCTGGTTTCCAAAGTCATTCATTCTCCAGTCTACATGCACAGCTCTCTTTGTCCCAGCAACTGCAGTCCCTTGCTTTGGGCTCCTACTGCCTGACTCGTAGCAGCAGCAGTATCTCTGCTGCTTTTCTTCTTGTTTGTGCCTGGGGTCACCTCAGCCCCAACACCAGTGGCACATTACCCTAAAGGTACCTGCTGAGGGAAGCTGCTGAGAACCCATTCCTTTCCTAAGACTACTGTTCTTCTTGGCCAGAATGGAGAAAAACAACCTGTGGCAGCCAATTTGATTACGTTGTCAAAAGGAAGGGCTAAAAACAACTTCTCAGGCTAGATCCCAGTTCCCAGAATTTACATCTTCCAAGTGTTCACAGCCTTGGCCAGAGGTGATGTAGAAAAGAGACAACCCTGCCCTTGCGACACCCCCTTTGGGTTTTGAACTTTGGAAAGGGGCAGAGTAAGGCCACTGAGGGAAAAACAAACAAACAAAGCATGACTTTCACCCATTAGGATAACCACATATCCACATTTTCTGGGATATCTTGATTGCAAACAACTCTGTTCATGTGCCATAAGACAGAATGGCTATTATGTGTTGGACTATTTGTTTTGATTTTTGGTTCAGGAAAGATGGTCACCTTAATAGGAAAAATAAATAAAAAAGTCAAAAGTGCTGTAAGACCGCATCTCTCATTACAGTCTTCTGTGAGAATACATCCTAGGTGTATGCCTGCAGGCGTGTTGTGTGTGTTCTATGACTATATCTCCAGATGTTGATGAAAACTTAAGTCCCCAGAAAGCAATAATCTTTAGCTTCCACCAGCTTCCCCGAAATCCCCACATACATTGAGCTGGATTGTTTGGACAGCTCTTAAATCACCTGAAGTTTCCAGGATGAGCACATAGGCTAGAGACAGAAATTCCTGTGAGACTCCCTGCCTACATATGGAAAGGAGACAGGGAGAGAGAGGGGCATGCTCTTGCCTCCATCTAGGAAAAGCCAAACTCTCTCTGAGAGTCTAGAGGGATGACTTCGGCCTTGGAGAGTCTAGTTCTGACACTGTACACCTGAACTTCCTATTCTGGCTTGTTCCTTCTGTAGAGAGGAAGGATTCTGAGGGAGCCTGGCATTGGACAGTACGTAACCAGGGACATGTCAAGAAGATGGAAAACCTTAGGCTCTATGGTGCAGAGGAAAGAGCCAGGACTTCAGAGTTATCACAGTCCAGCTTTAGCCACTTAATATTTGTGTGACCTTGACCAAGTTACTTAATTTTCTGATACTCAGGACTCTCATTTGCAAAATGGAATTAGTTTTTCTCAGGGTCCTTGTGATAATTAGGAAGAACATATGTAAAGTGGTTGGCACATTGTGCAAGCTCAAGCAATGGCAGCTATTACTATTATTGGAGCTGATCTATTCAACAATCTTGTGTAGATGAGAAATACTGGAGTCCAGAGAAGTGAAATAACTTATCAATGTCATGTAGCTAGTTGATGAGAGGCCCAGGACTGGAACCTAGTGATTCTTTCTCTAAGTCACTTCACCTCCTTCTTGTCATGGGAGAGAAGCTGCACAGTGAGTTTGAGAGCCAGAGAGCCCCAGTTTCCCTTGGGCATTTCCTGGTGAGAGGTGGAAGGGTTTGTTTTGTTATGATCAACTGAGAAAAAGACCAGTGAAGTGCAGGCAGCAGGGGAGAGATGACCAACAGATAGTACTAGAGATGTTTTGTTCTTAGGCACAGATGTAATTCTCTCTCTAATAGCAACCTTGATAAGCCAGTCTAGATAAGAAGATATTGTACAAGGTCTGTTTATCAGATGGGTTGAAGAACTTCAGGATACATAGGCAAGTATGTATATATGCATACACATATAAACACACACATATACCCCACTTACACACATTGGCACAAAAAAAACCACAGTCGCAGTCACACAAACATAAAGATACACATACATAGAGACAAATACATACATATACAACTGTACATACGGATGCATGTGCCTACATGCAGTCATGCTGATACACGGCCACTTGTAACAGTCTTATACACAGATGTGCACAGGTTGACTTACACACACAAATCAGAATAAAACAGAAAGTGTGCCTATGGTGAGAATCTTTGGAAATTACATTGAGCTAAGAATGAGGCTCTAAGTAACATGAGGGCAGTGACCAAGTCTCCTGGTCCTCAGAGCAGCCAAGTCTGGGTACACTGTGGGTACACAATAAGGTCCCACTGACTGATGGACTCTATGGCTTACCTTATTGACTTAGTTTGATTATGACAACCATGGGAAAATTGTCTCCCCTCCGAACCTTTGGTGTAAATGCTTGGAGTGTCTTGGAGCTTGTCGTTGGCTGAGATTATGTGCTTAAGGAGCCCCCTCACTTATCCCCTGACTCTCCACTTCCAGAACCCCACCTCACAGTCAAGTGGAAAATTTCATTCCTTTTCAAAAGCAAAAGATCACCAGGGGTTTCTATGGCATACCTAATATCTCAGACAGGCCTCCCTCTTCTGAAGAGGGTCCTTATCTCCTTAGCAGGAAGGAAGCTTGAAGTATCAAAATAGGTAATGCTTACTGACATACCTATGGCTTATTAACAATGTGAACATCATCATTATCATTAAAGATGACTTTTGAAAAGCATGCCCATCCTATGCTTGTTTGTTTGGTCAAGGTGAAGCAAAGTAGAACAGCATATTTGCTCTCTGAGTCATTGGAGAAAGGTAGCCCCTGCACCCTGTAATTTAGGAGTTAACATCTCCACTCAAGCAGCAAGAGGTCTGAGACCCAGATGAAGGAGCCTAGAAACAGTTCCCTTTCCCCGTGGAGTTCTTGATTACAATGAACTCTATCTTCATTTCCTGTGTGCTTGTTATTGATTCCGACATATATACTACTTAGTGTTCGAACAGGAGAGAGAAGAAATTGGGATGCTAATTTTGAACTTTTAATTCCATCCTTTTCTGCTCCACAAACTTTCTTTGCTTTATTTTCTTCCCCCTCCCTTATTCGTTTTCCATTCTCTTCCTTCCTCTTCTACCACATCCCAGACAGCAGAGGGGTGGCTAGAGAACCGCCACCTTTCCAGCCACACCTTGAAGAACTGGAGGGCCAAGGACTATGGCCTCCCTTTGCATTGATCCTTCTCTTCAGCATGAACCACTTTTTAGCCCATCTTCTGAAGAGTGGGGGTGACGTGGCATCAGGAAGTCTAAGCTTTTAGTTCCAGGGGTGGCTATACTGATAGTTTTAAGGGAATTAGTTTCTTGGTCCTCGACTTCCATAGTCTCCAGGTACCAGCTTAGGTTCTCTTTGCTCTCCTTCCTCACTGCCCACTACATGAAAACCCTTTCCTACTTTACAAAACCAATGCCTTCATCCTTTCCAGACTTCGGTCTGGGACACCATTCTAAGGGGTGAATGCCTCCGGGAAGACAAACCTCCTTAAATAAGGGAAACTCATGGGACAGCTTCCTCTTCTTCCTGATTTTATACATTTTCCTATTAGGGATGAAGCACAGTGATAAAAATGGATGTGTTAGCCCTTTTGGGGAGGGCAAAGACAATGGGTATGATGACAGTTCTGTTTAATGGCCTCACCTCTCCCAAGCCCTGACTTTTGTCAAAGAATACTTTGTTGTTGTGGGAGAAGATGGTGAGAACGAAGCAATGAGAGAATTGGTAAGAAATATTGAATGCTAAAAATGTCTCCTTTTTCACAAATTTAATCACAAGCAATTATGTTCAGCTATTCTCAATACTCATACTTGGGAAGTGTCATTATATGGAAAGAAAAGCTCCTTGGAACAGCTGAAACAGTAAGGTTAGTGACACAAATTCTATTAAACATAATGGGAATGTTTTCAAGGGCTACCAAATGATAAATCCTGTGGAAAAAGCTTCACCTGGTTCCTTTTAAATTCAGTGTGTGTTATTCAGTAAGCTAGTTAAGACCTATTTTATCAAATTGTATCACGAAACATTTATTCCACTTAGTTCTCAGTTTATTTTTTTTCTTATGAAATGCCTAATATTTTCTAACTCTGATTAATAAAAAAATAAAATGATATTCTAGCTGCAACACAAATTTGTTGTTACAGGTATATACCTTTCTCTTTTATTAAATATATGGAAAAATCTTGATCTTGATATCTCACAAAATTAATGGCATTATTTTTGAAGTTATATACATATTTTTTATTTAATGATTTTCAAAAACTGAAAGGCAAATTCAATTCACACATGTCCAGACATTTACCAAAGGACTACCAGGAATTTTATACTTCTTGCTTCATAGGTAACACATTCTTTCTTTTTTTTTTCTAAAAATCACACTGTATTATTACAAATTAAGTAGTTTGAGAAATGATATATAGATTTATTATTGTTCTTATAAATTATAGAAATAGGGGTGCCCGGGTGTCTCAGTCAGTTAAGTGTAGACTCTTGATTTCAGCCCAGGTCATGATCTCAGGGTCATGAGATTGAGCCCCCACCCATCAGGCTCCACACTGGGCATGAAGCCTACTTAAGATTCTCTTTCTTCCTCTCCCTCTCTCCCTCCCCACCCACTCACATGCGTGCACACACACACTCACCCTCTCAAAAAAAAATTACAGGAATAGACTATATTAGTTTGTCACCAGTTTAACCTTGATTTGACTGTTCTTAGTAAGCTATCTGTTTTAAAAATACCATAATATATTACTCAGTGATTTTTAATAATATTTCCAAAATGTGCATTAATCTACTCATTTGAATTGAAAAATGCTAAATCGTGGAAGGAGCCAAGATGCCCTTCAACAGATGACTGGATTAAGAAGATGTGGTCCATATATACAATGGAATATTACTCAGCTATCAGAAAGAACGATTTCTCAACATTTGCTACAACATGGACGGCACTGGAGGAGATAATGCTAAGTGAAATAAGTCAAGCAGAGAAAGACAATTATCATATGGTTTCACTCATTTATGGAACATAAGAACTAGGAAGATTGGTAGGAGAAGAAAGGGATAAAGAAAGGGGGGGTAATCAGAAGAGGGAATGAAGCATGAGAGACTATGGACTCTGAGAAACAAACTGAGGCCTTCAGAGGGGAGGGGGTGGGGGAATGGGATAGGCTGGTGATGGGTAGTAAGGAGGGCACGTATTGCATGGTGCACTGGGTGTTATACACAACTAATGAATCATCGAACTTTACATCAGAAACCAGGGATGTACTGTATGGTGACTAACATAATATAATAAAAAATCATTTAAAAAAAAAAAAGAAGATGTGGTATATATACACAATGCAATATTATTCAGTCGTAAAAAAGAAAGAAATATTGTCATTTACAAAAATGTGAATGGATCTAGAGAGCATATTGCTAAGTAAAATGAGCCAGTCAGAGAAATAAACATACCATATTTCACTTATGTGTGGAATTTAAGAAACAAAACAAACAAACAAAGGGAAAAAAGAGACAAATCAAAAAACACACTCAACTGTAGAGTATGAACAAATGGTTGCCAGAGGGAAGGTAGATGGGAAGATGAGTGCAATAGGTAAAGAGAAGTAAGAGTACACTTAACTTGTTGAGCTCTGAGTAATTTATGGAATTCTTGAATCATTATATTGTACACCTAAAATTAATATAACACTGTACATTAACTACACTGAAAATAAAATTAAAAAATAAAATAAAATAATTGATGAATGGAAAAAAAATGAATTCAAAAATGAAGTCAGGCATTTTATGACAGAAAGTGAGTCTGATTAGGCTGATGGTTTGACAGTGGTGACTGGTATTTCTAGTTAGGTTACGTGGCAGACGTTTCTCCATATGCTGAGTTAGCTAAATCTAAACTTAAAGGATGTGATGAGATAAGAGCAGTTTATGGAAAGATACTGTATTGTCAAAGATGTATTGAAGTTAGCAATATTTTTAATTTTCCCAACGCCGAGTATAGCATGCTAAACAATATGTCTGTAAGTGAGGACAAGAGTAATGGGTATAATCAATAGTCATTTAATAAATCTGGCAGTCTTTGTTCTCAGATATTGAGAAAGTGAATGGTCCTAATAAATTAAAAAATAAACAAGTAAATAAATGAAAATTCACACACACACACACACACGCTCCTTTTCAGTCCAGGTGGTTTCCAATTTTTGCTTTTAGCGAAAGTGAAGAAGAACGTAATCAAACTGTCAGCAAATGTGTCAGTAAACTGATCACAAAAAATGATTTAAAATAGATCACCCAGTGACTTTTAGCCTATAGGAAGAATTTAAAAAAAAAAGGGAACATTCAATCTTCCTCTAACAATTTCACCTCTTTCAAGTGAGTAAATCTTCTTAGTCCTAACATTTGTGAAAATGTAAGACACAAGTAGAAGATGTAAAAACGTGACTAGAAATCTTTAGGTGGCATATGAGCAATAACGTTTGAGCGTGACTGACCTGAAAGGTCACTCCCAGCTCTGACAACCTATCACTGTCACTCCACCTCTGCATGCCTCCCTCTTACACCTCTTGGGCTTCCTTTCTCCCATCAGGGAAACCCCAGGCTTCCAGAGACCTCACCTGGCTCACTGCCATGGCTTGCCTTGCTTGCCTGCCTCCATTATGCCGCTGACCCATCCCGCCTCATCCAAACCACTCTTCTCTCAGCGCAGCCTCTTCACATTGTTTTCTAGCCATTTTTAGGTCAAGGAAACAAGGCTGTGTAACATGCCTTGTCAGACCTTCCACCTTCATTATGAAGATTGAAAGGGAGCGTCCGACACCACTCCCTCTTACCCTCAAAAAGGGTAGGCGACCTTTGTCCCACCCAGGCTGATCTCATGATTCCTGCTTATGTGGGTCACCTCAAAAAGCCCGATGCCACTTTTCATTGTCTGCACTTCAACCACCTCCTTCCCCATCTCCCACCCTGCCTCCCTACTCATGAACATGGTAGAGCTCATGATTCACCAGCAGCAAAACACTCTGTTTCCTAAGCCTTTTACCTAAATTCTCTCTTCACTTTCTTGTCCTGACTACAATGTGACCCCCTCTAGAGGACAGTGCTTTTCTGGAGCTCTCTGGGCAGTGGCTGTTTATTCACCCTCATCCCTTGTACTGTTGAACATGAGATGAGTTACAAGTGGCTCTTCCTCCTCACTGACATTTCTAGTCCCTTCTCCCTTGTCTTTCTTTTAAATACATGGCCTTGAATCTTCTGTCTTCAGAGTTGACCAGCCACTGTTCTTCCTTTCTGCAGTTAACTTCCAAGCCCAGGGTATGCCCTCTTTCAATGACTGTAGCTCCTGGCTCACTGTACCTCTCTCCAACTCTGTCCCTGCCTTGATGCTGGGTGATTTCCATGTACACATATAATCCTCTTAACTCTTGACCTTGACTTCCTTTCTTCCAATGAATGTACATTGTATTTTACCACTTGATCTCAGGACCATACCCTGCCCTATTCTTCCTAATGTAGCCTAGTTTCTGAGCTCACCTTTTATTTTTCCAGCTCATTCCCTCTAGTAGTCTGACTTCGACAAACTCTTGATACTACCCAATATACTTGGCTTAAAGTAAATTATTATAATCCTTAGAACCATCTCTGCATACAGTCTCAACTTCCTTGCCCCTCATTTTAATACTCTTTTAGGAGAACTAAAACCCTAAACAAATTCTTCACTACCTCTATACCTAAACCCATGCAGCCAACCTGAAATAAAGAAAAACATAAAAGCGTGCTCATACTCTTACTGTCAGTTAGTGGCCACAAACCATTAGTTAAACCACAATGCTCCCTGGCATTCATACTACCTCTCACATATTTGTCTCTCCCTGGAAATCATCAACACCTGTTCCTTCATCAGTATTCTCAGCTGATGACATTGCTTTCCACTTCACTGATAAAACTGAAACAATCAGAGGGGAATGTCCATACACTTCCACCACCACATGTACACACCTACCAACATCTACACTGACAGACTCTGCCTTCCTGAGTGTTTAATGGAGATGAACTGTCCATGTTCCTCTCTAAAGTCTCTTGTGCTACAAACTTTCCCTGCCCTTCACCTACCAAAAGAGATCATTCCAGTAATTCTCTCCTCTGTCTCTATGTCATCCATATTTCCCTCTCTGATGAGTTATTAACCATCACCATAACATGATGCACCTACTTTTCCCTTCTTAAAAAATCATTTGATCCACAGCTGCTCCCATTTTTCTGCTCAACTTTACATCAAACTCCTAAACATATTTGTCTCTACCTACTACCTCCAGTTTGTGTCCTCTTGTTTTCTCTTAATCCCATGCCAAATAAGATGTTGCCTTCAACCATTTCAACAAAACTATTCATGTTTGTTTAACATCAAAATGCCTTCAATGTTGCTAAATTCATAATCAGTGATTAAAGCTGATAATGTTTGGCCTTTCATAAGTATTTCACAGTTATTCATTTCCTACTCCTAGAAGCACTTTTGTCCCCTGGCTTCCTAAACACTACACACTGGTTTTACTCCTAATTTACTGGTCACATTTCAATCTCTTGTTCTATTTCCTCCTCTTCTCCCTCATCTGTTATTATTGGAGTGCCTCCAGGTTCAATTCTTGGACCTTGATTCTTTCCTATTACACTCATCCTGATCTCATCCTGTCTCATGGCTTTATATTCACGTGCTAATGACTTCCATCTCCCCCACACTCTTTGCCCCTTCACTCCTGACCCCATACAACGCCTATTCAACAGTGATGCCTAATAGGAACAGCAAACTTAACATGTCCAAATGGTCTTGTGTTCCCCAAACCTTCTTCACATATTTCTCCACCAAAGCTCATAGCAATTTCATTCTTCTATTTGGACAGGCTAAAAACCTGGGTGCCATCCTTGATTCCTGTCTCTCACACTCCATGTTACATACCATGAAATCATGTTAGCTTTTCCTTTAAAATATACCCTCATCTGGGCTCTTTTCACCAAGTCTTCTGCTACTACCCTGATCTTGCCTTGATTTTTGTAAGAAACACCTAATAGCCCTTTGCTCACATTGTCACCCACCCCCTCATAGTCTATTCTCAGTACAGCAGCCAGAGTGAGCTATTCCAATACTCAAAGCCTCAAAACACTCCAGTGGCTCCCCAGCTCACTCCAAGTAAGAGCCTATGTACTTACAATGGCCTACAAAGGCTAACAATCTGATGTACATTACCTCTTGGACTTCATCTCCTATGACTCTCCTCTCATTCTGCTCTAACCCCACTGGCTCTTTCATTGTTCCTCAAATAGTTCAGGCTACTGGACATTTGTACTGGCTATTTCCTCTGCCTGGAGCTCCCCTCCTCTGTGTATCTGCAAGGCACATTTTCCTTCTTGGCTTTCTTTTCTTCTTGTTCAAGTATTATTCTCTCATTAAGATCTACTCTGACTGCCAATTTTAAAATTGCACTCCCCTATATTTATTGTTTCTCCCTAGAATGTATGCTCAGTGAGAGAAAGTTCTGTTGTCTGTTTTTGTTCATTGCTGTAACCTCAGTGCCTAGAAGATTGCCTGGAAATAACAAGTGTTCAATGAATACAGTTGATCCACAGAATTCATGGATTCCGAATTTGCATATTATCCTACTTGCTAAAATGTATTTGTAACTCCCAAACCCATGCTCGTGGCACATTTGTGATCATTCACAGACAGGAGCCGAGCAGTGAGAAATTTGAGTCACCTGATGTGCATGTTCCCAGCTGAGGTTAAACAAGGCAACACTCTGGCTTCTTGTTTCAATTCTCATACTGTAAATAAGTTTCCTTTCTGCTATCTATTTAGTACCATGTTTTCCACATTTTTGTGTCTTTTGTTGGTGATTTCACTGTTAAAAATGGAATTGTCCCTTATTTTCTGGCACTAGATGTTTCTCTGGAGTAGTCTGAAGGCAGCCTGGATTTTCTTCCTTCATTTAAGGAAATTCAGCATTAAAAATACCTTGGAATAATTTTTGCCTGCATTTTTTTTTGGGTTCTCTATTTCAGGAACACTTTCTATCCATATGTTATATCATTTGACTGCCCTTGTTATCTATCACTTTATCTGTGATCATTTTATCTCCCCCTTTCCTTTCCTTTTTATTCACTCAAAAAGGACTTTTATTTCAAAGCTTTAATTAAATTTTCAGCCATATCTATTTTGTGTCTGGCTGCTCTAGTGATGACTTCTGTAATGATACTGCTTCAGTGCTCTGTTCCCTTACTTTGCATCACTCTTTTAATCTCATTCTGTTCTTTCGACATTTTGTCTTTAACCCCTTTTAAAAAACAGAATTCATGTTATCAAGTTATTCCATAGCCTGAAGCACTTGCAAGGGTTCTTTTGTCTCCTTGGGTTAGGTTTCCTGTCACTTGAGTTATTTTTCTGTCCTGTGCCGCTGTGCTTTCTTTCTTGGTGTTGCTGTGATAGGTTTCCACAGCCACCATGTACTTCTCACTTGTACTTCTCACTGGTGCCAGGTGTGGACAACTCAGACTTCCACAGTGAGGTGTGGGCAAGTTCTTTGTAGCATCTTTCCCATCTTATTGAGACATTTTTGGTTTCCCCTCTGACCCAGATTTGAGAGGTATGTCCATACTACTTTTCAGTGCCTTGATGGTTCAGAGTCAATTAAAAAGTTCAGCTGGAACTGTGTGAAAGTTTTGTGGATAACCTACACGTACCTGATTCTGGACTTTCTTCTAAGATTAAAAAAAAATACCCTATGTTGGGAAGAATGAAGGGGGGAGGTAAACAGAAGGGGGAATGAACCATGAGAGACTGTGGACTCTGGGAAACAAACTGAAGGCTTCAGATGGGAGGGGGTGCGGGATTGGGATAGGCTGGTGATGGGTATTAAGGAGGGCAGATATTGCATGGTGCACTGGGTGTTATATGAGAATAATGAATCATGGAACTTTACATCAAAAACTAAGGATATACTGTATGGTGACTAACATAACAAAATAAAAATTATTAAAAAAAATAAATGCACTGAACAATTTTTTTAAAAATCCCCTATGTTGGAGATCACCACAGTGATCAAAGTTATAGCCTACTCTTGTAGGGAAATACCATTGCGTTTTAGACCATTCCCCTAATTTAGACTGGAATTCTGAGAAAATGGCAAATCCAAGTAGTTTTTTCCTGACTCTGCTGAGATGGCAGAATGGTTAGGATTAACTTTCCCTGGTTTCTTTATGTACACTAGGCAGCTAATGATATCACAGGATTTTATGAGTCTCAAGTAGAATATTACAAACACTGATTGATCATCATTCTGCAGTAGATACTCAAAATACGTTAGGTGTGATCAGTTTTTGCAGTGATTGATGAAGATTCCCTTCCAGAGAGCAATTTCTTTACCTTTGTTCTAGACTGACTACTCACACTTTAATTCTGCTTCTTTCCAAATAGGGTTGCATTCTTGAGATTTTATTAACTTACTACGTTAGTCTCTTGTCACCTGTTGGGGGGTGTGTTAGGAGAAAGGACTTATGATGAGCCACACCCAAATATTCTATTGATTTCCTTGGGACCTACTGTTAAAAGTTTGCGACATGAGGTTGCTGATGGCAATAACTTTGTTGTTGATGTTAGCTTCAGTAGGATATAGAGTGGGATATTGCTTATCTTTTCCATTCATCACGTCTACTTAGAAGTTCAAACATGATTAGAGGCAGAGAGGAGACAGGCAGGCACCCTGGGCAGGGGCCTGAGTGAGGGAAGAAGCAGAGGTTGACATGCCCAAAAGGAGGTGGTGAAGGGCAGGGGCTGGTTAGCAGTGAAGGAAATAATGACTGGTGCATCACAGTAGGGGAAAGCTAGGCTTTTATGGCTGGTCAGAAGGTTTTGGAACCCAGAAGGAAGAACTGAGATTAGTGGTGCTACTAAGACTAAGATCCGTGTTGTTGATCTTCTACAATGAGCTCCTTAGGAGTTCACCTGCTGGCATTCTATCTCTCCTTAAGTGAACCTATAGGCTTCCATAGCCACATGGCCCAAATGTTCTGACTGGGGTGAACATTCACCTCTTGCTCTTTAGTAAAACAGAGACCACCGGGAAGGGAGAGAGAAGCAGAAGCCACCAAAGTTCTGTCTGCTTTTTATTTCAGATTCCAGTTTTGCTAGGTATAGACATGGCTGAGTTTACCTGGTCCATGCTTTATCTGCCCCTGGAATTTGGGAGACAGCCCCAGGAGCCACTTCTAATGACATACTTATAACTCAGGGCTCCAACTCTGGTTTGGGCATCAGAGAGAAAGACAATTAATTCATGACTTCATAAGTACCATGAGTTTGTTCACTAAGTCCTAAGTTTGCTCCTAAATTGAGAGCTCCCAAAGTCATTGACTGACTATCCATATGTATCCAGAACCAGTCCTGAAGCCTGGTACAATAGATACTCCTTAATTAAGTGAGGAAAAGGTAGGTCAGTTTGACTGTATTCCAGAAGTTGGAGACTATCCCTTGAGTCCTCTCCTTCCTTCCCACCCTATCTCCCTCTCTAATTTAGCACCAGCTTCTTCTCAAGAAGCTTGAATCTGCCAGTGGAGTGAAGAATCATCCAGCAGGCGGGTTATTTTAAATCTTTAATAGACATATTACCTTACATTATGGCTTCATCATCCGCCCCTCAGTGTGAGCACAAAGAGAACATCCATCACAATTAGTGTAACATCCCAAACACATAAAAAAGATGAAAATGTGCAGCTAAGTTGGGTGTAAGGGAGCCCAGGCTCTCTGAGTGGCTTTCTGTTAGACCATGGGCACACAGCCAGGCCTGGATGCAGCTCTCCCAGGGGCCAAGAAAGGGATTAATAAGGGTATGCTCTGAGCCCGGAGTATTGCTCCTGTTCCCCAGAAAGGCAGAAGCTTCTAATGCTGAGCTGAAACTGAAGCTGTCATTTACAAAGCTCTGCTCTCACTTCTATTACTGGCCAAGCAGAGGCCACTGGCAGACACTTGGGGTCCTAGATCCAGGGCAATTAGAAATGGGTATCTTTTTTACTAAGTCAGTATTTTAGAAGGCTCTTTCACATATATTTGGTCATGGAAGCCCTATGACCACTACATGAGGTAGATATTATTATTGTTCTTTTTTCCAGGGAAGAAAACTGAGGCTCAAAAATTTCTGTGACTTAGGTCAGTCTGTTTCCAAAGGTTATTTCCTTAGAATGTGATCCCTGGACAAGACAAGCATATATAGAACTGAAACTGGGAGAGGAAATGCTGCTCCAAGTTTGGAGGCAAGAGTGGTGCATTATCCAGGTGTGAGAACCAGGTGTCCCTCTCCCCTCTTCC
This sequence comes from Ursus arctos, assembly GCF_023065955.2. NCBI lineage: Eukaryota > Metazoa > Chordata > Mammalia > Carnivora > Ursidae > Ursus > Ursus arctos. The sequence goes on along the minus strand of NW_026622775.1, from coordinate 71,650,699 downwards.
CGCATTGCCCTTCACCTGTATGTAATCTTTCATAATGCCCAGCAAACCACTGCTTGCTTTTTTTGTTGTTGTTTGCATGCATTTATGTATACAGGTAACTATTTATCTCTCTTTTGGCCTAACGCAGAGTTGAATTACTCTACAACTCAGTTCTCAGCACTGCCTACATCCTTCAGCACAAGGCCTCTCTCTCCTATTTGTTCCTCCCATTCAGTCACTGATTCTCACTCCCATCCCCTCACCTCCATAGGCATCTATTTCTGCTGTCCTTTTAACAGTTTGTATGTGTGTATGTGCTTTTGCTTTACATAATAGTATTTTGTTATAGACCTCATTTTGCTTCTTATTTTTCCCATTAACATTAGGCTTTTAGATATAACCACATTTGCTCTGTGGGCATCTAGCTCACTAGATTTTAACTCCTGTGTGCACAGTGGTATGTATCTACATATTTACTTATCCCCACCCCTGAAGACAGACCCTTTAGTTTACCTTCAACTCCTGAACACTGCACACAGTACAACTCAACAAACATCAACATCCTTGTCTTCTTGAGATCTGCACCAAACTTTATCTGTCCATTCCTCATTCTTTGCCTTCCTACACTTATCTCACTTGTTTAAGATCTTATCATCCCTTGTCTGAGTTATTACAAAGGTCTTCCTGCCTCCCACCTCTTCTGAAACTAAATTCAACACACCCTTCAAGGCCCACCTGTACTTACCCTCTTCTCAACTACTTCATCACACATTTTCTATTTCTGCCATTTGCTGCAGAAGCCACAGTCCAAGATGAGAAATGATTAACTGCTGCAAATTGCAGTAGTGTTCTACCTGGTTGGGTTTTGTGGTCTCCACTGCCAAGAACAGGAACTGTAACCTATTTAACTCATCACAGAGCCTGTGTCGTACAAATGCAGTGTGTTCAAAGGGCTTTACACACACAGGAGTCTAGGTTTGTGGGTCACAGGTACCCTCTTCCTATGTGTCAGGAAAGAAATTCCTCCTGGAGAGTCTTCCTCAGCAGCAGATAGATGGAGACTTTCCACTGCCAGATGGGCAGGGTTACAGGGAGTTAGTTGGTGAGAGTGGGTAAAGAAGTAATAAGCCTCAATTAACCCCTGGTGACCTATTTGTCTATGCATGCATATTTAAGCCTGTGCATTAAGTGCATGTATGTGTGTCGGTGGGGGCAAAAAAAGGGAAGATGAACACAAGTTCCATGCCATATTTTCTTCTGCAAGCTTTGGAAAGACAAGCCTTTCCTAAGTAGGACACAAAACAGGGACCAGGTATTTTTCCCTACATAGCCACCTTGTCTTTCCTAGAGCATCCTGAAATGGCAGAAGCAGCTGAAAGCATCGGGAAGTGGTCCTGCCATCAAAGTGGGCAAAGCAAAGCAAAGTATTGAGCTGTAGGACTGGAGGTTGTAAGGCAGAATATTACCCTTCTTGGGTTGTCAATTTATTTGTGTTTTAGTCCTGTCTGTAATATCTTTGATTTGCTAGTCATTTTCCTGAATCTCAAGATTTCTTCATTCTTTTTTTTTTTTTCCCTGTAAGCTTGGTTGAGAGCATTCATCCCCTCTTCCTAAATGGGTTACTGATTTGGAAGTTCCTTACTTATTCTTGATCCCATTTTTTTGGTCTCTCTTTAGCAGTAGATGTTGGTGTCTTAGCAACCCAGCTAACAACTACATAGTTTATTCTCTCTGAAGCTAGGGGTGGCCCATGGGATTACACAGTTAATGAGAAATGAGTGGAAGTGGCTTGTGGCTCTATACAGAGGGGTTGCTTGCACGCCCCCCCTTTTTTCTATGCTTCTTTTTTCATGGACTAGAATGTGCAGCTGTTGATGGGAGCTTAAGTAGCCTTTTAGGCCATATCTGGAAGCCATAGGTTGAGATTGAGCCACGAGATGGAAGGAGCTTATGTCACCAACCCTGTAGATCTGCCGTATCAGTCCTGGTGTGCTTATGCTAGGCTTACTGGTAAAGGAGAAATAATTTCTGTTTCATTTACATGCCTATATTTTAGCCTTTGTTGGAGTAGACAAACCTGTATTTTATTATGGAGACCCAAGCTGGGGACAAGTTTCATAGTTACCAAATAATGTAGATGCCAGATCCATGATTTCTAAATAGCTATGGCTGGCGAGCGACTTTGGAGCTGTCAGAATGTTTTAGGAAAACCCAACAGGATTGGTAATTGCTTAGAAATGTCATTTTGTGTTATGATTTTATTAATTGATTTGATTAATTGATGAGTTTATAGACACACTTTTGAATTGACATAAACCATCAACATAAACATACAAAATGTTTTCTTGGTAACTATGTTTGCTCTATTGTTATGGGGTCTGCAAAAGACAAAGTGTTATACTCCTTTCTGAGAGGTGTTAAATCTGCAGCAACTTGATTGAATAGCAGGAGCTCAAGACATTAGTATAATTTTGTTTTTCCTCTAAGTATTTGAGCAATCCTTGTAAGTAAAATAAGGGAATTTGTAGTATCTCTTTCTGATACAAACTTCTATGATTTTATGACTTGTAGTCTGAATGCCAAAACCAGGATGGATGTCTCCATTAGCCACTTATTAACTAAATTTGCATAAGTTGTTAACTCTGTGACCTTTAGCATTTTTCTTTTAAATGTAGATTAAAAACCTTGGCTAAGAGAATTTCATAAAGGAACTGTAAGAACCAAGCAGAATAGCAGCTGTGAAAGCGCTTATACAACACAGCTACACACAAAAGTATATCATGATTTATAGTCCTTTTGGTTTTTTATTTTTCTTTTCATTCCTATTAATGGGACAGTATTGGCCTTATTCTTACACTAGTGCACATTCCCAGGGCCCATATCTGTACCACTTGGTCTATGGCACATATTTAGCCCTCCTTTTCTATTCACCACAGAAGTTTTTGCTATTGTGATCTATTGTGATACTGTGATACTGAATCTACTGTGATACTGCGGTGACTGAATTAAGAGAAGAGTAGGGGGAGACTCGGCCTGAAGAGGAGAGAGAGATGGGGTTGGATACAGTAGGCTTAGCAGATCCATGTGAGAGATGGAACGGCAGGAAAGGAGAGACAGGGAGGACAGGGAGCCTGGTGGGGGACCTGGGGGGAATTCCAGGAACTGGGGACTGTGTGTGAAGGCTGTAGAGTAGCTGTGGGGTGTGAGAGAATTGGGAGTAGACAAAGGGGCTTTGCAAAGAATTGCTGTGGCTTATAGTTAGATCAGCTTTGACATTCTTCAAGAGACATAAATAATGCTGTGATTCTTTTTTTAATTATTATTTGTTGGTAGGTTTGCCTCTTTAAAGGTGAGTCCCTGAGGAGACTGTGTAATATAGCAGGTCATTTATCATATCATGATGGATTGAAAACTGTTCAGTTTTTTCAAAATTTTATTTCCAATATAGTTAACATATAGTGTTATATTAGTTTCAGGTGTACAATATAGTGATTCAACAATTCCATACATCACCCAGTGCTCATCATGATAAGTGTACCTTTAATCCCCTAACCTATTTTACTCACACCTCACCCATCTCCCCTCTGGTAAACCTCTGTTCTCTAGAATCTGTTTTTTGGTTTGTCTCTTGCTTTCTTCCTGTGTTTGTTTTATTTCTTAGATTACACATATGAGAGAAATCATATGGTATTTGTTTTTCTTTGACTGACTTATTTTCCTTAGCTTTATGTTCTCTAGCTCCAGCCAGTTTTGCAAATGGAAAGATTTCATTCTTTTTTTCAATGACAATAATAGTCCACAGTGTGTGTGTTTGTATGTATATTTACCACTTCTTCTTTATTCATTCTTCTATTGATGGACACTTGTACTGCTTCCAAAATTTGGCTATTGTAAATAATGTTGCCGTAAACATAGGGGTGCATGTATCCCTTTGAATTAGTGCTTTTGCATTTTCGGAGTACTGTGCTTACTGGATCATAGGGTAGTTCTGATTTTAAACTTTTGAGGAACCTTCATACACTGCTTGTGTAGGCACCAGTTTGCTGCAGTGTATGTTTTGTTTTGTTTGTGTATGCACCAGGGGCTGTACCAGTTTGCATTCCCACCAACAATGCAAGAGGGCTCCTTTTCCTCCACATCCTCAAAAACGCCCATGGTTCTTATGGTTTTGATTTTAGCCATTCTGACAGGTGTGAGGTGGTATCTCATTGTGGTTTGAATTTGCATTTCTCTGATGATGAGTGATGTTGAGCATCTTTTCATGTGTCTGTTGGCCATCTGTCTGTCTTATTTGGAGAAATATCTATTCATGTCTTCTGCTCATTTCTAATTGGATTATTTGTTTTTTGAGCTGTTGAGTTGTCTCAGTTCTTCATATATTTTGGATACTAACCCTTTATCAGGTATATCATTTGCAAATACTTCTCCCATTCAATAGGTTGTGTTTTTGTTTTGTTGGTTGTTGTCTTTGCTGTGCAGAAGCCTGTTATTTTGATGTAGTCCCAGTAGTGTATTTTTGCTTTTATTTCCCTTGCCTCAGGAGACATATGTAGAAAAATGTTGTCATGGCTGATGTCAGAGACATTATTGCTTGTGCTCTCCTCTAGGATTTTTGTAGTTTCGTGTCTCACATTGAGGTCCTTAATCCATTCAGAATTTATTTTTGTGTATAGTATAAAAAAGTAGTCTGGTTTCATTCTTTTGCACGTAGCTGTCCAGTTTTCCCAACACTATTTGTTGAGGAGACTATCCTTTTCCCATTGCATATTCTTGCCTCCTTTATCATAGATTGATTGACTTTATAACTCTGGGTTTATTTCTGGACTCTCTGTTCTATCCATTGATCTATGTGTCTATTTTTGTGCCAGTACCATAGTGTTTGGATTACTACAGCTTTGTAGTATAACCTGAAATGTGGAATTGAGATACCTCCAGCTTTGTTCTTCTTTTTTAGGATTGCTTTGGTTATTCGGGATCTTTTGTGGTTTCATATAAATTTTAGGATTGTTTATTCTGCTTCTGTGAAAAATGCTGTTGATATTTTGGTAGAAATTGTATTAAATTTATAGACTGCTTAATTAGTATAGACATTTTAACAGTATTTGTTCTTCCAATCCATGAGCATGGAATTTCTTTTCATTTCTTTGTGTCGTCTTCAATTTCTTTCATCAGCGTTTTATAGTTTTCAGAATATAGGTCTTTCACCTCCTTGATTAAGTTTATTCTTAGGTATTTTATTCTTTTTGGTGTAGTTATGAATGGGGTTGTTTTCTTAATTTCTTTCTTCTACTTCATTATTAGTGTATAGAAATGCAATGGATTTCTGTATAATGATTTTTTATCCTGTGATACAGGATTTTGTGACCTTACTGAATTCATTTATCAGATCTAGGAGTTCTTTGGTGGAGTCTCTAGGGTTTTCTATATATAGCAAGTCATCTTCAAATAGTGAAAGCTTTAATTCTTCTTTACCAATTTAAATGTTTTTTAAATTTTTTTTTTACTTTTCTGATTGCTGTGACTAGGACTTCCAGCACTATGTTGGATAAAAGTGGTGAGGGTGGACATCCTTTTTTTTGTTCCTGAACTTAGGAGAAAAGCTCTTAGTTTTTCTCTTTTGAGTATGATATTTAGGTGAGGGTTTTTCATTTATGGTTCTTATTATGATGAAGTATGTTCCCTCTAGACCTACTTTGATGAGGTTTTCTATCATGAACGGATATTATATTTTGTCAAATGCTTTTTCTGCATCTATTCAAATGATCATATGGTTTTTATCCTTTCTCTTATTAATACAATGTACTACATTGATTGATTTACAAATATTGAGCCACCTTGCATCCCAGGACTAAATCCCACTTGATTGTGGTGGATGATTTTTTAAAATTTATTGTTGAATTTGGTTTGCCAATATTTTTTGCAGTTTTCCATCTATATTCATCAGAGATATTGGTCTGCATTTCTCTCTCTCTCTCTCTCTTTTGGTAGTCTCTTTATCTGATTTTGGTATCAGGGTAATGCTGAGCCTCATACAATGAATTTAAAAGCTTTCCTTCTTCTATTTTTTGGAATAGTTTGAGAAGAATAAATATTAACTCTTCTTTAAACATTTGGTAGAATTCACCTATGGAACCATCTGGTCTTAGATATTTTTTGTTGGGAGATTTTGTTTTGTTTTGTGTCTGATTCACTTTCATTGCTGGTAATCAATCTGTTCAAATTTTCTATTTCTTCTTGATTCAATTTTGAGAGATTATATGTTTCTGTGAATTTATGCATTTCTTCTAGTTTGTCCAAATTGTTGGTATAAAATATTTCATAATATTCTCTTGTAATCCTTTGTATTTCTGTGGTGTTGGTTGTTATTTCTCCTCTTTTATTTCTGATTTTATTTGAGTTCTCTCTCTTTTGATGAGTCTGGCAATAGGTTTATCAATTTTCTTGACCATTTCAAAGAATTCACTCCTGGTGTCATTGAGCTGTTCTTTTTTTTTTTTTCTATTTTGTTTATTTCTTCTCTAATCTTTATTATTTCCTTCCTTCTAGTGGTTTCTGGGGTTTTTTTATTCTTTTTTCTAGCTCCTTTAGATTGTAAGCTTACCTTATTTGAGATTTTTCTTGCTTCTTGAGGTAGGCTTGTATTGCTATAAACTTCCCACTTAAAACAGTTTTTGCTGCATCCTGAAGATTTTGGACACTTGTGTTTAAATTTTCATTTGTCTTTATGTATTTCTTGGTTTCCTCTTTGATTTCTTGGTTGATCCATTAATTGCTTAGTAACATGTTATTTAACCTCCATGTATTTGTGTTCTTTCCAGATATTTTCATGTGGTTGATTTGTAGTTTCATAGCTTTGTGATAGGAAAAGATGCATGATATAATACCAATCTTGTTCAATTTGTTGAGACTTGTTTGATGGCCTAATATGTGATCTATTCTGGAGAATATTCCATCTGCACTTGAGAAGAATGTGTATTCTGCTGTTTTAGCATGGAATGTTATGAATATATCTGTTAGATCCATCTGGTCCAATGGGTCATTCAAAGCCACTGTTTCTTACTGATTTTCTGTTCAAATGAGCTGTCCATTGATGTACATGGCATATTAAAGTTCCCTGCTATTATTGTATTACTTTTGATTACTTCCTTTATGTTTGTTATTCTCTTCTTTATGTATTTAGGTGCTCCCATGTTGGGTGCATAAATATTTGCAATTGTTATATCTTCTTGTTGGATTGTTTCCTCTATGATTATCTAGTGTCCTCCTTTGTTTTAAAGTCTATTTTGTGAAAAATGCCAACGGTATTTTGATAGGGATGGCATTAAAAGTGTAGATTGCTCTGGGTAGCATAGATATTTTAACAATGTTTATTCTTCCAATCCATGAGCATGGAATGTTTTTCCATCTCTTTGTGTCTTCCTCAATTTCTTTCCTAAGTGTTCTGTAGTTTCTAGAGTATAGAACCTTTACCTCTTTGGTTAGATTTATTCTTAGGTATCTGGTGGTTTTTGGTACTATTGTAAATGGAATCTATTCTTTAATTTCTCTTTCTTTAGTTACATTGTTCATGTATAGAAATGCAACTGATTTCTGTGCATTGATTTTGTATCCTGCCACGTTGCTGAATTGCTGTATGAGTTCTAGTAATTTGGTTCTTGTCTTTTCTTTTCTTAATGTGCTCTATCACACTGATTGACTTGTGAATGTTGAATCAGCCTTGTATTCCAGGAATAAATCCCACCTGGTTAAGATGGATAATCCTTTTAATGTACTGTTAGATCCTATTGGCTAGGATCCTGTCGAGTATTTTGGCACCCATGTTTATCACGGAAATTGGTCTGTATTCTCCTTTTTGATGGGATCTTTGCCTTGTTTGGGGATCAGATAATGCTGGCCTCATAGAACAAATTTGGAAGTTCTCCTTCTGTTTTTATTTTTTGAAACAGCTTCAGTAGAATAGGTATTATTTCTTCTTTAAATGCTTGGTAGAATTCCCCTGGGAAGCCATCTGGCCCTGGAATCTTGTTTTTTGGGTTGTTTTTGATTACTGCTTCATTTTCACTACTGGTAATTGGTTTATTCAGATTGTCTATTTCTTCCTGTTTCAGTCTTGGTAGTTTATAAGTTTCCAGGAAGGCATCCATTTCTTCCAGGTTGCTAATTTGTTGGCATACAATTGCTGATAATAATTTCTAGAGGGTAAAACGCTAAGTGAAATAAGTCAGAGAAAGACAAATACTATATCACTTCACCCATATGTGGAATTTAAGAAAGAAAACAAACGAACAAAGAAAAAAAGAGACAAACCAAAAAACAGACTCTTAACTACAGAGAATAAACTGATGGTTACCAGAGAGGAGGTGGGGGTGGGGGAATGGGTGAACTGGTGAAGAGGATTAAGAGTACAATTATGAGCACTGAAAAATGTAGAGAATTGTTGAATCAGTATATTGTGCACCTGAAACTAATCACACTGTATGTTAACTATATTGGAATTAAAAAAAATAACCAACAACAACAAAATAATTTCTAATAAATGTTTCTATTTCCTTGGTGTTAGTCATGATCTCTTCCCTTTCATTCATGATTTTATTGATTTGGGTCCTTATCCTTTTCTTTTGGATAAGTTTGGCCAGAGGTTTATTGATCTAATTAATTCTAGAAACAGCTTCTAGTTTTGTTGATCTGTTCTACTGGTTTTGTTTGTTTGTTTCTATTTCATTAATTTCTGCTCTAACCTTTATTATTTCTCTTCTCTTGCTTGTTTTATACTTTATTTGCTGTTCTTTCTCCAGCTTCTATAGGTTTAAGGTTAGCTTGTGCATTTGAGATTTTACTACTTTTTTGAGAGAGGCTTGGATGGCTATCTAATTCCTCCTTAGGACCGCCTTTGCTGTATCCCATAGGTTTGGGACCAATGTGTTTTCATTCTCATTAGTTTCCATGAATTGTTTAAGTTCTTCTTTAATATCCTGGTTGACCTAATCATTCTTTAGAAGGATGCTCTTTAACTTTCGAGTGTTTGAATTTTTTCCATTTTTTTTTTCTTGTGATTGAGTCCCAGTTTCAAAGCACTGTGGTCTGATAATATGCAGGGAATCATCTCAATCTTTTGGTATCAGTTGAGACCTGATTTGTGACCCACTATGTGGTCTATTCTGGAGAAAGTTCTGTGTGTACTCAAGAAAAACGATTATTCTGTTTCAGGGTGGAATGTTTTGTATATATTTACAAAGTCTATCGGGTCCAATGTGTCATTCAAAGCTCTTGTTTCTTTGTTGATCTTCTGCTTAGATGATCTGTCTGTTGCTGTGAGTGGAGTGTTGTGGTCTCCTACTATTAATGTATTGTTTTCAATATGTTTCTTTATTTTGGTTGTTAATTGATTTATATAATTGGCTGCTCCCATGTTGGGGACATTGATATTTACAATTGTTTGATCTTCTTTTTGGATAGATCTTTTAAGTATAATATAGTGTCCCTCTATGTCTTTTATTTTGGTCTTTGGTTTAAAATCTAATTTGTCTGATATGAGGATTGCTACCCCAGCTTTCTTTTGAGGTCCATTAGCATGGTAGATAGTTCTTCATCTTCTCACTTTCAATCTGGTGGTGACTTTAGGTTCAAAATGAGTCTCTTGTAGACAACATATGGATGGGTCCTGCTTTTTAATCCAATCTGAAACCCTGTTTCTTTTGATGGGAGTATTTAGCCCATTTACATTTAGAGTGACTATTGTTGTATTGCCGTTGTATTGCCTGTAAAGTCCCTGTTTCTATCGGTTTTCTGTTTCTTTCTGGTCTATGTGACTCTTGGGTCTCTCTTCATTTACAGAATCCCCCTTAATATTTCTTACAGGTTTGGCTTGGTGGTAGCATATTCTTTCAGTTTCTGCTGTCCTGAAAGCTCTTTATCTCTCCATCCATTCTGAATGACAGCCTTGATAAAATATTCTTGGTGGCATGTTCTTTACATTTAGTACCCTGGATATGTCTTGCCAGCCCTTTCTGGATTGCCTGGTTTCTGTGGACAGGTCTGATGTTATTCTGATGTTTTCCCCTCCATATGTAAGGAACCTCCTCTCCCTGGTTATTCTCAGGATTGTTTCCTTGGCTGTAAAATTTGCAAACTTCACTACTGTATGTTGGGGTGTTGATCTATTTTTGTTGATTTTGGGAGGGGACCTCTCTGCCTCTTGGACTCAAATGCTTGTTTCCTGCCTTAGATTAGGGAAGTTCTCAGGTATGATTTGCTCAATTATACCTTCTAGCCCTCTCTCTCTCCCCACTCCCTCAGGGATCCCAATAATTCTGACATTGGAATATTTCATGGCATTATTAATGTCTTCAATCTTTTTCTCATGTGCTCCTAGGAGCCTATTCTGTTTTCCTCCACTTCCTTTTTTTTCCATCAACTTGTCTTCTAGATCACTAATTCTCTCTTCTGCCTCATTTACCCTGGCTGTTAGAGTATTCAATTTAGACTGCATCTCATTCATAGCATTTTTTATTTCAGCCTGATTAGGTCTCCTTTTTTGCCCTTAGAGTTTCTATATTGTTGCTAATGCTTTTTTTCAAGCCTAGTTATTGACTTCATGATTACTACCCTGAAGTCTATCTCTGACATCTTGCTTATATGCATATCCATTAGTTCTGTGGCAGATGACATTGTGTCTGTTTCTTTCTTTTCTTTGTTGAGAGTTCCTGCTTCTAGTCATTCTGTGAAGGGATGGTTGAGTGAATGAGCAAATATCAACCAAGACCCAAGCAAGATGCACCCTAGGAAAATCTGGAGTGTTTGGAAACCACCACCACCAAAAAAAAAAAAAAAAAAAAAAAAAAGCCAAAATAAAACATAAAAATAAAATTTATAAAATTAAAAAATTAAAAAAAATTTTTAAAGGGGGGGGGGTGAGGGGAAGCGGGGCTATAATTTCTCAGTGTGGGCAAAGCAGGGTGTTTCAGTTGTTCCTGGGTGTATTTTGGTCTGTTTGTTAGGAGACACTACTTTCCAAAATTAAAAGGAAAGTAAAACTTGTATATATATGAAGGTAAAATTGAATAGTGATAAAAGGACTACAATAAAACATGTATCTATTAAAAAATACAGATGTGAAAAAGTACAAGCTAAAAAGCTACTATGAAATATAAATTGATATAATAAACATCTAGTTGAGATGAGAAAAAGGTAAAAATATTAAACAGAGAAAAAGCATAAGAGAAAGAATAAAAAGAAAAGAGAGTTTTATCTAAAAAGTAAACAAGCTGTGAGTCAACACCTGGAGCTCAATATACTATTTCTCCTGGCTTTGGGATTTTACAGTCTTATGGGGTGCATAGGGTTGTCATCTTCTTGTTCTTCCAGCCTATCTTCTGGGGGAGGGGCCTGCCACACTGTTTTTCAGGTAATCCTGCTTGGACAGAGTTGACCTGTCCCCTGTCAGGGAGATAGGCTCCCTGGAAACCATTTTTTTGTGCCTTTGTTCTTTGGTGGCTTTCCACACCTCTTCCAAAGGTAATAGCAAAAATGGCTGCACCCAAACCTCTGTCCCAGAGCAGAGAAATCGCAGTCTGCTCTCTTCACTAAACCCTCCAGGACAGTCTCCATTGTTTTATGAGTGGCCTAAAACTGCAACCTCCCGTGGTGCACACCCACTGTGACTCTCCCAGAGATTGTCCCAGGGAATTGGGAGTGTCCCTGCCCTTTATGATTCTAAAACCATTAAAGGATATTATGCTAAGTGAAATAGCTCAATCAGAGAAAGACAATTATCATATGATTTCACTGATATGTGGAATTTGAGAAACAAGACAGAGGATCATGGGGGAAGAGAGGAAAAAATGAAATGGGAAGAAACCAGAGAATGAGACAAACTATAAGAGACTCTGAGGGTTATGGGAGTGGAGAGGGGTGGGAGGAATGGGGTGCCTGGTGACGGACATTGGGGAGGGTATGTGCAATTGTGAGTGCTGTGAATTGTGTAAGACTGATGAATCACAGACCCATACCCCTGAAACAAATAATACATTATATGTTAATTAAAAAAAGTAAAATAAAATTAAACTGTGAGTAGCCCCAGCCTTGTGAGCACACCCGCAGCTCCTGGATCCTGTCTGGGCACTGCTCTAGAGCCCTTTCCTGGCCACCAGTGCTCTACAAGTTTTTGCCTTATCCAGTCCCCAGCACAGGCTCCTGATTTTTTCAGGCTGCCAGAGAGAGGAGTGATTCTCAACTGGCCCAGCTTGCAGTTTATGGCGATCCAAGCTGAGAGACCCTTCCTGCACTTGTTGACCATAACCTGCTTCCTGGCTCCATTGCTCAGATTATCTGCCAGTCCTGGAAGCCCCTTTGGCTCTGGGGCTTCTCATATCCCGAGACCACCATGACCTACCTGAAATTCTGTCTTTCATTTCCAGAACCTCTTTTAAAGAGGGATGTCGCTCCCTAGAGCAGATTTCTAAGGGTTCCGCTTTTGTGCTCCAGTGTTATATTACTTTCTAGGAGCCAGCTTATGGAGGCTCCCTCCCCCTTCTGTTTATCTTCTGATATTTCCCCGTAGATTCACTACTCCTCCCTTCCTACCTTGCAACAATCAGTGCTTTACATATATATATATTCTTACCTCTTACATTCTTACAGGTGGTTTTGTGGGTGTTCAGAATGGTTTGGTAGATATCCAGCTAAATTCGAGGGACCAGTTGAAATAGGCTCCCCTATTCCTCTGCCACCTCGCCTCCTCCCCAGCTCTTATTTCTTCAAATAAATTTTCTGCCCCCCCTTTTTAATCTCTTCTCCTTCTGGGATCCCTATAATACAAATGTTATTGCACTTGGTGATGTCTTTGAGTTCCCCAAGTCTATTTCATTTATTATTATTATTTTTTTCTCTCTCCTGTTCAGCTTGATTGTGTTCTATTACTCTGTCCTCCAGGTCACTGATCTGTTCTGCTTCCTCTAGTCTAATATAATCTATCTAGGGTTATGTTAATTTCAGTTATTGAGTTCTTCATCTCTGATTGTTTCTTTTTTATGATTTCTATCTCTTTGTTAAATGTTTCACTGATGTCTTTCACTCTTTCCACAATTCCAGTGAGTATCTTTATGATTATTACTTTAAATTCTCTATCACGCATATTACTTATCACCATTTCGCTTAGGTCTCTTGCTGTGATTTTGTCCTTTTCTTTCATTTGAGATATATTCCTCTGTCTCCTCATTTTGCTTAACTCTCTATGTCTGTCTCTACTTGTTAGGAAAGTCAGTTATGTCTCCTGCTCCCGAAAGTAGTGGCCTTATGAAGAAGAGGTCCTGTAGTGCCTTATAGTGCAATGTTCCCTGTTCGCCAGAACCTGGAGCTTCAGGTGTGTCACCTATGTATATTGTGTGTGCCCTACTATTATGGCTGAACCACTTTTGCCTTCAGTCCAGTCATCTGTGATGACTCTCTTTGCCTGTTTTGGGCAGAGTTTGGATCCTATATTGTTAGTAAGCTAGTCTGAGTGCCTTGGGCTTGAGTTGAGTTAGACCAGGCATTTGTCAGAAATGCAGTAGCACCAAACTACAGGTGCTTTCTCTGTGCTGTCTTCTGAGAAGCTTTTGTTGGTGGGTGGGGCCCACTGTCAGACTGGATGTCTGCCCTGAGCCCACTGCTGGGATGGCAGTTGGGCTGGCATGTGTGGTTATTTTCCCTTCTCCCCAAGGGAGAAGTTACTCTGAAGTAGTGCTTGTCCCTATCAGGCTGCTTAACACATTGCCAGACTTGTGGAACCTCTTTGGATGGGCTTGTGCCAAAGACATATTGGGGGAGAATGCAGAGCCACAGGAAAATGTGCAGGAGGGGTGGACAAGGTTAGCAAGATTTGTGCAGTTCTGCTGTGGGAGGAGACATGGAACAGAGGTCTGCCTGGAAGGGGTGTTTTTGCAGGAGAACATGGGGTTGGAGCACAGTGTTAGTATGTTAGGTAGCAAGTATTGGCACTGCACTGCACTGGTTCCTTAGGTGTCAGTGTGTCTAAGCTGGGAGGCAGGGAGGGAAATGGTGCCCACCAGCATTTTAGTTCCTGGAGAAGTCACCCAAAGATCCCTGCCTCTCTAGCCCATGCTCTGGGCTATAATATAAATAAATCTCCCTCCTGTATACCTTAGGTGTTCTTCAAAATGCTGTTTCTATGCTATATCTCCTCAGGGCTGTTTGTTGTGTTGTGTCTTTAAGGGTGGAGACTCAGTTTCTTATTACTCTCTGATTCTCCTAGAACTGAGCCCACTGATTCTTAATGTTCCAGGTGTTAAGTTTTGCTGATTATAAGAACTCACAAAATTATGACCCTTTGTTTTTCAAAGCCAAACATGATGGGGATTCCCCATGCACATGGTGCCTGGTGTGGAGTCTGTTCTTCTCTCCTCTGTACCCACAGCATCCCTCCCTCTCACAGATAGTCCCACAGGCCCATTTAGTGCCCAACCGCATCTCTGCCCTTCCTACCCTCTTCAGTGTGACATCTTCTCTAGTGGAGAGTCTGTTCTGCTAGTCTTTGGGTCATTTTCTAGGTTTTTTACACTGCTGTGGGTATTACCTAATTGTATCCGTGTGACAATGTAAGCTTAGGGTCCTCCTACTCTTCCATCTTCCCTGGAAGTCTGTTCAGTTTTGTTTTGTTTTGTTTTGTTTTGTTTTGGATATCTGTAACAAGTAGAATATTCTGTGAACCACCTGAAAGGGAAGATGTGTGGTGTTTGGGGATGGACAGTCAGGGGAGCAGTGTTTTTAGTCCTTGTTTGGGTCCCTGTGCTGGCTGGATGTCACACCCAAGAACCAACCACCTGTGCTCTGGGTCTGGGACAGTTTGTGTGGTTCAGCTAAAGACCTGTTGCCAATCATTAGTGTTTCCCATTAGTGCACATTGAGCGGCATGACTGAGAAGGTGCGAACTAAATGCTACCTGAATGCTATAACCATGAGAATCAGAGAGGCTTGTAAACAAGGGGTGCAGGGGGCAGTGGTTTTGTGGAGCGGTGACCCAGATTCCTAATCTTTGTTCCCCTGCTGTGTTGTGGTGAAAGAGTATAGGTGATGTCCAGTAACATCAGTGATGGGGAAGCTGGTGAATGAATGATGAGGACATTCCAATGTAGTCAAGTGACACTGGATCCCTATCAGTTGTCAGAACAAGAAGCCAGTTCTTGAGTTGATACCCTGGTCTATGTACCATGGGTGGCCATCTCTAAACTTTGTGGGTAGTGTTGGGGAGATTTCTATCCTGAGAAAACCTGGCTTCTTTAGGCTGAGTACCCTCCCTATCATCCTGTTTTCTTCCAGCCATCTTCCATTCCCAAGTTTTGATGGGGACCATGACAGAAGCTAATTGAAGTAAATATCTGAAATGATGCATGTAAGTATCTGCAGAATTTTTCAAGGAGGGACAAGTGGTAGATCTGAGATGGCCTAGAGTTGTTTTGACTAACCCCTCACAGCATTTCACCTTGCCATCCTCCTCCATACCCTTTCACACCAGATGTCAGTAACACTGAAAGGTCTTCTGAGCTGTTCCTCAGTCTAGTGTGCACTTTGTTTAGGGCATATAACAAATGTATGTTCTAACTTACAGTGTAGCATAATGGTTAGAAACAAGAATTTTGGAACCAACCTGCTTGACTTTAAATCCCAGCAGTGTGATATTGAGGAATTTGCTTAATCTGTCTGGGCCTGTACATTTGGGTCAATGAGAGTATTAAACTCCTAGTGTTTGTTGTGAAGACTGAGTTAATAACTTGTGGAAATAAAAGGCCTGGTGCATAGGTAGGTTTGAGAAAGGATCATTGGTATAGCGAAGTGTAGAACAATGTTTCTCAAAACATGGTCCCAGGACCACCCACATCAGAGTCATACTAAGGCCAGGAATAGGGAGGGGAGGCTGTTAAGTGTGAAGATGCACTTAGGTCCTTCTCAGACAGGGATAACCAAGGGTCAACAAGCACTGTACGTGATTCTTAACTAAAGATGAAGAGTTACTTCATCTGTAGACAGAATTCTACAGATGCTCCACCACCCCTGGACTGTTGGACCATGGTTATCAAACACTAATCTAGGTGTTGCTGTGAAAGGATTTTGCAGACAAAATTGAAGTCTCTAATCAGGTGATCTTAAGATATGGAAATGATCCTGGAGGGCCTGATCCATCACAGGAATCCTTTCAAAGGCAGAGGATTAATTTGGCAAAGGCATTATCCTAAGCATTGCTAGTTTATTTTTTTATTTTATTTTTTAATAATATTTTTTATTATATTATGTTAGTCACCATACAGTTCATCCCTAGTTTTTGATGTAAAATTCCATGATTCATTACTTGCGTACAACACCCAGTGCACCATGCAATACGTGCCCTCCTTACTACCCATCACCAGCCTATCCCATTCCCCAAACACCCCTCCCCTCTGAAGCCCTCAGCTTGTTTCCCAGGGTCCATAGTCTCTCATGGTTCATTCCCCCTTCTGTTTACCCCCCCTTCTTCCCTTTCTTCTCCTACTGATCTTCCTACTTCTTATGTTCCATAAATGAGTGAAACCATATGATAATTGTCAAACCATCTATGAAAAGCCTACAGCAAATACCATTCTCAATGGGGAAAAGCTGGAAGCCTTTCCCTTAAGATCAGGAACACGACAAGGATGCCCACTCTCACCATTATTATTCAACATAGTACTAGAAGTCCTTGCAACAGCAATCAGACAACAAAAAAGGATAAAAGGTTTCCAAATCAGCAAAGAAGAAGTCAAACTGTCTCTCTTCACAGATGACATGATACTCTATATGGAAAACCCAGAAGAATCCACACCCAAACTATTAGAAGTTATAGAGCAATTCAGTAATGTGGCGGGATACAAAATCAATGCTCAGAAATCAGTTGCATTTCTATACACGAATAATGAGACTGAAGAAAGAGAAATTAGGGAATCCATCCCATTTACACTAGCACCAAAAATCATACATTATCTTGGAATTAACTTAACCAGAGACATAAAGGACCTATATTCTAGAAACTACAAATCACTCTTGTAAGCATTGCTAGTTTAAAATAGAGACGGTCCTGTAAGAAGGAACAGAGGTAGCCTTAAGAAAGCCAAAGGCTTCTCTCAGGGACCCTGATGCTACAACCAAAGGAACTGAGTTCCACCAATCAACTGAATGAGGTTAGAACCAGTTTCTTCCCCCAGAGTTTGAAAAAGAACGCAGGTCTACTGACATCTTGATGTCATTCTTGTGAGACCGTGAGCAGAGGATCCAGTTGAGCCTGCCAGAACTTCTGACTACAGAACTGTGAGATAATAAATGGGTGCTATTTTAAGCTGCTAAATTTGAGTCAAATTGTAACACAGCATTAGATTGTAACTAAAAAGACTAAAGGTAGATTGAGAAGGGCACTGGCCTTGGAATAGCTTATTAGATGTATATCCTTTGGCAGTTACTGAAATGCCTTTTCTTCATCTATAAGGTAGGAACAATAAATATTACTTCAGAGAATTGTGCTGAGAATTAAGTGAAATGAGAGATACAAAAAGGCTTTTTGCAGCACAAAACACTTTCATAATATAGAAATTCCTGAATTTTTCATTTCCAAGCATATGTCTCCTTCGGAGCTTATTCAAAGCACCAACAAAACAATCTTCTTTGTAAAACAAGTGTGCCCCCAACAATGCTTTCTGATTCTGAGTCTGAATTGATTATTGTCTCAATTTTGATATATACTCCTTTAATACTGCCTGGGGCCATGAGCCTGGGCCATTTCTGCCCAGAGGCCGTTGGTCCCTGAGAAGTTGTTGTTGTGCCTTCTGGAAGGGTTTAACCTCATTTTGGAGCATTTTCTATATATGCCAGAGCTTTAACAAACACTCCTGAAGCAGATGCTCCCTGCGTCTCTGGTGGATGTGAGTAAGCCATATGGAAAGCTTTTTGTTTGTTTGTTTGTTTCTTGGTTTGTTTTGTTTTGTTACTGTCATGCTACTGTTGCAGGATTACAAGGGTCTTGTCTCACTGAGTCGAAGAATGAATCTTGTGGACACAAAACTGAAGTGAAAGTTTATTAAGTGAAGGTGAGAACAGAAAGGAAAGAAAATCTCTCTAGAGTGAGAGGAGTCCCGAATGGATTGCCACTGAGGGCTTTTAGTGGCAGTCTTTTATTGAGAACTGGCTGGGAAGCTTGTGGCCTTGAGATTCTTGTGCCTTCTTGGTTTGTTCCCTTATCTCTTGTTCAGCTCTGTCTCTACCTGCCAGGAATAGTCCTGAAGCCCAGTCAGGGGAGTCAGGGGCCTCCTATCTCTCCAGCTTATACCTTACCCCTTCCCTATTCATGGGACAGGACCTGTGGGCAGAGAGAGCTATACTGGGATTGTGAGGAGTGACTGATTGTGTACTTTTTAATTAGTGGGGGTTAGGGATGGTGCAAGTTTCCAAGAAATCTAGAAGCAAGGCTTTCAGGACCCTGAGGGGCCAGCTGCTGCCAAGATATGGTTACTTTTAAACATAAAGTTACCAAGGCATCCATGAGTTCCTTGAGGAAGGTCACAATCTGCATATTTCAAGTGTCTATCAGTGAGCTGCAAACTGTAAGGCGATTTTAGGTTACATTTCTTTTACCTTTGTTTCGCACATCACTACCACCACCAGCAACTCCACACCCTCCTTTAAAGGATATGAGGATCTCGTGTGAATATTTTGATGAACCCCTTGTGTAGGAGGATACCCTAGGAACATGTGAGAACCACAGGGGGGTCTCCCCAAGCAAATCAGTGAGCTATTTATTAGTGATGTTTTAAAGTACAACCCAAAGTTGATGGGATCGTGTAAGAGAAATGATTTTAGATGTACCTGTTGAAAGGGGAGATGGCATGGCACAATTGCCAATAAGAAAGGAATTTTATGGGAAGAATCTACAAGAGGCAAGGCTGGGAGCCCCAGCACTGCACATTTCCATGGTGTGTTAATCACATGGGTTGTGATTTGCAGCCTTTCCAGGAATGTCTGATGAGAAATTTCATTAGAGTTCTATGATGTGTGCCATGTAAAACCCCCTCCTTCTCTCCATGTGAAATCTAAGTGAAATCTGCATAACTTCCTAATGCAATGTTTTGAGGGATATGGTCAAGTACTATACATAGACTCAAGTTGGATATAATTAAAGAACCAAAGCTCAGCATGGTGAAGCTAGAAATCTGGTACAATTCTTGAGTGCCCACTATGGGGCAAGTGCTGTGTTGGGATATAGGTGCATATATACATGCATATATGTATCTAGTAGTGTGTACAAAGATATATACATATTACATGTGAAAGTGTAAATCATCACAATAATCTTGGGCAATATTATTTTCCTAGTTAGCAGGAGAAAAAGTTCAGAGATATTAAGTGATGTACCAGTTCAGCATGGGGCGCTGGGATTGGACCCCAGTCCATTGTACCACACTATCTGCTTTAAGGATAAAATGAAATATGAGAAAAAGGACTTACTATTTTCTTATTTCATCAATAACTTTCAGAAATTCTGATGCTAGGGGATGTGGGAAGAGTCAAGCCTCAGAGAGCTCAGGCCAGCTCTCCTATTAGTGTCATTAATCTTAGAAGGGCTTGAGCGGAGAGAGTGAGGCTCACTTGCTGAGTGACATTGTCAGGGTAGTTTGAGGAAAACATTCCACTTTCTCTCCTTAATACTGTCTAACAGAGGGAAACAAATATCTTCACTTTTCTGCCCTTTGATAGAGAAATCTATGCCCAGAATTTTCAAACAGCAGCTCAAGAAACAAATAACCTTTGTCCCACTAATTTATCATTTTCGTAACTCAATAATAGGGCTCTTCCAGCTGGGCCACTGTATTATAATGAAGCATGTCAGAGAGATCTTGAAGCCTAATGAATACAAAGAAATTAAACTCCCAAACCTGCTGATTTGAACAATCACCACTGCCCACCCCATCCCCCTTTTTGGTACATTTCTGAGCCATTAAAGAAACTAATTACTTTCTCTTCCATTTGCCCAATAACTGAGGTCAGACTTGAATGTGTAAGCAATGAATGCCTCACCCCCTTGACTTTACATCAGCACAGGCAGAAATTACCTCTTGTGGTGATGAGGCTTTCTCTCCCACCTTTCTTGCTAAAGGCATATAGTATTTTATAGAAACATTAGGTGGGTACCTGCCTTTATAATAATCATATGACTTAGAGCAAGAAATAACAAATACCCGAGAATGAAAGGGAAAAGCAGTATTGGGTGCTTGTATTGAGTTTCTAGGAGCTGATGACAGAGTCATTTGCCAACTGGAGGGAAATGATGGCAGGGGGAAGAAAGAGATTAGTGGTAACTGATCAAGGACATATTGGTGGGAGGGAAGAGGAAGCCAGCTTTCTAGATACCTTCAAGTAATGAGAAGCATCCCTGATGTGGGTAACAGAACTCAGTCTCAGGATTGATAGAAACACCACACCACTGGTGGAGGGATGTGGGGAGATCAGTTGACCAGGAGGAGAGTGCCTGAGAGTGTAGGGGGCCCAGAGCATGGGCACCATCTTTAGGCAGAACTGGAACACCTCTTGCTTACTTGTGGGGAGACCTGGGGCAGGTTACTACATATCTTTCCTTCTGTAAAGTGGGCATGGTTACTCAGTAGGCTTTTTTTAGACCAATGCCGAGCACATAGTATGTTGTCAAGAAATAATAGGTAGATTTATTATTAAGATAAATTCCAGGTATGGATGGAAAGCTTGAATTCCAGAGTAAGATTAGAGAATGCCACCACTGTGGTCCTCAGACATGACACTCATATTGAAGATGAGAAGTGAATCAGATTCATCAAGTCAGATGATTTGAGTCCCTGAGGCCAGGGGTCTAGACTCCAACTCTTCTTTACCCAAATTTTTATAACTTGGGAATGTTGAGGCCAGGGCAGGGCGGAGGCCTGGGAAGGCTGCCAGGGGTCACAAGGGCACTGGTCTTGGATCCAGAAGTTGTAACAACACCTTTTCTTTCAACTCAGTATGAGAGTTTGAGAAAGTCATTTCCTCCTCTATAAATCTAGGACAATGGGGACTGAACTAGCTATCTTCTTAATCTCTTCCAGTTGTAATATTGAAAATTCCAGGTGTGGAAAACAAGGTTCCTAAAAGAAGTTGTTTCTCATTCCTTCGTGCTGAGATTCACAATCCCATCCCATCAGGCTCTCATCTGATCCCAGCACAATCACTGGGTATAAGAGCCCTTTCCTGGACTCAATGTTTCTTGCTTTCCCACCTCCAAATTTCCATTCAGAGACTCTGGCTTTCCCTGATGTCCCATAGTCGACTGCTCTGGGAAAAAGGGAGTTCAGATGCCTCCAGTCAATTTTTAATCATAGATGGCAGATGTTGAAGCCCTGGATGTATGAATGCTTTTCATCTTAACCAACCTGCTGCTAGCTCCCAGTAACTCTTTCACCTGACCTGGATGATCTATACATCTGTCACCTGCCACAGTAAGCCAGAGGCTGAGCTGCAGAGTTTCCAGTGGCCCCACTTCTTCTCAAACACATTCTAGTCCTTTTTTGCAATAATAAACTTATTTGCTGAAAGGAGTCTTACCCCATGGAATGCCACTCTTACACTACCTCTCCCACAGCCCACCACCTTTTCCCTCTTCATAATACAGAGTTCCCCTGCATCTCCTAATGCCTTGGGTGGAATCAGACTCTGCCCCCTCTACCTGGCCTCTTGGAGGACTCTGATTTCCTTTAATGAAGATTGCACTGATGGATTTGTGAAAGAGTCAAAGACTAGTAAATTTTAAGGGTCTCTCTGGGAAAATTGCCTCTGATTTCCCTCTTGTCCTCCTGAACTTCAGAGCACAGTGTCCATATTACTCCCTTCCACAGCTGAGGTACATCAAATCCAAATGGGATCTCACAGAGACCCCAGGTTCCTGGAAAAGATTTCTCATTTTTTTTTTAATGCATCATGATGTCCTTCTGTAGATAGCACTAACCCCAAGATGCTGACAAAGAATTTATGTCTGTAGGCAAAGAATGTGTCACTGATCTCCCTTTCCTCATTTATGTTCTTGAAATGAGGATAATTGGCTAAGGTGCTAGGTTAAGAGAAGGGTCTTGTTCTTAAGGAAATAATCTCACCAGTTGTGCTCCTCTCCAAACCCCCTTTGGTCAGGGGACCCTCAAGGCAGAGTGGAAAGAGGCTATCTATTAACCCCCAGTTGTAGTGCTAGACACTTTATACCACTAGAGGAAAACAGTTTTCTTAGGGCGAGGCAGGCCTTCAGTACAGGTGGGACAATAAGGTAAGATGGAGTCCGAGGAGAGCTGGAGGAAACAAGCCCTATATACAGAAGGTAGTTATTCCTTAGCTTTAACTGGCCAATCTTTTGGGGAAATAGAGACATAAGTCTACCAGATCTTTCAGTTTTTCAAGAGAATATAGAAATAAAGGTTTTTTTGGTTGTTTGTTTTGTTTTTAAAGATTTTATTTATTTATTAGAGAGAGAGCACAAGCTGGAAGGAGAGGCAGAGGGAGAGGGAGAAGCAGACTCCCCACTGAGCAGGGAGTCCAACGAAGGACTGGATCCCAGGACTCTGGGATCATGACCTGAGCCAAAGACAGATGCTTAACCAACTGAACCACCCAGACACCCCAGAAATAAGGGTTTTTAA
The DNA here is from genome assembly GCF_023065955.2 of Ursus arctos. Classification (NCBI taxonomy): domain Eukaryota; kingdom Metazoa; phylum Chordata; class Mammalia; order Carnivora; family Ursidae; genus Ursus; species Ursus arctos. Next base: position 71,628,038 of record NW_026622775.1, on the reverse strand, counting down.
ATTTTGAAATATCTTATAAATAATTGGCAAATAATTCAAAGAATAAGAAACATTATGTCATATTCTGTAAGCTAAATAAAATATATCTTCTAGCCAGAAATGACCCAAAGATTTCTAGTTTTCAACCTTTGTTTTATATGCTTGATCTCATTATTTTCAACAACCCTAGAAGGTGGATTTTATTATGTCATTTTACAGTGGTGGAAACTGAAGGTCAGGAAAGTCAAGGACTTTTCCTGGAGTCACACCACTAAGAAATAGTAGAGCAGGGGCTCAGAAGTATGACTTCCTGTCTCCTCTTCCAGGGAGGAGCCCCTCTGGAGAGCTGCCAGCTGCCCTTTGCTGCTGTGCTTGGTTGCACAGAATCGGGCAAGCATGAATGTTTCCTCTCCCTTCCTTTTTCATATACTTCACGGCTTTCTAGGACTTTATGAATCTTCTTATGAATTTGCCAGATTTGACCCCCAAGTACTTGAGAACTCCAAAAGCATCTGCAGAAAAATGTGGTTGTTTCTGAGTCATTGTGCTTGCTACAGCTCATTCAAATGTGGCTTTTTAAGGCTCAAATAATGTGTTTTTTTTTTCTTTTTACCTTCTTTTTTTGAAACAAGATATCATTCCCTGGCTTTTACATAAAGGAAATAAAGTCAAATTTCCAGAGATTCCAAGTCAACAAATACATACAGAATTGAACTAGTTTTTCTTGGTTACCAAGCAGGTTTGGAGCTTGAAGGGGGTTGAGGAATTAGCATTTTTTTTGAGCCTGTATGATACTGTGAAATGAGAATTATTGGCTTCTTTTTGCAGATGAGAAAATTGAGTTCAGAACATTTAAGTTACATGCCCAAGTTCTCACAATGCCCAAGGTCACACAATGCCCAAGTGATAGAGCTAGAATTTAGATTGTCTGACTCTAAATCCAATAGTCTTTGCTCTGCACCATGCTATTTCTGAATATTACAGTAAGTTTGTCTGTGCTAGCAATGTTAACAGAATATCTGAGGAATTCTACTTTTGAATAGTGTTATTTTATTGGGTCAGAAAAAAGAAAGTAAAGTATGCTCTGGATTTAACAATATAATAAGGGGTTTATATACATAGAACCAAAAGCAGGAAGACGCTAATCTCAGCCTAACCCTCCTTGAAATTAATGCCATTTATTATTCTCTTAAAAAATTGTCAAAGATATATGAAATTAGCACAAAGTAACATGTACTATTTCACAAAAGTGAATGAGTCTGCAATTGTATAGTTGTATATAACCCTTTGTGCTCTTGTTGTCTGTATTTTACAACTGTATATGCTATAAACCCTATGATTGATTGCTATGGTTTTTGCTTTAAAAAGTCAATAGTTTTTTATGTATGTCATCTATGGTGTATTGATACGTCAGCTTAGAACTTTACCCAGTGAATATACCCTTCATATTTATATACATGAAACATATATATAATGCATAAATATGTATTTGTTTCTAAAATACACTTAGATTTATAAGTATAATTACATTTAATATGTAATATATAATTTATATTTTATATATAATACATATATGCAGTATAAAAATATATGTATATATGTTAATATATAGATGTACAATGTATTTACATATACATATACAATTATATATTTATATAGAAATATATAAAAACTGAGAGACATATTTATTGGATAGAATTCTAAGCTGATATATATATTTTTTTCTTTAAGCACTTTATGCCATTCCACTGCCTCTTGTTGACAGTATCTCTGGAGAAAAGTTAGTCATCTTTTCAGCATCATTCCCCAAGATGTATTGGGTATTTTGTTTTTGGTCTGCTTTTAGATCTGCTTTTTATCTTTCATTTTAAGCTGTTTGATTACTGTGTACCAAAAGGTGTGGTTTTCTTTGTAATTACCCTGCTTGGGATTTATTGGCCTTCTGGGATCTGTGAGTTGATGTCTTTCAACAGTTTATTGTCCACGTTCCTGAAATATTTCTCCTGCCCCACACTTTTCCTTCTTTCCTCTGGGAATTGACTTGTATGTTGAAACATTTGCTATTATACAATGGGTCTAGGATGTTCTATTTTTTATTCACCTATTTTTGTTTTTGTGTTTCAGTTTAGATATTTTCTGTTGATGTATCTTTAGGTTTATTGGCCCTCTCCTCTTCTGTGTTCAGTATTCTGCTAATCCATTTAATAAAGTCCTTATTTATGATATTTTATTTTTCATTTCTAGCATTTAAATTTCTTTTTTTGTAGCTTCCATGTCTCTGACCCTTCCCATGCTAAATATGTGCATTTGCCTTTCCACTAGATCCTTTAGCATTTTTCCATAATTATTTTAAAGCCTCTGTCTGATCACTCCAACACCTAGGCCATCTCTGGCACTGCTTCTATTGACTGTTTCATGTCTTGACTTAGGATTACATTTTCTTGCCTTTTTGTGTTCTTATAACACACAAAAGAGCACTAATAACTGAAGTCAATAGTGTTTGCTTCTGTAACGCTTCACTCTTATTTTTCTGTTCCACTATAGGAGTGAGGGCTAAGTCAATCTGACGTGAATTAGCCTGCGTCAATAAGTGTCTAGACTTTGTCACCTTTTAGTTTCACTCAGTTCCCCATTAGAGTCCAATACCTTGAGAACAGGATGGATGTTTTCTTTTCATTAGGAACTAAGATCTCACAATTCTAGAAATTTGCTCTGATTCATAGCTGAGCCACCAGCTTTCAGATACATGAAAGAATTCTCCCTGTTTTATAGCTGCATGGAAAGTTTTGGGTCATTAATGTCTTTTGTCTGCCACCAAGTCCTACTTGCTGCTCTCTGTGCTTTGGAAGTTTGCATTCAGCTCAGTGGCCATTCTCCCAGGCTTTGAAGGTCTTGGGAAAGCCTGGAATGACTTGAGAGCTCTCCTTAGTTCATTCCAGTTTTCATCTTCAGTCCTCTGATAGTGTTTAGAAATTTTATTGATTGATTGATTGATTGATTGATGATTGTTTAGGTGAAAGGAAAGATCCCATAACTTTTTTCATCTATATCAAAAACAGGACTATTTTGGTTACTTTTGTTATTGCTGTTGGTGTTATTGTTGGTGGTGGTGATGGCAGTGGTGTGTGTGTGTGTGTGTGTGTGTGTCTGTGTTTGGGTGAGAGAGAGAGAGTTATCTATGAAAGCAGGATATATGTCTAATTAGCTTGGCCTATGCATTGTTTAGACCCATGACATGTATTTTTCTATTATTGTCCCAGATAATTTTATCCTTGTAGGTCATGCTATCTGTTCATAACTCTCATGACCCTACTGTTTTGCAAATAGCTTTTTATATTCTCACCTCAAGAAGCTGGAACAGCAACAGAGGGACAGGCCTAATCCACGCATGAGAAAGCAGTTGACCAAGATTAGAGCAGAAATCAATGAATTATAAACCAGGAGTACAGTAGAGCAGATCAACAGAACTAGAAGCTGGTTTTTGAAAGAATAAATAAAATTGACAGACCACTGGCAAGACTTATCCAAAAGAATAGAGAAAGGACCCAAATTAATAAAATTATGAATGAAAAAGGAGAGGTCACAACCAACACCAATGAAATTGGAAGGATTATTAGAAACTTTTATCAACAGCTTTATGCCAATAAATTAAGCAATCTGGAAGAGATGGAGGACTTCCTGGAAACCTATAAACTACCAAGACTGAAACAGGAAGAAATTGATTTTTTAAACAGGCCAATTAATTATGAAGAGATTGAATCAGTGATAAACAACCTTCCAAAAACAAAACTCCAGGCCCGGACGGTTTTCCTGGGGAATTCTACCAAACATTCAAAGAAGAAATAATACCTATTCTCCTAAAGCTATTTCAAAAAATAGAAACAGGAGGAAAGCTACCAAACTCATTTTATGAAGCAAATATTACCTTGATCCCCAAACCAGGCAAAGACCCCATCAAAAAGGAGAATTACAGACCGATTTCCTTAATGAATATGGATGCCAAAATCCTCAACAAGATCCTGGCTAATAGAATCCAACAGTACATTAAAAGGATTATCCATCATGACCAAGTGGGATTCATCCCTGGGATGCAAGGGTGGTTCAACATTCACAAATCTATCAGTGTCTTAGATTTTATTCAGAAAGAAAAATTCAAAAATCACATAATTCTCTCAATAGATGCAGAAAAAGCATTTGACAAAATACAGCATCCTTTCCTGATTAAAACCCTTCAGAGTGTAAGGATAGAGGGTACATTCCTTAATCTCATAAAAACCATCTATGAAAAGCCTACAGCAAATATCATTCTCAATGGGGAAAAGCTGGAAGCCTTTCCCTTAAGATAAGGAACACAACAAGGATGCCCACTCTCGCCACTATTATTCAACATAGTACTAGAAGTCTTTGCAACAGCAATCAGACAACAAAAAGGGATAAAAGGTATCCAAATCAGCAAAGAAGAAGTCAAATGTCTCTCTTCACAGATGACATGATACTCTATATGGAAAACCCAAAAGAATCCACTCCCAAACTATTAGAAGTTATAGAGCAATTCAGTAATGTGGCGGGATACAAAATCAATGCTCAGAAATCAGTTGCATTTCTATACACGGATAATGAGACTGAAGAAAGAGAAATTAGGGAATCCATCCCATTTACCATAGCACCAAAAACCATACATTACCTTGGAATTACCTTAACCAGAGACGTAAAGGACCTATATTCTAGAAACTATAAATCACTCTTTAAAGACATTGAGGAAGACACAAAAAGATGGAAAAATATTCCATGCTCATGGATCAGAAGAATTAACATAGTTAAAATGTCCATGCTACCCAGAGCAATCTACACTTTCAATGCTATCCTGATCAAAATACCGATGACATTTTTCAAAGAACTGGAACAAATAATCCTCAAATTTGTATGGAACCAGAAAAGGCCCCAAATCGCCAAGGAACTGTTGAAAAGGAAAAACAAAGCTGGGGGCATCACAATGCCGGATTTCGGGCTGTACTACAAAGCTGTGATCACAAAGACAGCATGGTACTGGCACAAAAACAGACACATAGACCAATGGAACAGAATAGAGAACCCAGAAATGGACCCTTGGCTCTTTGGGCAACTGATCTTTGATAAAGCAGGAAAAAAACATCCAGTGGAAAAAAGACAGTCTCTTCAATAAATGGTGCTGGGAAAATTGGACAGCTGCATGCAAAAGAATGAAACTTGACCACTCTCTCACACCATACACAAAGATAAACTCCAAATGGATGAAAGACCTCGATGTGAGACAGGAATCCATCAAAATCCTAGGGGAGAACATAGGCAGCAACCTCTACGACATCAGCCAAAGCAACCTTTTTCATGACACATATTCCAAGGGCAAGAGAAACAAAAGATAAAATGAACTCATGGGACTTCATCAAGATAAAAAGCTTTTGCACAACCAAGGAAACAGTCAAAAAAACTAAGAGGCAGCCCACGGAATGGGAGAATATATTTGCAAATGATACTAGAGATAAAAGACTGGTATCCAAGATCTACAAAGAACTTCTCAAACTCAATACGCGAGAAACAAATAAACAAATCATAAAATGGGCAGAAGATATGAACAGACACTTTTCTAATGATGACATACAAAGGCTAACAGACACATGAAAAAATGTTCAAAATCATTAGCCATCAGGGAAATTCAAATAAAAACCACTCTAAGATACCACCTTACGCCAGTTAGAATGGCAAAAATTGACAAGGCAAGAAACAACAATTGTTGGAGAGGATGTGGAGAAAGGGGATCCCTCCTACATTGTTGGTGGGAATGCAAGTTGGTACAGCCACTCTCGAAAACAGTGTGGAGGTCCCTTAAAAAGTTAAAAATTGAGCTACCCTATGACCCAGCCATTGCACTACTGGGTATTTACCCAAAGATACAGACGTAGTGAAGAGAAGGGCCATATGCACCCCAATGTTCATAGCAGCATTGTCCACAATAGCTAAATCGTGGAAGGAACCGAGATGCCCTTCAACAGATGACTGGATTAAGAAGTTGTGGTCCATATATACAATGGAATATTACTCAGCTATCAGAAAGAACGAATTCTCAACATTTGCTGCAACATGGACGGCACTGGAGGAGATAATGCTAAGTGAAATAAGTCAAGCAGAGAAAGACAATTATCATATGGTTTCTCTCATCTATGGAACATAAGAACTAAGATGATCGGTAGGAGAAGAAAGGGATAAAGAAAGGGGGGGGGGGTAATCCGAAGGGGGAATGAAGCATGAGAGACTATGGACTCTGAGAAACAAACTGAGGGCTTCAGAGGGGAGGGACTGGGGGAATGGGATAGGCTGGTGATGGGTAGTAAGGAGGGCACGTATTGCATGGTGCACTGGGTGTTATACACAACTGATGAATCATCGAACTTTACATCAGAAACCAGGGATGTACTGTATGGTGACTAACATAATATAATGAATAAACATTAAAATAAAAAAAATAGCTTTTGACACTCCTTCATGTACCTCCCATCTCCTTGCTTCTCATTTTCAATTTTCTCAGCTAAATTAGGTATGGCCAAAAAGGAGTGATCTTTTCTCTCCCTCTCCCTTATGTGCACACACACATACAAACACATACACACACACACATGCACATTCACAGGGAAAATGAACAATTAATCTACTTTGGAATATGGCTTGAGTCATTGTTTTGGTGCCATTCCCACTGACATGTAAAATTAGCTTCTGTAGCAGGTCAACGAAGTGTCTCACCATAGACCAAATTTCTTAACACATTTGGAAAGAGTCAGGGAAAAAAATAATTCAGAACCTAAAAAAAAATGAACAGGGAAACACTGACTTTTAACTCTTTCCTTGAAAATATCTTAAGGCCTGCAGGACCTATCTCAGCATTGTATCCAGTCTTTATCCCATAGCTAGTATATGGCTGATAAAAGGACAACCAGAGATGAATGCTAGTAGGTCTTTTGGAAGGGCTCTGAGCCAAGAATGTCAGCTGTGGGAATCGGGGAGGCAAAAATGTAGTTTCATGGCAAATACCTGGAAACAAGTGAGGGATAGGAGGGGAGGTGAGAAGGGACATCTGATATAGTTGTGCCAACAGTGATTTCCTGGTTCAGAACTGATGGCTCTGATTATTTCGTATTGGAAGGCACTACTTTCCATAAAACATTAACACTTCACTATTCAGTTCAAATAATTTAATTTCAACTTGATGCAATTCAATTCAATCCAACTGATATATTAAGTATATATTAGGTAACTACTATATATCTAATGCTGGGTTAGTCACTGCAATGATTACAGAAAAAGTAATGTACAAAATGGCTCTGTTCTCAAGGAGATTATGAGTATAATTCTACCGTTGAAAATGAGGACTACTTATTATTCAACTAAAATTAGAGAACAAAGTAGGAGAACTGAACTGAAAGTCAGTTCAGGGTTTAAATTCCAGATCGGCAACTTTGCTGATCAGGTCATTTAATTTTTCCGTACCTTACTTTCTTCCTCTGAAAAATGAGGGCTTGTAATAGATCAGTGGTTCTCAAACTTATTGTATTTAATATCTCCTTTTATAACAAATAATTTGTAATGCCTCATTTACCAAATTGAAATGAAATTTGCAGATATTATAACATACTTATATACATAATAAAAATTAGTATAATGCCCTAACTATAATATAAATGAGAAATAAAAAGCAAGTATTTTAAAATAAATAATATCTACTTCAAAATGTAAATTTTCAGAAATGGCTACAATAGATGATGCAATGAAATAGTCAGATAGTTGTACCTGCTTATAATGAATATACTTGGGTTCAAGAAAAGTGAGGTCAGAAGTTGTTCTGTGCAGGAAGTGCATTAAATGAAAGGGCAGAGGTATAAACACATATATTCTAAGACTTGATAACTAGTAACAGACCAGACTTATTTGTGCATGAAATGAGAGAGCTTTAATTGAAGCAGGGGCAACATACCAATTCAAATTACAGGCTGTTGAGGTAGAGAAAATGAGGAAGCATGTTATTTCTCATGAATGAGCTTATCCCTTATTTATAAATGTAGTGTCAAAATAATGCCTGATGTTGTGACATGGGATAGGATAGAGACAAGGCATCATGGAAAACATATCTCTTGTGTGAAATCTCACCACATGTCAAGGCGTGCATTCAGCCCCTAGGTGTCCAGTGGGCACTCAAGTTTTAGGTAGGAGATGAGGCAATTCTCTGCTATGCAGGACTGTCCCCAGCATTGCTGAACTTTTCAGATCCACATTCTCTTTGCACCACATACTACCACTGCCTTATAATTATGATGAGAACCAAAAACACCCCCATAAAATTTCAGAAGACCTCCCAATTTCAGGAGACCTCTTCAGCATGTTAAAAGTTCCACCAGGCTACTATTTTAATAATTCAGAACAAAGTAAGTGGAATAGATAATAAACTTAATGGCAAGTCATGATGGGGAAGATCAGTGAGAACAGACCACCTTGACGGAAGAAGTAGACCTGAATTGTTCTAGAAGGATGGCTAGAATTTGACTAGCAAGTGTGGTTTATTCAAGCACTTCATTGTGTTGATAAACAGAATAATCAAGATTTCAGAGAAGGCCCTGAAAGCATGGAGATATGGGTAACTTGACAATTCCTGAGCCTCCTCTTCGTGTAACTCCAGCGCTTGTGTGGATCCTGCTTGATGCCTCCATGTTCATTACCCCAGATCACAAACCAAAAGGAGCCCAATGCACTTTAAAAGAAATATGTTGCATTCATTAACATTCCACAATTTTAGACTTTTCATGAATTCAAATTGAGTTTAAGATGGCAATGATTTTGAATTACAGAGGTTTTAGCTTAGCCAAAGAGAGATTTTAATAGCCAAAGAGAGATTTTAAAAAACAGCTGCATGGGGCCAGGTGCAGGGAAGGGGTTCCAACAACAGGGTTTAGAGAGTTGTCCTAGAGATTCTGGGTGCCTTGACTCTTACTTATTTGTAAAGTGTCCATAAGAGTGTCCATCCTGCAAATGCAAAGCCCTCCTCCAACTACCTGACACTTCACTGAATTCCCTGTGGATGGTGCTAAGGTTTAGGTTTTAAGAGCAGCTTGGGACCTTTTTTGTAACAGGAACGTTTGATAGTTCTTAAGTCTGAGGAAATATGTCATCCCACCCAAGTGCATTAATAGCTGAGGGACAATGAAAGCAAGCATGTCTGAGATGCACCTCTTGGTCGGCACTTTAGAGGAACAGCTGTGGGCAGGAGGCAGAGTGTAAAAGCAATAGAAAGCTTGCAGAAGAAGCTTTGCTGCCCTGGCTGTGAGGCCCATCAGGGAGAAGGGCACCAGCCCCTCGTGCCCTCTCCTAAGACATTAGGCAGGGTTGGTTCAGAGCCCTTCTCTCCTGACAGTGTGACAGATCAGGATCTCAGCAATGTCAGGGGAACCTGGATGATAAGTATCTTTCCCCAGGTAGCTCTTTAACCCACTTATTACTGTGGGATTTCTGGAGTGAAGGACATATAGAATGTAGCAAACATGTAAAAAGGGCAGGCCCTGGAATTCATAGAGGGACAGGACAAGAAAGAGCATTGCTTCAGAGTCAGACCTGATTAGTGGCTGGGCCTGGTCACTCTGCATCTGTGTAGGCACCCAGGCTCCACGAGACGGGCCTCGGCCCACCGTGCCAGCCTTCACACACTCCGTGCTCTCTGGGCCCTGCCATGCTTCCTTTCTCTTGGTTCTTCAAACACCCCTTACTCCTTTGAACCATTCACTTCACATCACTGGTCCCTCGGCCTGGAAGGTTTCCAGCCTTTACCTCAGGTCAGGGTATGTCTTTTCTCTGACGAACTCCTACTCGGGAAGTACATGGCACACCCCAGAGAGTCACTGAAGAAAGCTCAGTGAAGGGACCTGAGGTAAAGGCGTGAGCAGGTTTAGGAACACCAGCAAGGCATGGTGAAACACCAGAACTGGCAAAAAGGGCCGTGTTTGCTTCCCAGGCCTCAAACGTCAGCAGGAGGAGCAGGTGCGGGCACTTGGTGAGAGCCAGACGACGGCCTGGGATGCCCAGAAAGCAGCAACCACTGCCAGAGCAGCTGCTGGACTCCGGAAAGTCAGAGAACAGACCGAATCACTCCGGAAAGCCAGAGAACAGACCGAATCACCCCAGAAAAACTATGACCTTCCCAGACAGAGTGACAGCCAGAAACCACAGGAAGGAGACCACTGCCTCACTTCTACCTCTCAAATCTCATACAAGTGAGGGTTACTGACAAAACGGAATTTATAGCCAGAGTCATAGCTGCAAGGGATTCTGGAAAATACAGTTGGATGAGAACACCCATGTAGGTCCTGCCACACCTCTGGGTCTTTACTAATGAGTCCCCTCTGTGCTAACTCGCTTCTAGCTATGACATAGTTCTCATCCTCACCTGATCTAGAACTTTGCTCATGCTTCCTTCTCAGGGAGTCCTCTCCCCTCGTGCATATGAGGTGGTACCCATCACTCTCCATTTTCCTATCTTGCTCTAGGGACTTCATAGCTTATCACTCACTACCTGAAATTTACTTTTTTTCTCTCTACACTAGAGTGTAGCCCATGTGAACAGTTGCCGTTTTTACTTTTCTCAATCACCCTGTGTTCACTGTCTGTTTTTCGGTAGCATTTGTTGAATGAATGTTGAATGAATAAGCCAGGAGAAGAGAAGTTTCAGGCCTGATGTTAAAGGATCATTATGAGACACACTGGGAATTAGAGGTGCTGTTTTAATAGAGGTGATGCTGGAAGGTACTCAGGGCAGAGAATGCTTATGATGCTACCTGTGATTTCAAGGTAGTTATTCTGGCAGCAGCCAGACAGGGAAGCAAAGGTAGACAGCTGGTCAGCAAGGCAGTTGTCGCCAGTTAGTTGACTGGACCATCTTGGTTGCAGACACTCTGCTGGGCCCATGGCAGGTGTGTAAGTGGCGTCGGGAAGCTGGTAATCTGTGCAAGTATAAAATGCCTAATCCCTATCCCCCTAGGAGCCAGAGATGTATTTGGGGGAAATTAGACTAGCATGCATGAAATATGTGGAACATATTGAGAAGTACAGATCAACACAGCAGGAGTACGCAGGTTCCCAGAATACCCTCAAGAAAGCTGGAAGGGGGGGTAAACAGAAGGGGGAATGAACCATGAGAGACTGTGGACTCTGGGAAACAAACTGAGGGCTTCAGAGAGGAGGGGATGGGGGATTGGGATAGGCCAGTGATGGGTATTAAGGAGGGTGCATATTGCATGGTGCACTGGGTGTTATACACAAGTAATGAATCATGGAACATTGCATCAAAAACTGGGGATGTACTGTATGGTGACTAATATAACAAAATAAAAATTATTAAAAAAATTAAAAAATTAAAAATTAAAAAGAAAAAAAGAAAGAAAGCTGGCTTGGAGGATCCTTGATCCAGAGGACTCCCTGGAAGTTACAGGATAAGTGTCGCAGCAGCAGAAAATCCAGGCTAGCTAGGAATACAAAAGAAATGCCTAGGACTAGTTGGAAAGACATTGGCAAGAGACTGCCTGGCACTGGGAAGAATCAAATAAATTATTTTTCAAACTCGTTGAATAAACACCTGAATAATCCAAATCTAGTGAAAATTTCTGAGTGCTGTTGTCCTCCCCTCTAAAGCATACTACTCTGGGACCACATCTTCCTGCTTATAATGCTCTCTGTCCTTGTCTCCCTCTCTGGCTCTTCCTTCTCCAGTAGGGTTTATATCCTTTGCATTGTTTTTTCTCCCTCCTCACGGCCTCATCACTCTAGATGACTTGACTCACTCTTTCTTCTCTTCCCACTCACCCCAACATCCAATCATCAGCAGATCTTGTCAGTTTTACCTCCTGAACTTATTTTAAATCCTCCCTTTTATATTTTTATGACATTATCCCTATAAAAGTCACTGTCTTCTCTAGCCAGGTCTATAACTCCAGCCACCCATCAGGTCACCCTGCAATCCCTCTTGTCTCTTTCAATCCACACAGTAGTTGTCCTTGTAAATAATAAGCCCAAGGTTATGATTTTCTACCTAAAGCCATTCAAAGACTTCCCTTGATTCCTATGATCAAACAGAAATTCGTTAATGCTGATTAAAAGGCCCTGGATGCTATAGTTCCAGCTGCATATCTCAAACCATCTCCATGTCTATCTAACTCTTACCAATTTAGTCTACTTCCCACAGGAGCCATGATCTGTCATGCCTCAGGGCTTTTGCACAGGCTACTCCCTGGCCTCGAACATAACCTGTCCACATCTTTCCTCTTACTAACTGCTACTCATTATTCGGCTATTATTTCCTTCAGAAGTTCTTTCTGACCCCTCTTGTCTAGGTTAGTTTCTTTTTTTTTCCTTTTTTTAATAATAATTTTTTATTATGTTATGTTAGTCACCATACAGTACATCCCTAGTTTTTGATGTAAAGTTCCATGATTCATTACTTGCGTATAACACCCAGTGCACCATGTAATACATGCCCTCCTTAATACCCATCACCAGATCTACATTAATTTCTGCTCCCACCAGTTATTCCACTGTGATTCCACCACAGTTATCATTGTATTACTATCAATTTAATGATAGTAGTTATCATTGTACTAGTATTACCTATTTGACTTTTTATATATCTCTCCATAGACTGCTATTAGATCTTTCTCACTATATATCTTCAGTGCCTAGTACATAGTAAGTGCTCACCATAGTTTTATTGAGTGAATGCATATAGAAATAATTTCCACCTACCTATTTTTTTCCACCTGTCTATTTTAAGTGCCACTACCCATAGAAAACCCCTTACTGAGTCTATCTTACTGACTTCTTGGTCTCTATCTCTCTTTAACACTGCTTAATGTTCTGTTACAACCCCTCCGATTGAAGCCTTTGGCAACTTTCCATGTCTTCTGGCATTCCATGTTATCTTCCATGAGATGACTGTTCATTCCTAGGCCCCATGTTCTAGCCCCATGGATCTACTGACCATTTCCCATCTCTTCTCCCCTGTAGTGGTTTTCATCATGTTGCCTCGACTTGGAAACAAATGTCTATCTAGTCTCTGAACTCCCTTCACTCTCTTCCTTAGATTGAAATTGGTTACTCTTTCCCCTAAACACTACCTGATTTACATAATAGAAAGAGCAGATATTACATCTTGCACAAGCTACTTCATTTTGGGCATTTTCGTATTCTTGCCAATAAATGAGACTAATGATACCTATATCATCATCATAATAGTTTTCACTCATCCAGTCCTTGGGTGTGCTATGTGCTGGGTAGCCTTCTAAGCACTCTATGTTAATTCATTTAATCATTAAACCTAACCCCTTTCACAGATAGAATGGAGGCAGAGAGAAGTTAAGTAGCTTCCCCAGTGTCACAGAGCTGGGGGCATCAAAGCTGAGATTCAACCTGGTAGCCTGGTTCCCACTGGCTAATGGAAGGGAATGCTGAGGTAGTGGATGAAGATGCTTAGTACAGAATGCAGCTCCAGCAGACGATGAGTGGGATTCTACAGGCCTTGGAGTCAGGTGGATTTGAGAGTGATTCTGCTATTTAGGAACTGTTTGACCTTGAATAGGTTATTTATCTAACCTTTAGTCACCTAATCTAAAAACTAGTATATTGCTGGTATTTATCCCACAGGATTATTCTGCAGATGAAAACACACACACACACACACACACACATGTGCCAACATAGAATATTCTTAGAATAGTACCTGGCACACAGCTAAGTCTTCGTAAGTCTGTGTTTCTATAATATATCATAATCACCATTATTATTTTATCATAATTTGCTTTGTGTTATAGTTATTTGTGTTCCAGTTTTAATCCCTTCAAGTTTGTAATCTTTCTGTTTATGGCATATGTCTTAAACTCCTGTACAAGGTTTGTTAAATGTGAATAGATGATCCTTTCATTGTGACTCATTTAAACAATTACGGAAGGATTTGTGAATTGAAAAGGGAATAGGGATTTTTGGCCAAAAAAAATTTCCTTAAAATGGAAATAGCTATGATGTCAATTCTTCCCTACTCCACCTTTCTTTCTTCCCTTCTCTCTCTCCTTCCTTCCTTCCTTCCTTCCTTCCTTCCTTCCTTCCTTCCTTCCTTCTTCCTTCCTTCCTTCCTTCCTTCCTTCTTCTTCCTTCCTTCCTTCCTTCCTTCCTTCCTTCCTTCCTTCTATCCCTGCTCCACCTACCATTCCCACTCAAAGAGTAAAAGAAGAGAGGGCTGGGCATTCCTCTCTTCATTCTGTTGAAGCAGAATGCATAATTTCCATCATATAACTGGGTCTGAAGGAGTCAGATTCTTTCTTCAAATGAAGAAATCCCATTAATATTTTTAACTCAAAAGTGTCTCTTGTTATCTTCATATGTTACATGTAGCCTAATGTAATGGGGCATAGAAACAGTAAGAAATTTTGGAAAGAATCAGGGCTTTGGAGGAATGTGGTTGGAGCCCTGACTCATCACTGACAGAGTGATTCTGGCAAATCATGTCAGCAAAGGGTGTCTCATTTCCTCATTTGCAACATGTTACGAGATCAAATTAAAGTGTACTTGGGAAACTTTGTAAGACCTTCCTTGGGTTGTCACTGTTGCTCTTATGCTGAATGTGCATTTCCTGGGGGTCTGAATTGTCATTATCTCTCTTCTTCCCAAAGTACAGACAAGCCATGTTAGAGAAATGTGTTCCTAAGAGAGGTGGAGTGAGAGTGTCAGGGAAAGGAAATGTGGGAAGGAATAGTAAGGGTCAGCTAACCCAGCGATTTCCACCACATCTCTGAAATCTCTGCTCTATTATTGATACAATATTTTCCTTTAATACCACTCACCGTTTTACTTAAACATCTATAGAAAGGAGACCTTATTTCATTGCTGTAAATGGAAAACCAGTATTACTTCCTATAAATGGAAGGCAAAAAAGAAATACAATAAGAACTCAGCAATGTCATTAAATTCTAGGTAGGTTCTGGTGCTTGCCAAGGTTCTGAGCCTGAGGCCTACTCTCTCTCCCTTGAAAAGGTAAATTAGCAGAGAGGTGTTAACTGAAAACTCGAACTGAGCCGAGACTGGAAGGATTGAAAGATAATTGAAAAGGAGATAAATTTCTCACTCCGAATCAAATGTAGCTTAATGCTGTATTCATGCCCTACCTCAAATCATCCTCGCTACCCCACATTTTAAGAAAAATGTATGTTAGTCCAGCCTTCTCTTTTTACCAATGAAAAAATTGAGGCCTGAGTGGATCACAACTTTTGTTCACATCACAGAGGAGCTCTCTAGGCCCAAGCTCTGACCAGGGTGTCCTGGTCACCTGAAGGTCCTATCACTGCCACCACCACCAGGAGGCAAGGACTCCATAGGTCAGCAGCACCTTTAACCATCCTGAGGGCATGTGCATGTATTATTTCACTCAGTCTTCAGAGCAATCCTGTTCCATTTGGTTTTGGCCATCTCATAAATGTGGAAACGGAAACCTCAGGAGGTCACCTGATATTTTAAGGCTGGCAGTGGCAGGCCCAGGTCCTGATACTGCCTCCTAGCTGCACTTCCTTTCTACTAGATGGCCCAGCCTGTCAAAAAGGCCATCTTGACTTTGCTTCATCTCCTGCTTGGTGATTGAAATGTATATGACATACGCAGATTATATTCTCTGTGAACAAGGCCTTTTACACAATTTGAGTTTTCAAGCTCACCCTCTCATTATTCTGTCGGAGGCATTTCTGTAAGGAAAATAAGCTTTCCAAGTAAAACCCCATCTCTTCAGTCCAGCATCAGGCACGAAGCAAGGAGATGATATATTGCTGGCCAGGAAGTTAGCAGGTCTTGCTGCCATCAGGCTGAATGGCCCAGGGACCATGCTGCTGGGTCAGGGTTGGGAGCAAGGCTAGCAGGGCTATGGGCTTGTGGTGGACACTCAGCCACACCTGGAACTCCCTTCTCTGCCTCTGCACAGGATTTCCAGGAACACCTCTTAGTGCCACTCACTTTGTCTAAAATGAGTTACACAAGTCCCAGACTTCTTAATATGTAGGTAAGTTGCTGCGACCTGTGCTCCATGCTTTCCCCATAAACTACAGATCAAGTCTAAACTACTTAGCCTGACATTCAAGTCCTTCCAAGGTGTGGCAGAGTGATGGCTCCAGGCTGCACAAGCCACCCACCCCAAACTCATCTGCCTAGTCAGACCTTACTTGTCCTTCCAGAGGAAATTCAAGATCAACTCCCCAAAGACTGTCAGAGTACCCAACCAGCAAGTGACCTTTCTATTCTTACATTTATTTCATATTTTTGGAGGAGATTGTGTGTGTGTCTTTGCATTTTAAAAATTTTTATCCGTTATTTGTATATTTAAGTCTTAATGTATGGTTACTTGTGTTCTTTGAGGTCCACGTCTGTCTGCTCTGTGTGGCATAGGAAGGAGACGCTCAGTGCGGCACTCACATGGCCCGGAAATACCTTCCCAATCCAAGGACAACAATAAAGCGTTAACAGTCTTAAGCACCAGGCAAAGGTGTTGTGTTTATTTCACACTCCTAACACTGGCTGCTGCAACCCACTTTCTCTCTTACAACCTAAGGGAAAATAGTTTCTTTCCATTGAGCCACTGAATGGAAGGAGAGACACTGCTGATCCACCCCCAGGTCTTTGTAATTCCCCTTCTTCTAGTCGTCCTCCTTTGTGTCCCTACCAGAAAGGACACAGAGAGCTTCAGCACCCCCTCTTTCATTCTCTTCTGTATTTCTCTCCTTTGCTTTTCGCCCTGTGTGGTTGGTGACAGACTCCATTCCCTTGGCCACCCAGATACTGTGGAGGCTAATTCCCTGCCAGGGCTAAGGAGTCAGGGAGTAGGCTCCAGTTAGCATCAGAGTCCCTGAAGGAAAGAGGCTGTGCTGTCCGGGCAGTAATTGTCCAGAGGCCCGTTGTCATGGTGATTCTAGAGGCAGGCACAGTGTGGAGAGACAGGGAGAAATAAACTAGGCAAGGGACTAGGGGAAGAGGAGAATCTTTCATTTGGGAGACACAAAGGGAGCCTGGGAAGCCTGCACACGAGGTGAAAGGGGGTAAAGCAGAGGGATAGAGAGGTGGAAGGAGGGAAGCAGGAGATGAACAGAGGAGACACACAGGGAGAGGGGAGGAGGCCAGGGAGGAGGCCAGGGAGGAGCAGGGCTGAGCAGTGCACAGGGCAGGCACTGGGAGGGGTGGGAAGCCAGCCAGCTCTCAGAATAATCCTTAATTATCGCCCGGATGTCTTCCATCTCTATCTGCTCTTTGATCTCCTGTGTTGCACATTAAATATGAGCAACTGAAGGCCTGCGTCTCATGTTTAAGAACGCGACGAGGCGCGACTTCAAAGCCAGGAGTGGAACAAGACAGTGACGGGCCTGGCGTTCCTGAGGCCTGTTTGCTGGCCCAATTAGTTCAATGGGGCCCTGAAATCCTCCTGATCTGAGCCAGCTTCCACGCTTGTGCCTGTCACCAGCTGCCAGTCTCAATGAGATGAACAGCCCCAGGACAGCCAGCTGACCCCTCCCTAGGTGCCCCGGGTTCTTAGAAGGGCTGCTGGGAAACTGGCATTTGGACTCAGGCCCTGTGGGCTGAGCTCCTGGGGGAGGTCCCAGGCAGTTGGGCCAAAGCTGGGTCTGGTCCACTCTCCACGTGGCTGGGAAGCATCCATTCACACTGACAGGTGCCAGAGCAACAGGAGGGACGGTTGAATCCTGACCTTTGCCTCCATGTCCAAGTTTCAGCTCCTGGTGCCCAGATCCTGAGCAGCTGTGCTCACTGGTCCCTGGTGTTGGAGTCAGGGTCTAGTCCGTGAAGAGTAACAATCTAACTGCCTTCCCTGGGCCTCAGTTTCTCCTTCCCTAAATTCAGGGATGAGGCTGGAGACTGCTGGTGTTTTCTCCAGTGCTATGATGCATGCTTGGATCATCCTGGACATATTTTGAGGCACTTCTGCCTGGCAGACCCTACAATACCTGGGAGGCCCCAAAAAGAAGACCTTTCTGTCCTGCCTGCAGGGCACACAGCCCTTTTTAGGGATCTCATAGTGGCTGGGAGAAGAGAAGACAACCCATAAGCTTATTCAAACTGAGTTAGAGGAAAGACAATGAGAGTATTTATATCTTGAAAAAATACATCTAGAAAGAAGGCGATGATTCACCCAAAGGAATCTCTGAGGACTCACACATTGAATTTATATTTAAGAGAAGGTAGAGCTGCTGGTAGCCCTCAAATTCTGCCAAAAAGGGGAACTCTTATTCTGTTTATGGTCTTCTGGGGGTGGGGGGCACATTAACCTGGGGGTTAAGAGCAGGGGTTGTAAATTTTAGCTTGTAACTTCAGGCATTTAGATGTCCCCCATATTCCACAAATGGTACCTGAGCTCAGTGGTAATTGAGCTGGGCACAGGGAGGCTGGCAGAAGAAGTGCACTTGAGGAAGTGCCTCAGAGCAGCTCACAACCAGGAGGGACACAGCCCCCATTGTTGTGCAGAACAATTCTATTTTCTGGAGCATCTGCAGAACGAAGAGCTTGGTCCCATTTCCCACCTGGCTCACCCTCCTCACCCTTGAGACTGTCCCT
Organism: Ursus arctos; assembly: GCF_023065955.2. NCBI lineage: Eukaryota > Metazoa > Chordata > Mammalia > Carnivora > Ursidae > Ursus > Ursus arctos. Next base: position 71,609,405 of record NW_026622775.1, on the reverse strand, counting down.
CAAGAGCCTTCCACGGGCATCTTCTCAGCCACCACCCTCTTTGGGAGCTGTGTCTGAGCAACAGAGCGAACCCTTAGCACCAGGCCTGTTGGTAATGACAGATGTTATTCTATGGAAGGTGTTGCAGAAGTGAAATCCACAGCTCCTGAGTGGCACAGGAAGGGAAGGAAGGAGGCTGTGCATTGGCGTTATTTTTCTCCTCAGATGAGAAGCTGATTAGGGTGAGGGGAACTCTTAAGCAGAAAAGCACTTTTTTTTTTTTTCCTTTGGGAGGCTTCAGGTCTCAGGCAGCCCTGCCTTGGATTCTGAGCTCGTGAACAGTTTGATGAGATCGTGCCAGGCCCAGTGGACCCCAGATATTTGTTTATCAGTGTGAGACCCCAGGGAAAAGCTGTGATCTTTCCATGTCCTCCTGAAGGCCTCTGATAACCCAAGTGAAGCCAAAAGTAGAAGTGGTGGGGCTCTCACGGCACATACACAGAAAGAGCAGCGGTTAGAAGCTCTGTTAGAAGGCTTCTCAGCACAGCACAACACAGTGCTTAAGAGCAGACTTGGGGCTGGACTCCATGGGTTACATCCTGCGTCTTCCTGTGTAATCGCAGACTAGTTACATAATGCTCTGTGCCTCAGTTTCCTCATCTGTGAAGTCTGGGCAATAACTGACCTATGTTATAGCTCTGTTGTGAGGATCATATTAAAAGTTAGTTATGACCATGTGACTTGATTTGACCGATATCATGTGAGCAGAAGTTGCACATGCCACTTCTGGGTGGAAATTCAAAGACCCAGAGCACAATTTGCCACACATCCCCTCCCCACTACACTGATGAAGTGAGCACATGTTGAGATGAAGCTTCTCTCACCCTGCGACCCTGAGGGGTCAGTAGGATCAGAGCTCCACAGCCAACCGTCACTTGACACAGAGCCTAAGCAAGAATGAATTTTGGTTGTATTAAACCACCAAGGGACAGGAGTCACTTGTTATAACCACCCCTATCTTTATTGATTTGCCATAGATTAAACTAGTGTATCTAGAACACTGACTCCTCGTGGTGGAGCCTGGTTCCTGGCTTTCAGAAGAGCCCAATCATACAGGAAGTGTGCGAGAAATTTGGCCACAATTCTCTGTTACCCCTCTTTCGATCTTGATCGAGTGACTAACATTCAGCTCAAAGGGTGAAATGTCGTGATCTGAAAAGGATTTTCTTTGTGTTTGCTTTGATTTACATTTTATTACCCTGAAAGAAAGACTGGGATCCCCACCTACTAAGTTGCTCCCATGAGCCTCTCAATATCTCAGATGAAGTACAGAGATTCAGACCCGGCAAACACCACTGGTAGGGATGTGTTTTGAATTGGGCTTTGCTTGCCCTTGTCTTGGGCTGCCCCTTCTCAAGAAATTGATTTCCATGTCTAAGAGATTTAGTCAGGGCTGATATTCAAAGGCTTCTCTCTGGGGCACGAGGCCTGGAAGAAGCCTTACAAAAACACCCCCTCATATTCTCGAGGAAGAAAGTGAGGTTGGAGACCTGAAGTCAAACTCCACCCAATTCCTGAAAGGCAGGACCAACAGCAAAATATGCAGGACCTTGGGCAAGATAAAAATGCAGGGTCCTTTGTTCAAAAGTATTAGGAATTTCAAATTGGTGACTGCACAGTGTTAAGACAAGTGTGGGGAACTTCAAAGCACTCTGCACAGTTGCCCACATTGCATATCCCTGAAGCTGGCTCTGCTGAATGAACTGACCACTTCATAGGGGGAGGAAAGGAAATCCACTTCAGACCTCACCGCACATCCACTCCCTTGAAAAGCTTGAGTAAATTACAAAAGGAGTTCAATGAAAAATCATCCAGGTTACAAAATGACTCCAAACCTGAGCTCTGCTGTGTGGGCCATGACCAGCTTCTTCACACTTTCCTTTGCAGGACAGGCAGATGCTCCCTGTCCTGTTATTGAAATGTGGTTCAAGAAGGTAACAATTCAGAGGTTAAATTTGTCCATGAATCCTAGAAAGCCAGATACCAATTCTACATGTGCTGTTTTAAATGTTCTTGGGAGCTGGGGGAAAAATTCAGAATGCAGGAAGGAGGACACATGTTAGGGGCTTGTCAGAATCTGCAACTGCACTGTTTATCTCCTTGTTTATTTTCTGACTTCCCTACTAAAGTGTTAGTGCCGTGAGGGCAGACCCTCGCCTGGCTTCATCTCTATTCTCTATGTACACAACGATGTGGAAAGTAGGCTGTCAATCAATGCTTGTGGTGTGAATAAATGATGAGGGACCCAGTGATGAATGGGACAGGCCTGCAGCATGGTGGAGCTGGTGGAAATCCTTGTCTGCTCCACAGTGCAGAGCTGTGTGTGTGCGTGTGTGTGTGTGTGTGTGTGTGTGTGTGTCCTTCCCCTTCTCTACCCAAACCCGAACTTAAGTCAGGACAGGACATATTTAGGTGTAAATGACTGCCTCAGTGTATCAGGTGACTCTTTCCAGAGAGTTTGCTTTTTTACCAAAGATTAAAATGCCTTGCTTTCTTCAATCAATCATCAATCACCAAATATTTACTAAACATCTAGAATTCATACATTCAAACTAAGTAAACATTTATCTACTGATAATAGTGGGATTAGGTTCCATGAGGATTTAGGGATAGCAGACTAATTGTATGATCTCAGGCCCCAGCCCACCTCCTCGGGGTGGGGGCCGGAGTGGGGTTCAGGGCTCGATGCCTTTTTAACTCCCTGGAATCACAGAGCCCTCTGCAATGCTGTCTGGATGTCTCTTTGCCTTTGGGCAAGGCCAAGCTCCTAACAGGGATCCAGAAAGGGACAGGGCAGGGCAGCATCTGAAGGTGTCGCTCCTGCACCTCTGAAGACCCAGCTCGTCTCCACCCCTCCCCAGGGTGCCACAGAGAGAAAGGAGCCAGTGGAGTCAACAATGCTCCCAAGTTAACAAACACAGCCTCTTCCTCTTCAATTCTCTCTCTCCATTTACTGAAATGGTAATTTTAAGTCTCTAATAGCTCCTCGGGGCACTGAGGTGAGGCAAGAAGGGGATGTATTTATGTTCACATCTGCCAGCCTGTCTTCTCCGGTGATTGCGAGGCTGATGGTGCTGCTGATGAAAGCCGCCCGATCCGTTCCACTCATGAGGAGGGGAGCAGGCTTGTTGCATCTCCCAGGTGACTAGGTGACCAGCCTGCCTGCTGCTCTCTGCTCTAGGCCAGCCCGCCATGTCCTCTCCAGGCTTCAAGACAGCCTTGGCGGTGCATGCATATTCATGCTGGGCGGCAGCACCCTACTCAGAAGGGCCGACATCCTGGGCATTTATTAATCACTGGCTCCAGGTCTCTCAGGGCCACCAGACAGGAAGCCCCTTTGTAGGATGAGCTTAGCAGAGTGGAAAGGAACAATAACAGCATTAATGAGGTGTCTGCTCTGGAGGCTGAGCACTGGGAGAGGGAGTCTGCATCCTCCTCCACCAGGAGGTGTGGCTGCCATTGTGATGGCGAGCACTCAGTCAAGCAGGACTGAAACGTCACCACACCTGCAGCAGTACTTGCAGGGGCTCTGCAGGGAACTCAGCACTTCCAGGGATGCTCTCCCATCAAATGCTTTCAACCTTGGGAGACAGAGATTCGTACCCCAGTTTTATAGGTGAAAATTGGCATTTGGGGAAGAGAAGTGACTGATGCAATTTCATGTAGCTATGAAGTGACAGACTTCCATTCAAGTCACCTGGTTCCTAATCCTGAGCTCTCTCTGCTATCCTATAGCCACCCCTGCAGGAAGGTTACAATTGGAGGCATTTCCCAGGATTTTTCAAGGAGTCTGGCTATCCTCTCTCTTAGCCATTTCGTGCATACGAGTTTGTCTAAGCTGTGTTTCTGGTAGGATTTCCACAGGTTTCCAGCTGAGTGTTTAAGAAATCAGAGCTGAGAAGGATATGAGAGATCCTCTAGTCCAAACTCTTTGTTTTAACACATTAGGAAATTAGGGGTGCCTGGGTGGCTTAGTCAGTTAAGTGGCTGAGTCTTGATTTCAGCTCAGGTCGTGATCTCAAGGTTGTGAGATCAAGCCCTGTGTCAGGCTCTGTGCTCAGCGCAGAGCCTGATTGGGATTTTCTCCCTCCCGCTCCCTCTGCCCCTTCCCCCTCAAAAAATAATAATACAATACAATAATAAAATAAGTTAGGAAATTAAAATGACAACTAAATCTAAAACCCAGCTCTTCCTGAGCCTTGCTCTAGATCTTTGTCCTCCCCTCTACGCCCTGTCCTTTTCACTAAGCTCAGACTGTAAGCCTGGATCTTTCTCCCTATAATAATCTGCATCCACCCAGACAAACCTGCTTTATCTCCCCTGGCTCCCAACCTGTTGACTCCATTCAGATCCCCCAGGTAGGCCCTCTCAGCACCTCAAAGATGAACTATGGTCAGTTCTACCTTTGCCTCTTTGTGCAGGCTGGTTCCTCATCTTCTTTCTTTAAATGTTATTTTTTCCCTGGCCTCTGAAATGTTTAGGTGCCGCTTCGGTGTGGATGTGTATCCAGCTCTCTCCATCTTTTCCTCTCACAACTTCTACTACATACATTGTTATGCTTAGTTTATCTCTGCGTGTAAGTCCTTGGTTAGATCAAGGCAGGTGTGGTGCTTTACTCAGCTCTTAGGTTTCCTTCACTGTCTGGTAGGGACCAGACACAGAGAAGTTCCTCAGGACATACTTAAGAATTGATAGATGATAATGTTGCCCATTTATAACTCTGTATCTCTGAAGTCTCTACCCCTGCCTGCTCTCAGAGTAGCACACAGCAATCCTTCCTTCTTGAATGCAAGAAATGTTTAATGAGGAGACATTATATGCTGGACACCATGGGAGGTATGGAGGGCACAATGATGAATGAGCATATCTGCCCATTAGGAGACTATTGTGTAAGAGGGGACCTAAGTCACAGGCCAGTAAGAATCAAGGAAAGAAGAGAACCTGTGGCTGAAAGGTAAGCCAGCAGGGCCCTTGACAACACTGGAGTATGCTGAGGTGTGTCTGTTAAGCACCTCTAAATTTCCACTGCCCATTTCAGCCACATCCACCCCCTGCCATTTGTGCTGTGGTCCTGAATTTCCAGTGCTGCCCCACCTCATCTCCAGACCTGACACCTGTTGTGATTAGCACTTTCCTTTCTTCTATTAAATCTTCCCAGCTAGATATTCCTTTTACAAGGCCCCACGCATTCCATATAGAATTATTAGTGGCTGGAAACCATTTTTTATTCTTGCCATTGGAGACAGTGACAAATGAATGATTCTAATGGGGGAACTCCAGGTGCTAGATGAGAGTCATTAAGCGAGTTGTTTGGGACAGAGTTGGGGCTTTCCACGTTCTTCTCAAGAAATAACATAGAGTTGATAGCAATAGTCATTTCCACAACTTCCAATTTCTCTCGGCTCTCCTACAAGCAGTTAATTCTCCACAGTGAACTAATAAATGATATAAGATTAACATCCAACAAAAACTGGAACCCAAAAGTGTGCTGAGAAGGATAGCTAGAAGACATGCTGGGGCCCCTCTCTGAGAGCAGACTGACAAATCCTGACCACCAGACTGGCTTTTCGGTTGGATGAGAAGTTGTGCAGCATAGGAAGAGCACAGTTTCAATAAGTAGAAATATTCCAGGAATCTAATAAAAAGAGAAAATGAAAGGAAGACAAAGGGGCCTACCATCACTTAAACATTTTGCATATATGAGCATGGGGGAAAGAGTGAGGTAAAAAAAAAAATGGACTCCTAAAGCTAGATTTTATCAGAGGTGCAACAGGGAAGGATCCTTCTAACATAAGGGATGGATTTGGTGACATCCATAGAGAATGTTGGAAGAAGAGTTGGAAGGATATTGCAATAATCTTGGCAAGGGGCGATAGTGACATGAAGATGGAAAGAAGTTGAGGCTTCTAAAAGGTATTTTGGAAACTGTATTGGCAGGACTTGTTGATGGATTAGATATAGAGCATAAGGAGAGAGAACTATCAGAGTGACCCCAGTTTTCTGGCATGAGCAACTTAATAGGTAGTGTTCCCATTTCTTGAGATGGCGTGGACTGGAGAAGAAACTAGTTGAGAGGAATAAGAGCTCAGGCTCAGACATGGTGAGCCTAACAAGTCATTTTTCCAAATAGAGATGTCAAGTAGACAATTAAATATACAAGAATGAGGCTCTAAGGTGGGGTTTGCATTAGAGATATAAATTTGGAAGTTGTCAGCATCTAGAGGGCATTTAAAGCTGGTAGAGTAAATGAGATCATTCATTCTCTTTATAGGGAGGCAGAAATGAGAAGTTGTCACAGCTGCTCAAGGCATGGGAGGTCAGAACTTGGGAAGTCATGGAATCAAAGGAGGCTGAGATTGAGTAGCCGTCTGCTGTCCCCCTTCCTGGAGGTAGACAACCCTGTGTCGACACGGGAGCTAAAAGGTGCACCAGCCCTGGTGACAGGTGTCAGTAGGTGACATGCTCATCATATGTGGCCTCATGCATGTTGTGAAGGATGTGAAGGATGTTGGACAGAGTGAACTTCCCAGATATGCCCTCGTCTTCCACTGCTTTCCAAACAATGCTGCTCACATCTGATTTTTTTGTCCAAAGCCTTGGTGCTGAATAATATGGACCCTGAATCTGATCAGCAGATGGCAATGGAAAATTATCTTTTATTGGCTCTCTATCACATGCCACACAATATTCTAAGAGCTTTTTCCCCAAGTCATTTAATTCTCACACTATTCGATATAGATGCTATTAGGATTCCCATTTAGAAATGGGGAAACCAAGGCACAGAGAGGTTTGCTAGTGGGCCTGTGGTGACATGGAAGGTGAGAGGCAGGGGCAGAGTCAGAGCATGGCCCTGGGGCAGTCTGGGTGAGAGCCCATGGTTCTTACGCTCTGTCCTGTAGTGCCGGAAGTGCAGTGCGTCCTCATTCCTTCATCAACTTCTTACCTACTCCTTCTAAGCAAGTTCCTTATACTGACTGACCCCAGAAAGTTGATAAGACACTCACTGTATCTGCAACATCTAATTGTTAACAAGGCAGCACCTGGACGGCTGGAATTCCAGTCTCAGAATAGTTTCCCCAGCCTCCTTGGGATGAGCTGGGATCTCCTCCGCTGTCAGAGCAGTTCAGGATCCACTCCCACCCACCCCTCCAGGCCTCCTGTTTAAAGATTTGCCAGTCACCTCAAGGAAGACGGAATTGGAAACAGAGATGTTTACTGACCTTAGTTTGAACCATTTCTGATAATCTACAAAATGTAGCCCAAATATGAGCCAGGCCCTCCCGATTAGACTTGGCCTAGATAGAGCAAGAACCCATGATTTCTGTAATTTTTTACACTTACTTCCTTCTTTTTAGATGTCATACGCCAGGAGCCAGCAAGATGACTTGCCCCAGGGGGTTGTAATCTGGTTTTCCTCTCCCAAAGCACAAAGGAGCCCAGGCTGCGGGGCAGGTATGGGGAGGCCTCCACGTTCTAGAGGAGGATTAAGGTGACAGGTAGCACTGGAGTTTCTCTGCTGAGCTGCGTCTGAGGACCAGTAAGGAGAGAGCAGAAAGTTCCAGAAGGCATGCTTAGACTTATGGTTTGCATTTTCCAGGCCGCCCAGACCCAGTGCCCATTTTACTTATTCCTGGGATGGCCTGTTACACACTACAGCATGGAGTGCAGCCCCACCAGGGAATCTTCACTGCCTGACACTTGCTTATTTATTCCATTTAATATCAGCTTGATTGAGGAAAACTTAATGTGGTAAAATTCACCCCCTTTTTTGGTGAATTCTCTGTTTTGTGAGTTTGGATAAATGTATGCAGTCATGCAATCACACAGTCAAGATCTGGACTCTTTCTGCCACCCTTTGTAATCCTCAGCCCCTGGAAACCACTGATTTGTTCCCTGTCTCTGTCTGTCTGTCTTTTCCAGAATGTCATTTGAATTGAATCAACACTAGCTCCTTCGTTCTTATTGCTGAGGTGTACTCAGTTATGTGGACGTCCCACAGTTGGCTCATTTGTTGGTTGACGGTTACTGGGTTGTTTCCAGTTTGAGGCGTTCATGAATAAAGCCACTGTACCCATTCCCACACAGATTTTTGTGTGAACGTAGGTTTTTATCTCTCGGGTGCATATCTAGGGTATTTGCTGGATCATACAGTCAATGTATGTTTAACTTTATAAAAACTGATGAAATATTTTCCAAACTGTGCCATTTCCCATCCCGCCGGCAAGATGTAAGGGCCTCCGTTCAGACACAGCTCTCTGCGTCTTCAACATGTGGTACTGTTAGCTTTTGTTTTGTTTACCCCTTTTTAATTTTAACTATTCTAATAGGTGTATAGCAGTATCTCACTGAGTTTTCCATTTGCATTTCCCTAATGATTTATGATATCGAGCACCTTTCATGGTGCTCCTTTTTCATCTCTGTAACTTATTCAGTGAAGTGTCTGTTTAAATCTCTTGCCCACTTTTAAAATTGAGTTGTTTGTTTTCCTGGTATTAAGTTTTGAGACTTTTTTATATATTCTAGATTCAGGTCTTTTATCAGATATATGCTTTGTAATACTTTCTCCACAGATATTTATTTTAATATAATTTTTCCTTCTCTCTTCATTCTGAATGCCATTCCCACTTCCCGCCATTGGCCTGGTAGGTTATAAAACACAAGGAACACGTTCATCTCCGTTTTCTGGAAGAGAGAAACTGAGGCACAGGTACTTTAAAACAAAGTCGCTGCTCCCAATACGACAGACAGCTGGAGCCAGGTGTGAGACTTGGTGACCAAGACGGAAGTCTTGGAATGTTTTGAAGCCATCACTCCACTTAAAGGGCTGCCATCCAGGTAAGTGGGATTCAGCAAGTAGAGTCCTTAGCTTACTTCAAGGAGAGGGAAATAGATATTTGTTAAAGACCTATTATGTGCCAGGAAACTATTTCGGTCAGGGGCAGCAAACCACTGCCTGTGGGCCAAGTCTGGGCCATTATCTTTTTTTTTTTTTTTATAGCCTGCAAACTAAGGACTTTCTTTCTTTCTCTTTCTTTCTTTCTTTCTTTCTTTCTTTCTTTCTTTCTTTTTTTTTTGCAGATGAAATTTTGCAATTGATTTGATGATGGGGAAAACTAACTTTGAACCCCAGTTGAGCAACCCTTCCCCAAAAAAGAATTCCATTTTTCTTATTACTAGACATGGTAAAATTATACTCAGAATTTGTTAAAATAATAGATCTCAAGTGTTCTTACCTCCTCCACACACAAATGAAAACTCTGTAAGGTGATAAATGTGTTAATTAGCTTGATCCTGGTGATCGTTTTGCAATGTATCCATGTACCAACACATCACTCTGTACACCTTAAATAGAACAATTTTTATTTTTCAATCTTACCTCAATAAAGCTGGAATATTATCTCAATTATTATCGTTTTAACTATATATTATTAATTATTTTATAGTTTGAATTTTGTCAACAACATATTTGAGGAAATTTGTTTTTTTTCTTTTCTTATATGCCTATACAATATCCTCAAATTGACCTCTTTGTCTGCAGAATCTAAAATATCTAGCCCTTCATAAAAGTTTGCTGCCCACTAATTTAAGTAGTTATGTTTTCTTTTCTTTAATCATTACAAATGCAGCAACCTATTTTACAGATGAGGAAAGTGAGGACCATCAAAAAAGATGAGCTGCTGAAAGTTACCCAGCTAATGGCAATGCAACAGTGATGTGTTCTCATTTCAAAACCTTGGTGCTCTTTCCAGAAGCAAATTCACAGTGGCAATTTAGTAGGAAATGGAAAAAAAAAATTCTAGGGGCAGGTGGTGGAACTAAGGGAGAAACTGTCTCAGGTTCCTGAACCCATTGTTGGCCAGTCCAAGACCCTGTACATTGAGAGCAGGGACTCATCAGAATGACCTCAAGACCCTGTGGGATTTTCAAATCACCCAGGGAAATCTTCACTCTACTTCGCTTGCTGAAGTATACATACATTTTTAAAAATCTTTTAATAACAACACTTTATTATGAAACAAAATATGTTAGGTAAAGCCTCATGAGTTTGTAAAGCATGTGGACATGAAACCAGACTCCCTGAGTTCACCTTCCAATAAATGGAGGTACCTTAGTTTACTTATTTTTAAAATAAGCTATACTGGGACTCATTCATAGGTCTTCTATAAGAACTAAATGAGTCAGTATCTGTGACATGATGGCACAGAGCAAACACTATGTCAGCGTATATTAAAAAAAATAAATGTTCAATTAATCAGAAAATCAGGTCTCCAGAAAACAGTCTCTTCACTTTCTGGTTGATCAAGGCTTTTCTGTAGTAAATGGATCCTGAAAGACAGGACAAGAAGAGACACTGATAGCAATGGCATTGCCTCAACTTCCCCGAAGTGATCATTCTGTGGTGGAGGGGGGCAGAGAAGCAGGAGGAGAATGTACTCCACCACCATCAGCCCAGGTGCATGTTTCCCAACCGTCCAATCCATAACAGTGGCCCGGGTCTCACCAAATTACAATAATTTATAGTATCATCAGTGTAGAAAAAATGCACTCTATTGGTGACCTCTTGCCCTTTGATGTCAAGAGATTATACCCATTTCTACATCTTCCTCTCTCCAGTTTCAGAAAGACCACACCTTGGTGTGTTCCGTGCTGATACCATGATTGAGATTCTTCACCCCCCGCCCCACGCCCCACGCAACACACACACACACACACACACACACACACACACACACTCTGGGTGCTCAGTGCTGGTGAAGATGTGAGACAGACAATCTCATACAGCAATTTAGATATTTCTATCAAGAGCCTTAAACACATTCTTAGCCAGGAATTCCACTTCTAAGAATAGAACTCAAAGAAATACAGACAGCTAGGGAATGTGTAGCAGGGTGTGGGTGGGAGTTGTAGAATTTAAAGAAGAACCTAGTCTGATACCTGCTCAGACTTGCCTGGTGTCTCTGCAGCTGTCTGGAGGCCACGGCAGCCGGGGGCGTGTCTGAGGGCTTTTGGTGAGCGCAGGGGCCGCACAGTGGCTGTACTGTGGCAGCCATGCCCAGGAGATGGCCCTGGTGTGTGTAAGGACTGCACCGTGCTGGGAGAGTCCTACCAGGGTCAGCACAGCTGTCCAGCTTCCGCAGGGTCACCGACATAGGCGCGGGACCCAGTGCAGCCAGGTTCTGACACTGTTTGACAGGTTCTTCAGCCTGCAGGCGACCAGTAGGGGCAGGTCAGCTCTGGGGCCTGGCTGCCTGGACTCCTTCAGCCTTCCTCTCCCCTTGAGGACCTGCTATAGGACAAATTATTCTAAAAGGCGAATTTCCATATGAATGTTAGGGATTATCATCTGCATCTACAGGTTTTAGTCCTTTAATCTTCTTAGGTTTGATTTTTCAGATGCCCTAGGGAGTCTAACTTTTTGTCAGAATTCAAGATAATTAATCTTTAATCACTTTAATTTAAACAAATAAATAATTGGGAAGATACACTTTTAAAGGGGGACTGTCGAAATTAAGTGCGAAACTGCAGTCAATATGTTAATATTCAGAGGCACCAGGGAAATGGTTAGAATGTTCATGTATTTAATGGAACAAGGGTTAGGACATTCATTTATTTAACAAACAACAGAGACTTGCATCAACAAAGATTACCTCATGGAACCTCGTGGAGTACAGCTAGGTACGCTCTTATTCCTATTTTCTAGGCAAGGGAACAAAGGCTAATCGACTTGCCTAAAATGAGGTAGTGGAAGTGGCAGAGCTGGATTGAACCCAGATCTTTCCAGTATGCTTCCCCAACATTGCAGCTAGTCACTGGGCAAACCTGGCCCTTCAGCGTGCTGTTAGTCCTTGGCTGTGCAAATGCTCCAAATCACAGATAAGGACATTTACTCTGTTCTGTGATCTATGGAGCCACTTGGGAGTTGGAAGAAGAATTACCGAGATGAGTCATTCCATGTCAGCAGGCGAACTGTAATGGAGTTTTTATTACTATTTTATTATTTATGTATTTGTCAAAAAAAAATCAATGGAAACAGCAACACAACAGAGCCCCCTGATGCCTAGTTCCTCACAGGGATTTGCTTGTGTGCCAGAGGGTGTGCTTGTGAGCCTGGGTGTTTGTGAATTGGTCTCACACTCTCAGGCAGATACCCGTGCTCTATAAGATTTTGGATTGGGGATAGTTTGCATAGAATTGAATTATACTTGAGGAATCTAGAGGCTGTATTTGTGGCCTGTGTGTGTGAGAGAGATACGGTGACTAAAGACATTGCGTGCATTATTGAGAATGTGCCTACTGAAATCACTGTTCTATAACCCCTGACACACTAAACTTCTTTATCCTACCCTTTAATTTCTTTTAACTGGAAAAGGAAACGTACAGTGACCTAGAACTCTCTGTAGACCTTGGATTTCATTTGTCACAGGAACCTAGTTTTAACATTCTCCTTTAGGAAAGCGCTAATTTTACCTTAGCCAGGGACCTCCCTGGATCCGATGTACCCGGCCTCCAAGGCTCGTTCTCTTTCCTCTTCTCAAGGCTGAGAAGAACAAGAGATTCTTCCAGTGCTTGGTTGTTAATGAAACTTGTGAGTATCTCCCAAGGTTATCACTCTGAGGTGTGTGTCATACACAGTCTGGGAGAACTTGAAGCTCTCAGATCCATGCAGCTCAAGACTCTTTCTGACATGATGGGTTCCTGAGTTTTTAAATATAAACTTTGACCTCAGTTTTGCTCCTATCCTAGAGAAAAAAAAGATGTTTCTGGAGCTTGGGTTGGCCTCCATGGTCCACCCCTTCTCTGGAGGTAGCAAGGTCTTTTCTAGGCTTCTTCGGGCTAGAATCGTGGAAATGAGCCTGGCCAAAATGGCAGAGGTAATTACCAAAAATGAGGCCTCTCATGAGGAACTTTGAGTCATAGTCTAAAAGAGCCATTTGGGTCTCTACTTCACTGTTCTGTCTCTATTTTTGAGTTGGAGTTAATAGAGTGGATTTGTCCACTTTTATTGAGGGTATATTACATGTAGATCAGAGGATCAAGATTGTGATGCCAAGGGATGTAAGGCATGGTCCTTGCCCAATATTTTATGGAAGAAAAAATGAAAACTTCTGTGCCAAAGGCACATATTGTGTGTATGGAGTGGAGGGGAGACTCCAAGTTCAGGGCTCCTTCTAGCACACTGCCCTGCTTTTCCTTCCACTTCACCCACAGATTTTTGTCTTTATCTCCTTTAAGATGCTTTCTCCTCTTTCTGCTTCCTTTCCCTAGGAGATGGCCTTCTCCTGGCCCTGTAGGTTCTGCTCCCAATTTTCTGGACCATCCAGAAAGGTCACTGCTTCTTAGCCCCAAATTCTAAATAGACATGCCAAGTCCGATGCTCCTTTATGATAAGGGCCAAACAAATAAGAGCAGAACCTAGCTCTACTGCTTTCCCTTCAACAGAAATGCATTAATAAAGTTAATTAGCATTGACCTGAAAAAAAAAATCTCAACAATAACCTCCTGGCATTAGGATCAAATGCAATGAAGCACAAGCAATCAAAACTCCATTACTGCTCCCCTCTGAGAGACTGTCACTGATCCTCGGGCTTGCATCTCCCAGGACTCACCCTACCTCCTTTAAGCCTCACTACGGGACCGCCAAAACACAGCCAGGTATGAAGGTGAGCTGGGCTGGGCCCTAGGGAGGACTACCTATAGTTAAATATATGACTCCCAGAAGTCCGGGGGAAACACAGGCTTAGTTTGGGTTGCCATCAGTATCCAAAGGAGCCAAATGGAGAATGGTGGAGGAGGCAGGCCCCAAAGGTGACAGCTACTTCTCTGCCACTCAAGGCTGGTAGTTGGCAGATACTCAGGGAGTTAAAGAAGCAGGTGCTTGGGACTCTCCCCAGATATAGCAGAACCTGACCTACTATTTCAAGAGTAGTTATAGATCGTATTCCTTGGCAGGCCAAAGGTGACTGGTTTATTGCTTCCTCTTGTTAGAATTGGTTCAGAAACTGGGCAAGGATATGTACATAGTTACTGACCCCAAGGCCCTGGGGATGTAAGTCACTAACTCTCTCCCCTCCACACATCCTACCCCAAACTGCCAATGATCTCATTTTGCCTTTGAATTCCTATTTTGTGCTGAGCATTGAGAAGCCGGAATACAGGGACACAAATATGAGCAAGACCCAGTGTTTGCCCTCTATTGGTCCTCAGTCTAGTGGGATTGTGTAAACAACCCACTGGATTTCTGTCCCTTCTTACTACTTCCCTCTGCCCTTTCTTTCCAAGATAGTGTGAGATATTTGAGGGAGTGTTTCATGTTGGTATTAAGTCTGCCTTATCTCATTCTCTACCTGGATCTGTCCAACCATGTTCCATTCCTGAAGCCAGGACTGGGAGGAGGAATGGGGCCTCCTGGACCCAATCCTTTCATTGTCCCCTATGCTATACAAACTATGTGCCTATATATACTATATAGCCCATGCCCCTCCCTTGGCTCCTGAGGCCCTGCAATGGCCCATGCTCTCAGACAAGCATGACAGATGCTGATGTTCCCACTCTTTAGGAAGAATAGAGGCAGTCCCTCTTTTCCAGAGGTTGCCTCAAATTCTAGAGGACACTTTGTTGAAGTGGAAGAGGGATGCTGGGAGTCGTGAAGGAACACACACAATGAAAATATCTCTTGTATGTGGCACTTGAAATACACACAGTGTCCCAAAAGTCATTGTAGGCGTATGTTCAGAATTGATAGGAGATATAAAGTAAGAAGGAGAAACACAATTCAAACTGGCCTGGATGGGAGGAGGGAATGGGAACTTCCTAAGAACACAAATACCTCTTTAAAATGTTTTAAATGGAGACATTGCCTATGCATTAATACTCAATCCCATCTACCTGAAGTCTTTAAATATGAATGCAATTCTGGAATGTTTCAACAAATGGTATGAGAAAGAAAGCTGTAGCCTCCTGGGAAACATACTGCCTCCTCATCCTCCCAAGCTCCCAACCCCGAATGTCTCAGGTCTGACCTGCTGTATTTGCAAACAGCCACCTAATGGCTTTCTCTACTTCTGGTTCATCTCCTATGTGGCCAGAATTGTTTTCTCAAAACACAGATGGAGCTCCTGTTTAAGAAGACCTTGAATGCTCCCCAGAACTCAAGGTCCCTCCATCCTCTTTCTGCCTTTGATACTTTGAAACCAGACTGGCTGCTCCTTAGACATTCCCTTCCCTGTCCTTCTTGAGAATGAACAATTCCAGCAGCATGACTGCACTCCAGTTATCCTGGAAAAATAAGAGAAAATTCCCCTGTGCCTTGGAATTGTTTGTTTGTATGCCTATCTCTTTTTCTGGCTATAGGTTCTTGGAATCTACAGATATTAATATTATGATAACACCAAACATTTACCAAGCAGTTATTCTATAACTTTGCACGTAACATCTAATTCTTAAAGGTAGGTAATATTATTAGTTTTTTGTTGTTGTTGTTGTTCGTTCGTTTTTTTTTTTGTTTGTTTTTTTGTTTTTGTTTTGTTTTGTTTTGTTTTGTTTACAGAGAAGAAGGCTGAGGGAGGGGCACACAAGCAGTATGAGCAGAGCCTAAGCAGCTTGACTTCAGGGTCTTCTCTTGGTCCCTAAGCTACTGATGGTCTTTGGATCTGCCAATGTGCATAGGAGTTTTCCAGTCACATAGCAGGCCTGGTCAAAGTTTGCAGACAGAAACAGTAGGAGAATGAGAGAATAAGGGGACGGTGAAGGAGCAAACCACTCTGGAAAGATAGGCCTGTAGATTGTACTGGGAATGAAGTTTCAGGGGACTGGTGTGCTTGCTTTGTCTCCCTCTTGACCAACTGGCAGAATTTGGAGGAGGTAGCATCTAACAGGGTAGCGCCAGGAGCCTGGGGGGACCCTCTCTTCCACCAAAAATACCTCCCTCAGCTGCTTGATGATGCCTGAAATTGTACCATTACAGTCTAATTCCTTCAGCTTAGGCTGCTATTCCCCTGTTAAAATGCAAATACTCCTGGGAAAAGCAAGTTATTAAACTTTATTAGGCTTTTACATCCCATGGAGAATTTATTGATCAGGACCTTCTTTTTAGCAATGATTGGAATAAAGGAGAAAGATGGAGACCATATAAATGTCCCAGGCTCCAGGGAACGAGGTCACTTGGAAGGCAAGTGATGAGGGAGCAGGGATTTAGGGAGGAATGAGAAACAAACATTTCCCATGGTGTTCTACTGAGTAGGGTCATAAGTAGCCAGTAGCATGGGTTTCGAGTGTAATGGCTGAGGGAGGGCCCACAGGCCCTGGCATCAGGACCAAGTTCCTAGATTAAGATGGGGCTCTCCATCACCATAGCAGCCATGCTGGCCTCTGTCTTGTGAAAAAGAGCAGCATCACAGGCAGCACCATGACCACTGCCAACAGTCTGTGGACTCTCGATCTCTTCCTGTGCAGTGTTCTTGCAAGCACGTCCCACCCATTCTAGCCTAATGGGAAAGTCCTGAGCAGCCTTCCTCGGTCTGTGTTGCTGCTTATTTGTTGCACTTTTCTGGCTCTTCTGGCCTAGAGGTGATGCCTCAGCATCATTCTCTACCCTCTACACACACTTCTTTGAAATCCTCCCTTATCATCCACCCACTGCCTGTACTGTGGTTAGAAATAGATTAAGAGAGAAAGAGAGAGAGATCTTTTCTTAAGGACACATCAGGGTTTTGAGAACAATATTATTTTATGTGTTCTCAAACACTTTGTTCTACCTTCAGATTTATGGGATGGCCTTTATTACTACAATAAAATATTTAAAACAAAAATAAGAGAGGAAGCCTGAGGTTTTTGGCTTCCATTTCTCTGGAGCCAGCCCACGCAGAAATACTCCCTAACTTTTGCACACCTCCTCATCCCAGAGACTCCGGCAGCTGTGGTCTGCCACACAATTCTGATGTTCAAAATCAGATAAGGCTGTAGTTGGGGCTGTATCTTTATTCAATATATAGTGTCTGTCCACCTGATGGAAAATAAGCTTGGATTCCACCACACGGTGTATATATATTTTTCTGTTGTTCAGTGATTCATCACAGTTCAATGACTCATGTGTCTTACTTTTAAAATTGAAATAGCACACAATAACATTTTAAATGGAAAAGAAAGTGATTGCTATACTTGGGAGTTACAATGAGACACAAGTCATGGTCAGGGTTGGATGGTATCTTAGAAGGACAACGTATCTGGGGAACAGGAGACCTGGGGAAACAGCTCTGACCCTCACAAGCTGTGTAGCCTTGGGCTTTTGGCATTCTTTCTATCATTCACTCAGCAACTACTTGCTGAGTGTCTACTATGTATTAGACATCATGCCAATCTGAAAGGGGAGGCAGGTAGCTTAAGGGGCTGTTTCCCACTATAAGATTCTGTAGAATAGTTGATTTTAATCAGCACTGAACACCTTGGATGTTCAGTAAGACTAAGAATGATGGACAGGATTTTCCTCTCACTTTTCAAAGATCTAATGAATTTGCCAAATGTGAAGGTCATAAGAACCTAAGGCAGGTGGCAGGTGGTAAATCTTGCCCTCCTCACTTTGCAGCACGGGAATGCTGGAAGTTCTGGGTTCCTTATAATTCACTGAAAAGAGTCAAATAAATTTTACTTCCTCCCCACTGGATTTTATTTTCTCACTCTGAAGGCAAATTGTTCTGATGCAGGTATTGGTCGTCAGGAAGACAGAAAAACCCAGGTGGCACCCTTTCATGTCTGTTTTTTTCCCAGGCTTTCCTTTCCTCCCCAGCTGCTTCTTCCTCCGAAGGCTTTAGAATTCCTACTTTTGCAGGCGGTGTGCTAGGCATTAGGTTTCTACCTTCTGTCCTTGGGAAACTTGCAGCCTAAGGAGGGGGTGGTCCTATTGGAGAATCATAAATAATATTGGGTAGTAAAGGGAAGAACACCTCAAAACTTGAATGGATTCAAGAAGCTTCTTCCTAGAGTAGCACTTCAGTTTAATCTCAAGAAGTAAAGGAGTTCTGCAGGCAGACAAGATGTGGAACATGCTGTAGGCTGCTGTAATAGCATGGACAAGGGCCTTCAGTGAGACCATGTGATGTGTGTGGAGATGCAGTTTGGAACGAAGCCAGACACATGGGATCAAACATCAAGAGGCTGAGAACCCTGACTAGGGAAACCTCCAGAGCTGCCATTGCAAATAAAAGGATGTGGCATGATTGTCCCTCTCCTCCCCGCAAATGTTTTGCTGTCACCAAGCAGCCTCCCATGTACCAGATCTAGGTCTCATCTGCCCTTGTCAAATCTGAGTCCTCTGTCACATTCCTCCATGGAAGTGCCATCTTCTTGCTTTTGTTGTTACCTTTCAAGAGGAGAACTCACTAATTGAATAGTGATAATAATTTAATGAATAACCTTTCATGTTAGCAGAATAAGCATAAAATCAAAAGAAATTATACTGAATAGTGGACTTTAGGAATTGAGATATTTCTGAGCAGGAGATTTTCTTAAAGAGGGGGGCTCCTCCCCATCAGCCTGTAGAGGCCAAGGGCAGGGTGCCCCCAAATGTGCAACTTCGGCATATTGATTATTTTAAGTAAAAGTTACTTAAGAGACAGCCTGTGCAAGGACACTCAGACCCTCCTCCATCCCTCTGAAAGCAGAAAGTAAATCTCCCTCATGAAAACTCCCCTCCCTGTACCAGAAGGTAAAGAGACAGCCTGATCACCAGAGATAGTAAATTTAGGGCCAAGAAGTCAGTATCAACAATTTTTGTTACTTTTTACTAATTTACTCCACCAGCTCAAATTCTGCTTAGAACTCTTTACCAATTAAAGTTCCCAAAGTTAAGTATTCTTTGTCTTGTCAGTTCCTCATAGATTTATTGTTTCTTTGTCTAAAAAGTATAAAAATTGCCTGGCTTGATCATTTCTCTGGGTCTCAATTTTCTTACTGGGTCTCTATGTACATGTAATCAAACTTTTTTTTTTTTTCCCCTCCTGCTAACTTGTCTTACGTGAATTTAATTCTTAGTCTACCTGGAAGAACTTAAAGAGTAGAGCAAATTTTTCCCCCTTTCCTTCAAGCCCCTAAGTCATACCTTATTAGCTAAGAGTGCATGGAGGACAGCAGTGTTGGCCATTACCCCACCAACCTGCTTTCTTTAGGACGCTGGCAAACCAATACCTGTTCTGACCCAGTGTAAGGGGGGCTGATGGTCCTAAAACTGCCATCAGATTGAATCTCCAGTCCTTCTGCATTTCTCCTCCATCGGACTACCTGGCTCTCTTTCACATCATTCAGCTATTATGTCTCTATTTATCAAAAGCTCCCATTGCTCACAGTAATCATGAGCTCAAAGCATGACAACTGGAGGGGGGTCAGGGAAACAAGTCTGCCATTCAAATGCCAGAGGATTTTTAAAGTAGAGCAACGGGCATGTTTGGGGCTGAGGTTTGTGTCAAACTCTCAGAGGATTTAGAGAAAAAATGTGTTTCAACTCTTCTGAGAAATGTGTGGAGTGCCTTGGGAAAATGGTCCAAAGTAAGAAACAAGGTGAACACCCAAAATACAGTAAATGGACTTTGTATGGATCCAACTCTTGGTGTTGCTGGTGTTGAAAGGGGGCAAAGAACCAGCACTGAAGTAGTCTAGGAAGGTTTCCCTAGAGGAAATGTGCCTTAAACTGTGTTTAAAACACTGTGAGCTCCTTCTTCTTCCATGTTGCTTGCATTCCTGTAAAAGCTGGATTGAGCCTGGTCCTGCTCTCACTTTCTCATTTCCTCAGGTCTAGAGCCTTAGTTGCTGCAGAAGCTTGTGGTGCTGATGAGGAGTCATGGGCTTTGGAGTCAGATAGACCTAGCTCTGGATGACCTCAGGAACATTATGTGATCCTCTGAGCTCAGTCTCCTTCTCTAGAAAACAGGAATGACAAAATATTCACCTTATTTACCTTAAGTAAAGATGTCAAAGAGGCACATCTATTTAGAAATAACATAGAGACACTGAAAACTCTCACAAGAAGTGTTGGATTCTATCCCTATCACTCCAACCCACCTACTAGAATGGCACAAGGTCTTGCAGAGCGGCCTTTTTCCTGAGTTTGGAGATTCATCTACCAAGGTGGTCTCTGTCAGAGCCTGCGTTTCCTCCGGGACCAAGTTCTTTTTTTTTTTTTTTTAATGATTTTTTATTATATTATGTTAGTCACCATACAGTACATCCCCGGTTTCCGATGTAAAGTTCGATGATTCATTAGTTGTGTGTAACACCCAGTGCACCATGCAATATGTGCCCTCCTTACTACCCATCACCAGTCTATCCCATTCCCCCACCCCCCTCCCCTCTGAAGCCCTCAGTTTGTTTCTCATAGTCCATAGTCTCTCATGTTTCATTCCCCCTTCTGATCACCCCCCTTTCTTTATCCCTTTCTTCCCCTAGGGACCAAGTTCTTATTGCCCTTCTGTGTTCCCACTCTCCACAGCCACCTATGGCACCTTCAGCAGCTGATGCCAGCAAAAGCCCCATTCCCGACTCTGCCCCTCAGACACCATGAAAATGGCAGCATCGATATCAGTGCAACTGGACCAGCTACAGTTGTGGTCTCCATTCCCATTTTAGGAGACTGAGCCTTCAGATGTACAGCCCCCATACTCCAGGCTTTCAAAAACTCAGTTACTCTGAAACACTGAGAGAATCTGTTTTCATCGTCCTCATTGCATGCAATGAAACTTGCTGAAAAGTTGCTTACCAAGAAGTATATTATCTCTGTTATTCATCACCAAAATCCTTTGAGGCAAGGGTCATTAACCCCACTTTTATAGATGAAAAATAGATACTGTGAAAGATTAAGTGACTTTCCCAAGTTCACATTGAGAATAACAGAGCCAGGGGACTCACTCTCTGATCCGTAAGTGATACAACCATTATTGGTTCAATGATGTGTCTGATTTGTAGTTCCAGAAACGTGCTCACTGCTGTCACATCCTCGTGTAAGGAGGTGGGCTATTCTAAACAGACACATAGATAAACAAATGGGAAACTGTTTTATTGTCATTGTACGTATAGAGTATGTTCAATATTCCTTGCATTGTGCATCCTGCCACCTGGTCACTTTCCATTGTGACCACCCACAGATGTCTGTTAAAGAAAATGTGCCTAAATAAGGTAGAATATATTCTCCAGACACTGGGCTTTGCTTAACGTTTTGTGGTAGGAGTGGGTGTGAGGAGAGATTCTGCCACTTAAGATTGCGCCAAACTGAAATTCCCTTGAAATTGGTCGTTCCAGCAGGTTTTCAGACTCCTGGCTGCCCTTTGGCTCTGCCTCAGGCTGCCCACTTAAGAAATCACTTTATCATGAATTCAAGTGATTGTATTTGCCCAAGGACTGAGCTCAAAGGTCCTTTTAAATTAAAAGGTTTTTTAAAAACCTCTCTGAGCTGCAAAACACTAGGGAGTAGAGTGGGAGAGCCCTGAAGGGGGTTTTAGGCTTCTGGGTTGCAGGCTACTAGTTTTACTCTTTAACTGGAGATGTGGGTCACAGCCAGTGATTGGGATGGTTCCAACTGATCTTGCAGAGAAGGTCAAAATCTAGTGTTACCCCACAAACTGGATTACAAGCACAGCGTGGGTACAGGTCTATTCTGAGACAGGACACTGGTGATGTTAACTCTGATTGCTCTAGGATTAACCTCACATTTCCAGCCTCAACTAGGTCATGACACCCTGTAATCAATTCCTTGGTTTAGAAGAAACTTTCTTGGTGCATCATTCTCAAAAAGATGAAAAAAGCTGATATTCCTCCACAATTTCTATGAATGGGGAGTGCAGAATAAGACAGAATGGTAGAGTCTTAACAATGTCTAGGAAGTCAGAAGAGGGACTATTAATTGATTGGATTGTTGGCCCCAGTTTTTTTTTTTTTTGGAGTATATTAGGGCAAACTTTTTTTTAAATTTTTTATTATGTTATGTTAGTCACCATATAGTACATCATTAGTTTTTGATGTAGTATTCTATGATTCATTGTTTGCGTAAAACACCCAGCGCTCCATGCAATACATGCCCTCCTTAAAACGCATGACTGGCCTATCCCAATCCCCTACCCCCTCCCCTCTGAAACCCTCAGTTTGTTTCCCAGAGTCCATAGCCTCTCGTGGTTCATTCCCCCTTCTGGTTATCTCCCCTTCATTATTTCCTTCCTTCTCCTACTGTTCTCCCTGCTATCCCTTATTTTCCATAAATGAGTGAATCCATATGATAATTGTCTTTCTCTGCTTGACTTATTTCACTTAGCATAATCTCCTCCAGTCCCATCCATGTTGCTGCAAATGTTGTGTGATCGTTCTTTCTGATGGCTGAGTAATATTCCACCGTATATATGGAGCACATCTTCTTTATCCATTCGTCTGTTGAAAGGCATCTCGGCTCCTTCCACGATTTAGCTATTGTGGACAATGCTGCTATGAACATTGGGGTGCATATGGCCCTTCTCTTCACTACGTCTGTATCTTTGGGGTAAATACCCAGTGCTGCAATTGCTGGGTCATAGGGTAGCTCTATTTTTAATTTTTTGAGGGACCGCCACACTGTTTTCCAAAGTTGTTGGCCCCAGTTCTTCACCCTTCCTGGGAACCATACTTTTGCCATGGCCTCATCATGACAGAGCATGCTTCCCTACCCCTTGACTTTAGACTCAGTCAGGCACTTGCTGTGGCCAGAGATGTTAGTAGATGTGAGGACGGCAGGAACTTAAAATGTACGTGGGCATGGGGCTTGCCTTCTTCTGTTTCCTTAAGGAACACATGCTTACTAGTGGCAGGAGAAGGGTAAATGACATGTGGAACAGAGCCACTCAGGACTGTCCTTACTAAAAGGGAGCTGCCCCTGTTATTTGCCACTAATATTTTGTTATAGCATAACTGTAACAATGACTAACTAACATAAAGATTTATTCATGTGGTTCTGAAATCTTCTTTCCACAGGTTTCTCCCTGACTTAAGAAATTTTTATAGGGCTCTGCTACATATTAGCACAATGCTAGGCCCTGTGGAGACACAGGAAAAGTGGTAGGTACCCCTGTCTTCAGAGATACCACTGTCTACATAGGAGTAAGAAAACAAACACCACAATTCAACTTGGCATCTCGTTATAGTCAAATCATTGTAGTTATAATAGGAAGAACCAAGTCAGCTTCTAGCTGATCACGTCAGGAATTTAGATCTCTGTCTGCCCTTTGTGTCTTGTGTGTGTGTATGCATATATGCTGACTCTGAAAATTTATGTTAAATAAGGATATAACTAAATATTGACCTTAGATCCTTATACCCCCATGCACATATATGTACACCACACAGAATGACTATAAGAAGGGAAAGGTATTTGTTGTTAGCCATGCTTTTTTACTGCAGATCTTATATACATTTTAAAGGTGAGATATCTGAAACAAAGAGGCCATGCCATGGTTGATGGAGCTGGGGTTGATGTGACTCCAAAGGCCATGATTTTTGTCCACTTTCTGGCCACCTCTCCTCTGTCCAGAGGCCATGTGGTATGACTGCAGTGGTTCAGCTTTGGAGAGAGCTGGGCATGGTGCCCATTCCGTTTGTGTCCACTGTGTGACTTGGGAGATGTTGCCCAATCTCTCCTATGCTTCCATTTCACACCTTTAATCTCTGAGAGGTAGCATAAGGATTAGAGATAATTTGTCTGTTATGGGCTGAATTGCATGTTCCCCCATGCCCAACAAATTAATATATTGAAGTTCTAACTCTTAGTGCCTCGGGATGTGACTATCTAGAGACAGATCCTTTAAAGAGGTGACAAAGTTAAAATGAAGTCAGTAGGGTGGGCCCTAATCCAATGAGTGGTGCCCTTATAAGAAGAGGAGATTTGGACACAGACCATGGAAAGAGGACAATGTGAGGACACAGGGAAAAAGTGGCCCTCTACAAGCCAAAGAGAATGGAGTCAGGAAAAGGTGTCTGCTAACATTTAGATCTCAGACTACCAGTCTCCAGAATTTTGAACAAATAAATTTTTGTTGCCTAAAATACTCAGTATGTGTTATTTTGTTTTGGCTGTGCTAGCAAACTAATACAATGTCTAAAACTCCTGGCGTAGAATACACATCTCTGCAAATGCAGCAAATTGAATTCTTCTCCTGTCTTCCCCTCCCCCTGCTTCTCACTATTGCCTTTTTTCTCTTCCTTCTTTCCTCTTTTCTCTCCCAGCTTCCCTTCCTTCCATTTCTCCTCTTCCTTATCCTTTGCCTCACCCAAAATACATAGACTTCCAGCTCCTCAGAATGAGGTAGGAGGCAGGGTGGTATGGAAGAATTCTAGCTAGTATTTATGTTCATATAAAAGAGAAAAGGAAGGCTCTGCGTTTACCTGGGCTGGCCAGAGTCACAGAAGAATAACAATCAGGTGAGCCACTGAGCCACTCATGAGAACACCTCTTCTAGGAGTACGGATTTTACCCGAATTGAGTATCATGAAAACTGTGATAGGTCATAATTATCTTTTACTTAGCTAGAAAAACAAACAAAAAATGAGTATCTTGGAAAGTGGCTTGTCCTACTTCGTAGCATAATTTTAAGGCTAGATTCCTGCTTTAGAAGAACCTTTTGGCCCATGGTCCTCATATCTAAATCCATATATGGAAAGATAAGGTGGGAGCAGCAGGTGGCCCAAGAAGCCAGTGGGAGAGCTGCCTGGACCAGTCCTGTAGCTTCTCCCAGGGGTAGTTAGAACGGTCTTTGACAATCCACTTCCCTTCCAGAAAAGACACTTTCCTCGCCCAGAAAAATGAGTGTAATCAGACCAGCTGGCAAAACCGTTCTGAGATTTCTTGGATGAGAGGCTCTGTGTAAACCTAGGGCACTGTTGTTTTCATACCTGGTTGGTGGGCCAGGGGAGAAGGGAAATGGGAAAGCAAAGCAAGAATGGCTCTTTGGCAGCTGGTCCCCGAGCCTCTCAATCATACCTTGACATTACAAAACTGCTTACAAATAGAACAGTCATAGACATTGGTGGGGAAGCTAAGGATGAAGCATACGGTCTTAGGAGAGAAGAATGTAAGCAACAAACAGGAGGTTAGAAGGTCAGATAGGAAAACATTCATATCAAGGGGGAAATATCCAGCTGAGTCTCCCCTGCTTTCTGGTGCTCCATTCTTTCACCTTTAAAATGAACAGCTGGAGCTGCCTGTCATTTCTGGAACTCAGACTGTCAAATTTCTAGAATTTCTCATTAGCAAATATAGAGGGAGTCCAGGTCAGAAGTCAGGAGAGGGGATGACAAGATAAGGATGAGAATCAAAATGGAGGTGAAGATAAGGGAGCAAATAAGAACAGAAAAGAAGGAGGGAAGAAGGGGAAAGAGAGAGAAAGGCTAGGAAGGGGATTCTCTTCCCAGAATCAGATTCCAACCTGGTGTCAGCAAGGGCAGCTTTCCTAATGAGGTTTTGTTACCTTCCAGATGACTTTAAGCAGAAAGTAATAGCAGCCTCCCACATAGGCTGGTACTATCACCTCCAGCAGCAGGGTGAGAATTACTTTGAAAAACACATTTGAGGGGCTCCTGGGTGGCTCCTTCGGCTCAGGTCATGATTCCAGGGTCCTGGGATCGAGCCCCCTTGTCTCATCAGACTCCGTGCTCAGCGGGGTGTCTACTTCTCCCTCTGCCCCTGTCCTGTCCCTTGTGCATGCAAGCATGCGCACTCTCTCTCTCAAGTAAATTTAAAAAGAAAAAGAAAGAAGAACACATCCGAACTTTCTAGGTACAATGCGGTCCAAGGTCTGCAGTGGCTGAGAAGCTGGCTATGCCTCTGCATGGGAGTGGCAAGGACTCTAGGTCTTGATTCTTTCTTTCTTTTTTTTTTTTTCCTGACAAAAGAAGAACAGCTTTAAAATGGGAAGAAGCCTGTCGAGGTTTAGGGGCTACCTGGCATGACCTGAAACACCCTTTTCTGTCTCTCGTTCCTCAAGACGGGACTCTAAATAAAGTACTGAGGGCTTGTGCAGGCTGCCGTCAGAAGGAGGCTGCCTGTGTCAGCTGTTTAATGTGCGGAATGAAGGAGTCATAAAGTCAAGTGCCTGTAACATTTAATGTGAATGATAAAGGAGGGAAAACACCCTGAACAGAAGGCAGGCCTGTGTGTCTCATTATGGGTAAATGGCAGGAGCTCCACCTGGCACTGCAGCCAGGAGCATCCGCCATGTGGGCACAGGGTACAAGGGGACACGTGTGTGGGCATTCATGTGTCCCCATAAAAGTGTGCACGCACCCACACATATGTGTGCACACATGTCATCACAGGTGACAGCCACCGAGAGAATCATAGCTGTGGCCTTCCTGGGGCTATGCTATCTATTAAAGGCAATTCACAATGCTGCCGCAACCCAGGGACTTGCCATCTTCTCAGGACCAAGAAAAAGAGCTGAGAAGAATTGTAGAATTGTTTGCTTTATTTTTCCAGAGCCCACACAAAATTATAGTATTAACCATCAGCAACCCCAAACCTCCAAATCCTGTTCTTCTGATGGTGATCATGCCAACAAAAGTGCTTTGGGAGTTTCCAGCTGGTGGCTGCTGGCTCTGGTACATGCCTGAACACACCTGGTCCCTGGTCCCTGGTCACAGGCATCATTATTGTTCTCACTGGGCAGGGAAACCAGTCTTCCAGTGGCTCCCATTTGCCTTCTCATCAGAGAGATGAGCTCTGTATTCTCCAACACATCCTATTGCTCTTAGGAAATCTGGAACATGCTGTCCTGGGTGAGGACAGAGAACACCACAGCATGGCATCCCTAGTCTGTGGCTTATGAAAAGCTCAGGTGTACTAGTCGTGGAGTCTAGGAAAGGTTTGACTCCCCAAACCTGGGTTCCATCTGTCAGCTGCAAACCTTTACTACTCTTTCAAGGTCCCAAACAATCTTCAACAAATACAACTTATGGTGGCTTGTGCTAACATGCCAGTGTTGTCAATGTCTTCTTAGTGACTGTGCAGAATACCTCAGATTCTCTTCACCATCTTCCCTACGGGATTTTCTAGAAGAAAAATTCTCTTTAGTAATTAAAGTAAACCTCGTGACCTCCAAGGCAAACATTAGAAGGATAATTTCTTTGGGGGGAGGACAGCTAGATATTCCATTTTGCTTCGGGCAGCTGCATTTGACCTTCTTAGAATGTGTCATTGACTATGATGTGACATTACTTTGACCTCAGCTGAGGGTGGGGAGGATAGGGTCAGCACTTTCCTTTGACTATAAAGCATATGTTTGGACTAATTATGAGCCAGTGCATAATACTTCATAGCACATTTGCAACCAGACCGAAACATTTATACGAGACTTTGCCAAAGGTTGTAGGAAAACAGAAGGGAAATGAAGACAGAAAGCAATACCAATTTAGACAATCTGGTTTATAAGAAATGGCCCAATGCCCAGTAGTAGGCCCATCTCACAGGAACCTTATAAAGGAAAAAACTCATGCCCCAGGGGATTTTCACCTTTAAAACTATTGCTTTTCTTTCTCCTACTTCTGTTCTAGATGAGGACAGCCAAAGAATATAAACCTCTTAGTTTTGAGAAATGTTTCCTCATTTCTCATATCATACACATAAGATGCAAGACCACAAGGAACTTCAGGATCATGCAGTAGAGTGGTTGGCATGCAGGATGCTCACAGGAACCACTTGTGCACCTTGTTATAAATAGATTCCTGAACCGCCACCCCAGACATTTGATTCCATGTCCTCAAAGGACATTGGGGATGTGTATTTCTAACAAACCCCTTAAGTAATGAACTGTCTTGACATTTTAAAGATGAGGAAACAAAAGCCATAGATGGGGCTTTTCCAAGGTTACATAGATATTTAGCAAGAGAGTTAATGTCTCTCCCTCTCTGCCAACCTTGTGCCCTAATTAATAGACCTTGGTAGAACCTAGGGGAGAAACAAGAAGACTGTGGCTTCTCTGTTTGGCTTTCTACTAAAAAGCTCATCTGCAGGGTCAGAAAAGAAAGAGGATTCCAGATGTGAGAGATAACTTAGCTAGTGAACCCATTTAGAAGAGTTGTGCCCACATCCCAATAACCCTTACCACTCAAACCCACTGCGATCCCAACTACGTCTCGGTACTTCAGTAAGTCTCTTCCTACTGCAGAGGCTCTTGGAACCCAGACTTTCTGGGAGAGGGTAGAGCGGACAGATGTAGGACCAGTATTCAAGAACCTGAATTCTGAGCCCAGGTCTCTGATCACTCTGACTAAGTGACTTGGGGCAAATCATTTCCCTTTTCTAAATCCTAACTTTCTCTCAGAAATTCTAAGATCCCTTTCCAGCTTTATAACCCTGTTAAAAAAGCAGGGCACCAAATTTTGAGCAACATGCTAATACTAAAATTGGGGCAAATGGCTGAAAAATCATGAGAAACATGAAGGTACAGTTTCCTTCCTCGATACTTCATGAAAATCAGATATCATGTCACCTTTGGAAGTCCCAATTCCCCAATCTCCTTACTTTGTTGCCTCAAAAGTTATAGTTCAGAGTGACTGTAATGAATTACCAATCAACCTGTCACTAACCCAAATGATTTGTTTCTTGTTTCATGTGAGTTAATGCACAGTGTACAGTAGGGGCTTCAAACAGGAGAAATGGGGACAAGGGAAAGCCTAGCCCCACTGTTGGCCATTGATAAGGCTGTGGCCTGTTAAGAGTAAATGCACACACACAGTTTGTAGACACTATCTAGTCACTAGGATATGGGGCAAGGGAGGGGGTGCCTAGGACCCCTCAATATTGATGAATCCATCTCAGCTTTCTCCTCTGCTGTACATATGTCCTCTCTCTTCAAGCCAGCCAAGTCCATTTGTCACTGGCAATAAACTTCCAAACATAGGTAGTACAGGTGAACAGAAAGGGTTCAGGAGAGCAGGGACCATGTGTGATGCTGTGAAAAGTCATCAGCTGACTTTCTAATTTAGAGACCCACTGGGCATGGTATCATCCCAGAACCATAAGATATGAAATCATCTAGTGATCCCACCTTCCCACTTTCAGAAGGTGAATCTGAGGCCCAGAAAGGTGAGTCCCTACTCGGTGCCACATCACTAAAACTCATCCTGTTTTCTTCCTTGCATCTGTTCCAATTCCCTGTTTCTCTCTTCCTAGCCTGCCCCACCTCTCTCCTCTCTGAACTCATGTAATACACTCTATAGCACATGTGCTGCCATGACATTCGTTACATGCTGCTTGTTTGTCCCTGTACAACTTGTCCCTCTGACTAAGCTCAATAAGGCAGGGAGGATACCTATTGTGTATCCTCCACATATGAGACACATATCCTCCACATATGTGTATCCTCCACATATGACACAGTAGGTGCTCAGCAAAGACACATTACCTTGAAGATGGCAGTGATGATCATTGCTTAGCAAAGAAGGGAAAATGCTGCAGCAAGCATGTGGAACATTGGGAGAAGTGTGCATCTGTATTAATTTCTTTAAATAAACTGTCATGCTCCTCCCCACCACCCTATTCCTGCCAGCCACCTGGGATGTCACTCTCTCCCCTCATTCTACTGCATGAGGTGTGGTGGAAGTTGTCACTGTCAAATAGGTCCAGAAGGATATGTCTGAGAACTCTATGGAACAATGGCTTCTCCAACTCTAGCACCATCTCCTTGGTATCTTTATACACAGAGACTCTAATTCCTCACTTTGTCTTGGCATTTGTCTAAATGCCCTATTTTGTTTTTCCCTTTTCTCTTTCTCCTCACTCCCCTTCACATGTTCCTCATCTTCACACATACACACTACAACAATTTTTCTCTTAAAAAAATAAAAATCAAATCACAGATACAGGTGATGATTCATGGGGGAGGAGGATATAAATTATTTTTTTTCCTAAAGTTCCTGGCTATATTTCCCTCGACTTACTCACATACTGGCATGAAGACAGCCCCCAAGCTGTGTTCACCAGGATATTTTGTTTCATTTCTCACTCTCTAGTTCCTTATGACTGCTAAATTCTACCTATAGTTCAGCATAAAAAAAAAATCAGTTCTCTTTTCCTTTAAAACAACCCCCTGCACTGCCACCCAGGCAGCTCAAAAGGAGATTGTGAAAGTTGGTTCTGGCCCAATGCCCCTCTGAACAGGGATACTTGCTGCAAAGCTTATATGCATAAGGGGTCAAAGACAAAGGCCAGTTGTCACTGAGAGATGTATCTAAGCAATCTTGGTGCTAAGCAACGGATTGGGAACTCAAAGTGTCCTGGTCCACTCCAGTCAGAACAGGCTGCTCAGAACTTGGTCTTGACTGGAGAAGAGGATTGATTTTGGTGGAGGAGGAGTTAGCAGAGATGAGGGGAGACAAGATAAGGTCAGGAGAAGGGAAAGAGGAGCAGAAAGGGGAGGAAGATGGTGAAGGATGACAATAGATAGAATTAGTCATGGGTACTAATATTTAAAGAATGGATTGAGGTATTCTCAGAGTAAATGGCCAAACTGAAGATTTTTGGAACTTTTTGAACTGCTATTTTTGGTTGGTGAATACATCTCCCAGGAGATCAAAATATTTCTTAAGAACCTTTATGACCTGGACCATCCACAGTCCAGAAATTAGCATCACCTTACTTCCTGGCTTCCTCCTATGAAACTAAGTGTACACTCAAGTGTATACTGAGGGAACAATTTCTGAGGGTAGGTGCCAGGCATAGAGAGGTGGATGAAAGAGTATGGAAGAGAAAATGGAAGAAAGAGGATAGTTCAGGTTCAATAGGGAGGCCAGACTAACAAGTTCAACCTGTGATAGGGCAGAGGCATCAGCCCTTGGGCCAATATTACCTCTTCCCTTTTTTTCTACTTTACTGCAAGTGTTTTAGGAAAGAGGCCAAGAATTGCCCACAAATTCCTTCTATATAAGTGAGACATTGTGGTGCTCAAGTGATCCAGCCAAGCCTGTCTTGGGTCACACAGATCAGGGAAAACAGCTTGACAGCCATGTTATAATTAGGCTGGGAATGTTTCCCAGAGGGTAGAATAGCTTGAGGTATTCAGATGCCAAGCAGCACCTGGTATATAAACCTCAATCCCAGTGTCTCTTCCATTCCCTACCTCACCCCACCCACTGCTCCACATGCTTTTCTCATGCACCGTCTGTTCGAAACAAGCCTCTAACTCTCTCACCACCTCCCTCCCATTGGCTGAGAGCAGATGAAGCATGACTGATGTCATATGAACCACTTATCAAAGGCTCCTCATACACACCAGTAGGACGATTAGTTGCCATTTCAACAAGGCTCTGGAATAGGGTCATTAAGAGCTGTCATTCCCTTTTTCCAAACTAATTTGTCTGTATCAGTTGTTGTAGGCAGTCAGAATCTCTCAGACTCACCGAGAGGTGTCTGAACCCTGAAAACGCTTGGCATATGGCAAGCATGGCATGTGCTTATGAGCTGTGTCTCATTCCTGATTGAGATCTATCATCACCAGCCAAGCCTCCGAACTCAGCAATTTACAAATTCCAGGCTTTTATTGTTTGCCTCCTCCCTGGGGTGATTCCCAAGCCCAGCTTTGCCTGGAAAGTACCAGGTGCATTTGGTCTGAGGTTGATGAGATGTCTCTTTTTGTTTGGCTTTTAAAAGCCGGACAAGAAGAACATTGGAAACATCAAACCCATTGTAGTGCCAGATGAGGGTATTCTGAAACAGTTAGGGGTGTGTGTGTGTGTGTGTGTGTGTGTGTGTGTGTGTGTGTGATAGAAACTACTAAAAGATTGTTTTTCAGGGATTTTACATCTCACACATACAGACACACACACACTTTCACATGTTAGCAAAGAACAGACTTTTGGAGAAAAAACCCAGCTGTGTTATCCAAAACCAATGCAAACAACCAGGTAAAGTATTTCTTTTCTTTCGTTGAATCCATATGTTTCAAATGGACATTTGTTTTTGCCCACACAATTACTGTACCCCCTTAATATGTTGAAGGGATTTCCCATCTTCTAAGGTAAAACATGACTGCTATTATATAATGAATATTTTATTATATCTAACCAAAAGCTATGATGTAATCACTATCCTAGACTACCTTTCCAGTTGAGTAGAGATGTCTGTACTAGTTCCATCAATTAGACACACATACTTACTGTAAATTGGCTACAAAGAGAAAAAGGGCTAGGCAGAATATATATTTGGTAGAAAGTGCTGATAACAGCAGGAAGAGCAGCAGCTACTTTTGTGCCCAAGGGCAGTGGCATTTGTAAGTTATGTCCAGTGTCTCAGTAACTACAGAACAACCTGTGACATCTAGTGCCCAGAGGTGGCAGCAGAGATGTCTTCCTCTGATTAGTTCTGTGACGTGACTGGGGCTATGTCCCTGGCTTTGTAGCCATTGATTCTGGTTCTTTGACCATTCTGGAAATTTCATAAGCTACCCAATTTCTTTTTGACAAATTATTCTTCTGTTAAACCAACCAAAGTTGGTTTCTGTTGCTTGCAATTAAGAACCATGACTGATGCAAAAATTGACATGAGGAATAATCAAAGACAACACTCTCAGGGAGATGAAAGGTGACCTGAAATTGGTTGTCTGGTCTTGCTAATTTTGAGGGCAATAAATATCCAAATTCCATTGTTGGATAGAATTCTGACAATGGCCTGCAGTGATGAAACCACTTATCAAATTATCATTTGTGGTCTTTTATAATAATGTTGCCATTGAAGGTAAAACTTTGGGGAATCAAGTGGCCAATTACATGGAACAGTATGAATGAGAAGATTAATTACTGTTGGGTGGGAAAGATTTTTCAAGTAGTGGTGCAAAATAAAAGAAAGAATGGATGGATCAAGCTTGTAAATTCTACATGTAAGTGTTGGACTGAAAGCCAGGAAATTTCTGTGAGTGTACTAAAAGACTCTTATTTCTTCCATATTTTAGCTTGAGATAGTCAAAAACCAGGCTCATATTTTGATTCTGTCAGTATCAAGTATTACATCTCTTATGTTCATAGCTTCATTATATTTCTCAGATTTAAGCTAAGACATTTATTGGTAAAGAGTGGCACTCCAAAAGTTGCAGTGGGTTATATAACAAAATTCAAACTATGCTGACCCCGAGCCCTTGTCAGCATCATTTAATAGCCAAAACAGCCCCCTATTTCCTTGTCTGATTGCCTTGACTGAAGACCCTGTAATGACCTCACTTGAAAGAATTACCTTACAAAAGGAAGCTAATTCTTCTAATAGCCCATCCCCTACTTTTTCTCCTAATTTCGATACCTATATCTTGAATCACTTTCCAGCATGCCTTAAGGAGTCATGGAGCAGGAATATCCCTAACAAGCTAGAACTTAGAATAAATAAAAAGTAATGACACAACCCTGCACAAATCACAAGAGGTAGTACCATAATTGAAGTTTAGAATATACAGGGTTGATGTGAGAGATTGGATAATTTTTCAGCAAATATTCATTACACTATCTTCTCCCTGAGAAAGAGTATAGTCACTGAATCATTACTTTTGGGTTTGGCTATGTGACTTCCTTTGGCCAATGGAATGCATCCAGTGGGCTATGCTTGCATGATTTAGCTTAGTGCTCTGGTCCTATAATTCACCAAAAAGAGGACATGCCCTGGGTAGCTGCTAGCTCAAGGAAAATGTGGAGACATGAAACCAAACTGCAGCCTGGAGCTGGAGGTCGGAGGCTAGAGCATGGAGCCTAGATCTTAAAGCCTAGAGACAAGCTTCACCAGCTGAATTTCAGTTAACCAATATTTTGGGGTAATATATTATCCAGCATATTGCAGCCAATAGTTGACTATTATACATAGTGTTCCCTCTCAGATCCCTACTAATTCCTTATTTATCTAGTGTAGAATAATGGTAACTCTTGGGTTTTAGAGACTATACAGTAAATTATTCTAAGCTCAATTGGGTGGGGACTCCAGTGGAAGCTGCAGTTCCAGATGTTTAAATTTTGGGGCAAATCCCCTCAACTCTGCACATGATAGGATCCTATATATCTGGAAAATGTTTTTATTTTTATTTCCATAAAACAAAACAAAACAAAAATAGTACATTTGTTTTCACCTAGCAGGGATAACAATATACGCTTATGGTCCTTCCTCAGAATTACAGTAACTCTGGCTCAATATTTTGGTCCTCAGATACCTTACTTATCTCACCATCCCACTGAACATTATCCTGGCCCACTACATTGATGATATCATGGACTTAAAGAATTAAAAACAGTATGTAATATATATGTATGCCACAGGGAAGGAAACAAATTCCTTGATAATGCAGGGGTCTTCTACCTTGGTCCCTGAAATATCCCTCCAAAGTGAAGAACAAGTTGTTGTCTTTGCTTCCACTATATTTAAGAGAAATACACAATGCTTGGAGGGTCTCTGGGCTTTAGAGACAGCATACACATTATTTGGATATATTGTTCTCATTCATGTATCAGTTGACTATCTTAGATCACCCTCAAGATTATCAGCTTTGAGGTGCAGTGTAAGTAGCACTGCTGCTTGGCTATTATGATCCCATAGATCCAAAGAGATTAAAGTGGTTTCAAAGACACATTAAGATGCTTTATAGATCCTGCATCAAGCTTTGAGAGCACAGTCTCAACTTTGAGGCCTAGGATTTTGGAGCAATGCCATATTTCTTCAACAAAGAACTTCTTCCTTTTCTGGAAAACAGTTCTTAGCTTGCTAGAGACAGACATGGGACACTAAGTAATATTGACCTGAGCTGCCCATCATAAATTGGGTGTTATCTGATCCATCAAACTATGTATTTCAGTATGCCCACAAGACTCCAACATCAA
Organism: Ursus arctos; assembly: GCF_023065955.2. NCBI lineage: Eukaryota > Metazoa > Chordata > Mammalia > Carnivora > Ursidae > Ursus > Ursus arctos. The sequence goes on along the minus strand of NW_026622775.1, from coordinate 71,574,530 downwards.
GTAGAGGTAGCACATAAAGGATCTTGATCAAGTAGTTTCTGCATGCACTTGTAATTTTCATATACAGCTCCCTTATATTTCTGTGTACTGACTCTTGCTATACTGTCACTCTTCTCTAAATCTACATCTAGGGACTTATGATCACTTAACTGAAGAAGAAAAGTTCTAGTCATGCCTTAAAAAATAGTGCACAGTTGGGGTGCCTGGGTGGCTCAGCTGGTTGAGTGTTCAACTCTACGTTTTGGCTCAGGTCATGATCTCAAGGTCTTTGGATCAAACCTTGCATTGGGCTCTGTGCTCAGCATGCAGAGTCTGCTTGAGATTCTGTCTCTCCCTCCCCCTCTGCCCCTCCCCCCTCTAGCTCTCTCTCTTAAATAAATAAATAATTCTTTGAAAAAATAGTGTACTGTTGGTATTAGAGCCTTAATTTGGGATTGGCTTTGACGGGCAGTGAGGAAGTGAAATTCTTAGAGTACTTGACTCCACAGCCAGGGGAATAGGAGGAATGCTAATAAGAGAAGACAAAGGACATAGTGTCAAGAAGTCAAATATTCCTGGCCTTAACTTGCAATATTCAAGTAATACAGTGAGCTTTTACTGAGCACATATTATGTGATTAGTCAGATTTTATAGGTATAGAGATAAAATGTCCTACATTTTCTTCAAAAATACTCATTGTCCCCACACTACAGCTAAAGTTTTAGCTAGTGATTCATTCAACACAGATTGCCTTGCTAAAAGTAGCATTAAATTTGGTTATGTGTAAAAAAATGGATTTCTATTTTTTGGAGGGGATATATGGTTACAGTGGTTATTGCACAGAGGAAAAAAATGATACTCGTATTGAAAAGATCTTTCACTCTGCAAGCCATATATCTCATATTTGGTGGGCAGATTTGTCTTAATTTTGGGATTGGGGCACATAGTTTTTATAAATAAAGGAAATAACCAAGCTGTATGATTTCAATCAATTCAATAAATATTTGAGCTTAAAATCTATTCACATCATCAGTGGACTTAGGATTTTGGCTGGGAGGCAAGAGTTAGTGAACATACTTGTTAACAATTAGTGAATGAAACCATGTTGTATATGATTCTGAGAAAAAGAGAATAATGTAGAATGTAATATACCATATATACATAAACATACATATATGTGTGTATGCATGTGTGCATTCATAAACTCTTCATCTAGAAAGGATTTAAGGTGACTTCATTAATATGTACATAAAGATGAAAGAAAATTTAAAATATTCAAATGAAAAAGGGGGGAAAAGGAAAAATCAGAATAGCAAAGATAAGATGTCATAAGTGATTACTACACATGGTACACGTTGTATATTTAGTAAAAAGAAAAATACATTTGTCTCTAAGCTATACAGCACCTAACTCAAGATGGATAACAAAGAAAAATTGCTATAATTTTTAAGGAAAGATCTAAGAATAGTCTGGAAGAAGAGCAGCTAATATTTATTCAGCAACCGTCCCATTTAATCTGCAAATAAATGCTATGCAAAAAATGTTGATTCCTATTTTAGAGAACAGGAAACTAAGTGTCCAAGATGTTTAAGATGTTCATTTTAAAATTTTCTCATCTATTAAGTATAAACCTAAGTCTCTAACTCCAAAGACCATCCTTGTTTCTATTACTGCATGCCACTTCTAAGTCCTATCTGAGAAAGAGACCTGGCTTAGCAAAATTAAGCAAAAATGTGTCAGTGTCAGGGCGAGATATTCTCCTCCATTTCTCCTGGTGGATCCCTTCTGATAGAGCTTACATAATCCGAAACCCCATCAGGTTGACCTCATGCTTTAAAGCCATTTCAGCTTCCCATGCTACCAGGAGAATTAAGGACAGATATTGCTGCAGTTATTTCTCAACAAACGTGCAGCCATCTTAATGGAGGGAAGGGACAAAACTAATGGTAGAACTCAGGGTATTTCTACAGAAAGATCAAGGCAAGCAAATAATAATAATAAAATAATAATAATAAAATAGGTACTCAAAAAGGAGGGTAGTAATTGTATTTTTCTCTTCTAAAGTTATCATGAAAAGAACTTCTCTCCAATTTCCTGATAATTACTGGCTTTCCTGGCAGTGAGTTACCTTATATTAATTAACTTTATTTATTGCTGTTGGCAGAATAATGGTTACAGTAAATCAAGTAATTAACAGCCTCCTATATTACACTCAGAAGAGAGGTAACAAGATGCCAAACAGACTAATTTTCTGCTTTATGTTTCATTCAACATTTCTCTTTTCAGGATTTGTACCTTTGAACAATGACTATTATGGGAATTTGGTCTGTATAAGTGGAGTTCTGAGATCTTTTTGGGGATGAGACTTCGGGCTAGCAGGTGGGAGGTCAAAGGGATTCAGTCAGGAGTTGCTGAACTAGTTCTTCACTCAGACATTGGGGAACATGAAGTTACAAGTTGGAACAGGAGACGGAGAATAAAAGTCTTTCCTATTTTTACTGGTGTGAATTGCTAGTGGAAGTAGGGGTATCCAGAAATATTGTTGTATTTTTTAAAAATTGCAGAATAGCCAGGTCTTGTTGGAGGTATATATGACTTTAAGAAGAAAGCAATTGCCCGTCTTTTGGAAAAGTCTCTCCCAATTGGATGAACACTGTTTTGATGGTCTTCCCCTAAGTAGGTAAGGTTCCTGGGTCACTTAATGAGGTCCTCAGCTCTCTACAATGTTGTTTAAATGTCCATCACTTCACTTTAGAAATAGCTTGGCATTTTAAAAGAAGACCCTTTCAATTCCTCCTGATTTATTCAGTATCAGATCCTGCCTTTCCTGCCTTCCTAGCTGTTGTTGAATAGGTCTTTATAGCCCTCAACATTTTGATTTAACTCATTCTCACCAAATTTATAAGTTTATTCTGATTAGGGGAAAAGAACAAATATCAGGATTCATAGCCCACCAGAGAATGAGGTCTGAAATTAATCTGGCTGATATGAATTCAGAAACTAGTGTCTCCAGGATGAACAGTGTATTTGCCTGTCTACCAAACCATAGCCTTCACTGGTTCCAGTGATTTGGTTTATTATGTACCAAAGACAAATGTGGGCAGAGAAAGAGGTGGTATAGAGGAGGATTTCTAGCATTATTAAGGCACTATGAAACATTCTCTGCACACCTTCTCTCATTTAATCATAATAACAAACCTATAATATATCATTGTTCTTAAATTATAGATAAGGAACTAAGCCTAGAAAGGCTATATCAAATGAACACAATCACACAGCTTGTAAAGAGTAGAGCTAGGATCAGAGCTCAGGTTTGTCTGCTTCCAAAATCTAAACTCTTCTTATGGCACTACCCTATCACTCAGTAAATTTTGCTGCAGCCCCACAGTTCCCAAAAAGGCTCAAGAATTGCCTGGCCATGTTCTACAGTGCCTCAGATCTACTCTCTGAGTTCCAGCAAAACTGGTTCTCGATTGCCTTGCCCTTGACCATCTTCCTTGGATGGAACATCTTGTCTTAGGCAGCAACTGCTCTCTGGAGCTTAAATCCTTATCTTTGGAAAGTTTCATTTTGACCCGCTTCTGCCTTGAACTGCTCTCCCTACTTATGTGGAAGTGCCTACTGCTCTCCCTATATACACCAGTTCCTCTGGTGTTTCTGCAGCCCAAACCCAAAACTCACATGGAAACTTTATGTCTACTAAACTCTGCATCACCTTCTGTTGTAATACATCTCTCTTGTCTTTCTTTCCTTTCCCCTGGCATGTCCTGACTCACACATGCAACAGTCACTTTGCTATCCTGCCGAGTCCCCTCCTGCAATGGTATTTTGTTTTTCTGGGGAAAGGAATTCTATCCCTGAACTTTTGTGTATCAGTACTTCCACCTGGTTAATTGCATCATCTGAAGGACAAAGTGACGTCTGAACTAACTCAAAGCATGACATTAATTTTGTGAGCTGCCCTCTCCTTGACCAGGTATTTATTCCTGGATCTTCTGGTATTCCATGCCAAATATATATCTGGTCATTTCCAAGTACTCAGAAAAGTGGAAGCTACTGGCTCCTGAGACCCAGTAATTTAGAGATCACCTATTGTGTTAGTGAAACATATCTCACCTCTTAAAGTAATGAAGTCAAGACCTTGAATTTCCATTTTGGCTAAATGCTGTGAACTGGATTTGTGCTGCGGATGCCAGCCCTGTCTTTCCTGTGTCTATTCAATTCCTAACTTCAGACAGGATAGCTCATCTACTCTCAGAGGTCTAATACCAGGAATCTCACTAATCCAACTGGAGCTCTCATTCTCACAAGTAATAGTCTCAGAAAGATGTAGATGAAATGCTGAGCAGATGCCTTTGATTTGAAATTTCTGCAGCCTGCACAAAATAACTTAATTGCATCTTAGACCCCTTCACATCGCTCCCAGGATACGGATAACAGGGACTCCTCTATACTGATGGTGTAAAGTGCTACAACTATTTAAGAAAACTATTCAGCATTATATTCTAACTGAAATTTTTCATACCCATGCTTGGACAATTCTACTTTTAGGCATTGGGTATTTCTTATGTCTGCTATAATTGCAAATTTACCACAAACTTGGTGGTTTAAAACAACAGAAATTTATTCTCTACATTTCAAAAGACCTAAAGTAAGAAATCAGTATTACATGGCCCAAATCAAGGTAATAGTAGAGTCTGTTCCGTTTGGAGACTCTAAGAAGAAGAGGTTCCTTGATTTCCCAGTTTCTGGTGGCTGCTGACATTCCTTGACTTATGGATGCCCCATTCCAATCTCTGTCTCTATGATTACGTTGCCTCATCCTCTTCCATCTATGTCAGATCTTCCTCTGTCCCTCTCATATGAGGACACTTGTGGTTGATTGCATTTAGGCCCCACCGAGGTAATCCAAAATAACCTCCTCATCTCAAAATTCTTAACTTAATTACATCTACAAAAACCCTTTTCCCAAAGAAAGTGAACTTCACAGTTTCTAAAGATTAAGACCTGATATCTTTGGGAGCCGTTATTTTTTAGCCTACTACAGATATATATTCAACAGATATGTATGCACATGTATACCAGGAGACATGGATAAGAATATATATAGCATATATTAATAAACCCGGACTTAGAAAACTCAAATATCCATTAAGAGTAGAATGGATAATAAGGTCTGCTCATATAATAGTATATCATGCAGCAGTGAAAATGAACATACTTCAGCTACATGTAATATCATGGTTAAATATGATGAACCTAATGTTGGGTTAAAGAAACAAGATACAAAAGAATAGTGCCCTCCCAAAATTCATGTCCCCCTGGAATTTGTAAATGTCACTGTTTTTAAAAATACAGTCTTTGAAGATGCAATTAAGTTACAATGAGATCATCTGGATTAGCATGAGGCCTAAATCCAAAGACTCCTTATAAGAAAGCTGTGTGGACACACACAGGGAGGGTGCCACATAAAGAGAGAGTCAGACCCCATTTTTGCAAGAGGAATCATTGCCAAAGTCATACAACTTAAAATTGGTGGAGCTAGGGTTTAAAACCAGAGCTCTGTGGCTCCAGAGATCATACTGTTTCCATTGCAAGGTCCTATGAGATATTTGTGAAGAGAACTCAGTTAAGACCATTAGATGTCCTAGGAACTGAAACAATTTTCTTCCTTGTGTAACTCAATAAAGCCAACACTAAACTGTAAAATAAGTGTAAGGAAGCCTAAGAAAAATGTAATGACTACTTTGATAACTTCTGAAATACCAGGTGTCCAATTCTTCTCCAACAAATGATTTTGGGTGTCCTTCCTTTGCTGTTGCTCTAAGAATATTCTTTGTTTCTCAGGCAATCTGGTGTTGTATATGACAGTAAGTAAGAGAAAATATAAATTGGAAAAAAAAAGGCATGATTATTGTTTTACAACAATGATTATACCATGGATTATTACTTGTTGTGCTATCATTTGTTTCTGGGAAGGTTAATTGTTCAGACCAAGTAACAGAGGTGAGGTTGGGAAAACTCAGCAGGTACATGGCATTTGGGAATTTCATAAAAAAATCTTTTTAAATTCCTTCTCCCTAATTTTCATATGAAAATGTCCTTCCTCCAACCTTTTTCAGTTGAGCACTCAATTATTTTCATAGTTTCAAAATTATAAACATTTAAAGCTAAGAATTTCATTTTGAATGTAATTTGGGCTATATCCCATAAGTTTGATATGAAAGGTTTATTTTGTTATTTTTTGAATGTAGTCCAATCACATTTTTTTCCTCTTCGAACCAGAAGTATTTAGGAGGTTTTTGTTTGGTTTGGTTTGGTTTTTCACTCTGAATGATTATGGATCTTTAAAAATATAAATTTGTTATTATTTCCTAGAATTATGTCATCGTTCAAGAATGTCACCTATAGTAATTGGTTGTTGAAATTTATTGAAGTTTTTGCCTATTATATGATAACATTTTACAATGTTTCATAAACACTGAAAAAAAGCGTTTTACATTAATTGGATAAAGAGCTTGAAATTTATGTGTGGAAATTCCGTTATTTCTATTGAATGCGTTTTTGCCTTGAATTATCTTTGGTCTAATATTAAAACAATGGCCATTGCTGTCTTTTGAAAAATTTTCCTTTGATTTATGTTTATTTCTCTTCTTTATTCTTAGTTTTGTCATAGTTTGTCTTTATTTAGCGTTGTCTTCGTGAAATAACTTACTTTACTATTTTGGCCAATCCCCAAGTCTTTGTCTTAATTGAGGAATTTAATACATTTAAACTATTGCTTAATAGTCTTAACTACTGCCATAATTAAAAGCTTCATCTTACTTTTAAATCTTGTCATATGGAGTTTTCCATGCAGTTTCTTTTTTTTCCTTAATGTCTTTCATTAATGGATTTTATTTAGCTTATTCTTTATCATGCCCATTATTTCTGAAGTTAAATAATGATGATTTGTTGGGTGTTTCTCAGAAGCATTTTCCAGGTCTGTGTATCTTTAATTATCAAAGTGAAAAATCAGCTGGCGTTGTATTTGTGTACCCCTCAGGCAAGAATTCGGGGAACATTTTTATTTATTCCCCTCTTTCCCTTTCACCTTTGCATGTTTTTGTTAATATAATTGTGTTAGTTATAATATAATTTGTTAAAACTACAGCTATTTTATCAATTTCAAATTACTAAATCTTACAATAAATACTCTCTCTTTCAAGAGACATTTTGTACCAAATTTACAATGTTAAGACTTAATTCTGTTTTTTACTGGTTGCAGGACTCATCATCATCTCTTCTATACTATAGTTTCCCACTCTTGAGCTCTTATTTTCCTCAGCATAGTAATGTATCTTCAAGTGATTATTTGCTAGAAGTGTATCTAGTGTTGATATTATCTGGGCACTTGCATATCTACCCAGAAAATTTGAATAACTATAGAGTTATTGCATAATAAACTCCCTCCCTTTAACATTCTGTAAAGTTGCTCCATTATCTCTTGATTTTCAGTGTTACAGAGAATTCTGAGGCCAGTGTGATCTGGTTATGCTGTAACCGTATAAATTAAAGTAATTTTGGATGTAGGAAAGGAGAATGACTCTGATTAACTGCTATTATGTGGATGCTTGTGTCCCCCAAATGCATATGTTGATATCTAATGCCCCATGAAATGTTATTAGAAGGTGCTTATGTCATGAGGGTGGAGCCCTCATGAATGGTATCAATTGCTATAAAAGACCCCATAGAGATCCCTCTCCCATTTCACCATGTGAGGACACAGTGAGAAGGTGCTAGCTATGAACCAGACAGTGGGCCTTCAACAGAGTGTGACCAATCTGGTGCCCTGATCTTGGACTTCCAGCATTTAGAACTATGAGAAATAAATTTCTTTTTATAAGCTATCCAGTCTGTTTTTGGTTTTGTTGTCCTGTTGTTGTTAGAGCAGCCTAAATGGACTATGCCATTAACTAAAGAAAACAAAGGACTTATTTAAATAATTGTTTTACAGAATTAAAGGAAGAGCTGAAATCCAAGCTTTGGGAAGGTCAGGAACCAAGGTAATTACAGGTGCTTCATGAATCTTTCTAGGGTAATGCTACTTAGCTTGAACACTTCCAACAACTCAGTGTTTCTACCCAAGTCTCCAATTCCTGGGAGAGAGAGTCAGACTGCCCCACTTGAGTCAGCTATCTATCACCATATCAAACAGCTTTGTTGGGATGCTGAACTCCAATAGGCAGAGGACCCACCACTGCATGCTGAGAATCAGCCCCATACAAGGGAATCATTTACAGTTGTGTAGCCAGCTTGACGGGTGCCCACTCTAGGAAATTTGTTTTTCTTTCTTTCTGTCTTTTTTTTTCTGCATGAAATTTTACAGGATTCTTTTCTTTATTCCTGTTTTGTTTTGTTTTGTTGTTGTTGTTGTTGTTGTTGTTAATTCTAAAATGGGTTTAGAAACTTAAATTTTTCTTAGTTCAGGAGGATTTTCTTCTATCACAGTGGGTTCATTGTTTCTACTTCCTTTGTTCTGATTTCTTCTTCCAGAATCCCAGTTACCCACAGTTAACATTTGTTCTTGCTTTTCACATTTGTAACCTGGCTGGTGATCACTTTTACATTGTTTTCTTTCGTTTTCTGCGAGAGACTCTTAGTTGACCTCTACACAAGTGTTTCTTTGCCATAGCAATTACTGTTTTTAAGGTCTCAAGCAAAAATTTTTAAAATAAATTTCATTTTGGAATGCTTTTACATTTTACAGAAAAATTGCCAAGATAGTACAGACAGTTCCCTTACACCCTCATCATTTTCCCACAAGATTAACATCTTACATTACCATGGGTCATGTGTCACACTATGAAACCAAGTGTATCTGTCCCCTATTGCTGATGTAACAAATAGTCACAAACTTATTTTATGCCCTTGCAGTTTTGAAGGTCAGAAATCTAAAATCAAGGTGTTGACAGACCTGCCTTCCTTCTGGAGGCTCTAGGGTAGAATGTGCTTCCTTCCCTTTTCTGGTTTCTAGAGGCCACCTGCATTCTTTGTCTTACAGCATCTTCCTCCATCTACAAAGCTCATCACTCCAACCTGTGCTTCTGTCTCATCTCCTTCTTATCTGTTTGACCTTCTAGCCTCTCTTTTATAAAGATCCTCGTCATTACGTTGGGCTCAACTAGATAATCCAGGATAGCTGTTCATCTTAAAATTCTTAATTTAATTACAACCACAAAATCCCTTTTGTCATATAGGGTAACATACTCACACGTTCCAGGGATGAGGAGGTAGACATGTTTGGGGAGGTGTTATTCAATCTACCATAGAACTTAACATTATTATTAATGAAACTCCAGTTATTCAAATTACATTTTCTTTCTTTTACTAATGTCTTTTTTTCTGATCAAAGATTCAATTCAGGATACCAAAATGCATTTCATCATCATGTATCTCCATTGTGTCCTCTCCTCTCTGGCAGTTTCTCAGTCTCAAAAAAGGATTTTAATTTTGCTTTTTCATTTTTTTTTAGTTTTCTTATAATTCTTCAGTATATTGTTCTTTTCTTTCTTTTAGTCATCCTGCTATTTCTTGTAGAATTTTGTTCTTACATCATAATTTTCTGCCTCTATTCCTTTACTACTTTTCTTTATTATTTGTTTCTACTCTTTTTGGAAACCAATTATTTTGCATTCTATTGAAAGTGGCAGTTTTCTGAAATCCCTCTTTTCATGCTGCAGTATATGTTTTTGGAGAACTGCTCTTCCTCTGAGTCATCAGGAGATGTTTCCTTGACTTCTTATAGAGTAGTTCTCAATATGCTGAAACTGGTCTGTATCCAGTGTTTGCCAACACACAGAGTATGTGAATTACACTACTCCCCAGTGTATTTCCACATTACTGATGGAAGAGTCACTTTCTCAGATCAAGAGGTAGAATACATGGGTCTCTGAGACATGAGGAAGACAAGAAAAGAAGAAAATGTTTTCCTGTCTAATTCCAGGTGTTTTATATGAAATAAAGCTTGACTTTTTTTTTCTTTCTTGCTATAAACCCATCTGCTTTATTTATAAAGTAGATACCTCCAGCTTTTTGTCAATAGATTGTTTCTCAGCATATGTTTTCATTATTGTTAGGTGTCTTAAGTCCATTTGGGCTGCCAAAACAAGTACCATAGACTGGGTGGCTTATTAACAACAGAAATTTATTTCTTATAGTTCTGGAGGTTGAAAGTCCAAGATCAAGGTGCTGGCAGATTCCATGTCTGATAAGAACTAGCTCTTTTGTTCACAGGTTACTGTCTACTTACTGAGTCCCCAAGTGGCAGAAGGAAAAAAGGAGCTCTCTGGAGTCTCTTTCATAAGGACACTAATCCTATTCATGAAGGCCACACTCTCATGACCTAATCACCTCCCAAAGCCTTCACCTTCTAATCACACTGGAGATTAGGATTTCAAATATGTGAATTTGGGAGGGATATAAACTTTCATTCCATAGCATTACGAGTAATCTTTTTCTTCACCTAAGACATAGGATACAAAAGTCTGGAACTCAGAGATGAAGGAGCAATTTGAAAGTTATTAAACATAAAGATGGTGTATAAAGCTACAGGACTGACTGATATCACCTAGGGAGAGAGTGTAGTCAGAGAATTGACAAAAGCTCAACATTGAGCACCAGGTTACTCCATATGTTCACAACTACAACAGCTCCATTTGGAGGAGTCCAGACCTGAAAGAAGCTTGTGTGGGAAAGCCCACACTGATCTAATGTACTAGCTTCATATGAGCCTCCTGAATGCTGAGGCAACATTCTATACAGGAAAGATATATTCTGGTGCAGAGATGAGCTTTATAGTCAGAGTTGAGTTCAAATAAGCTTGTCCACACCTAGGTGTAAACCTGGGAGATATGTCTTACCTCTTTGTGGCTAAGACTGTGCATCAGTAAGATGGATTTACCAAGACGACTTACTACAAAGGACTTTTTAAAGAGCTTCATTGATATATAATTGATATTCAATAAACTGCACATATTCAAAGTGTATAATTGATGTTTTGGACCTATGTATACACTCATGAAACTATCACCACAGTGAAGATAATGAACATAGTCACCATCCCCTCCTTTGTAATGCATCCCTCACTCCTCCCCAACTCCTGGCAACTATTGATCTGCTTTCTGCCACCATAGATTCATTTGTATTTTCTACAACTTTTTATAAGTGGAGTCATATAATATGCACTCTTTTTTTTCTAACTTCTTTCACTCAATATAATTATTTCAACTAAATGTAATTTTTATTTAAATTATTTTGATTAACTTAATAACTCATGTTATTGTGTATGTCAATAGTTCAATAATTTTTATCACTAAAATCCAATGATCTTTTTTTAAAGATTTTATTTATTTATTTGAAAGAAAGAGAGACAATGAGAGAGAAAGAGCACAAGTGGGGAGGCGAGGGAGAAGCAGGCTCCCCACTGAGCAGGGAACCCCATGTGGTGCTCAATCCCAGGACCCAGAGATCATGATCTGAGCCAAAGGCAGATGCTTAAACCAACTGAGCCACCCAGGTGCCCCAAGGATAATTTTTTTTTTAAATAGATAATGCTTTTGGTGTCATCTCTAAGAAATCTTTGACTAAGCAAAAATTCCAATTTCTTTTTCTTGTTTTCTTCTGAAAATTTTACAATTTCAGAGTTTAGTTCAGGTTCAGAGTTCAGTTCAAGTTCAGGTCTCAGACCCCAAATTTTCATTTAATTAAAATTAATTTCTAATTTGCCTTTTGATTTTTTGATCTAAAGATAAGTTAGAAGTTTTTAATTTAGTAAGCAAATATTTTACTAATTTTTTCCAGATATATCTTTGTAATTCATTTTTTAAATTTAATTTTATTGTGGTCAGAGACCCTATTTTGTATGACTTAAATTCTTTCAGATTTACTGAGTCTTTTTTAATAGCCCAGAACATGGTCTATTTTGGTAAATGTTCTATATGCACTTGAGAAGAATGTGTATTCTGTTGTTGGATGTTGTTGGGGGAATGTTCTATAAATGTAAATTAGGTCAAGCTGATTAATAATGTTCAAGTCTTTTATATCCTTAGTGATTTTCTTTTTACTTGTTTGGTCAATTATTGAGAGGGATATTGAAATCTCCAAACATGAAGTGCATTTGTTTCTGTTTTTGCTTATGTATTTGGAGCTCTGTTATTAGGTGCATAAACACTCAGGATTGTTGTATTCTTCTGATGAATGACCCAATTAGCAAGTTGAAATAACTCTCTTCATCCTTACTAATATTCTTTTTTCTTTGAAATCTATGTTGTCTGAGAATAATATAGCCACTCTAGCTGTGTGTGTGTGTGTGTGTGTGTGTGTGTGTGTGTGTGTGTGAATTTAGCATGCTATATCTTTTCTATCCTTTACTTTTAGCCTATTTACACATTTACATTTAAAATGGGTCTCTTGTAGGCATCATAGTTGGGTCTTGTTTATCCTTTCTTGGTTTTTATTGAATCTGACAATCTCTACCTCTTAATTGGGATTTTTAAGATTTAAATGTAATGGGATTATTGATATGATTGACTCAAACTACCATTTTAATATTTGCTTTCTATCTGTTCTTTGTTTCCTTCCCCCCTTTTCTTTGGGTGAAGTATTTTGTATGATTTCATGTTATCTTCTTTTTCATTATAATTTTTTTGTTTTATTTTAGTGATGGCTTTAGAATATACATATTTTGGGGTGGTCATGTCTTTATTTGATATAGGAAAGAAATCTGCTTTTTGTTGTTGTTGTTTAATTCCAGTGTAGTTAACATACAATGTTATGTTAGTTTTAGGCGTACAATATAGTGATTCAACAATTCTATATATTACTCATTGTTCATTGCAATACATGTACTCTTTTTTTTTCTTTTGGATAGATTATTATTTTCTTTTAATTTTTTTGTTTATTTTAATGTGTTTTTTATTATGTTATGTTAGTCACCATACAGTACATCCCTGGTTTCTGATGTAAAGTTCGATGATTCATTAGTTGCGTATAACACCCAGTGCACCATGCAACACGTGCCCTCCTTACTACCCATCACCAGCCTATCCCATTCCCCCAGCCCCTCCCCTCTGAAACCCTCAGTTTGTTTCTCAGAGTCCATAGTCTCTCATGCTTCATTCCCCCTTCGGATTACCCCCCCTTTCTTTATCCCTTTCTTCCCCTACCGATCTTCCTAGTTCTTATGTTCCATAGATGAGAGAAATCATATGATAATTGTCTTTCTCTGCTTGACTTATTTCACTTAGCATTATCTCCTCCAGTGCCATCCATGTTGCAGCAAATGTTGAGAACTCGTTCTTTCTGATAGCTGAGTAATATTCCATTGTATATATGGACCACAACTTCTTAATCCAGTCATCTTTTGAAGGGCATCTCGGTTCTTTCCACGATTTAGCTATTGTGGACAATGCTGCTATGAACATTGGGGTGCATATGGCCCTTCTCTTCACTACGTCTCTATCTTTGGGGTAAATACCCAGTAGTGCAATGGATGGGTCATAGGGTAGCTCAATTTTTAACTTTTGAAGGGACCTCCACACTGTTTTCCGGAGTGGCTCTACCAACTTGCATTCCCACCAACAATGTAGGAGGGACCCCCTTTCTCCACATCCTCTCCAGCAATTGTTGTTTCTTGCCTTGTCCATTTTTGCCATTCTAACTGGCATAAGGTGGTATCTTAGTGTGGTTTTGATTTGAATTTCCCTGATGGCTAATGATTTTGAACATTTTTTCATGTGTCTGTTAGCCATTTGTATGTCATCATTGGAAAAGTGTCTGTTCATATCTTCTGCCCATTTTATGATTTGTTTATTTGTTTCTCGCGTATTGAGTTTGAGAAGTTCTTTGTGGATCTTGGATACCAGTCTTTTATCTGTAGCATCATTTGCAAGTATATTCTCCCATTCCGTGGGCTACCTCTTAGTTTTTTTGACTGTTTCCTTGGCTGTGCAGAAGCTTTTTACTGGCACAAAAACAGACCCATAGACCAATGGAACAGAATAGAGAACCCAGAAATGGACCCTCGGCTCTTTGGGCAACTAATCTTTGATAAAGCAGGAAAAAACATCCGGTGGAAAAAAGACAGTCTCTTCAATAAATGGTGCTGAAAATTGGACAGCTACATGCAAAAGAATGAAACTTGACCACTCTCTCACACCATACACAAAGCTAAACTCCAAATGGATGAAAGACCTCGATGTGAGACAGGAATCCATCAAAATCTTAAAGGAGAATATAGGCGGCAACCTCTATGACATCGGCCAAAGCAACCTTTTTCATGACACATCTCCAAAGGCAAGAGAAACAAAAGATAAAATGAACTTGTGGGGCTTCATCAAGATAAAAACTTCTGCACAGCCTAGAATATACATTTTTAAATTAATTGAATTTTCAAGTGATATTATACTGCTTCATACATAGTATAAGAACCATATAACAGTATACTTCCTTTTCTCCCTTTTAGTCTTTGTACCATTGTTGTCATACATTTTATTTCTACATGTATTAGCTGTAATACATTGTTATTATTTTTACTTTAAACAGTTGAGTATCTTTTAAAGACATTTAAATAAGAAAGAAGTATTTTACATTAGCCACTTATCTAGCATTTCCAATGCTCTTTATTCCTATGTGTAGGTTTAGATTTCCACTTCATATCATTTTTTTCTGCTGAAAGGATTTTCTCTATTTCTTATAATGCAGTTCTGCTATTGGTTAATTTTTTCAGCTTTTGTATGTTTGAAAACTATTTTCCTTCACTTTATTTAAGATAGTTTTGTTTGCTATGGATTTCTAGGTTGATAGGTTTCTTTTTCTTTCTTTCTTTCTTTCTTTTTCTTTCTCTCTCTCTCTCTACTCTGAATATTTTGCTTTACTGTTTTCTGACTTGCATTGTTTCCATTGAGAAATCTGCTGTCATTCTTATATTTGTTTTTCTTTATCTCTTGATTTGGTTTTCTCTGGCTTTAAGATATTGTCTGTCACTGGTTCTAAGCAATTTGCTTCTGCTGTGCCCTGGTGTAGTTTACCTCATGTTTCTTGTGCTTGCATTTTGTTGTGCCTCTGTTCCTCAAATTCAGAAAAATTTTAACAATTATTTTATCACATATATATTTTTATATATTGGGTGTATGTGTGTGCATATATATATATGTGTGTGTGTGTGTGTGTGTGTGTGTGTGTGTATATATATATATATATATATATATATATACACACACACATATTCTCTCCACACTTTTCTTCCAGGAACTCCCATAATACTTATATTAGGCTACTTGACTATGTCCTTGTTTTTTAAATCTTTTTCCCCTCTCTGTGTGTTAAATTTAGATAGTTATATCACTCTTCATTCAAGTTCACCATTCAAGTTCACCAATATTTTCTTCTGCAATGTCTAATCTGACATTAATTTCATTCAGTATATTTTTATCCTGAGGAATTATAGTTTTCATCTCTAGAATCTACTGGGATTTTATATCTTCCGTGTCTCTACTTAATATGTACAATCTTTCCTCTGGCTTCTTGAATACATGGAACACAGTTATAGTAATTGTCTTAATGTTATTGCCTACTAATTATATAATCTGTGCTTGCCCTGACCATTTCAACTGACTGATATTTCTTTTCATATGGTTTGTACTTTTTTGCTTTTTGCATGGCTGGTGATATTTGATTGGGTATTGTAATTTTACCTTCTTAAGTACTAAATTTTTTTATTCTTATAAATATTCCTGAGATTTGTTCTGAGATACAGTTAAATTACATAGAAACATATCTATATCTATATCCATATATTTCTCAAAAAGAAGTAGAGAGTGATTTTTGTGATTTTGGATAGAAAGACGAGGGTCAATGCGTAGAAGTTATAGGAAGTTTGATTTTAGCTCAATACTAATATAACCAATTTATTGAATGGTCAAAATTAGCAGGGCACCAACATTTAAAAACACTTTTTTTCCTAATAAATACCTTCAACCATGGTTTGACAAATGCAATGTTTTGTCAAATCTCAGTGGCATATGCTGCATTTTCTTTTAATTCAATAAAGTCCATGTTAAATTTAAATATCATCCTCTCTCTCTTTTTCCCCAGCTCAGGTTTGGCTTAGCTTAGGAACTTCAGTGTGGTAAGTGTGTGGTTTATTCCTTTATTTCTTCTTCCTCCGTCTCCAAATTGTTTGTTGTTGTTGTTGTTGTTGCCTGGTAGAGGAAACAAAATATATTGTAAAAGGTGTTCTTAACTACATGGTCCTTACGTTGTTCCGGTTCTTCTGACACTTGTGACATCCTTGATGTGGTGGTCTTCATGTAGATCATGACCCTAGATTTCTTGGGGTAGTGTTAAGACTCACTTTGGTCTCCTCAAAGACCATGGATTCCACAGAGACATGCTTTCAGATTTCTTGGGTGCAGGAGATTGTACCCCCAACTTCTTCTTCAAAGGGGCCACAGGATTTGATTCCTCTTCAAACCTGAATATTCTTTCATATGAAGCTCCTGAAGGTGCTGAGCTCCCCTTGGAGTAGAATTTACCCCATCACAGTCTCTATTCAGCTTCTTGGTTTAGGCTACTCCAGCAAGCCATTTTCCTTCATTCTGGGAATTATCTAATACCATCTCCGTGCTCATGTACACCCCAAACTGCAAAGTACTTTTGTCAAGTTCCCTTCATCACCCCTGTGGTAGCATCAGGGTGGACTTGCAGTGTTGTGCAGCTCAATAAACATTTAGCTTGGGAATGACACATGGGGACCATTCCTGCAGTCATCCTAATGACTATACCAATTCTCCTGGAACTTCCTTACTTAGTCTAGTGAGTGACTGAAAATGAGTTCAAGAGCACACAATTTAATTTCACATTAAACTTTTCTTCTTAGCTTCTGCTTATATAGATAGGGAAAGGGTTGTAGAGAGCAATGTGGAATTTGCAACTCTGGTGAGTAGTTGGCAAGGCTGCTTCTGTTGCCTCTTCATTAGCTCAGAAAATAGTAGCTGGCCCCAATTGTTGGAGGCCCCTTTCTGAACATTCAGAACCTCTCTGCCCCCACCTGTCACACTCTCACTCCCTCCCCCCACCCTTTTCTTTAACTTTGGACTCTGATCTGGACACCAGTACAGGGAAACATTGTTTTACATGAGAATAGGATGCACATTGGAAGACTTTTGTAATAGTTAGAGATGTTCCTAGATAGACTGAACTGCCCTGAAATTCAGTAGTGAACTTCCTGATGATTGATTAAGTGTATTATAAAGGGAATTCTTATTTGTGAAGAATATGATAAGGTAGCACCTTCAAAATCTTTTCCCATTCTAACTTTCTAGAAGTAAACAGTTTTTGCTTTTGTTTTGAGGGGGAGGATAGGAAAAAAAGCATCCATGAGATTTTGAGTCATCTCATTCATTTAATGACTCCATAAGCATTCATTGGGCACCCTTTTGGTGTCAGGCACTACAGTAAAATACTGTGATACAGTGATGAAAGGCCAAGGTCAAGTGTGATGACAATATGGAGAGATACCTCCAACTCAATGAACAGATATCTGCTTATTTTCTCATCTGTCCCTGGATATTTCCTAAGCAAGATGCTATGTTATATAGGCAGTTATGTGTTATATAAAGAATTTTATATTGAGGCAAGTCTCCTGCCCTCAAGGGCTTATAATAAATTAGAGGCAAAAATGATGCATAAAAAAACTAAATTTTATTATAAAAAGTAAAGAAGACTATACTATTATGTGCAAAGTCCCAAAGTCACATGATTGTCAACTGGATTTGGCATAAAATGAATTTTAGGAGGCTAACTATCAATGGAACCAAAACAATCAGAGAAAGCTCAGTAGAGGAGAGAAGACCTAAGCATATGAAAAATCTCAGAATCTCCTGCCCTCCCTTCTTCAGGAAGAGCTTGAAGAGCCATAATTTCAAGAGTTCCTGAGTCTTCCGTGGGGACATCCTATTCTCTAGATAATGAGCTATTGGGGGAAGGGTAGCGTTTTCCTTCATGTTTGGGTAGGACAAG
Organism: Ursus arctos; assembly: GCF_023065955.2. Lineage (NCBI taxonomy): Eukaryota > Metazoa > Chordata > Mammalia > Carnivora > Ursidae > Ursus > Ursus arctos. The sequence goes on along the minus strand of NW_026622775.1, from coordinate 71,556,491 downwards.
CCAAACAGTTTAAAATAAGACTCTCCAAGATGGTCTGTGGGTGATGTGAACAGTAACTTAACCAGCTCTGTTATTATTAGGTACAGATCATTTTAGGTGAGTGGAAGTGGCTGTTCTATAATAATGTAATCTCTGAGTCATTCTCCAAGGATGGTGAGCCCTGGGTGATGAGGCTCCAACTGCAAGTGGATGCCCCTCCCCAAATATATAAATGTAACAATCTTCTAATCATGTTGACTACTGCCCCCTGCTCTCATCAACGCATGAACAAGGAGATGAAAGTGATCTTTTGCCCATGAATAGCAAAAGTATCTGGATAATTCATTTTAAAGATATTTGAAAGTAAGCAAGAATCAAATCTGCATGACTAGTGGTATTAAATGGAGCTCCCTCCCCAAGGACACAATTATACATATTCTTCACCTAGTTTTATCTGTAGCTGAGAGAGGTTCCTCTTTCCCCAAATACTGACTTCCCATAGCAATCAGATTCCACAGTGTCAGAAATTCTAATATTATTCACTCATTTCTTTTGTTTTCTCTCTCTCCGAGTTCTTTGATAGGCTATCAAATAATCCATTCTGAAATGTTAGTTTTAAGTCAGGCGTGTTTATACTGGTTGTCTAGGGGAAGAAGGCATAGAAGTTACAGTGAAAGAACATGTTACACCCTGAGAAAAACATTAATTCACTTAGAGTATACCTATTTGAGAAACATCATACCAAGTCACCCTAAGAATAAGAAAATCCAATAGCATATGCAGCCCACAAGACCTTCAAAGGGTATGCTTAGTACTAGAAAGTAAAGAAGTAGAAACTTCTGAAAGACAGGGAAGAGGGAAGCTGATCTTCCAGAAACCCCTCTCATCATGAGCCCTTTCCTGGACCTTATGGACACAGAATCGTTCCTTTCCCTGGACTCTTTTGCTTATGCCTTCATTTGACACTTTCTCTTCTGAATGTGTAGTCAAGTGGAGCATGTTTATGTCCATTTCCCCACTAGACTGTAAGAGAAAGTTGGACCTGAGATCTGGGTATGACCCTTTGTAAATGTTGATCCAGAGGGTCAGCTAAGTGGGAGAGAAGTGATGAAGGCAGTTGTGAAAAAGGCAGAAAATGGTACTTGGGCTTCTAATTAGTAGGGAAAGTGTAGTTTCAAGTAGCCCAGTCACCCTTTATACCTGGAAAACTGGAAGATTGGTAGTCAGTCTTCAAGAAATGTTTGCTTAATGGTAACAAGACTGATGAGTGGGTGGGGTTTATGCTGGATCCCATTTCTAGAGGGATGATCAAGACCACCAAGCAAGATGACTGGCAGAAGAGGTTCTTAGAAATACTGAATAAGTGAATGAATTAGTTAATGCATGAATGAATAAATGAATGAATGAATGAATGAAGTTAAAGATCAAGGCAGACTTGTCCCACAGACTGGACTGGGATAACAAGATATGTGAAGAGGGAGAATAAAACAAAATTGTGTGTCTTGGACAAACTAGTTTCCAAGGGTTGATCTTAAACATGTATATCTGGCTGTCAAGCAAGAAAACTTACAGGGTAAGGCAGAGGCTCACTGCCCCCAGATTCTAGGATTAAATAAGTAACTTAATCCTACTGCCACCAGTGGGTACAGGCAAGGTCCTCATTATATTGCAGCTTCAGACAGAATTAGACTAGGACTGACCCTAACCAGACCTGGGGAGATGACCATCTGTGGGATATTAGGTGTGAGTAGCCAGGAGCAAAGAGCAGACATGAGCAGTAGCTGACAGTGTACAGTGCCCCAGGCAAATAATTGAAGAGTGAAAACTGCATCAATTTCCTTTTTTTAAAATTTTATTTTAATGTTTTTTTATTATATTATGTTAGTCACCATACAGTACATCCCTGGTTTGTGATGTAAAGTTCGATGATTCATTAGTTGCATATAACATCCAGTGCACCATGCAATACGTGCCCTCCTTACCACCCATCAGCAGTCTATCCCATTCTGAATATTGATGGATTGCCCCACTGAATTGACCAACTGTCCTGAGATTGTATCAACCCAACCCAAGTCCCCAGGAGAAGAGGCCAGAGATGAGTTGTTGGAAAAATTGTTGCCTTGAATAAGCACCAAGGAAGAGGCCATCAGGATTTCCCTGCTAGGGCTCCAATTTGATAGCTTGATTTCCAGTATCTAAGTGTTAGAAGAAATGGCCAGAGAAGTAACTGATGCATTCACAGAGACACATGGAATGTTAGAAAATTTGATCAGTTGCCCCACTTTGGCATATATTTAAAGAAGCCTATTTAGGGGCTTCTGAGTAGCTCAGTCAGTTAAGCATCTGACTCTTGATTTCAGCTCAGATCATGAACTCGGGCTTGTGAGATTGAGCCCTGTGTCAGGCTCCATGCTAGCGTGGAGTCTGCTTGAGATTCTCTCTCTCCTCTTCCCTCCACCCCTTCCCCGACTTGTGTTCTTTATTTCTCTAAAATAAATAAAATCTTTTTAAAATATCAAAAAGAAATAAAGAAGACCTTTGAGCTTTCCATCGTGTGTGTAGCAAGTTAACACAGTACCAATGTACAGAGTCCCTTCTGCTGGCCTTTCCTGATCCATTTTCCTCTCTTCTTCACCTGCTCTGTGCCCTGGGACAGGCCTTCGTTATCAGGTCCCTTGCTTCAGAGTGAATTCAACTACAGTGGAAGAGGGAAAGAGGAAGTGTGCTTATTCCCCCAGCTCCCTCCATTCCTTTAGATCGGCAGTGGGTGCCTTCATCCCTTGCCCAGTGTGTCCTAAGTTCCCGTCAAATACACAGCGTTCTTCAGATCCCAAGAATTACTTCCCGTACCGTTTTAGGCCTAGTGTGAGTATTAGAGCTCCATGGATTTCTGTAACCATATGCTATCTGTAGAGATTTCCCTAAACTCTGACCACATCTTTGTGAAGAGTCTTCATATTAAACTTTCTTCCAACTCTTTTAATGTACCATCGACTTCCTTCTCAGACTCTGCTGGTGGCCTGAACAGTAGGTTCACTCACTTTGCAGCATGTCACTCACCCAGCCACACAGAAACCTGTACTGCCTGGTGAGCTCATCTCTCAGAAGGAGTGAGAATGGGGAGGGTTTAGTGAAAATCCATTCCCATCACCTGAAAACCACCTTAGCACACACCTTTCTGGACTCAATGTATAATCTCCATAGTAGAATAACAATATCTAAAACTATTATTTTGTGGTTTTTAGTCACATGCTTACTGAGCCTAAATTTTCTCATCTATAAAATTTGAATAATACCATCTGTTTCACAGCCTTGTAAGAAGGGATAATTGAGTGAATTGAATAGCCCAAGGTCACCAGTTACTTACTGATAGAAATAGAATTTAAACCCAAGAACTCTGACTCTAACTTCAGGCCCCTTTACACCAAACCATGGGCCTCTGGTCAGCACATCACCTTGTGCTGCTGACAAGCAGAGTTTTGACTGAACACCGGGGAAATAACAGATGCCCTTCCAGAAAGGCCCTTGGGAGGTATATGAAAGAAATAAAAGGGCTTCCTGCACTTTTGTCGTTTAAAAGTATTTTTTGTTTCTTCCTCTAGGTGGTAAGGACAGCCAAATGTTCATAAAACTTTTCATCTGCGAATGGAGAATTATATGGGACCAAGAGTAAACCTGAACAATAATAATCTTTAACATTATATTGACTGCTAATCATATGAGATCTCTTTTGTACACACTATTCCCCAAAACAACTCTACAAGGTAGATATTGTTATCTCCATTATATGAATGTGGAAGTGGAGGTCAGTAATCATTCAGTTACTGAACAGAGTAAGAAATTCAACACAGTTCTGTTCAGTTCCAAAGCCCGGGGCCTTAGTGCCTTCCCTACGATGTTTATGTTTATGTTCCATCTACTCTTCCAGAAAAGATGGATGACACAAAAAGGACATGCTGCAAAGAAAATCTTTCCTTTTCCTTTCAGTAGGGTATGAAGCTGTCAAAGGATATTCAAGTATTAGTGAAATGACCATTTCTACATTTCAAGTGGATTCTGATGGTGAACTTTTCATCTAAACTGAGCTGACTTCTTGGAGGTGAACCCAGAGCTCATGGTAAGTTTTGAAGAAGGGACAGTTGCCATCTTGATGTTATACATTCAGCAAATTCTGCACCCCTGCCCCACTTAGACACAGGGAAGACCTGGCTAGCTACTCCTATTTGGGTTTCCATGCACGCCTGGCCTTTTCTGCTGATTAATAATTGAAAAGAGATGAATAGCAAATGTCCCCTGTGATAATTACCAAACTCCTATATAGGGAGGAGGGATCCCACTGAGAGTTTTATAAATATTGAATCCAGCTCCTTTCCCCTCTGAAGGATGCCGCTTGACTCCTCTGCAGCCTCTGACCACATCTCAGGTCCCCATTAACCTGGTGGCTTAATAGTGCAGGACAGCCAGAGTCACAGACAGCAGCAATCAGCAGACGGAGCTGGGCGAGCCCGAGCCCTGGGAAATGTCTCCATCATGGTGGATGGCACAGTGCACTGCCCCAGAGACCCTCTCTCTGAGAATCTCCCTGCCCCTCTACAAGGGAGGTCTACAGGGAAGGATTAAACAGGCTCTCTCTGTTTCTTTCTTTCTTTTTTTTTTGGGGGGGGGTTGTCTGCATGTATGTTGTTTTGTTTTTTGCCAGGGTCAGCCATTCCTGTTCAAAATGGTATTTGGACTTGGAGCTTGAAATAAATTACTCAGCAACTGACTCCTTAATGTAAATAATTTAGTTTAATAAATAAGTTAAAGTCTACAGTCTCTTCAGTGTCTCTGGCAGCTCATTCATCTTCTGTCTCCTCAGCTCGTCAAGCTGTGCCCCACTGCCAGAACTTCTCTAAGGCTGATGGCCTTTTCCTGTCTTGTCACAACAAACAGCATTTTGTAAGAGAGAGCGTTTCAAGTACTTCCTCTGCGTCTCTGTAATCACTCAGCAGAGTCATTGAAACAAGCAGTCAATTTGCTCCACGGCCCCTGCTTGCAGGGGCAGGTGGGGCTCTGGGCCAGCACAGGCCCTTCTCTGACTGGGGCAGGTCCTCCCATGTGGATGAGGGTGGGAAACCAGGAACCAGGAGGCAAGGAGGGACCTGTGGAAAACCTGAAGGAAGCCTGAGAAGAGATCTGAGAGAGTTGCGAATCACTAAGACAAGAGGAGAACTACAGGAACACCCTAAAAGCCAACCTGGAGAAGTAAGGGAAGATAGGAAAGCCAACCAGCTAAGTGGAGACCAGGTTCAAAGCAGCACAACTCCCAGTGTTGCACTGGGGATTACAAACTCAAGTTCAGAGCTTACAACCAGGGGCAAGTCACTGCCATCTCTGAACTCAATGTCCTGCCTTCTGCAGGCATGGGGTAGGTGCTGGCCCACATTTGATTTCCACAACAGGGGCAGGTAGGAGGTGGATGGGTTTAATAGTGTTCTGCAAGCTTCTTTTGGTTCTAGCATGCTGTGATCCATTTCCTCCAAGCCTGGCTGAGATAGGAGGCCCAAGAGTACACACACATCCAGTAAAAAATAAAATAAATGTTTCTACTTGAAGAGTCCATGGCAGTTGTGTCATCCATACCCCCATAAAACAGTTATGTGCTTATCTCTGAGAAGGGAAGTGACTGCTGTCTCCTCAGCTGCCCTCTCAGGACCATGCAAAGAAGGGAGCAAAGAGAGGCCAGTGCTGGGCTGGAAATTCACTCCTATAACAAAAAGGGTTGTTCCCAGGAGTGCAAATCCCAGTCCAGCACCACAATCCAATCAAAGTAATTGTCGCCTAAACGGCCCTTGCAGAAGAGAGGCAGCCGCTAAGGGGGAAAGAGGGCGGGGCACAACATTCTCCAAGGAAACCGGATGGCTTGAAAATGCAAGAAACAATTTCTCTAGATGGAAAATGAACGCAATGAATCTGAGTGCGGCAGGAAATCTTATGAGAAAATAAGACTTTGGGAGGATTTATTGAAAGACATAATTGCAACAAGTATATTGATTTTACATAGATAAGAAAACAAATGTTGGCAGGGATTGAATTTGGTTTATTACATTTATTTCCCCACAGAGTTAATGCATTTAAAGACATGGTTTATTTTTCAAATGGAGAAACATTGTTTTCAGAGACCTTTATTAGGTTCCTGCCAGTTCCCCTGACTTCCCTTTCCAAGAAAATTGGTTTCTATGTAGGGCTGGGGGGAGAAAGACTTAGAGGTCCTCCTCCTTCTGGGAGGTTCCCTAGCCAAAGGCTGTGGTGGCTTCCCAGGGAGGGAAGGATCATAGGCAGTCACTTTCTATTCTGTCCTGCCTCTTGCTGGAAGGGGAGCCACTGGCACTAGGGTACAAAAAAGAAAAGTCCAGACCACTAGCAGGTTGTCATTCTCCTCATACCCTTCTAGAAGCTCCGACTGAAGGGATTTGTGGCCAGGTCATCAGTCAGAAACCTGGAAGCAGAAATTGGGTGCCCTGGTCTCTGGTTTGGCTTCCCTTTCAAAATCCTTGCTCAAATCCCAAAGTTGTATTGATGCCACAGTGGGTTGGAAGTAGCAATGATAACTACCATTGTTGAGAACCTACAAATTTGTCAGGTACTGTGCTCATCCTTTACATAGTCCCATGAGGAAGGTGTAATCCCTATTTTCCAGATGTGTGGATTGGATCTCAGAGATTAAGAAATTTAACAAATTGATCTGCCTAACTACAAAGCCTTGGGAATTTAATTTCCCTTCCACACAGTGGGAGGACTGAGTTTTATGCCAGTTCTTGTAACAAGGTATCTATTCCTGGTTCTGTGCAGTGAAAGGAACAACATCTCAGGATCATGGTTAGGGATGGCCCCTCAAGCCTGGTGACCCTGAGCATAGCTGGATCTGAGAAGAGGCAGGAAAGAAGGGACAAGGGCAGGAAGAATAGAGATGCCCGTCTGCTGGGACTCTGACCCTGGCTCCTGAGGACCTCTCTAATGAGACCAGCGTCTTGGGCTGGCTCACCTAATCGCCACATTTGTGCCATCTTCTTACCACTTTGTCACTGTTCAGCCCAGCCCCCCCGGACCTGAGTTCCATCATTTGCACGAAGCTAACATCTCATAATCATTTAGGATAGTTAGCACTTAAGGGACACTTTTGGGTTTACAAGGTGTTGTTACATTATTTAAACCATAAGTTGTCCTTAAATTTCTAAGGCAGAAGTTTTATAGAGGCAGAAGTTTTACAGAAGGAGAATCTGTGATTCAAAGAAGTGAAGTGCCTTCCCCAAACGTACACAGTCAGTTAAAGGAAGATCCAGGACCAAGTCCCACACCTCCTGCCAGGGCCCAGCACTCAGCGCGAGTTAGGACGGATCTGAACCTCCACATATTTCTGCTGATTCACATCTGAACTTGAAGCAGCAGCCCCACCCTTCCTTGACATGCAGGGGTACCTATAAAGTATTTCCAGTCCTCCTCTGATGGCTTTGGTCATGTAAATTTTTCAGAATTAATCCCGTTTGCTCCTAAATCTCCCTGCAGCTTTTCACAAGTAACTAATACTTGTCTTAATCACATCCGAGGCACAGCTTTATATGCCACTTGCAACAACACGTTCAATTATGATTGATTGGAATTTAAGTTCTGATTTCTCTTAGAACATAATCAGTCCTGAATGGGAAATTTTTACAGTGACAATTAAAATAATGAAAGTGAACTTTAAATGACATTCAAAGAGTGTCACCTGGGAATAACTCCACAGTGCCGGCCTCCCACTGCATTCTGGGAGCTCACTACTCAGCCGGCCGTCTTGCGCCACTGTTAATGCATTTGGTGTGGTATGAAGACTGAGGTTAACCCCTCACTGGCAGCCCTTTTAAAACCCTCTGCACGTTGACTGCTACCTAATCATGTGTTTCCCTGGGCTAATTTATATTTACATCTAAAAGTCATGGTAATTGTGCAAATTGGTAAACAGTCACCAAATAACTTCATCAAGGGAACCTCCCTGGTATGGAAATGTCTTCTAGGAAACAAGCAGAGGAAACAGGCTCTTCTCAATGGTAGTGCTGGGCCCTCTGAATGCCAGTGACCTGAAACATCAGCCCAGTGTGGAGGTCCCCCTGTAAGTGCTGACTTCCCAGACTGGATCTGATGTGAAACAATACACCTGGCTGGGAGCCTGGTCTTCTCTAGCATCTGCTCTGCTCACAGTGGACATGTGTGGTGCGACTTTGAGCATTATTCTTAGGTAAACTCTGCCACACACAAAATGAAATAAAATTCCATTTAAGGAGAAAATTACGTTCACATCTTAGACTCAGATTGAGTCGCTTTTCCCTCCAGACCCAGGACAACTGGGCACCTATGCCTGTCAGATCACCCTGTCATTAGAGGCTTCTGAAATCTAGTTCCATCGGATTTCATCCCAAACAAACCACATTGGCCTCTCCATTGCATCTTAATCACTCACTGGGCTTTCCTGCAGATTTATTTCAATTCATAGTCCTGATTTAAGCTGGATGTCTTCATGCCTCTGGTTTCCCTGTATCCCAAACTGCCCATCCTTAAAGCTCAGTGTGTTGTACCCATCTTCTCTTCACATCTTCTGTGACAACGTCAAGCCAGCCCTGCTCACTCTTCTCCCTGGCTATCCCTGAACATTACATTTCATCTAGTACTCTATTAAGATGTTAGCAGTCTTACTGTGTTGGAACCAGAAACTACCTTGGAAATAATGTTTATTTTTAATAAAATATCAGTTAGACAGTGATAAAGATGGTTTGTGAGATAAAAAAAAAAAAACATTGGCAGGATATGTTTTGTAGCTTTGTGGAGTCAAAAGCATGTTTTTATTCCCTTCATTTCACAGCTGAAAAAATTGAGGCTCAGATGTTATTCCATTGCTTTTCAATGACTTTATCACAGATTATTCTCTCCCACTCAAATGTAGGCAGGGATTATGTTCTACACCTTTCTATCACAGTATCAAACACAGTTCTCAGGAGCCAGGGCCAGTGTCAGTCAGGTCTCATCAGGAAATGAGTGGCATTCTTCGCAGATTTGAGAGGAATTTAATAAAGGAACATTTACAAAGATCTGGGTGTGGCTCAAGGAGAAGTATAGTACCTTAGGTCTAGCAACTCAAAAGAGGCATTTCTATTCTTGGTTCTAAAGGAGCAGAACCTTGGAAGGGTAGCTGTTAGAAGGCCGTTTAATAAAAACTGTGGTTTTGGTAAAGGGTAGGGAAATCTTCCAATCAGCAGAGACTCAGCAGGAAGGAACCTGATCACAAATATTCTGATCTTCATCTGTTCCCACTATGTGATTTCTTGCAGGTGCCTGCCATTGGCCAAACCCAATGGAAAATTAAAGGCCAAGGGATAATGTGGCTAACAGTCCTATTCTGCCAGAAACTGAGATGTTTCCTGGGGTGAAGGACATTCAGTATTAAAACTGAAATGTCCTAGTGAAGCCGGGAGCGTTGGTCACTCTAGCAAAAGAGCAGTTCATAAAGGCCAGCCTTCTGGGCATGATGGAAATTGTGCAGAGTAAATTTATTGGAGAAATCAGCAGATATATACTATGGGAGCATAGGAAATACTTATAATTTTGAAAAAAGAACTATGATTATTGATATTTATGAGTCTGTATTTATTTCTTCCTGATTTATAACTTCAAGATCAGGTTAGGAGACCTGATCGATAAGTGATATTTACATCATACCTTAATTTCCCTGGTTTCAGTTTGTTTTCACCAGCCCATGGATAACTTTCACCCTGCTGACCATTCCAGACACCTTGGAAGACACTACTGTCCTGTATTCTTCAAACCCGGTGACACAACCACACTTTGCCAGGTGATTACTTTGTGCTGCCCGCCATGGTAGGTAGGGGGCACATACATGGAAAATAGTGTAGGAGCAGTGCTCTGAAGAAGCTCTTGGGCTACAGGAGAAGGCCCGGTTATGTTAAATGAGTTACCAATATCAAACTTGACAGGTGACAAATAAAGAACATAGTTTTAGTCCTAGTTATGTGATGAGGCACTGAAGACGTCCTTCTAACTTGGCTCCAGTTTCCCCACTTCTAGATGAAAATCTAGAATGAGAAGCTCCTAGGTCTCCCTCTGGCTCTGCAGTGCTATGACTAATAGGCATTCAAGGGAGAGAGCCATCTATGTGGATACAAGGGAGTAAGCACAGCTTTCACGGCAGAGGCAAAACTAGACTCAGAAGGAACAGTACTCACGTTACTCTAAGTCAGTGATTACCGTATGTCAAGCAGGTGGTAGTACTGGCTGACTAATTCTCATAATAATCATTTGCAGTGGATATTGATTATCCAAATTTCACATGTGATGAACTTCAGAGAGCTTGTGTACTTTTCACATTGTGACAGAGCCAGTAACTCGGGTCTGTCTGATTCCAAAGCCCTGCTCTTTTCATGAAACTGGGACCTCTCCAAGAAGCTTTAGAAGAGGGTAATGATTTTAATCCTTCTGAAGGTAAGAAGATAATAAAAATCTTCACCTTTTCCTAACCCCAAACTTTCAGATATAGATCCTAGTTTTCCCTGTGCTGCATTACAAGAAAATGACCATAATTGTTCATACTCCCCCACCCCATATTTACAGTTTTCCCAATGTGACTTTGTAGTTCCTTCCACAAATAATTGAAAGCTATTTCCCTTCCCTTTGAATCTGAGCTTTTTTGTGACTTGTTTTGACTTATACAATGCAATGGAAGTGAAAATGTTCCAGCTGTAGGCTTAGGCCTGAAGAGACCACGGACAATGCTGCTCTCTCCTGGAACTCTTGTCAGCCACCACATGAAGAAGCTAAGGCTAACGTGCTGGGAGATATATTAGCTTTAGGTATACGACATAGCAATTCAACAAATACATACATTACACAATGTTTACCGTGCTAAGTGTAGTTACCATCTATCACCATGCAGTTATTATAATATTGTTTACTATATTTCCTATGCTGTACTTTCCAACCCTGTGAATTATGTTTTATTACTGGAATTTGTAACTCTTTTTTTTTTAAGATTTTATTTATTTGACAGAGACAGCCAGCGAGAGAGGGAACACAAGCAGGTGGAGTGGGAGAGGAAGAAGCAGGCTCATAGCGGAGGAGCCCGATGTGGGGCTCCATCCCAGAACGCCCGATTCACACCCTGAGCCAAAGGCAGATGCTTAACGACTGAGCCACCCAGGCGCCCCTGGAATTGTAACTCTTAATCCTCTGAACCTATTTTGATAGCTCCTCACCCTCCTACTCTTTGGCAACCACAGTTTATTCTCCGTATTTATGAGTTTGTTTCTGTTTTGTCTGTTCCTTTGTTCATTTGTTTCGTTCTTCTAGATTCCTCATATAAGTGAAACCATATGGTATTTGTCTTTCTCTGACTTATTTCACTTAGCATAATGCCATATTATTTCCACCCATGTTGTCACAAATGGCAAGATGTCATTCGTTGTGGCTGAGTAATATTCCATTACGTATATAGACCCCATCTTCTTTATCCATTCGTCTGCCAGTGGACACTTGGGTTGCTTCCATATCTTGGCCATTGTAAATAATGCCGTGATAAACATAGGGTGCATGTATCTTTTTGAATTAGCATTTTTTTATTTTCTTCTGGTAAATATCCAGAAGTAGAATTGCTATTTCTAATTTTACTTTTTCAAGGAACCTCCATACTGTTTTCCATAGTGACTGCACTAATTTACATTCCTACCAACAGTATACAGGGGCTCCCTTTTCTCCACATCTTTACCAATACTTGTTATTTCTTGTCTTTTTTATATTAGCCATTCTGACAGGTGTGAGGTTATATCTCCTTGTGCTTTTGATTGACATTTCCCTGATAATTAGTGATGTTGAGCATCTTGTCACGTGTCTATTGCCTGGCCATCTGTATGTCTTCTTTGGAAAAATGTCTATTCAGGTCCTATGCCCTTTTAAAAAAAAATCAGATTATTTATTTTTTGGTGTTGAGTTGCAGGAGTTCTTTATATATTTAGATGTTAACCCCTAATCAGATGTATCATTTACAAATATCTTCTCCCATTTAGTAGGTTCCCTTTTTGTTCTGTTGGTGGTTTCCTTTACTGTGCAGAAGCTTTTTATTTGGATATCATCCCAATTCTTTATTTTTACTTTTGCTTCCCTTGCTTTGGGAGACATATCCAGAAAAATATTGCTAAAGCCAGTTCTGAGAGTTTCTGCTTATGTTTTCTTTTAAGAGTTTTATGGTTTCAGGCCTCACATCCTAACTTATAAAGGCCACTACCTTCATTCTATTCCCCTCAAATCCATTGCTGAATCTCAGCTAGGACTAAGTCAGTGTGCTCATATATGTAAAAGTCAGTCGTCCTGAGTGTCAGGATAGAGCTACTTTGCTATGCATAATGGGCTTGACATCAGCTGAAATTGATCACAGAGTAGACACTGAAGGAACAAAATATAATAGATTGAAAATTAAACCTGGAAAGGGAATGTCCAATAGATTCCCTCACTGAGGCTGAATTTTTAGCTCGAATTTTCTAAGCCTAATATTTCTTGATGTTTAGAATTATGATCAGCTCATTAAAACATCTCTTTTTAAACTTTAAATGTCTTTATTCCTTTCAAAACTAAGACAATTAAATCTAGAGTTTCTAAAATCAACAAATCTGCTATATAATAAAAAATTACTTACAATGAAAATAAGAAAGAAAAAGGAAATTAAAATCAAGACATGAGGGGTGCCTGGGTGGCACAGCGGTTAAGCGTCTGCCTTCGGCTCAGGGCGTGATCCCAGCATTCTGGGATCAAGCCCCACATCAGGCTCCTCTGCTATGAGCCTGCTTCTTCCTCTCCCACTCCCCCTGCTTGTGTTCCCTCTCTCGCTGGCTGTCTCTATCTCTGTTGAATAAATAAATAAAATCTTAAAAAAAAATCAAGACATGAAATACTCAATAGAAGCAGATCTCTAATAATCTGAATATTGGAGTTAGCAGCTAAGATTTTCAAAAGAACTATGATAACCATGTTAAACAAAATAGACAAAAAGGTGGACAGAGGGGATGTAAATATAAAATTATTAAAGTGATTACTAGAATCTAGAAGATAGACCAAACAGATAGTCTAGCACTATAAAATATACTTTCTGAAATAAAGAACTTACTAGATGAGTTTTTAACACAATTGACCGCATCAGACAAGATTAGTGAAGTCAAGCCCAGCCAACAGGAAATATACAAAGAAAAGCACAAAAAGAAAAAATAAAATGGAGAGTAACAAGCAGAGCATAAAGGAGATATGGGACATAATCAAAAGGTTTAACATGTATAATTAAAGTCTAAGAAGAAAAGGAAAGAGAGAGACTTGAAAAGACAGCAATTTTGAAAAATTAATAGCAAATAACTTTTCGATGCAGATGAAAGATATCAATTCACATTTTAAAGAAGCTCAGTGAACTAGTAAAAAATAAGCAGAAAAAAAATACAAGGAAAACTATAAGACACATATAGTCAAATTGTTTCAAATCAAAACCAAAATCATAAAAACAGTCATATTAGCTTCAGGATTGCTCACCAGAAAGTGCGCACGTGCACACACACACACACACACACACACACGATATCTTTAAAGTGCTAGGAGAAAAAAAATCAACAAGAGTCTATAGCCAGGGAAGATATCTTTAAAAATAAAAGCAGGGGCGCCTGTGTGGCGCAGTCGTTAAGCGTCTGCCTTCGGCTCGGGGCATGATCCCAGAGTTCTGGGATGGAGCCCCACATCAGGCTCCTCCACTAGGAGCCTGCTTCTTCCTCTCCCACTCCCCCTGCTTGTGTTCTCTCTCTCACTGGCTGTCTCTCTCTCTGTTGAATGAATAAATAAAATCTTTAAAAATAAAATAAAATAAAAATAAAAGCAAAATGAAGACAATTTAAGATAAACAAAAGCTGCAAGAATTAGTCACTAGTTCTGTGAGAAAAGTAATGATATTAATTGTGTATTTATAGGAAGATTTGAAGAATGCCAGGAATGGTAAGTATTGGGGAAAGCATAAGGAGTTTTTTTGTTTTTAATATATCCTTATTTGTTTTTATTTTTGTTTGTTTTTATTCAAGTATAGTTGACATACAATGTTATATTAGTTTCAGGTGTACAACATAGTGATTCCACAACTCTAAGCTTAACACTATTCTTTTTTTAAATTTTTTATTTAAATTCAATTTAGTTAATATATAGTGTATTATTAGTTTCAGGAGGAGAATTTAGTGATTCATCAGTTGTATATAATAACCACTGCTCATTACATCATGTGCCCTCCTTTATGCCCATCACCTAATTACCTCAACCCCCCACCTACCTCCCCTCCATCAACCCTCATTTTGTTTCCTATAGTTAAGAGTCTCTTATAGTTTGCCACCGTCTCTGTTTTTATCTTACTTTATTTTTCCTTCCCTTCCCCTATGTTCTTCTTTTTGTTTTTTTAAATTCCACATATGAGTGAAATCATATGGTATTTATCTTTCTCTGACTGACTTATTTTGCTTATTTTTTGAAAGACATTTGATTTTCAAAGCAAAAACAACAGGATTATATTCTGCAGGACATAACATGCAGTAGTAAAATATTTAACAAAATCCCAAAGTAAAGGATATAGGTATAGAAAGTATACTGTTTCAAGTTTCTTACACTATATGTGTTCAATATAATATCAATTCATAGTAAACTGTGAGAAACTAAGGGTATATATTATATTTCCTGGAGCAATTATGTATATGTATAAATATAAATATGCATAAATACATATTTATAATTAAATATATATGTAAATTAAGTTTGAATGAACCAAGTTCTTTCATTAAAATGCAGAAGTTATCAGATTGATTTTTTTAATGTCCAACTATATGCTGTTAACAAAAAGATGTACTTTAAATATGAAGATACAAATAGGCCAAAAACAAAGAATTGGGGATGAAGAGGAGAACATATACTGTGAAAACACTAAACATAAGAGGGTTGGCGTGGCGATATTGTCAAAGATGTTTTCAAAACAAAGGGCTTTACCAAAGATGAAAAGGGACATTACATAAAGGTAAAAGAGCTGACTAATCAAGAAAACTTAATGACTCTAAATGTTTATGTACCTAATAACAAAGCTTCAAAACACATGAAGAATAAACAAGATAACTAAATGGGAAAATAGCCCACAACTTTAGCTGAAGACATTGAACACTCCTTCAGAAATTGTCACAGTAGCAGCCCCTGGGTGGCTCAGTTGGCATAGTGTTCAACTGTTGATTTCAACTCAGGTCATGATCTTGGGGTCGTGGGATCAAACCCCATGCCAGGCTCTGCTTGAGATTCTCTTCTCCCTCTCTCTCAGCCCCTGTTCATGCTTTCTCTCTCTCTCTCCCTCTCTCTCTTTTTCTTTCCCTAAAATAAATAAATAAATGTTAAAAAAAAAGAAAGAAATTGTCAAAGAAAAAAATTAGTGAGGATAGAGAAGATTTGAATAATACTATCAACCAAGTTGACCTGATTTATAGAACATTACACTCAATAGAATGTGCATTCTTTTCAGATGCGCATGGAATACTTTCCAAGATACACCATACACTGGGGCATAAAACAATACTCGTATACAGTGGGTATAGTTTCTGATCAAAACAATTACATTAAAAATCAGCAAAAAAGATATCTAGAAAATCCACAGGTATTTGGAAGTTTAACAATATAATTTAATAAAGCCACAGGGGAAATTAGAAAATATTTTGAACTCCTAGGGGAAGGAATTATATGGCATAATGGACTGAATAATGACCTCCCGAAGATGTCCAAGTTCTAATTCCTGAAACTTGTACATATACTGCATTACATGGTAAACAGGACTTTGCAGGTGTGATTAAGTATCATGCAGTAGGGAGAATATCCTGAATTAAATACATGTAATTACATGGATTCACATAAGAGCCATGAGAAGAAATGTAAGAAAAGAAGCTAAAATCATAGTGGAGAGAAGATGGTACACTGTTGGCTTTGAAAATGTAGGAAGAGGCCACAAGTCAAGGAATGTAAGTCAGGAAATCAGGTCAGGAAAAGATCAGTAAATTAATTCTTCTCTAGAACTTTCAGAATGAGTGCTCGGCTGCCAGCACCTTGATTTTAGCCCAGTAAACTAATTTTGTAATTCTGATGTCCAAAACTGTAACATAACACATCTGATTGTCTTAAGCCACTAAATATGTGCTAATGTGTTACAGCAGCAATAGAAAACTAATACACAGAAAATTAGAAGATATTTGAACTGAACAATAATAAGAAATACAATATATTAATGTGGGATGAAGTTAAAGTGCTGCTAAGAGGCAAATTTATACTTTAAAATGTTTATACTAGAAAACGACAAAAGTCTGAAACTACTTAATTAAGTTTTCATCTTTTTTTTTTTAAGAGAGGGAGAGAAGAGGGGAGGGAGAGAGAATCTTAAGCAGGCTCCAGGCCCAGCACAGAGCCCAACACGAGGCTCGATCTCACAACCCTGGGATCATGACCCGAGCCAAAATCAAGAGTCATATACCCAACCATGTGAGCCACCCAGGCACCCCTATAAGCTTTCATCTTAATAAACCAGAAAAGAAGAGCAAATTAAACCAAAATATGTAAAAAGAAGGAAAAAAAGGTTAAGATTAATGTAAATTATAAAGCCTGAAAATAAATGAAATAGTAGATGGACAAAACAGAACAAAAAAACAGAAAGTCCAAAAATCAGTTCTGTGAATAAGATTAAGACATTTTTAAATCCTTAAGAACACATATCTAGGTGAAAAAAAGGAAAAGGAAAGAAAGAAAACAACAAAATAGGATTTTGAAAAGAGAATATCAGAAGAGAGCCTGCAAATATGCAAATAAGGGAACATTATGTACCACTACACTCTAAAAAACCCTTGACAACAAAGATGAAATGAAGAAGCTTCTTAAAAACACAGTTTACCAAAACTGACAGGAAAGCAAGAAAATAGGTGACCTAGATAGCCCTATATTTATTAGAAAATTTGAATTCATAATTTAAAATTTCCCCACAATGAAAACCTCAGGCCCAGCTGCCTCTTCTGGGAAATCTATATTATACAAACTCATTCACAATAGAAAGAGGAGGAAACATTCTTAGTTCATTTTATGAGGTCAGTATAATCCTAATATCAAACCTAATGAAGGCCTTACAAAAAGTAAAATGAGATTAAAGACCAATATCCCTCATAAACATAGGCGAAAGTGTAGGGGAGGGAATGCTTTACCTCTACCCCTCTTAGATTTTTATCTGGGACTCTGTAACAAAAATGACAGATTAACAAGAGAAAAATAAACAGTTTATTAATGTGTTCAATGCACATTATGGGTAGAAACCTAAATGAAAACTTACTCAGCAGCCGAGAACATCCTCAACAAAAAACAATAAATTACAGAGAAATGACAGGACGAAGGAAAGTAGTTTTAGGCCTCCCAAGGGCAGCAAACTATAGGAAAGTAAATAAGTGGGAGGGAAATAATGGAGTAATGTTTGTCTGCAAATTTCTTGGTGGTATTTCTGAGCTGGTAAGAGTCTGTCTCCAGTAAAAGAAGAATTTATATTTTGCCTTTAGACAGAAAAGAGAGGGCTTTTTCTACATTTCCTACTTCTTAATTGCCTTTGCCCGAAAATAATTTTTATGTCAAAGAGACATATAGTGGGGTGACATATTCTAGTTTTCTTCAAAAGCAAGATTCTTAACAATTGTTAGCAAATAAAATGCAACAATACATAAGAAGTATAAGGTATCATGTGTTTTTAAGATTTGAAAATCGATCAGTGTAATCATATTTTTTTATGAAATAAAGAAAGAAGTTCATAAGGTCATTTCAAGAGATCAAAAACGCATATAAAAATAAAGCCCTAATTCATGAGAAATAAATAAATAAATAAATAAATAAATAAATAAATAAAAGGGAACTTCCTCAGTCTGATAAAGGGGATATATGACAAACCTACAGCTATCATCATTTTTAAGGAGAAATATTAAAAATGTTCAGGATCAGAATCAGACGTAAGGCATGGATGATCACTCTCACCACTTTTACTACTTTTATTGGACATCATCCTAGAGGTTCTACCCAATGTAATTGGACAAGAAGAAAAAAAAAAAAGCATGAGGATTGTTAAAGAAGTAAAACTATTTCTAGATGATAATAATTTTGTACATAGAAAATCCAAAATAATATCCAAACAAAACAGTATAAAAACAAAAACTACTAGATCTAATAAGTGAAATTAGCAAGATCTGAGAATACAAGATCAATATATAAGTATTAATTGTTTTTATATATTAGCAACCAACAATGGAAGAAAATAAAATTTAAAAACTAATATCACTTATAATAGCATCAAAAACATAGGATCCTGAAAAAGAATATAATATAAGATGTAAAACAACAACAGGGGCGCCTGGGTGGCCCAGCGGTTAGGCGTCTGCCTTCGGCTCAGGGCGTGATCCCGGCGTTATGGGATCGAGCCCCACATCAGGCTCTTCCGCTATGAGCCTGCTTCTTCCTCTCCCACTCCCCCTGCTTGTGTTCCCTCTCTCGCTGGCTGTCTGTATCTCTGTCAAATAAATAAATAAAATCTTTAAAAAAAAAAAAGATGTAAAACAACAACAACAAAACCCCTATAGGGAAAACAACAAAATATTGCTGAGATAAATGAAGTAAGAAAAATAAATGGACAGAGATATACCACAACCATGAGTTGGAAAATATCACATTACAAAAAATGTCAATTCTCTTCAAATTGATCTGTAAATTAAGCGGGGCATTAAGTGAAATTCCAGCTGCCATATTTTGTAGAAACAAATAATCTGATAGTAAAATGTATATAGAAATGCAAATGCATATAGAAATGCAAAGTGATAGCCAAACATTCACGAAAAAGACTACAACTGGAGAATGAACACTATCTGATTTTTAAGGATAACTGATAAGCTACAGTAATCATTACATGCTGGTGTGTCATGGTGCTGACATAGAGTAGGTAATCAGTAAAACAGAAATAGACCCATGCATAAGAGATCAAATAAGTCTTAACAAAAGTGGTAATGTAATTTAATTGGGAAATAAAAAAATAATTAAATGATACTAGGTCAACTTGATATCTGTAAAATAAAAGAAAAAAATGCATTTGACCTATATCTCGCATTATACCAAAAAACAAAACAAAACAAAAAACCCACAAACAAATAAACAAAAATGTGAGATGGATTATGGATTATAGATCTAGCTGCAAAAGTAAATATATATATTTATATATACATATATACATATACATATATACACATACATACAATTTATATATACATATGCATATATATGTACATATATCTACACATTTCTATATTTATATATTTGTATATATAAATGTAGCCCTTAGATAAAAGCATAGGATGCTTTTGAACTTGGTGGGAAATAAAGATTTCTTAGATATAATGATAAAAGCTCTAACCATAAGAAAAAAGTGAAACAATAAATTAAATTTTATCAAATTAAAAACTTTATCTCATCAAAATAGACAATTTAAAAATTAAAAAGGAGTAAAAATTGTAACATATAGGCATTTTATAATATATAAAAAGATCCCTGTAAACAAATAGTAAAAAGACAAAAAATTAATAAAAATAGATAAAAGATACGGGAAAACATTTAGAAAAGGACATACCATCAGTGAATAAATACATGAAAAGATGATCACCATTTTTAATAGTGAAATGAAATTAAAAGCAAAATGAGATTTCACTGTACACCTGCTAACATGGTTAAAATTAATAGTTTCAAATGATGAAGAAGATGCCAGGCAACACACTGGAGGTGCAGGTGTAAGATGATACAACCACTGTGGAAAACTATTTAGGAATTTACTGTGATTCAACAATTCTACTCCTAGTTATTTACCAAAAATAAATTTAAAAAAAAGTATGCACACTGATAGGGTTTGGCGCAAGCTGCCCTCAAATATGCTACTTTAGAATACTGATTATTTTGAATTAAAGTCACATAAGAAACATCCAGTGGCCAAAGAAGCTCTGACCCTCCTTTGTTCTCCTAAAAGCAGAAAATAAATTTCCCATGTGAAAGATACTCTCCCTGTATCACAAGGTAGAGACATACTTATCACAAGAGATAGGGAATTCGGGGCCAAGAGTGCTGTGTAAACAAATCTTGTTACTTCTTCAATTTATAACCCCAAATCCAAACTTCACTAATCTTGTCAGCTCCTCACGAATTTGTTATTTCTTTGTATAAAAGGTATAAAGTCTGCCTGCTTTGGTTACTTCTCTGAGACTCATATTTCTATGAGCTCCTGTACATATGAGTTAAATTTATTTTTCTCCTGTTAATCTAGTTCATGTTCGTTTAATTCTTAGGTAGGCCAACCAGAAGAATCTTGAAGCATAGAGAATTTTTTTTTCCTCTCTAACAACATAAAAAGACTTGTATAAAAACATTTATTTTAAGTGTTATTCATAATAACAAAGTTCAGAAATCACCCAAATGTCCATAACAGATGAGTGCATAATTAAATTGTAATGTACTCATACAATAGGATATGACTGCAATTAAAAATGAACTAATAATTTATACCATAATATAAATAAATCTTTAACGTTTCATATTGAATGAAAGAAGTCAGCCACAAACAGTACTTATGTATCATTTATATGAAGTTCAAGAAAGCTAGTCTATGGAAACATAAATTAGAGTAATTTTGTCTTCTTGGAGTTGGTAAGCAAGGACATAGACTAGAAAGGGAAACATGGGATTTTTAGGGTGATGGCAATGCTCTATATCTGGATTAGGGTATTGGTTCAAAATTCATCAAACTGTATATTTAAGATCTGTGTACTTTACTGTGTGTAATTACACCCTAAGACCAAAAGTGCTAACAAAACAAGACAAAAACCCACAGATCTTACCCTGAACTTTCTGTCAGGGTAAAAAACTTCCTGAACTCAATTTATATCTTCCTTCAAGCCTTCCCAGAATATAATTAACTGAGAACACTAATGCCAATCCCAATCCAACAATACACTGATAAAGCCAGGATTTTGGCTATCCTGGGATGGGAGGCAAAGCGGATCTATAGGACTGTGAAGTTACATCAAGGGTCCAGTGATGTCCAAATGTCCAGTGATTTGATATCCTAGACTTGCAAACAGGGGCTGGAGTCTAATGATAGAGTCAAAGCCAGTAGTCAGTCCAATTTACCAATTCAGAAAGGATCTCAGGAGTAGATCCGCATAGAAAAATCCCATTTAGACTATCTACTCAAGCAGAGATAGGGCATGTATTAGCCACGTTTTGACAGTGAGTGCATAGGCACTAGGGAAGTTTAAAAACAGGGATCGGGGCTCCAGGCAGGGGCATGCTAAGTATAGGATCCAAGCAAGGAGGCTTGACCATGACGACACAAGGATGCAGTCTGGAAGTAAGAAAACTTTGATGTGGTACAAGAAAGAGCCCAAGTCACGGGGAAATTGAAGTATTTAAGGCAAATTGGAACCATCACTACCAGTGGTTTAGTTTATTTGCTACAAAGACTTGGCTACGTCTGCATATTGAAAATAACCAGTCACTATGATCCTATTAGGATCGGGAGGGATGCAGGGTCAGCACTGGCATGGCCATAGCCCACTAGGCTATGAACTCATAAAAGCACTTCTTTCCATACATCCATGCCATGTAAAGGTATAAAATCCTCTCACTAGTCTGTAGGTAATGCCCAAACTCTCACTGTTAATTATACAGTGCTAAACACGTTTCTACATGAAATACAAGTGTACTAGTGCTGGCAGTGTAACAAACCAGCTAGATATCCACTATTAGCTTATCAGTGTGCCCCCATTTTGTGTACAAGGAATTATAAGCGAGATATGTCTGGAAGGCAGGCCTAATTATGAGGCACCTGAAAGCACTAGACATTTTTCAGGGGGGCACACCAATGAAGATTCGAGGAGGGAGATCCAGGCAGAGAAATTTATTGTTTTACCACAAGACTATGGTTTGAAATCCTGTTGAACACACTCTGTGTGACCGACACTGCAAAGTAGGCGCTAATTCCCAACTGAGACTGAGTCTGTGAAGATGGTGTGCTTCATATCCCTCCCCACCCCCACCACTACTACCACTCCAATCAAGCACTCCAGGCTCCCTCCTGCCCTCTGCTTCCATCCTCCAGGCTCTAGAGCTGCCCCTCCTATTTGTGTACCTCAGGGTCCTGGTCTGTGATTAGTAATTCACAGCAAGGTGATAATGGGTGATAAAAAATTAATGGCAATCCAAAGTGTTAATGGTTATTCAAATCAACTAACCACCAGCAATATACTAGCTAATTTACTTGCAATCCATCAGACTTTAGCCCAAAGGAATAGAGTGGTGGGAATTTGAGGCTGGCTGTGTAGATATTATGCACCAATAGCTCACTTCCATTGACCAAGCACCAGGCCTATGCCTGCCTAATACATGACTACTGCCCCATGGTGTGTGCAAGAAGAATGCCTTATACTCCTCAAAAATGTCATTCTCAGCGAAATCCTGACTTGTGGTTTTTATTTTCTGGAATTTCAATGATCACAGCAAACACATATTTAATGAGCTCCTACAGATTGCCAGACACAGGTAAGTGCTAAGGATGCTGAGTTGGTGAATAGGGCATTTGCCCTGCCCTCTATGAGCTCACAGCCATATTATTTCTACTTATCCCTGCTGTGTGCATCCTCACTTAAACAGAAGTGTGACATGTACTTAATCCATGGTACTTAATTACATGCGTACATATTTGAGATATAGGATCAGAAGAAATGATCTTGTTACACAAAGGTGAGCAAACAGAAATGTCCCTGTCCCTGCCCTCATACAGGTTGCACACTTGCTAGTGGAGAAGGAAGACATTATTATCATATCCAAATACAAATATATGAACTTGGATAAGAGCTTTGGAGGAGGGATGCCTGGGTGGCTCAGTCGATTAAGCGTCTGATCCCAGGGTCCTGGAATCGAGTCCCACATCGGGCTCCTTGCTTAGCAGGGAGCCTGCTTCTCCCTCCACCTGCCTGCCGCTCCCCCTGCTTGTGCTCTCTCTCTCTCTCTCTCCCTCTGATAAATAAATAAATAAAATCTTAAAAAAAAAAGAGAGAACTTTGGAGGAAAAGTACATATGCCTAAGAGGGGTCCTGCTTGAATCTGGTGGTTTGGGAAGTCTTCCCTGAGGCAGTGACATTTGGGTTGAGATGAGAAGGGAGAGAAGGGAGACAGTCAGAGGATGAGGTCAGTCTATATGAAATGAATGGGAAGAACTAAGGTCTTGAGGTAGCGGGAGCACGGCACATATGAGGAATCAAAGGAAGGCCTGTGTGCCAAGTAGAGAGCAAGAGAAAGTACGGCCAGGGGGAGTCTGGACAGGCAGACAAGACCCAGTGCTGCTGGGCTACTCTGGGTCATTTGAAGGAATTGTCTTTTATCTTAACATGGATGGAGAACTACTGTGGGGTTTTAAGCAAGAGAGCACCAAGATTAAGCACTGTACGTTTGGGTTAATTATTTCCTTTCTGAGCCTTGATCTTTTGTAAATCAAGAAATATCTTTTGGGCTATTTTTTGGTTCTTTTATCTCTAATATTCTATGATTCTGTAGCCCACAGACATAGCCTCCTTTGGTAGTTATTAGCACCAGTCACAGATACCATCAATTCTCCCTCTGGGCATATTGTGCGATTTCCCTGGATCCTTATGTGTGGCCAATGGCATGTGCAAAAGGGACCTTTGAAAATTTAGGTGAAAATGTCAGTCACTATGTGATTTCCAAGCTCCAGGCTGGCCACAGTGGCCAGCAACGTTTCAAATATTGAAATAGTTGGGTACTTTCAGACAATATTTTCAGACAATACTTTCAGACAAACTGCAATGGACAAGAAAAATGATTAACTAACTACATCTTTGTTGTTTGAAGCCACTGAAATTTAAGGGTCGTCTGTCAGCACGCCACTGCCTGATACAACTCCTATGTACATTTACCAACACACATCTTCAAGGACACTTGAGTCAGTTGTTTGGTGCACAGTATACAGTTGATGTGCAAGAAGTGTTTTTTTGTTGTTTTTTTTTTTTAAAGATTTTATTTATTTGACAGAGATAGAGACAGCCAGCGAGAGAGGGAACACAAGCAGGGGGAGTGGGAGAGGAAGAAGCAGGCTCACAGCAGAAGAGCCTGATGTGGGGCTCGATCCCAGATCGCCGGGATCACGCCCTGAGCCGAAGGCAGACGCTTAACCGCTGTGCCACCCAGGCGCCCCAAGAAGTGTTTTAAGACATTACAACTGTTGAGCTGATGTTTTCCAAGTTGTTCGCTCTGTGCCTTTGTTTATCCCATCTCTGAAATGGAACTGACCTCACTCTGGAAGTGCAAGAGCTGGAGGCTAATCAGAGGATGACAAAGCTCTTGACATTTGTGCAGAGCTCTCCAGATGCTAAATGACAGAGTGGGCTGGCACAGGCTCTCGGCCCTGGCAAGAGCACACATGGAGAGGCACGGCCAGTCCCTCCCTCCAGCCTTGCTCCACCATCCAGTGAAAAATCCAGGCTTCGGAGGAAACTGTTCGGGCTTTCATGCTGCAGTGATGAGAGCAACTGTAATTAAGACCTTACAGATTCCACCTTGCTCCTTCAGCCTCTCAGGAATGAACTGACATTTCTGCCATCTGATTCAGGTTACGAGGAGAAACAGCAGTAATTTCCCTCTTTATCTTTGCCCTGCTCAACGCCGAGCCATCTTTGATGTGGGCATTGAGCCAGCTCTCATTGTCATCCCAACCGCCACACGACACAGTCACACCCTCACCCTCACACACACCACACACATACCACACTCACACACTATATACATGCACACTCCCACACACACCACACGTACACACCCCGCACACTCACACCACAGTTTCACACACACTTAACACCACACTTACACACACCATACACACCATACTCATACCACACCCACAATAATACCACACGCGATACACATACACCGTACTTAAACACAACACTCACACACCTTGCACACTAGTACCACATTTACATTCACAAAAAGCATAACCTCTCACAACATACTCTTTCTAACACACACACACCACACACATTCTCTCTCTCCTGCACACACACTCACACACACCGCACTTTCTCCCTCACATACTCACATCAACCCCCCCACACACTCACACAACATCAAAATTGCCATCAAAGGGCAGAAAGAGCCCAGAAATCACTCACGTGGCTCTTGGACAGAAGCAGAGCCATAGTGGGGGTGAGGTGATGAGCCTCCTGGGTTGGCTGAGGGTAAATATTCTGCTGTTGCATGCTGATGCTTTGAATAACACATTCACATGCACACAGCACTGTGTAACACATGAATCTCTCTCTACACCATGTAATGCAGAAGACCTGGGATTTGGATGTATGAATCCTGACTCTGAGACTTACCTCACTAAAACTCTGATCTTAGACAAGTCATTTAATATTTCTAAGCCTCAGTTTCCTCTTCCATTAAATGGAACTGAGGAGTAAATGGGGGGAAAAGTTTTTTTTTCAGTTTCTTTCAGATTGTTTTCTTTTCTGTTTTTTTTAGTTATGTTCATCATCATACAGTATATCATTAATTTTTGATGTAGTGTTCCATGATTCATTATTTGCAGTGTTCATTACAACACGTGCTCTCCTTAATACCCATCACCCTGTTACCCCATCCCCCAACCCCCTCCCCGCTAAAACCCTCAGATTGTTTCCCTGAGTCCATCTCATGGTTCCTTTTCCCTCTATTCAGTTTTCCCTTCCTTCCCCTAATGTCCTCTGTGCTATTCATTATGTTCCACATATGAGTGGAACCATATGATAAGAAACATATTTTCAAGCTCTTGAAGCTCTATGCAATTGCCTTTTCTCCTTATGGATATCACCATTACCATTAAGGCAAACATATGGCATGCCCTTGGACTTATCTAGCCCTCTGACCTCTTTCTCTCTTCAGTTCTTTTTGTTTTTTTGTTTTTTGTTTTTTTGTTTTACTTTATGGTCATCCTGTCTCTCACTTTAGCCTGATTTTCCTTAAGGAAGAATGATCTTGAACTGCATCCTCGGTCTTCCCTTCCCCAAACTAGTTAGGGGAGTCCCCATGTTGTTCTTGACTGAGGAAGAGGAGACCAGCAAGATCCTGAGAGGGAAAAAACAGACAAGTGCGTCTTTCTAGCTCCTGGCTCCAAATAGCATCAGGTGACCCTAGGGACAGAATGTCTAGTTCCTGGTGAGGGAGGGTGGAAGATGGATGGAGGAGGTTTAGGGAGGAGAGCATTGAGACTGTCTCCTGGGAAACAGAGACCTCACCTCCTCCTCCTGGTTATTCTCCACTGTTCACCACTGAATTTCACCTCATTTTCCCAGTTGAGAGGGCTTCTGCATCCTGGCACCTCCCCTGTCTCCCCTGGGCCCTGTCTGTCCACTATCTCCACCCCCCCCCAACATTTACTTCTAGGAAGCAGCAATCAGATCATACTCTCATGACAACTTCAAGAAGGGAAAGTTGTTAACAGGCCTCAAAAAAGAGAAGGAAAGGAGGACAGTAGTCCCCATGCAAGCCTGAATAATAGAAGTATTTGCCACATACATACACAACCACTTTCTCACAGGCACCCTTTTAGAGTTCTGCATGGGACACTTTGTGACACTCAGGGTCTGTGGGAATGATACAGAAGCCCAATGTTTTGGACTTCCCTGCCCACAAGAGTCTGCCTTTCAGTTCCAAGATATACCTCCCACTGCCCCTGCTGCTGACACCAGTGGTCTGCCTTTGGATGAGTTAAGAAACTAGTCTGGGCTCCACTTCCCTCACTCACAAAATGAAGAGGGTGGGCTAGGTGATGGTCTCCCAAGCAGGACATCATTACCTGGTAGCTCTCAGGGGAGCAAGGAGTCCTCTGGAATTTTGTGCAACATTTTCCATATTTGTTTTGGGATTTAAAGTGGAAGAAGGTGAGGGTCCATGGCCTCATCAAGTCAATTCCCTGGGAAGTCTCAGCATTTGAGGAAGATCCATACCAGAGGAATGGGATGAGGTATAGGAGGCTGGTCAGTGATTAAGGCAGTTGGAGCAGAAATTTAACTCTGACTTGCACCCTAGTACCTCAGCAAGGGAGATTCTAAGTAGAGTTTGCTTCAGGGAGAACCAATAGTTGCTAATCAAGGAATACAGCTGGTACACAGGGCAGCAGAGACCCAGGAAGATAAGGGAGCTCCCTCTATCCCAGGCATCTGTAATATCAATACATAGTATCTCCTTGACACTGTAGTAGAGACAATGCCATTGGTATATAATGCCATTTCTTCTTCCTGGACACATAGGTAGACTACATTTCCCAGGCTCCTTTGAAGTTAGGTTGGGTCTATTTTCTGGTCAGTGGGATGTGGGCAAATTAATATGAAGCATTCCTGGGCCTGACCCTTACACATATCTTCTTTACTTTTTAGTGACTATAAGGCACAGTCAAATGAGATGTCAAGTAAAAATAAAACTTTGTTGGATTAAGTCATTGGTATATGAATTCCTACTTGTCATTATTGACAGATCTAGACTCTTCTGACTAATGCAAGTCTTCAGCCCTCAGGTGTAAGACAGTGACACTATTTCTAAATCCTACTAACAAGTAAATATAAAGTACCTAATATCCAGCCAGGCTGAGATCTTGCTGGTCTCATGAATGGTCAGATTGGCCATGGCAGGGACTGATGAGTTGCCTACAGCTCCTATCTGTGTCTGCCTCAGAATGTGGTTGCTTACTTAGTTAAACAATATTTAGGAATGAGGAAATTCTCTCATGTATTTCCATAGCAAAAGAATCCTTTGGCACCTCCAAAGGATTGCTCTAGAACACTGATTGAGAGACCAGATTCTGCAGCTAATTAGCCTGAGTTTGTACCATAGTTTCAACACTTACTGGCCATGTGACCTTGGCAAGTTGCTTAACTTTACTGTTTCTCATTTTCCTCAACTTTTCTTCATGATGTTATTGTATTAGAGATTTTTGTGTAGCAAACTACCTCAAAACTCAATAACTTAGAATGTGTAAGTATTTATTATTGCTCATTAGTCTAGAGGGTAGATCTGGTCTTATTCATGCATCTGGGGTTGGGAAAGTGGCTGTGCTGGTCTTGGATGAGTTTCTCACGTATGTTTTGGGTTAGCCGATGGTAGGCTTGTCTAGTGGCCTCAGTTGGAACAACTGGGCAGGAAGCTTATTCCAGATGGTCTAGGCCTATTTACACAACAATGGAAAGAGTCCAAGAGACAGATGTATGGAAGGCTCAGAATTAGCATAGCATCACTTCTACCACATTATTCTAGTCAAAGAAATTAATAAAATCCAAGAGGTGGGCAAATAGACTCAATCTATTTTTTTGGAGAAAAGTCATATTGTAAAGTGTGAAGATATGAGTCCATTAGTAGGATTCATCAATGTAATCAATCTCCATAGTCATTGTGAGGATTGAATGTGTTATTGCATATAAAATACTTAAGATAATATTTGGTATATAGTATATTCTAAACATTCTATACACTTGCACAACTGTTATCTCAACTACCTTTTTCTCTGCAAACTTTTCACTG
Source organism: Ursus arctos (assembly GCF_023065955.2). NCBI lineage: Eukaryota > Metazoa > Chordata > Mammalia > Carnivora > Ursidae > Ursus > Ursus arctos. The sequence continues at coordinate 71,527,775 of NW_026622775.1, read as the reverse complement.
AGAGAAATAGTTGAACACTTATTATGCATGTATAATTGTCTTATTTAAGGTTCACAACCATCCCAAGACATAGATTTTAGAATTCTTTATTTTGTAAGTGATTAAACTAAGGCTTAGAGAAGTTGCCCAAGTTACCAGCCAGTCAGTGGCAGAACCAGGGATCAAACTGAATTTATGCTCTTAATCATGAAATAAACAGCCTCCACAGGCTTAAAAAGAACTTCATTTCTTACCTATGTAGAAAAAGGGCTATCCCAGATTTCAGAGCAACCTAAGATCAGCTGCTGCTGCTTTCCTCTCCCACAGCAGGGCATTTCAACAATTGAGGGCTAAGCCCTCAAACCTTTTTTGTCAGTGACTTGGGTCCATTGCTGGATTGGGCATGGGCTTAGAGCTCTGTGCATGGTCATCAGCCTGTGGTACCAATATCAGTTCATGCCTCAAATCTACTTCCTTGTCTGCCCTGGCTGCTCACAGCAGGATTGGCTGGTGCCTCCAGCTCTAGTATGGACACTTTCTAGGATCGTGCAGGAGTACATAAGGGATGTTAGCCCAATCATCTGGGAGGTGTTGAAGGCAAATCTTGTTGTCTAAACACATCAGTATGGTTTAAGTAAGACTGTGCCCTGTTTGCCTGTCGTTTCATTTGCAACATTTCTTCTTACTATTATGTTGGCCCCAAATATACCTCTTATCTTATTTCTAGTTCTTTATGAGAACTGAAGGCCTTCCCTAGAGTCCCCACCCCTGCCTAAACTCAAGCATCTGGTGATGCTCTTGCTATTGGATTCTGCATCCCTTTCCCCAGGATGCATTTCTTTTCAAGGGCTAACTGCAAGTTAGAAAAATACTGAACCCATGCATAGACCCAGCAGAAACTGGTGTTGTGATCAGCTAGCAAAATATGTCACAAGAACAGGAGTTAGGAAAACAACATGAGTTACTGTTATTGCTGTCCTAGACTTAGAACAAGGATGCCATCACCTGCTGGGGTTCTGAAATTGCATTGCCAGATTTCTTACTTGAGTTTGCTGGCCTTTGAACACATCAAAATATTCATCTGCCCCACATCCCATAGGGCTCAGCCCCAGATGTTGGGTTAATTTCTCTCCCTGCCATATCACTCATTCTCAGCTTGTTTTTACTCCCCAATGGTGCAAATTAGTCCCAGGCAAAAGACAGCTCAGGACTGAAGTCTATTGAGTTATGACCAAGCCCAAGGTCTTTGATAACTTAATTATAGTGTTTGATGGCCTCAGGGATTGTCCTTGTTCTCTCTAATTCTATGAATCTTCTCACTGGTGATGATAAGGATTGAAACCAAAGATAATAGTTTTTTTAATTTTTTTTTTTCCTTTTGAAGAAGAAGAAAAAGGATCAAGAAACAACATGAAGAATTATTTAGGAGTCTCCCTCCTAGGTTTGCCTCTTCCTAGGACACTTATGACTATCTGGATATAGGCAATAAAGGAGAACATACCAGAGTACAGGGGCTTCCTTAGGTATGAATTTTGGCATTTCTAAGTACCAGCCGTGTGACTGTAGAAAACCTACTTAAATCTCACATTCCTCAAGTTTCTTAACTACAGAAACAGGTATAATAACAGCTCCTACCACAAAAGGTAGTTATGAGGATTAAATGAAAACATTTATGTAAAACACTCAGAATACTGGTTAGAATATAATTGAAACTCAATAATTCATTTAGTATGTGTCAGATGCTGTGCTGGGTATCATACATTATCTCCTGTAATCTGAGTCTTTGAGATGGGCTGTGAGAAGCCCAGTTTAACCATGAGAAATGTGAGGCATAGAGAGGTTACGTATATTATTCAAGGCGACACAGACAAAAAATGACAGAGCCAGGATTCAAATCATGTAAATGCTTCATTCAAGAAGGAGCATTCTCCCAGTTCAGAGGAAGTAAACTGGTAAAAGTTAAATAAAACTGGGAGGCAGACCAGAGATACAACACCACTAGCTCTTCAGTCTTAGGCACATCATTTTCCCTCTCTGGGCCTTGGAGCTGTTGGCTATGAAATGAGAAGGTTCTAGGACTGAGAGTATGTAGAACAGCTCTGGCCCTCCCAGCACTCTGCAGGACCTCTCCAGCGGTGCACCTCCTCCTAGAAACAGCCACCAAATGGCCAGTGTGGTTCTTGGTTCTCTCCCTCTGCTAGAGGTTCTCTCCCCATGGGCTACAGGGAGAGCTTATGCCCCACAGAAAAAAAGATGTAGCAGCTGGAAAAGGCTGCTCCTTGACTCCCTAATTTTCCTCTCTAGTTCTCCAGCCAAGTCAGAAGCATCTCTCATATCAACTCCAGAGTCTGGAATGTTTAGCAAGTAAGGAGGTACTCCACTAATATTTAGGGGATTTAGTTAAAATAAATATTACATGGAAATGCAATTATAAGGTACAATATGCCTGCCTAATTAACAGAAAGAGAGTAAAGTAAGGTAGTGTTTGCTCTGGAAAAGATTCTTTCATAACTCAGATCAGAATTCCAGGGTCATCCTGAGCCCTGTCCCTCCTTCCTCCTCTGGAAGAAGTCTGTGTGTTGCCTTCCATCTGAAGCCAGCTTTCAGAAGCCTGGGATCTCTATCTTCTCCACAGAAAAGGAATTTATCAAAATGTTCACTGAATCCTGAATTGAGAAATCAGCTGCCCAGAATCCATGATCAATATGTTGTCTCTAGGTGATAAAGTATTTCCTTGGGATGTGTTCCTCCTGTTCCCTTCATGGTTCAGAGCTCCCAGAGATCGGGGTAGACTGAGCCGTCAGGTGCTCTGATCCCGAGACTTCCTCCTAGGAGCCCTGCGGCCCACTAGGATCCGCAGTGCTCAGCACAGGCTATAATGCAGCCCCTACCCACCAGTCATTCAGTCCACTTGCAGGGGAGACTGAGCAAATAAGAGATTTCACCACCACAGGGCTTGGTTGTGGGGTGGGCGTGCCATCTTATTTGTCTCAGTTCATTCTAAGCTGATATCGAGCAGAGATGGTAGTGTAGGTTAGTTCCCTGTTACATTAAAATTCACCAGGCAGCCTCTCCTCTCAGCTCATGCTTTGGAGGACATGCACTGCTGAGATGCCACACTGCTTTGTTCATTTGTTTCCTCATAATTTTCCCTGGTATGGGGCTGTCTTCTGGCTGGGAGCACACTCTGCCCCCATCTTCCTCTTCCCACACTTGCAGGCCTCCCCACCCCGTCCCCCATTCCATGTCAGTCTCTGTGACCTTAATGTCCACATTGATGTTTGCCCTGACCCCCTGGGACCCTTTTATCTGGCAACTTCCTGGGGTTGCTGAAAAACCCAAGAGTGGGGCTGCATCTGGCATTTACTAGCAGCCACCCAGCTTCAGTGCCCAAATGTTTGATTGTTGACTTATAGATGACAGAAGGCCTTTGGTTCCACTATGGTTCTGGATACCTCCCTTACCACTCACCTTCCCATCGCTGAGTGCTTATAGCCCCTGCACCCGTGGTTAACCAAATGAGCAAGAGAGGTGTTAGGAGGGTTGAAGGTAGAAGACAGGGTTGCAAAACCAACCGTGGAGTGGTATCTGGCATGTCATTAACTGCACCAGTTCTAGACAGAATAGGGACTGCAAGGTTGTCCTAGCTGTGCTGTGCATGCATGTATGAGCACAAATGTATGTGTGCATGCACACACATTGGAAGGGGGTTGATTTTCATGCTGCTAGATCCTGAACGACAAGTCAGGTGCTAAAAAAGAAACTAAGGCTTATTATGTTGGTCACTTATCTCCTAAAATTCAGTAGCTTTCAATAGCAATGACTTATTTTTGCTTCCACCTCTGTAGTTTTCCTGGGGGTTGGCTGATCAAGGCTGGGTTCCGCTTCATGTGTCTGCAGTTCTCCTCGAATCAGTTTGCTAGACAATGCATGTTCTCATGGTGACAGCAGAGGCACAAGAGATCAAACAGAAATATGCAAAGTCCACAATGAGGCCATGATGAGGGTGCAGATGCAGGGAGGGGTGAAGAATTGGAGACAACAATTCAATCCACCACATTCATACACATTTCACTTGCCCATTTCCCCTGTACCCAAACCAAGAGAGATGAAACTATTTACCCCTCTTAGATTTTAGCTTTCTCTCCAGGATCCTCCTTTTTGATTAGCCCATACGGGAGGGGGCATCAAGAGCCTTGGATTAAAGCAACACACGTCAGGGGAAATGTCTGTGCCCTTTGGTCAAGGATGTTCAGTGCCTTGGGCTCACAAGACTTCCCTGTGCAGTTGGCAGGACACCTGGAAATGCACAAGGCAAGGTGATGGGTGATAGATTCTAGTCCCTGCTTGCCCCATCTAGCAACACCACTGTAGGCAAGTGATTTTAGTTCATTTAAACCTCCTTTGATCCTGTGAGTGGAGGATAAGAAAATCTCAATTTTCTCAATTGTTTCGGCCTCAGGGATAAGAATTTAGTATTCCACCTTTTCCCTATCTCTTCCTGTCTTGATTATCAATACCACTCTGCATTTCTTGTGCTGGAAATCTCTGTAGTCTTCATGCATTATGTTTTTTGTTGTTTTTTTTTAAGTTGATATTTGCCCATATTTGGCTATCCAACATCTGAATATATTTCCTATGTTTGGGGTATCTCTTGCCAAGTGTATTTCACTTTTTTCAGCCTTTCTTGAAATGGATTGAAATACGGCATGGGTATTAGACCCACAGTTGGCTAATCACATGCATGTGTCCCAGACTTCCTGCTGTGAGCTGCTGCACAAAGAACAAGGACAGGGACGAGACTGCTATGGAAGTGGTCTTCCCAGGAAGTGGTATGGCAATGTTGCTGATGGTGCATCCAGTGTCCAGCGTGGCAGGGTAACCTGCGGCATCCACTGGAAGGTGATGGCAGTAGAGAACTAGACTTGTGGCCCAGTTTTGTCTGTGGTATGGCTTCCCAATTCCTTTTGTTCCAGGTAATTTCTGAACATGGTTCTCATTGCATTCCTGAAAATCAGCTACATTCCCAATATCTTGTGAATAAATTCTTTCCCTGGCTAGCGTCAGTTTCAGTTGCTTGAAACCAAAAACCCTGAGGATTTTGTCTTCTGTTCTGCTGTCTAATCACCCCCCTTAAGAATGTAAAACTACATAGGAGAGTTTGAGGTCCATACCTCTTCTCTTAGGAACTGCCTCAGGAACAGAGATAGTATAGCCAGCTGCCTCCATCCACTTGATCACTCGAGCATGAATAAGTAAAATTTTGGTTGGGAGTAGCTCTCTCTGAGTTTCCTGTGCAAAGCAAAACTCTCCAGATGGATTCTTTTCCAAATGACTGAGGGCTCCCTGAGGAAGAGTCAACTTATAGCTGCCATGTGCCCCCTTTAGTCAAAGAAGCCATTAAATCATCTATGATTGATCTGAAGGGGGCCCTTGGGCTGCATCCAGCAATAGTGATCACCTACCCACTGTTACCCTGACATGAGAGCTTTCCAAAGACTATATTCCATTATGAAAGTGTGAGGTCATCGAGTCCCTTGTTCCTATCTTAGTCCTACCTGGAGAGACTACACCAGTAGAGAGAGGACCTTTGGTGTGACTCAGGATCCTGGTAAGGGAGGAAGGTACGGCCTAGAGGAGGTTTGGAAAGACTATGAGGTTACCCCCAAGGCAGGTTTGGGTATACGCAAGACAAACAGCCACTTCCCAAAACTCTTCCTGTACCTAAAATGGGAACATCCCCTCACCATTTCAGCACTCTGCAGCAGGACGTTATTTGCCAGCCCATTTTCCAGTGCAGTGTTTTTAAACAGGGGTAAGATTAGGATTTGGGGTGTGACAATTCATTGTGCAGGACTGCCCTCTGCGATGTAAAGCATTTAACAAGCTTGATCTCAGCCCACTAAATGACAGTAAGTCGCCCAGTCATTATGTCAACCAGGAACTTCCAAGGCATTTCTATATGCCCCCAGGGGTGGTACCACTCCAGTTGAGAGCCAATGAGTTTAGGAATTAAAGGAACATTTGGCCAAATGCAAATAGTGCATTAAGTGTTCTGAGATTTTGTTAACTATTAATAGTAAATCTCAATTGAGACTGTTAGACTCTGTACCAGAAAACAGGATCCTTTGATCTAATGAGGCATTGAAAAAGTTAGTTTTGATAGGAATGCTTGAGGATAAAATTCTCAGATCAGAACCTACTCAGCGGACGGATGTTAGTGGAGATGAAAGGTGAGAGGACACAGATAAAAGATTTTGTTATGAGGTAGAGGCCTAGATGGGGAGACAGTGGGGTAAAAGACAATCTCACACAAGATAGCCCCCTTCCCCATTTTCAACAAACTCCCTGCAAAGACTCCCTTGGTGACCGATGCAGACATACAGAGAGACTACAGAGCAACAAACATGTTTTGGCCGTCAAAGCTTTATCCAGAGACAATGTCCTGGAGCTGCCATGGTGGTCAGAACAGTATAGTCAAAACTTCAATGAGAAAAATCCAGACTAGTCAAGTCTGCTGTGGGATTGAATATCCGATTTCCCAAATACCTGCAGCAAAACAGGAAGTTCACTTTGCAAAAGTACTGTTACAGACTCAATGGTTTCTCCCCCACCAATTCATATGTTGAAACTTAATCCCCATTGTGATGGTATATAGAGGTGGGGTCTTTGGAAGTGTTTTCTGTCCAGGTTTTAATTTATAAGGGCACCTGACTGATGAAATGAAGGCAATGCCACTGAAAGAAATGATTAATTTTATTCACAGTTCCTCTGGAAACAAGAGTCAAGCTCACTATGTGGGGCCACAGGAGTCCAGAAGCAGAAGCAGGGGCAAGGGAAAGGTTTAGACCACTCTCCTTATTAGGTTTTCCATGGAAAGTAACTACCTTAGGATTGGCTAATTTGCACAATTTTTATGGGCTTTGGGCTATAGGGGTCGTTCCCAGTTACCTGGCTTCTGGTCCTGGGATGATTAAAGCAGAGGAATATTGCCTCTTGGGATGTTTAGGACAAATGAAGAAAGTATGGTTCTGGATTAGTTGTTTGCATATCAAAGGCATGCTCCCAGTTGAGTCTTCTGCTATCTCTAAAAATTGGTTAGCCCCAGGAGGGGAGGGGAAGTCTTCCCCAAAAGCCAGGAAGGTTTTTTTTTTTTTTTAAAGATTTTTTATTTATTTATTTGACAGAGAGAGACAGCCAGAGAGACAGGGAACACAAGCAGGGGGAGTGGGAGAGGAAGAAAAAGGCTCCCAGCGGAGGAGCCTGATGTGGGGCTTGATCCCAGAATGCCGGGATCATGCCCTGAGCCGAAGGCAGACGCTTAACGACTGAGCCACCCAGGCGCCCCCAGGAAGGTTTTTTAAGATGTCAAAACATCATAATATATAGAAAAATAAAATTTAAAAAAAATTGTTAATACAGGAGGTGATTAAGTCACAAGGGCAAAACACTAATGAATGGGATTAGTGTCATAACAAAGGCCCCAGAGAGCTCCCTTGTCTCTTCTGCCATATGAGGACACAGAGAGATGTCCCCTGCAAACCAGGAATGGGTTCTCACCAGACTGAATCTGCTAGTGTGTTGGACTTCCTAGCTTCCAGAACTGTGAAAACAGTTGTAAAAGAAATTGTTTATAAGCCACCCAGTCTATGTGATACACTGTTACAGCAGCCTGAAAGGACTAAGACCAGTACCTTCTATGTGCTGGGGCAACGCTAGACCCTCAGCATACATGGAAGGAGAAGACAAAGCTGATGTCCTCATATGTCTTACTCTCCAGTGGGGGTAGCAGGTATGTAAACAAAACATTAAACTGCATTGTGATAAATGTAAGATTCTGCATAAATCAGAGAGAAAAAGGGGAAGAGATACCGGGACAGCCTTTATAGAAGAGTTTCGAATGAGAGACACATTTTGACAGTCAAGCAGGGCTGGAGATTCCAGGCAAAGAATATGGCATACAGAAATGCATAACACAGGGGCACCTGGGTGGCTCAGTTGGTTAAGCATCTGCCTTTGGCTCAGGTCATGGTCTCAGAGTCTTGGGATCGAGCACTGCTTTGGGCTCCCTGCTCTGCAGGGAGTCTGCTTCTCCCTCCTCCCCTCACCCCACTCATTCTCTCTCTCCCTTTCAAATAAATAAATAAAATCTTTAAAAAAATCTTCTTTTATAAAAAATGCATAATGCATAAAAATATGTGTATGTGGGGTGAGGGGAAGGGGTCACGGAGGGAATGAGCTGACTGGAAACTATAGTTAGGTTTTTGTTAGTCAGTTCTGGCTGCCATAACAAAATACCAGACTGCATGGTTTAAACAACAGAAATTTATTTTCTCATGGTCTGGAGGCTAGAAGTCAGTTTCTGGTTAAGCCTCTCTTCCTGGCCTTCAGACAGTTTTTTTTTTTTTTTTTTGTTTTTTTCCAGACAGTTACTTTCTAACTAAATCTTCACCTGGATTTTCCTCTGAGTGTACATGGTGAGAGAGAGAGAGAGCTCTCCGGTGTCTCTTCTTGTAAGGACACTAATCCTATCAGGTCAGCGCTCTATACTTATGACCTCATTTAACCTTAATTATTTCCTTACTCCAAATACAGCCACAAGTGGGGAGTTAGGGCTTCAGCATATGAATTCAGGGTAGAGGACACAAACATGCAGTCTCTAACAATTATTAATATGTTTGTCTTTATCATTTCACCCAGACTTGTCTGGCCTATATCATTTGGTATCTGATGATTCTACTTCCTCCAGAAAAGCTTCCCTATAAGGCAGTGAGACAGGCTTTCCTCTCCTTTCTCTGTCCTTCGCCTGACAACTCCTTTCCTCATACAATTCACAGTACCACCGATGGTGGCCTATGCAGATCAGACAGCCACTTTAATTAAACGATGGAAAGGCCACTAGGAATGTTGCTATTTGAGTCCGAGTAAGTAGGTAGATGGTAGATCCAGACATGCTTCCATGTGTTTCCATATATGCACATCTTAGCCCTCTCACCTGTGGTACAGCCGAACAATGGTTACTGGAAGTCTCAGGAATGATTACTGTTTCACTCTTGTTAGTTGTTCCAACAGGCAGCGGCCTGGATGTCTTGCACTCCATGTTGGCCTATACCCAAAACTCAAACTCGAATTAAGACCGAGAAAGAAGTATTTTGAGTTGAGAGGGCCTGCGGTGTGGAAGGAGGGACAAGAGTGGGATTTGGACTCCAGTTAGCATCACCACCGCTTGCCTGCTTTGTGACTTTGGGCAAATCACTGGACCACCCTCCGCCCCCGCAAAGGCTCTTCCACCCTGAGATAATAACATAGGGAAACCGAAACCTATCTCATTGCTTTGTCGTTAATCGAACACGATGAGACATGTGAAAACACTTTGTCAAGTGCGAAGCTCAGTCCCAGAGTGTATCAAGGAGACTAAGAGGAAGGGGAAGTGGCCCTGGAAATGCCTGGCATCCAAAATGAAGGCAGCCGGGTGGCACAGCCTTGTTTGTGCCACAGGGGATGCCTCTGGAAGCCCTTCATTCCTAATTACCCTTAGTTAATGAATGAATACAATGGTAAATGTTATTAGAATAATTTGCTGTTCATCAAGAGCAAGGGACAATTAGAATAATTCCCCATTAGTATGCACCTGTCCCCTAGCCATCCGTGCCCCCACCACCTTCGGCTCCCAGAGCTCCGGTTACCAGAACTGGAGCCTTGTCTGCAGCACTGGCTGCATCCAGCCGGGTGATTAGGCAAAGGAAGCTATTGGCTGTGTAATTAACTATGTAATTAACTCAGAGTGTTGAATGCAATCAGTGCCTAATCTAATAGAAATGTGTAATTAAATTGCGTCTTTAATCCCTGGGAAAATCTCTGGATTTGGGTGTGGGAATCAACCTGGCAGGGCGCCCCCCAGGTCTCCATTATCTTCAATTAGACGATTAATTGACATTCAAGTTACCTTTCTCATTCAAACCTAATTGAATTTCTCCCTACTCCCCATGAGGTAGAATGTGTTTGTAAAGATGCTTTCTCCATTCACTGCCTAGAGAACCCAGAGCAAAGCGGTCATCACCTATCTTCCACTGCCACTTACCTAGATATTAGAGGCCAGCAAGTGGCCCCTTTAAGAGATTGATTGGCACTTTGCTTTTTCCTTGGTATCTTTCTATCTAAACAATGGTAACTGGCTGGAGAACAGCTTAATCCATGACAAATGAATTTTCCCTCTTTATTGCCTCTAGTCAGGCAGTTGTTACCAACACTTCCATTTTGTCTTCCAGCTTTCCTTTTACTGTCCCTGATTCAGATGCTTCCTTCCAAAATTCCCTCCTTGTCTCCTGGAGCCCCTCCCCCAGAACCTCCTGAGCATTGCTCTGCCCTGCACCCACCTCCCATCTCAGATTGAGCTCCAGGAGAGCTAACAGCAGTCGTGATTTGTCAACCCTCCATGCTCTACAAAGACAACACTCACAATACTGGAACCCTAACAGCCTCCCCAGGCCTGGCTCTCCCCTGGGGCACAGAGAGCAAGGGACTGGGAGGTGAGATGGCATTGCAGGGGAGAGACATGGAGACCCAGAATAAAAAGGACAGAAAGACAATGGGTAACAGAATGGCAAGTGGGGAAGAGCAGGGAGAGGAGGGGGAAGAAGGGACAGATGAAACTGGCTATGGAGGAGAAGGGGAGGTGGAAAGAGAAGAGAGAGGGCTGTAACAAAAGCAGAGGCCCAGAGAGCAAGAGACAAGGGAAGGGAACTGGAGTGGAGAAGACGTGAGAGAAGCTTGCATTTAATAGAGCTGTCCTCAAGGACACAGAGCCAGCGAGCAAGCCAGCGCCAGCCATTCTGGAAGGATCTTGTGAAAGGCTTGAATATCTAACAGAGGCTCCAACTTAAGCGGAAGCCTCCAATTGCATTGTACACCTGATAGCCTAATCTGAAATGAGAATCTCGGGGGAGGTGTAGCCATTCTCAAAAAACCCTCTTCTTCTTTTTTTTAAGCAAAAAAATGAAACTTTCCCCATCCCCTCTGCCTTCAGAAGTTTAACAAAAGTGCATCCATTCAGAGACATCACTTATCTCCAGTGGCAATCAGCTTAAATATGTCCCATTAACAAGCTGCCTGCTACTGTACATCAGCGGGTGTTGTACCAACAGAGTCGAGTGTGGATAACACACTAGTAATTGCTTGTCTGTTTGAAGAAACTTCAGTTCCTGAGAGGGGACAGGGAAAGTGAGAGCCAGGGAGAGAGAGCATGTGCAGCACAGGGAAGCTGCACCCTGAGCTGCCGGCGAGCTCCGATGGGGACTGGCATCCTGGGGAGACCTGGGCACTAGATCAGGGCTTGGGGCAGTGCTCTGAGGCATGGCTATAAGGGTATTTTCTCAGCACTGCCAAGAACTGAGAACAGAAGTGCAACTTGGAAGGAGTGTGGGGAGGAATCTGTTCTCACTCAACTACAGGGCTGGATGGGGTGATTTGAGGATAGAGGTCAAGTTCTCCGGGACTACTGACCCCAAACATCTCCCCTATTTACCCGTATTGCTGGGAATTCCAACATTATTTACTGATATTCTGATCATGCATTGACCTTTTTCTTACAATCATTTAAAAAATAATGTACTTTTGCCAGGGATGTTTACGTGTTGAATTGTCAGTGTGTGTAGCTGCTCTTCCGCACAGACATTGTTTCTGCCTTCTTCCTGTACTGCCTGACCCAGGGCTGGGCCTGTGTGAATCCTCAATACATGTTTTGATGAATGGAATGGCAGACCCGCAGAGGTAAGTGAGGCATAGGTTTCAGGCTCTTCCTGCTTGTCAGACACAGAGCTAAGCTATCTGTGTCCTTTATCTCATTTGATTGCCATCAAAATGCCATGAGAAAGAGGTTCAAAATGTGAGGTGACTTGCCCAAGGTCACAGACCCAATGAGAGGTAGAGTTGTCCTTTGGCTCCCAGCAGAGCACACCCAGAGCCTGATACCCCATGCATGTGCCAGCAGTAGAGTCAGAGAATATCCCTCCTTCAGCTTCTCAATCAGTTCCACGTTACTGGGTGACCTGGACCTGTTTCTGCTATTGCCTCCCTGCTCTATAAAATCTGAAGTGGTTTCCTCTTTGGGGCTTGAGTCTCGGACCATTGATTCTATCAATGGGAGAGAGAGAATGAAGTACATGGGGGGTGTCCTTACTGCCTGCCCCCTTCTCTTCGGTAATAAAGTGCTTTATTCAGTAGGTGGCATTGTGGTGCATGCACTGAGCTAAAAGAATAAGGAAAAAATGCCCCTCCCCACCATACTAGTGCTTTCTTTCACTAGTAAGTTGGAGACCTGGGGCAGGTCTTTGAACCCTTGAGTGCTTTCAGGTTCCTTATGTGTAAAACAGAGATGTTAATATCTGCCTTTCCAACACTGCAGGATGATTCTTCTAAGGATCAAATACTGCAATGCACATGATAATGCTTTCGAGTACACAAGCTTTTCATTTTGTATTTCTAGGTATATTCATATTCATTAGGTTTAAAGACTAAAACTAAGGACAGGAGGCACTACAGGCATAGAAGAAGGAGTCTTTGTGTCTTGGCAGACTCTGTTTATAGTTTATCCTTAAGGATAACCATTCATTTGTTTTAAGGAAAAGACTTGGTTCTCAATAAAGATACTCATGACTTTCAGGACATAAAATGTGCTTTGGATGTCACAAGTTTGTTTGAATTTCACTCCAGGGAGCCCAGCTCAGTAAACACTTTCATGTGTAGGCAGCACCCTTAATCAAGCCAGTGAATCTTAACGTAACCTTCGCAATAAAAGTATAAATAGAATCCTGATTAAATAATTGTTATTTTCCCGCTGAGAATCTCAGTTGGGATTCTGTCTTTACTGTAATATGTTATGCAAATGCTATATACAGCATGTATATGTCTCTGCAGCAGACTGCATCTTTGATTACACGACACAGGGCTGGGAATCAGAGACTTGGGTTCTAGTCATTGTTCTGCCAGTTACTCACTGTGTGACCTTGAGAAAGTCACTTAATCTTTCAGAGCCTCAAAGTCTTTGTTTCATACAAAGGAGATCAAGGGCTTGCACTCATTTATTGGCCCCTCCCCCAACCATGGAGTCCATGTTTTCAAAAGCATCTACTAATCTGCATTTATTACATGATAATTAATTCATTTCCCCAAGTCTAAAAATCAAAGGCATTTGTAACTGGTAGCCAGAGATTCTGATCAGACTTACTTACATAATCAGAATTAACACGCTAAGCTGAGATAACTCTAACTAAAAGCAAAGAAGTGTGACACTTTAGTTTGTCATGTAGCCTCATGATGGATAGATGGGCAAAGTGTATCAGGCTTTTTGAAATATTAACAATAACTTACCAGTCCCGATCACCACTTATACCCAACCCCAGAGGTCTGTGTAAACAGGTGGGGGAATCACTGACATGCCCACTCACTCTGAGTTCCTGCGCAGGTCTCAGAGTCTAAGATGCATTCATTGCGGGGATTTAAGAAGGCATATAGCCAACAAGTTGTCCCCAAACTCATGGAGCTTACGTTCTAGTGAAGGGGAGATGGACAAAAAATAAATACGTAAAACAAAATTATAAGTAAATTATAAGGTATATTAAAAGGTGATAAGTGCTTTGGAAAGAAAAAGGCGGGGGGGGGATTGGTAGGGCACAGGTGCAGTTGATAGGGTAACATTTGAGCAGAGTCTTGAAGGAGGTGATAAAACAAGCCTTGCATGCTTAGACGGGAAAAATCATTTCAGGCTGAGGTAGCAGTAGGTGCAAAAGCCCTGAGGTAGAAACATGCTTACCGTGCTCCGAGACCAGCAAGAAGACCAGAGAGGCTGAAGCAGAGTAAACCTGCTGGGTGGTTAGGGATCAGCCCAGAAAGGTAAGGAGGCAGCTCGTGTAGGACCTGTTGGTCACTGTGAGGACTTTGGCTTTTACTCTGGGTGAGACAGGACCCGTGGAAGGTTGGGTGCTTGGCTGCAATGGGGTGACATGATCCAACTGAAGTTTTGAAGGGCTCAGCTGTTTACAGTGAATTGAAATGGACTGTAGGGAGACAAGGGTGACAGCAGGGAGACCAGGTTAGGAGGCTCTTGCTGTGGGCAGTCCAGAGATGACAGTGACTTAAACAAAGGTGATAATGTGGGAGGTAATGGGAGGGGCCCATTTCTTAAGGGCCTCAGGACTTGCTGACAGATTGGATGTGAGGTATGGGAGAAAAAGGGAAGTCGGTGTTTTGGAGTTCATGACATACCGATGCATAGTCTGTACTCTGAGAAGTTACTGCGTCTATATGTACAACAGCGTATGACAAGCGCATAATGTAGAGCTTTGTAGACGATCCCATGACTTACGATTTTAGGACATTCCCCTTGATCTCCAGGAAAATCACTTAAATAAAAAAGCGTGAGAATGTATGAGGCAGTGTGAATTCTGTGGAAGGATGACGTGCTACGTTAAACCTTGCTTTGCAAAAAGTGACCGGAAAAGTGGCAGTGCTGAGGGGTTAGCCAACTCTAGACAGACTGAGCTTGTTTAAAATGGGGTGGGGGAGGGTTCCTGGTTTTCATTCCCCTTAGGATCACTTTGATTTCACAAATCCTGAATGTGCCTGGAAAGTGAAATGACCCTGAGAGCCTTCTGATGAAACAAGGCTTAGGAAAACTAGTCCCCTTGTTTAAAATGGAAAGACATAAATGGTTCTCAGCTCCCTATGAGCACAGAGAAGACACAGACTGAAACTCAAGTGCAGCTCAGCCACCATAAAGTCTTCTTGGAACATAGCAGGATGTCGGTCAGTGGAGGATGAGGTCAGACCTCATCTTTACAAAGAGGGTTCTACAGATCCTGTGTCCAAGGACTGCCAGTAGGTGGTATCTACATAAACTGTATGGTGCTCTTACAAGTTTGTGAAATACTGGATTGACCAAGATTAACTGGTTTCCCTTACTTTTGAGAGTCTTTAATATGCTAATGCTAAGGTTTCCAATAGAATTTGTTTAATATGAAGAATTTGCTCAATATTTGGGAGCAGGGAGCCCTGTTCATCCCCTTGAGTAATACCTCTTTTTCAGAAATGCTGATCTAGATCCTAAGAACAGTCCTAGGATGAAAATGTAGTAATAATCATTAAAAGCAGGAACATTTTCTATCCAGGATAGATTGTTTGCTATTCTTGCCTGGAGGTAGATTAATGGATGAGATAGTATTACTCTGAGACACCAGTTTAATGGTTCTTTTCATTTAGATTAAATCCAACTAATTTTTGAGCTATAACTATATGCCAGACCTAGAGGTCTGGTTCAGATAGAATTTGCATCTCCACAAAGTCCTCAGAGTTCCATGCAAGAAACAAACACACAGGAACATTTAATTTGCCATAAAACTTGTAAATGCTATCTTGATTGAATGTACAAAGGAACTAGCACACAGAAGTTTAGAGAAAGAATACAGCAGAGCAGATGGAACTGTGGTGGATCTTGGAACCAACAGACATGGGTTTGAATTTTATCTTACCCTCTATAGTTGTGTGACATCTGGGCAGGTTGTATAACTATTCTAAACCTATAATGTAAATTAAATATCACTATAATGCAGGGTTGCTTGAGAGGATTAAAGGGCATAAATCTATATGCAAGCTGGCCTATAGTAGGTAATTAATAAATGGTGTCTAATATAATTCTATTAATAGCAATAATAAATGAACAAAGCAATGCCAACAATATTTCTGTCTGGACATTATGGTAAAATGGTTTTAGAAAATTCCTTATTAAAAGCAATTGACATTGACATTTAATTGCTTCAAGAATAAAATATATGAAACTAGATAAGAAGATAAGTGCGGAGGACAACAAAAGAAGGAGACTCAGGTGGGAGTTACAGTGTGATAACGCTGGGGTCAGATTACAAAGACACTTGGTGCCAAGCTCAGAAGCTGAGACAGGCTGACGCATGCATTGGAGTCCCATTGGTGGTTCTTAAAGAAGTGACACAATCAAGGTATATGAAGATGTGCCAGGACCACCTTCTCTTGCTGAGGAACAGATTGTACTTGTTCCACGCCCTTTGATCACTTGAAAGTCGATGGAGTCTTATCGCTCCATGTATGGTCCGCTAAGATTTAAATTGAGAAAGCAGCCCACATTTGGTGACTCTGGGCTCAGATCTACTGCAGCTGCCCCCCAAACCTTAGAATAAGTGCTTTCATATTGTGTTGTCTGGAATTTTAAAGCAGTGAAGATCATTATTTCAAGAGTTCCACATTAATTTGATTCTCATTTCTTGTAACTTAAAATACTTTATTCCAGATCAAAGCTTCAATAAACATGCACACACACACACACACACACACAGACGGGCAAGCACACACACGTATACACTATCCAAATCTTCTGTATGTCAAATGAAAATACACAGGAGCCCACCAGCATGTACAATTGGGCTGCTACACTGGCACAGATTTATGCAGATCTCAGAATAAAGCTTTTTACACTGTCTTCTGCATGTGAAATTTTTACAGTTAAACCAGTGATTAGCACAGTTGTAGCTCAATACCATTTTTGCTTTTAATTTAATTTACTTTAATTTTACTTTATTTTATTTTAAGTCAGACCTGCTTATATTTGTTCAGGTAAAATTGTATGGTCAAGTACCTTACTACTTATTCACTGGGATTAGGATTTTGCTGATTGCATCCTGAGATGCATATGACTGCACATGTCATCCATAATCCTGATTTAAAATTTTAGTGTTCATTGAACTTTCACATTGGGTTGAATTTAAATTAAGTAAATGATAAAAATTTAAGTTCATAAATAAGTATCCATAACAAAATGTCATTCTCTGTTTTATGTGTTAAGATTCCACATTAAATTGTCCTTGGAAAGAAGGGATATTTTTTGCTGAAAAATAAAAGTTGGGAAAATTATTTTCCTGACCACACTTTTTCTCTAGTACCTGTGACTAAAAGTTTTATATCTTATGAAAAAGCAGGAAGGGAAAGTTGATGATGGCAGAGCTTGTGTATAACAATATAGACTCCACAAATGGAGTAAGGAGGTAAAGGGCAGATGACTTCCCCCTGGAATCCCTACATTTTCTCGTAATGGTTTGTTCTCAGTGTATTGGAGGATAGAATTTGATGGCTCTTGTTGTTGCACTAAAACTATGGCTCCATATTTTATTGGTGACTCTAACCAAGGGAAGAGGAAACTGTATCTAGTTCTCTATTTAACGCACATACACACACACACACACACACACACACACACACACACACTGCACATCAAATGCAGCCTAAATATGTTCTTACATAGTAGCCCCACCAGGTGCATTTAATGTCCTGTGCAGAGGCAGGCACAGTTGTCGTAGTGCATGCACCATCGTGGCAGAAGGAAATACTATCGCACCAAGCTGTTTACTACTGGAAAGTGATATTTACAGGTCTCAGTAGGTGAAGCTTTCTTCCTGGCTTTGTGGTGCTTTATGCAGCTTGGATAAATGAAAGCGGATTTCCAGGCTCCAGCCAAATGATATTTATGACAAAGCTAATACACAATGCAGCAGAGATTTTTCAAGCACAATCTCCATCCTAGAGTAGAGTTGAAAAAAAACCACTGAGTTACTCTTCCCATTCTACAGATGAAAAAGAGAATTTACTGCATATCTCAGTAATGGCTGTTTGAAATGGCACAGAGTGGAAAGAGAAACTTTTTAGCCAGACAAACATTCAGTTTTCAGTTCTGCACTCTCCAGTCATTGCATTTAAACAAGTTATTAACCCCCCCCCCCCGAGCCCTAGTTGCTTTATCTGAGAAATGGGATTGAAACACATGGTTATTGACAACTGGGTAGAAAAAGATCAAATGAGATAACAACTATTAAGTTCTCTGTACAGAGCCCAGGACAGAGGTAGAACAAGAAAAAAATACATGCTCTCACCCAATAACCTCCCTTTTCCCATATTTCCAGGCTGAATATCTGGACAGTGTGTAGAGTTGCTTGTGAGATACTCAAGGATATAAATTACTATGTAAGCTGGTCAGCTATAAGCACTTCACAAATGGTGGCTAATACAATTCTACTAATGGAAATAATATATGAACAAAGCAACACTGATGCTATTTCTTACCATCTTGTATAGAACTGGGAAGGTCACAACCAAAATGTAAAATATCTTATTTTTTTACTAGTTAGGAAGCTCCTTGCTAAAGGCTAGGTATGACATATTTGGACAGAACGTGGCTGAGTGTCAAACCCCCTCCTCAGAGTGGGCCACTGTGTCCAAACTCTGTGAAGAAGGTGGGATCTGAACTGACCCTTGAAGGAGGGGAAGAGTGGGAAGAATGGAAAGGAAGGAGAAGGCATTTCAGGTGGAAGACCCAGCAGGGGTGAGGCCTGGAGATGAGAATGCGACAGGTATGTGAGGAGGCGTCTGGCTTTTTTAGAGCACAAGGCTAGTGTCTAGCGGTACAGGACACAGGGCATGTCCCAGCACAGGGGGAGGGCCCTGAGAAGCAGCTGAGGCAGCGGGCTTTATTTTACAGGCAGCAGGGACCCATCGCAGATTCCTGAGCACAGAAGTGTCAAGATGGAAAATGACAGATTAGTGGACAAGTGGAGGGAAGGATTCTGGATGGACTGGAAGACAAAGAGATTGAAACGAAAGAGACCAGTTAATGAGCAAATTGCATTTCAGAAAAACACCTATGAGGACGTGCCCCAGGGCGTCACAGTTACCTGTAAGACAAAACAAAAGAAACAGATGCTGGGAGAAAGGCCATGAGAGTTTCCAATAGCACAGTGCAGCCCAGGAGGGGCCCTGCTTAAAGGACTCACTGGGCCAGGAGAGAGGTGCAGAGGGCAGGGGACTTGGAGGTGTCTGCCATCAGAATTGCGATCCATTGGGGCGCCTCGGTGGCACAGCGGTTAAGCGTCTGCCTTCGGCTCAGGGCGTGATCCCGGCGTTGAGGGATCGAGCCCCACATCAGGCTCCTCCGCTATGAGCCTGCTTCTTCCTCTCCCACTCCCTCTGCTTGTGTTCCCTCTCTCGCTGGCTGTCTCTATCTCTGTCAAATAAATAAATAAAATCTTTAAAAAAAAAAAAAAAAGAATTGCGATCCATTGGTTTATGCAAATGTTTAATTTCCCCCCTGTCTCCTAAAAAGGGAAGACTTATAATTTGCACAATAGTGTTATTAATATCTAGAGCTTGGGAAAACAAAAGCGATGTTTAAACTTCAGACTTTTAAATCTTCCAATTTGCACTGCTCTCTGCCTTGCTAAATTCACCACACTGGAGCCCGTTTGGTGTTCAGCAAGCCTCGCTCGACACTCTTTCCCTCTTGATAAAACATTAAATCAGTGGATTTCCCACCCCCATCCCTCCCCTTTCTCTCTAAAGATGAGTTTTTCTGGTAACTGAAATTCTGTTTAAATATGTAGAGTTCTGAAGGGAGCGATGGCTGCAGGAGTGATATTTCAAATCGTTAGACTTTGTGTCTTTAGGCTGTAAAATAGACGCCTATTAAAGTCCATAATTCAAAATACTACTGCCGTGCGGGTGTGGGCAGAGACAGAGGGCAGATTAACTGGAGGGTGAGGGGGGTTTAGATTTGGCTCTACCCACGACTGCAATGGCCACTACAGTCAAACTTTAAATGAAGCATCTGAGAACATGCGGGAGGCAAATCTGTTCGTCTTTAATTCGCCGGAACTGTCCTTTCAGTTCCTAGCCTTGTGCTGGTGCTTTGGGAATGTGAGTGTGGGAGTCTGTGCGCACAGGGGCTGGGAGTGTGTATGAGCCTTACAAAGATATGAACATGACATGGTAACTACCTTCGGGGAAAAATAGTCTATTTCAGTGTTTCTCACACTCCCCCCCCATTATCAACCCCCACCTTCTATCTGCAGAGCCTGCTGAGACTTTTCCCCCTCAATTTCCCCCCACCATGAAATTTCAATACCATGGAATACTATATATTACTTTTATGTACTATATGTATATCTGTACTTCATCCTTAAAAAAAAAAATAAAAAAGAGGAATCTCTCCTTCCTCAACCAATTTTCTTTTCCTTGGGGGACATACTGTCTGTGTTGAGAAGGCATGTTCTAGTTGGAATGGAAACACTTATATGTCTCCATTACTTGCTGTATTGGAGGTAACTACAGAGAGAAGAATGAGCTCAGAGGATGGGCAGTGCGTTGAATGTTGGCCTTAGGAAAATATGTCTACTTCCTCACCCCAGAACCTGGGTTTCCTTATTTGGTACTTTTACCAAATACCTACTTTTTACCAAATTACATTTGCAGATGTAATGAAAGTAAGGATCTAGAGATGAGATCATCCTGGATTGTTGGTGTTGGTCTTAAATCCAATGACAAGTGTCCTCATAAGAGAGATGCAGAGGGGGCGCCAGGGTGGATCAGTTGATTAAGCATCTGACTCTTGATTTTGGCTCAAGTCATGATCTCAGGGTTGTGAGATCGAGTCCTGCATGGGCTCTGTGCTGGGCATGGAACCTGCTTAAGATTCTCTCTCTCCTTCTCCCTCTGCCCCTTCCCCTGTGCTCTCTCTTTCTCTCTAAAATAAATGAATACATTTAAAAAAAAAAAAAAGAGAGAGAGAGAAAGAGAGAGATGTAGAAGACAGACACAGATACAGAGAAGAGGTCATGTGAAGACAGAAGCAGAGATGAGAGCATCCTGCCACACACCAAGGAATGCTTGAGGCCACCAGAAAATAGGATGTTCCCCCAGAGCCTCTGGAGGGATCCTGCACCTGCCAGAGTTCACATTTCACACTTCCAGTCTCCAAAACTGTAGAGAACGCATTTCTATTGTCTAAGCCACCCAGTTTGTGGCAATTTTTATAGGAAATTAATATAGGAGAGAATGGTCAACTTTGCCTCGGAGAGTATGAAGAAAGCCTCTAGAGCAGATGTCTTCTGAGCTGGGTCTATATAAGTAGGAGGCTGGGGGATGGAGAACAGAAAGACTATCTAGCAGAATGACAGCACATGGAAATAGGTAGGGAGCAAAGACGACTTGGATGTGCTCCTCAGGTTCCTTGTTTGAGCTCATCTTCCCCATCCTTGCATCTGAAAGACCTGTAGAGCTTGGTGTTGGGGCTTCTTTAGTCTTTGCTCATTCTGTCCTTCTCCCCCAAGGGAGCTCATCATTTTCCCAAATGCCTTCTACCTGCAGATGGCTCCCAAAGGTCTATCTTCAGAGCAGAGCAGACCTCTCCTGTGCCATGCAGACTCACATCCATCTGCAACCTCACATCCCCATTCGCTTCTCCTAGCTGTCAGCATAGACATCTACAGAGTCAGCTCTTTATTCCCAGCACTGTTCCTCTCAAGGTCCTCTCTTTCCTGTGCCACCAACTGTAAGCATCTCCAACCAGTGGAGTGTTCAAGCAGAAGCCTTTAGGGTCCTCATGGATCCCTCCCTTTCCTCAGTGTAACCTCCAATTCTTTCCGCCGGTTCTCCTCCAAATATGTCTAGCACACTGGTCCTCTTGTCTCTGTCAGAAAAGTGTCATAACCTAGTAGCCAAGAGCAGAGCTTCAGAACTGCCTTATTTCAAATCCCAGCTTCATCCTTATCCTTGCCTCAGTTTCTCATCTGGAAAATGGGATAAAATAGCACTTTCCTCATGGGGTCACTCTGAGGATTAAATAAATTAATCCGCAGGAAGGGTTTAGGACACTAACAATAAGTGTTAGTTATCTTTACCGTCACAGCTAATACTTCTGTTCAAGTCCCTGTTATCTCCCACTTACACTGTTACAGGGGAGCCCTAACTTTCTCCTCTCCCTCTAGAAATCATTCTTCACAAAGAGACTACCCTAGTTCCCATCACACCTAGAATGACCCAACCTCCTTACCATATTCCATAGGCTTTGCATGACTGGCCCTATCCCCTCAATCTTCTCTCATATAATGTCCCTCTCCCTTAATCTAGGGCTGTGTTGTCCAGTATGGTAGCCACTGGTCATGCATGACCACTGAGTACTTGAAATGTGTCTAGTTACAATTGAGATTTTATTTTTACTTTTTAAACGTGGCTACAAGAAATTACATATATTATATTGGATTAAATAAAATTTATTTTATTTTATTTTATTTTACCTATTTATTTTAAAATTTATTTATTATTTATTTATTTAAAAATTTATTTATTAATTTATTTTATTTTATTTATTTTACCTGTTAATTTCTATTTTTTTTATGTGGCTATAGAAATTTCACAATCACATATGTGGCTCACTTGACCTTTCTACTGAAGAATACTGCTTTATGGCCTTATTCTAGCTCCTGGAGCACTCACCCCAAGCCATCCCCACCCTCAATCCTGGCACTTGGGGTTTCTTCTGCCTGGAATCCCCCGTGCTGCTCTTTAAGTGGTTAGTTTTTCTCAACCTTCAGCTACAATGTCACTTTTTCAAAGAGGCCTCTTCTGACCGTTCACTGCTGTTCATTCCCTTCTTAGCACTTCTTTCCATTCTTTCTTCTCCACTTCTCCTGCTCGAAAGTAAGCCCTGTGATTCAGGAACAATTCGTTCCACTCACCAGTGTATCCCCAGCAGTACAAACTCAGGTGCTTGTGCATAGTGCATCTTTACTACACACTAGTGGAGTAAAGGAAGCGACAGAGAGATTGATCCTTAAAGTGTTGCTTCTGAGAGAATAAATCTGAAAGTTCTTATCACAAAAATAAATGTAGCTATGTGTGGTGATGGATGTTGACTAGACTCATTGTGGTCTTCATTTTGCAATATATACAAATATCAAATCATTATGCTGCACATCTGAGACTAATATAATGCTATATGTCAATTATATATCAATAATTAAAAAAGAAGGCATTGCTTGCTATTTATAAGGTTCTCTGAGCTCTGTGGGGACAAAGAAATAGTGAAAGGGGCATTGTAGATTTCTGCTTCGCTGGAGACAGGAGTGGGCATGAAGTATATTCCAAACTCCAGGAGGCAGAAAATGCTGAAATGCAATACAACAGGAACTGGACTCTGACTATAACTGCTTATGGATGCTACAGCTATCCTAAAGGGCCAGGATTTGGGTTAAGGGCAAATTTACCTGTAGTTAAAGTACTCTGCACATCTCTAGGTAAGATTTAAAGGATGCTGGAACTGAGCCCCGGGATAATGCAAACACCCACACAGTGCCTGAGAACATTTAGAACAGCTAATACTTAGCAGGTGTCAGAGATTATGCTAAGCATGTTGCATAGGTTATCTTATTTAATCCTCATAATCATCTGTTAAAGTAACTTTCAGCACTGTATCCATTTTACACTAAAGAAACTCAGACAAGGCAATAATTCATTCTACATCACATTATTAGTGAATGATGGGACCAGGATTAGGGCCCAGACCCTCTGCATCCAAAGTTTGAGCTCTTTAACACCATAGTGTTAGGCTGCAGAGAACAGAGCAGCACACGCCTGAGTTCTCATTCCTGCTTTCCAATTACCTGGGCAAGGATCAGTTCAGAGTCTGATAGCTCTTGCTCAGTACCACCCCAGAAGTGTTTACCTTCAGTGTTTCTTGGTCATATTACTCCTTTATAGGAATTCCTATATAGGAATTCCCAGTTAATCTACCCTGCTTTGACTCGCTTCCCTTCCTCACCCTATAATCAATCATCGAGTCAGATCTGTTGTTTCTATTTACAAAATGCTCTGCAACCTGATCCCTCCTTTCCACCTCTTCTCTCACTGCCTTGGTCTTGGAGCAGTCCCACAGGCTCAAGGCTGGCCTCATCGCCAATCTGTCCCATGGAGTCCTTCCTTCAACTGCTGCCAGTGATCCAATCTAAAATGTAAATCTAATTGCACCAATATCTCCACTCCCCAGCCCTTAGACATTTTTAGTAGCTTCCCATCACTCATAAAATAAAGTTCAAGTTCCTTGGCTGAGCATATAATTGTCTTCACAACTTTCCCCCAGCCTACATGTGGTAGACACGCATCTAAGGTGGCCCTACCTCGTATTCACTCCTGTGTAACCCTGTTCCTGACCTGCTTCTAGCCAAGAGAATATGGCGAAAGTGGTGGAATGTTATGTCTGAGATTAGAAAAAGACCTTGGTTTTCACCTTGCTGGCACTACCTTGCTCTCTTGCCTCTCACTTTACTCACTCTGATGAAGGCAGCTGCCCTATGGAGAGACACACATGCCAAGGAGCTGAGGGAGGTCTCTGGCCAACAGCTAGTGAGGAGCTGAACCCTGCTAACAGCCATACGAGAGTCTGGAAGTGCATCACTCTTGGGGTGCCTGGGTGGCTCAGTTGTTAAGCATCTGCCTTCGGCTCAGGGTGTGATCCCGGGGTCCTGGGATAGAGCCCCACATCAGGTTCCTTGCTCTGCTGGGAGCCTGCTTGTTCCTCTCCCACTCCCCCTGCTTGTGTTCCCTCTCTCTTTGGCTGTCTCTCTCTCTGTCAAATAAATAAATAAAATCTTAAAAAAAAAAAAAAAGGGAGTGCATCACTCTGAAGTATATCCTTGAGATGACTGTAGTCCTGGCTTACACCTCGATTGCTGCCTTGGAGACAAGATCCAGAGCCAGAGGCCCCAGCCAAGGTACATTTGGATTTCTGACCCACAGAAGCTGTGAGATAATAAATGTTTGTTGCTTTAAGCTAAGTTTTAGAATAACTTATTAAGCAGCAGTAAGTGACGAACACACTAGGTTTTAGCCACTTCTACTTAGACACCCAATATTCCTATACAGTGAACTTCCCTAACACCTTATGTACCTTCATCCCCAGGTTTTTGTATAAATCATCTTTTTTCTACTCTTAATGCTATTCTTTCTTTTCTGTCTGGTAAACACATGCTTCTCCATCAAAACCCGTCTGTAATAGCACAGCTGTTCAGATACCTTTCCGGGTTTCCCAGCTAGCCACCCCTCCTCTGCACCCCTGGAGACATTCTGGGTGTACTTTGTCTAGAGCACTTAGTGCTGTGGTGGTTCTCCATGGGTGAAGGCTGCTCCTTTCTCTCCACCTTCCCCATCCTTTTCTCCCTTCGCACACACTCTTCCCCCAACTGGATCCGGAATTTTAAAATAGAAGCAACTCTGCTTCCGTTTTCTATCATCTCCAACACCTAGCACAGGGCCACGTACCTATGTTGCATGTATGTTTTTAGCCGAAACAAAATTTAAAAATTGACATTAAATGAAACTCTTGGTTCAGTTTCTTCATGTGTAAACTAACAATAATAAGTAACAGTTCAATATAGTAACAGTAACAACAAAATAATATGGTGATAATAATAGTAATGGTCTAATATTGCTACTAAAATAATAATAATAATAATAATAATAATAATAATAATAATAATAATAAATCCATGAGTCCGGCTCCGCACTAAATGTTTTCACATCCACTATCTCTAAACCTGAAGATACCCTATAAGGTAATTAAATTGTATGTGCTTCACACAGGCTAAGGGAGGTTAAACCATGTGTCTAAAGCCTCAGAACTAATGGCAGAGCTAGAATTCAGTCCCAGATTTGTTTGATTGTCCAGTTCGTTCTCTTCCTGCTGCAATGTTTAACTGAAGCGTGTTTGAGAATAAATTGTTGAGGATGATGTGGAGAGCCCCTTGGAATGGGAATGGCAGGCTCCTCCAGATTCTGAGGCTGGTTAAGCAAGGATCCTCAGACTGCTGTGTGTAAGAGGGGAAAGGCAAAGGGGCTCCTCTCCACAAGCAAAACAGTGAAGAATGACTAGAAGAAAGAAGATCAATAACCATGGGTGGTGATGAGAAGGGTAGTGAAGGCAGGGGAAGGCATGGGAGGACCCTCAAATCTACTAGGAAAGTACTCTCTCAGGACCTGAAGCTGGGCAGCAGATCCAGAGAGCTGACTGATATGTGGATATGCAGGTTTAAAGTGATGTTGGAAAGGATTGCACTTGGTTTTGGAAATTTTGATAAGCTTTAAAATTCCGTGGACACCAATACAGAAATTCTGGATTCAAGGCTAATCTGAGTTGTGCTGCACACATTGGAAAGCAGGAAGCTCTCCTCATCACATGCAACTGGTGAGCGTTGTTACTGGGAGAAACCTGCCGCTCTGCTCTGTACTTTCCAATGTTTTTCCAGAATTTTTTGGGAAAACCTTCTTCTGCCACCTTCTATTGCTTGACTCAGCAGCATCTCAACCTGGGGATGGGGATAGACCAAGACAATTTTCAAAGGAGAGAAATTTTATTGCATCATATTAGAGCAATTATGACATTAGTAACAGGTTAATCCATCAGAGCCTTCAATCCAAACTGTCAAATGCAGGAACCAGGGGCCCAAGGGAAAAGGTATGTTTTCCCTCCAGGTGGCATGGTACTTTTGCATCTATTTTAATATGATATTTCAAATTACTAAACAGGATTGAGGGAACCATTTTTGCTGTTCCGCTTTAAGGCTTTAAGTCTCTTTCCTTTTTCAAAATTATCCCTTTTCCCTTATCTCTCTCCCCTTCCCCCAAGAGCTGTGCTATTGAAAGGCAAATTTCCTGGAGGGGTTGGGGAGGCGGGTGTTGAGAATTAGCATATCAAACATACCCAATAAACCGAATGGAAATTAGCAGAATCCCAAGTCTGACATCTAGTTGCTGCACTAAATTGAGGTTAATGTGACCCTGTCCTTTCTGTTTTAAACAAAAATAGGGAAATAGAGTAAGTTCTATTCCATGTCCCTCTGGGCCCATCAACATTCCTCCCCCGTGGTGAAAATAAAAACAACAAAAGAAAAGGAGGGAAAAAAAGGAGAAAAAAGATCCCAAACATGTTAGTGGAATATATATGTATATTCCCTGATATATAACTTAATAAAAGTTTATGGACCCAGGATAAGGAAGCCACACTGAACAGATGCACTGGGACTGAAATATGGTCCAATTAAGTCTGTAACAGGGTGAGCTTTACTTTGAACATTCTCCAAGTTGAAATGAAAGCTTCACAGAACAGATAAATCAGGCAACATAAAATAAAAACGCTGATCCGGCACCGCTCCCAAAAGGAGGGAAGGAGGGGCCTGAGGGCTGGATGGGGAGGGGAGGCACAGGGGTGGGGGAAGAGATCCAGCCAGGCTTCCCTATTGGAGGCTCAAACAGTTGCTTTCTCTGCGACAGCAAATAAACAGCAGCTATTTAAGCCTATTCCAATTAATGCCTTCTGTGGCAGCTATTTATCTATTGAGGGAACGGCACGGATTGCCTGGTGCAATTAAGCTGTTTGCTAGAAGTGCCTTCAAAAGTGTTTTGCCTTTAGCCATGGAGTCATCTGTAGTTTATGGCCAACCTTCTTGCTGAGGGAGGAGTTTGGTCTGAGAAAGTAGACAGCCCTCCTTCACTGCATCCAATTTAGCCCACCCCAATTTAGCCCAGCTTAGCCAAATCTCTAGAAGCCTAGATGCCTGTCTAGCTTTTAGGACAATGGTAAATTCCTTCTGGCCTTTCTCTCTATTCTCTTCAACCCACCCTCTTCATCCCCATCCCTATCCCCGTCCTTTTCATCTATTCTACAAGATTGGTTTTTCTGCAGAAAGTGACCAATGTGGAATGTTAGTCCTAGTTTGGGAATGTCAGACGTAGGTTTGAATCTCTGGTGGCAGGCAACTTCCTCTCTAAGACTTTGATTGCTATTGGAATGCCTATTTCACACTGTTGCTGGGGGAAGGTTCGGTGACATAGTACGCATAAGTGGTATTACACAGTGCTGGGCACATAGTAGAGCTCAAGCTGTGTTAGTTTCTTGCATCAACTTCCTTACCTTATGGGATGGAAACAAAACCCACTATATTTATTGTTGGGGTTCAGCAAACCTGTTCTGATTTTTATATCTTTCGTAATGTACAATGGCTTCCTTACTGAACATATTTTTGAGCTTCTGTGAAGCAGTATATCTGAGTTTGATGTCTTTACCTTCATCCATAACTAGGCAACCTTGGGCTGCCTTTGAATCCCTTGAAACCTCATTTTGCTCTTCTGTGAAATGGCAATAATAATAATAATAATAATAATAATAATAATAGCAATGACAGTATCTTCCACACAGGAATTTTGTGACATTCTGGCATAGTCATGTATGGTAATGATCAGGTGCACAGGTGCTCAATTATAGCTACTCTGGTTATTTTCTTTCTGCAGGGACTCTCAGAGCCTCACACCAGTTTAATCAATTTTCTTAGGTACCAGAGGCCATCTCATAGAGCAAGAGCACCCCAGTTGATCTATGGCTGTCCCCAAATTCCTGTTGTCCTCTGATGAATATCTGATCTCAAGGGAAGGATCTGTGACTGCTGCATTTTTCTACCTTCCAGAGTCTAGTTGATCTGGGCACATCTGGGTATAATGAATCTTTCCTAAATTAAAGAAATCCTGTGTGGGGCAAATTTGGGAAGGTCAATTTTCCATAGACACCAGGGGAAGCATTTTGTCAGGACCCAAGTGTTAAGCAAGTAGCCTCTGTCTCTGGGCCAGCAGGTGTCTTCTCTCCTTTCCCTTTTCCTGACTTCTTTCCTAGGTCAGGAATTCAACCCT
Source organism: Ursus arctos (assembly GCF_023065955.2). NCBI lineage: Eukaryota > Metazoa > Chordata > Mammalia > Carnivora > Ursidae > Ursus > Ursus arctos. The sequence continues at coordinate 71,499,218 of NW_026622775.1, read as the reverse complement.
TGTTTCCTTCATCTGTCCCTGGACTCAGGGAAAAGATCACTGGTACTTGGTACCCTCTCCCAGGGGTTCTTTCATCTTCAATCTGAGCTCCCCTGGAGAGTGAAAGGTTTTGCTCTCTGATTGCAGAATTCTGCCTCTATTGCAGGGTGGGATATTTCCTGACCTCTAAGGAAGATGTTGGGAGTTCACAATAACCCATGTTGGAAGAGGATTGGACCTAAGGATCCTACTGTGGGTGCTAGAGGCTGTGATTCCAGTGTGCCTTCTGTGACTTTGTGACTATTCTCCCTGCAGTGGTTAGGTGTCAGATGGAAGGTCAAGATCTGGGTCTGGGAAAAGCTGGCTGGGGGACTAGAGCTGTAGGGTCTCACTAGAATTCTTCTGAAACTCTGGTTTACAGAATTGCTGCTATTTATGTTGAAATGGATGGAGGTAGAGAGAGAGAGTAGAGCCAGCTCAGGGCCCTTTGGCCCTTTCTCTCCCTTCCCTGAGGCCCTGAGGGAAGCCCCTAGGACTTCCAGACTCTCAGGGGAAAACCACTGACTTTCTTGACCTTCTATCCAGCTCCTTTGTGATTATGACAGAGGACCTGACTTTGAGCACTAGATGCCCACCCTCATAATGTGATTTGTAGATGAGGCAGGGAAATCCATACTGGATCCCCAGAGCCTGTCACACAGTCTGAATATGCAGGCTCTAGATTTATTCCTTCAGGTCTTCTAGGCATTTCTTCACTAGTTAACAAGTAAGGTCTCTGAGAGTAGGCTGATCTTACACCTATGTCTGGATGCTCTTCAGAAGGGCTTGAGTACTCGAAGCAAAATAAAACAGAACTGGACACAAGCTGTGAGGAGTAGGGAGGAGTGCACGAGGAAAGAGTAGGTAAGATGGGGAGTTAAGGAGACCCCCTCACCTATAGCTTTCTTCAGAAACCATCTTACGGAGAAGAAATTGCAGGCAGAAGAAGTGAGAATTTCCTAGCATCTACTCTATGACAAATTACTTCAACTGCATCAACCCTGCAAGACAGATATTACCTGTCTCCCCACCTAATACAGTAGAATGCAAGCTCCATGAAGGGAGGAACTACTTTATTTACTGCTATATTCCCAGCATCTAGAACAGCCTTTCATTGCTTAATAAATATTTGTCGAATGAATAAGAACTATTAAACCCTATTTTACTGATGAGAAAACTGAGTCCCAGAAATCATCCCTGATTGTCATAGGCCACATAGCTGGTAGATGACAGAGGCTGGATTCAAACTAGGTCTCCCTGACCATGAAGCTCATGTTTTTCCACATGCATTTGGTCATGACTCTGGCCCTATACATGCCCACCGTGGAGCAGGGCCTCAGGTCCTGTGTCCACCCTGCAGCTCCAATGGTGCCACAGTAGCGTTTGGGGTACCAGCTTGGTAAAACAAAATGGGCTTCACACTGAGATAAGGGAAGCAGCATTCTAATGTCTTGTGCTGAGCTTGGGGGTTGTCCCCACATGAGCTGGGCCACAGTTTCTCCACCTGTGAAAAGGGATTCACCAGCTGTCTCACATGGAGGGTATGAGAAGCAGTTGAGCCCATGGGTGGGAATGAAACTCAAAATGCCATAATGCAATATACACAAGTGAAGGAAAGTTGTTCAATGCAAAAGCCTGCTGCTTCTCCAATAAAGAGAAATTTACAGAAAGGGAGAGAAAGGTGAATTGCTATCATCATGTCCTGACTGTGGTAATCGGCCTAGTTATTTGCTGCTCCATTCTGAGCCCCCTACTCTCCCCATTTCTCCAAGAAAAGGAGATTATTTTTAATTACAGTTTTACACTGGATTAATGAATCTCCACAGTAAGTTAATGAGCAGGACACGGCACCAGAAGACAAAACATTTGATTACTTTCGGGGAGTTTCTTAAGCTTCATTATTTCCAAGCCATCCCTGCAGAGTCACTGTGGCCTGAGTGAAGGGAACTGGAAAAATGCCAGGATTTCTGGGATGTTACATTTATGATACCTTGGACTGTGTTGCATGAAAACCTGCTGGGAAGAGTCCTGGCATTTCTCCAAGAGGAGAAATTTTTCTGTTGTAGCCTAGTAGCCCAAAGTCCCCTTAATAATTGCCATAGAACAGAAAGGAATGTTCCTGCCTCTCCATGTCCTCCACGACCATTTTCGTTTAGATTTCTATCTGCACACACCTGGATTCTTGCAACAAGCTCCTAACAGGTGCCCTAGTACAACTTCCCATAAAATCCTTCAATGGTTCTTTATGGTCTGAAAGATAAGATCCACACTCCTTGGTTCATTCTGGGCCAAACTTTGTCTCCCTGTCCTGGTAAACCACACAGCCTCACTCTGTTTGCCTCTGAGCAATTAAGTGCTATCTTTCCAATTGGAGCATCTTTTCCTTCTCTGTCTTTTTGGCCCTTCAGATCAAATGAGCTGGGAAGCTCTGCCGGACTCTCTGCAGCAGCTTGGGGTTTCCACAACAGCTCTGGAGCACCATGCACATAGCACTTCTACAATATGTACGTCTCTGCATGCTGTTCACGCTCTCACGTGTCTGCTTTCCTGGCCAGACTGTCAACATCCCGAGGCCAGTCACAGGATTTATGTATTCACCTTTGTATCCCTAGCCTGGTATATCTGGTACAGATATACAGAAGATTATCAGTATATGTGGGTTTAAATGAATTAAAGAATGAGTTGATGATTAAATAAATAATTATTGAAGAAGCTCTCTTGATTTAAAGTGAAACTCTTCATTCTTTCGCTCACAGGCCATCCCTGGATTTGTGTCTGTTGTAGTTCTCAAGGTAGACTAGATTCTGCTGCCATAAGAAACATTCCCAAATTTTCAGTGGCTTGACAGAACAAAAGTCCTTTTCTCAATCTTGCCATGTGCCCAGAGTGGGTTAGTAGGGCTCTACTCCACACCGTAACTCAGAGTCCCAGACTGGCAGGAGTGCTACCACGTTGTAGTTGCCCAATCTGGAATGAAGAATGAAGACAGAGACCAGAGAGTTGCACAAGGCTTTTTGCTGCCTCAGCCTGGAAATGATGAAGACTCACATTTCATTGGCCAGAGATAGTCACAGGCCCCACCTAACAGCACAGTGGCTGCAAAATGCGGGGAGCCAATAAAACATTTCATGAATCTTACCATCTCTGCTACATTCAACTTAATTAAGTCTCTTTCCATCTCTGGGTTCAAAGAACACTATGTCCAACTGTATCACTAGATGGATAAATGGGGAGAGAGACTAACCCTGAGCCTGAGATCCATGTTTTAATTAATTCTAAAACTTGACCAGTGTCAGGATCTTTCTGGGCCTTGTAGACATGTTTTAATGTCTGTCTGTACTCAGATCCTGAGTCTGTCTCCTGGCCTGCCAATCACAGCTCATTCCACCTGTATCTCATCCCCCAGCCCCTAATGGCTTTGAGGCAGGACATTTCTTTACTCCCTGACATCTTCGTCTCCCTACATTCTGCTCTTTAAGATGCTGTCTGACCATCTCTCTTGAAATCAGTCTTCCACAGCATGCTTTCTCTCTTTCTTTTATTTTTACCGTATATTGACCCTCATGGGAAGTTCTATGGTGAGAGTTGAGAGCTCTACATGAGGAACATTTGGAGGAGTGTAGATTGTTTTGACCTAATGCTTCATGTTGCTCTGAGCATATATTGCCACTCCATGCCTACAATATACCCCACTCAAATTGGCTTAGGATTTTCAAGTTCTACTGCCACTGTGGCTAAGGAAGGAAGAAAAAAAAAAAGAAGAGAAACTGTTTATCTAGTGTTTTGTCCCCAGCAGAATAAAATGTGGCACATACAGAGTAAGTCACAGAAATGTCTGTAACTCTGTACTGCTGGCATTCTGGTTATCCAAGCAGAGAAAAGAACCAGAGCCCTGGAGGCCTAGGAAGGATGCATGCCATATGTGGTTCCCAAGATTTGGAGGTTTATTTTTAGAAAAGCAGCATGGCGGGCTGTCATATCTGTTTGACTCAAGAAAGAATCCTGGAGAAAAAATGCTGTCTCAATCAGAATGGAAGATGTTTGTGCCTATGTGAATTTGTTTTGAGCATAATTAATAAACTGATGCATTTTTATTGGAGTTATAATCTGTTTTCAACATTAGAGAGGCAGAAGCATGTATGCTGTGTTCGCTGTGTTCCAGCAGCTTCTGTGTGGATTAAAGAAGAGCGTCCAGAACATGCTACTGAGAGGTAATTCAAAATTCACGCTGGATGTGCTCCTCACTGTTTAGTGAGAAACTAGGAGGGGCCACTCTGAGCTGAGGCGATCCAGGGAAGGCTAATGAACGGGGCAGATCAGAGGGATGACGGAAAAGCAAAAGACCACACCAAAGCACTAACTATGCGGACAGGACGAACAGGATACCAACTGTGTGGCGGTGGAATTGTACAAGGTGTTGGGTGGCTGTGAAATAATTGGTCAGCTAAGGGAATAGCAAAGGATTGAAGGCAGAGATCCTAGGCCAATGAAAAGTAATATCTTCCTTCTCAGAGCCCTAAAGACTCCTGTCTTTAATGACCATGACTTTCTCCTTCACTTGAGTTCTTTGAGTTTGAGACTCATCCTCATTTGTAAAGTTCAAACACTCTGAGGAACATTCTGTTCTCTCTCCTTTCTTCCCACTGGATAAGCATATTGCCTCATATTTAGAAGGCATGCAACATATATGCACTGAGTTGAATTGAACTGAATTGAATTGAGTTGAGTTGAGTTCATCTGGGCTCCAGCTAGATTTGAGAGTCTTATGGCTAGCCAGTTTAATGAGGGACATTTTAGACTGTAATTTTTAACATCATTGGACTTTATTTTGAAAACAATGGGTTGCTAGTGACGGTTGTTGGCAAGGATGCAATGTATGCAAATGTTAGTGTACGACTTACTGAAGTGGAGAGAGTCAGGAGACCTACAGGCCCAGTGTGAACTTCTTGCAATTGCTCAGGAGCCAGCCTGGGGTGGTACAAAGACTATATGTTCACATGCTTGCAGGAGCCAGGCAGTTTCCTGAGACATGAGAAGGTAACTGGACATGTTTTCATGTTAAACATGTGAGACTAAACTTTACCTACAAAAAAGAACAGTTGTCTATTTTTTTCTGGAAGCATGAGGCTCTCTCAATATGTCTTGTCATTTGTCCTGATTTCAATAGAATCATAGATACAAAGAAATATGACTTTCTTATAAGAGAAATGATAGTCTGAGTATCATAATAAATGGTAGCTAATATTCAATCTCAGTGCCAGGGATATCATGAGTATAGGCACTGGGACAGACTGGAGTTTGCATTCTAAACTATGGAGGGTAGCTCTTGGTTGTTAGCAACCAGGAATACAAGCCTGAGATCACCAGGTCTTCTTTTTGAAAAGAAAGTTAAAATATTGGTTCAAATGTATTTGAAACACTGGAGATGCTAAGGAAGGTATTGGTGCTGATCTCTACTTTGTGGCCTCTTTTGGGGTATAAAAATGATGGATCTGGAGCCCAAAGGTCACTGGATCCTAAGTCTGACAATCACTGACCTTGAGCAAGCTCATTAACCTCTGTGAGCCTCAAACTTCTATTATAAAAAATGCAGATAATACCTCTCTTCTAGTAGAGGGTGCTGAGGATTAAATGAGATAATATGTGGGAAAGCACTTTGCAAGCTCTAGGTACAATTAAAAAACAAACAAAACAACCTACTTTAGTTCTTTAAGTTGGGGGTTAAGGATATAAGAATGCAATTTTTTAGGTAGGGCTAGATTAGGGAAAGGGATGTGTCGGTTTAACTTAGGGGCAGTTGTGGGGCATCAGTGATAGTGTTCCAAGAAATTACTTGATCACAATAAACATCAGAAACCTGGGTATGAAAATATCTTTGGCCATAGTTCTCTAAGCCACTGCCAGCTGTAATCAGTGGTCCATGTAAAGAAAGGTATCTCTATGAGCAAGTGTATATGATTTTTTGATGAACACAACTCTTCTCAGATGTTTGTTGAGTTCAGAACCCTGAGAAGGAGTAATGTTCCACGTGTCAAGTTGAACCGGTAGAAAACAACAGTAAAACCAAGAGGTAAAGATGATAAACACAGGCAGATCTTGGTCTCCCACCTCTGGAGAGTCCTGACATCTGTCCTATCTTTAAAGCTCAGCTTGCATTTGGTCTCAGTTTGATAAGCTCTCACTGAAAGCCCTTTTTCATGTCGTCGGCTTTCACTGTGGTTGGCTGGCTGAGCCACTGGAAATTATCTGACAAAAAGACAGGAGTCAATGTTGAACAGATTTGGCTGGGATGTCCTTTTCAGATTAACCCTCTTCCAGCATTTGCATCTAAATAAAGCAATTTATTCTGCAGACTTCACAGAGGGGCCGATCATAAAGGTTAATACGATGAAGGGTTAAACTTTGTTTTTCCGAACCCTGTCTCTATGTGTGTATGGTTATGTAAGGTTTCCAGTGGAAGCCTTACCTATATTCAGACATGTTAATGGTGTGCCTGGTTAAGCAGGTCCACCCAAAGGGGACAGAATTTCTCATTGGGAGTAGAGGATGATTATGAGGAGAGGATGGTGGCTGTCCTTTCAATGGGGTCTACAGGATCACCATGCCTCATGCTAGGCAGACAGGATGGTAAGACGGTGCAGAAAGAACTCCCCTACTGAAAACCCTATACAACACTGGGACATAAGGTTTTGAACCCATATACTGAACTATATACGTTGAAGGGTAACAAGAAGATTGCTCACTCTCAGTCTCACCACTGACCACCATAGATATTGCATCATGAAGATTATTTGTGGTTTATCTGAAATTCAAATTTAACTTGTAATCTTGTATTTTTATGTGCCAAATCTGGCAACTCTACTATGACATTTTTACTGTTTGGGGGACACAAAGTGCCTCACAGAAGCAGTATTTTCAAGAGGCCCCTGGGGACTTTGTTGCTGGGAGTTAGGTAGTGAGGCAAGCACTTCATGGTAAGAACCAGTGAAATGTAGACGGACAGAATGAAGCCACTAATCCCAAAGGCTTGTGAAGCTTGGGAAACTTAGGTTATACACAGATACATTTTTACAAACAAGCTGAAAAACAGTGACTGACTTTAAGACAGCTCTTAATTTGTTTCTATTAAAGTACAATGATACAAAGTAAGATTCACCCTTTGTAATACAGTTATACAAACATCCAATTTTGTTGTGCCCTGTTGCAAGCATATGGTCATCTTAATATATACAGAAAAAGCATTTGACTAAATTCAACATGCACACGTCATAAATCTCTTACTAAGCAAAAATAGAAGAAATCTTCCTTAATATGATAATGAATAGTCTACTACAAATATATAGCAAACATCATACTTAATGGTGAAATAGTGAAAATATGAACAAATGATACCAAAGGTCACTGCTTCTATTCAACATTATTTCAGGGAATTTTAGCTAGTGCAATAAAATAAATATGTAAATTATATAAAGATAAGAAAAAATGTAATTGTTGTACTTCATGGATGATATGTAGTAAATTAAAATATCAAAAATAATTTACAGAAACAATATTTTAATTAAAAAATGAATTCAGACCTTATGCAGATTACTGAATAAGCTCATATAAAAATAAATTGTCATATGACAGCAACAATTTTTCCTAAATTAAAAAGAAATATGATATGGAAATATTTACAAATCATACACTTATTAAGGACTTGTATCTAGTTTATATAAAGAACACTTACAATTCAATAATGAGACAAACAATCCAATGAAAACCAGGGAATTACAAAAGAAGATATATGAATGGCAAATAAACAGATGAAAAATTGCTCAAAATCTTTGTCACTGGGGAAGTGAAAATTTAAATCATAATCAGATACAACTACATCCCCACTAGAATGGCTATAGCTCAAAAGTGGTTCATACCAAGCGTAGGTGAGGATGTGAAGCACCTGAAACTCTCATATGCTGTCAGTAAGAATATTAAACGGTACAAACAGTCTGCAAAACAGTTTGACAGATCCTTAAAAAATTAAACAGATACCTATCATTAAGTTCTACCTATTCCACAACTAGGTTCTTAGCCAAGAGAAATAAAAGCATATGCATGCACAAGAATATTTATAGCAGCTTTATTTATAATATATTCAAATTAGAAACAGATCAAATATCCATCCACAAATAAATGGATTAAAAAAATTATAGTATATCCAGGGGCGCCTGGGTGGCACAGCGGTTAAGCGTCTGCCTTCAGCTCAGGGCGTGATCCCGGCATTGTGGGATCGAGCCCCACATCAGGCTCCTCCGCTATGAGCCTGCTTCTTCCTCTCCCATGCCCCCTGCTTGTGTTCCCTTTCTCGCTGGCTGTCTCTATCTCTGTCAAATAAATAAATAAAATCTTTAAAAAAAAAAAAAGGAAGAAAAAAAAATTATAGTATATCCATACGTTGGAAGGCTACTAAGTAGTAAAGAAGAATGAGCTATTAACATGCACAACTTAACCCTGTAAACAACCCAAATATTGACAGCAAAATGAACAAACCTTGGTAAAAGTCATACAAGAGAACATTGCACAGTCATGGAAATGAACAAACTATTGCTATAGGCAACAATATGGATAAATTTACAAACATAATATTGAACAAAATAAAAAATTCAGATGCAAAATAATAAATACCCTAAGTTTCTATGTATAATATGTTCAAAAAAGTAAAACTAATCTATTGTGGTAGACCTTCAGGATATTCTACTTCAGGATCATTTTGGGGGTAAGGGTTTAGTGACTGAAAATGGGTGTGAAGTACTTTCTGGGGTGTTGGGAATGTTCTATGTCTTGTTATGGGTTGTCAAAATTTATCGATTTATGCATATGATTTATTTTACTCTATGTCTATTATGCTTCACTAAAATAGTTTACTTTTAAACTTTATTTTTTTGTATTCACATTTACTGTATTAATCATGCCTTTTTATTTACTTTAAAAAAATTTTAATAATAATTTTTTTTTATATTATGTTAGTCACCATACAGTACATCCCTAGTTTTTGATGTAAAGTTTCATGATTCATTACTTGCATATAACACCCAGAAAAATAAACTAAAAAGGTCTGACTGCTCTTCATTACTGATCTTTAAGATGGACATACTATTCCTGTCCCTCTCTCTTTCCTTATATATAAATTATATATTTATATTTACATATATAAAATAAATATAAATAAATAAATATGTATACATATAAAATGAATATAAAGAAATATGTAATATATATAATTAAATTAATCTACAAATGCAAGACTCCACTATTATCATAGGTTCACTCTTTGCTTTTTCATCTTGACTCTGATCTATGTCTTAAGTCATCTTTGTTATCTTACTCTACAGAACTGTTCTGATTTTCTTTCAATACTGTGTTCTCTTGTCTCCATAAAGATATTGTCACACCAACCATCTGTTCAAAACTTTTACTTGGTAAATATGGCATGCCATGTACATAATAGATATAGAATAAATCTTCAATTAATGACTTTTGGAAATAATTTCTGAATTTACATACCACATTAGTAACGTGGTATCTTAGACAATACTTATTTAAATGATTATGTCCTTCTACAGACTTTTGAAGTCTTATCAGATGTCTATCTCAACCCATCAGTTAAAGGCCACAACCATTTGCAGACACTTTCTAAAATCAGAGGATCTCAGGGTCAGCCCAGAGCCCTGATCCTTCAAGGCTAAGTGGATTTGTCGTCCATTCTCTTGGGATTCAAGGACCAGCAGATGCATAAAACAATGGTTAAGATCAGACTTTTGTGGTCAGAATAGAGGCAGAATAATCCTGCCTCTCCACTTCCTAGCTACATGATCTTGGGCAAGTTACTTAATTTTGTTAAGCCTCAATTTCAATCTTTGAAATTGAGATAATGATTGTTATCTCACAGGATTATTATGAGAATTAAATGAGATCATGTGTCTAAAGCGTTCAAGACAGAGCACACCAGGTGTTAAACATTGCAAAACTCACAGCATTGTAGCTATCATTATTCCAAATTATTTATTTGGGGGAATAAATGCTCAGGAATGCACTGACATTTATGCTTACATACATTCAGGACACACGGAGAGGCATGTGAAGGTTTCACATCCTCCCACTCCAAGACCCAACTTTGTTTTTTTATTTTTTTTTTATTTTTTTAGTGTCTTTTTTTAATTATAATAATATTTTTTATTATATTATGTTAGTCACCATACAGTACATCCCTGGTTTTTGATGTAAAGTTCCATGATTCATTAGTTGCGTATAACACCCAGTGCACCATGCAATACGTGCCCTCCTTACTATCCATCACCAGCCTATCCCATTCCCCACCCCCCTCCCCTCTGAAGCCCTCAGTTTGTTTCTCAGAGTCCATAGTCTTTCATGCTTCATTCCCCCATCTGATTACCCCCCCTTTCTTTATCCCTTTCTTCTCCTACCGATCATCTTAGTTCTTATGTTCCATAGATGAGAGAAACCATATGATAATTGTCTTTCTCTGCTTGACTTATTTCACTTAGCATTGTTTCCTCCAGTGCCATGCATGTTGCAGCAAACGTTGAGAAATCGTTCTTTTTGATAGCTGAGTAATATTCCATTGTATATATGGACCACATCTTCAAAATACCAATGACATTTTTGAAAGAACTGGAACAAACAGCCCTTAAATCTGTGTGGAACCAGAAAAGGCCATGAATCGCCAAGGCCATGAATCGCCAAGGAAGTGTTGAAAAGGAAAAACAAAGCTGGGGGCATCACAATGCCGGATTTCAAGTTGTGCTACAAAGCTGTGATCACAAAGACAGCATGGTACTGGCACAAAAACAGACACATAGACCAATGGAACAGAATAGAGAACCCAGAAATGGACCTTCGACTCTTTGGGCAGCTAATCTTCGATAAAGCAGGGAAAAACATCCAGTGGAAAAAAGACAGTCTCTTCAATAAATGGTGTTGGGAAAATTGGACAGCTACATGCAAAAGAATGAAACTTGACCACTCTCTCACACCATACACAAAGATAAACTCCAAACAGATGAACGACCTCAGTGTGAGATAGGAATCCATCAAAATCCTAGAGGAGAGCATAGGCAGCAACCTCTACGACATCGGCCACAGCAACCTTTTTCATGATACATCTCCAAAGACAAGAGAAACAAAAGAAAAAATGAACTCATGGGACTTCATCAAGATAAAAAGCTTCTGCACAGCCAAGGAAACAGTCAAAAAAACGAAGAGGCAGCCCACAGAATGGGAGAATATATTTGCAAATGACACTACAGATAAAAGACTGGTATCCAAGATCTACAAAGAACTTCTCAAACTCAATACACGAGAAACAAATAAACAAATCATAAAATGGGCAGAAGATATGAACAGACACTTTTCCAATGAAGATATACAAATGGCTAACAGACACATGAAAAAATGTTCAAAATCATTAGCCATCAGGGAAATTCAAATCAAAACCACACTAAGATACCACCTTACGCCAGTTAGAATGGCAAAAATTGACAAGGCAGGAAACAACAATTGTTGGAGAGGATGTGGAGAAAGGGGATCCCTCCTACATTGTTGGTGGGAATGCAAGTTGGTACAGCCACTCTGGAAAACAGTGTGGAGGTCCCTTAAAAAGTTAAAAATAGAGCTACCCTATGACCCAGCCATTGCACTACTGGGTATTTACCCCAAAGATACAGACGTAGTGAAGAGAAGGGCCATATGCACCCCAATGTTCATAGCAGCATTGTCCACAATAGCTAAATCGTGGAAGGAGCCGAGATGCCCTTCAACAGATGACTGGATCAAGACCCATCTTTGTTATCTGGCCGAAACCACATGTATGAGTCAAAGACATTTTGAGCTGAACTAAAGGTAGGTAAAGCTCTGCCAATAGTGCTAGGATCCTCTGGGGAGGGGAGGAGAGAGAGCAATGTGAACAAACTAAGTTATTTAAAGGGATTAATTCTACATCAAAGCATCCTGATAATGAGGGCCTCTGGATTATAACAGATCCTGAGATACACAGGTAGGTGTATCTCAGGTTAGAAACACGCCACAGCCTCCATCAGATTCTTGGTGGCTGGACCCCATTTGTCTCTGTTTGCTTGTCTTGTTAGTAGGGTAGACTGGGAATTTGGTTACTTAAATTAAGTGATTCATTTTAACTGGAATATCAAGAAACTCGCCATGAAAATATTTGAAAAATTGGGCTCTAGTGCAGTTATTCAGTAAAATTCAGTCATACCTTGAAGGTTTATTAGACAATTGCAGGTGTAAATAAAAATATGTTGAGATATATACTCTTGGGCCATTAAGTAATGGTTCACAAGTTGCCTTGGTGATATTTTGTAACCACACTAATTGTCACATGGATAAAAAGATGTTAACACTGGCAAAATAATAGTGGGTGACACTTGAGCAATGTTTATGAATTTCAATGCACTTTGGGGAAACAGAGAAACTGAAATGGAAGAGTATTAGAAACAGAAACTCAAAACAAAACTATCAACATACACAATCATCTCTAAACTATGCGAGAAGTCCGAAGTAAACACCATCAAGATTCACATTTACCCAGAAGATGGAAAGAAAGAAAATGAACATTATAACCATGATACATTTTGGCCACTGAACATCTTTAGAGTTGACAGAACACCATAAACTTTTGTTTTCTTTAGTTATGCTCTAGTGGCAAATGTTTCCTGGTATCTTAATTGAAATTAATTACTCCTTTCTCTGAATTTCTGGAACATGTGTCTTATTCTACTTTTTAAGCACATATTTTATCCTAACTTTTATAATACACAGTTGTTTTTACAATTTTACCACCTAAAGAACCCAGATTGTGGCAAAAAATGTAACTGCTAGTTTATCATGTCCCTTTGCTGTGAGTTGCAACAGATACTTTACCTTCGGCATTGCAACTTATAGCCCGCATACAGTCAACATGTAGTGTTTTGTTTGGCCTTCATGATATTAAAGAAATAATCAAAGGTCTTTAGATGGGGCATGCATTTTCCAGGGGCAAATGCTCTTTAGATTTCTTCTTTCTTTCTTTCTTTCTTTCTTTTTTATTTTACAGCTGGCCTACTTCACTCATTTGTATTATTTGCATAGCCCCTGCAGGCTTCGGATTTGTGATTTTGAGCGTAAACTGAAATTTAGCTATTGAGCAAAGCAAATACTTGCATCTTAATGTTAGCAAAAGAGGTAAGAAGTTTAGTCTGGGGACTGAGAGGAAGCAGCTTCAGCCTTGTATAAAAAGACTAGAAAGAAATGTAAGGAAGCACTAATCAAACACTGAGAAAGAGTACTCAGGAAGAAACACAAATTGCAGATGAAATAAAAATTATTAGTTGGTGAAGGAGAAGATCTTTAGCATGCATGTGAAGAGAGTAAAAGACAGACTGAAGGAACAGCTGAGGTCTGGTGCGAGGCAGCAGATGCCTTCTTCATCAGTAGAAGGAATCTAAAGGGAATGTACTGAGGCTCATACGTGAATGTCACTTCCATACTCTAGACCTAGCTAGTTTAGAGGATTTTTAGACCATCAGTTTGTGGTGTGATACAGAAAAATAGAAATCACACAACAGTGTGTTGATCTAACATTCCCTTTTCTGATATTTTGGAAGCTCTCAGCTTATCTGGTTGCCCTGTTGTTAGCATGTCCCTGTGATGATGAAAACCTGGTAATGATTGTTGACAGGCCCATCTTAATCACCAGCATGAATCTCTCAAAGATATATAGATTTCTAATTTATTTTTGCATGAATGACACTTACTGATCACTATAATGTATACAGTTAAACCATGGCCACTTTGGTGGTTAGATGAGGATATGGTTCATCCTATTCAAGAGTGAATACAAATCCATGATAGCCTTCCACTGTAGGATAGGTATCTCTCCTTGCCTTAATCCAACACTGATAAAAATGAAAACATATTCAGAATTGGTCCAACCATATGTTTATCTTTCCATTAAACCACATTTTCCCTACACACACAACTAGCACAAGAGAGGAAGGGAGTGGGGAGAAAACTGAAATCTGCACCAGCATGGTCGAACTATCTGATGAGCCCCCTCTGTGGAAGGCAGTATGAAAGCATTCCATTGGGACCAGCGGAGTGATGGCAGGCAAAATTACTCAAGAGAACAGGTTGCTATCACACTCAAGAACCTAACTTTCCTTTAACCTAGCAACCTTAAATTTCTTCTGTGGAGCTTCAGTGATCATCCCACATTCATGAGGAGGTACATGTGTCTTCATGAAAGATCAATCAAGGTTGTAATGAGATGATGGAGAAATGTTGGAGGACTGAAGGACAGAGAGCTCCCGGGTATTGAGCAAGAGGACCAAAACTCTCTGGTTCAGAGGATGAAAGTAGTGGGTACATTGGCAGAACGTTGTTAGTGTCTCCCCTGAGCAATATGAAAGTGGACACCTGCCAGCCTCCTGCCCTATGTTTCAGGTCCTCAGTTGGCAGGTAGGTGGGGACCGTAGCTATAGAAGTTGGTTCTTCCTTAGAGGAAATGAAGGAATCATAGGAAAAGAGAAGGAAGAAGAAGGATAAGGAACAAATGAGAAGGAGACTCCAAGGTTGAAAATGTGCTGCAGAGCCCTGTGCATGAAGTCTTGTGTGTACGGCTTCACATGTTCACTCAGGGAAAGGGTTAGCTTATCAGCAGTCATTAAGCAAGGTGATTAGATCTGTAGAGCAGCCCCCAAGATCTCTCTGTGTCTCTAGAAAGTTTTTCCTCTGTATATCATTGGGGTGGGTGTAAGATGATATTATCTGTTCATCAGTTCTTATAAGTTTGTTTCCAGATTTCTTATCCTATATCTCTGAAGTGTCCATTAAAGTATCCCAAGCAATACTCTATAAAACTAACTCTTTAGGGATATTGTATAAAGATTACACAGATATATGTGATACAGATGAAAGCAGTATCAATTTTTCCTGGACCCCTTCACTTCCGGGGCTTTAGGGTGAGAGGGAGACATAGACCTCTCTTTGGCTCCTTCTTAACTTCATGCATTATAGCTCCCTTTCTTAAAAGAGGACAGGTGAATCTTTCCTGGTCCACCCGCCTGCTTCATTCAGTGTTTGACAAACACTTATTGGTCACCAAGCACTTGCTAAAATGCTGTGTGAAGTGCTTAAGAGAACAAAAGAATTTCTCTCAGGAGTTGCCTCGATTTCTTCTTTTATGCATTCACCTCAGATTCATTTCTGAAAAATCAACCTTCCAGTTTACTCTGTTTTCTTCTCTAATAAGTCACCTTCACTAACTTATATTTAAGCCTTTTATTGTTGGGAGAATTTGTGTATCCATAGCTACAGAGATTGCAAAGTCAACAGGCTCTTCTAACCTCTTCATGTCCAATATAATTCTTCCTAGGCATTCAAGAAACAAAGAAATCATTGATTATGAAGGTGGTTTGAATATCATGTGCACCTTACTCAGTACCACAATCCTAACACTTTTCTTCTCTCTATGTAACTATAATAATTACTATAGTCACCACATATTCTGTGGTTATTACGCCACCAACAAAACATTTTACATATATTGCCTGGCTGACTTCTTTCAACACTTTAAGGTGGGTAATTTTATCTCCAAGGTACAAGTTAGGAGACTGAGTTTTAAGACCATTCTGCTGGTACATAGTGGATTCAAGTGTGTGTGTGTGTGTGTGTGTGTGTGTGTGTGTGTGTGTTGAAGGATTTTTATTTATTTTTGAGAGAGAGAGAGCAAGCATGAATGGGGTGGGGGCGAGAGAGAACAAGAACCCTGGGATCATGACCTAAGCCAAAGGCAGACACTTAATTGACTAAGCCCCCCAGACACCCTGGATTCAGGTTTTTAACCCTTGCTCTTCTGAATATAAAGTTTTGACACTTTCAATTTACCACACTGCACAGAAAATGAAGAGTAGTTATTGTGATTGTATATGTATATGTATATACAATCACAATGCCACAGAAATAGACTCTTGCAAATATTTTTAGACAACACGGAACTAGTAACTGCAGGTACTTAATAAAGTGATTTTGTTCCTTTTGGGGGCCCCAGTCATGCTAGACTCCCTGCAGCCCTATGAAAATATGATGATTTTAAAACTGATTTGCTGGCATGTGATGCCCTGTTACCGCGGGTTAATCATCTCCCTTCTTTTCCACTGTTTCCTTACCTGCAAAACTGGGTGGTGAGATGAACTAGTTGATCCTGAAGTCTCCTCGGTGAGGCTCCGGTGGAGACTGGTCCCCTGGAGCTTTCTCAAGCTCAGGGCTTAACCTGTGACCAGTAGTGAGGACAACAGTGCCCAGGGGACAAACCCTGGTCTGGGAATCAGGCTGGATTTCCGTCCTGACTGTGTAACCTTGCTCCAGTCACTCTCAATTCTGGGCCTCAGCTCCCTCCTGGGTCAAGTGAGAGGAGTTGAGATGAGTAAGTAACCTCTCAGGGCCTTCTAACACTAAAGCTCTCGCCTTCCTCTCCCACAGATAGTAGACATAGGTGCTTCCTCATACTCCCCAAGTACTTTTGGTCATTTCCTAAAACCAAGGGCCAGGTGCCCACTATCAGGCTGATTGTTCCTGCTTCACTTAAACCATTAACCTCATGATAGCATTCTGAGGGGGCGACCGGTTATAGCAAGGACATAAAAATTATGAGCTAGATTTGTCATTGACTTCACGGCCTTTAATAATCCTGGCTGTTTCCTTAAGCAGATGGGAAATAATCTTACGGCTGAAGCTTAGGGAAAGAAATTGTCCGGAAGGCCTTGTGCACAGAAGAAAAGAGCAGGCGAAGCCTGTCCCAGCAGGTAATAGGCTGGCATGATAATAAAGTATGGTGGCAAAATGAAACATTAAAACACCCAATAAAAGCCTAAGTGCTTGATCATCATCGCTAATGAAAATATATGATTGCCTAATAAAATGCTCCATGCGGCCTCTGGCCATGGATCTGCATTTATTAACACCTGTTACCACTGCCATCTTCTTCCTGGGAAGGGTGACCTTCTATCCCAGATGGCCCATGGCCTGGAGAATTCAGCGTGGAGGAATTTTTGGCTGGTGGGTCCCAGGAGAACCCAGCTGACCTGGGGTCCAGCAACAGCTGCCTGACTTCTATTTGTGTTTCCTCGGGCAATAGAGGGACAAGGGCAGTGGCTTGTAAGTCAAAGCAAATAACCAGAGGTACAATCTGTCTCACATGTGCCTTACTGATTAGGGATCTGCCAACGGGGTTATGAACACAAGGAACAAAACCAGGGGCTGTTGCAGTGTACTTCAGGAAGCTCAACAGGATTCTTACTAGCCATGAAGGAAAAAACTGATCTTGCCCCTTCTTAGCTCTTCCCCTTTGATAAGTATTTTATTCATGTTCAAAACAAAGTCACCACGATCAACTAAAATATGAAATTCCTGAGCAATTTGCAACCTAACCTTCGGAATCAAGCCTCACATTAAAATGAATAGACTAACTGCATTCACACAATATTTTACCATTACCAAACTCTGATACTTGATAACAATCACCTGTCAATTCCAACATGTGTATAATCTCATTTGATCCTAAAATAAGCCTTGTGAGGTTGGCAATAAAATTGTTCTGAAACTTACTGCTGAAATTTAGAGCAGTCAGTTAAATTATTGAAGGTCTCATAGTTTATAGATGTTAGAGCTGGATCCCAAACAGTGATCTCAAATCCCTTAATCTGGTTCCCTGGCATCATGAAGTGGAACGAGCCCACTACACCCCAAGGCCACCTTCTCCCAGAGGATGGCTACCCCATTGAAGCTCAAAGCCACATCAAATACTATTACAGAGAAAACAGTTCTTGTGTGATGGTGATGGGGTCCTAAGGGACCCTGGTGTCTCCACACAGAGGAAGAGGAGGAAGCTACACTACGTGAGCAAGACCTCCTGCTCCAGGGTAGTCCCTGGGTGTTCCCACTGTCTGAACTATCATGTATAAAGAGTCATTGCTTTGGCTCTTGGAAAGTTTCTGGCTGTGTTTCCAAACCGGGCTTTCTTTTTTACCTTTGTAAGATGAGAGGATGGGATTAAAATTCTTTCAGGTTTTCCTTTGGCCCAACCCTTCATATGCCTACTTTGCAATTATAGAATGGTTTGGTTGGTACTAACGCGGGGCAACAATGTTCAGGTGTACTTTAAAGGAGAAAAAGTGCACATCTATTACACAACTAATGTTCATATATCATTTCATTTAATTGTTGAACAACAGTCCAAGGTAAATATTATTGCCATGATTTTATACACCCAGAATTTGAATCTGACGCAATCTAAGAAATGTGTTTAGTCCACTCAATGGAACACAATGGGATTGACTTTCGTGCCCAGGGTCTATCCAAGGCCTGGGCTCTTCCCATTATATCACACCAGCTCCCAGTGACAGTCCCTTCTTGCATCTCCTTGCCTCTGTCAGAAAGACCTTTGGACCTTAAACCCTATTATCTAGCTTACAATGACTTTCTTCTCATAACTTGCCTCCCAGTGAAGGTACTTTATTACTGGCTATATTCTCAAATACATTTTTCCTTTCCAGCCACTACAATTTTCAAAAGCAGAGGGGCGTTGTTAACTTGAGTTTTCCTCGCCGGACTTGACGTTGGCTGATTGCATTTCGCTGACATGCACTCCTCCTGCTGTGTTGCCAAGATAGTCCCCTATCATTTCTGCATCCCAAGCTGGCAGGGTGTGCGGCTTTGCAGCATCTTTTTTTTCCACTCCAGAAAGAAGGATAGAACTGTTTTATGGATGAAAATAAGAGCTCATATAATGAGAAATTCAGATTATTGCTTTCCTACGAGAGACAGAAGAAAAACTTACCAACGTGAATTCTTCCTTCCATACTCCTTCCCTCATTCTTGTCTTTCCCACCTCTTTCTTTATGTGTTTATTGAGTATATAGTATTTGGAAAGCATGCTTCTGCAAACATGATAAGAAAATGTATAAATAGGGAAAGATGTACTAATGGTGCTCCATAGGTCCATTTTATGGGTATCACTAGCCAGAATGGAGTGACTAAAACCTTCTCTGCAACTGACTAAAAATTTTTGCATCTGATTGGCCAATCACCTAAGGGGGCTTCAGAATGGAAGGCACAGTCACTCAGGATCTGTTGGGAGGAAATGGCCCCTTGGCATGGGGTCAAAGGAAGAGACGCCATTGTGGCAGTAAGGGCTAGGGCACTGGAGTAGAGACCATTTTGGGGAGAGGACTTAGAGAATTCTGGGGAATGTTGAGCATAAAAGCTAAGATGAGTGATAACAGAAAGGTGTGCAGTTTCAAAAGCAAAAGCACCCCTTTTCTTACAGTTTTTTTTAAAGATTTTATTTATTTGTGAGAGAGAAAGAGAGAGAGTGAGTGCACAAGCAGGGGGAGTGGTAGGCGGAGGGAGAGGTAGACATGGACTCCCTGCTGAGCAGGGAGCCTGATGCGGGGCTCGATCCCAGGACCCCGGGATCATGACCTGAGCCAAAGGCAGACACTTAACTGATTGAGCCACCCAGGTGTCCCATCTTATAGTTGTTTTTTGTTGTTGTTGTTTGTTTTTTGTTTTTTTTAAATAGAACTATCCCAACCAAGGTTAGTGCTGTTATCTGCAACTAGGAAAATATCGGACCCCATGACTGTGAGGTAGTAGAAAATAGATATAGATTTCACTCATATGTGGAATTTAATAAACAAAACAGATGAACATAGAAGGGAAAAAAGAGAGGGACAAACCATAAAACAGACTCATAACCATAGAGAACAAACTGATAGATACCAGAGAGGAGGGGAGTAGGAAGATGGGCTAAAGGGGTTAAATGGGGATTAAGGAGGGCACTTGTGATGAACACTGGGTGTTACAAGTAAGTGATGAATAACTAAATTCTACTCCTGGAACTAATATTACACATATGTTAACTAACTGGAATTTAAATAAAAGCTTGAAACAACAATAACTATATAACTATATATATAGTTATATATCTATATATCTATATCTGTATATCTATATCTATATCTATCTATCTCTATCTATCTATCTATCTATCTGCCCCTGGTTCCTGACTCAGAGCTCCTAAAACCCTTGTAATGCTCTAAGTAATAAAAATACTAGAAGCATCTTTTGTTTTAATATTTGGTCTTTGACCCTAGTCTCAACACAGAGTTCCTAAGTCCCTTGGGTTTCCTGGTAGCAGTGTCTTTTGTTCTAATAATATGACTCTTGATAGGCTCCTGGATGGGGGCTGGTCACCAGGAAAACCAAGCCATAATTAGAAGCTTGGAATTTTCAGCCCCACCTACCATTCTCCAGAGAGGGAAGAAGGGCTGGAAATGGAGCCAAGGTTCAATCGTGTCTACATGAGGAAGCCTCCATAAAAAATCTCAAAAGTATAGGGTTCTAAGAGCTTCCAGGCTAGTCGGCACATGGGAGTGCTGAGAGACAGTGGTGCACTGGAGAGGCCATCGAAGCTCTGTACCCCTTCCCACATACTTTATCCTATGCATGTCTCCCATCTGAACACTCATCTGCATCCTTTATCATATTCTTTTATAATAAACTGGTAAACAGTAAGTAAACTGTTTTTCTGAGTTCTGGGAACTGCTCTGGCAGATTAATCAAACCCAAGGAGGTGGTCATAGAAACTTTCATTTTGTAGCCAATCCATTAGAAGTACAGGTGACAACCTAGACTTGTGATTGGCATTTAAGGCAGGGGGAGCCTTATGAGTCAGAGCCCTTAACCTGTGGGATCTGATGTGTCTCCAAGTAGATACTATCAGAATTGAGTTAAGTTGTAGGACACCCATCTGGTGTTGCAGAAAATTTCTTATTGTGGGGAAAACCCATGTACCTGGTACCAGAAATGTTGTGAGTGTGGTAGTCATGTGAGAGCAAAGGAGGAACCCAGGAAAATGACTGGGTTTTTCCCAACTCAACAACCCATGATGGAGTACAGGATGGTGTTTGCAGAAGAAGGCTATATACATAGTGGGTAGCTTTGAAGCCAATAATTGACTCCAGATTTGCTTTTTCACCAAGTTGCTTAACTTTTAGCAAGTGACAAACTCTAAGGATTGGTTTCTTCATCTGCAAACTGGGGAAGAATATCACCAACTCTATGTGATTATTAAAAGTATTCAATGAGAGGCCATATTTAAAACACTATGAATCTAGTAATTATTGAGATCGCTCTGCAGTTTTTTTCCCCCCTTTTATCAAGGTCATGTTATGGCATTTATAAAATCTGCAGGGCTTTTTTTTTTCTTTTCCTTTTCTCTGAAGCTGTCTCCATTTTGTAACTCACCTTCTCCCCTGGGGCAGCGGGGAAGATAGGGGACAAAATAAGTGAAAGGGGTTGTGATGAAAACTTTTGAGAGTGAGTAGTGAATAATTGGTGTTTAATTGGTAAGAGATACAAAGACACAAGAAGTATGTGGTCCTAGAGAAGTAATGTGGTCTAAAGACAGTCCTTTGTGCCGAGGTCTGGGATCCAACTCTCGGAGAATCAGAAACCAGCTGTCAGGATCCAGACATCCTTCTGATCCTTAGTATGGTTTGTAAGGTGCTAGGAGTCATAGGACGCAGAGAAGCCACGTGGCCACCCCTGTGTATCAGGTGGTCTTGGCAAGGGAATGGTGCTTCTAACGTAATAAGCAGGTGATGGCAGGAGGCAGTGCTATGCTTAGGAAGGATAGCCAGAAGTGGCTGCTCTAGACAGGGATGGGCTGGGAAAACTCCTTTTAAGCATTCATTCATCAACAAACATTTATGTAGTGCTATGTGAGTCATTGATTTAAGCACATTGCTGCTTTTGTGCAAAACTTATCCTTTCTGTCTCAACTGAGAACTAGAGCATAAGGGCTAAGAAAAAAAGGGGAGAAATGGGGAATTTGCTGCAAGACTAACTGCATACATGCAGGGAATTTTTAGAGGAACATTCATTCAACCCACATTTATTGAGACCTATTCTGGCTGGACATCATGATAAACACCGTAAGAAAAACAAAGATGAATAAACATATTCTCTGACCTTGAGGATCGCACAGTCTGGTGGGCAAGACAAACAAATAGGGAAATAAGAATAACACAAAGTAATACGTTTTGAAATAGAATGGTAGGGAATGTGCTCCAGGAGAAATCATAACTAGCAGCAACATGTGGGAATCTGAGACTCTGTCTGGTGCTTTGGCAACTGAGAACCAGGACCAGAGAGCAATGTGTGAGCTGGAGGGAAACCTTGAGACTGGACAGAAGGGCTGCAAGTGCAAGCAGTGGAACGGGGGTTCAGGGATCACTGAGCAAAACACTAGGCTTTTATGTGATTTGGGGTGTCTCGTTTTGTTTTATATGTGATGGCCAGCCACTTAAACATAGTGTTTCAAATCACAAACCCCAGAAATATCAAACAACCTAGAACCACTCAGCCAGAAACTGCCGGAACAAAAATGACAACCATCTTTGGTCTTCAAACTGCTTCTCAGGGTGTTCTGTCTTTCAAAGTCAGAACAACACGAGGTATAAAATCACCAGTCTTTACTTATGTAACAGGTCTTCCTGTGTCAAATATTGTGCTAGTTCTTAATAAATGTTTACTATTGTTTCTAATAATAGCAGCTAAACAAAATTCCTGCACAATGCAAGTAGCTGCTCCACCAGCTATATTGTTCCTCTTAACTAAACCTTAATCCATTCTGCAGCAACTGGGAGAGCAGTTGAAATGTGGAGATTTGGGGAGATAGGGGAGGAAGTTCTATGTCCTTGTGTTGAGGGAACTCTCTGGAGACAGAAGACCAGGGTGAGAAAGAGCACAAGAGCCTTCCTGGCATGGCAGACAGAGTCCACACAGAACTTGCTCCACTGATATCCACTGCTTTTTCTCTTAGCTTTAGAATTGGCCCAGTTGGGTAGGGCAGTCATGTTTCCTTCCTAGGAAACAAAAGCATGTTTCCACAGGTACAATTTCTTACTTTAATCTCTCTGACAAACTCCATGTAAACCAACAGTTATTAAATGAGGTTTCAATCATATTCCCTAGGCAAAAGAATTTGACTTAAGATTTCAGTAACAATGAAAATGCAATTATCCAGAATTAACATTTGGAAATATGCAACCCTCGTCACAGACACCTTTTCCTAAATTGTCTAGATAATGCTTCCATAGTGTTCCTAGTAATTTTGACTCAGGAAAATATAGAGCCCTGGATGATCCAAAAAGTTAACTTAAATCTTCTTTTTTACAGGAAGACAAGATCTATTAAGTTCTATTGGGATGCCTGGGTGGCTCAGTCAGTTAAGCATTTGACTCTTGATTTCAGGGCAGGCCATGATCTCAGGGCCCTAAGATTGAGCCCCACATCAGGCTCTGTGCTCAACATGGAGTCTGCCTGAGATTCTCTCCCTCTGCCCCTCCCTCTGGTCTCTCTCTCTCTTTCTCAAAATAAATAAGTAAACTTTAAAAAAATAAAATAAAAAAGAAATAAAATTCTATCTCGGAGCCTGACAGAAAATTCTGCTAGCAATTGGTGCTTAATAAATGCTGAGTCACTAGGATGGCGTTGCTTCCCTACCAAAATCAGAAAGAATAAGTCTTTCTTACTCAAATGAGGTGGCCTAAACAGCTGTTTCATTCACATGGAACCATTTTAGCAATAAATCTTACTGAACTTCTACTAAGTTTGAGAAACAATGATGTATGTTAACAGATTAATAAGAAAGAGTTCCTTGTATTTTAGGAGCTTACAAGCTACTTGGAAGAACTGAACTTAGAAGTATAAAAGTTAATAAATTTAATATCTAAATTAAATAGTAAAAAAGTTAATCATAAAAATTATAAGGTGGTGAATGCTATAAAGAAAGTATCAGGAGGGAGGGGCTGGATTGGGATTTTATTTATTTATTTTTTTAATTTTATTTTATTTAAATTCAATTAATTAACATATAGTGTATTATTAGTTTCACAGGTAGAGTTCAGTGATTCATTATATTATATCACGTGCTTTCCTTAATGCCCATCACCCAGTTACACCATCCCTCCAGTCCCCTTCCCTCCAGCAACCCTCAGTTTGTTTCCTATAGTTAAGAGTCTCTTATGGTTTGTCCGCCTCTCTGATTTCATCTTGTTTTATTTCCCCTCCTTTTCCCTATTATCCTCTGCTCTGTTTCTTAAATTCCGCATATGAGTGAGATCATATGATAATTCTCTTTCTCTGATTGACTCATTTCGCTTAGCATAATACCCTCTGGTTCCGTTCATGTCATTGCAAATGGTAAGATTTCATGTTTTTTGATGGCTGAGTAATATTCCATTGTATATCTATACCACAGCTTCTTTTGGATTGAGATTTTAAGTAGTGGGAAAGAGGAGTGGTCAGCATAGGCCTCATTTAGAAGATGACAGCTGAGCAAGGAATTGTGAGAAGTGGTCATGTTGGCCACATAGATGTGGCAGACAGCATTCCAGTTAGAAGGGACGGCCAGCAAGAAGACTTAAGGGAGGCTCTAAAAGGAGACTAGTAAGACTGGATGGAGCCAGGGGAGAGCAATAGGACAAGAGGTCCAACATGAAACTGGAAGCCAGCTTACAGAGGAACCTGTAGGCAACGATAAAGACTTTGGCTTTTGCTCTGCATGAAATGGCAAACCATTGCAAAGTTTAAGCAAAGAGAAGGCATGACCTTCTTGGGTTCTGAAAAGATTGATCTGTGTATTGTGTTGGGATAGACTTCTGGGAGGCAGAGAATGAAATAAGGGGGCCTGTTTGGAGGCATGGCAGTGATCCAGGGAAAAGACCAGGGTGGCAGCTTGGACCAGAGCTAGCAACGGAGGTGGTGAGAAATGGTCAAATAATGGATGTATTATGAAGATAGCATGTGATAGGACTTGTGAGTGCAATGGGTGGCTTCATGATGTATAATTTGAGAAGACTTCACAGAAGAGACTGAATTTTAGCTGCATCTTTAATAAGGTATGATTAAAACTGGTAAAAAGCAACAGGGAAGGAATGTAAGGTAGTGGAAAAGCCACAGCAGCAAAAAGTACAATCAACTTTTAGAAGATAGTAGGTGGATTACTTTGGATGGATTTAAAGTTTTAGGAAAAACAGTAATTCAAGATTGGTACATGGAAAGGACAAAACACATCGCTTTAGGGATCCCTGTTGGATGAGCTTTGGTCCCTAAGTGATCTTGGCTTATTTTACTGTCCAAATCCAAAAATCTCAGAAATTGAGCAGCAGGCCAATGTTCCTCCCCCAAAATTGTTTTCTGCTACAGCATTGTTGACAAGGAGTTGGTTAGCCTCTTCCTGAGTACCTCTAATGGCTACTTTCTTAGTTCAGAATAACCCCTTCATCTGGCAGGCAGATTTTGTGTTTGTTTTTAGAAGATTTCTCAGTATTGAACTCAATCTGTCTTTACATAACTGCTAGCTGTTGACTTTAGTTAATTTTTAGTCACTAGTCACTAGCTCATTTATGCAAGAGACATTTAGTGTCTACTAATACAACACAAGGAAGAGAATTAACATTATTTGAATTTCTTCTTGGGACCACTGTGAAGACTATTTTATGTTAATTAGATCATTTAATAGTCATAGTAGTCCTATGATAGAGCAGACCCTCAAATTAAACTGTCTCTCATAATGGAGGGTATATATATGAATGTGTATGGAGGGAGTTGGTAAAGGACACAAAGATTTTCCTATTTGGGGGTTACAGCTTTCCCAAGGAAGAGCAAATAATTCCGTATTTGCTTCTGCCTTCTTTTACTTCATTCACCTCTTGTGTGGTTTCTGAGGGGCTGAGTATTCAGACAGGCACAGGGCACCAGTATTAAGGACACAGGGCATAAGAAATCTGCTCACAAGTAATTCTGGTCTAGACCTTTGGGGAGAAGAATGGATGTGTGGGTACTCATGAGATTTGTGTACATCTCTGTCTAGTTTTTAACAGATGACAGAATAGAGAAATATTTGGGCAGAGCCTGAAACTCGGAGTCAAGAGTGGTCTCAAGAACAAAACAGAGTGACTGTGCAGGACAAGACAAGAATCCAGTGATTTGAGGCCATGTCAAATCCAACAGTGGATTCCATTGTTCCCCTTTCACAGAGGATGGCCACAGCTGGAGCAGCTCAGGAAAAGTCTCTGGGTCAAAGTTTGTAAATGGAAGAGATAGGAGGAAAGAGGTTCTAACCAACTCCAAGAACTTCCATAGTTCTCCAGGGACTGTGCCAGGCACTGCTGGGGAGCCAGAGATGAAGGAGCAAGAACCAGAGACCATCCTTTTCTCACTCACAGACTGGCGGGAGGTGCTTGGAACTAAAATAAGCCAAGGTGTAAAGGTTTAGGAGTCATAGAAGCATGAATGCTGGGGGAGATCAAGGGTGCAAGAATACTTCTGGCTACATAGTCCAGAGGCTTGGAAGGGGGATGAGATTTTTGATAAGTGGAAATGGTCAGGGTGAAGAGACATTAGGATGGCTAAAGATGCAAAGAGGAGAAACCACAGGTGGTATAAACAAAGAGCTCCATTTGACTCATGCACAGAGCTCATAAAGGGAAGTCATTTGAACAAAGGTAGGAAACTCTTGCAAGGGCCAGATTACAAAGGATCACAAATGACTTGCTGGATTTGATTCCATGGTTAACCAAGAAATCTTGAAGGTGTTGAACAGTGAGTAAGCTGTGTGCGTCAATCCTAGCCTCTGTGGCCATAAGAATAACTTTAATTCCTCTGTATAGAATAGCCCCTAAAATGTTTAAGAGACGTGGTCTTTTCCTCTTATGCCTTACCTCAAGTCTAAGCATCTCTATTTAAAAAAAACTCTTACTTTTAAAGCATGACTCCAACCTCTTTAATGTCCTGGTCACCCTCCCCTGAACACTCTAAGATTATTCATAAGCAACTAACAGTTATTAAAATCTTATAATATTCCAGACAGTGTGATGAAAATTTTAAATGGGTTATCTTATGAAACATCATAATAGCCCTGTAATGGAGGTGCTATTTTATCCTCACTTGACAGATAGGAAACCCGAGGTTTAGAGAGGTTGAGTAAGTTGCCCAAGGCTACTGAGTGTCAGATATAGAATCCAAACTTAGGCTTTGTGCCTGCAGAACCCAAGCTCCTAAACACTACACTACCTATCCACCTCTCATCCTCAATAAAAAAGAGAGAGAGAGAGAGAGAGAGGGAGACCTTCTAGAATTAAGCCTTTCAGAAATAAGCCCAACAAATCTATATCTTATGCAGGGTGTTTAATACATAGACAACTGTGCTGATGACCTATAGTAGAAAGGGTCATGTGTCAGTTAGGCAACCCATTTCCTTTCCTGGACCTCAGTTTCCTCACCATCAAAGAAGGGGTTTGGATGAGAACCTCCTTAAGGACTAGTTCTGATATGCCATGATTTTATTTGTTTGTATAAGTAATTGCATCCTAATAGGCTTATGGTAGCAATATTTGCATTCATTAAACAAATACTACAAAAGAAAGGCAAAGGAGGAAATTATAAATCTTATCTATGCTTAGGATCACCCTGGAAAGATCCCATTTACCCTTCAACAGCTTATTTTACACAAATCAAGATAATAAATATATCTTGTAGGATAATGTATATCACGTGTTTAAAATATAAATTAGATATTACCTTGGGCCCCATAGCATTTTTCTTTCATAATAGTAGTAGTAGTAGTAGTAGTAATAATAATAATAATAAATTAATAACTGGAAGATGGGAAGAGAAATATACTTCTGACTGGTACAGAGGAAGAAAAATCCAATAACCTCTTTTACCTTTTTGCACTAAAAGCTTGAGTTAAAATGATGGAGTACCACACTATAAATATAAGTATAAATATAAATGGGTTTGGAAATATGAGAAAATAATCCCAGCCATGCTAAAAGCAATGGGGTATTCAGACTGGCTGTGACCACGTGGGACAGGAAGGCGCCTCTAGAGATGGTCTGGCTCACTCAGATCGACCTCTGTCATCAGCCAGGCTGAGAGGGCAGTTTGAAAAAGGGATGCAGGATAGCAAGATCCCTGCAGCAGTGTGGCCTCTCACAATCTTACCTCTGTCTTGGCCAGTCCTAGACCACCCTGATCTACTGGGCAATGTAGCAGTTTAGTAAGTGCCATGCCTAACCTCCCCTGGTGTTCTGGACCCTGGATCCACCCTTCTGGCTCTTGGTCCTTGCCTGCATCTAACAATAACAGGTCTCCTGGGCTCCTACAATAATTGGGTTGGATTATCTATCCTCCCAGATAGACCTGCCCCCTTGTTGCCTAACTGACACATGACCCTTTTCACCACAGGTCATCAGCACAGCTGTCTATGTGTTAAACACCCTGCGTAAGATAGAGATTTGACTTAGGCTTATTTCCGTGTTCAGTATATATGATCCCACTCACTAGATGGAGGCAAGAGGGGCCAAACTGGGAACATGTTCATAGGCAGGAAAGCTTCTTACCTGAGACTGAAGTGTGTTTAGATTAAAAGGGGAATCTTGAAAGTTGTGCCCCACAAATGGTGCTGAGATCAGAGATGGGAAACTTATCTCAAATTGAGTCATCCACATTTCAAGGCTAGATGAAGAATGGGAGGCAAGTCCTGGAGTCAAACAAAGGCTGCCAGAGAAGTAAGAGGTAAAAGAAGCGACAGTGAGTGACTTGGAGGTAGTATGGATGAATCTAGAGGCAGAGGACCATTGCTTGCACCTATTGGCAGGCACTTTCAGCTGGGGACTTGGGCATAGGCTCATTCATATTCAATGGGCCCTCTAATTCAGGGGCTGAAACCTAGGATTCTGAGTCAAAAAATGAATTTGTATCCCAGCTCTACTAATTTCTACCTATGCTGTGATAGTTCCAAAATTTCTACACTGAAGTGCCCAAGGGGAGCTATCTGGTTGAGTTGAGGGTTTGGGAACTTGTCTTGAAACTGCCTTGGCTTGGTACTATAAGTAAAATTGAAAGAAATTCAGTGTCTATATCTAAGGATGCCTGAGGGTGGGATGATGGCTCAGTATTAGTCAGCTATTGTCACAATAATGATACATAACAAACAACTACAAAATCCTAAGGGCATCTAGCAATAAGCTTTTATTTCCCTGCTCACTGGTATGCAGGTCAGCAGGGGTAGCTCTGCTTCAAGCTACAGATCTTCTGTGTTGTGCTCGGCTAAGTCTGGCTCCAAGCAGAGGACTGGATTGAGGTTTGCTCTGCACGTCTGACAACTTCTTTGAACTAGTGGCTACCTGAGACATATTCTACTTATGGAGAAATGCAGGAAGACAAGAGAGTGAACCCAACCACACAAGCACATTTCAAGCCTTTCCTTAAGTCATACCCACTGGCACACTGTCCAAAGCAAGCCTCAGGGCAAAGCCAAAAGGCAAATGATGGGGGAGTGCACTCCTCCCACTGGTGCCATGAAATGGGGTTGGGTGGAGAATGCAGCCACCAAAAGTAAAAACTTGAGACAAACCCAGCTTTTGGTAGAGTTGCAGTGTACATGTCTCTTAAAGTTTATAACTTAAGATTTCTCCTCTGGAAATTTAAGCTGATAGAACTCAGAAGAGCACAGAAGACAACTGTGTAGACTCTGGAGCCAGAGATACTAGGTTCAAATTTCAGTTCCAGCTCTGACTAGCGGCGTACCCCTGGGCAAATAACTTAACTACTATGTGATTTCATTTCTTCTTTTGTAAAATGGGAATATGGTATTCAATAATGACAGTACTTCTCTTTTTATGTTCATTTAGCCAGCATATAGTACATCATTAGTTTTTGATACACTGTTCAGAGATTCATTAGTCATATATAATACCCAGTGTTCATCACCACACGTGCCCTCCTTAATACCCATCACCCGGTTACCCCATGCCCCCACCCCCTCCCTTCCGTAACCCCCAGTCTGTTTCCTGGAGTCCGCAGTCACTCATGGTTTGTCTCCCCTCTGATTGCTTCCCATTCAGATTTCCCTCCCTTCCCCTATTGTCCTCCGTGCTATTCACTCATATGAGTGAAACCATATGATAATTGTCTTTCACAGGATTATTGAGACATTAAATGGGTAAGTATCTGTAAAGTAGCAAGAATACCATCCAGCACAGAACTTGGTAGATGTGAATGGTAAATATCCAACGTTCTAGGCAGCCTTCCCAGCTACCCTCTGGACCTCCACTTCAGACACACTTGCTTCCCTCTTGTCCCTTGCTCTGGCTTAGCTTCTACCCCATCCAGTTGAATCCTTGCTCTTTAGTCTGTACTTACTCACCCCTGACTGTTTCTCCTCCACACTCACTTCCACTTCCAGAACACATTCCTGGTGAGCACTTCCCAAATCTGTATTTCCTTAGCATCTCTTTTAGGCCTCCTTCAAGATTTGGCAAGGCTTAAGGGCCTATATGATGTGGGAGCAGGTGGTAAGCAAGAGGCAGGAGATGATTCCCAGAAAGGAGGCAGAGTAGAAAAAGTCTGGAAGTTCAAAGATAATCTGGGGATTATAGAGAAAATGCTAGATTATGAGGTAATGAGAGATAATGAGAGCTCTATGAATCCTACAGTAACAAAGGTGTTGGAGTCAGGTGCTGAGTGGGACCTGGAACCCTATGAGGTCTGGGGTCCACAAACCTTATTCTTACACTTACTGATCTTTGTTTTCATGACTCTCACCTCTGTCTTCTCCAGTTTCACCAGCAAGTTTGTAAATCCCTCCCTTCCCTCCACCTCCCCGACTCCTCACACCCCACAGCAAAGCTTTGTGCACAGCGGGAGCTCTGTAGATTCTGAATTAAATAGGCTGTATGGACTCTGAGAAACAAACTGAGGGCTTCAGAGGGGAGGGGGTGGGGGAATGGGATAGGCTGGTGATGGGTAGTAAGGAGGGCACGTATTGCATGGTGCACTGGGTGTTATACGCAACTAATGAATCATCGAACTTTACATCAGAAACCATGGATGTACTGTATGGTGACTAACATAATATAATAAAAAATATTATTATGAATAAAAAAATATAAAAATAAATAAATAAATACTATAGGCTGGTGATGGGTATTAAGGAGGGCACGTATTGCATGGTGCACTGGGTGTTATACGCAACTAATGAATCATGGAACCTTACATCAAAAACTACAGATGTACTGTATGGTGACTAACATAATATAATAAAAAATATTATTAATAAAATAAATAAATACTATTCTGATCTGAGAAGTCACTACAGGGTTAACATCAGGGATGATTCCGTGAAGCCTCCTTCTCCACATCGTACAATACTTTGGATATCAAGAGTCACAGAACAAATCCACACACATACGTATCCCCATGCTGAACACACAGTACACACACACACACACACACACAGACACATTTAGAATTTAATCACCCTAGTTATCCTTTGGGTTACCAACATTTGGGTCAAAGAAAATGTGAAAAAGAAAGATTGAAGAAAAAAAATTCTCATTTTAAACATTGCAGCTAATTCCATTAATTATGTTGTGATGCAATTAAGCATTTCATTTCAGAGCTATTAAAGCTTAAATTATTTATTAATAATTACAGATCATTACCTGATAGTGTTCATTCTGCAGAGCAGGTGATGAATAATTTATCAGCTTTGACATGGTTCTCTCCTCACAGCCATCTTTAGATGCTGTCTATATTTGTACATGTCAGCTTGCCAATATATGTGCCTGTTTGTGTGAACCTACTGTTTTTTCTGTTTATATAGAATCTTCCTGAATTCTGAATGTCATCTAAAACTTCTCACTCTTACAGTTTCGTACTATAGATTGTAGGTGAGATAGAAATAATGCTAATGTATAGATAAAAAGATGCATTTTCTTCATGGCTGAGATGGACTTCAGCTCTAAGAGTAAATTAGAATTACATTTGTTCATTACAGAAGCTTTTTCTTACTTTTCTCTCCTCCATTTCAGGATCTTTAATTATTATTATTATTTATTATTATATTATATTATATTATAACTGTATACAGTCACAAGCACAAATTAATACTTTTGTTTATATAATCTTAAAAGATTGTTTTTAATCAAAACTAAAGCAAAATACTAAAATTTAAAAGTATAAAAGAATTTCATGATGAAGCAACATGGGCAATGATTGGCAAATGAATGCTGATATTACAAATCCAAAGCCCGGTTGTGATAGAACCTAACCAACCAATATTAACATCATCTGGAGTAGTTGACCCTCATGGTGTATCTGGGAAGAATTCTGATATCACCAATTACCCACAGTGGGATATTACTCAAGACATACATACCAAAAGGACATCTACCCCCTCCCTTTTGTAACCCCCAGTCTGTTTCCTGGAGTGACTAATCCCATGCCATCTATACAGGCTTAAGTGTACAATGATCTATTTTCGGAGCTTAAATTAGAAGACATTTCTTCATTCAAAAAATAACTTTTGAGGATCTGAGTTATGCCAGCAGTGTGCTGGATGCTGGAGATAGAGCACTAGCCAGGATGAGGTGAGAGGCTTTAGTGGGTTCAAAACAATTCCTAATAGCTCTCTAACATGCGTTTTCCCAGTTGATCTTCCATCATTTCTCTTCCTTGTGGTGAATGAAATTCCCTAGGAATGAGACAAGCTTTTCCATTCTAAACAAAATAGATTTTGATACAAAAAAAATCAATTTGCCATGGCATGTTCTCACTCAGTTCTGCATAAATCTGCTGTTAGCTCTTCAAGGCAGAGTGTCTCCAATGCTGCAAGTGTGTTGCATATGGATTCAGCTGCTTGAGGAGATGTAGGTTTGTACACATTTTTCCAGAACCTGGACAAGGAAGGGAAGGAAGACTTGTATTTTCTAAGCAAGTATAACTTTTTCTTAAGCACTAGCAGCCACAGACTTTTTACTCCCCACATCAGAAGAGGTCCTGCCTATCCTGTGATGGTCTCCGTCCTGCTGCAGGACTGTCTCCACAGATAATTTTTTATCGTAGTAAAATATAGATGACATAATATTTATCATTTTAACTATTCATAAGCATGAAATTCAGTGGCATTAAATATACCCAAAATGTTGTGTAACCATCACCACTGTCAATATTCAGAAAATTTTCATCATTCTCAACAAAAACTGTACCCATTAACCACAGCTTTTTCTTCAGTCACTGATAACCCTATTCTACTTTCTGTCACTAAAAATGTGTGCGTCCTAGGTACCCCTTATTGGAATTAATGATATTTGTCTTTCTGTGTCTGGCTTATTTTGCTAAGCATATTTTCAATGGTCATCCATGTTGTAGCATATGTCAAAATGTCATTCCTTTTTTAAAGGCTAAATAACATTTTATTGTGTGCATGTATCACATCGTATATATCTGCCTATCTATTGATGGATACAGGTTATTTCGACCTTCTGGCTATGTGAATAACGCTGCGATGCACATTGGTGTATAAATATCTATTTGAGTCCCTACTTTCAAGTCTTCTGTATATATACCTAGGAGTAGAACTGCTGGCTCATATGGTGATTTTATGTTTAACTTTTTGAGAAAATGCAAAACTGTTTTCCATAGAGGTCGCACCATTTTACATTCCCACCAGGAATGCACAAGGGTTCCAGTTTCTCCACATCCTGTTATTAGGTGTGTAAGTATTTATAAATGTTATATCATCTTGAGATATTGAACGTTTGGTTAATATATAACACCTTTCTTATTTTTTGTAAATAAATTTGTTTTATTTAAAGTCTATTTTATCTGATATTAGTATAGCC
This sequence comes from Ursus arctos, assembly GCF_023065955.2. Taxonomy (NCBI): domain Eukaryota; kingdom Metazoa; phylum Chordata; class Mammalia; order Carnivora; family Ursidae; genus Ursus; species Ursus arctos. Next base: position 71,465,388 of record NW_026622775.1, on the reverse strand, counting down.
ATCCCAGCTGTCTTTTGGTTACTAATTCACATAGATTTTTTTTTTCTATTCTTTCACTTTCAGTATATTGTGTCTTTGGATCTAAAGTGAGTCTCTAATAGATAATATGTAGTTGGATTATATTTTAAAATCCATTCTGTCAATCTTTTCTTTTGCTTACAGAGTTTAATCCATTTACATTTAAAGTAATTATTAATAAGGAGTGACTTACTTCTGACATTTTCCTATTTGTTTTATATAAACTTTAAAGCTTTTTTTTGTCCTTTATTTCCTCTACACTGGCTTCTTCTGTGTTTAGTTGATTTTTTTGTAGGGAAACATTTTAATTCTCATTTTCTCTTTTGTATAGTCTATAGACATTTTCTTTGTGGTTACCATAGAGATTACATTTAACAGTATAAAGTTATAACTATCTAATTTGAATTTGTAGGAATTTAATTTTAATAGCTTACAAAAACTCTGCTCCTATGCAGCTTTACTCTTTGGCTCTTCTTTTCATTCATGTTACAGATTGCATCTTTATATATAGTATGCCCGATAACATAGATTAATAATTCTTTTTATGCTTTTGTCTCTTAAATTATGTAGAGAATTAAAAGTGGAGTTACCACAATACACAAGAAACAAGTAATCAAATAAAAAAATGGGCAGAAGATATGAACACTTTCCAATGAAGACATACAAATGGCTAGCAGACACATGAAAAAATGTTCAAAATCATTAGCCATCAGGGAAATTCAAATCAAAATCACATTGAGATACCACCTTATGCCAGTTAGAATGTCAAAAATTGACAAGGCAAGAAACAACAATTGCTGGACAGAATGTGGAGAAGGGGGAACCCTCTTACACTGTTGGTGGGAATGCAAATTGGTACAGCCACTTTGGAAAACAGTGTGGAGGTCCCTCAAAAAGTTAAAAATAGAGCTACCCTATGACCCAGCAATTGCCCTACTGGGTATTTACCCCAAAGATACAGACAGAGTGAAGAGAAGGGTCATATACACCCTAATGTTCATAGGAGCATTGTCCACAATAGCTAAATTGTGGAAGAAGCCGAGATGCCCTTCAACAGACAAATGGATAAAGAAGATGTGGTCCATATATACTATGGAATATTACTCAGCCATCAGAAAGAACAATTACCCAACATTTGCAGCAACATGGACAGGACTGGAGGAGATTATGCTAAGTGAAATAAGTCAAACAGAGAAAGACAATTATCATATGATTTCACTCATTTATGGAACATAAGGAATAGCAGGGAGATCGGTAGAAGAAGGAAGGGAAGAATGAAGGGGGGGGTAAACAGAAGGGGGAATGAACCAGGAGAGACTATGGACTCTGGGAAACCAACTGAGGGTTTCAGAAGGGAGTGGAGTGGGGGATTGGGATAGGCCAGTGATGGGTATTAAGGAGGGCCCGTATTGCATGGTGCACTGGGTGTTATACGCAAATAATGAATCATGGAACACTACATCAAAAACTAATGATGTACTGTATGGTGACTAACATAACATAATAAATTTTTTTTAAAAAAGTGGAGTTACCAACCAAAATGACAATAATACTAACTTTTATGATTGCCTATATACTTGCTTAAAGTTATTGCCTAGTTTTTTTTTTTTTTTCAACCTGAAGGACTTTTTTTTAGAGGACAGGTCAAGGGTTAATATACTCTCTCTCTCTTTTTTTTTTTTGTTGAAGATGTCTTAATTTCTCCTTCATCTTTGAAGAAAAACGTTGCCAGATATAGAATTCAGTTATTTTTTGTTTGTTCGTTTTAACACTTAGAATATGCCAACCCACTGATTTCTGGACTGAAAATTTTCTAATGATAAATTAACTGATAATCTTATTAAAGTGCCCTTATAATGATGAGTCACTTCTGTGTTGCTGCTTTTAAAATTCTTTGTTTTTGACTTGGACAGTTTGTCTTGGTGTGGGTCATTTTGATGCATCCTTACCTAGTATCATTATGCTTCTCAAATTTGGGAAATTTTTAGCCATTATTTCTTCAAATAGTCTTTGTACCCCTTTCTCTCTTCTTCTGAGGTTCTCATAATGCAAATCCTTGTCCTTTGATAGTGTTCCACAGATCCCTTTGGCTCTTTTCACTTTTCTTTACTCATTTTCTTCCTATTCATCAGACTCAATAATTTCAATTGTTCCCTCTTCAAGTTTGCTGATTCTTTTACTTGTTACTGTGGAGCAGCTATTGAGCCACTCCAATATATTGTTCATTTCAGTTATTGTATGTGCCAGCTCCAGAATTTATTTTTAATTCATTTTTATAATTTCTGTATTTTTATTGATATTTACATTTTGTTTGTACATTGTTTTCCTGTCTTTGTCCAAATCTTTCTTTAGCTTTTTGAGCATCTTCAAGACAGTTGTTTAAAAATCTTTGTGTGGTTAGTCTGACGTCTGGTCTTCTTCGGGTACATTTTCTGTCCATTTATTGCATTTCTTTCAATGGACCATACTTTCCCATTTCTTTGTATATCTAGTAAATTTTTTGTTGAAAACAGGATATTTGAAACTTATAATGTGGTAACTCTGAAAATTAGATTCTGGTTTTTGTTATTGTTGTTAGGTTTTGTTTGCTTTGTTTTTAATTGTTATAGCATATTTCTGTAACAGGGATTAGCCTGAACTGAAATATTATAGTCTTTTCAGGTCTTTTCTGAGACTATGTCTTTCCCTGGGCTAGGGGAGTGGCTTTCTAAATTTCCCCATATACACAGATTTAAAAAGAAAAAAATTCTTTCTGTCCACATACATATATGACAAGTACAGTTCATTGAAATCCCCTGGAAGCTGCTTAATCCAGGGGGGTTGAAATAATGACAGATAGCCTATATGTCTGTATTTCAGCAATCAGAAATAGCCATCCATAATCAGAAAATAGGACCTTCATATTTGGAGGATGATATCTTCATTGCCCACCCTGGCTCCAGTGAGCCACATAAGGAATGCAGATTATTGTGCCCACAGTTGCCTGCCCTGGGGCTGAAGGTGGGGAATAAGTTGCCACTAGAGAGCTAAAGGCTAAATCAGTAGATATAAATCCCAATTTACCAGCCAAGCTTTTCCCTGGAAGCTGTAAGCATTTAAATAGACTTCATAGTTCCAAAATAGTTACTTTATACAGTTTTGTCAATACAATTGTTGTTTAGGTTGGTGATTGATTCCTGGTGATTCCTACTCTGCCATATTCCCAACTGTTACTCTTCTTTATATTTATATATATATATATATATATATATATATATATATATATGCACACACATATATAAACACATAATAAATTTATATATTTATATATTTATAGATATAAATTTATGTTTATAAATTTACATTATAAATTTATAAATAAATATTAAATAAATCAAATAAATTAATCAATTAAATAAATTAAATAAATTGATTATTAATTATTAATTGATTAAATAATCAAATATATATATATATCTCTCTCTCTCTCTCTCTCTCTCAGAAAGAAAAAGACCAGAAAGATACAAGAAAGCCAGGTAGCCCCAGGGATACCTTCTACACTGGGACTATTCCCTCAAGAGATTCTCTCTCTGAAGCATTGCAAGTAGCAGGGGCTTCTTTAGACATGTGCAACCCCAGTGCCTTGGGTCTACCAAACCTACTGAAGCAAGGAGAAAGGGAAAGGTCACATGCTGGCAATATATTTAAACATTTCTAGAATATCTATCAGACTATAGTTCTGTGCTGTCTGAAAGACATTGTAGGGGTTATAGATATGTAAAACACAGAACTCCTGCTCTTTAAGAGTTTAAAATCTGGATGCCAAATATATATATATTTGTAGGAAATCAAATGTTGGCTTAGAGAACAAGCACCATATTTGGTAAAAGAAACGGGAGACCACTGTATCCTGGGGAGGTCAAGAAATAAGTGGCACATTAAGGATGAGAAGAGGACAGGGGGGAAAAGCTTACAGATAGGACAGCAATATGAGAAAAACTGCCCAAAAAATACATGTTCATGGTGGATATCAAGATCAGTTTAGGTTTGTAGACTAATTTGACTGAGGTAGAAAATGTTGGGAAATGAGACTAAAAAGATTGATAGATGACCACGGATAACTATTTTAGGCTTTTTTCTTAAATATCTCAGAATCACAAGAAGTTTAAATAAATAAGTAAATAAACAAATTCCTGTATACTATCCAACATAAGAAAAACAATTTATAAATTACAACTGAAGTTTCCCATGCATTCATCCCAGATCATATTCCTTTTCCTTTCCCAACCAGAAGTATCCCTTTTTGGAGTTATGTGCTTATCTTTCCCATGCACATCCTTTTGCATGTATATATGTATCCTAAAAATATGTAATATTAGCTTTCATAATTCAAAATTTTGTATCAATGTTATGATGATGCAAGGATCTTCCAGAAATGTGCTTTTTATGGTGATTTTTATCCATATGCTATCTATGGTTCTAGATCACTGGGCAAGAAAAAATTTTGAAAGCATTGGGAAGAAGATTAGCATGGCTAAAATGTGAATTTTAGAAGATTAATGTGGAAAAGGGCAGTTTTGAGACAATTATTCTATTGCTATATATGATTTTTAATAGGCTTTTATTTTTTTTCTCTTAATATACAACATTAGTTATTTCCAAGGATCATACTTCAGACACTTCACACACTAATAATTTTAGAGCTTGACGGGATTATTGAAATTTAACAAAACCTTAGAAAAGTAAAATGTTTTTCCTTTGAATCAGATGGACACAGTTTTCCTGGCTACTTACTGTCTTGGGCTTGTCCTTTTCCATCCTACTATTTCTGAGTTGTACAATCCAAGAAAATATATCTCCATTGAATTGAAAAAGATGAAAGAAGAAATGGAAAGTTAGTGCACAACATCTTATGACCAGAATTCAGAAAAGGGCAGGAAATATAACTGTTGATAGCCTAGATTGGAGGTCAGCAAACTTTTTAATGTAAAGAACTATATAACACTGTTTTAGGTTTTATGGGCCATAGCATCTCTTTTGCAGCTACTTAATGCTGACATTGTGGAAAGCAGCCAAAAACAATACATTAACAAGTGTGTGTGGCTGTGTTCCAATAAAACTTTATTTACAAAAATAAACAAGTGGCCAGGTTTGGCCTCCTGGCTATCATTTGCTTATCACTGGCCTATGAAAATGAATTCCAGAGTGAGACTGAGAGACAGGTGTTGAAAATTTCCTAATGAATGTGGACTGATTCTCATCCTCTTTGTGCTCCAGTGTCTGGGGCTCATTGAGATGACTAATAATATTAGCCTTCTTCATATGAGTTATTCATTATGAATAAAAGGCACCTGAATTCCTTGACAACCACAACACCCACTATTTAGTTTTCTTTCTTCTCAAATTATTTATTCTGGTTCACAAGAATTTTGACTAAATTGTCAGCTATGTGTAACCCATTTTTCTTATCAGTACACCTAAAGGAGCCATTTCACTTCTGAACATTATACAAATTAACAATTACTTTCAATAGCATAAATATATATCAGGTTAGTCTACCTAGGGCCACGTCAGTTGAAGGTACAATCAGGGGAAATTGGTCACAATGAATACATTCTCCGGTTTATAGTATTTTTAGCAAAAGAGCTGTAAAAGCAGCCCTTAAATGTTGCCTTCCATATTTAGTAGACTCTGGACTTACCTAAAAGCTACCCTTGAGTAGCTATTGTAATCTTCCATTTGGTCACTGGGTCACCTCTTGTTTTGTTTTCTCAATTGCTTGCAGTGATACAGACTTTTGTTTTATTGAAGCCCTTCTCTCCCTCTCTCTATGAGAGCTTGGCTCAAGACTAGAAAGGACAAATTGGGAAGAAAATATAAGTGGCACCAAAATCTTGAAATCGTCCCTACTTCAAACTTCTAGGCAAGTTTTCTGAACCTTGCCGTGATAAGAAAACCCTAAGATCTGCCCAGGACCACAGCAGAAGATGATATACAGAAGTGATATATTCAAACAAGAGAAGAGAGGGAACCCATGAAGGGTATTACAATGCTGCCAGGACGGGCTACCATGCCTTGGACTTAAGGGGCAAGGGCAGAAATGGGTTTCTGGGTCCTGGAGAGGGTAGTTCTACAGACAATGCTGTCAGTCAACAGCTCTGACCTTCCAGAGAGGATGCAACCAACCCATGACAACCCAACTAGAAAAGAGCTGGAGGATGCCCCTGCTCTACTCCCCCACCCCCTCTGAAAAAGCCTGGGACAAGAGAGAAAGTTGTTGCAGTTTATATAGGTCAGCTTTCTAGAGTACACAGCTGGTCAGATAAGGGCAGAAACTAGAGCTGGAACAACAAACAGAAATGTCCAGTTCACCCTACCTCTCTTTTCCCAAAGGATGAGTCTTTGCTTGTCTGGAAAGTTAAGAATTCTCTCTTGATTTCTACTTTTAGGACTAAATGCTAAAGAATAACAATTGGCCCCTTTCTTTCTGTTTCCATGGAAAGATTCATTAGAAATACATTCCAGAGCAGTGGTAACAAGTGGATTCTAAGCCAGACTGCCTCTCCTCAAATCCTGATTCTACAGCTTTCTAGCTGGATATTTAAGAAAGGTATTTAGAGATTTTGTGCCTCAGTTTCCTCATTTACAAAGTGAGGATAATAATAGTATTTACATGAGGTCAATGATCATACATAAATCATCAGCTTGGAAAAGCTCCTGGCACAAAGTAGGCATTATACACACAGGTTAGCTACCTCTATGAATACTGTGGCTAATACCACAGATTGCTGTTTAGACAGTCACATCATAATCGTAATAAGCCTCGGGGCTGGCTCTGGGATTTTTACTACGTGTATCACACACTACAATTAATGTGTAGATATCATGACTACAATCTTCCGGTTTTAATTCTAGTACTTTCTGACTTGAACTTTTTGTGGATTCTTCCAGAGAAGCTAATGAAATGGTCTTCAGTCTAATCTTGTCACCAGTAGCATCAGGACCAAACTCAGCCATACATACGATATTAAAAAATACGTCCAAAGATCTATATATTCCAATTCCAATCAGCCTCTATACAGATCTGTACAAAGCTGATGTGTAAAGAAATTCATTCCACCTCAATTTGAGTTCTCTGAGGTGTTCTGCTCCAGCTTCTAGTTACCAACACCAGAGAGTAACTACTTTTCTCACCTTGAAGTGCTTGGAGTGATGCATTAGTTTTCCACTGCTCTGTAACAAATTACCCCAAAATGCAGCGACTTAAAACAATAAACTTGTATTATTTGACAGTTTCGGATGGTCAGAAATCCAGGCCTAACTTAGCTGGATGCTCTTGCTCTGGGTTTCTCACAACCTTGCAATCAAGGTATTGGCTAGGGCTGTGGTCATATTGAGACTTGCTAGGAGAGGATGTTCTTCCAAGTTTACTCCCATGGGTGTTGGCAGGCCTTAGGTCTACTGCCCAAAGATATCAGTTCCTGACCAAAGGCCTCTCCACAGGGCAGCTCACAATATGGCATTTGTGGTCTCTCAGAGCAAGTAAACAAATGAGCCAGAGGGGGTGCACAACATGGAATATAGTCTTTTTTCATGACCTAATTTCAGAAATGACATGCATTACCTCTGCTACAATGCATCTCTTTGAAACAAGTCACTAAATCCAGCCCACTCTCAGGGACAGGCCTTACTCATGAACACCATGAACACCAGGAGATGGGGATCACTGGAGACCATTTTAGAGGCTGCCCACCACAACTGGCATAAAGTTTTTTATAGATTTCCATGGCATTTGGTTGGAAGAGAATCCCTTCCAAGTGAGCTCTACTGGAAAGAATACCTAACTATTGAAAAATAATTTCTCCATGGTTACCTACTACTTTGCATTTAGCAATGCCACCTGCAGTGGACTATACCTATCTGGGGTTCTGTTGTTTAACCTTTTCGTGTTCTCTTACATGTGGGGTACAACTATCAGTGTTGGTTTTTATCAGTACTGAAGATTTCAACTACTACTACCACTTTAATTATCACTCTGTAGATGACTCAAAATCTTCCACTATTTTCAGGTCACTCTCTCACCTCAGACCTTACCTTTCAAAGGTCCTGTCATAACTTCAAAGAGGCAAGTCCCAAAAGGAACTCTTCAACTCTGCATTCTCCCTGTCCTTAATCACTAGCATTACCATTTCCTGATTCATTCCAGTTGTGGTCTTGGAAGTGACGGTCACACTGTTTTTTGCCCCTGCTAACCAGTTGTCAAATAATATTGATTTGGGAAGCTGAGTAGTCTGGTAGAAATCATATGAGCTTTAGAAACTGGCAAGATTGGATTAAAATCCTGGATCCATCCATTATTTACTTCAACATTTAAGTGTGGGAGGGAGGAGTTGGATAAGGAATATCGTGGAAGAAACAGAAAGGCTTTGGATGCCAATGTTTATAATTTAGTTATGTAGTAGAAAATCATTAAAATATTTTTGAGGAAAGAAGTGAAATTAGAAAGTAACCTCTGGAACAATTTTCTTTCCTTTCATCCTTTCTTCTTTATTTTCTTTCTTGCTTCCTTCCTCCCTTCTTCCTTAGCTTCTTTGCTTCCTCTTTTCCTTCATTCCTTCCTCCTTCCTTCTCTCCCTTTGTTCCTTCCATACTTCCCTCCTTCTTTGTTTTCTTCCTTCTCCTTTTCACCAACCTTTCTGCCTTCCCACCTTTCTCCTTTTTTCCCTTTCTTCCTATTTGTGAAATGGAAAGAGTAAAGGAAGCTCTCCTTGATTGGTCTCCCTAAAAAAATCGTTCCCTCTTCAGACCACCACAGTACTGCTTGTTCCTCTGCCTGAGCACCCAAACCACCCTCACGATGGATACGTTGTCTTATCTCACCATAGATTTGGTACCCTCAAGGGGAATACAGAGTTCTGTTATTAAATGTTGTTGCATTTCCTATGGTCTTTACCTACATGATAGATGCTCTATGAATGACTGCTAAATCAGTTGATTAAGGAAAGAAAAAAGGGCAGGAAAAATCCAGAGGTACTTTGAATTTCTGAAGGTTAGGGTGGTAGGCAGCCTTTAAGATAACCCCAATGATCACCTCCTGGCATTCACACCCCTTTCTAAGCCTGAACCTGGTGACTGCCTTCTATTGAATAGAATACAAGGAGAGTGATGGGATGTCACATCTGATATAGTGACAGAACAGCTGCAGAACAGCTTCTTGGGGATGCACTCTCCTTCTCTCCCAGATTGCTCACCTTAGGGAGAGGTCCCCAGGAAAGGTACAAAGGAATGCCATGTGCCCATGACCACATGACTAAACTTAGAAGCAGATTCCCAGCACTCGGTCAGCCTAAGATGAGCCTGAGGCCTTTGCCAACAGCTTCACTGCAACTTCAACATTTTAAGAGATATTGGGCTAGAGGCACCCAACTAAACCACACTGGATTCCTGACCCATGGAACCTTTAAGACAACCAATGTTTAAACTGCTAAATTTGGGGGTAATTTGTTACACAGCGATAGATAATTAATACGTTCAGCAAAAGAATTTACCTACATTAACTACCACTTATCCTTGTTTCCATTGAGAATTCTTTTGCCCTCAACTGCTACACGCTCTAAGTATTTAACTGGGTCTTTGGGGTGAGAGTTGTGGACGGGTGGAGAGGGGAGAGGACTGTATAATGAACCCAGGCAGCTTCCCAGTGGCCCAAGGAGGCAGTGGGTACAGAAAAAGAGTTGGCTTTAGTAGCTGGTTGCAAAAGTTAACAGCAGCTCAATCAGACTGACAAACTCCTCATAGCCCCAAGCACCAAGGATAACTGATAGCTGGGAATTTTGTAAATATCATACAGGCTGTGTCTTTTGTGACTCCTGTCTTATCGAAGGCTGTCCTCAAGGAGCATCTGACCTAATTTTACCTGGAAGCAAGTGTTGTCAGCCAGTGTGGAGAGAGTTGCTTAATGCCACCCCATCCTGCAGGACAGCTTATTGGCTGTTCTTTCCTTGCATTGATGTTCTTCTTTAACCTATATGTTTGTGTCACTAGTGACAGGTGCTATGTCTGTAGCATTGTCAGGCAAGGCATGGGTGCCCTGAATTGAGTGCCTGAGAAATGCCTTTTGATATAGGGAGACAGAGCTCAGTGAAGGCAAGGAAAGCAGACTGTGCATGTTGGTAATATAGAATGCTCATGTCTTCATCCATCCTAGCTATTTAGTAGAGGCTGGCCCTCCAGGTGATGCATCCCTAGGGGTGGCAGATGTACATGCCAACTCCAGGCTCCCTGGTGGGGCTGTCACTCCCATGGGAAACAGCTCACTCCATTAGCTAATGAAAGTGCCAAAGGGAGATAAACACCCATTAGGCAGGCTCTCTGGGGCACTGACCTTTCCTTGCAGAAGCTGCTTCAGGCTGGCAGGCCTGGGAGGAGGAGGAGGAGGAGGGAACTAAGAGAAAGGCCTGGCTCGCACAGAGAGGGCCCCATGATGACATGCCTTTGTAACTTGGCAAACAGAATTTGATGCTGTTTGAATTTGCAAACTAATGATAAGAAATAATTGCTAAATAGCTCAATAACTGACAGGAAATTACCCTTGTTTCTCTATAACAATGCGGCAAGACGATTCAATTAGGGCTACTGCAGATTAAAAAAAAATGTTTGTTTACATGATTCATTTTCAACAATGACAATAGATGGGAGAGATAGGAGGATTGGGGAAAGGAGGGGTGGGAGGGTTTGACATTCTTCCTGCTTGCAGATGTTTGTTGAGGCAGCAGAGAAAGGCAAAGCTGAGCTGCTGGCTGGGTCTCTCTATTCAGGCTCTTCAGGGGAAGAGGCAGAGAAGACATGAGCCAGGAGGATAATTTCTGATCAGACTGCTTGATGAGAGTAAGTGCAGGTCAGTTGGAAACCCATGAGAGCAATCTCCTGACCTCCATGTCATCCTACCACCACCTAAGTTGCTTTGAATGGGTGGTCCAGAGTTAGTGGGAAGGGTCCACTGGTGCTGGGTCACCAACGGTTACCTGGAGCTGAACGGTATCCATTCTCAACATTTGCCCCACCCTTCTTACTCTTGCATTTTTTCCAGATTCAAGTTCCCTGCTCCCCAGAACCAAATTGGTCTTGTGTTTCATTTTCAAAGACCTAGACGTAATCGGGAAATGTTTATAATTTTTGCTTTTTCTAAGGATATTTGCAATTTGAAAATTTGCAATTTTGAAAGACTTCAAAAGTCTTCTTGAAGTGAAAACAATGAACCTGTTATGATGTTGTTACTAACAGTGGTAGAGAGATGATTTAGTGCAAGGGTCCTGGCAAGATTCCCCTTAAAGTTGCTTCCTGGGTCACTAGCTTCTCTGCCCCACTCGACTGAAGAAAAGCAGTGAATCAGAGGCTGGAGGAGAAGAGACAGAACTATAGAACACGCTGCAAAAGACACCTGTCTGAATCTGTTCAACATCTATGAGCCTGCAGCTCCTCCCTGGTGTGGCAGAAAAGACACTGGACTAGGAAGGGACAGGCATGAAATCAGATGCCAGCTCTGTTACCTACTGGCTGTGTGACCTGGGGCACAGCAAGCAACCTCTCAGTGCCTCCATTTCCACTTCTGTTAAATGGGGGTAATCATGGAAAAGATCCAGGGAGATCTAGTGTGTGTGACTGTGCCCAGCACAGTACCTGACACACTGTCAATGAGCTCTCGATAAGCTACAGAAACTCACTCACCAGACATGGCTATTGTGTCCTCAAGTTCCCCATAACCTTCAGCCGCCAAGTCACCACTGTAGCAGTATAAGAGCTTCAGGGCTAGAAGGACAAGGGTTTGAATCTCAGCTCAGCCTTTGCAATTGAACATCCAAAAAACGTTCCCTTATAAGCTAGTCAATTCTTTTTGAGCAAAATTATCTACATAAATCAGATTCCCCCCAAAATCTCTACTGATGAGTTACCCTAATATTTGAAGGACAGGAGAGAAATGGGAAGGCAGGTAGAGAAGCTAGCTATTTAGGGTAAATATCTACTCAGAATCACCCTCTAGTGCTGTGAGCCACCAGATGGCAGGAGCCCTCCTTGACTGCCTGGTTAGGGGTATCTCTCACACTGGCCCAGAGGCTCCAAGGAGTTGACAGACAGGAGAGAACTTTTAGCAAATGTCATCTTAAATGCAGTTGGGTTCCCTGGGTGATCCAAAGCACAATCTTTCCCCTTATAAATAAACCCAGGGAATCCAGCCGAACCTGCGTTCACAACTCCTCCTTACTTAGAGAAGCAAATCAGCATTGTAATTTATTGTTTCTTATTGCAGGAGTTTTCAGAGCAGAAAGTTGAACTTTTATGTGCACATTCACATTCTAGTGAGATTCAATCCACTCTCCCTTTCCACCTTCTTCTTCTCCCTCCTCTTCTCTCCCTCTTCCACCCTCCCCCACACCAGAGAGGCAAAATCTGTTGGAGAGGGGGCTTGGTTTTCCTGCCTTGGAACCCAAATACAGTTGGCTGTTGCAAAATTAACGTTCACAGCCATGAAATTATGCTATAGACGCTTTATAGAAATCACTCAATCAAACAGAGTGAAACCTTTTTTATATGGTAATCATTTCCCACCATCAAATTTCATAGGAAAGAGCAGTTTGATTGAACCACCTAGTTAAACTGTGTATGAAATTAGTCATTCTCACCATAAACAGTGTTCTGCTGCCTTCACAGACAAAAGCTAACAGAATCAAGGTAGTAATTGGTTAGGAAACGACAGGTCCTAATTCTGCCTGAATTGTATTCCTGCTCTTTTAACCACCAAACTGGAAATCTTAGAGTTATGTGCTTCGTGGTGTGGGTATTTTCTCCCTATCCTAAGACGGTCCCACATAGTGGCAAAGCCAGGGCAAAAACCTAGGTTTTGAAGACTTTTCTTATTAACTAGCAATGTGACCATGAGTAAGGGACATGCTGTCTCTGTGGAAAATCAAGAATTGGACTTAGTCTTTTCTTGGCCTTAAGCATTATTATTTGGTGGAATCTGTTTCTAGTTCTGCTACATGGAAAGGTCCACTCTATAGAAGCAGTTGAATGAGGTGACTTCCTTGGGCCAAAGATAAAGAATGGAATGAGAGAAAATAAAGAGAAAAATGTTGAAATCAGCTCCTTCATAATAATACTGTGCTATGTGTTAGTAGATGGAAAAAAAATTAAGGTCTCAAAAAATGAGAGATCTCTAATTTTCTTTTATTGGACAAACACCAAGCCATTTCAAATGTATGCTATGAGCACCTCCTTTCTCTTTCAAACAGCAGTTATGATATTCACTAGCTTATTAACACTAGTGTTCCCTTCCCTCTTTTGCTGAGTTTCCTGGGTTCCTCTCTACCCCACCTGAGTATCACAAAGCCCCATCCGCCCTGATGACCACAAAGCTGTTCCTGAGAGGGTCTTGGATTGTACTCATACATGCATAAATATCTGCAATTTTGGTATGTTAAGAACCTAGGCATAACAGTTACTGATTGGGAACTCTCTTTCCTTTCCAGCAGTGTTGTTAGATTATGACAAAATCTTACAAGTTCTGATCAAGTGGTCTTAGTGGGGATTCCAAATGCTTTGGTAGTGACAGACTTTATTTTTTTCTATAGTGTTTAACAGTTTATAAATCAGTTTCACATACATTATCTCATTAAATGTTCTTAACTACCCCATGAGGTAGATATTCATCCTATCCCCAACAAATGGGTAAGAAAATAAAGACTCAAAGAGATGAAATAAGTTTGTAGAGTCTTTCTGCTAGAAAAATGGTAGTGACAGAATGAGGACTCAGAGAATGGCAGAGGCAAACTGAGGTCCCTGTGCATGTTGGCAGAGAGCTTGCAATAACAAAAATCACAACAACAAAAAGCAGGACATAAGTCAGTTGAGTGCTGGGCTAGTCCCTGATGGTTTCATTCACATATATGGGGGCTCAGCTGGACCCCCATCTCTTTATGGTCTGTCTCTCTCTGTGGGTCTCTCATCCTGCAGGAGGGCTGTCCTAGACTTCTTCAGAGCATAGTGGTCTCAGATTCCAGGAGTATAAACATAGAAGCAACAAGACCTCATGATCTTGGCTCTGGAGCTTATATGGTATCACCTCCACCGCAAGTCACAAGACCAACCTAGATTCAGGAATGGGGAAACAAATTCTACTTTTTGATGGGAGGAGCTGCAAAGTACTGTGGTAATGGTTTTCAATCTACTACAAATTGTCACCAGGAGGTAGAATTTGGACACATTTATACGTACACATGCTTGGTCTGAATAGACCTGGGTCTCTTGAGTAGGCAGATGAGCGTGGATAGGATAGGGACAAATTCTCTGGGCATGTTCTAAAACACAAGGCAAGGCTACTGAAATATTCCAGGTTATAGGAAAGAGCTCTGGATTAGGATGTGTGAGGCCAAGATGTTGCTTCTTGTCTATTCTAAACCAGCTGAATAAGCCTGGCAGGTGCATTACCCTTCTCAGTTTTAGCCTAGTCTTCTGTGGTGAGAGTTTGATGCACCCCTAGTCTTCTCTGAGGATGGTTGTTACGATCAAGTGAAACAGACAATCCATAGAGGAAGTAAAGTTCCTTCAAAAATCCATGGATTGCAAGGTTCTGGGAAAGAAGAAGAGGATGAAGTTTAATGAGGAAGACAAGGTAAGAGTAATTAAGAATCATTCTCATGACTTGTTTATGGGATCTTGGCCCTACCCATGTATGTATCCAGCTAGATACTTCTTTCCCCTTAACTTCCTAATACTCACAAATCACATGGAACTTCTTTTTTTTTTAATTTAAATTCAATTAGCCAACATACAGTACATCATTAGTTTCAGATGTAGTGTTCAATGAATCATCAGTTGCATATACCACCCAGTGCTTCACATGCCCTCCTTAATGCCCATCACTCAGTTACCCCATCATTCCACCCACCTTCCCTTTTGCAACCCTCAGTTTGTTTCCCAGAGTCAAGAGTCTCTCATGGTTTGTCTCCCTCTCTGATTTATTCCCATTCAGTCCCCCCCACTCCTATTGTCCTCTGCATTATTCCTTATGTTTCACATATGAGTGAAACTGTATGATAATTGTCTTTCTCTGATTGACTTATTTCACTTAGCATAAACCCCTCCAGTTCCAACCATGCCGATGTAAATGGTAGGTATTCATCCTTTCTGTAATATTCCATTGTATATATACACCACATCTTCTGGAACACCTGGGTAGCTCAGTCGTTAAGCTTCTGTTTCAGCTCAGGTCATGATCTCAGTGTCCTGGGCTCAAGTCCCGCATCGGGCTCCTTGCTCAACAGGGAGATTGCTTCTCTCTCTGTCTGCAGCTCCCCCTCCTTGTGCCCTCTCTCTCTTGCTCTCTGACAAATAAATTTAAAAAATTTTTTTTAAATTAAAAAAAACCCCATATCTTCTTTATCCATTCATCTGTTGAAGGACATCTCAACTCCTTTCACAGTTTGACTATTGTGGACATTGCTGCTATGAACATTGGGGTGCGGATGCCCCTTTCTTTCACTACATCTATGTCTTTGGGGTAAATACCCAGTAGTGCAATTGCTGGGTCATAAGGTAGCTCTATTTTTAACTTCTTGAGGAACCTCCATACTGTTTTCCAGAGTGGCTGTACCAGCTTGCATTCCCACCAACAGTGTAGGAGGGTTTCACACGGCACTTCTTAAGTACTGCTCAAGCCTGATAAAAATGGTGTCATAGTTTTGGAGTCAGAGAGGCCTTGGTTAACATGCTAGCTCACCACTTACTGGCCAAGTGTCTTGTTATTTACCTTCTGTGAGCATCGGTTTCCCCTTTTTGTGGTAAACAGATTCTGCCTCATGGAGTTAATCAAACTGTGTCAGATGCTCTAGCAATGGCTGGCACATAGTGGGTGTTCAATGAATCCTGATTCTTTGACTCCCTATAGGCTTCCTGAGGGATTTGCTCTTCAGAGGAATGTAGCCATGGTGATATAGAGTGAGACCTCCAACATGGACAGAGTGGAGGAAATGACCTAGTTAAGGACATTTGGTGGCAAACCATGCTCCTTCGTTCACTACTGCATCTAGCCTAGTGCTAGTATAATGTTGGCACTTAGTAAATATTTGCAGAAAGAACAAAACCCAGACACCTCTGGTCTCTTGTACTGTGCTCTTTCTCACACCTGCCTGCTTAATCTATTTCTCTCTCATGGGTCTCTTGTACCTAAGACACAAGTGTCATGTCTAACTAACAGTTTCCTTCCTGTTGTAAAAAGGAAAACAATGCTTTGTTCCAGAGCAAAACTGGCCGTGAGCTTTCCAGTTTTACAGGAAAGAGTGCACTGGCTGAATGGCCTAGCCCTGTTCCTCTCTGTGTTCCTAAACAACCACATGACTTTGGGCAAATCTCCTTACTCTGCTGCTTAGTTTTTTCACCTGCACGTTCAGAAAACATACCCCAAAGTTGTTTTCAGATTTAGTATTCCTTGAATCCACAAAAAAATCTATGCATTGTTGTCTTCAAAGGGTGCGAGTGGGGGCAATGAAGGCAGAATTGCAGTGGTCATCCCTGAGTGGCTGCCATTACAGGCTTCTGCCTAGAAGCCATGAAGTTTCTCTAGACACTTGAGTTCAGCCTCCTCTTGGCAGCTACTTTCTGTCCTGCCAGCCCCAGCTGGCAAGCATCCAGCAGGGGACTATACCTAAGCCCTCCTCTTTCCCACCTGATCAAATAGTCAAGAGCCTCTGAGGTCCCTTCCCCTGTTGGAAAAGCATCCACAAGTCTGACAGAGCTGTTCCCAGTTTGGTTCCAATTTCCCAGAGCTGTCACAGTAGATGCTGCCTGTCTGAGAGTGTGTTGGCAGAGTCTCCTGGGAATTACCGTTTGGGGCTTCTTGCCATTTCTGGGTCCTCAGATGAGGACATGAGCATCAGAATTATGGGAGGTGGGTATGGGGAGTACAGCTGAGAGTCTAATAGACTGGAAAGCAAGGAGGGTGGGGATGCAAGGGCCAGAAAGCATTGTCTTTTGTTGGAGCAGTGACCACACCTTTTTTTCATTGTTATCTGAGGGAATCATGGTTTCCAGATTCACAAACCCCCTGCAAGCTCCCTTCCCAATGGAATGGAAGCAAACTCTGAGCTTGCAGGGCAGTTATTCTGTAGGGGTGTGGGGTGGGGCTGTGGCAGAGTCAGGGCAGCTATGGCTATTGCAGCCTCTGCTCTGACTGGGTGGATGATCAGGTGGTTGTGCTCAGGTCCAGATGTGTTTCCCAGCAGTGAGGAGCAGAGCAGCACCTGCTGTCAATGCTCCTGAAATATCATGCCCTTAATGGCTGCCGATGCCGCTTCTAATGGGAGAAGGATAGAGAGTTTGAAACCCTGAAAAAAAAAATCCTTCTTCTGTGGTGCCCTGACCATACAGCCTGGAGGATGAGAAGGTTGAAATGGGATCTTCTGATGGCTTTCCTAGTCAGGACTGGAGTCTGCCAGGGAAACTACGGATGGAAACTACAGTGAAAGTGCTCTGCAGATGGTGAATGAGCTCCGTATTTCTCTTAGGCCCCTGTGTCTAATTTCGGGTCAGGTTCATGAGAGGTCCCTGATAAAATCCTAGAGAAATGAGAGGAATGAATGGCAATGTGACCAAGGGAAGGTTCACTGGAGTTTGCCTCATAAGTGCTGGCAGCCTTGCTTCTCTTTGGCATTCCTGTAGTTAGAATTTTCTTTCTTTCTTTGTGAGTGTCCATTCTTTTTTCATTCTGAATGCCCTCGAATGGAAGTTTTACCTCCTTTCTGTCTTGGAATGAGCCCTTTTACAGTGATTGAACCCTTATAACAAAGGCATGACTCACTGGTTATCTCTACCTGCCTCCCTGATTGTCTTACCACCCAACTTCAGCCACTCCCACCTGATTCACACAAGCTCCTTCAGCAATAGCATCCACTGGCCCCCACGCTAGCTTTGACCGAGAGCATTCAAAATCCTAACAAAAGAATTGTTAGGAGATTGCCCTTCTAGGTCTATTCCTGAAAGGAATTCATACATGTGTATCACAGAGACATGGACAAGAATAGTCAGAGCAGCCCTATTCATAAAAGCAAAAACCTGGAGACAACACAAATGTTAATCTATGGGAGAGTGGATGAATAAGGCATATGGTATCCATTCAATGGAATAGTCTATAGCAGTGACACATAACAATATAAATGAATCACGATAATTTAATATTAGAGAAAAAATAAATCCCAAGCAATTACACACAGCTAAAAAAACTAAACACACACAAAACAAAAACAAGAAGAAGAAGAAGAAGAAGAAGAAGAAGAAGAAGAAGAAGAAGAAGAAGAAGAAGAAGAAGAAGAGAAGAAGAAGAAGAAAGAACAGCAGCCTCCATGAATGGGCCAAGAGTAAGAGTGTGCCATGAACTAAGATTGATTAATCCAATGCTATATCCCTGAGGTCCACTAGGGGGAAAATCTCTCCAGATTGGAGTGTGAGTCTTAAAAGCTCTCCAAGAAAATGAGAGGTGGCTGGGCCTCAGGTATCTTCCTTCCAGCTCTCATGCTGATAGAAGACAAAGGCATAGCCCAAGACTACTTTCAAGCCTGTGCAAAGGTCAAAGTCATTACCTCTTATATTAAGTTGCCTTTTGTTGTTGCACAAATTCCCGCAAATTCAGTAGCTTAAAACAACACAAGTTCATCACACAGTTTTGTAGGTGGTAAGTCTGAAAAGGGTCTCACTGGGCTGAAATCTACATGCCAGCAGGGTTGCATTCTTTTCTGGAGGCTCTAGAGGAGAATCCTCTTCTTTGCCTTTTCCAGTTTCTGCTGGCTGCCCATTCCTTGGCTCCTAGATGCTCCTAGATGTTTCCATGGCAGCTTGAGTCCTTCTCATATCACAGCACTTTCATCCTTTCTTCTGCCTCTCACTTCCATTTGTAAGAACCTCCATGACATTGGGGCCACCTGTAATTCAGGATAATCACCCATCTCATGATCTTTAATTTAATCATATCTGCAAAATCCCTTTTGTCATGTAAGCTAGCATAGTCTGGGGCAGGTTCTGGGGCTTAGATATGGGCATGTGGGAGGAGCATTATTCTGCCTATCACACCCCAGTGGGCACTCATTTGCATAAAATTGGATCCTCAAGCCTCTATTGCCAGATCTGTATAAATATCACAATATCACAACTGTTCCCTGTCCCCTCTCCTCCACTCCAGTTGTTTTGGAACCATCTACTTCAAGGGTTCAAGGAAAGAGGAATTAATAGACTGGGAAAGCAGAAACTGGATACATTAAGGGCTTGACTCTGTTTCAGAAATCACAAGCCTCTGAGTGAAGTCAGGCTGAATCAGTCTCTAACTCATTTCATTGAGCAGGATATTGGAAGCCTGGGTTATAGTAGCTGGGTGCACCAAGGCATGCAGTCAGTCTTGCTTTGGATGTAGGAAGCCCTGACAATGTGAACTTAAGATGAGAGTCAAGAAATTCAAACTATTTTATACAGATATGATATTGGAGCTGGCAAGCCATGTATTGGACCCTAGATCGATGGGTAGAATTGATAGCCTCTAGTTAAGAACTGGCAGGGATTTTTCTTTCCCCATCATCCTTTGCTTAGTAAGGTTCTTCTTGGACCCCATTTTAGAGCAATCCAACATAGGGACCTAAGAAGAAGAATGGTAAATATATGGGAAATAAAGAAGTTTCCAAAATATATAGAAAATATGAAAAGACTTAAAAAATGGAGAATGCTTAGTAAAAGGAAATTAAACATTGGGAAGTAACATAATCATGTCTTCAAGTCAAGCTTTATCACAGAAGTCACCTGGACAAGACAGTTCCTCTCTTTGGACTCATCTTTCATCTAAATTATGAGGTGTTTATATAAGTCATTCCTGTGTTTCTTTTTAGCTCTGCATCACCATGATTGCAGTATTCTTGGTATAAAGCATGTTCATCCAGTTTTCTGTTGCCTTCTACTTAATATCAGACTTTGTCTTCTTCTGCTAAACCAACTTCCCTTCTGCTGGTACCCCCTGCCTGGGCTGGGGCTTCTCAGGATGCCATTATGGCCACTATGGCACAATGATGGTTTGGAGTTGGCTCATGTGGTCAGAGAGTTCTCTTCTCAATTCCACATTGGTTCACACTGGTAGCTAAACATCCGCCACGGTGGGAGTATTTACACCACAGAAACTGACAAACACTACAAATCAGGGTCTCCCCATTCCCCCTGCCCCACCCCTGCAAGAGCTAGTTTACCAGTACCCACCAACTGGAGAGCATTACTTCTGCTGGTCCCTCTGCTGGAAAGCAGGACTGCAGTGTTAGGAGTATAGGCTGTGGGGTATATTGCCCTTTCAGATCTAGATTTGCCATTTTCTGGGCCACCCTGGACCTCATGTAATGATGCTTCGTATTTAATGAGGATACTGTCAGGATCAAAGGAAGTAATACACAAAAAGACTTCACCCATAACCTGGCACATAGTAATCCCTTAATAAGTATGCTATTGTTTTCCTATTATTATCAGAGTTATCGAGTAGGAATTTTATAAAAGCTTCTCTGGGTGGGATCTGGGTGAATGAGAGAAAATATCTGTTTCTTTTACATTGTTTCCTTTTTCTCTGACTAGATTTATCGGTTCCACATTCCAGCATAGTAAAGGGGGGGGGCGGAAATCAATGCATAACTCTTGTGTGCCAATACTTCTAGAGAGTTTTCAGTGAAACCTTGATTCAGTATTTGGTATTTCTCCCTTCTTCAGCCACCAGGATTCAGACCACAGTCTCTGGTGAGCTGCATTAGGTGGTAACTCTAAGGAGCGATCATGTTGCTCTCAGAATCACCTCTTCTCCCCAACCTCTAAGGCTTTCTTACTAGACAAGACTCACCTGTTCCACATTCTCTTCTCTTATGATAAGTTCTTTCCCTAAGGCCTCCCCAGTCCTTCAAGAAAACAGAAGCTCATGACACTGGTCTGCCAAGATCCACACAGTTAGTTCATGGAATGTACTTGAAAAACCTGACACCAGCCTCAGGACTCCAAACCAATACGTCAGTAAAGGAGTCTCTGTTATTGTGAGGTGTATGTTGTCTAGGGGTGCTCCATCCTCACTGAGAATTAGAGAAAATCAGATTAAATTGTATCTTAATTGTCTGAAGTTCTATAAAAAAAAAGCACATTTCCAAATGAAACATGTAAAATGGGAATTCTTGAGGGAAACAGGTTAAGGCTTTTCAAAGGTAAGTTTAAAGTTGGAAAAAAAAACTCCTGGTTTTCAAGATAGCGATGTTAGGGACTGGCAAATATATGGCTTGCATGTTTAATCTTCCTATGGGTGCCTGTGGTAGACACACCTAATTGATCACAGCCCTGTTTTTTCTCTGAGCTCATAAGCAGCCTCAAAATGCTTCTCAATGCAGCACTCTAGGCAGCCATTATCAATCAATCAGAGTGGCATGTGATATTAAAATATATTTGCCATCCTGAGTTTAGAAGAAACAGGGGAATGGATCAGATGCTATTATAAGGTCCTTTCTAATCCTAGAATTCCATAAGATTCAATGAAAGCATCAATATAAAATTGGATCCTCAAGCCTCTATTGCCAGATCTGTATAAATATCACAATTAATTTGTGAAATATACTTGTAGTGTCTCCTAAAGATAGTCTATCCCACCTAGTAAAATTTTTCATTTCCTCTGTATATCATGGATCCTCCCACTATTTGCCACATATTTTCTCTTAAGAAATATTGGTGGTGGGCGCCTGGGTAGCGCAGTCGTTAAAGCGTCTGCCTTCGGCTCAGGGCGTGATCCCGGCGTGCCGGGATCGAGTCCCACATCAGGCTCCTCCGCTGTGAGCCTGCTTCTTCCTCTCCCACTCCCCCTGCTGTGTTCCCTCTCTCGCTGGCTGTCTCTCTGTCACATAAATAAATAAAAAAATCTTAAAAAAAAAAAAAAAAAAGAAATATTGGTGGTGGTGGTGATGATGGTAATTATCACAATTACTACTACTATTAATAATAATAATAATGTAACCCTATAAAACTAAAAATAATTTTTAGCTAGCTTGATAAAGTATAACATGCCTCTCCTCCCTTCCTCTTCCTGACCTTCATGAAACACCAAGACCACTCCTGGTATGTGAAAGGAATTCAGTGAATATTTTTTCCACACCCTTTCCTCCTAATTTTCATTAGAATTTTCAAATGATATTTCAGGATGGGAAGCACCAATTTTTGAGCAGATGGTTATCAATTCAGCTCTGAGAAAAAGATGCTGGTCCTCATTACCAATGGGTAAGCAAACATGAAGAAACACCAACCATTCTTTACATTTCTGTTGACCCATTTTCACAAGGTACCTTCTTTACTCCGTTGGGCTTATAGCTCGTGATCTTTCTGGGATTTAGAAACAAAGGAGCTTCTTGATTTTACAGATGGCAAACTAAAATCCAAGGTGAGAAAGTGACTGCCTGGGGTTGCCAGGAAGGTGGCTTCAGGGTGCAACCATAACTCAGATCTCCTGGCTGCCACGTAGCCTGTACTTCAGACCGTTTCTTTCTGCATTACATTGTGCTAGCAAGTTAGATGCTGTCTAACTTTTAGTTTGACATGGTGGACATTCTCATTAAATCAGATCTAGTTTTCAATTGCAGATTGAGTTCATTTGTTTTGAAAAGGTCACTGTGTGTTAGCACTGCATTTGCAGGCTGTGTAGGTCAGGGTACATTCACTGTGGAGTACATCCACAACTGTACATGGCTGTGTACGCACCTGTATTTGCATTCCCTCCCACACATGGATACCCAGCATAGCACACGCTTGTTAACTTAATTTATTTATAAACATAACCTGCCAAATTTTGAGATGATGGATGATTTGGGGCTTTAATAAATCCAACATTGAATGAGCCCAAGAAATTGTCTAGTGTCAGCTTTTCACTAAATGCAATTAGTCATGTGGAAATATTACAGATATAAAAAATAATCTTCAGCTGAATTTCATAAATTTCATAGAGTACACAGAATAGAGGCAAGCTGCTTGTTTGGGAAGAGAAAAAAGAAAGAAGGTGGAGAGAGAGAAGGGGAGAAGAAGTTGAAAAAGGAGGAAAAGGAGGGGAAGGAGGAAGAGGTGAGAAAGAAATATTGACAACAAAGAGAGAAAGAAAATCCCATTGCCCTTGGGATTGCATTAAAGTTATTCTTTCCTGTATGTACAATGTAAGCAGTGGTGCTCTTCTCACAGTGCTTGCCTAGCATATATTTGGTAATGCAGATGGAATGACAGACCCTCATTTTGGTGCCCTCACTGCCTTGCTTTCACACTTCTTCATTTCCCCTGCAGTAATCTGAGAGGGAGTCAGACAACTTCCCGGAAAAGGGAAAGCAAGTAGTGAATTTAGTTGGCCCTGAATCTCTTTCTGCCTTCCATCAGTAAACTGCATACACTACTAGGAATTACCCTGCTATTCTCAGCTTTTTCCTGCTCCCCATGTCTTCTTCTTCCCCAGTATTACCCATCCTCCAGAGCTTTTGGTTGTAGGTCCTGAACAGAGACAGTCCTGGGAGAAATGATCCTGTTGATGGATGATCTGTCCGCTGGGTAGGTCCCTTTCTCATGCATTGAACTGTGAGCTTCTTGAAGACAGGAGCCATGTTTTATACATTCCTGGGTCACCAGTGGCGGGCTCAGACTTGGCACACAATTTTGCAACTCAGTGAATATTTGTTGAATGGATAAGTTATTTTGACTTTCCTTATCTCATCTGAGATAAGATTCACTAGGATCTTATATTTGGCCAGATTCACTAGGATCTTCTAAATGAGTTCTTAAAGAGGTCTATGCTATCACTGCCAGAAAGAGCTATATTTTTAAAGAGGGCAACTTAGCTCAGAACCTTTATTCTCTAAATAGCAGAATTATATAAATTTTGGTAGAGCAACTTCTGGAGATCATTGAGGTTGACCTCCACTGTTACCTTACATAAGCTAAGGTAATTAGCTGTGTGCTGACTGTTTTCCTACCAAGATGCCGGAGACACAGCACGACAGTGTCAGGCACATGCGCTCCAGACACTCTAGCCTTTACTCACTCTGTGAGCAAGGGCACCTTAAGTTACTTAACCTTTCTGCACCTCAGTTTCCTAATCTGTAAAAGGGGATGATAATATGTACATTATATGGTCTTTGGTGAAAATTAACTGAGCTAACAGATGTCAAGTGATTTGAAGAGTGCCTGGAACATAGTAACTACAGACTGTCCTTGACTCACAATGGTTCGACTTTACGATGGTGTCAAAGCAATATGCATTCAGTAGAAACTGTACTTTGAATTTTGAATCTGGATCTTTTCCCAGGCTGGTGATCTGCAGTATGATATTCTTGAGAAATGCTGAGCAGTGGCAGCTGCGGCTCCGAAACACGTGTTCACGAGGGTGACAACTGATACGCTGACAGCCATTCTGCACCCATACAACCATTCTGTTTTTCACTTTCAGCACAGTATTCAATAAATTACATGAGATTTTCAACATTTTATTGTAAAAGAGGCTTTGTGTTATGTGATTTTACCCAACTGTAGGATAATGTAAGTGTTCTGAGCATGTTTCAGGTAACCTATTCAATAGGTTAGGTGTTTTTAATGCGTTTTCAGCTTCTGATTTGTTCGACTTACAGTGGTTTTATCTGGATGTAACCCCATCATTAAGTCAAGGAAGATCTGTATTGTGTAAGAATCAGCTATTATTTTTCTTATACCTCATTCTATAAGAGTGTGAAATGGGAATAGTAAACAACCTTCCCATTTCCCATTTGCATGATACTGAGCATAACATAGCCAGTGCTATATCCGAAATAGGGGACTCATTTAGTGGATTGGGGAGATTATGCCATTCATGTTTTTAAATCTAGCACTGGAAATTAGTATAACGGGACAGAATTTGCCAGGAACATTCTCATCAGGGGAAAGATTGTCATCAAGAAGGAAACAGAGAGATGTTTGTGCAGTCCCTCAGATTCTGAGTCATTGAACATGGGGGTGAAAATCCTGATAGCAATAAACAGAATTTGGTGCATAAACTGTGATTTGAGGAGCAAGTCCTGCAGTGAAGTTGGGGCAGGCTTTTAAACTTAATTATGCACATGTTTTTCCGGCAGAGTTTATTGAATCATATGGTGCAAACCATAAACAAACACTAAAAACCTGGCTGGGTTGATGGCTACAAGCTACAAAATGATCTTTAAAGATCAAATATTTATTCCAAAATCCCAGGAGCCAACCTCTCTGCATTAAAGTCAAAAGCAAGTGATCCATTCTTCCTCAACAGTAGCTTATGAATCTTCTCCCAGATTGGAATATGCGCAGACAAATTACGGTCCCCCCTCGTGCCGCGCAGCATGGAGGAGCCAATTTGGGTGACACATACCAAATGCATAATCTAAAGGATTAGTAGCTTGCCTTGGCGGTGAATTATCTCTGCAAAGCTTGACATAAATCAACCTTGTGATGCACCATTCAGGGAATGTAAAAGCCTCGGCTCCCCGAATAGTTCTCTGGATTCCCTCTGGCAGGGCCTCATTAGGCCTGGGACATCCAAAACGCTCGGCAGGGTGGCTTCTGAGGGTAGTTAATGGAAAAAAATAATGCAGACATTTCATCTGCTGCCTACTACAAACAATCTCAAGATTAGCTGCTAAACCCAGGTCTCCTCCTTGTTTCCCAGGGTAAAGAGGTTCTGCTCTGCTCCCCACTCCCACACCAAAGCTGCTGCCTCATTGTCAATTTCCATTCCATTTAGGAGCTGAAATGCAAGCTGGTAGCACACTTTTCTGTGGGTTCTGGGTTGCCTCTTAGAAGATGGGTTTTGTTTTGTTTTGTTTTGTTTTGTTTTGTTTTTACGGCACAAGTCACAAGCCAGGTCAAAGTTCGTAACTCCGCCTGTGGCTAGTAGCGTTGCCTGCGTGTTTTTACAATAGTTATATATGTATGCACATATACATATTGAAGTGTACGTGTAAACATCTGCGTGTTACGGCCCACCGAGGGAAGCCACCCTCCTGCTGGGAGCTTAGGCTAACCACAAATGACCATCTGGCCCTGGTCATCTTCCACGGCCGGCCCGTAAATCCAGTCCAACCTACCAGATAATAAAAGTTTGATAGAGATACGTACATATTGAGATGCTGATTCAAGCCAAATCAGGGACAGCAAAAATAAATAAATGAGCACTCCTTGGAAGATTCTGCTGAATCTGAGGTTTTGAGCATCTTGTCTGTGATGGCTGTGAAGCAATGAGGACGTGCAGCATATGCCGACTGCGTGTACACCGAGGAGAAACCCATGATTATCATTGCTCTTCAGACCGTCATTTCCTCTCTCCCAGTCCTGGCTTGTTTTGTCTACTCCAGTATGCCAGATGAGGTCCTAGCGGCCACACATACCTGGAAGACAGATTTTGTTTATTCCACCTATTGCTTTGTTTTGTTTAAAGAGCCAATATTTCAATTTTAAAAATTACAGATACTCTGCTTCTCAGGGGGAAAAAAAATCATAAGATAGCTCATTGCCCCTTTGGAATACTTCTGCTGCCTGCTTAGTTGAGCATGCTTTCTCCAGGGCACCAGAGTCCCCACTGTTTCCTATTCCCCCCAACTAGTAAAGCCCAGCCCTTTCCATACTTTTAGCACCTGTCTGGCCACTTAGACATGTAAGTACATGGTCCCTGACTATTCTGATAACCTCCATGGTGTGGCTAGAGTGGGGCCACCCTGCCTGAGGAGAGCCCTTAGGTCCACTTTTGTCCCAGCAGGGCTCCTGTTCCCAGGAGTTATTGACTCTGTAGTCATTGCTGAGGCTCGGGGACACTGCTTCATTTCTCACATCTCTGTGGCCAGGGCTGGCTAAGAAAGACCTGGGACCTCTGTTGCTAGTAGCCATAGTTGAGGCCTCCTTGACTTCCACAATTCCTCTGTATCAGACAACTAGAAACAACTGAGTAATACTCAAACCTAGGAGCCAGGGCAAGTGGATGGAGGACAAAATATCCACTGCAGGGACCTCCCCCAGAGAGAGCCAGAAGGTGCTGGTGGACCCTGACCGAGGTGGTTCTACATGGGCTCAATGGGCACCTGAGTATAAGAATGCCTCCATGGGGGATAGAGACATCTCTGAATATGTTGGAATCTGGGGAATGCTGAGGACTTCTGATGCCAGCGAGGGGCATGGGTGGCACATTAATTCACTATGGTTGGCTGTTGGGTCCTTTCAAAATACTGACTGTGGTCTGTGGGGTCTTTCGTCGCTCTGTAACTGACACACTTCTTTGTATTCTCTTTACACACGAGATACAATTGCAACATTTTCTCAATTCTTTTTTTTTTTTTTTTTAAAGATTTATTTATTTATTAGACAGAGAGAGACAGCCAGCGAGAGAGGGAACATAAGCAGGGGGAGTGGGAGAGGAAGAAGCAGGCTCATAGCGGAAGAGCCTGATGTGGGGCTCGATCCCATAATGCCGGGATCACGCCCTGAGCCGAAGGCAGACGCTTAACCGCTGTGCCACCCAGGCGCCCCAACATTTTCTCAATTCTTGAACATCCAAGACATGGTTATTTTAGATGTAAGTGTTCTTTATCCCCCTCCCTACGTGGATATGACGCTGTTCTATAAAACATCCCCGTGGACATGTCACGTTTAACGCCCACACTGGTGCCTATTCACTCCTGCTCCTGCCTCCATTTGTAGTTGGGGCTTTGTATCTCCATGCACTGTCAAGCTGCCCAGTGATGGTCTGAAGCCCTGAGTGTATAAACTGGTTTTGGAGAGCATTAGTTAAGGTTCCTCAGGTTCTTATCTACCACTGGACACTGAGGGGGTAATGGGCACTGGAGTTTAAGAATATGATTCTAATAAAATATATTTAGCCCAAAGCCTCCTACTACTCTTGGCACAGGCTAGCATTCCACCACCAAACACACCTTGCAGAGAGAGGAGTGGTACCTTTCTTCATTGCCATCTCCTCACATTTTCTGCCACCATCTATATCCCGAATGTTTGTCAGTAATTGAAGGATCTGAGTGCTGTTCAGAAAGTCCGCCAGAATACCAGCTGGTGGCTCCAGGACAGGAGGAGGTGCATCTTGACTGGCTATGGCAGTCCTACAAGACCGTCTGGGAAGGAGTTACTGAGGACTGTCAGGCCCATACCCACTCTTGTGTCCTGCAGGGGACCTTTTTCAGGACCCTTTGAGATGATGGTATCCTGTGCCCTTTTGGCTCCAGCCCGTCCCTTTGGCTCTTCTCCCCTCCATAAAGTCCAGTTCACAGGGGACTCTGCTTTCTGGACAAGACCCTGGAAAATTTGAGTGTGTGGTAGAAGAGATGATGGATTCTGAGCAGAGGCGAGACAGCTCTAACAACTGGCATTCTTAGAAATCAAACAAGCCAGAACCAAAGTTTTGAAGTCTACCTTGCACACAAGCCAGAGTGTGTTGGAGTTTTCTGTTAAGGAGCCCTGAGAAAATCTCATCCTGTTCATGCAAAGGAAAGGTGTCAGTTACTATTCGTTTTTCATCACCATGTTCACACCACTCAGGATGCTTCTTCAGAGTTCACACCTCAACCTCTACTTTAAAACACCTGACTTTTACCTGTCTCCCCAATTCCATCCTAGGCTTCAACACAGCCTATCCAGGACAGGGTCAGCACTCCCAGGCTCCCATTCACTTGAGACAAGGGATTAAGGTGAAAGGAAAGCATGTTTTCCAGTTCAGCTTTGGTTACTCTGACAGAAGAATCTATCCTTGCTCCCTAAGCCCTGTCTTAACAGGTGCTCTTCCCTTCGTCCTTGTCATTTTTTTCTTACTCAAAGCTACTACAAGCCTCTTTGTGAGTGTCCTCTGAGCCTTTTCCCACTGTCTGGCTGAGGTGCTAAAAGAGTGAAAAAATGCCCTGGTAGCAGGCCGCAGACGGAAGCAGCCGCTACATCAGGGAGGGTAGATAATCCACAAATTGGGTAGCGAGCCAATGAATAAATACACATTGATTATGTTCATTTAACTACCAGTATAACTGCCTATGGGGAGGATGGACTAGTGGAAAAAAAAATTGATGAGCTGGTTAATGTGGCTTATTGGCGAGACAATTTTAATGTCATGCGGCTTTAAGAGTCCTGTTTAAAAAAAATTAATGTGGAGATTGCATTTTAATGGGTCTGAGTCCATAAGCAGCGGGTTGCAAATAACGGTCTCTAGGGGCAGTTCCTGCATTAGGCTCTTTGCTCTGAGATCCTCTGGGGTGGAAGAGGGTAACGTATCATATTATTTGTTAAATATCAAGGGTGCTGCGCAGGATGCAGAAAGTGCGGTCAGGTACGGTATGTGGGCTGCAGCGTGGCAGCTCTCAGCTGCTGAGCAGGTGACAGTAATGGGATGGCCTAGGGCTGGTTGCTGGGCTGGATTGAGACAAGGGTTGATGAATGAGATGGGCACCAACTGGGACTTAATGCTGAATTTGATGGAAAGGGGAAAGCAAACCATAGTGGACTTGAAGGACACTTAGATGAGGTTGGATGGCATCCAGAGAAAAAGAGAGGGGAGAGGGAGTGGAAAGGGAAGAGAGGAAGAAGAAGGAAGAGGAAGGAAGAGCAAGGAAGAGGAAATCAACTAGTCCTGTTACTAAAATACACTCTGTCCTGTATGTCATTGTTCACAGCATCTTACCAATATATTTAACTCTAAGCTTTATTCAAGTCCTTCAAGAAATCCTTACTGGACCTCTGCAGCTCACAAGGATTTCTCATACTGACTGCCTCATTGAATGATATTTTATGTATCACTGTAACAGTAATTTAGCCTTGTGTTAAATGTTATCTTTTTTTTTTATTTCAAATATTTTACAAGCTCCTTGAGGGCAGGTTTTGTCATCTACCTATCTCTGCATGCCCCATAGTTCCTAGCACAATGTTGGAACATAAAGGGTGCAAGGTCAATGATTATGACCTGCACCTGATTTGAAATTGAAGTCTCACGCACGGTGGTTTCTCCCTGCCTTACTGTCTACTCTCTAAATTTCTCCCTCTCCTTGACTTCCTGATTCCGCCCTATGCTGGAAAAAATAGTCGGTGGAAAGGGCCCTCTCCTGCCGTCTCTGTTATAATCTTAAACAAGCATGCTCACAGTCACAGGCTGGTCCTCAAAAGCCTAGGGACTCTCTCCCCACACAACTGGAGCTCCTGACATTCCATAAAAAGCCATGACACAAGCTCTCCCTTACAAAGGGAAGAGAAGCCCTGCACAGCTCTCTTTTCTGGCTTCCTTGTTTCTGAGCTATGTTCTCAAATCTAGAGCTCCCTTCCTACATGACTCCTTCAAATGATCAGTTAGATAGGCTTTGGGTGCTCAAGGTACCACTGCTTATTTGGGCAAACCCTTTTGGCTCCTCATGCGGCAGCATTTCAAGAACAAATGATCCTCACCCCTTTTTTTTTTTAAGATTTTATTTATTTATTTGACAGAGAGAGAGGCAGTGAGAGAGGGAACATAAGCAGGGGGAGTGGGAGAGGGAGAAGCAGGCTTCCCGCCGAGCAGGGAGCCTGATGTGGGGCTCGATCCTAGGACCCTGGGATTATGACCTAAGCTGAAGGCAGATGCTTAACGACTGAGCCACCCAGGTGCCCCAGTGATCCTCACCCTTGTACCAGATTCTGTTTCCCAACATCCTGCTTGTCTAAGAGGGAAATATGAATAAGACTTGTTATTAAACTACTCACCTGAGCAAGAGAAACCAAGCTGCGTTCTCATGAGGTCACCCTACACAGGGCACCAAGGTGTGAAATGTTGGTAAAAAAAATTTTCATATTGCTATCATTTAGGAAATCTGCGTATTCCCAGAAATATGGAAAATAGTCGATTTCCTTTTTACCTTTTTACCTACCAATTTCCCCCTTCCCTTAGTACTTCTTAAACCCTTAGTTCCTTTACGCTTGGCTTAAAAGCCATCCTTTTCAGCCTTATAGAGCTTTAAATTTTCAAAGCATTTTCATACCTTTAATCTCATTTGATCCTTATAGTATCCCTGTGAGGTAGGTAGGGCAAGCATTATTAAACCTATTTGAATCATGAGCAAAAGAGACCCAGGAAGATGAAGTGTCCTGCTCCTTGTCCCCTGAGAAGGGACCCTTGTTTTCTGACTCCTGGGTTACTGCTTTTTTTATTATTATTATTCCAGGGACCTAAGTGATTTGGCCTACCCTTTTTTCCAGCTCTTTGTGTCCTGCCTCCGGCAGGAAAGGGAGGAGAAGGGAGGATTATGTAGGAATGGGGGTATGGGGGAGGTGCAGAAGGAAGACGGTCCACAAGGGGAAATGCTTACATGGCTTAGATATCGATAGCCACTCATTAGAGAAGGAGAGGTCAGGGCACTTGCCGATAACGATGCTTGCATTATGGCACTTAATGGAAATGGTACAGTACTGCCCCATCAAAAACTAATCTGCCCGAGAAACACCCAGGCCCAGCACAGCAAGAATGAAATTCCCACTGGGGCCAGCTCCTGGAACTGAATCCAAAGCCATTAGTATCAGAAGGCCCAGGTCATGCATCCAGCATGTCCTGCTGATTCAGACAGTGTAAAGACTTCAGCCATTAATGGGGCCGGGTGGGGACTAGAGAAGTAGCCCTGGAGACTGGATGCTTAGTTAGATTCATCCAGGCTGCCAGAAAGGATGTTGAGACGCCTGCAAATAAGGGCTATAGAAAAGAGAATAGAGGACCCTCTTTGCCCACATTTCCAGGGGAGTCTTGGCTTGAGATTTCTGCCTGTTCTCCAAAGTGCGGGTAAGCATATTGTTCCTTGACAAACTCCATTGTAAGCATAACCATACCCAGGTCTCCCTGAAAGTGTCATGAAGGTCTGTCTCCCTCTTGCCTGTCTAGCTTTCTCTAAGTTCAGGGTGGGTGGGTTGGTCCCTAGACCTCACAGATCCACCAATGGTATCATCTCCAGCAGCTGTGGCTGAGGTAGAGCAGAAAGGCTGCTGTGGTACCACTGGACCACAGCCCTAAGAACACTGCAAGGGAGTCTGGATGCTTAGGGGCTAAACCAGTTTCTGCAGTAGCTACTGTGTAATGTTGGCCAAGGTTCTGCCCTTCCATGCTTACTAGTCTCTCTGACAATGGGGGTGTGAAAAGCTGATCATCGGGTGGCTATGAGGCCTTGATTTCATTTGGGAAAAGTGGGGTTCAGGGGGGATGTATCAAAGTAGGAAGAACTTTAGAGACAAAACATCACTCTTCTATACATGGCAGGACTTCATTTTTCCCCTAAGGCAGCATTGCCAATCAGTGTCCCAGGAGACTACCAGATAAATAGTAGACATGATACATTAGATTTTCTCTCAGGGTCTTGCTACTTCAGACAAAGCACAGGATCCAGTCATTAAAGTGTTCAGAGATAGGGAAGAGGTCACTTAGGACCTCTGCATTAACCTGCTGTCTGGCTCCTGCAGTCCAGGGGACCTCAGAGACCACTACTTCCCAGGTGACCTATTACTTCTGTTCCCTTCCTCTGGTCTTGCCCCTCTCATGGTAACATGTTCTCCTTGACATATGGCTGGTACAGCATTAATGCCCAGTGCTCCAGCCCCCTCAAGTGTTATCACTTACAGCATTCTTTCCGAAGGCCTATCCTTCTCTCCTCCATGTATCCTGAGGGTCCACAGTTAGTGTTGGAAGCTGTCAACAATCATCAGGTTTTATAGAAGAAGGAAATAGAGTCCAGAGAGAAGAAACTGCATTTAGAGTCATTTAGGGCTAGATTCTGGAAGACAGCCCCACTTTTCCAAAGCCAGGAGCTTCTCATATGGAACCAAGTGATGGAATGGAAAAGATGCGATCATACTACCTCTTGATTCAGCTAAATCTCTAAACCAACCCTATGTCATAAAATACCCTTCAGAAGGTATCTATCACTTTCTATATGTGATCCACTCTTTTTATTCTACGAGATCTAGATCTGTGCTGAACCATGTGATAGCCGCTGGTTATGCATGGCTATTCAGTTAAAATTAAATACTTAAATAAATTCAAGATTAAATTCTTCAGTTGCACTAACCATGTTTCAAATGCTCAACAGCTATGGGGGCTAGTGACCACCATGTTAACAACGCAGATATAGAACATACCCATCATGGAGAAATTTCCATCAGAGAGTGCTAGTGGAGAGCTGAGGATTATTTCTTTCCTTTTTCAGATGAAGAACTAAGGCCTAGAGAAGAGAAAGGACAGTCGGTTGTCTCAATCCTGTAGTCAGTAACAAGAAGGAGCCTACTTTTTGTTTTATCAAATCCCAAGCCTTTGTCAATAAACAGCAATGACCGTTTTCCATTTGATGGTCCCCAGAAGTAGAGGTGTCCAAATTTCTATAAAGGGTGTCCTCAAGAAAATAACCTGATTGGGATAAAGTTCTTGATGCAATGTTTTCTTATTAGTTTATAAGATTGGGAAAATATTGCCTGTTCATATCAAAGACTGAGGGAGAATACACAGAGATGTGAATGTTTGACTACAGCCACCCTCCATGCCACCCTGTAAGCTGCCTTTCTACTTCATTTTTATCAAGTAAAGAGAAAGTTGTAGAGGCCCAAAAAAGCAAGCAAGCAAAGACTTTGCTTAACATACTTGAAATATCTTACTTTATTTAGTAGAGATTACCCAGTTTTGACTGTAGTGGCAACAGCTAATACGTGCTATGATTTTATTAACAGAAATATAGAATTTAAAGGAGGGAGGTAAAAACCAAGATCCACAATGAATGGTCAACACTAAAGCTGTGTTGTTCTATGATGTTCATTTTTGGACTAAAGCTAAATAGATACACATTATAAACCGTACTGTGAGGCCTGGAACAAGAAAATAGGAGTGTTTAACTTAGAGATAAGAGGGCTCAGGTAGAGTATGTATATTCATTTCTAAATCTGAAGTGGTGTTGATTGGAAAAAATTGTAATTGCTATGTGTTTGCCCAATGGGTGGAACTTTGGTTTATTTTCAGCTTTGTTATTATTGCTTTATATGAGAAAGTCTCATTTTCCTTAAAATAGCATTTGAAAAAGTTCACCGGAACTACATGGTAAAGAGAGGCTGATTTCAGAAATGAGACGGCACATGACAGAGATGTTGTAAAAAGAGTCACAATACTGACTAGACAAGGGTGAGACTACTCTTTTCATTAGTCAGGATAAGGTTTTTGTTGTTTGCACTTATTTTTTATTTATCTGCCTTACAGATTTTAAAGGTGTGAGGAAGTTTCAGGGAAGAAACAAATAAGGGAGAGCTGATCATGCTGCCTTTGGGAACAAGCATAGGGGAGAAGGATATGTCTGATTTGAGACTGAGCTGAGCACGGTGCAGCAAGCCCTGTGTCTGGAGGCCCCATCCCTACCCACATCTGCCCCAGAGCTTGGGATGGCTTGGTTACTCCCAAACTCTCCTTTAATTCTGGAAACAACAGCTTGGCTCCAGACATTATCTGAGAAAAATAAACTGGTAGAGTGGTACAGAAGTGTCAGAGTTCAGAGATAGGCTGGTGATGGGTAGTAAGGAGGGCACGTATTGCATGGTGCACTGGGTGTTGTACGCAACTAATGAATCATCGAACTTTGCATCAGAAACCAGGGATGCACTGTATAGTGACTAACATAAAATAATAAAAAAATATTATTATAAAAAAATAAAATAAAATGTTAAACAAACAAAAAAAGAAGTGTCAGAGTTCAATTTCGAAGTTTTGGTTAAACTTTCAGCAAAAGTAATGAAATCAAGGAAGAGATGGGAATGATTCAATATCTCAAATCCTACCCTGCCCTAGTGAGAGCAGCTTCCTTCCCTGGTAGTCCACCTAGACAGGAACTTGTGGAGAAGGTTTCCTACCCCTCCAGGGTTTCTACTTGCCTCAGGTCCCCAGGCCATCTATAAGGGTTCTATCAGCACAGCCATTTATGTGGAACCAAATATTTCATTACTGAGGACGGATGGATCATCATCATCATCATCATAGTTCAGCAGGTCCACTTGCTCTAGAACACGTTTTGAAATAGTGCTTCCCAGAGCCACTGAGGGGGTTGAAGGAAATCTGAGCAAGGAGATCTCGCACCTGCACCTCCCCGCCCCAAACCAGAGATTTTAAAAGATTCCAAGAAAGCAGTGTTATTTTTTTTAAAGATTTTATTTATGTGACAGACAGCCAGCGAGAGAGGGAACACAGCAGGGGTGAGGGAGAGGAAGAAGCAGGCTCCCAGCCGAGCAGCCCGATGTGGGACTCGATCCCGGAACACTAGGATCACGCCCTGAGCCGAAGGCAGACGCTTAACGACTGCGCTACCCAGGCGCCCCCCAAGAAAGCAGTGTTATAAATAGCCTAAGAGTCTTGAACCAATAATCCTTCTTTCTGAAAAGTCTTCCAAATTATTGCAGGCATGGGACATTAATACACACTTCTAATCTGGTTACACAGAAGAGGGTAGTCACTCAACAGCATTCCATGCCATATCATGTCATATTTTGTGTTAATGTTGGTTTCCAGCTCCCTCCCACTCACCACTCTATGAGGGTCTTCAGGTCTTTTCCCACTGTTTTTAGGCTTTTCATCACCTTGGCATGGGTTACTTTGCTTCATGGAATATTTGCCCTTGTAAGGAATCTCAGAGGTTATGCCACACAGAATCACCTCCAACCAGTGCCCACTGACAAGTCACCTATCACAAGTTCCTAGGAGCTATTAGCTGATTAAAGTTTTGAAATCTTATCCCTCCTTTGAATGAATAAGTATCCTGGAAAACCATAAAGCCACTCAAAGGAATGAAGGAGTGAATATTTTTGAGCAGAGTGGAATGCTTAAAAATCTTTGAATTCCACCCAGTACATGACCATTTGTGATATCCTCTTAAATATCAACCAATAATTGAGAGTGTAATGACTATGTTTATGGATTGGTTCTTGCTCTGATCTCATAAGGCCAACTGGCACATGGAACCCTTGCTGGAAATTGCATCTGCAACAGAGTTTCCTTCTTCCAGTCAGTTTTGGCCAAAGACAATGAGATTTCCTGAAATTATATGTAACTAACTAAATTATACACAAACTAAACAGAATGCAGTGTAAGATTATCCCACCATGTAACACAATCTCTAGCAGAAGTTTAAAGCCACTGTATTATTCTTCAATTTAACAAAGAGGTGGAGTCTCTACACAGTAGGGTTAGAAATAAGAAACTCAAAAACTCTTCTACAACAGAATTTTTAAACCCCTGAGCTGAATCTGCATTCACAACCTGAAGAGCTATTTTGAAGATTGTCTAAGATAACCCCTAAATTGATTCTCTAAATTGTGTTTTTCAGGAAATGTACATCCCCGTTGCCTTTTATGCTATGTATTCAAGTGAGTATCTTTCTTCCTCAGTTTCTGTTTCATCGAGAAACAGTACTCTGTTCACCAAGTTCCCTTTCATTTTCTACCTGGAAACATAGTTAGGCTTATTTCCTAGTCTTTCCTGTGACTGAGTTCTGTCCTATGAAATGTGGACAGATGTCATGTATATAACTTCCAAGCCTAGTCCCTGCGCATCTCACCATTCTCTCCTCACCCCATTTGCTAACTGGATATGAACATCCAGCAGGGGACTCTGAGACCCAAGAAGACGGAAAAGTCAGCAATTGCAAAGATTCTGGTTTGCTAAATCACTGCTGAATCACTCAGAATAGCTTGACCAGAGACACCTGCAATGGACCACTTCATAAAACAGAAATATAATTTCATAGTGTTAAGTCACAGAAATTTGGAATTGTTTGTTAGAGCAGTTAGCCTGCCTTAATACATCATTTCACTTATGCTGCCAACTTTGATCTAAAAAGATCACAGTTTACATAAGATACTAGGAATCAGAAGACTCCTAGTTATGAAATACCATTTTGCTGTAATATATTGGAAAAGGAATGGATAGGAGCTGAAGCATCCTCCCGTCATATGCAACCTAGTCAGTTCAGCTGACTAGAGTTCAAACCCTGACAGGAACACCAGGGAGGGGGGGGTTTCTAGGATAGTTTGATTCAGGAAGGCTTTTATCCAGGTAACTTCTGGTAGGGTTATTAGTGTTATCCGAAATAGAGATACTGTCCACGACATGTCCAAGACCATAGTCAGGAAGACAGTAGTATGAGTCAAGTCTGAGGGCCAATTAGAAACAGCAGGGAGAAGTGAACAGCATAACTAACTAGTCCTTGTCAGGAATATCCGGAGCAGAGCGAACTGGTGCCAGAAATTAGTCGAGGCAAATAGTTCAAGGCTGAGGCTGTGAGTGGCAAGTATGTGCTGAAGATTGATGATGCTGGTTTTGTTTGGGACCAGTGAATCTAGTGGTTTCAAGGCAAAACAGTTAATAAGCCAATCAAGAAATAATTCTAGTTAAATTTTTATCATGTTATGAGACTTATTTTCAGGATAATTTTTTAAATCAAAAATATTTTTAAAAGCTTAATTGATGAATAAAGAATTTTATATCTTTCAGCCAGAGAAATATATCATCCAGTAAAAGATTTGTCACATATGAGAAATATATTTGAAAGAAGGTATTGTAAGAATTCCAGCATGGATCTATGAAGCAAATTGGCTGAAGAAAGTGAGGAGCTCTGGGCTTAAATACTCCTCATCCAGCAAACCACTGGTGCTTGCTTTAGTTTTCTCACCTGTAGAACTGGAGGATTCTCTCTGGGGACAAATTGAAAGTCCTTTCCAACTCTTAAGTCCTCTATGATATTACCTTTCGTAAGTATCTATGTGTGACAAGATAGAGGTGAAGGAAAATATGTCTTCCCTGCTGCTGGTTAACTCTGGGCACAGATTGTCACTCGTTAGGGAGTGGCCTGACCCAGTGTCCAGACAGTCCAGCCCCACTACATATAGGGGACTCACATAGCAGCTGTCTCAGAAAATCTCTCCTGAAGCTCATGTGGCAGAGAGAAAGATCATAGGCTTTTGAGATAAACACAAATGGTTGTAGATCCTTCCCTCCTCAGCTCTTTTAATCTTTGACAAGACTTTTAATGTCCCTGAGCCTCATGTTCCATTCTATGAAATGGGGATAATTGTCAAGCTTTCTCGGAGTTTGGGACCAACACAAATCATTTCCGTTGTTTGAGTTTCCTGATTTATTGAACAAATGAAGAAATGCCCAAACAATCCTAGCAACAATCAGAGCATATTTTAAGTGTTTACATTGAATACACTAATACCTTAAATATGTACAAGCATCATTTGGCAACACTGAGGCCCTTTGTAAAAGTGAAAGCCTGGTCAAGTGGCCCCCTCCCCTTCAAACCCCTACCCACTTATTCTATCCCCCGCCATATAGCTTTCTTGTGGAAAAGAATTCAATGAGAAAATGGTTGTCAATTGTCTGGAATGACATAGAAAGCTAGCACTCAATAAATGGCAGTTATTACACCCAGGGCGATTGTATAGACGAATCTGAAGCTCAGCAAGACCTTGCAGACAACTCGATGCCCCCAGGGGAGTGCAATACAGACTAAGGGTCTGCCGGGGGCAGGCCTCGCCTTAGGTCTCCATCGTTCTTTCCAGCTAACCCTCCTGGCCGCTGTAAAACGTCCTTAAACTCAGCTCCTCTCAACCAGACTTCCAGCATCTTGGCTGTGGAGCCAGCCAGCACCAGGAGGGCCACTTGAGTCTTTATGCAAGTACACAGAGGATCCCTCCTGCTCCTTGGCATTTATTTACTGCAGATTATTTATTGTGGAAATATGAGATGGATGGTTAGGGAAGGAGAGAACAAACAAACTTACCTTCCTCGCCTGCCTTAACGGGTTTGAGTTCCTACTTGTATGCGCTGAAATGTCTATAATTTACTTTTCAGTTTTGCAATGTTTATGGCTTTTATGTCATTTGAAGGTTATTTATAACAATTATATAAGGAAGCAAAGTGCCATAAACTGAAGTAATTTACTGTAAAATATCTGAAATGCTAAAATACCAAACGGTGCATTACTGTAGTGCTGGTACTGCTTTTGGAAAAAAGGAAAAAGGGGAAAATCATCTAAAAATATAGCCTCTACCCCATCAGCTAGTCTATTACATTCATCTTGCAGAGATTTATAAACTCAGGAGCAACTGGCGAGTATTAATTTAATTGCTTTAGGGAGGGGCTGGGAATAGAGAGAACATGGCTCCTTGGTACCGCACTCATGAACTCAGATGGGTTATTTTGGAGCAAAAGGATGCAAAGACAGCCAGGCACAGTGGCCATCAAATCAGCCATGACTTCTGCTCCTTCCTCTAAATTTTGATGTCTCGAGTCCAGATGACATGTAGAGCTGGTAAAGGCAGCAGGGAGAGAATTAAGGAGCAATGAGTCTGAGTCTAGTTTATTCGTTTCAGAAAACCAACCAAGTAACTTGAGAGGTTGAGTCAGTGAGATATTAAGCTCTGTCAGTTGTCTACCCTAGGAGAGACAAGACCCTCCCCACCAGGGACAGGCCTTCGATGTTTTGCAAGAACCAAATAAAACAAGTTTTTCTCACCCATCCTTTTGTTCAACAAATGTTGAAAACCTGAAAGGGTCAGGTGCTGGAAATGCAGTGGTGGGCAAGAGAGCTGCAGCCCTCAGGGAATTTAGAACCATGGTGATATGCTCCCCATAAAAATGATAGTCCAACAGATTCCAGTCTAAGCGTGGAACAAGTGAGCGTACTGAGCACCCAAGGAGGTAACTGTCCTGTAGAAATAGGAAGAGTGTTTCTTCTAGAACATGCCAGGGTGGCTTGCTCTCAGAGTAGGTTGCTGGGGCTCAGAGCTGGAGAGTAGGAATCACTTCACACTCAGCTGCCCCTTTCCTTTGCTTCAGTGTGGAAAGGAAACACTTTTTTCCAGGTTTGCTCATGCAAAGCTCTGTGGAAAGTAACACTGCCTGTGGTCATTTATCAACCTCAACTAGCCACAAAGAGACTAATGAATTTCAGGTCTATCACTTCCGTGTGAACCAGGGTACAGGACTCTAGGCACCACTTCTCAGTTGTAAACCCCTTGCCAGAGCTCTGGAGTTGGTGGAGATATAGATATTTTCTCAGTTACTGAAACAGGAGGGTAATAAAGGGATAGACAGCTTGGTGTGATATGCAGATTATTTAGACTCTTGTCGACTAGGTGGGATTTAGTGGGTGATAAGAAAGATAGCTTTCTGCCCCCAGATCTTCCCCTTCGTCTGGTATACACAAATAGCCTTCAAAACCACAATACCTAAAAATCCTTCATTATCTTTGGAGGTTAGCCTACCTCCTCCCTATCAGACCTTTTGTGTTTTGTTTATGTGTTTATTTGCTTTGTAAAATAAATATATTTATTGAAAGTGAAAAAAGTGAAAATATAACAAGTGTTCAGCTTGATGAATTATCACAAAGTTAATGTGCCCATTTAAGCACCACTCACATCAAGAGGTAGAACATTCTCAGAGCCCCAGAAACCCCATACTGATCCCTACTAATCATTACCCCACCTCATTCCCAAAGATATCACTATTATGATATCAATACAGTACATAACCTTTTGTTTTTAATTTATTAGTATGATATGTAACCTTTTGTTTGGCTTCACTGCTTCAACATTATGTTTGAAATTTCATCCTTGTCGTTTGTGTTGGTATTTCATTCATTTTGTTGCTGTATATTATTCTGGTTTAAGATCATACCACAATGTATTTATTCATTTTTATTAATGGATTTTAAGATTATTTCCAGTTTGTGCTTATGAAGAATAATGCTGCTATAAACATTTTGTACATACCTTTTGGTGTACCTATATACATATTTCTGATAAGTATATACCTAGAAATGGAATTGTTGAATGATAGGATATGTGTATTTTCAGCATCATTACCTACTACCAAATAGTATGTATTCCAAAGTGGATTGCTCCAATTTACATTTTCCTCAACACTGGACGAGAGTTCTGGTTGTTTCAAATCCTCATTAAACCTTGAGCTTGTCAATCTTTTACATTTTAGAATTACAGTGAGTGTGTATTTATATCTCCCTCTGTTTATTGTTGTTGATTTTATATATCTGTTGAAATATAATTTACGTAAACTGTGTATCCATTTTAAATATACAACTGGATGAGTTTTGACAAATGAGTAACCATCATCCCAATCGAGATAAAAAAAACATTTAAACACCTTAGAAAGTTATACCCTTTTGAAGTCAATTTTGCTCTCTGCCAGCTAGCTGCCCACCTTAAGACAACCACGGATCTGATCTCTATCACCATAGGTTGGCTTTGCCATTCTAGAATTTCATATAAATGGGCTTATTATAGTATGTATGCTTTTGTGTCTTGCTTATTTGACTCAGCATCGTATTTCTGAGATCCATCCATATTGTGGCTCTGTGCTGCGTATCAGTAGTCTGCTCCTCTTCCTTACAGACACGTGTTCCATTGGTCCTAGTTCACAATTTACTTATTCATTCACCCATTGACAGACATTTGGTTATTTCTTGTTTGGGGCTATTGTGAATAAAGCTGCTATAAACATTTGTGCTCAAGTCTTTTTGTGATCATATATTTTTAACTCTCTTGGATAAACATCTAAGAGTAAAATGTCTGGGTTATAGATGAGGGGTATGTTAACCTTTATTAAAAAAATGAAAACCATCCCAAGATGTGTGTGCCATTTTGCATTTTATCATCAATGTATGGGAGTCCCAGTTGCTCCACATCCTCACCAGCACTTAATCTCAGACATCCTAGAAAATATAAAGAACTATCTCCTTATATTTTTACTTCGCATTTTCCTGATGCCTAATGAGGCTGAGTTCTTGTTTTCTTGAACATTTTTATTGTCCACTTAGATACCTTGTTTTATGAAGTATCTGTTATAGCTTTTCCCATTTTTAAATTTTGAGTTGTGTATCTTTTTACTTACTGAATTTTAGGAGTTATTTATATACATCTTGGATACTTGCCCCTTTTTGGTCATATTACAAATATTTTCTGTAGGACTTCTTTTACAAGACAAAGGCCACTGGACTAGGGAACACGCTGAGTCACTTCCATGTAAACTAGCGTTTAAAAGCAATTCTGTTCTTGGTGGAGGAATTAAACTGTAGGGTTTATTGAGCTGAGAAGAAAATAGGAGCAGGAAGGAGCAGGAATGGATAGAACAATAGGTTTTGGGAAAAGAAAAAGAGCAAATAGAATGTTGCAATGGAAAAGTCTTTGGAAACAGGCATGACAAAATGTTTAAATTCACATGCACTTGTAAATTCACATGCCTATGCTGAGCAGGATTATGGCTGAATTTGGATTTGATGGGAATTAGTGTTGCGACTGATAATGAGATTTGTCACCGGTCTTTAGTGGTAAGGTGTCATTTGCCAAATCTGGTATAGAACTCAGAATTTCAGAACTCTAAGAAATCTGGGAACTGTCTATTTCTGTCCCTCTTACTTTGCAAATGATAAATGTAAAATCCAGAGCAAAATGAGTTGCCAAATGTCACAATGTTGGGTCTATGAAGACTTATATAATCTACTTTGGGTCTGAGAAATGAGCAAATACACATGCTTAGCATCCTGATAAACAATTTCTGGTATTTATCAGAGAATGAAGTATATAGTCCTATCCTTGAGGAATTTTCCACTGGACCAGGAGATGAAACACCCCCACA
Organism: Ursus arctos; assembly: GCF_023065955.2. Lineage (NCBI taxonomy): Eukaryota > Metazoa > Chordata > Mammalia > Carnivora > Ursidae > Ursus > Ursus arctos. The sequence goes on along the minus strand of NW_026622775.1, from coordinate 71,422,655 downwards.
GAATGATTTGAGAACAATGGAAGGGGCTTTCTTACCCAGTTGGAGTGCAGAGTTTTTATTCAGTCCAGAGAGCTCAGACAGTGACTACATTTGATGGCCTTGGGAAAGTCATGGCAGGCTTTTCTTGCCAGGGTCTCTGCTTATAAAAGGGCCTTCAGAGTCAACTATATTATTTCTTTTCAGAGTTCAAGATATTTTGTATTTCCCTATTGGTTAGCCAAGTTCTTGAAGTCCTGCCCTAGATGTGGGTTTGTAGGCACTTCACCAAGAGTGGTGTCTGATAAACACTTGTCCGTTGATGGATCGATTGAGCTTATTGAGAATAGTGGTTGGGAAAAGAAAGTGCACTAGGCTTCAACTCTATTCCCAAGGGCTGTTAGTCTGGGAGACTCCATCCCAGAACTTGCAAAAGACAAGGATCTGCTGAGACAGGTCATTTTCAAGGGGCATCAATGCCACAGGTCAGCACTCAATGTATATGCCCCACAAAGCTACCAGGTTTGCAAGAAAAGCAAATACTGCTTCTGAAGAAGAAGCAATAAAAATGAGTATTTGTACACCAGCTTATTTTTATTAATGATCATAATAATAGATGCTGCTTATGGAGCAAGTTCTGTTCTAGGCAGAGTTTTAGATAATTCCCAGTTAAAGTGGATTCACAAACCTTTCCCATTTCATCCTACAAACACCCTATGATTGAGGCAGAATAAATAATGTTTTTGTATAATAGATAAGGAAACAGAGGCAAAAGTTTTCTTGTATAAAAGGCATGGGATTTGAAGGCAGGCAGGCCTATGTTTAAATATTAATAAGTAATTAGTTTTTTTCAGAATTGATTTCATTTATACTCATAGTTGACATGAGAAATAAATATTGCTATTTCTAGATCACAGATAAGAAAACTGATGCTCAAAGCTTAAGAATCTATAACAGCAAGTTTATAGCAAGGCGTGGTCTACACCAGGCCCATAACTCACAGGGATGCTGCCTTCCTGATCTGTTTATCATTATCATTATCATTATTCATCATCATTTTGATAGTTTTCATCTATATTCTTTCAGTGCATACAATTTTCATACATGTGATCCAGCTGTGTATACAGTTTCATACAGGAGGAGATGGTGTGGGGTTGAGCCTGTGGGAATCCTTTATGGGCTCTCAGCCCAGACACAGAATAGGGAGATATTCCTGAGTACAGAGGGGACAAGTCAGCTCTACTGTGGACTAGCCCTGCCTTTCACTTTTCTCTTTGAGAGTTTCTTCCGTAATATGAAATGGAAGTGGTTCATTTGCTAAAGGGGGTGGAGTAAAGAAAATGAAGGTGAAACCATACCTGTTGCGTGTTGACCACAGTTGGGTAAAAGATGGGCAAAGCACCCTCTCCGCCCTGGAGAGAGAAAGTTCCTCACTGCCAGTTGCTGAGGACAACATCCTGCCAACCTTGTGAGAGCAAGTTATTCAGGGCTTGCCCTGTGCACTCCTTGGGGGATCATGCTTCACTTTACCCTCTGCTCTCTTCTCTTCACTCCCAGCAAACGCTAACAGTCTGTTTCTCATTCTCTTGGAGCCTTGTGTCTGTTGGGCCAGCCCAATACGTTTATTGGTACCAAGGCCTTTCTGACCATGGTTACATGGAGTACCGTAGAGGCGGCATGGGGCTGATGATCCAAGCAAGAACGGGTTTGCTTCCCAACCTCATCAACAGCGTGACTTTCGGCAAGGTACACGGCCTCACCAAGTCTCAGTTTCCCTACCTGTTATCATAATAATAACGGGATAATAATTTCTAAGTTTCAGTGTATTAAGGCACTTCATAGATGCTAAAGCTGTCTAGCCACATACAGGATAATTATTGTTCTTGCACAAGATGACATTTGCTAAGGTGAGCCTAAGGAGCTGACTCAGCCTCTGTAGCCAGCCAGGGGCACCAGCACCACTGACAAATTTAAGATAAGGAGCTGGCTCTGGGGCAGCCTCTTAAGAAAGCAGCACATGGTGGTGCTTTCCATTCTTAAAGGTAGAAAGTGGCATTCCACTAAGAATTTTAGACCTTGGGTTGTGAAGAAAAAAAAAAGAAAGGCCCCCCCAAGAAGTGAAATCAATAGAGCCTTATTAGGTCTTTTTCTGGATCAGTTTTGATGAGGGGGAGAAAAAAACATAGCTGTCAGGTAGTTGCACAGGGTGGGTGGGCTTGGAGGCTGAAGGGCTTGGTGCAAACAATCTGTTTGATTGAAGGACCCCGCAATGGAGAGCACCTCAGAGAGACCACATCCCAGTCCTGATGCTTATAAGATACATGGCCATGTCATTGTGGGCAAATTACATCACAAATCCAAGACTGGTTTTCATCTGTAAAACAGGGGTAACAACACCAACCTACCAGCTTGTTGCAGGGAATTAAATGCGAAAAGATATAAAAACATTTTTGTTCCTCCTCAATGTGCAGACCACCATGGCCCTGAACACAGTGGTGGGGGAGAATAGAGGAAATAAAAACTAGGCCGCTACCTTGGAGGACCCAGAGCCTGGCTTCCCGCTCTCTAAGAATTCTCACACTTCTCTAAGCAGACCCATACCAGGCAGGTTCCTGTTTCTATAAAGAAAGGTCCCCCTCCCCATTCCCTCTCCCTGAGCTCTTTCCAGCCTGTCATGACTATCATGTGCCTGGCTTTCTGGGGACACCTCTTAGGAAAGTATCACCCCCGATATCATAAGGTAGTTGGCACCAAGGAAAATGTGGCCTCAGGAGATGGGCTCTGAGCCCCAGCTCTGCCACTCAGCAGCCCTGGCACAGAGGGCGAGAGCCCCCTCATCGTCCCCAAATCTCAATTTCTCTATTGTCATACAAGGGATTGCTTAGATGATGTTTCAGGGTCCTTCCAGCTTTAAAACTCTGATTTCTTAAAGGCCAAGTGAAACAAAACCAAACCCCTGGAATAGATACATTTATCAAAATGAAAAACTCTTCCTCAGTTATTAGACACAGTCCCTGAAGGAAAGGCAGGGAACGCTGACACAGCTCTCGCTGGCAAAGGCAATCTCTCCATCAACTACCTCTCCATCTCCATCCCAGCTCCACTGCTATCCTTGCTATACTCATGCAAATGGTGCCCAGGCATCCACATGGAGACTGGCTTGGGAGGGGTCCCAGGTGAAAGGGGCACCTGTTTGTTGCATTGCTGAGCTGACAATGTAAGGGAACTTTGAGCCCTGACCTCCCCCACTGCTGGCCTTGATGGCTTTTGCCAGTGGAGTGATAAACTTAATTCACCTGTGAGATGTACATGTGTAGGGAAGGAGCCTTGCAATGTCTTTGGAGAGGGCTCAAGGGGCAACCAGTTCCATCACTTCCTTGCTGCATGATTTTGAGCAAGTTACTTAATCCTTTCCGGAACCTCAATTACTTCAATACTAAAATGAGGCTTATAACTGTTGGTGGGAATGCAAACTGATGGAAAACGGTATGGAGGTTCCTGGAAAAGTTAAAAATAGAACTACTTTACTATCCAGCCTTTGCACTACTAGGCATTTACCCAAAGGATACAAAAATACTAAACCAAAGGGATACATGCACTCCAATGTTTATAGCAGCATTATCTACAATAGCCAAATTATGGAAACACTCCAAGTGTCCATCGGCTGATGAATGGATAAAGAAGATGTGATATATATATATATATATACACACACACACACACACACACAAGGGAATATTATCCAGCCACAAAAAGCATGAAATCTTGCCATTTGCAACAATGTAGATAGATCTAGAAGATATAATGCTAAGATAAATAAGTCAGTCAAAGAAAGACAAATACCATATGATCTCACTCATATGTGGAATTTAAGAAACAAAACCAACAAGCAAAGGAAAAAAAAAAAGAGAGAACAAACCAAGAAACACACTCTTAAGTATAGAGGACAAACTGATGGTTACCAGAGGGTAGGTAGGTGGGGGGGGGTGGTGGGTGAAATAAATGATGGGGATTAAGGAGTGCATTTGAGTAATGAACACCAGGTGATGCATGGAAGTGTCAAATCACTATATGGTACACCTGAAACTGATGTTATACTATATGTTAACTAAGCGGAATTTAAATAAAACTTACAAAGTAAAATGGGGCTTATTGCTCTGCCTACCCTAAAAGCAGTTTTGCATGTGAGATTTTAAAAATGCATTTGAAATTCCTCAGGGCTGAAGCACTCTGCAGGTATCAGGTCTCATTACTGGCATGACATCAGTATTTAATGATCTGACCAGCCTTTCCTTCAGCCCTCTTCTTCTGATGCTGCTACCTGGATGCTGGTCCTGGTTGTGGATACTGCTCGGCAGCAGCAGAAAAAGAACTAGGGATGCTTGAGCTCTGGGCTGCCTGGGGAGAAGCTGAGCTAGAAACCCTAAGAACAACGCTGCATAGGCAATGCCATTCACGTCCTAGGGCAGCTCAGCACAGTCCTCAGGGTGACTGGACCTGGTCATGTGGATCCCTTCTCCTGTGCTGCCCAGCAGAAAAAAAACTGTTGTTGTCAGGAGAGCCCAGGCAACCTGGGAGGGAAAAGTAAAGCCTTCCCTGGAGGTGACATTTCTCCCCTCCCCCGCCCTTCCTGCTGCCAGCACCAGGGTCACACATCCCTCTGTGTGCAGGAGCTGGCTGCTTCCCTAGGGATAGGGCTTTATCGGATAACAGGAGTACCTTTGCTCTCCCCCTTTCACGCCCTCTGCCCAACGTATGCGAAAGCATAAGTACCCTGGTATGCGAATCAGCCCACCTCTGGAAGCATGCCTGGTTGCTTGGAAGCTCTCAGAAGCCAGGCAGTCATGGCTACTGTGCCGAAGTGCTGCCGGTGCTGCGCCCTGAGGTCAACTGGACCAGCATTTCATCAGAACCTGCTCTTGCTCAGTGCCAGACATTCTGGGGGCCCTGGGCAGAGGGATAGGGGACTGTGGCCCAGCCTGCACAAGGGCCTTGCAGGAACCAGCAGATAGCTTGAGTCGGTGCTGCTTGCCAGTGTCAGGCAGCCAAGCTGTCTTCCATCGGGGAGAGTCCATTTCAGACAACTGTTCCTGATCGTCTCTAAATAAACTGAGTGCATTCGAAGCCATTAAGAAAATTGACCTTTTAATTTCTCTTGTAGTCAAGAGAGCAGGCACACACAGCAGGCTGACAAACTCTCTGCGTCTCTCCCCAGCCCCGTACGCTTGTAATGCGGGTGGTACTCCTGACCCAGCCGCGGAGGACGTTCAAGCACTGGGGAGCCAGTCATGGGCTGCAGCTCTCAGACATGACAGGTATTATTAGGAGACTCCAGTGTCCCTGATTCCCCTTCCTGAGTGTCCCGTGTGGCCCATGTTCTCCCTCCATCCCTGAGGTGGTTCTGCTGCCTCAGGGCCATAAGTGCGCCCCTCCACATGGCCACTGCAGCCGCTCTATCGGGCCCTCGGACGCAGGCCCCCCACTGACAATGCAGTCCTTTTCTTTGTGAATACATCTTGACCTTTAGTCCTGTAGGCAACGCAGAGCTTCAGACCTGAAGGCTGACACAGGGTTGGAAGGTCGCGTTGGTTTGCCGGAGGGTGTGCTCCGAAGGTGCTGAGCGCCACTGGTCTCCCTCGCAGACCATCTCTCTTACCTCATCGTATCGCCACCTCTCTCAGCCTCCCAGATGCAGGCACTCTCTCTCTGTGACACCGAGCCCCGCGCTCGGCTTCTGTGTGGCCCAGGGAAAGTCACTTTTCCATCCCTACCTATGAACTGAAGAGCTTGGACTAGAAATTCTCAGAGGGACCTTTTTGTTCTGACAGTTAATGATTCAATGATTTTCCATTTTTCATTTTTTATGTTCCAGAGTATGAACTGCAGAGCAAATGAACCAAGTGCCAAAAGCCCTAGAAGCTCAAAACTCTTCCTTTTCTTGCAAAAAAAGTGTTTTTTTGCTGGTCAAGGCTTCTCAAAAAATAGATAAATTTTCCTTCCACTAACTTCATGACAGGATGACAGCTTTTCCTGGAGGACGCCAGGCCTGGGAGCCGGTGTGCTTGCTGATCCACGCTTTACTCACGGTAGACAGCTGTCTTTATTTTGAGGTACTGGGTTCTTTTACCATTGTTTCTCATAGTTTGCCAGGTGGGTCTCCGCTCTGCCGCTAAGTGTCCCTTGTATGAGTGCTTCTGCAAGAACAAAGCCAAGGGAACTACAGGGCCTCAGCACACCGTCAAGGGTGCTCACCAGCTCATTGGCGTCCATCTTGGCAAGGAGCCAGGCCTGAGAGGCTGTCAGGAGATTGTTGTTCTCTATTTGAGGCATTGAGGGAAGGGGGAGAAAGTCTCCTCTCCACATCACCCTGGAGATGTCACACGAACAGGAACCAATACACTGAATGGAGTAGCACCTGGAAAAGTTGCCTATGCCTGCCTGTCTCCCAGTGGTACTGGTGATGTGTGTGTCTCTAACTGTTTAGTAAACCATTATTACTTAAGACCTAGGAAAAAACAAAGCTGTTAAATGAAGTGGTAAAGGGGATAAATAACCTAACCCCAGTGGCTAATATAGGTAGAAGAATTATAATTGTATGTGTCTAGAAGCTCCCTGTTGTTCAAAGCTAAAACAGAAATACACTGGACTCATACAACATTTATCTGATAGAAAGAAAAATAGCATCTTCAACAGAGGCCAAAGCCACCTCTTCCCCACAACAGGTGCCGATGACTCATTGGAATGTACTATAGCTGCTTTGGAGGGAGCAGTAAGTGTGCTCCACTGAGATTGTGGCTTATGGGTGGGAGCAGGGGTTGGTGCCCCTCTGCAAAACCAGGGCTGCTGGTCAGGGACGTGGCTGGAGCACTGTACACTCCCCTCCCCTTTCCTTGGAACTACCTCTGCAGCCTCAGAGCTCTGGCTCTCAAAAAACAGAGCGGAGGGGAGAGGGCTGGGCGTGGAACAAAGCCAGGTAGGGAGCGCAGACGCTGAACCGAAACAGCTGGGAGATTTAAGAGAAGCTTGGAGAGAGGTAAACTGGATTTCTATTTCTTGTTTGTACTGTTAAAATGTTCCTTTAATGTGAAAGCCTTTCTGTTAAATGAAGGGGAAAAGGAACTCTACGCCAAGTAGGGGCCGTAAAACAAAGGGAACAAAAGGAGGAAAGTGCTGAAATGGGTTTTGTTGCTCTAGATATATGGAGACACAGGGCTGGCTGAAGGATGGAGCGGGGCAGCACTTACAGCAAGGAACCTGGAGCAGGCAGAGAGCAGGAGGAAAGGGGCTTGTCCTGAGAATGTCACGGAGTTACTTCAGGTTCTTGAAAAAAAAAAAAATAGCCAGGTGAGATGTCCTTACTGGGGATGTTCTGGGAAAAGAAAGACTTAGAACAGGGCACAACTGGAAAGGACTTTTGGCCTACCCCATTTAATTTGCAATTGCAAATTCCCCTTGGTCAGCTCTGTGACTGCAGGCCACAGGGACAGGCCAGAAGACAGGAAGGTCTCCAGCCATTGGATGGGAAATAAAATGGGCTTGTGGTAAATAAACTGAGAACCGCCTTCCGTGTTCAGTCTAGCTACCTAAACGCACACACACACACACACACACACTCACACCTTCGAAAAGGAGCAAATAAGTTACAATAGCAAGAGACACTTAGAAGTAAACCTGTCTTGCTGCAGGTAGAGAAAAGCATAAATTTTGTGTGAGACCAATAAAACGAAGCCACTCTCCTACAGGAAAGGTACCAGTTATTGCATCAGAGGTGACCTATAGCCACAGAAGACCTATAAATTCTGGTGTTTATAGAGTCTTTTCTCATTCGTACTGCAGGTAATTAAATTGTGGGGGCATGTCTCATAAACTCCAGGGGTTTCCCCATAAAGTCCCTAGGCCACCAGTTCGTGGGCAGAAAGATTCAATCAGAAGCCCAGGACCCTGCCTATAGAACCCACCCCTTCCCCTATCCTGGGGCCTGCTGAGTGGCTCCTGGTTGCTCATACTCCAACTTCACCAGCATGCTTTAATGCCGGGATGCTCTTAGGAGGCCATTGGAAAATCAGGATAGACAAAATGTGGCTGAGTTATTCTAGTGCTTCTAGAAGTTGGGGACTGGCACGGAAGGGGATGCCCACATTTCAGTGCTTCTGTCTTCCCCTGCTGCCCTCAGACTAAAATCCCATCACAAGATGCACAAGCCTGTCCCCACCTGCGGACTAGGCTCCACCTTGTTTCAGGGTGCAGGCCAACACACTTTCTCCCCTGACATCGCTGCCAGTCATGCACCTGCCCTGCTAAACTGAGAGCTACCTGAGCGCCAGCATGGCGGTTTCTCTCTGAACTCCTGACACCTGCAACAGGGATGCAGGAAGGGATTAACAAGTGGCTGTGAAAGAAGGAGCAGATGTCCTCACCACTGGAGGGAAAGAGGGTGTGGTCCTAGCACTGGTTGTGGCTCGGGGTGACCAGGCATTCACAACGCACCAGCACTCTGCCTGAGGACAGCCAGGACAGAAGCCAAGAACCCTCTCTATTCCTTTGTTCTGCACGTCAGCCTCTGCAAGGAGGCCAGGACTCCCAGGTCCCCCTCCTCACTCCTTGGATAATAATCTTCCAATAGTTTTGTGGTTTTTTTTTTTTTTTGAAGATTTTATTTTTAAGTAATCTCTCCACCCAACCTGGGGCTCAAACTCACAACCCAAAGATCAAGAGTGACGTGCTCCAATGACTCAGCCATCCAGGCACCCTTCTTCCAAGAGTTCTTAAGGATGAGGGACAACCCCTTTCACTGTCTGTGCCAGGCACTCCCTGTCGTACTCGCCTGCTCTGCTTTGCTACCTGAGATACCGTGCATTTTAATTTGTTGTCTCCTGTTGCGAGAATGCTATCTCCTTGAAGGCAGAACTGTTTTTCATTCTATTTTACTGGGTCATCCTCATATATGGGAACAGCCTGGTAAGGGGCGGTAAGTGAAGGAGTGAATGCAGGTGGTTCTCAGACTGGAATATCATCACTGCCAAGGTCACTAATTCTTTCTGAATCAAACCTGTAACCCCATCTCCACATGCCCTGGGAACCAGACCTGACACTTGGCAGAAATGAGTCAAAGCTAATAGTATTTATTTGGAGATGGGTATCTAACCATGCTTCTTTTGATTCCTGCCTCAGGATGCATGGCAACCCAGGTGCCAATTCTTTCGCTGTCCTATGAGAACACCAAGCCTTCTCCTGGGATATCGTGCAAGTCCTGAGTATCTCATTGTCCTCATCTGGCATCACCCACCAGGTGAAGGTGCCTAGAGACAGGCCAGTCTTCATGCATGGCTTGACTAGTTCTCCCTCCTACCTTCTCCTGACTGACTTTGTACAACCTGCTTGGGAAAAACAATGCCATGCCAAGCAGGAGGCCAGAAACTAACTTGCATGAGAGCTAGATATTTCCAGGTCCATTATATCTCACTATTTCACCACATTTTTCGGAGGTCAAGAATTGTAACCATATTTTAAAAATCAGGTAAATGAGACAAATCAGATGTCTTACCCAAGGTCACACAGCTAGTATGGAGCGGAGCTTCAAGTCCAGATCTCTTTGACTCTAAAGGCCAGTCTCTTCTAACAGACTCATGTTGGCATGACACATCCAGAAGATAGGAAGACCATTGACTGTATTTATTTTGGTGCCTGTTTTGAGCGTGACTTATGGTATGAATATCCCGGAAGTTCCACCACTTTGGAGATGTTAAAGCCTGAAATGGATGTGACTTAGAATGGAAAAAGGGCCTGAGTGATTATATAGGTCTCCACCGACCCATTTTATAGATGGGGAAACTGAGGCCCAGGAGGAAAATGTTTGCATCCTTATTTTCACAAAACATAGTGAATGATGTCATTTAGAACCACAGTCTTCGATTTTCTAGCCTTTGTGCTAACTGCCGCCTCCCCAGGTCTGCTTTTTTATGGCCTTACCACAGCAAAGGAAGATCAGCCACCAGTCTTTCCCTGTGTAGCTTTCCCAAGTTGGAGTGTAGGATTCACTGAACTGGTCATATCCTGTACAGATAGAGATTCCCAGAATGTCAGAGATTCCCCTATAGGGAACGGGGCAGCAAACATGGGGGTAAGGACTGGAGGAGGAGTGGGCATGTACCTACAGGGTGCAAAGAGGTGACACTTGCTGGAAACAGAAAAGGGGACCACCTGAGGACAATTTGGGGTCCCACCCAGCACCCATATTGTTTATACCCCAAAAAAGGACCCCTTTCTCCGTTTTTCTAGGGCTGTCTCGCCTTTGAAAGGAGAGCAGTGAAGCAGTGAAATGTGCCTGGCAAGAACCATGGCAGCCTGACCTCTTTAACTCCACCTGGTGGGGCCACAAATCAGGCAGCCTCAGGGAAGCCGCCTTGGGATGGGACTTTTATGGCCCTCCTTTGGAAGTCCAGCTCTTGGGCGGTTTCTGCCTCATAAGCAGACCTACCCACGTAGAACCTAGACATCGGTGTGGTTGATTTACACCTTTAATACCGCGAGCTTCATTTAGCCAGTCTGGAAAACACATTTCGTCGTGTGAAGCTGGAGTTTTTCTTTCCTCGTCTGTCCTCACTAGACATTCATTTTGACGGCGGGCTCTGTCCTTGTTGTTCTCCCTGCTCCTTTCCCACTGGTCTGTTCTTCTATCTCAGGCAGTGTGCCCTCTGGCTGAGGATGGCCCTGGGCATCTCTAACTCCCTCTCTGGGGAAGGAAAGCCAGGCGGCAGGAGGCCAGAGCCTGACTGGGAAAGGTTAGGAATGCTCATCGAGATTTTTAAATTTTTCATGAGAGGCACTGTAGATAATAATAGTAATTACCCTCTGCCATTCCAGAAAAAGATTGCAGCACCCTAAAAAGTTCACCTATTTTCATTTATCCAAATATCCTCTTTTCATGCTTGCACTTAAGCATACATAAAGGCTTAAAACTACTTTTACTCAATAAAGCTTCACTGGCAGAAACATATTTCTCTTGGTAGCAAAGTTCTTTGTAGCAAAGGGGTGGGGCAATGAAGATTTTGTAGATTTTGTTATCCCAAGATATCCTTAATCATCTTCCAGGGCAGCAAACAGCAGACTGGAACACATGACAGCTCAAGAGTACCATTATCTCCACGCCTCCCCCGGGGCTCAGTTCATTTTCTTCTCATGGATTCTCTATAAGTTATACATCAAACCATGCTCTTCGAATTCTTTTAGATTTCTCACTTTCAAGTTATGTCTTGCTTTTGCTGCTTATTTTTTGTCTATCTTTTTCTCTTCCTTTTTTATATACTCTTAGTTCTTTTTATACGATCTTGTGTCCCTCTGCTCCCACCCCCTGCAAACATACACACACACACACACACACACACACACACTCAACTTTCCCAACCCAGCCTTTTGTATCCACTCACTCTAGTCTTTTCTCGGTGATGAAAGAACTTATTCCAAAATTGCTGATTCCGTGGATGTACAGGAAACCTCGTGGGTGTGGGAGGGGGGAAATGTCAGCGTATGTTCCATCGTTACCAGAAAGACATTGTATCTCAGGAAGGTTGGGGCTTATTCAAGATGACGGCTCACCGGGTCTAAGCCCAGAGATTTACTCTGTGCTCTGGCCTGATCAGATGGACTCCAGGGGGTCTCCAGGGAGAGCCACGGGGTTATTATAGGGGTATGAGGACTATGTGTCATCCCAGAGACTGTTTTATCATGGCGGGCGGTTATGGGACAGGGACAGGGACAAGGACAGGGTAAGCTAGAGCTTGGAGACCAGCCAGGTAGGTGCTCACATCAGGTAACTGGTACCTAGATATTCCTGGGGAGTATAGCTCTGAGTATGAAATGGCAGAACACGAAAGGCACCCACCCTCTTCTTTCCATCCCCTCATCTGAGTGAGCCCCTTGTGTGGAAGGAGGGTGAGTCTAGAAGTACAATCATGCTGGGAAGAGACAGTTCAGAGAGACATGACTGTGGCAAGCAACTTGCTCTTCCATGAAGAACTTCTGAGACGTCAGGGGATGTGAGTGTGGAAAGAATCCATGGGGAGGCTCTCCCTTCTTCCTCCTCTGTCCAACCCCAGGGTGTCAGCCATCAGGAAGCGTGGGCTGGCAGGGGTGGGGCAAGCTCTCACCTGTATTTCATGCTGTGTGTGCATCTGCTGCTGCTGCTTTCTTTCTCTCTTCAACTCTATCTCTTATGAAGACAGAACCGTCTCCTCCCTAGCAGGCACCCTCTCTGCCACCCACCCTACAACCCCAGTACAATGACAAATGACAGTTACTGGAGCCCCTGCTCAAGGCTCTCTGCTCTTAATGAGAAAAGGGAGGGCAGAGCGACCCAGGCCAGAATTTGAGCCATGGTGTCGTGATGCTGTCCCCCACCTGCCACCCTTCCCAGTCACTGATCCCTTCCCAGCACCACCAGCCAGCACCATCTCCATTCTGTCTGTCCAAGAGACAGACACCACTCAGCCCACATCCTTATTCTGAGGGGAAAAGGGACGTTGGGAGTCACCTGTGACAGGTGCAGTAGGGAGTCGGGGGGAACTGGGCTGCTTAGAAGAGTGGACAACAGAAGGAGAGGGAGAGATGGAGAAGAGGAAGAAAGCAGGAGGAAGTGGAGGAAAGAACAAGTGGGAAAAGGCAGACCAGGGAACGGATAAGAAGGAAGGAGGAACAAGAGAGGAGGAAGAGGCTGTGGAGAGAAAGGACTGTGTGGTGCTCAGCTGTGTGTCTGTGTGTGTGTTACATGGAATGGGAGGAGCAGGAAGGCTGACTTATCACAGCATAATCTCTAAAAAATTACTTGAGGGACAGTTTTCCTTTTTAATCTGTCTCTCAGGGGGAGGGGCAGAGCCTGGGGGAGAAAAATGCCTTTATTTCCCCTTTGCTCCCAGCTGATTGCACTTCCTTCCCTCTCTCCTATTTGCAAAAAAAGAAAGAAAGAAAGAAAGAAAGAAAGAAAGAAAGAAAGAAAGAAAGAAAGAAAGAAAGAAAGAAAAGAAAGAGAAAAAAGAAAAAGAGGAAGAAAGAAAGAAAAGGAAAAAAAAAGAAAAAATGTGCAATTGCTATTTTGCTCTCAGTCAAATGGGATCTATCTAATTAAAAATAGCTTTGTAAGAAAAAAAAAATAGCTTTGTAAGGAAGCATCAAGAGGGGCAAAAACGTTTGCATGTGTGGAGCTGGGGGATAGCCTCCAAACCCACCATGCCTTTTTTGGGTAGGAAGTTTGGCTTTGTTTCTCTGAGGAAAAATGTCCCCTCTTCTCCCCACTGTTTGCTTTGGCATGAAAGGGAGAGAGCTCTTCTGGATGGAGACTCGGCAGGGAGTTGCCTTCTATCTGCTTTGCATGCTGCGCACTGTGAATTGATACTGTGCTGATAATTCTGGGGAGGGCGGGGTGTGCGCTGAGAGTATCCAGCACTGTGAGCATCTGCAAAAACCACTTTGCTAAGAAATGATCTTTTCCCTCTGCACAATGGCAAGATGTTACCCTTGGAATCTTCTCCTGACAGTGACGACAGTGGCAGAGAGTGAGCATAATTTCCCATGTCTCCACTGAGGTAGTTATTTATACAATTCTGCACTGGAGTCAAAGTCGGTTTTGTTTCTTTTGTTTTTTGTGGGTTTTTTTTTTTTAACTTTGCCGGCTGCTGCGGCTTTTGCAACAAAATAATTACTTTTGTGCCAAGTACTTAGGTAACAAGATAAACAAGAGGCAACATAAATGGAATGTAAATATGGAACAAGTGTCTGTGAAGGGAAAGGCAGCCTAGGGAGAAAGAGCCTGGCTTGGCTGGCTGCATCCAGTGAATCCCCAGGGAGCTGAGAAAGCTTCCTTCACCCCCATCGGTGTGTCTGTGACTCTTCAGGGAAGGGTTGCTGCCCAAATCTAGGTGAGGAAGCCTCACCTAGATGGTTGGGCAAGGGTCAATGGGGGGCAGGGTGGTAAAGGATTAGGATTCACTTCATGGTGTGGACAACTGCCTGTGCAGGGCCCCATGCTGGGAACAAAGTCAACACTAAACACAGAAAGCTATGTCTGGGTCCCAGCTCTGATATCCACTCTCTGAGCAACCTCGTGAGCAAGTCATTTCTCTGCTCTGGATCTCCACGTACTCATTTAGCATGAGGGATGGAACTGGGTGAGCTCATGGATCCCCCAACTCTATGTGACTTCTACCAGACAATTCCATTACTGAACAGACTTTGGAATCCACAACTGAGGAGCTAGAAATGTGGAATCTAAATTCCAAGTCTGAATCTTTACCTGGCCAGGCAACTGTCATTTAATAATACCATCTGTTGTGGGTTGAATAGTTGAGAAAACCCCCAAAGACGTATCCACTCAGAACCGCCTGCAAATGTGACCTTATTTAGAGAAGGGTCTTTGCAGATGTCAGTAAGTTAAGAATCTCGAGATGATCCTGTATTAGGGTGGCTTCTGAAGGTAATGACAAGTCTTTATAAGGGAAGGGGAAACAGACACAGAGACACAGTGGAGAAGGCGAAGTGAAGATGCAGGGAGAGATGGGACTGATGCAGCCACAAGCCAAGACATGCCAGGAGCCACCGAAGCTGGAAGAAGCAAGGAAGGATGCTCCCCTAGAGCCTTTTGAGGGAGCACAGACCTGCTGACACCTTGACTTCATAGTCCCAGCCTCCAGTGTGGGAGGACATATTCCTATTGTTTTAAGCCACCCAGTTTGTGGTGACTTGTTACAGCAGATACAGAAAACTCATACACCATCCATTAGCCTGAAATAAAGACCCATCCTGTTGGTGGGATCTTCCCCTCTCTCTTATATTTTAAAAGATGGGAATCCATCCAAGAAAAAACAAGAAAGGAGCAAACCTGGAGCAGAAGGATAAGAAGCATCCCTCTGCCCAGTTCCTGCCCTAGCAGATGTCCCTCAGGACCGTGTCACAAAAAAAGGGGTTCCAGGTGTAAGAAGGTGGTTATGTCACTATGAGAGGTGAGGTCTTGTGAAGATCCCACTGAGCCACAGTCAGGAGACCTGGCTTTCATCCCTCTCATCCCTGTTGTCTGGTAGCTGCTTGGCGTGGGCCAAGTTACTTCACCTTTCTGGATCTCAAGTTCTTTACCTATAAAGTGAGAGTATTGGTCAGTGGCTCCCAACCCCACCAGAGCAACTATTTTTCAATGCCCCAGAATTATTCTAAAGTGAAATTCAAAATCAAAACCATCTTGATGATACAATCTATCTATATTTAGAATTTAAAAAGTAAATATAATGTACTAATAGCGACATGAAGTGACATAAAATAAAATAATTTTAAATATGTAAGTGAGCACATATCTATATTAAAAATAATATAAGGCAGCAGTGAAAGGTTTGCACTTTATATTAGGTCACCATGAATGCAGGAGGGAAAAATGTGAACTGACGCAGGTGGGTTGTGCTGATAACTCAAATAACGTGAAGAGCATTGCCATCAGTGACATGCTTTTTCTAACACTCTCAGAAAACTGAACAACATAATCTTTTGTTGATTTACAAGGAAGTTACATTTCTGGAAAATACAGTATATATTAAAAGCATATTTTAAAGCGTAATGTGGTTTTATGTCATTAAATGGAGTGAAGTTCTGGGCCAAGGTAATTATAAGCAGGTTTTTCACTGACATGCATGTCCTACAGGACATTCAGGAGTCATGTGGGGGCAAGACAATTCCACCTTGGCAAGACTTCCCCGCACAGTGCAGTATATCTAGCATTCCTGTTTCCTGCCATAATGCCAGTACCACCTCATCACTGGAACAAGTAAAAATGCCTCCTCAAATTTACCAACTCACTCCTGAGGAAGGCACCAAGCCCCTTGAGAATCAGTGGTTTTAATGTTCCTCTGAGGCCTCACCCAACCCTGAGCTGAACCCTAAGTGAACTTACCTTCTCTGGACCATTATAAATGGTGTCAGTGCCTGAAGTGTCAATCAACAAACATCTATGGAACTTGCAGTCTTTGCTCTGCACTGAAGCTACAGAAGAGGTAAGAAACATTTGCTGAGCAGGGCTTGGAATGCTCTGAAGACTGGGACTCACGTCCCCTTCCTCTCCAACTCCCTCCTTCCTCCTCCCTTCCTTCACTTCTTAGTTTTACTTTCCTCTTTAGTCTTCTTTCCCTCACTTTCTTCTTTTTTCTTCCCTTCCTCTGCCAAGTGCTTCCTAAGCTCCAGTCCAGGTTGATTAAATAAGAATCGCCAGGAATCAAGTGCACATTCAGATTCCTGGCTAGCCCTGGCTCACAGAGATTCAGGTTTAGAAGGCCTCGTTCTTTCACGGGAAAGCTGTTTTCAAACAGGATGTGACATGACATTCACAGCTGGCTCAGTTTTAGAAGACTGTTTTGGAGCCCTGTTATTGGAGAATTCCAACTAGATGTTCCCCCTAAATGTGCACAAATTATTCACCTGGAGAAATATCCAACTCAAAGAAAGTCGCTTCAGCTCAAGAGCAATTACAGAAAACGGTTCTTCTGGGGCGCCTGGGTGGCGCAGTCGTTAAGCGTCTCCCTATGGCTCAGGGCGTGATCCCAGAGTTCTGGGTTCGAGCCCCGCATCAGGCTCCTGGTAGCCTGCTTCTTCCTCTCCCACTCCCCCTGCTTGTGTTCCCTCTCTCGCTGGCTGTCTCTCTCTCTGTGTCAAATAAATAAATAAATAAAATCTTAAAAAAAAAAAAAAAGAAGGAAAACGATTCTCCAGGAACCACATCTTGGCTGAATTTGGAATTCAGTGAGGGTCCTGCACCGTATAGCCAGCCAGCACCATGCAGCTCTCTGCCCTCCCAGGTGGGCTCTTGATGTCAGCTACCAGATCTCCCACCATAGTTACCTGGCATTTAATGCACAACAAGGGTCTAGTTAGTCAAGTGAGTCGTACATGATAGTGAATAATGATAAAGAATAAGAGGCATCCAACTCAACATGTCTATAAGTGGGAGAGACATGGGAAATTTTTAACCATGAGAAAGAGAAAATGAGGCAACTTTGGAGGAATGGCACCTGCTTTTGGGGCTTCGATTTTGCTGGTGATTCTGGCTCTGACGGTGGGGCTGAAGAGTGGGGTGGAGAACAGCTTCCAAACAGCAGCAAACATGTTTGACTCTGGCCAGACTGGGTTTGAATCCCAGTCTAGCTCTTTATTAGGGCCTGGGAATTTGGGAAAAACTGCTTAATCTCTTTCATAAACTGAGGGTAGTGACTTCTACCTTCTAAGACTGCTGGGTGAACAGCTGGGATGATAAACTCAGGAGGCTGTTACACTTTTGGCAAGTTGCAAATGCTCTGTGAATTTCAGTTCTGCCCTCCCATCAACTCCACCAACAAAAATCCAAGAACAGCATTAGGCTAGGAGAGCCCAAAATCGGGTGGTTGCGTGGCTATCTGCCCGGGAGATTGAGAATAACACCCTGGTGGGTCTCCACTATGGAAGGGAAGCTTGGGAAGAATGTGAGTGATGCTTTGTGAGGCTCCTTATAGCTCCATAGCACCGGAAGTCATCACTTCTAATTTATCAACTTTGAACCTGGGCTACTCTGAACCAGAGAGCCTTACTAGAGGCCCCAGCAGAAGAAGATGGATCTAGAATGCCTTAAGCTCATCCCAGCCACAGCCTTCTAAGAACAAAGGGATCCATATCAGCAACCTACATTGATCAAAACCACAAGTGCGTATTAAGTTTCTTCTAGGTGCTTTATCTTCCTAAGTGCAAAGCTGATCATGTCACTTCCTTGCTTAAAGACTTCCATTGACTCCCCATCACCTACAGGATACTGCCTGAGATTCCTTAGTGTGGCTGACAAATCCCTTCCATCTGACCATTCTCTACCTGCCAACCTCCAAATCCTGGTCCCCAATGAGCACATATGTGCCACATGCTGACATATCCTACAATACCATTATCTAAGACTTCTCCTCATG
This sequence comes from Ursus arctos, assembly GCF_023065955.2. Lineage (NCBI taxonomy): Eukaryota > Metazoa > Chordata > Mammalia > Carnivora > Ursidae > Ursus > Ursus arctos. The sequence continues at coordinate 71,404,725 of NW_026622775.1, read as the reverse complement.
CCCTGAAAATATCATGCTTTCTCATGCCTCTGCAGCTTTGGACATGCTTTTACTCTGTTTTCATTCCTGTTCCCACCCACACTTTTTTTTTTTTTTTTTGGTCACCCTGCAAGCCCACATCATACATCATCGCCTGTATCATGTCTGCCCTAGCAACCACCAGCAGAGCTGGCCACCACTCCCAACCAGGGATAATTAGTTACTCCTCATTCTTTCTTGTTTCTCCTTCTATAACTCTGATTAAATGTATGCTGGACTTCCTCACCCTATGCTCCAAGTCACTACGTCTCTCCTATTCCCTAGCTCTTTCTTTCTTACCAGAACCAGCTGTGTTCTGGTATACCTTAGACCATCTCCAAGTTTACGATTGAGTGTGATCTGTTACTGACTTAGTTTCTAGTTATTATCTTTTTAATCCCTAGAATTATATTTTGCTTCTTTTATCAAACGTGTCAACCTTGGTTGATTTCAGTAACTCCTTATTTCTAAGCCATACTTACAAACCTCACTTTTTATTTCTCTAAATGTGTTGTATTAGTTTGCTAAGGTTACCATAATAAAGTATCACAGGCTGAGTGGCTTAAACAACAGCATTTTTTTAAAATCACAGTTTTAGAAGCTAGAAGCCCAAGATCAAGGTGTCCAGTTTGGTTTCCCCTGAGACCTCTCTTCTTGGCCAACAGATGGTGCTTTCTTGCTGAGGCCTCCTGGGACTCTCTGTGTACACACATCCAGTGTCTGTGTGTCCAAATTTCCTCTCCTTATAACGTCATGGATTAAGATCCACCAGATGACCTCATTTAAGCTTAATTATCTCCTAAGGTTCCTGTCTCCAAATATGGTCATATTGAGGACTAGGGCTTCAACATATGAATTTGTGGGGGAACACAATTCAACCTATAACACATGTTAAATGGAATTATTTTGCATTTCTGTTTCTTTTAACTAGTATCTTTGCTGGTCTGATTCTGTGGCTTGATTGATGATTCTTGGTCTGTTTCTGCTGGCTCTTGCTGATCTTGTAAAATGAGTGATTTTTTGTTAGGAGCATATTTTCTTTGGCACTTATTTGAAGGGATTCTTTGAGGTCTGTGTTTAATGTATGTTCCTCTACAGAGAATTTACCTTTGCTTCTCACAGGTATCTGGGGATGCTTCTAACTTGGCAGCCACTTAAAACTAAACTTTGAGTTTAGACTTTGTGGGGTTTTTCAGGGATGTGTGTGCAGAGTGGGGTGTGATACACAAAGGTAGCCCTTATCTCATCATAGGGTAGTTTTTAGTTAGAAATTTTCTGAGAAAACATTAGTTTTTGTTACACCCAGATACAAGGCCAGGAGAGCTCCCAATCCTCCCCTCTTTTTTTCTGCTTAGTTGTTTTATTTTAAGTTTATCTTCTTTGATTAATTGACTGTATCATGGCCTCAACTCTTCCCCCTTCCTGTATCAGTTTCCTAGGATTGCAGCAACAAATTACTATAAACTTGGCAGCTGAAAACAATTGAAGAATATTATCTCACAGTTCTGGAGGCCCGAAGTCTGCAGGCAAGGTATTGGCAGAGCCACATTCCTTCCAAAGCCTCTAAGGGAGGCTCCCTGCTTTCCCAGTTTATGGTGGCTCCAGGGATGGAGGCTTTGGTTTTGGGTGCCATCGCTTCAGATTCTGCCTCCATCTTCACATGGCCCATGGCCGCCTTCTCTGTGTCTCTATGCCCTCTCCTTTTCTTATAAGGACACTAGTCATTCCCCAGAACTAGGATAATTTCATCTAAGCATCCTTACTAATTACACCTGCAAAGATCTTGTTTCCAAATAAGATCATATCATAAGTTGACATGAAGTTTGGGGGGGGGTGCTCTTCAACCACTATACCTCCTTATATGCATACCCTGTGCCATGCCACCTTGTACTGACCTCCCCCATGACTGTCATCCTAGCTGTGTGACTTTCTTTAAGCAATGGGATGTTACCCATTGTGCCATCTTTGCTTGTGCCTTGGAGAAGTGTAAAGGCATTTCTACTTGTGCCTGCCCTCTGCCATTGCCATGAGAGGCCCATGCCCCTGGCCACAAGCAGAGGCTAGGAGAAACAAGGAGCAGAGCAAATTCTTCCCAGTTGTGCATTCTAACAGGATCCTAGTGGGTAGCCAGATGAACTGCATACATGTGAGTGGGCTCAGCCAAGACCCACAGAGCTGCCTAGCTTCCAGGCTAGATGTCTGAGTAAGAAACAATTATTTTCTGTATGCCACTGAGGAGTTGTGGTGTTTCTTACTCAGTAGAGCTGTGTAATACACAAGTGGTACCCTCCTAGGCTTTATCTCCTGTCCTCTGATATTCCAGTGCCTCATTAAAGTAGATGCTCCAGGAAAGCAAGGATCTGCAGACCTCTCCAGAGAAGGCCGGCTCCAGGACATGCCCAACTGCAGAGAGTCACTTTCTTGTCACCTTCTAACTTCCAAGGACTTCCCTTGCCTTCCTCATGACCAAAAATTTAAAGAAAATATATCTTTTAATACAGAATTTTCAGGTATGGATTGGTGGGAGGGAGTTGTTAGGCCTACCTCCTCACCGAACTGGTTCTTCCAAATAGGAAAGAAACTGCAAAGTGCCTTGCTCAAATTGTCTTTAGTGATCCTCAAGGAGAGGCCGTTAGCCTCTACCTAGATACTCATGGTTCTTCCCACAACACTCTTCGGGATCATACCAATGTAGTAGCTGGAGGACCCTCTCTGACTTGTGCTAGAAATCTCACCTGCTTTTGTGAACATACTGGACATGTCTACTCCTAGGGCCCCCTTCACCAATTTAAGAGCCAGAGGCTGACCTGGAGCCTCAGGCCATTGGGGTACAGCCCAATACTAATTGTGATTCTACAAAGTCAGCGACTCACACATCACTGCATCAGCCTCAGTCCTTCCCGACAGATGAGCCCACGACCATGATCATTACTTGTCACCACCATTTTCTATCTCAGCTAAAATGACAAATATTTTCTTCCTTCTACAGGTTTAGTATCTTTATAGTATAAGCACAGGTGTATTTCCATGAATAAATCTTTTATAAGTACCAACTAGCAGGGCTCTGTTCAGTCTGAAACTACAAGAGGTGATAAGCCATGTTTCCAGTTCAACACCACTTCCTATACTTCTGTGCTTCCTATATGGCAACCTTGCTCTTCCCCCGCCCTTATCGTGGGCTCCTGCGAAGCAGACACAGTGATAGAGCTGAAAGCAGCCCCTAGCATTTACTTTTCTTGGCTGAGTCTTTGAAGCTTTTCCCCAAGAGGTTGGGGATCTTCCCAAGGATGCCAGATAGGCTCAGTTTCCTGTTGGAGAGTAGGAGGTAACAGCCACATTGGAACCACAAGTCAGGAAGCCTGCAGGGCCAGACGCATTCCGCACCTTCAATTTAATAAGTACTGATCTAAGGATGAAGTGTGTGAACATGTGTCTGAGAATAGAACTGAGACCCAGTATGAATGAAAGGAAAGGAGGAAAGAAATGAGAATTTAAGTCAAGGGAAGGTCCCTCAACTCTGGTAAATGAATGATCATATTGCTAACTTATTAGGGGTTTCCCAGTTAACAATAAAAGAGAATAAAGATGAAAGAAGCAGCCTCCTTGGGAAGACAGGCATTTTAGGTAAAATTCATGTTTCCCAGCATGCACTACCTGTTCTTATCCTGTTCCTCCTAAAAAAAGCAGATGTAGCACGTTTCCCACTTCAGAATGTGGTGAGCCACGTCTGATCAGTGGAAGGTGGTTCATTTTTAATATGACATATTTCACTCCACCCTCATTTAAAAAAAAGAATTCAATAGACTGACATCTATAACCAGAAACTCAAATTATTAGCTTACAGCAGCTTGAATCATCCAAAGTTTCTGGGAACCCAAATTACAAGCAAACTAAAATTTTATCAGTTTACAATCAGAAACGCAAATGTTCCAGAAACTGCCTGTGTAAGTAGACCCATACATTGGGCCAAGTCACAATTAAAAAGTTCTGAGAGCTTGGAATCAGAGCAAAGGAAATCAGAAGGACAACACATTTAATGGCATCAGGCAAACACAACCTGATCCACTGTCTTCAGATGGGGTTAATCTGGCATACAGGTCAGGGATACAGAAAGTCTACTGCCTTGAGCTCCTGGCTTCTATTTCAACATTAAGGACAGTCCTGCCACGGTGATGGGATACTCTTTTGGGTGAAAATCTGCTCCATTAGTGCCACTGGTTGATTTGGGGAATCTGTTTTCTTTTTTTCATAGCTGACCAATTCTCTTCAGATCAATAAACTCTTTCTTTAGATTTGTTTATGCCTCTAGTAGAGTTAAAACCATAATTATGGAATTCTCTCTTATCCTAAGCCAAACACTATCTCTTTAAAACTCTTTCCCACTAGGGGCCCAGGTTCTAGCTTTGTATGGAAACAGAAAGATAATGTGCTGCTCCATGGAACAGCTCCTCAATAATTCAAGGCTTGCTATCATCAAGTTTGCCACATACAATTGTGTAAGTTGTGCACTAAATAAGGGAATATAGTGTGGGGAAGAGTGTGGGCAAAAAGCCTGATATGCCACTGTCCCTGTCTGGAAATGATGCTGTTCTCTTCTTTGCCAAAGGCGCCATACAAACAGGCGATGGGCATGGCTGTTATGGTGCTCCGGGTTCAACATATGGGGGCCCAACAACGATTTCTCAAAGCTTACGACATTTTGAACTCTCTCTATAATATTCTGTAGAGATGAATTCAAATTTATCCATATCCTATGTGGATATATATGGATATAACCAATCCAGAATTGGTTAAAATCTACCAAAAGCTATGAGACAGCTACATTCCCTTGATCCATAAATTACTATTCATGTGACTAAAAGTTACACTGACTTTTTTTTAGCAGCCTCCTCACACTCTTGGCTCATGCCGAGTTTATGGTCCACAAAAACTTCAGGTTGTTTTCCCTTGAGAAATGCTGGTAACATTAAAGCTTCTGAATCTCGTGCAAAATATGGACTATATATTAATTTTTGTTACAACTCTACAAGTTGACTTTAGCCGTCAATGTTGCTGATTGAGGTATTTACAACCAGCGTGATTCCTTTGTGCTTTTAGCAGGTCGATAAGCTACTTTCTACAATTTTAAAGAAAGCAAGGTATCAGGGAAGAAGAAAGAAAAGTAACTAATATTTTGGTGTACCTACTATGTTCCAGATACTTTACTCTTACATATATCACTTTCCTTAACCTTTACAACAATCCATTCATATATGCAAGAGCATTATTTTTAAGCTCAAAGAAAGTAACTTGCCCAAGGTTGTATAACTAACAAGTTACAAAGCCAACATTCAAACTCATTCGCATTTCATTTTAAAAACCAAGTTCTTCCAACTAAAATATGGGGCCCCCAAAGTAGAATATCTCACTGGTCAAAACCAAGAGAAGAGCTCTCTTATAGAACCTGGAGTCCTTGTAAAGGTCACTAGGATCTGGGGGAATTGTAGGTCTCCTTTTGGGAGCCCCAGATTGGATTTCCATAACAAGAGATGCTAACTAGCTCGAGGAAATGATGGTCTCCCAAATGTCAGAATGTATGCCATGGGGTTTGCCGACGTGGGTATATCCTAATATCCTTATGCTTATTTTGAGTTCAACTCAGTTTGCATTCCATCTGAGCCCTTTGCTTCTCTATAATTGGTATGGTTGGACTCACACCCTTATTCATCTGTGTTGTCTCTCTGGGGAATCCAAGCCAGAGAAAGTTGCAGGAAATTGGGAGTTTTTTGTTTTTTGTGTGCGTTTTTTTGTTTTGTTTTGTTTTGTTTTTTGTTTTGGGGTTTTTTTGGGGGGGGGCTTACACCTCTCCTTTCTAAGCAATTCAGAATAAAATAGAAATTTTGAGTTGGAATCCTAAAGATCACTTTGTCTAATTTTATCATTTTAGTTAACTCAAGAGGGTAAGCAACTCTTTAAAGCCTGCATCACAGAAGGGACTTGTCCCTTGATTTTCAGTCAGGAGAACTGTACCATATCACACTGCCCCTCTCTCTCTCTCTCTTTTAAGTTGTTTTTATTTATTCATTTGAGAGAGAGAGAGCACATGAGCTAGAGCAGGAGCAGGGGGAGAGTCAGAGGGTGAGAGAGAAGCAGACCTCCTCCTGAGCAGGAAGCCTGACAAGGGCTGATCCCAGGACCCCAGGATTGGGACCTGAGCCCAAGGCAGACACTTAACCAACTGAGCCACCCAGGCGCCCCACACTGCTTCTCTTTTTATTTCGAAGTGACAGTGTGATTTTTAGACCAGGTTATCAATGGGAACATCCCTTTGACTTCCGAAGATCCCTGGAAAATGGCAACTATTTGGGCCATGACTGATATTCTACACAGTTTTGAGGGGTCCAACTTTCTTCCAGGCTGGCCCTACCCCTGCCATCTTCCTAGCATCTGTGGTCTTCAGTCACTTTTTCTTACCTAGCCCTTGTGCAGCACTCCGTGCATGACAACAGTCAATACCTCCTTATTAATTAAATGACACTTTTAAAAACGCTCCTCCAGGGGCTCTGAGAAAGCCAGCTTTGGCTAGCTATAAAGTTTTCGGTAATCATTTAAGAAAAAAAATGTTATTCATCATCTTTATGGCAGATCACGGCCGCCACATTCTCCCCAGGAGTTCCATCCATCAAGTTCCTCAATGCAAGGACGGCTAACAAGGTCCCTGTCACTTTGGGTGAAATATACAGGTATCACCAGAGGCTTCTGAACCCACCAGGAACAAATATATAGCTATCTCCTTATCCCAGCATGTTCCATCCAGGAAGCGAGCAAGATGGTCTTGCTTTGCTTTTCACCTCCATCTGCAGAGTAGGGGTGAGTAAGAGGAAATCCTTTAGTCTCTTCCTCTTGCGAGAATTTTTTTTTTTTTGTAGACAAAATGTCTGAAGTGATGAGCCCAACCTTTGATGTCTGAGATATTCACCAGAAAATGGCTTGCTGTGGTGACAGGCTCTTGTAGGACTTCTGCCTCTCTCCTCCTCATTCCACACTGACGACAGGACTTCTGCCTCTCTCCTCCTCATTCCACACTGAGGACAGCAAGTACTAGATGTATCGTATTTTGAAAAGTGACTTCAACTATGCTATCTCACATGGTCCTCACTTTAGCCTTGTAAGATAGGGAAGGGGTTATTATCATTCTTATTTTACAGAGGGGGAAACTGAGGCACATCCATGGTCACTTGGATTATGGTGGCACTGTGAGATTTGAGCTGGGATCTGGCTTTCAATGCCATGCATTCTAAATGATTCTATCATTATGCCTTCCATCTTCACTACCCCTGTTTCTTTTCTGTGCGTAGGACAATTGCATTTTGAATTAAGTTGTTTTGTAGTCCTTTCTGTTTGCTTGTAGCAGGAACATCCTCCCTCAGATAAAATACTCAGAAATAAGACAGGATGCCATGTTTGTACTTTTCAGTCAATTCAAGTGAGTTGCCAGGAGCCTCCATATTTTTCTAGCTCTTATAGAGTAATTTCAAACTGTGGGTGGGGGTCAGCACTCAACTGTCCTGAGCACCTAGGCTGCTATGAACAGACCCAAGCCTTTCTCTGACCACTGGAGCTTGGGCAAGGGTGACTCAGAGCCAGCTTCGCTGCCTGTTTCTCCAGCCATTGAGAAAGAGTGGAGTAAATCTGAACTGAATCCAGCACACACCTGGAAGTTCTGTGTGTATGCAGTAAGTCAATAAGAACATATCTAGATGTAATTTTCATTCGTTGTGTGTACCACAGTAAGTGCTTTCATGTGGATTATTTTATTTAATTTCAGTTCTCTGCAGTGGATATCATTGCCTGCATTTTTTGGAAAAAGAACTGAAGTTCAGAGAAGCTAAGTGATGTGACACTCAAGGATATGCTCTTTTCTCTTATATAGGTGATAGACAGCTGTTTCTGTAGACCTCATGTCATTATGATCACTCCACTTCTTCCTTCGTGTTTGCTTAATTCACTGGCCATAACCATATGAGCTGTAGCCTAGTTCTTTTCTTGTGACCATTGATTCTAGTCCTGACCAATAGGGCATGGGCCAGCAAGGCACTGTAACTCTCATCCAGGACTGGGAAGAAGGCTACTGTCCTGCCCAGAGTGAGGGTTCTACTTTCAAGAGAACATTACAGAGAGGGAGAGAGAGGCATTCCATGCCTACAGGTACATGAACTTGAGTGAGTTTATGGGATCCTGCTTCCTTAGTCTTATTAAACCAAAGACAGAGCAAGGAATGTGGGCTATACCAACATTGTCACTTGGAAATCCCCAGAGCTCTGTCTTTTCTGATCTTTCCTATTTCTCCATCCTACTTTTCCTTTACCCATTCTCCCTTCCTAGGGGAGAGTAACTAACATTTCTGAATATTCATTATTTGAAGCCATTGTATTAGCATTTATATTAATCAAAAGCCTTCTAGTTGTAAGTAACATAATTACTAACACAATGTAGCTTAGACATAGAAAAGGAAATTCATTGGTTCTTCAACCAAACGTTGAAAAGGCAGGAAGGGTTGCAGCCCCCAAGCTGGTGGACCCAGGGCTGAAGCTGCAGCAGGCCTGGCCCTCTGGCTCTGTATCTGTCCTCTCACTTCAGTCCAGGTTGGGGCTCATTACCCCAGAATCCTTGCATGGAAGGGCAGAGCCACCTGCAGTGCTGGAGGCCTGATCTTAGAGCTGGCCATCCAGGGGGAAAAGAGAGCAGGGTATGAACACTAGCTTCAGAAGGAAAATGCTCAGGAAGGACTCTGGATGGCATCACATGGGTCACATACTTCATCCTGGGCCAATTACAAGGCCAAAAAGATGGGGCAAGTGATTTGCAAAGCCTGGGGTCCTCTGCTGAATTCTGCAACCAAGGGTGGAATACTAGGGTTGGCAGCTTTAAGGGATAGAATAATGACAGTGGGGGAGGGTTTATATCTAAGATGAATCAGGGGTAACATTGCCCAGAAAAATGGAAGACATGAGCCATACACACACAAAAAACAACAGATGTCCACCATGGTATGTTACATTCTTCATTACATGCAACCTCAGGTCAGCGCCAGTGTTTGGTAAGCTTGGCGAGGCATCCTGTGTATGTTATTTAATACTGATCCCCAGTAGTTGCCATAGGGCCTGGCTCATACTAGGTACTCAAATCCTTGTTGACTGTAGATGAGATACACGCCGTAATTAGCCCACTTTATAAGGCTTGGCAGGGTGAAATAGTTGGTGCCACAAAAAGTGTTGTACCTCAGAGCTGTCGCTTCCTACTTCATTTTACTGCGAGGAATTGCCTCCTACCACCCAGCTGCAGTGAGGTCTGCCCATAGCACATTTTCACTTTCCTATCAGAGCAAGACCACACAAGGGCCTGCTCAGTGGGGTCCTTCCTTCTCTCTGAATAGGGAAGGGAGAAAGGTACTGCGGCTGGGATCAGCCTAGGTGTGAGGGAGGCCTGGCCGAAGATGAGGACTGGAAAAGAAAGTAGAACCAATGCTGTGGAGACCTGCTCTGGTTTGAAGGCTAATCACCCTGAGCAGGAGCCAGCAGGCCAAGGCAGCATTCAACACACTTGCTGGATCCAGAAGTAGCTCAGGTGATCGTCAGTATCCAAGTGAGGCTTGGAGGATGATGAATCAATCAGCTGGTGACACTGGAAATATGACTGATGGAGGCATGGGTTTGGACCAGACAGGATTCCGACCACATGGATGGGACCTAGGCACAGTGACCAGGCCCCAAACAAGCCAAGTGGGGTCTAGGAAGGACTGACCAACATGAGCAAGGAGCTGCCATGCTGGGAGAGAAAGTTGAGGCAGAGACGGTATAGGGGAGGTCTGTGAATTGGCTGTCAGTGGGTGCCCAGAGCTCACACCAATATTCCCAGAGTACAAAAGCAAGACCTCATCACACACACACACACACACACACACACACACACACACACACACACACAGAAATTCCTGCTAGGAAGGCTGGGAAAGGAAGAGGTTGACAAGAGAAAGCAGCAGACAATGAGTCAAACTGGAGTCCTGAGGAGCAAGAAGAAAACTTCGTTTCATATAGTGGGGCAGTTCTAGAAATTTTTGCTTTGCCTTCTCTTCCTCTAGCCAGGCCACTTAAGAACTCTCCCACCATACCTTCTTTTCCTCTTGCTCAGCTCTGATGTCTGGGATGACGCATGCCTACTTCTTTTCATCTTCCAAAGTCATATACTACAACTGACCTGTAGCTGCACATTAAAATCCCTTTTCCTTAATACCCTTCTGGGCCCCAGCATCAGGTTGTGAAAGTCAAACCCCGAGCCCTTGATGCCACACTTCCTGTTAGGTCCTGGGTTACCTGGTGGTGGTGAGCCTTCCACAATAACCCCCACTGCAGTAAGGATACTCCCCAGCCTCTATAACTCTGTTGGAAGGGGCCCAGGGACATGGAACTGTAGAGTCTCTGAGGCCAGCTTTGAAAAATAAAAGAAGCTAAAACCTCATTCATGTTTCACTCTCATTTCCCCATTAAACCAGTGAGGGAAACCAGTGTCCTGTATCAATTAATACTTTAAAACCAGATTCAGCAGCCAAGAGAGGATGAGTAACATAACTGGCTGCCCTGGAAATGCTGTTGAGGCTGCTACTTCCCAGGAGAGCTGCCCCCCTGCTCTCCAGGGCAGGTGGCTCTGGCCCCAGCTCTGATCCTCCTGACCTGCATCCCCAGGGCCCAGCCCCTGGCTGACTGGAGGCAGCCTGGACGGACACAGTAGTGGGGCCTCTCTGGCCCTGCAGCTGTACCCCCTGAGCAGCCAGAGAAGCTCTGCGGGGCGGGAGCAGGCTATTAGCTCCTCTGAAGATCACTCCCTTGATCAAATAAACTAACTGCACTGTTTACTGTGTAAACTTGGACCGAAGCAGCAGCACAGAGGGGGGTTCATAACAAGGGCTGTTAATATTTATGGCTGACATCAGCAGGCTCCTGGCACCACCATAATGAGCCCATCCCAGCCTGAGTCGCTGCAACCTTCCAGCAGAGGCAAAAAAGAAAAAATCAGGAAGCAGGTGGGAGGAAAGATGAGACATGCCTGCATACAGAGCAGCACCCAGAACCTTCCTGATCTGAATAGCAGGTCCAATGCCAGGGGTAGAAATGTCTTCAGAGCACCTGCTATATATGGAATGTTGAGCCAGAGGCTGGTATATGGAGGTTAATAAGGAAAACCACCTAGGACCAGGGGAATGAGTGCTACTACAGGGACACTCCTTTCCTGCAATCTTGTAGACTGGGAGGTTACAGCGGGCTGGTGAAGAGGAGGTAGCATGGGGCAGCAAGAAGACCTTGAGAGCCCAGTGATCCTCCAAGCTCCTTGGGAGACCCCCATGGGGCCATGGTCCTGACTGTGAGTGATGTTGCTGACTGACATCCCACCAGGAATAGTTGCTCTCCTCAGGTGGGCAATGACTGCTCAGCACTGAACCCAAGTGCCTTGACCTGGCCCAGGACACTGCTAGCAACCTAAGTGATCCAAAAGGAATAGTCCACCCTGGTTCTAGGCCTCCTCTACCAGTCCTACTGACTATGTGATGTCAGGAAGAAAATTTCACTTCTTTAGGTCTGTTTCCATGTTTGCACAAGGAAGGATTTAGACCAGGTAGGAAGCACTAGCTTGAGTTAATCTAGCCTGGACTGGTTGAAGAAGCCAGACACAGGATGTGCATATACTTGGAGAAGAGCAGCAAGGGGAGGCGCCAGCTAAGGCCCAAGGCTGGGCCTCTGGGGCACCAAGAACTTCCAGAGGATACAAGACTGTGTATGTGTATGTGTACATTTCTTGAAGGGAGAGGGTCAATAGCTTTGATCAGATTCCTAAAGATCTCAAAATGGTTGAGAACCACTGTGTTCAGATCTGATTAAGGTTCTTTCATGTTCTAAGATCCTTTACTTCTCAAACGTCCACACCTCCATGGGATTTTCTCCCTGAATATAAGTTCTAGATGGGGCTTCCCCAAGGTCTTTGAAGTGCACAGCAGGGCAGTGTTCTCGGGTGGGCATAAGAGGATTGCACCCAGCACAGAGTTAAGGACATAGCTTTTAGAATTAGACAGGCTTGAGTTTGAATCTCTGTTCTATTACAGTGCTATCTATGAGTCTCAGTTTTCTCATCTATAAAACTGGCTTAATAATCCTGGGTAACTACATGTCCAGAAACATGGACAAATATATAATAAGGCATTTATGGAGAGCACATAATAGTCCATGAAAAAATAGCATTAACCATGTGTTTAGACTTTACAGTCACTCTGCAGTAGCATCTGCATCAGAGAATGGCTTTTAGGGTTGTGTGTAATGATGAATATAAATTGTCTGGCATGGTGTAAGTGCCAATAAATGTTAATAACAATAATTATAATTTTTATCTCTGTGCCATGGTCTGTATCCTGAGTTAAGTTTTCCTCCTGTCCCCAGGTGATGCCTTGAGGCACACCCCCAAGTTATCTTGAGATACAGTGTGTCAGGAGGAGTCCTCTTATTTGAGGCCTCGATGGGAGTGGATAGACCATAAGATGGAGCAGGAGCCCAGGCATCTGGCCAAGCACACAAATGGTTTAGAGGGCAGTGAGGTAAGCAGGAAACAGGGTTCAGTAGCAGTTGAGAGAGTAGTATGGGGGAGTTACCCCATGGTTGGTCCCCAAGTGTTGATTGTGGCCAAAGGGAGATGAGCCAGAAACCAGCAGGTGAGTTCTGTTCCTGATTGCCACAGGTTCCAAGGTGCTGTGGTTACCTCTCAGCAGAGAGAGAACTGCAGAAATAAATGCAATGCAAGTGGGTATGGGTGGCTCAGCATCCTCCAAGAGCAGAGAAGGCCCAATTCTCCCTGCAAAGCTGGATTTGCAAATGCCTCTCCCTACCTATTCTTTAATTAAAAGGGAGCCTCAGTCTTGTGGGGGTGGGGCATAGCAGTTGTGGGGCAGACATGCTTAGAGAAGCTAGAAGGGCTCTCCTGGGTTCTCTGAGTAAGAGTCAGATCCCCAGGGGGTAGGAATGAAGCAACTTTGGAATGAGGGAAGGTTACTTGATGGATGGAGGCAACAACAAAAAAATCTATTAGCAGTGTTTTGAGCTCCTTAGAGAACAGTTCTTGAGGAAGCCAAGTAAACAATTTCCTGATACTGAAGATTTGTTAATTAAGCACTTTGAGCAGGCTCTAGGGGGAGGGGGGCAGACAACTGTAGAATCTGACTTCTGAGTCTTCTAGCTTTAGGAGACAGGTCAGTGGATTTCAGAGCCAGTGGCCTGAGATGTCTCCCAGACTGTCTGAGGGGCCAGTCTTCTGGAGTCCATGCCCCTTGAGAATGTCCACACATATGGACAGGGGGCTGAGATAGGCATGCAGAGATAGACATGTTATGCTGTCCACCCTGATGCCAACAAGCTGTGCTGAGCACAGAGCCAGCAATATCTGACCTGTTCAGGGGAATGTCCACCTGATATCACCAATTGAAATCTTGGGAAAGGACTGTGCCCATTGATGTCTGTAATTTCTGCAAGGGGGCATCACAACTCTGGTTTAAGCACAGATACCTCTGGGCTTTTCTTCTGGAATGCACATGCTCCTGGGAAAGTAATGTATTAAGTCACTATGTCTTCTGTAAAGGAAGTTTTTAAGAACAGATAGCTCTTTGATTGGAGAAATGGGACCTCAGAGGAGTGAGTGAGCAAGGGAAGGAGGCAAGTCAAGGTGGGGATGGGGGGGAGCTGCAGGCCACTTTTCTACCCAGTCTGAGGGAATTGGGAAGGTGAGGGAAGAGTGTCCCTAAGCTAGCTCTCATCCTGCCCAAAGGCCTGAATAATGTCCCAGAAGAAACCCAAGTAAGAGAGAAGAAAGACATGAGGGAACAGGGGACGTGGAAGAGAATTCCCATGAACTGATGTCAGGAATTTGCTTTCCCCAAGGGGTTTTCAGGGCTAATTCCATCTGGGCCACTGTTTTGATTCTGGGGAGTGGACCGGGAAGAGGCCTTCCTTCTCTCCCACCTCCCACCTTACTCAGATGACAGCTCCGTTCCTGCAAAGGGCTATGAGGATCAACGTTTAGTAAATGGAATCACCTTCTGGAGGAGCCATGTAGGGGAAGGAATCCCAGGAGGAGGCTTTGCAGGAAGGGGAGAATCCTTTACATGAAGGGAGTGCTCCAAGCTGGGTCCCATCCCATTACCCAAGTCTACCTCTAGTAGCTCTGTCCAAGTCAGAAGGCCCAGCCTCACTCCCAGACAAGAATCATAATTTACTCTGTCTCCAGGCTTCTGGAAAAATGTCCCTTGTCAATGTAGAAACCCAGTATCTCCATCTCAGACCAAGAGAACTGCCCAGTGCCCAGCACCCTACACCACACCCACACCCTGTCGTTCCATAGTTGTACAAAGCAGGAAAGGTTTGAAGACAAAGATAAGAAACTCTCTTTTTCCCACATGGAAAACACAGGCACATAGTTGAGGATATGGTAAGCAGGCAGATCTCAGGAAAAACATTTACGCTGTGAGATGGGCCTCACCAATGTCCAGCTTTGTCACACTGAGTCTTCAGGCACAGTGGAGAGTGGTCTCTCAGAGAGGAGGACAGCAGCTGGGAAGCCCTCGGTGAGATCTGGGTTGGCTGCAGGCAGTGTCCACAGGCAGGTCTGCCCACACTTTCTGGGCAGCATCCCCTAGTGAGTGCCATGACAGAGCTCCCTGGGAGAAGGCAGGTACAGAAAATGCACAATGGAAAAGGAAGCTCAGGGCTGAGGCTGGGTTACTCCATCACCTCCACTTTTGTTCCCTTTATATAGTTCTCGTCCAAGGCCCCACTGCTCTTCTAGTGTTTCTGCCTGGGAAAGGGGACCTGACTCTGCTTCTCACCTTTCCTCCCTGCATTTAACTTGCCCAGCATTAGACTTATCCTTATATTTGCCATCTCATGTCTTCCTCAGGATGAATGAGTGAGATCAAGATGTTTAGCCCTTTGGGAGGAAAAGGAAATAAAGAGTCAGGGAAATTATATAACTTGTAAAGACCACACTACCCAGAAAGCCCAGAGCCTGAATGGGAACACACATCCCAGAGCCGAGATGTGAACACACACATGAACACAGAACCAGCCCAGTGACTCTTCCATTACACACACTGCACCTATAGTACGTTCTGGGAGGTCCGGCTATGGGCTCTCAGCTCAATTTGTCCCTCCAGACTATGGACCAGGCCTCATACTAGTCACTCCCTTTGTTATGATAATGTATTGCTTACAGATTGGGCTGGCCCTGAGACCAACTAGTCCAGGCACTCATGAGGAGGACTGTCACAGGTCCCACAGTAAGAAGCAAAGATGTCTGGATCTACAAGCTCCACTTAGCAACAACTGCCTGTGGTAGACTTCTAGTGCAGGAAGCCCTCTTGCTTGCCTGAACTTGTCCATTCCCAAGTCCCAGGAGGCTGCATAAACCAAGAGAGGAGGAACCTTGTATGTGCATACATTTCCAGGGGTCGCAGGATCAATAACCATGGACCCCTCTAAACCTCAAAGATACGAACACTTCCTTGACGTGTTGTGGTAATCAGCGTGGGCAGAAAGGCAATCTCTTTATTTTTTTATTTTTTTAATAATATTTTTTATTATATTATGTTATTCACCATACAGTACATCCCTGGTTTTTGATGTAAAGTTCAATGGTTCATTAGTTGCGTATAACACCCAGTGCACCATGCAATACGTGCCCTCCTTACTTCCCATCACCAGTCTATCCCATTCCCCCACCCCCCTCCCCTCTGAAGCCCTCAGTTTGTTTCTCAGAGTCCATAGTCTCTCATGTTTCATTCCCCCTTCTGATTACCCCCCTTTCTTTATCCCTTTCTTCCCCTACTGATCATTCTAGTTCTTATGTTCCATAGATGAGAGAAATCATATGATAGTTGTCTTTCTCTGCTTGACGTATTTCACTTAGCATTATCTCCTCCAGTGCCGTCCATGTTGCAGCAAATGTTGAGAAATCGTTCTTTTTGATAGCTGAGTAATATTCCATTGTATATATGGACCACATCTTCTTAATCCAGTCATGTTGAAGGGCATCTCAGCTCCTTCCATGATTTAGCTATTGTGGACAATGCTGCTATGAACATTGGGGTGCATATGGCCCTTCTCTTCACTACGTCTGTATCTTTGGGGTAAACACCCAGTAGTGCAATGGCTGGATCATAGGGTAGCTCAATTTTTAACTTTTTAAGGGACCTCCACACTGTTTTCCAGAGTGGCTGTACCAACTTGCATTCCCACCAACAATGTAGGAGGGATCCCCTTTCTCCACATCCTCTCCAACAATTGTTTCTTGCCTTGTCAATTTTTGCCATTCTAACTGGTGTAAGGTGGTATCTTAGTGTGGTTTTGATTTGAATTTCCCTGATTGGCTAATGATTTTGAACATTTTTTCATGTGTCTGTTAGCCATTTGTATGTCTTCATTGGAAAAGTGTCTGTTCATATCTTCTGACCATTTTATGATTTATTTGTTTCTCGCATATTGAGTTTGATAAGTTCTTTGTAGATCTTGGATACCAGTCTTTTATCTGTAGTATCATTTGCAAATATATTCTCCCATTCCGTGGGCTGCCTCTTAGTTTTTTTGACTGTTTCCTTGGCTGTGCAGAAGATTTTTATCTTGATGAAGTCCCACAAGTTCATTTTATCTTTTGTTTCTCTTGCCTTTGGAGATGTGTCATGAAAAAGGTTGCTGTGGCTGATGTCGTAGAGGTTGCTGCCTATGTTCTCCTCTAGGATTTTGATGGATTCCTGTCTCACATCGAGGTCTTTCATCCATTTGGAGTTTATCTTTGTGTATGGTGTGAGAGAGTGGTCAAGTTTCATTCTTTTGCATGTAGCTGTCCAATTTTCCCAGCACCATTTATTGAAGAGACTGTCTTTTTTCCACTGGTTGTTTTTCCCTGCTTTATCAAAGATTAGTTGCCCAAAGAGCCGAGCTCCATCAGTTGCATTTCTATACACGAACAATGAGACTGAAGAAAGAGAAATTAGGGAATCCATCCCATTTACAATAGCACCAAAAATCTCACATTATCTTGGAATTAACTTAACCAGAGACGTAAAGGATCTATATTCTAGAAACTACAAATCACTCTTGAAAGACATTGAAGAAGACACAAAAAGATGGAAAAATATTCCATGCTCATGGATCGGAAGAATTAAAATAGTTAAAATGTCCATGCTACCCAGAGCAATCTACACTTTCAATGCTATCCTGATCAAAATACCAATGACATTTTTCAAGAACTGGAACAAACAGCCCTTAAATTTGTGTGGAACCAGAAAAGGCCACGAATCGCCAAGGAACTGTTGAAAAGGAAAAACAAAGCTGGGGGCATCACGTTGTCTGATTTCAAGTTGTACTACAAAGCTGTGAGAACAAAGACAGCATGGTACCAGCACAAAAAGAAAGGCAATCTCTTTATAACTGTAAAGCAAATCTAAGATTGAAAGGCCACTATTGTTAAAATGTCAGTTCTTTCAAATGGATCTATAGATTCAAAATGATCACAATCAAAATCCAAGCAGGTTTTTTTTTGTTAATAAAATTTGACCACTCATTTTAGAATTAGTATACAAATTCAAAGGACCAAACAAGACGAAAACAATTTTGAAAGGAATCAAGTTGGAGGACTCATGATTTGAGGACTCATGATTTGAAGACCAACTGCTTAGCTACACTACTCAAGACTGCTCAAGACTGCAGAGCACTGAGCAAGGATGGATATATATATATATATATATATATATATATATATATATATATATATATCAATAAAACAGAATAAAGAGTCAAGAAATAGACTGATACACATACGTCTGATTTATTTTCAACAGAGGTGGCATGGAAATTTGATGGATGAAAGAAAAATATTTTTAACAAACTGTGCTAGAACACTGAAACCACAGAAAAAGGGAAAAAATGAAACTTCATCCTTACCCATACCATACAGAAAAACTAACATGAAATGGATCATAAACCTAAATATAAAAGCTAAAACAATAGAATATATATTTTTAATACACAGGAAAAGGGCTTCACAATCTTGAATTAGGCAAATATTTCTTAAGACACACAAAGCATAAACCACTGAAGAAAAAATATGAAAACTTGGGCTTGTTAAATTCTAAAACTTTGGCTCTTTGAAAGATACTATTAAAAAAAGACAAAGCATAGACCAGAAGAAAAATATTCACAATATATATATCTGACAAAGAACTTCATCCAAAATGTATAAACTTAATAATAATAATATATAAATAATGTATAAACTTAATAAGACAACTCAATAAAAAATGGCAAAAAATTTCAGACACCTCATTAAATAGGATATGTGAAAGTCCAATAAGCACATAAAAAAATAAATGCTTACCATCATTAGTTCATCAAGAAAATGTAAATTAAAACTACAGTGAGATATCATTACGTATTCATTCTAATGGCTACAATTAAAAAGACTGATAATACTAAGTGTTGATGAGGATTCAGATCAGCAATCTCTTTTATAATGCTGGTAGAACCATAAAATAATACAACTCCTTTAGAAAACAGTTTGACAGTTTCTTATAAAGTTAAACATACACTAACCGGTAGAGAACCAATTCAGCACTTGAGTATTCACCCAAGTAAAATGGTAACATGTCTACACAAGGACTTGTACATGGATGTTTATAGTAGCTTTATTCATAATAAATCCAAATAGGAAATAACACACGTGTCAATCAATAGTTGAAGAAAAAACAAATTGTGGTATATTTGTGTGCTATCCTACTGCTCAGCAATAAAAAGAAATGAGGTAAAAATGCCTACGACAATATGAATGGATCTCACCACATTCTGCTGTGGTAGATGAGCCAGACATAAAGATTCCATTTATATCAAATTCTAGAAAAGACTAATCAATAGTGACAGAAAGCAGATCAGGGTTGCCGGGGCCAGTGGTAGGGATTGAATGCATAGGAGCACAAGGGAACCCTCTGGGGTGATAGAAAAATTCTACATCTTGATTGTGGTATTAGATACACAGATATATATATATTTCAGTGTGTGTGTATGTATATGAAAATATGGCTTTATATTTTATATGCATCAAACTGAACATTTTATATTATTTTTTCAAAAGATTTTATTTATTTATTTATTTATTTATTTGACAGGGAGAGACAGTGAGGAGGGAATACAAGTGGGGGGGGAGGGGGTTGGAGAGGGAGAAGTAGGCTCCCCACTGATCAGGGAGCCCCATGCCTGGCTCGATCTCAGGAAACTGGGATCATGACTTGAGCCAAAGGCAGACGCCTAACAACTGAGTCTCCCAGGCACCCCATAAACTGAGCATTTTAAATTGGTGCATTGTAGGGGTGCCTGGGTGGCTCAGTAGTTTGAGCATCTGACTTGGTTTAGAATCAGGTCATGATCTAGGGGGTGTGAGATGGATCCCTGTGTGGGGCTTCACCCTCTGCAGGGAATCTGTAGGAGAGTCTCTCCCTCTGCTCCTCCCCCTGCTCGTTCTTTCTCTCTCTGTGTCTCTCTCTCTCAAATAATAAAATAAAAATCTAAAAAAAATTAGTACATTTTATAGTATATAATTTATGCCTCAATAAAGTTGCCATAAGAAGAAAACATATCTCACATCTTCTCTCATCCTGCTTGCTAGTAACCCTAATAATTGGCTCACTGGGCTTAGAATTTAGTTCAGACTGTAGGGTCTGGTGCAATCTCTGACTACTGTCCCAAGCTCAGTGTGCTCCAGGCACCAGCCGGCTGTCATCTCCTACTTGGGCCTTCCCTTGGGTTACTTTCCCACCTCGGTAGCTACTTCTGCCTGGAATGCTCTCTGTTCAGCAACACATCCCATTTTCTCGCCCCGCCCCCAGCAGTTTCCCATAAGCCTTTACTTCCTCTGAATGGCCCTCCTTCACTCCCCAGTTTAAATGTGGTCCTGTTATTATCTTCACTATAACACTCTTTTCCTGTGTATTCCTGACCACAGTTTGTACGTGTGAATTAATGTGGTGTCTAGTTCTTAAAGGTTTTTCTACCCTAGACTGAAAGATCAAAATAGAACCTAGTGTGCTGGGTTCACTACTGAATCCCTAGCATCTGGCAAAGTCTCTGGTGCAAAACAGATGTTTAATAATGTTTAATAAATATTTGATGGATAAACAAATGGATGGTGAAGTCACTGAATCTGTACGTTTTCCTCAGGGAGGAAGTCATTTGGGATGAATGAAGCACTACAGTGAGGCAGCATGCTGTAGACTTGAGTCTCACGTCCTGGCTCTCTCACTAATCACAGACCAGATCCCATTTAGTAGGCCTGGGTTGGGGCCAAGGAATCCCAATATTTAATAAGGGCCACGGGGCTTCTGATGCTTGTGATGTATGGAATAGCTAGGTGAACACATATACACATGTGCCTATAAACACAGCAAATTCATGGGTAGAGATTTGTAAGCCATGTTTGTTTCAAAATATGGGATCCTATTTTACTCACTTATTTGCATTGTTTTCCCACTCAACAACATCTTATAGAAATCCTTCCAAATCTCTTGGTATAAAAGAAGTATTACTTGTTTTTTCTTTATTAAGAGATGCATAATAAGTTACAGAGTGTGTGTAGTCCTTTTAGTTTCCTTCCCTTGCAGGCACGTGGTAGTAGGGCACTGCCTGGCTCACCTGTGGAGCATTGAATCCTCTGGTGCAGGACCCTCCAGGACACCTGTTCCCGTGTGGTACAGCAGCTGATGGTGGTCACTTTACCACCCTGGATCCCAGAAACACCACGAGGAGCAGAGTCCCTTACTGGCTTGAACTGGACGTGTGGTTGAACAAACAACCTATTTTTATTGTTGTAAGCATTGTGATCTTGGAATTGTTTATTCTACATCAACGCCCAGCCTAGCATAACAAAATATGTCATCATACCAGAATTTATTTAACCATTCTCTATTGATAGACAGAGGTTCACTTTTTCCCCTAGTATTTTTGCCACTAACAACATCATTTTACATATAGTCTTAAACGCTGGTATGGGAATGCACAAATAGAGAAAAATATGGAAAGATACATAATAGGTTAAAATGAGTTACATGGTTTTGTGGAGGAGGGTTTGTGGCTGAGGATTTAAAAATCACAATTTATATTAAAAGCTATGTACAGTACGATCACATTAATGTAATTCTGTGAACGTATAAATCTATATTTCTATTTAGTTCTACATATACACATCTATATCTTTTTAAAACTTAAATTACTTAGTAATTTTAAAAAAGAAAGCCGCCAGAACATTTAAAACTTAATGAAAATGCAAATGTTATTTGGGATGATCAAATACTAAAGAATTATGAATCCAGTTATTTATTCTTCTGCTTATGTCACATTAACAGATTAGTAACTACACACGGACTGAAGGAATGGAGGCAAGCACTCAGGGCAGCCTAGTTTGTTGTGCTGGAGGAGGACAGATAGGGAAAATGCAGAATGCTTTCTGCCAGTAGGTCAAAGCGGAGGCTTTGGAGGAATAAGGAATAGCAGGAGAGCACTGGGAAGGCAGGTAAGGACTCCAGATTTTAAGGAGAGGGTTGTGCAAGCAAAGCTAGTAAGGCAGGACTAGTAGGTAAAGTATACTTGTGAGATCATCCACTCTAGTTTAATTTTATAAGAATTATTTTCTTTTCCAGGAATCTCCAGTAACTAGCACAATGTTTGCTCTCTCAGAGCAAGAACCACAAAAGCAATTGATGATTAAGAGAGGGAGAGAAAGAAAAAGGAAATTACTTTGTTACATAGCTTACCAATTGCAGAGTCAGGGGTAAACTCCAGGTGCAGGCTCATTTTAGCCCTAGTTGTTTTCTAAGAACACTTCAAGGAGATAGGCAGAGAAAAAAGAAATAAGGAAGGGAAGGGAGGGGGGAAGGTGGAAGGGAAAGAGATGGATCCTTCCCCCTCTCTCCCTCTTTTTCTCCCTTCCTCTCTCCCCCTGCCTCTCTCTCTCTCTCCCCTCCCTCCTTCTTTCTCCATTTCTCTCCCCTCCTCTTTCTCTCTCTCCCTTCTTCTCTCTCCCTCCCTTCAACCCTCCCTCTCTCCCTCTCTTCCTCCATCCTTTCCTCCCTTCCTCCCACCCATCCCCATGTCGCCTTCCCAGGAGCAGAGGTGTATTTCGTATAGGGAAAAGATACAAGCTGGTCCTTCTCCTGTATTCCAGGTTGTATGACAGAAAGGACTTCCTGTCTCTGAATGAACTCCACACAAGATCCCCCAACAGCAGGAGTGAGCACTAGTGTCTGTCAATCATACTTGCTCACCAGTTACTTCTGTCTTAGCAGTCACTCCCACCAGGTCCTGTAGACTGATTATGTCAGGCACCCAGTGTGGGATCATGCATAGTCACCCAGTCCTCTCTCTTCAGGTCAGCTCTCTGAAGGAGTCTGGCTTATAATTCCAACAAAACCAATGATAGGTATGCTAATGAGGGAGTAATTTTATTATCTGTAGTATCTGGTCTTCGTTTTCACATGTATTTTCCCCTAAAGGAGATCCTCAGTCTTAGGTGCCCAGAGCTATCTTCTTCTCTACACCTGACCACACCCTGAAATCACCTCCTGGACTGGCTATGCTTATTACTTATGAAATATAAAAAAATTGACCAGGGCTTTAATAGAGGATCTGATAAACTCATCTAAACCAAGGTGTTAGGGTCTGATAACCTCTTAATGTGTTATCTTTCCAAGCAGACTTGCATAGTTATACAGCACAGAGAAAGTCAGTTGTTATGCATCAGCTGATAAGGCAGCGGACTCTGGCTCAATTTTCTGAACATGAATATATTTGATGTAAGTGAATTGTAGAAACCAGGTGGTTAAGTATTAGATGATTTGGGATGTGGAAAGTATAGAGCAGATATAGGCTATTAAGAATTGAGCTTGGATTCTGTATCGAATGGGATGCTTTTAACTAAAAATAACGAATTACACAACTAAATGTGACTGAAAGATTGAGGAAATTGTATTATATTATATAACAAGAATTCCAGAGTTTAGCTAATTCAGCAGCTTGAAATGTCTCCTCTCTCTGCTGTACTCCATATGATTGCAATATGGCTGTAACTGTTCTGTGTAATGTGCAAATATGACATTCATTAAAGAAACTGGAAGATGACATCTTCTCTTATTGTCCATGCATCTTTTTTCTTCAGTATGGATAAAAACCTTTATAGAAGCCCTTTGTGTTAATTGACATGGGCTTACTGGAATAACATATGCCACCAAAATTCTGAGGGCCAAATACAATAAAGGTTTATTTCTTGCTCATGTCATAGTACAGTTCAAGTTGACTGGGGTGAAGATGATCTGCTCCATGCAGACACTCAGGGACCCAAGATTCTTCCATCTAATGGCTCTAGCATCCTCCAGTGTCTCACACTAATCTGATGGATCCTCTGCATTTGACCTGCGGGTAGGAGGAAAGATAGTATGGAGAAGAGATAGAAAGGACATATCTCACTTCTGTTCATATTCCATTAGTGGAAACTAGCTATATGATCTCACTCAGCTGCGAAGGGCTAAGGAACGTAGTCTAATTCTGTGCCCCAGAAGAGAGGAAAATGTGGGTATTGATGAGCACCTCAGTGTCTGTCACACACCCCATCAGATATCCTCTCAGTTCCACACTCATGACTAAACAGTCACTGTCAAGAAGAATGAGAATTATCAGATTGCTTTATGTGATACACAGACCTTCATGTGATCCCCAATGGTCCCTACCTTCTGGTGTTAATGACTTTGAATAATCTTCTACCCTTGATTTTGAGTGGGATTTGTGACTTTCTTCTAACCAATATAATATGGCAAAAGTATGTGATGTCACTATTATATAGGAAAGATGATGGATGTCACTTTTATAGTTATATTATATCACATTATGTAAGATTGTCTTTAGAGATTCTCCTTGCTGATTTGATGAAGCAAGCTCCCATACCGAAGAACCCACATGGCAAAAATCTGTGGGAAACTTCTAGGAGCTAAGAGTGGCCTTGGGCCAACATCCAACAAGAAACTGAAGCCCTGTATATTCTATAGTTGCAAGGAAATTAATTCTGCTAACAACGTAAGTTTGGAAGCAGATTCTTGTCCAGTCAAGCTTCCAGATGAGAATGAAGCCTAGCTGACATCATGATGGCAGCCTTGTGAGACCCAGAGCAGAGGACCCAACTAAGCCAAGTAGGCCTGGACTCCTGACCCATAGAAACTGTGACATAATAGATATGTGTTATTTGAAGCCACTAAGTGTGTGGCAATTTGTTGTGCAGCACTAGATCAGTCTTCGATCAATCATGATTACCCACTGGAAGTAGAAGGAACCTAACTTATCTGACCTACCTGTGAATGAAGCCCAATCAAAATCAGGCTTTTCCAGGAAAGCCTATGGGATGCCTGGCCATTGATACACCACAGACAGTGTTTATAATAGACTACATTCAATAAACAAACAAATAAACAAATAAAGGTTAGGCTATTTAGTTGTAGAAACTCATGTTGCAGTATCCCTGGAACAAACATATAAATCTTTGTAGGATCTTATACATAATATTTTAAGTTTTAACAAAAGTAGAATATTGGGAAAATAAAGTGGAAATGAGTATCATGATGTTTTAACTGGGTAGTGTAAGACAGTAGACATCAGCTTTTGTTAGGTCCCAGGCTTCTTTGAGAATCTGATGAAATTCTGGAGACACATTTTTCAGAAAAAGAAATACTCAAATACCTACACATAAAATTTTGCTTACAATTTTAGGAAATCAAGAGACTGCTTGAGGCCCATCCGGAGGTCCCCAGGTTAGGAACATACTACATGGGACTGAGTGACCTGGACTTCTGGGTCACATAGGTGTGAGAGAGTGACATCAGATGACAGAGTTGTACAGAGGAAGAAAATGTTCTTAGACAACCTCACCTTGACTTTATACGACAGAATAAAATTCAGAGTGTGATCCAGGACTCACCTAAAAGGGGTGGAGCTGAAAAGAGTGGGGAGAACATCCAAGGCTGCAGGACTGATGGGCAGGGATTAAGACAGGGCTTCTGGATTAGCCTCAACCAGGAAGCAGCTTGAGAAAGATACAGAACAGCCAGGGGTCTTGAATAGAGGAAGGTACTGGAAAAGTACTAGAGAGAGGAGAAGATGAGAAAGTAGAAGACCAAGAATTGTAGGAGCAAGAGCTACACTTTGCAAATGGATGAGGACATTACCATCTCTACCTACCCTGTCGTCTTGGAGCCAGAAGGTAGAAATAAAGAGGATAAGTAGAAGTTGTATTTTTAAGTGATCTTTGATTTCTCTATGAGGATTGTTTGACTTTATTTTCAATTCAATGATGATATTAAAAAATTAATATAAGCATTTCCAAGTGATATAGATAACTACCTTATAACCAACTGCTGATTTCATTGCCCACATTTGCTTTTGCACTGTGATTGTGTCAGTAACAATTAGCAGTACAATAATTGATGTGGTCTAGTGAGAAAAGAATAGAAGGGAAATTACACTATAAATGGTGCTCTCCTGCCAAATGAAAACCAAATGACTTCATGGATGTCAGTGCATTAGTGGGAAAATTGAATTGTCACATGGCACATGGAAGCAGAAGCAAGCCTAACTCAAAGGACATATTGGATGTATTCATGTCCTTTGGGGGTGACAGTTTTCGCAAGCAATACTGACTGTAATATTGAATTAAGTTTGTAAATTTAGACTATTTGGATTCTGTAATTTTCTTTGTGTTTAATCTGCAAATTCATTTTGGTTTTGTGGCAACTATCAGGGCTGTTCACAGATATCCATGTTTCTTTCTTCCTGAACACATGGCAGGATGGCATTCAGAGGTCCTTTCTGTTGAGTAGGACATGTGATTAGTTCTGGCCAGTGAGTTGTGAGTGCAAAGTGTTGGAGCCAGAGCATTTCATTGCAGTATGATTCCCTCTAGGGCTCTCTTTGCCTCTAGCAACATTCGGAATTGGAACTGAGTATCTTCCAGTATGCTGCCCCATTTTCTCCCTACATTTCTCTACCTTCTCTGGGAGGTAGATCTACAGGAAAAGGATCTATGGTCTCCCTTACACTCTTCTGATTTGGTTTGGCCAATGGGAAGTTTTGGCAGGACACCACAGGACAAAAGGAGAATAAGGTAGAACTAATAAGTCCCCTGGCTTATTCTCTGCCAGGTTACTCTGGGTAGGCTGCATCCCTCCCGTCAGTGACTCTGGGTTTGGAAAACTTCTTGCCTACCTTATTCCTTCAGGGTAAGGGTGGCTAGTCATTACTTGCCTTCAATTTTACTTATTATTACTTACTAGTTTCCTTAAACTCTGCCTACACCCTTGTAAATAGTAGCAAAATATTCCTCAAATTCCTCAGTTTGGGTGTGCTTTTTGTTTCTTGCCAGAACTTGGCTGATGGCAGTAGTGGCCGCTGCTGGATCTGATCTGCTCCTTGGTGATCTGTGATGTCATGTAGTGTGAGAAAAAGTAGATCTTTGTTGTTTACTGCCACACTAAGATTTGGGAATTATTGTAATAATCTATCCGGACCAATACACATTTTGTGATTATTTAAGGGGTTAAATATAATAAATTAATACCTAGGGGTTTTTGTGTGTGTGTAGATATCTTAAAACTATAAGTTATCATTAGAGAGGATTCACAGTAATTTTTTTCCCTAAAAATTTTGTTTTCTGCATGTATCTCATGATGAGAAACACTGATAAGGGGTGAAGATTTTGAAGTCAGACACTTGAGTTGTGTTCTGGTCTTGAGTTGGTGTTCTGGTTCTGCAGTTTACTTTAGACAATGTTTTATAAGCCATGGTTTCCACATGTACAAAAGAAAGAGCAGATCTCACTCATAGGAAAGTTGTAAGGTTTAGATAATGCATGTAAAATCCTTAGCAGATGGCTTCACATCTAGCATTTGCTCTACAAATAATGATTAATACTAATGCATTAATAATAGCTACAATCAAATTGTCAGCAACAATAACTTAAAAGAAAAGATACTAGAGAAGTAACATGTAGAATAACTAGGCCAGTGATGAGGGAGAAGCCAGGCAAAGAAAGGGTTGGGAGTGAAAAAGGTAATCAGAATAGAAGGAACAACTTCCACTGCTGAAGTCAGAAGGCAGGGAAAGCTTTTGGAGAATCTAGGGGGAGGATGGCCTAAGATTACTCCAGTGATAGAAATTAGAGTTTAGCATGATTGACTGAGACACAAAACTAGAAAGTTGCTAGAGTATCTCCGATAAGTTAGAAGCATGAGGTGTGGAGGTGAGTCAAAGGTCCCATTTCACCTTTATCCCCATATATTTGATCCAAAAACTCCAAAAAAGCAGCTTTAAAATTACCCCTGAAATAGGCCATGCAGTGCCAATGTAGAGTACCTGCCTTTGTTAAAATCTGATACAGCAAGATAGCTCAAAAGCAGGCCTGCTGCCAGCACCTTGGTCCTTCAGAACTTTGGAATTGTCATGACCGTCAGATGAGATGTCAAGCAGCTACCTAGACATGAACTGGCCTATTCTGATGGAATTTAACTTTTTTATGTAGGTGACCAGTTATACCAGCACAATTGGGATATAATCTCTTCTACACTGATCTGCAAAACTATGTGTAGAATGTCAACTTCCTATGTATGCATAGATCTGTTTTTGTACCCTCTACTCAGTTCTCCTGATATAGTAATCTACATAAGCACCAATGACAAACTGTATTAATTACTATAAATTTAATAGTAAGTTTTAATATCTGGTAGAGAAAATCTTTTGTCTTTTCTTTAGGAGAATCTTATCTATTTGGCCCTTTGCTCTTCATTATTTATTGTCAGTTCCAATTAGAAACCTATTGGTATTTTTACTGAAATTGTATCAACCCCCTAGATCAATTCCAGGACAACTGGAATTACTTCGAAATTGTCTTCCTACTTTTGAACATAATGTCTATTCATTTAGATCTAATTAAATGTCTTTCATTAAAGTTTTTACAATTTTCTTCATAAAGATTTAGAATTCTTTGGAAGATTCATAGTTAGATAAATAATAATAATGTGGCAGTATAAATGTTGTTTTTCTCTAACTTTTTTTTGCTAGTATATGGAAAGAAAATTTAAATTTGTATATTAATCTTTTTTTCAGCAACCTTGCTAAATCCTCTTTTTTTTTTAATTTTTATTTTGTTATATTAGTCACCATACAGTACATCCCCAGTTTTTGATGCAGTGTTCCATGATTCATTATTTGCATATAACACCCAGTGCACCATGCAATATGTGCCCTCCTTAATACCCATCACCGGCCTATCCCAATCCCCCACCCCCTCCCCTCTGAAGCCCTCAGTTTGTTTCCCGGAGTCCACAGTCTCTCATCCTCTTCTAACAATTGATTTGTAGACTCTTTCAGGTCCTCTATATAAAAATAATGTCTTTGAAGAATAACTTCTCCCTTTCATGTTTTGGACTGTCTTTAAGCAACACAGATTATTTTCCCTCTTCTGCACTCTCTCCTGTATCATAGGAGTTAGAAGCCTAGAAAGTACGCTTATCAGAATCTCTACCATGAGACTTTTCAACTGGGTTCCACTGTTGAGGGGCAGTTATTCAAGGTTTGGAAGATATAATAGAGGTCAGAGCCAAATCAATATTCTTCTAATAGCGGCAGTCACACTTACAAGCTTTGACAGATGAGATTTCATAGGAGTGTTTTATAAATTAGTCACCTCAAGCTAGAGGCAGTATCACCAATCAGTAACTTCCTAGATTTCTTGTAACTTCATAGTTCCCATTGCTATCTTCCCACCACTGAGATCTAGTGAGAGCCTTCCTTTACCTTTATTCCTGTAGTCCCTCTTGTATTTCTGAGCACTTAAAGGTCTTCCTGCTTAAAATACTTAGAGTGTTTTTTATTGATCAAATTCTGACTGATTACATTACTTTGTATCAGAAATGTCTTCAGGAAACAGATCTTGAATGATAGCAATCAGCCTTATTTCATGATCTGGCTATACCCAAAGCCAGTGATAGTTTCTCTATTGGTGGAAAATGATAGAAAATGCTGATAGTTCATAGCCTGAAGTGGCAAAAGGATTAGGAAATTTATCACCTGTAATTATTGAAATAAATTACTATTTAAAGCAAGGCTATGAAAGGCCAAGTAGCTGGCTATGTAAATGAGAAAGTCAAGGACAGTGGGGTGGGCTGAATTCATATGACTCCCCTAAAAAGCTTAGATAAGGAAAATGATGATCTTGGTTCTTTAAATTCTCACCCAAGCTAATGACATGAAACTTGATGTTTCTATTATTGCACTAAAATAATATCTTATCTACCATAGCTGTATAAGCAATGTACCTAAAAATCACCTACAAAATACAATCTTGTAGGTTAAAGAATTTCAACACAAATTGAATTCATGATCTCTTATGTAAAAGAGAGAGCACTGATTGAGAAAAAATGGGATATGAACGTTGAAATGGGGACACTTTGGTCAATTTGGATAAATTTGAATACAATGATGCTTCCTTCCTAAAAAATTCCACCTGTGAGCAGTTGCAGCCCATCTTCCTCTATTCAAAACATTAGTCTATCTTTGCTTAAAAGTCAGGTAAATATCTCACCTGAAGCAGTTACCTTGCATGGAGATAATGATTTTCCTCAAGACCCACCCTCACCTTCATTGCCTAAAAGACTCGGAATGAGTACACATAGTTATTGGATAAACTAAAAGATTGCAAGACCAGACTAATTCATATAAAAAGAAACCAGAGGAATATGTCTAAAAATAAATTCTAGATCAGAAAAGAAGAAACACAATATAAGATTGGGTAAAATTTATTGTTGAGTATACTTAACGGAGATTCTGGATTTCATGCATTAGCCAGAACAGCTGGAAATTTTTCTAACAGTATGCTTGGTAGATTGACTGCAACTTGAAATCAGTGGAACTGCAGTAAATGAAGAAGCCAAGACTTTTTTGGTATAAGAGAAAGGAAAAACTCCAATGTCCTAGAAGACATAGAAAAATTGAAATGGATTTATCACATGTGACACTCCCTCATCTTTCTTCTGCTATCTCCCTGGAGGGCTCAAAGGACACTTCCTTCACAAAAACAACCCCCCCCCAAAAAAAACACAAAAAAACTTAGCAACAGATTAGTGAGGGAGACACCAACCTCCTTGAAAATCTGTAGTACCTGTCCTCTGTAGAAAGGTTTGATGGTAGCAAATGTCTTCTTAATTTCAATGGAGATGATAATACTGTAAAGTGGTAAAGGCCAAGTGGCAGAACTTAACTAACAAAGACACAGTTGGCGTATTTACTCAAAAAAATGCAACAGTCAGAATAGTAGTCATATGTGAAATCCATAGGAGTCTTTGGTGGAAACTAGTTCATTATGATTTCTCTAGGACCAAAAAAGATGCTTTACTTGATATAGATGATTGAAACAATTTCTAAGTCTGGTGAACCAAATGTGGGCACCAAAATTCATGGTCTTTCATTCAAATCCAAGGTCTGAGATAGTTTACAGAATCAGGGCTGCTTGATTAAAGACAAGACCAGGAGTACCTAAGGATGGACTCTGCATCCCTACCAGAAGTATGCACGGCAAATCTTTTCACCTAAATTTCACCGTGAGACCTATAGCCATTTACCATTGTGCCTGTGCACATTGGAAAGGGGACTATCCATACCTTGGGGGGATTACCGGATATTCACTAAGAGCAAAAACTGATCCTTAGAAAACCCAAACATCACTATAGCCCACCAATAAGAGCAAGGTTTTATGAGATTGGAGGGCCTACCATGGTACCCCACAGTGTGTCTAACCCATCTTTAATTGAGGGTGAAATCCTTCAGGGTCTTGGCTTACATGGATATTTCTAACTCAATTCCCCATGGTCCCTTGTCTGGGTCCAGATTGTGCCCCTAACCCTGTGCGAATATGGAAATAGAGGACCTGTCACTGGGAATCAGAAGAAGCCAAAGATAGCAACTGGCTTCAGCATAGCCCACATCTCCAGATTTGTGTTTTTCTTCATTTTTTCTCTTCTGTGAATTTCACTTACTTTCTTAACAACTAAATGCATGTATTAAAAATATAGCTTATTTTCTCAATTTTATCAGCACTTCTATGTATTTTATAAGAGGGGAGTTATGTGGGTTTTTTTTTTCTTTTTTTCTGAAGCTCCTGATTTGGTGTATGTATGTATGTATGTATGTATTTATTTATTTATTTATTTATTTATTTATTTATTTTAATAATATTTTTTATTATATTATGTTAGTCACCATACAGTACATCCCTAGTTTTTGATGTAAAGTTCCAGGATTCATTACTTGTGTATAACACCCAGTGCACCATGCAATATGCGCCCTCCTTAATACCCATCACCAGTCTATCCCATTCCCCCACCCCCCTCCCCTCTGAAGCCCTCAGCTTGTTTCCCAAAGTCCATAGTTATGTTATCCAGTTTGCCATATTGATGAAAACAAAATTATCATAGTATAAAAATTATCATAGTATAAATAGCACTTAGTACATTTGATTTTGTGATATGTATATGACATATATACATATATCACATTTACACAAATACTCTATATACATACACTGTATGCTAAGTATTTATCTATTATCTATCTATTATTTATCTCTACATGAGTTCAGTTCAACAAACATATAATGGATGCTTACTTCTTGCTAAGCACTTTGCTGGGTGCTTGGGAGCAAGCCTGGGTTTGTTGCATTTAATATTTAGGTAAGGATGTCTCTCCTGCCAGTACTGGGTGCTGGGACACCCCACGCTTCCTCATTTTTGTCAATGCTGTTTTCCTCTACCTGGAATTCCTTCTCTTCCACCGTTTTACCTGGCTTATTCCTTCCTTCTTTTGAAGGATATTAAGCCCCACTGTCTTCGTGAATCTCACTCTACATTGAATCATATCCCCTCTCTACCTTTCACTATACTGTTTGCACTGATCAATTTAAGATTTCCTTATGTGGTTTAATATTGCCAATCTCCCCATTTTCAACCCCCACCCCACTAGATTTCAAGCCACCCGAAGATGAAGGCTGAATCATATACCTCTCTTGTATTCTCCATGGTGCATTGCACAAGTGCTGGCTACATAGAATGTGCTCAATAAATATTGAATAATTGAAGAAAAACTCAATAAACAACGATTGCTTAATTGATTAGCTCCACCAATAAATCTTGCTTTGAACAGAGGTAGAGCCAGCCAGTGAAGATACTGGGTCACTGTGAATCTGGACAGTGGAAAGCTCCATGAAAGTAAAATCTGGTGGGAGAGGGCTACAGAGTTGAACTGCCCCAACCTCTGCAAGTTCTCAGAGTCGCTGAGAGCACAGGTGTCTGATTCAAATCCCAATTTCACTACTTCTTAAACATTTAAACTTGGGCAAGCTACTTAATCTCTTTAAGCCCCAGCTTCTTCATCTGTAACCTGGGAAGACATTATAGCACCTGCTTTCATGGTCACTGTAAGAATGCAATGAGGATGGTGCACATAAAGCATGTAGTACACTGCTTAGCCCATTATAAATGCTCAATAAATGTTCATTGATTTTAGCTACAGATTGATCGTAAGGAGTGGACTGAAAAAAACACAATGAGGAAACTTTCATTCTGTACTGATAATACCTTCCACTTTCATGTTTTACAAGCATTGCACCATTTTAATCTCATAATGCTCTTGTCAGGTAGTTAAGAATTGAAGGAACTTGTACAAGTAAGTGAGTGTAAAGTCATTTAGATAGTGTCAACTGCTAATATGCGGTCCCTTCCTCATCCATACCTATACAGTGGAATGTGTCCAGAAAAGAAGTGGCAGGTATTTGTTTATGCATCTCGTCATTCCACAAATACAAGTTAAGAACCTATTGCATACCAGGCACCATGCTGGACACCAGGATCACTGTTGTGAATTAGGCATTTGAAATTTCTGCTTAGAGTCTAAAGGCACAGCCAAGGAGTGTGGTAGGCTCTTGCACATCATTGAAGTTGTGCTGCCAGGAGATATGGAGTGCAGAGCCAGAGCCCCTCACCCCCTCTGCAGGGAAGGCCTGTCTGGAAAAGCTTCCCTGAGGAAGTGACATTTGGGATGAGACCAAATAGATGAGATGAAGGTGACATTTCTATCCCCTACGGCAGCTGGCATTTAAGTGGAAATGTGGGGAGAGAGCCTCCTTACCTGCCTTCAGACCCAGGCTCACTGGGACCAAGCAGGAGACATGGACATTCTGGCTTTGCCTCCTGCAAGACAGAATCAGGATGTCAGCAGCACAAAGGAGCACCTTCACTCAGGGTTTCTGAGTCCCTCCCCTCTCCTTTCTGTGTCACCCAGCTGCCTCCTGGGAGAAAGAAAACAAAAGCTGTTGTCATTGTCTCCCACACTGTCTTTGATAGGGGAGAGAAAGAAAGAAGGTGACTTCCTGGATCTCTTACTTGGGATGAAGTGTTGTCATGGAAACAACCTTTCCCCTGGGATTGCTTGGGCTGGCAGGAAGTGACAGCCAGAGCTGAGGACATTGGCCAGAGAGGACACAAAAGGCTATGAGAGGGGCTTTCCCACCTGGATGCTTTCTCCAGTGTTCAGCTCTTTCTGCCATTTCCCCCCTCAACCCACACCTACGCTCTCTCCACATAAATAGCTCCCTCAGTGGTACCCACTTATCTTTCCAGTTGTTAACCGAACTGAAAGAAAAACATTGGCAAGTCACCTGTCTACAGAATTTCACCTAGATTTGTTTCATTTAATCCTCTCGACAAATCTGGAAGTCATTCATTTATTCACTCAACAAATCTGTATCAAGAACCAACTATATGCCAAGCGTGAGCATTATTGTCATTTTGAGTGTCATTTAATGTCATTTGAATAAGGAAATTGAGTCTCGGAAAGGTTAAGTGACCTACCTTGGGTCACACATTGAGTAAACGAGAGAATAAATGAGTAAATGGTAGGGCTCAAGACAGACAACCTGACTTTAAACCAAATACTTTTTCACCAGAATTCAGTGGTCTTAGGGTAATTCCATTTGGGAGTATATATAAAGAAAGACTAAGTCCTGGGCATGCAAAGCAAACAATAGCTAACAATTACATCGAAGAATTCATTGGCAAATTCCATTCTTTGCCTATTTAGCCTGTTAGAACTGCCCCCCACCACACACACACACACACACACACACACACACACACACACACACATTGAAAGTGAACTCAAGTTGTTTGCCTTTTTTTCAATGCCTACTTCTATCTTCCTATCTAAGAATACCTCTAATATTTACACAAAGGTATAAGTGACAAAAATTAGCTTAAAATACTACCCCACTCATGGATGAAAATTGTAAGCAGGCGTTGCAGGGGTGGACTGAAACCACATCCACTGTTGGGCCCACAGTGAGGTCTGTTTTTGCCAAGTCAGTTCTAATGGAAAGCACCTGTTCAGTCTTAGGAATGGTGGAAATTTTGAGAAGGGGAGTAATGCATAACCCAGACACCATGGTGTGTTGGAAGAGAGAGAAGGTAAAAGTCTTAAACATGGTAATGTTACAAAGCCAGCCAGGGAAATCAGACTTTGGTGATCAGGGGTGACAATGTTGTCACGTTCACTCTCCCCTTCTCCACCACCCCTCTGCATGTGTGTGTGCACATACAGATGAGAAAAATTATTAGGAAAGCAGTAAGCAGAGCTATGATGGGATCAGAGGTAAGGCTTCTCTGGCACTCTTTTCCATGTAGAAGCATGGTCCCAGAATTTAATCTACCACCTCCTGATTATGTATTTTGGGGCAAATTATTCTCTAAGGCACAATTTTCTCATCTTCATTTTAAAATGAATTTAATAATACCAGCCTTGCTGAGCCCTTATGGGAACCGAAGGAAATTGAGCACATGTATGAGATGCGAGCAGCCTGCACTTTGGGTTAAAGTAGAATTGGGGGTGAAAAAACCCCTGCTCCTGAGTCTCTGAATACTCACCTAAGCAACCACCAGAAATTCACCACTCCTCTAGAACTTCATCATCTTCATTTCTCAGATGAGAAAAGTAATAAACATGGGCCTTGTTTGAATCGAAGGAGACAACAAGAAAAAATAGAAGTGCTGTAAAACTATAAAGCCTTATTCAAATGAAAAAGCCCATCATTGCCTCACTCCTAAGTAAGGCAGTGTGCAGCCAAGAATACCTACAATCGAGGTGCTCTAGTCTCCACCCATGCCTCATCAGTGCTGGGGGTACAAAGGAGTTGTAGGCATGGGCCCCTCCCAACCAGAAAATAGCCCCGAGGTCACCAGTAAGCAGGATGTGGAGACAGCTTAGACTATACTATCTTGGTGACTTATTGGGGTAAGAAGAAGGTAGGAGATATGGTAAAGGAACCAGGGACATAGCCAGTCAGGGAGCTTCAGTGTGGATCTGAGGAAGACTGGATGACCCGGCCTGAATGCCTCCAAAAGCCGATAAGATTTAGGAGAAAGGAGATTTAGGAGAAAGGAAGATGCTCCCAGGAAACACGTAGGAGGGAGTAGGAATGGGAGACAAGGAAGTTAGCAAGGTCAGTCAGGAGTGAATTACTGTTCAGGTCACCGCCATGGAAAACTGGGGCTCAACCTCACTGGAGCCTCCCTGGGAAACTGAGGGACCAAGAAACTATGGCATGATTCCACCAATTCCTATCCCCCACAGATTAGGCATTGCTTCCAGGTGTTAACTCCTAGACACTTCTCACTTCTAAGCCAAGAACATTCCCTTGGCCAGAGAAAGTTCTCAGGCAGAGACACAGAAAACCAAGGAGAACTGTAGGTAGCTGGGCAAAAGGGCACCAATAGTGCCTGCTGGCTTTGGCAGAGAGGAATCAGGGACACTCTGGGCTGAAGGTGCAGCGTGAACAAAAGCAGGGGAGAAGAGTGAGCAGTGTCATAGGGGATCTCTGGTCATTGTCTAGAAACTCAAAGTGAGGATATGTAATTTGACAGTGTGTATCTATGGGTCAGAAGTGTTTACAGTTAACTCTGGCTAATAGCCAGGGAAAACTTAGCCGTTGGGTACTATAGGCACTGTAATTAGGGCTTATTTCAACCCTTTTATCATGTTTTCATTTCTTTTAAAATCATAAGAAAAGCATGGATTACATTCATATACCAACACAGTTGTAAAATATAGTTTTTAATATTATTTTATGAAGGAAGGAGATCATGAAGGTATAAGTGCCTTTATGGCCCACGAAAGTCATAATGTGATCCTGCTAAAGGTTGTAAAAAATAAACTCCAAAATTTCATTGTCTTAACAAAGCAAAAGTTTGTTTCTGAGACATATAAAATCCAGTTAGCAGCAGGACTCTGCTATCTTCTACACACGGCTTCCAAGGTGCCCCTGGAGGTCAACACTAGGGCAACAGATGAAGATAAAGGGTGTAGGATTGCAAGTGGGAGTTTTCACAGCCAGGCCCCAGTGATAAGCATCTCTCTCACCCACATTTCATTGGCTGGATGTCCATCATATGACCACACCCAACTGCAAGGGCTGCTGGAACATGTAATTCAGCTGTATGCCAGGGAGAAGATGAAATACATTTAGTGAGGAGCTATCTAGGTTTTGCTACAGAGGGCAGAGTATCTAAAAATTGGGACTGTCCTAGAAAATTAAATATATGAAAGACAGTGAACAAACAATGAATGGAAGATGGTTGGGCGGGAAAGGAAGGCTAAACATCAGGCTCAGGGTGAGAGATGATAGAGAAAATGCCCCCCCCCCCTTGGGCTACTAGTTTTCTTTCAGTGCTGGCCTGAGTGTTCAGTTCGACATTGGGGACCAGATGAGTGGCCAGTTGTGGTCCCACTCAGTGCTCACAAAACAAGTTCTTCCCAGGCCATTAGTCAGCTCACAGTGGAATGTGCCACCCCACAGGAATGTCTCCCTTTGCTGTTAATGGGGTAGGGATGGAAATCTGTGCCATTATGGAACCAGAGACATGGTGGAGTGGGCAGGACAGGGGGTTCCTCAAGCAGACAGAGAGAAATGCAAATTGGCAGGGGAGAAAGAAAGGTGGCGGTTCTTTCAGCAAGAAATGCTGGCTCCCAGCAATGATCCTGGGTGGGCACAGAGAGCGCAAAGAGTGCAAAAGTGATCTGCCCAGCCACCACCTTGAGCAGTTACTCTCCCAGCCCCACCCAGCTCGGAGCTTCTCTTCCTGTGTAGCTGGGGAGGGAGGGGCACAGTGCATATGATGTCACTGATAAACTGATTCGAATAACGTTAATTGACAATATAATGTGGACCAGGCACTGCTCTAGGCTCACTCATTTATACTATTGCATTTGAACATTGTTCATTTATTCCTCTTAATAATCCTTTGAAATGGAGTCCTCACTTTATAGATGAGGTAAGGGAGGCCCAGAGAGATGAAGGTCCCTTGGCTGCTAAGGGGCAAAACCTCCCCATGTGCACCCAATTCCCCTGGTGCCAAGTTCATTGTGCTCGTTATGAATTCACAGCAAGGCCTGCACTGGGAGGAGGCAAGCGAGGTACCTAGGAGGGAAAGTTTAAGGACGTACTCACTCCCAGGGGCAGCAAGCAACACTGAGAGTCACCTCCTTACAGTCAGTGTTTGAGGCACCGGGGTTCCCTCACGCTGACCCTGGCCCTCACAGACAGCTTCTGCCTGAAGGGGTGTCATACTGTCACCAATAAGGCACTTGACTGGGAGATAGCTTGTGAGCAACCATTGGCAGGAATTGAACACTTGTTGCAAACTCACTGGAATTAGTTTTCCCTGCGTGATCGCCACTGGAGTGTCATGTGTGACGTCAGGACAGGCTTCTGTGCCGTTGCGAAGCTTTTCTTACTTGCCCCACGCTCAGAACCAAGTCATTCGTTTTATTCTTCCTCCCCACTTTGGACTGGTGAACTGTTTACTGTAAGGCACACCTTATGGCAGGGGAGATACCTGTGGTGAGGAAGGCACATGGGGTTCTGCTTCCCACAGATTTCGGTGAGGAAGGCGAACTACAGCATCCTAAGGAGAAGTGATTGAGAATATTCCTCCCGACAGGGAAGTACAAGATAGAACTGGGTGCATGCCTGCTCTGGGCTTCAGAGAGATCCCTCCAAGGAAGAGGCCTCGAACCTGTACCTCCCTCATCACTCAAGTTCCTCACTTAAGGTCTAGGAGTGGCATTTCAGAAACCTCACCCCTATGGACAATTTCTGACACAATACAGAAATCCAGCCTTGTCTTTTAGATGGTAAGCTTTTAAGTATCTATGGATAATCTAAAATATTACTCCAACTGGTTTTTTTTTTCTTTTTTCATCAGTGACATAACAGGTCAAGGTATTTACTCAAGGACTCAAGGACACATTGCAGATTAATGACAAAGACAGGTTTGAGCACAATGTCTTGACCCCTAGTCCAGTGCTCTTTCATGGCTGAGATACATGGTCTATTTCTGTAGCTTTGTAAGAGTGCCAGCTAGGGCTCCTTAGACTTGCTCTCTGGGGGTCAATTCTTCCATTATTTTTCCCTGGGGAGAAAGAGCACAGATAACCAGGTTACGGTAGTTCTGCTTGCTCTCTGTACTCTGACAGTCCACCCTGATAGCAGCCAGTCCCACAAGCAGACGAAGTCTGCTGGCTTATAAAACTGCTGACAGGTCTGGGCTATAGGGGTCCAATTATCTGGGCCTGCCAGCTGCTGCCAGGTTGGGCAGGAGAAGATTGGGCCAATCTTCCGTGGGTGGTAACTTAGGCTGTGCACACTTCGTGGCATGACATATCTGAGGGTGGAGCTCATTGTGTGAAGAGGGCAAATACAGGAATACCATCTTCTGGTATAGGGTAAGCTTGGTGGTCATGCGGTCCAGCTTCACCATTTACAGATGAGGGGCAGTGGATTGAGGCATGGTGTGGGGAGGAAGCTCAGGCTGGAGGGAGCACAGGCATTAACATTATGGCTGGATTTCAATTATGCCCAAGGGATCACAGAAGCAATATTTGGGGATAGCAGTTAAGTCCTTTGTGGCTCAGTTCCCTTATCTGAAAAAGAATACCAATAGTTCCTACCTCTCAGGGTTACCATGAACATTAAATTATATGATTTGTGTAAACATAGCTCTTTCTATGCCTAAGAGAATAGGGGGAAGTAAAAGTTACCACTTGTTTGCTTAGGGTCTCATGGCTAGTAATTAAAGGGCTGAGACTTGACCTTGTGACTTGAGACCAGGATTATGTAAAGACATGTTAAAGAAGGCCAAGGGGAACTATAGCCAGACATCCAGAACCAGTGCATTGGCCAAACAACCCCTAAATTCCCAGGCCTCTAACTTCCTTTAGAAAGTAGATTTTTTTTTTACAAGTAATTCAATAAAATATCCTACCATTAGTTTCCAATGCACACCCAGGTTCCAATTAGTCCTATTTTATTGCCTTCTAAACGGATGGTTCCTAAATTTGTCTGCACATTAGAATCATCTGGAGGCCTCCTAAAATTTCTAAAGTTCGGCTCACACCCGGCTCAATTAAATCACAGTCTCCAAGAATGGCATGTAGGCATCAGTATTTTCTGAGGCTGCCTAGGTAGAATTGGAAATTTCAACCATTGCCAGTTTCTCCTCCTGATGCAGGTTGATATGGGCAGGACTGTGAGCATTGGCTTTGCCATCTCTCCCTTCCTATTCCACCCCTCCTGCTCAGTGCTGCAATGCTTTAAGGCCTGTGCATAGTCTGGTCTATTATAGTGCCCATAGTTCTAACCCTTTCATTCGAGGCAAACTTTCATACTTCCATTCATTTATTCATTCATTTACAAAAATATATATAGTATCTATTCTGGAAACTAGGGATGAACTAAGTGAGAACATTTGAGTGGTTCCTCATGGTACCACCCCCACCAAAAGCATTCCTCCATCCCTCTCCCTTTCCAGTCAATTGACTCATGTCCCAGGCAGAGCCCAGGGGATCTTACTGTTCCTTTGCTTATTGTCAGTTTCCTGTCTATCAAAAAGAGTAGTTTGAGAGGCCCACAACTGGGCTACCTTCCTTTGAAGAGTCCAAATTCAACTACTGTGGAGTTAACGGTCAATTTGC
This sequence comes from Ursus arctos, assembly GCF_023065955.2. Taxonomy (NCBI): domain Eukaryota; kingdom Metazoa; phylum Chordata; class Mammalia; order Carnivora; family Ursidae; genus Ursus; species Ursus arctos. The sequence continues at coordinate 71,364,493 of NW_026622775.1, read as the reverse complement.
AAAACCTCTTGATCATTTTATATGGGAGACCCTCTGGGTTTTCAGGCAAAAATCTTTTCAAGCAGGTGTCCAGATGAGTCAGACTGCCTGCAATAAGCATACAGATTAGCTTTTGGCCCCAGTCCCCTGTATGAGTCCTATCTATCCCAACTATACTTCAAGTTTCCTGATACCAGCGATTTCCCCTCCCCAAAGTACAGAGACAGAAATCTCATCAGGGGCCTTTTGAATGAAACTGGAGGACCACATGGGGGTTGGAGGAAGAGAAAAGGAGAACAAGAGAAATGAGGTGGAGGGAGAGGGAAGGGAAGAGATAAGGAGGAAGCAGGACAGAAGAGAGAGACAGAGAGAGGAAGACAGACTTTTTGATTGTGCTTCCTGCCTATGGAAAGGAAGGGGAAATAGGGGGACAGAGGAGGCTGTTGGAGTTAACTCACACTGCCAAATGAACTGTTCAACCCCAGCCTCTCTCCCTATCTACCTGAGAATATTCAGAATTTGCTCTCATGAAGGCTTTACTCAAAACAACATTACAGCTCTTGTCTCCAACAAAAAACCCTTATGCTGTGAAACTAGGCAACCCAGTCCACCCCTCAGCCTTTGGGAGGGTTTCACCACTGATTTCTCCTCACAGGGTCCACCAGCCACAGAGTGACTCAGTCTCCTAGTATCATGACCGACATTGCCAGCATTAGTACTTTGTTGCTTTGCACTTCCTCAGCACTGCTGGTCTATAACGTTTTTGTGTGTATGACTAACTGGTCATCCTCCATCTATAGCTTGGTGAAATAGATGCAGAGCTCATTTTACCAGGGCACAAGTAGAAGCCAAGTTTCATGACTTCCTCAGGGTTACCCAGCTCGAGGTAACACTGGAGAAGAGGTCACAACCCATTAAATTTACTATACTTTCTTCAGCAACTTTTGGTCCTTCCCCTAGGAGGAACTTCCTCTTTAGTTATCGCTTATGAGTTTTCACCCACTTCTCACACTGGGAGAAATTATACCTCCCTGAACTAGAAGCCTGGGTGTCTGTGTGCGTCAGAGCAAAGTGGAGGCCTGGGGGACAGCTGTGCATCATTGAGAAGGGTGCAGGGCTGGGTTGGGCTGTGTTGAGCAATGGGAGCAGAGCTGAGCTGCCAAACTCCACCTCAACAATGGCAAATCCACAGGGAATCTCTGTAGAATTAGATATATTGCTGGACGTGAATAATTAAGGATTCTGATGTGGTCAGGTAGATTAATGTCCCTCTGAAAGCTCTGGATCAATGCTGGAAGGAAAAAAAATAAAAGACATGCATAATTTAAAAAAAACCATCAGAAACTTTGCTTGACATGATGACATTACTGATTTTTTTATGATCTTCTCAAATATACTCTATAACCGTTATTAATTTAGTACCGTTAATAGCTCATCCTTCAAATGTCAGGCAAAAACCAAAGCTGAAAAATAGAACTGCTTGTAGTTGGGAAAAGTCCGAGAAGGAGCAGAGGAAACTCTAGGACCATGAAGACCTTGGCTGTTTCCAGCTTTCTCCAACTCCCAGCCAAACTCTTTGTCACTAGGCTTTTCTCTCTTGGATCCCTTTGTGGTTCACAAAGATAGCCACATCTGACCCATTCTGGGCATCCACTGCCTTGTCATAGGTCCAGTGTGGGAGGATGTTGGGCATGCTCCAATAGGTCCATCCTAAAAAGTAAATACCTTTTGATGGCACCTGATACCCAAGTCTTCATGATCAGGTTAAGCGTTCTGTTGAGTTAAACCTTACCCTCTCACTGTCATTTTAAAATGCAGATGCTTCTGGAGGGAACAATATACTAATATTATTAGTACGAATGTTTACAGAGTGCTTCCAACGTGCCAGGCACTATTTTAAGTAGTTTTCATCTAACCTTAACAGCAACCTATGTTATTATTTCTAGTTTTATGTATAAGAAAGCAGAGACAAGGAAGTACTAAGTACCTTACCTGAGGCCATACAGCTAATAAGTGCTGGAGCTAAGGACTCAAACCAGGTCTGATGCTGGTGCCCATATCTATTACACATGTAACATATTTACACACACACACACACACACACACACACACACACACATATATATATATATAACATACAAACAATACATACTATATAACAAATTAAGGATTCTGACATGGTCAGGTAGATTAATTCTCCTCTGAATATACATATAGATCCTTCTGAATGTATACACAGTTGACCCTTGAACATCATGGGGGTTGGGGCACCAACCCCTGCAAAGTCAAAAATCTGCATGTAAATCTTGGCTCCCCTAAAACTTAACTACTAATAGCCTACTGTTGATAGGAAGCCTTACTGTCATAACATAAACAGTCCATTAACACATATTTTGTATGTTATGTGTATTATACACTGTATTCTTACAATAAAGTAAGCTAGAGAAAAGAAAATGTTATTAAGAAAATCACAAGGAAGAGAAAATACATTACAGCATTATACTGTAAAAAATCTTTGTGTAACTGGACCCATGCAGTTCAAACCTCAAGGGCCAACTGTATTATACATACATATCTCTTCTTGCTGGGTTCCTGATTGTTAATCAAGTGGGTTTCTCTACAAATAACAAAGCACTCAGCTCGTCCAGAAAGAAGGGTAGCCGTGGTGGCCAGGGAGTGGATGAATGGAACTGAGAGGGGGGTACAGAAGGAGTTATTTAATAGAGGTGCAGAAAACTGTCCATTTCTTCAGTAAAGGCCAGCCAACTCCATCTCCTCTAGATGACTCTGAGGTAGCTCTGCCTGTCACCTAACTGGGTCCTGTGGTGGGATGGAGCCCACATCTCATACTTTCCAGACAATTCCACATTCTGACTCTAGCTGCTGGGAAGGCAGGCCTCATAGACAGCTGTTGGTAATAGAATCTAGAAGTTTAGGTTCTCCAAAGACTAAAGGAGACCTAAAAGAGCCAAAAGTCCAAATGCTTCAACCTAGAGAGGACTTGCCCTAGAGGGCCAAGGTGGAGCATAGCAGGGACAGAGAATTTAAGCGTCAACATGGAAGCCCTGGGGTCGAGAAGATGACATTGGACAAGCTTTCTCTCGAGAACTCAGTTTTCACATCATGACCTTCAAGGCCTCTGCGAAGCTTGTATTCCTGTGGATCCTTCCTCCCCCACTCCCATCAGGAGCCTGGGGTCCAAGGTGTGGAGTTACCCTAGGAGGGCAGGGTGGGAAGCAGTGTCCTCAGGCACCAGCTCCTCAGTACCACCTGTCAGCCATGTGGGACACCCAGGAGTTCCTCAAAGGACCTCATAAAATTGTGTCCTTCTGGGGGAAAATTCAAAAACAGTCCTTAAGAGAAGGAATGGCTAATTTTACATTTAGTCAAAATACAGATTTAACTTATCTGCTCACCCTAATTGCTCAGGAAAAAAAAAATCAGAGTTGTTTGACTAGTCTAATGAGTCTTCAATATAAATGAGCAAGCTGGGTTGCCCATGCAGACACAGGCTGAGCCAGCAGAGGATAGTTTGCTCAGCTGCCTGCAGAGGTGGCTGGATGCTTCCACAAATCACAGCATGCGCATGCAAGTGCATGCATGCCTGCGTGCGCACACAAGTCTCTTACTGTCAAATTAACCAAGCTGGATCTCAGCTGTGGGAAATATGCATTTTAATATTCAATCAGTAATTAATAGCTAAGGCACTTAGTTCACTTTGGTTTTATTGGTTTTGCCATAGATACAGAACGAACAGGGGTGTCCTTTCTTCCAGCCAGCAAGCTGTCTCCCACCCACCCACCTCCTGAGTATGAATATGTTCCTATCTCATTTGCATCCTATTATTAGTGCATTGGAGCTACAGTCATGTAGATCCTCTTTATATTCACTAGAAAATTAAATTACAAAGTTTTTCTACGTTGCAATTTATGTTCTGGTTGGAGACGATTGTTTTTTGTATTCCGGCAAAATATCACAGTCCCTGGACTTAATGAATTCATGAGCATTGATTCCAAGGGGGAATAGCATGCATAGTATATTGGAAAATAGAGAAGCTCAGCCTAATGTCAAAATGTTTTACTTTCTCCACCCAAGCCTTACACACACTTGGGAAATTCTAGTGGACTCCAGGCAGCTGATATCAGCAGGCACCTGTCGATACTGCCTAGTGAAGTGGAGTGTTTGAGGAGTGCCTGCAAAAGCTATGCTTTTGAATGCAGTAAATGCTGGATGCCATAGGACCAACATATTTTATGTAATCTGTTATTTTAGAGCAACTAAACCAGTGTCAGCTCCCACCCTTACCATTGCCCAGTTCCTCAAAGCTGTTGCCACTGTCCCTAACAGTAATAGAAAACACAGACTGATAGCTTCTTGATCCATTTTGTTCAGGTTTCTTTTTTTAAAAGCCAAAACTCAAATATTTGGAGATTTCATAATACAAAATCCAGATTTTGACTTATTTCAAAAAATGTGAAGGTCTGTCAGCACTGAGTTGACATTCCAACATGATGGCAATTTAGGGGTGTTAAGAAGTAACAAAGTCCTTTAAACAGGTCAGGGGACACACTCTGCAATTTTCCACAGTCCTCACCACTTCTGGATGGAGCACCAACGTGATTTGCCATTTTTTCAAAGAATCACATATATGCTTTTGTTTTTCTTATGGGAGAGAAATATATCTCTATGCCACAAAATCTATTAAAACTGGGGAAACAAAAATAGACCTGGAGACCTAATATTTCAATGAAGGGGGAAGAACATTGTTCTTGAAGTGAGTAAAACTGTTTTTGCTTCTTTTTTGAGGGGGGGAGAAAAATCATTTATTTTTTTTTCAGCCTCACTAATAATTTTTTATAATAATATTTTTTATTATATTATGTTAGTCTGTTTCTGCTTCTTTTCCAAAGAGAGTGCTCTTAAAGATTTTTCTCAAACCTGGCCTGCTTTACTCATTCTTGTTACTTGCCTTGACCTTGAAAGGCTTTGAATTTGAGACCCCTTGACTCACATCTCAGGCTTTGAGATTTTTTAGGAAGCCCTTTCAACATGACTAGGCTCCTCTGTCTGGTGGTGTTCAGTGTCAGACATCCTTCCAGACTCAGGATCTGAGGTCTCCCTACCCTGATGCTCGTATCCTTGACAGTCATCTCCTACTTCCCTAAGTCCTGAAGCCCCAATGCTGGGCATCAGCCTAAGAGCTGGGGCTCCACTGACTGTAAAGGGAACCTCCAGAGAGTCACAACTTGTCAACTTCACTCCCCAATGCCTTGGTGACGCCTCATCACCTCCTATTAGAGACTCCTGTGTACCTGTCAACTGGACCTTTCTTGAGCTTCTGTAGCATGTGCAATCTCTTAGTGTGTCTTAGCCCGTTATGCAACACTCCACCCCCTACTTCTACTGCCAAAATAAAAGGATGTGGGGCTGAAATCCAGTGAGGAAAAGAAGAAGAGTGTTCTGGACCTTGAAGGAAGCATTAAGATCAAGCCAAAGGGGAGAAATGACTTGCATGGGGCCTCTTGCAGGTGGGCTGAAGAGCTCAGATTCTCTGGCATTCTCTACTACCTGGCATCCCTTTTTGTTCATACAAACAATGTTTATGCATAAGCCTTTCCAACAAGACCATATGCTACCCTTGAACCTCATTCACAGGGCCCATCTGGTAGAAAAGTCTCTTGTGCTAGCAAGGATGGAGTCCAGGGCAGGTCCACAGTTCATGAGACTCAGAGTTCTATTGAGAGACTGGCATGCTAACCCGCATCATCCCACCTTTCTCTACATCTTTCAAAGAGTCAGTGGATGAACCAAAGAGTGCATGTTTAGAACTGATATGACAACATTCCTCTGGGTGGTTAAGACTTGGGGCTTACAGCCCAAAGAGAAGTGATCTCCTGGAAGGAGAGGTAGTCTCAACTCCCGGTGCTGCTCAGAAAAGAGCCTCAGCTGAGTCACCTTCCTGTTGTGCTCTCATTCTGTTCCCACCTGAACATCATGCATCAGCAGGCGCCACCATGATTGCTGAAGAGTAAACAAGGCACGTCATAGTTATCATAGGATATTTTAAGGAAGAAACCTATCAAGGCATAATTTCTCATTTGTCTCAGCCTGGAACATTGTGGGAAAGAATCTGTGCTGTGAGTGGGCATCCCTGCCTCTTCCTGTCTGGCACTATTTCATCAGGACCAGCAATTCCAGAGATTAACCCAGGGCAGATCTCAGTGCTGCAGATATAAGCTATAGGATAATTCATGAAGGAGGAGTTGGTACTGGCAACTACATCCTGGCCAAGGGTGGCTAGTTGCTTCTACCTGGGAACACAAATCCAGACCTTGCCTTACCGCAGCAAGTCTTGATCCTGGGCTAGATTCTGCAGAACGGTCATCTCACAATGCCAGACTCCATTCTTGTTCCTGGGACTTTTATGAGGCACACTGATTGCCTATGCCTCCTTTTTGGGACTCCATCCTCTTTCTGTCATCTCCTCGTTTTCTTTTGTTTCCTTGTTTGTTTGTTTATTTTTTCTGATCTCTAAAATTTGACCTTGTCCATGTTAGCTCTTGTATCTTCCTCCCTTTTTGATTCCCCTGGCATATTTCCTCTCACCTACAACCAACAAGATGAAAGTCAATATTTCCAGGAAGGTTATTATATTATTTATGTACATGTATATAAATATGCACACATATATGCAATAGCTGGCTCAACTGACACATACTTTGCCTCCACAAAGAACCCCTTCTTCCTGGTGAGAATGGACAAGAGATGGCTAGGGATGCAGCATTCTTGTCAATATATTTGAAGAAAGCCACATGAGAAGGATGGCAGGGCAGAAAGATAGAAGAAGCCAGGCTTCTACATGACATTGTGAGCTACTGAACCAAACCTACACTGTCATCCTTGATTTCTTGTCAGGTGAAAAATAGTGTCTATTTTGTTAAGCCACTGCTGTTGGTTTTCTGTTACTTTCAGTTGAACTCAATCCAATGGATACAGAAGTCCTAACCCTTTGTTACCAAGTTTGTCAGAAACCTTGCCCCTAACTACTGTGGGCTGAATTGTGTTCCCTCTTAAAATTCCTATGTTAAAGTCCTAACCCTCAATAACTCAGACTATGACCTTATTGGAGATAGAGTCTTTACAGAGATGGTTAAGTTAAAATGAAGTCATTGCTGTGAGCTGTAATGCAGTGTGATTGGTGTCCTTATAAAAAGGGGTAAATTTTGACACAGACATATGCACAGAGGGAAGATGATATGAACACAGGGAGACAATGGCCATCTACAAGTTAAGGAGAGAGCCCTGAAACAGATCCTTCCCTAATGGCCCTTAGAATAAGCCAACTCTGCTGACACTTAAATCTTGGACTTCTAGCCTCCATAACTGTGAGAAAATAATTTCTGCTGCTGAAATCACCCTGTCTGTGATACTTTGGTATGGCAGCCGTAGTAAACCAACACACAAATCTATACTTCCTTCCCATGGCATCTTGTCTTCTCTCAGTAAGGGGCTTAGTGGTTGCACCACTTGAGTCTGAATCATCAGAGAGGCCTGATAGAAATAGGGTGAGATTTAGGAATCTGTATTCTTATAAGCTCCTCTGGTGATTCTTATGTGTGCTATACTTTGAGAACCACTAGTTTAGTTCTTTAAGGTCTTACAGAAGAAACATCAAATAGATGGGTAAATACTCCATTGAAAGTTTGGAAAGACAGAATATTTGGGGCAGGGGAGGTCTGGGATGAGACCAGGAGAGGGAGGCCCTCCAAAGGAACCGTGTGAACTAAGACCCATGGTTAGAAAGGAATAGGTATGTTTAAGGGTCACGATAATAACAATGATAACCTTAACCACATTTGTATAACACTTTATAGCTTACACAGCAATTGTACTTTCATTATTCAATTTAATCGTCACTTGTAACTATTACAGGTAAGTTTACATGTTACCTATAAACCTGTGAGGCAGTTTGTATTTTATTATTCCATTCCACAGGAGAAGACATGAAGTCGAGATACTAGAAAGAGCATGGCAAGTTGCTAAGGTGTCCATGGTTTTTCTGGGCAACTAGGAAGCCCAGACATGAGCACTACCTTACCTCATGCACAGCACAAGAAGCCATGTCACCCTAGAGAACCACAGTTCTCTGTCTGCATTGTCTATGGGCTGACAGACGGTAGGAGTAGGGAGAAGTGTGAACTGAAAATGATTCCTTGAAAGAGTCCTAGGCTAGAGGACATATAGGAAAGAGGGGGCTTGCTCCCTTCCATTTGCATAGTTAGAATCTACTTTCAAAGGAGGGTCTCTGGCTATTATGGTGAGGAGGAGACCAGGGAGTAGGTATTACTGATGGGAAGAGACAGGGAGGAAACTCCAAGGCTTATCACTCATTCTATCCCCTTATGGGGGGAGCCCTCTTATCCCATCAACCTCATACCAGCCCACTTGGGATTTGTTAGTTATGGCAGCACTTCAGCCTGGGGAAAAGCCTTCTTCCTTTGTATCGACATGCAGCAGTAAAAAGACAAGTAGGGAGTGATGTCTGGGCATGAGCAGCCAATTGCTGTGCTGAAGCCATGACATCTAGGTGGTACGGACCCCAGCACTGCTGGAGAGATGAGTTTATCTGTCTTTCTATCTGTCCATCCATCTATATATTTATCCTTGCCTATTACCATAAGTATTTGAGGCTCCTTATAATATGTTCACAGTATAAAAGAATGAAATAGTCAAGGGAGTAACTGGGTTAAGAAGGCCTTGAGGGGGGGAAAAATACCATGAGAGGGAAGTATGGAAGGAAGAATGAAAGTAAACTTATAGACCATCAGAAGCAGATCATAAAACCTGGTACTGTTGCAATAGACAACTCCAAAGTGTGACTCTGAGCTTCCCAAGAGCCAAAACAAGGACAGTTAAAACATAGTTATAAGAAGTAAACTGTCCACAATAGGGAATTTTTTTTTTTTCAAAAATGCCAATTGTAAGCAGAAAAGCAGATCAGTGTTTCCTGATGTTAAGGCCCAAGAGAAATTTCTCCCATGGGTCTTCATGAAGAAGACATCATGCTATGGAGGGAAACATTCTCAGCAGTATCCTCATAATGTCATTTATTGGACTAATAATCCAACAAAGACAACAGTCTTTCAATGGAATAATGCCAAAACACAGAACAAGAAAGCAAAATGGTCTGTATTTGAAGCATTTTGATGTTATTCTTAGCAAAAGATAACATTTAAAGTTCCTATGACAGAGTCTTAAATTTAAGGGGCCATGCACCCTTTGAGAATAGATTTGAAAATTTGTCTCCTGTATAGATAAATGCATTTATATGTGAGCTAAAATATTTTACATATGATTTCAGAGGAAGGTTACATACAGGTCACATTCCAATACAATGTCCATGGACCATGAGTTAAGAGATACTGAAAAATGAAGACTCCTTGCTCCTCTTGCTGGAAAAGTGATGCCATGAAGACCATCTAAAATGTTGCTGGATTGAAAAACTTAGTCCCATATTTCCTGATACTATTTCATATATTTTTTTCACAGTATTCTTTTGGGAGTTTGGCTACCTAAATTTGGCTACCTAAATTTCCCTCTGGAAAAAAAAATGTTTGGGATTTTCATGAGCTAGACATATTTTTCCCTATTTCTCCCACTGATAACAACTAAAAACTTGGGGTATTGTACATAGAACAAACATATGAAAACTCTAAAAGAGGGCAAGAAAAAGGTGAAATGGCTAGGGATCTCAGGACCCAAGGACGAACATGTTGGTGAGTTCCCTTGGTGTTCTTTTTATGTCATATACTTCTGACTTGGAACTGAAGAAATCAGTAACCTAGAAATACCAATGATTGCATAAGCAAACAAACAAAACACAAAAACATGTAAACCCTGCTCTCTTTAGCCAAACAACCAAAAAAAAAAAAAAAAGAACAGTGTAGAATGACAAAAAGCTTTTAGACAACAACCATTCTACTCCAGCAAAACACTACAGGAAAAACTGCAGCCTCACCCCTACCCTTGCTGACAAAAGCAGAGTGGGGAGCCTAGACTTCTTACTTTGCTAGGGTATATTGAAGTGCCCCAGTTCCTCTGCTGGGGTAATGTTAGAGAAGTTCAAGAGGGAGCTGAGATTTCATTTCAGTATTATCTGCCAAGAGGAAATAACCTCATTCTTTCTACAATTAGTGGTAGTGTAGACCATGATTGAAACATTAATGAGGCACCACAATACCTCCCAACTAGGAAGTAGAGGTCTAACAGGAAGGGGAGTTTCCATCCCCACTCAACTATAACAAGGGCCTTTCTTTGGGTGTCAGTATTGGTCAAGTGGAGAACCTGGGCTTCTACTTCCACCTGACAGTAATAAGGTGGCATACTCTTCTTCCTCTGCCTGAGTGGTATTAGAGGAAGCTAGCTATTGTAGAAGGATTACATTAAATTCAATGTCTTATAACATCATACCCCAAATATCCAGGTTTCAGTAGAAAATCACTTGTCATACCAAGGGCTAGATAGATCTCAAACCAAATGAAAAAGGAAACCAATAGATGCTAGCACTAAATATGACAGAGATGTTAGAATTATCTGACAAAAATGTTAATTCAGCCATCATAAAAATTCTTCAATAAGCAATTATAAGCATACTTGAAACAAATGAAACATAGAAAGTCTCAGCAAAGAGCTATAAAAAATAAAATTAAAGTTTTATATCTAAACTGTGCAATAATTGAAATAAACCCAATGAGTGGTCTAAAAAGAAAAATGGAAGGGGCAGAAGATAGAATCCATGAATTGGAAGATAGAGCCATAGAAAATGCCCAATCTGAACAACAGAGAGAAAAAATATACCAGAAAAAAAAGAGAACAGATACTAAAGGATTTGTGGGACTGTAGGAATGATCTAACATTTATGTCACTGGAATTCTGGAGGGAGAGGAGAAAGAAAGCAGGGTTTAAAAAGTGCCTAAAATAATAGTGACTAATAATGTCCCCATATTTAGCATAAGGCACAAACCTATAAATTCAAGCATCCAATTGACCTAAAAAAGAAACCCCTTTACAAATCCACACTGCAATACATCATAATCAAGCTTCTGAAAACTAAAGACAAATCTTGAAAGCAGTGAGAGAGGAATAATACCTTACCCAAAGAAGGAAGACTATGAAAATTACACCAGATTTCTCATAGGAAAGAAGCCAAAAGAAAACAGCACATTGTTAAGTATGGGGCGGGGGGGCGGGGGAGGAAAGAAGAGAACTGTCAATGTAGAATCCTATATCCAACAAAATTATCCTTCAGGAATGAAAGTAAATCAAGGCAGTATCAGTCCAAGAGAATTTGGTGTCAGCAATTCTATTCTGAAATAAAGGGTACAGAAAATTTTCTAAACAGAAAGGAAACAATGAAAAAAGGAAATTTGGAATATCAGAAAGAAAGAATATAATAAGCAAAAATATAGGCAAATTCAATAAACTGTCCTTCTCCTGTTGATTTATCTAAATTATGTTTGATGGCTGAACAAAAAATATCACTGTCTGGTGTAGTTCTAAATGTATGTAGGTAAAATATTTAAAACACTTATATTTTGTTTAAAAAGGAGGTACCAGGGATGTAAAGAAAGGGCGGCAGATTTTCTTCATTTGAACTGAATAAAATGGCATGCTAGTAGATTGTAATGTTATATCTTCGTAATATAATATCTAGGACAACCACTAAAAAATCAATACTAAGAGATACATTCAAAACACTATAGATAAAATGGAATTCTAAAAACTGTTCAATTAACCTGCAAGAAGTCAGGAAGAATAAAACAAAGAAAACAAACAGGAAACAAATAATAAAATTACAGGTTCAAGCTCTAGCATATCAATAATTACATTAAATGTAAATGGTTAAATATACCAATTAAAAGACAGAGATTGCAAAATGCATTGAAAATATGACTTAGCTGTATACCATCTATAAACACTGACCTCACATATAACTACATAGCTAGACAGAATATAAAAGGATGAGGAAAAATATATAATGCAAGCATTAATCAAAGGAGGCCAGGGGTGGAGATATATACATATCTATCTCCAATAAAGTAGCATTCAGAGCAAAGAAAATTACCAGAAACAGACAGGGGTATTATATAATGATAAAAAGATTAGCCTTCCAAAAAGACTGTTTTAGTCCATTCAGACAGTGATAACAAAATACCACACACTGGGTACCTTATAAACAACAGAAATCTACTTCTCATAGTATAAAGACCAGAAGTCTGAGATTAGGGTGTCAGGAGGTTGAGTAAGGGCCTTCTTATAGGTTTCAGACTTCTCATTGTATCCTCATATGGTAAGAGGAGTTAGATAGCTCTGTGGAATCTCTTTTGTAAGATCAATAACCCCACTCATGAGGGAGCCGAGATGCCCATCAACAGATGACTGGATTAAGAAGATGTGGTCCATATATACAATGGAATATTACTCAGCCATCTAAAAGAACAATTTCTCAACATTTGCTGCAACACGGACGGGACTAGAGGAGATAATGCTAAGCAAAATAAGTCAGGCAGAGAAAGACAATTATCATATGGTTTCACTCATTTATGGAACATAAGAAGTAGGAAGATCAGTAGGAGAAGAAAGGGAAGAAGAAAAGGGGGGTAAACAGAAGGGGAAATGAACCATGACAGACTATGGACTCTGGGAAACAAACTGAGGGCTTCAGAGGGAAGGGGGTGGGGAAATGGGAGAGGCTGGTGATGGGTATTAAGGAGGGCACGTATTGCGTGGTTCACTGGGCGTTATATGGAAGTAATGAATCACGGAACTTTACATCAAAAAGTAGGGATGTACTGTATGGTGACTAACATAATATAATAAAAAAGTATTATTAAAAAACAAGAAGAAAAACAGAAAAAATATAATCAGTGAAACAAAAAGCTGATTCTTCGACATGAGGAAAACTGACAAATCTCTAGCAAGACTGATAAGGAAAAAGAGAGAAGACTCAAAGTACTAATATCAGGAATTAAATATGGGATATTACTACCGACCCTGTAGACACACACACACACACACACACACACACACACACACATAAATAATAATGATGATGATGATGGTGATGGAATACTATAAAAAATCTCTACACATATTATTGTGATAATTTAAAATGAAATTGAATGATACCTCAAAAAACACAGACTACAATTACTCATCCAATAGGAAATTAGGATAGCCTACAACTATTGAGAAAATCAAATTCATAATTTAAAAACTCCTGGAAAAGAAATGTCTAGATAATTTGACTAGAATAATTAACCAAATGTTTAAGGAATAATTAACATCAATTCTGTACAATCTTTTCCAGAAAAAAAAAGAAGAGAAAGGAAGACTTTCCTTTTTTTTTCCTCCAAGTTTTTATTTAAATTCCAGTTAATTAACATACACTATAATATTAGTTCAGGTGTAGAATTTAGTGATTCATCACTTACATACTACATCTGGTGTTCATCACAACAAGTGCGCTCCTTTTTTTTTTTTTTTTTAACTGTATGGCGACTAACATAATATAATAAAAAACATTAAAAAAAAGAAAGGAAGACTTTCTAATTTATCTTATTAAGTTAGTATTACTTCAATATCAAACTAGACAAAGACAGTATAAAAAAACTATATAGAAAGAAACAGGGAAGGAGAGAGGGGAAGGAAGGAAGGAAGGAAGGAAGGAAGGAAGGAAGGAAGGAAGGAAGGGGGGAGGGAGGAAGGAGGAAGGAATGGAAGAAGGAAGGGAGGAAACCTCAGATCAATATCTTTAATAATGTAGATGCAAAAATCTCTTAAAAATATTAGCATATGGAATTCAGCAAAAAAGTAAAAAAAAAAAAAAAAAGATTATACACCATGGCAAGAAGAGTTTATTGCAGTAATGCAAGACTGGGTCAACCTTCAAAAATTAATCTATAAGTCACAGAACTTATAAGTGAGTTCAGGAAGCTTTCAGGATGCAAAATAAACATACAAAAATTAATTGTATTTCTGTATACTAGCAATAAATACATGGGCACCAAAGTTAAAAATACAATACCATTAACAATTGGTCAAAAAAATATGAAACATGTAGGTGTCAATCTAGAAAAATATGTATCAGACTTATATACTGAAAACTACAAAATATTAATGAAATACATTTTTTAAGTCTGAAATAAATGGAGAAACATACAGAGTTTATGGATTAAAAGACTATACATATACTGTATGGTGACTAAAATATTATAATAATAAAAAATAAATTTAAAAAAGACTACACATAGAAAATATGTCAATTTTCCTTAAATTGATATAAAGCCTTAATGTAATTCTTATGAAAACTCTACCAAGATTTTTTATATAGTTACAGGTAAGACTATTCTAAAGTTTGTATAGTAAGGCACAAGAGCTATAATAGCTAATAAAATTTGAAAAAGAATACATTGAGAAAAATCAGTCTACTCAATTTGAAGACTTAATTATATACCTATAGTAATGAAGAGTGTGTGGTGGGATAGACATATAAATAAATGAAACAGAATAGAGAATGCAGAAGCAGACCTACATAAATATAACCAACTAAGCTTTAACAAAGGTACAAAAGAAATTCAAAGGAGCAATGATCACCTTTTCAGCAAATGGTGCTGGAGAAAGTGGACTTCTATAGGCAAAAAAAACCCCACAAAAAAACAAACTAACAAAAAAAAAACTTTGATGAAAGTTTTATATCTTATGCAAAAATTAAGTTAAAATGGATCATAGATTTAAATATGAAACCAAAACTATGAAACCTTTAGAAACAGAAGTTAAAAATGTTTGAGAGGTGTAAGTTCTTAGATTGATACCAAATGCACAATGCATAAAAGGAAAAATTAATAAATCTGACCTCTTCAAATTAAACATTTTTGCTATGCAACAAGCCCTGCTAAGAGAATGAAAAGGTAAGTTACATCAAATATGTCAATACTACTCAAAATTATCTATGGATTTAATACAATGCCTATAAAAATCACAATGATCTCTCTCTCTCTTTTCTTTTTTACAGAAATAAGAAAAACCTATCCTGAAATTTATATGGAATCTCCTGGGACCCTGAATAATCAAAATAATCCTGAAAAAAATGAACAAAGCTGGAAGACTCACACTTACTGATTTCAAAACTTATTACAAAGCTAAGGTAATCAAAACAGTGTGCTACAGGCATAAAAACAAATATATAGACTAATGGAATAGAGTCCAGAAATAAACCATTGCATATATGCCCAAATGATTTTTATTGAGGGCATCAAGATCATCCAATGGGGAAAAGACAGTCTTCTATAAATGGTGCCAGGAAAACTGGAAGCCACATGCAAAAAAATGTAGCTCAACCCTTATATAACACCATACACAAAAATTAATTCAAAATGGATCTGAGCTTAACTATAAGACACAAAACTGTAAAGCGCTTGGAAGAAACCATAGGGCAAAACTTTACAACATTGGATTTGTTAATAATTTCTTGGATATGACACCAAAGGCACAGACAACAAAAGAAAAAAGACAAATTGGGCTTCATGAAAATTTAAAAATGGTGTACATCAAAAGACACTATCAACAGTAAAAAAAAAAATGTAACTGACAGAATGGAAGAAAATATCTGCAAATCATTTATCTTTTAAGGGATTAATATCCAGAATATAGAGAGAACTCTTAAAACCCAAGGACAACAAAAACAACAGAAAAAAAATTTTGAACATGGGCAAAGAACTTGAATAGACATTTCTTCAAAAAAGATGGACAAATGGTCAATAAGCACATGGAAAGATGTCCAACATCACTAATCATTAGGGAAATGCAAATCAAAACTTCAGTAAGATACCACCTCATACTTCATAGGATGACTACTATACCTACATACAAGTATACATACATACATAATACATAAAAACAGGCATTGGCGAGCATGTGGAGAAATTGCAACCCTTGTGCACTGTTGGTGGGGATGGTAAGTTACCTAATTTCCATAAGCTCTGCTTTCTTATTTCTAAAACAGATTAAAACACTTTCTATTTTTCTATAAAGTTTCATTGAGATTATGTGTGTAAAGCCCTCACACAAAATCTAGTATAGGATCAGCGTTCAAATGTACCGCGAACATCATCATCATCATCATCATCATCATCATCATCATCGCTGCGGCTAACAAGTGACTGAACCAGAGTTCCAGCCTGGGATACTCTAATCTTCTTGTTCAAATTTTGAATCTTCATTCCTGACAGCTGAATTCTCCTTCAGCAACCCCAGGAAGTCTTTCTTGATAAGATGAAAAGGGATAAGGGAGAAAAGAAGGGACCAGATCCATATGTCTCAGCTGCGTTGGCTGTTCCAATTCACCCTACAAATGGTGAAGTCCCAGAAATTAGCAGCTCTGCATGGCTTCTCCCATATCTCCCTCCCATTATCCTTGATCCTCATCCCCACCATAGATGCATACCCTTATTTCATAGATGAGAAAACTAGACAGGGGATCAGTGAAGAGGAGGGGCCTGGTCAAGTTATACAGCTGGCTAGAAAAAAGACCCAGGGCTAGAGCCCCAGACTTTATTTTTCTTCTCCACCCTCTGCATCTACCAAGAGCTGGTCTTTTGGGGACCTTCGCTGGTGCAGGATATGCCCTCTGCTATCTGGGAGGGAAGAAGGAGATTAATGGACACCACCATATAGTGTGGACAGACTTGGGGAAAGACTTGAATTAGGTCCTAAAAAAGCAGAGGTGTTCTGTAGGCAGAGGCAAGTGAGGAAGACCATACAGGCAAAAGGTAACTAGAAGAAAATGGAAGTAGAGATGAAAACTCAGCGGACATGGTCCTAGAGCCTGTTCCCTCCTTGTCATTCTGATCCCTGCCCTGAGCAGATCTCACCCCTGTGACCGTGTCCACGTTCGGAATGAGAGCCTAATGCCCCAGGCTGACTTGCTCTCAGAGTTGTGATGAAGAAAGAGTGAGACAAGCACTGAGTTATCTTTATAAACTGTGAAGCTATGGGTCCAATAAGGCATTGCCGTCAGTGGTTGGAATCTGCAGGAGGTAAGATTGAGGAATCTTGACAACCAGGTTGTGGAGTCTGGCTGGACAGGAACCTCTGGGAACTCCAAGAGGAAAGGCTCCCCAAGGCGTGGCCAGCTGAGTTCCTACCTGCAAGGACCACAGCATTGGGCCAAACATGGTGACCCTCAAGACCATTGGTGGGTCCTGCGGGGCTTTGCAGTTATGGCTCACAAGGCAGAGACCTGCACTGGACATGAACACCTGGGAGGAGCCCTGGCCCATGCGCCCCTGTGGTAAATCTCAGGCCTCTGTAGTATGTCTGAAGAGGCTTAGAAAACAGTAAAGTTCTGTTTCTGTGGAAGGGATGGTTGCTTTGGGGAGCAAAGACTCCTGGGCCTTGATGACAAGTGTCGCCCTCCTGGCGCTTCTGCTGGAGCCCGCACTGCCCAGTCTTGAAGGGGATTAGGCTGCAGAAGAAGGCAGAGGGCTGCTGCTAGGCTCAACTGCGCTGGCAAGCTGGCACTCTCTCCCAAGTCTTCTAATCAATAGTCAGGATTAGCAGCTGCTGCCGCTGGGCCCATGCCATCTAATCACAGCCGCACAGGCTCCTGGGTGCACTGCGTCCCTGCGCTCCACAGCCTCCCCCAGCCCGTGGAGAAATGCCTTCTGAAATTAAAACAACAACAAAAACAAGAAGAAATCCATCCTCCTACGCCTGCCCAGCATCTCATGGGACTGGAATTGTGTCTGCCTCTCATCTCTGAGATGAAAGCGGAAGGCCCCACTTCCCTGGGGCCACTCTTGATGGGGAGGGTTTCTTAAAGCTGCTCCGAGAAAGCGCGGGATCCTGTCATGCTAGCCCACAGGTAAGACGACGTACCCTGAGACAGTGAAATGCCTAGGTGATGACAATAATAATAATAATAATGTCATTATTCTTATGGTTAACATTTGTTGACTGCTTACTGTGTACCAAGCATAATTCCAAATTAATTATTTATTAATTATGGATTAATTATTCATGTGCACAAAAGCCTAATAAATATATACCTCTATCATCCATCTTTTACAGAACGTGAATCAAGGCATAGAGGGGTTAAGTCACTTGACTGAAGTCACACAGCTGGCAAGTGATGGAGGTAAAATTTGAACCCAGGCACCCATGCTCTCAGTCAATGACCTGTGCCCTGTGGAAGGAGAAATAGGGAGCCCAGAGACCTGTCTTTCAACTTCCCTCACCTTCTTAGCCCCTGAGGCACGTCTGTAAATCCTGAGGCTCTGAAAAGCATACTTTGCAAGCACTTGTAGAAAGCCCTCTGCTGAAGTCCTATCACCAGTGACTCATGCTGTATCCCAGGGTCAGTCACTCTTCTGCTGAGAACTGGGTGAAAGAGACATGTGGGAAGTCTGCTTACCACCAGAAACCATTAATGAGTGGTCAGAGATCCTGGGAAGGGTTCTCAGCCTGCACCAGCACTCACAGAGACCTTCTCTGGGGGACTCACCTACCTCCTCATGTAAGTCTGTCCCCTCAGTACAGATCTGACTCTGTCTTGCTTTTAATGGCCTTTACCTCTTTTTAGTGTATCATCTACCTCTGTGCCCATTCTCATTTTATGCATTCTCCCCATAAACATTTAAGGACCATCTACCATACACTAGACACTACTAGGGGTGAATGGTAAAAAGATAATAGAGTTCCCTGCCCTCAATCAGTGCTCCTGCTGAAAGCTCCAACTGTTTTCATGCTGCTTCTCTTCCCATGGCTGTCTCTCAGGGCTCCCATGGAACCACTTCTCAGTAGAGGTCTTCGCACTTCTCAACTGACACTCTCCGTTTTCCTAATGGCTATGGTGCCTTTCTGGAGCCACGTGATTCTGGGGCCCTGTTCCCAACTAGCACCAAATGTTAATAATTCTGAGTCACATTTACATTATAGACCTGCCTTCTGGTGGGTCAATCAGGTAAGCTAATTGCAGCTAAGGTGTCACTTGCCAATGGTAAATCCATGAGGTTGCTGGCAGCAGTGAGAAAAAACACAGAATCTGGTGTCAAAGAAAAAGACTTAGGGCCTAACAAGGCTACTTATTAGCAGTGGTGGGCAGCCCCTAAGAGGATCCTCATTAATCCCCACCTCCTCGTATCCATGTCCTTGTGTAATCCCTGCCGTGGGGTGAGGACTGGACTTACTGACTCACTTTAATGCATAGAATATGGTAGAAGAAATGGCATGCCATTTCTAAGATTCTCTCTTAGAGCTCTCACATTAGAGGAAGCCAGTTGTCCTGCTGTGAGTAGCACTATGGAGAAGCTCATGTGGCAGAGAGCTGATATTTCCACCAAAAGTCAGAGACATTGATATGCATGAGCTTCCAATGGATCCCTACCCGTACAGCTGAGCCTTGAGATGACCAAGCCCTGAGCAGCACACTGCAGCTTATGGGAGACCCTGAACCAGAAACACCCAGAGAAGCTGTGCCCAGATCCTGACCCCCAGGAACTGAGAGATAATAAATGTGTGTTATTAAGCTGCTGAAATTTGGGGTAATTTGCTATGAGGCAATAAATAACTAATATACTAGCTAAGTGGTATTGTACAACATTTTTGTTTTCTCATTTTATTATAGGAAAACTGCAAATATATTTTAAAATAGAGGTAGCATAATAAAGTCCCCATGCATCTGTCACTCGATTTCAACAATTATTCACACAAGGCCACTCTTGTTTTATATCTATCACCAATGGGCGAATTGTTTAACCTTTCTTGGCCTTAATTTCTTCCTATCTAAAATAATGTGTTTTAAAACATTTACCCCTCAATGATTACCTGAGTTAATGCAGGTGAACCAGTATGGTTGCTTGCATATAGTATAAGACCAATGAATGTCTACTTCTGCCTCTTCTTCCTTTCACATCTTAGGTAACCGAATTTGTAGAAGGGCCTCCAGTAACTTAGTCCAAAGGAGTGGCCTGTTGAGGCAATTTAGATGACAGATTAGAAGAGGTGATCTTATAATAACATGAGGGCAAGGGCCTGGCACAAAGGTTTTGTTCAGAATTTTTGTGTATGTACCATCAAAGAAATTATCATAGAAGTATCATTCTCTTATTCTATCCATGAAATAACAACATGTTTTCAGAGTGATTATCCTGCCAGAACTGAAAACCAGATTACCAGGATATGGGTCCTTGCCTTCAAAGAACACAAAGTCTTAAAGGGCAGACTCACACTCTAGCAACCATGACAGCACTTTTCTCAATTGGGCTATAGAGGTACAACAATCACATATATGGAGAGAAATACTTCTTGTTGGTGCACGTGGAATGGCATAAGGGAAAAGGCAACCTTCAGACGTACAGAGAAAGTGCTGCAGGAACAAGCAGAGAGATGTCCAAACAGCCCCCTTGGACCTGAGAGTGGGTAAAGTGGAGGACATTTCAGTGAAGTGGTAGCAATGAGGGAATGAGAAAGCAAAGGCAGCAAGAAATGACTGCTCCAGGAGAGGCTTGAGGATAGGATGAAGACGGGGAGGCAGGACGAAGAGGGGGATTTCTTGGGCATGAGTGTAGACAGAGAAAGAACCAGAGAAGACGGGGAAAAATTGAGATGCAGGTGAAAGGAGATAACTGATGGCACAAAGTCCTGAGGGTGATGTTACAAGTTGGGATGAAGAGCAAGAGGTGGCAGAGCAGGGTGTCCTTTTCAAGGAGATGTGTAAAAGGATCATTGGCAATATTGATGTCTTTAGAACTTGCTGTCTAAAAGATTCTATTTCCTCAGTTATGTGGGAGGCAAGGTCGTCTGCTGGACAGAAGGATGAGTAGGGCTATCAAGGAGAAGTATTCACCATAGGCAGATAATGTGAATCCATTCATTAGGTGCCATTCCTCTGGGTTAGCCAGCTGTGAGAAGAGCAATGAGAACTGGTAGGTTCAGTGGACAGGGAAGAAGGAAGACGTGTCTGGATGCTGGGACCTCCCAAGGAAAGGTAGCTAGAGAAGAATGATAAGGTGGACACTGTAGTGGGGGCACGGGTAGTACCAGGTTGAAAAGAGAAAGGCCACATGAATGAAAATAAAGAAAGGCTACAGGCAAACTTCATTTTCCCCAAAGAAAATCTATGTGCAAGCATGCTTTAGGAGAGAGCAAAGGGAAAGATGCTATGACCATTTCTAGGGTTTGTGACCCCTGGTGACAACAACCCATCCCAGGAGGGGAAGTTGTGTGGTGCTGGGAGGGGATATAGGTGTGCAGAACCAGGGTTGTAACACCCTAGAAGCTAACTTGCAGGGCAGAGAGGAGTGTGGGCCACCGTCTTCCACAATGTCTTTCTCTCAGCACTCTGGCACAGATGAGCCCAAGACGTTTACAACTTCCAATCCTCTTTTTATGACACTTGGAACTTGTCGCCATCTGCTATGCGGGACTTTAATGCGAATCTGAGTTTGCTTTTATGGTTTCAATTAACCTAATAATAAAGCGGGGCAGGCAGGCTCCTGAGAATCTTCTCCCACCCACCACCCACTTCCAGGCAAGATTCCCACCCTCCTCCCCCAAGATAAAAGACCATCATGGTCTCATCCTGCAGCTGGAAACACTTCACCATGTTAACCATGTTCTGTCTGCAACAAATAACCCTTAGTACGTCTCTACCGTAGTTCCAGCTAAGGACCCCCTCAAAGAAATAATTCCCTGCCCTTGGGCCAATCCAGGGTCTAGCATGACAGACGCCGCATTAGTACAGGTTGCTCAGGCCAGGAGGTATTTCCTGAAGCATGACGTAAAGGAATGACTGTACATCTGAGGCTGAGACATGGCTCCAGAGCCTCACTTCATGGCTGTTGGCTGTTGTCTGAGCTTTCTCTGATTCTCTCTTTCTTCACCTGTAATAAAGGGACAATTACATGCACTTTTCAGGATGTTGGGAGAATTAAGCACCTGACTCCTAAGGAGTCCCACTCTGCTATCAGTGGGAACAAGGGCCTAGTTAGGAAAGTGTGTCCAGGATGACCAACTGCCCTGGTTTGCTTGGGATTGAGGGGTTTCCCAGGACTCAGGACTTTCAGTGCTAAAGTTTGGAAAGTCCTGGGCAAACCGGAAAGAGTTGGTCTCCCTAGGTATGTCTCCTTACAGCTTCATTAATTCATTCCCGTGAATGAATCCTGTGAGGTAGGATCCCAACTCCACATTCCATTCTCTTACTTGCTATGACTTACTTGGAAATTTCACAACGCTTTGAGTAGGAGAGTTTCAAGAATAGAATTATTCTTATCACTTTCTTCCTAATGTACAGTTGAAAATAATGTTAAGACCACCTGCATCTGTCTAGTGCCTTATATCTAGCACCAGCTACACTTAACATTTGAAAAAAAACAGACCCCTGCAAGGTGAGACACCCAACACCACATAGCAACAAAATCACAGGGGCCACAGTCTTCAGAAAATCACGTAATCACTCTTCCTCCATTTCCTCCACTCTCAAATGGAGTAAAATGCCTGCCTTGGTGAGAGTAAGAGATAATGCATTCAAAGTGCATTAAATTTTGTAGGTGACCCATTAAATGGTGGCACTAGCTCATTATTATTTTTTTAACCTAACAAAATTGCCATGTGTATCTATAAAAATATCATTTGGCCTTAGGTGCTCACCCACCCGTTCTTTGGATGGTGAATGTTCTAGTAGTTTCTGCACTTGTTTGATTAAGCAGGTTATTAGTTGGCATTTTTAAGTAAACACAGCCTTTAATTATAATTTCTAGATTAGCTCCTCTTGACGCACAGGTGAGACATACCCTCCTATTTAAGGCAGTTACTCATTCATTCATTCCATGAATATTTACAGGGCTTCTTGCTCTCAGTGTGATTTTCCTAGGCTAGGCATTTCTCCAGCCTAGATTATATTTGCCTATATGTCAATACAGTTGTAAAATATAATTTCATATATATACATATAAAATTGTTTTTGAAATGGAGGAAGGACCTTTCATGGACAGTCCATGAACGCTAAATGCCTAGGGCCTGTGAAAGGCAATGTGGTGCTGAGCCACCGTCATCTCATTGCTCAAGCTCCGAGCCATGTCGTGGTTAGCAGAGTGCCCAGCTGCAGGAGGGATTTAAGTCAGGTTTACAGGTTTCCTAGAAACTGGAGGTTGTGGAATGAACAAATGAATGAATGAATGAACAAATGAATTAATGAAGGAACAATTAAAAACATTTATGCTGGTGCAAAGATGAATCAGTTGTCAGGACCAGAAGTATAGGATATTTAGCACCCTGCAAATTCAGAGGAAGGAGAGATGACCTTGTGTGCAGAGGCTCAGCTTTTTTGTTCCCATCCATCTTACTCGCTTCTTCTTAACCAGACTAGGAGCTGCTTTTTTTTTTTTTACTTTATTTATTTATTTATTTTTTGTAATAATTTTTTGTTATGTTATGTGAGTCGCCATACAGTATATCCTTAGTTTTTGTTTTTGTTTTTTTTTAAGTTTTTATTTATTTATTTGACAGAGACAGAGACAGCCAGCGAGAGAGGGAACACAGGCAGGGGGAGTGGGAGAGGAAGAAGCAGGCTCCCAGCGGAGGAGCCTGATGTGGGGCTTGATCCCAGGACTCCGGGATCACTCCCTGAGCTGAAGGCAGACGCTTAACTACTGAGCCACCCAGGCACCCCTATCCCTAGTTTTTGATGTAATGTTCCATGATTCATTGTTTGTGTATAACACCTAGTGCACCATGCAATACGTGCCCTCCTTAATACCCATCACCAGCCTATCCCAATCCCCCACCCCCTCCCATCTGAAGCCCTCAGTTTGTTTACCAGAGTCCATAGTCTCTCATGGTTCATTCCCCCTTCTGTTTACCCCCCCTTCATTCTTCCCTTCCTTCTCCTACCGATCTTCCTATTCCTTATGTTCCATAAATGAGTGAAACCACATGATAATTATCTTTCTTTGCTTGACTTATTTCATTTAGCATAATCTCCTCCAGTCCCGTCCATGTTGCAGCAAATGTTGAGAAATCGTTCTTTTTAATGGCTGAGTAATATTCCATTGTATATATGGACCACATCTTCTTAATCCAGTCATCTGTTGAAGGGCATCTCGGCTCCTTCCACAATTTAGCTATTGTGGGCAATGCTGCTATGAACATTGGGGTGCATATGGCCCTTCTCTTCACTACGTCTGTATCTTTGGGGTAAATACCCAGTAGTGCAATGGCTGGATCATAGGGTAGCTCAATTTTTAACTTTTTAAGGAACCTCCACACTGTTTTCCAGAGTGGCTGCACCAACTTGCATTTTAAAAATGTTATGCTGAGTTTGATATTTAAAGCCCACATCTCTACAAATCACATTCAACCACTTGAGCTAGTTGTGTGTATAACAGTAACTCAAACAGGGAGAGTTGACCCTAAGGCCAGCAAGGGCTGGATCCACCCAGAGCTTCCAGTTTAGATCCGTGTCTTTCCATAACCGTAGGCTGCCTTTGGGGAGACAGTTCCTTCCGAAGTTTTCTTTCTTTCTTACATATCATTTCACTTGGCTTAAAGCCAAGCACCAGTTTCAACTTAAAGAGACCAAAAAAAAAAAAAAAAAAAAAAGGAAAGAAATGGTAATGTATAAGCCAAAACTTGCACTGCTAATATGTTCTGAAACATATGTGTTAAGGTTCACTGACCCTTGTCATAAAGTGATATAGCTGAGAAACAGTAATGAAGGCATTTACTGTCCAAGCAGTACTGACACCAAGAGAGATGGAAGAAGAGTCTATCAGCATGAAGAAAAGTTGTTTTTCATCTATGTTGGGACATCTGGGGTTTCTCCCTCTGCCTTTCTGAGAATCTCTTAGAGACAGTTTTCTTAGTTATTCACTTGCCTTCTACCAGTCTCTACCGGGGAGCTTCCTAATGCCAAGAGCAGCAAGGGACCAAAGTCTCTGGTGCTGGTTGGGTTTCCTTCTCCTGCCCTCTTCATGTCCACTCCTGCCCTCCACACTGCTGCTCCCACTCTGCTACAAACCATGCTTAATAACATTTAGACACCCCAGAATGCTATGGTGAATGATGATAACATCTCTGATGGTAACTAGACATTGAAAGGGACACATTAAAACTAATGAACAAATGGGCCAATTTGCACTAAAATGCAATTGTAAATAAGAAACCTCAGAAGTGAGAAGGGCGGGGGCTGTTTGTTCTCATTCCTGGTAAGAAGCTGAGATAAATTGAGTGTAAATCAAGATCCAAGAGGTGCTGGCAGGAAGAGATTAAGATCTATGAAAATTGGGATACTTTAATGAGTTATGTTGAACAGATGCAAGAGAAACTGGCCCAGGAGGGAGACCTCAGAGAGCTCGGTGACCCTTGCTATATACTTGGGTTTGTAACATGTCTCTCAATAAGGTTGGACTTGGTAAATAAACCCTCAACTTTCCTTTTAGAAGCTCTTATTGGGCTAGAAGTTAAGAGGCTGCATTTATGGTTTTCCTCTGCTGCAGTCTGCAGTCTTAATTAAGAACATAATTTCATCTCCATGTGCCTCAGTTTTGTTATCCCTATAATGGGAGTAATTAAATTGTGCTTCTTACCTTAAAGGTTTGTAAGGAAGATGAATTTGATAATGAATGTGAAAGAACAGTTCAAATAGGGAAAAAGGGTTCTAGGATTCAGGAGACGGCTCTAACAAAGTCCAGCCACGTGAGCTACCTTGGGCTGTGTATTTTACCTCTGGGGGCCTAAAGTTTCCTCATCTGTAAAATGAGGAGCTTGGTTCTCAATCGTGGCTACACTTAAGAATCGCTTGGGGAGGTTTTTAAAAATAGTGATGCCTGGGTACCTCCTCAGAGCAAGTAAAGTAGAATCCCTGGGGATGGGTCCTCAGACATCAGCCTACTTTAGAACTCCCTGTGTGATTCTGTCATTCAGTCAGGATTGTAAGCCACTGAACTAGATGATCTCAAAGGTTTCTTTCCCGCTAACATTCTGTGACTCTTTAATTTGTTTAATAATTGCTTTGAGATATATTGGTCTTGATCCAGACTCTCCTACCTTAAGGGGAAATGGCCCCCAAATAACAATAGAAAGGTGGCAGAGGGCAAACCATGAAGCCATGTGCCTGAATGGTGGATGCCATCTGTTTCAGCACCGTGGTCTATATGAAAAACTGGACATGATTGTTGGCACACTTTGAGCAATATTTTCCAGTATTTTCTCTTAACAATGGATGATTTTCTATAAATGGAACCATATAGTCTAGAAGCTTTTAAATTGCTTTTATTCACTCAGCATAATATCCTTGAGCTTCATCCAAGGTGTTGCATATACCTGTAGTTAGTTCCTTTTTAGTGCTGAGTAGTATTCCATGGTAGGGGTAGATACAATTTGTTTCACACTCACCCATTGAGAAACATCTGGAGAGGTTTCAGTTTCTAACCACTGTAAATAAAGCTTCTATAGGCATTTGGTACTGGTGTTTGTGTACCAACTGTGGGGAGATAAATACTAGGAGTCCAATTTCTGGATCGTGTAAGTGTGTTTAGCTTTGTAAGATACTGCCAAACTGTTTTCCAGAGTGACTGTATAATATTATATTCTCATCATCAGTATGTGAGTAATTCTGTTTCTCTCGTCATCACCAACATTTGGTACTGTCACTATTTTTTAATTTATTCATTCTGATAGGTATGTAGTGATATCTCGTGTGGCTTTAATTTGCTTCTTCCTAATGGTTAATGATGGTAAACGTCTTTTATGATTTTAATTCTTTGAAATTTGTTGAGTTATTTATTTATTTTTTTTTAGTGCCCAAGGATATAGCGCATTATGCTTGTTTCATGGGCTCTTGGAAAAGAAATTGTATGCTGCTACTGTCAGACAGTGTTCTATGTATGCCCATTAGATCCTGTTGGTTGGCTATGTTCTGAATTCCTCGTATCCTTGCTGATATTCTATCCAGTAGCTCTATTATTTGCTGAGAGTGGGGGGGTAAAGTCTACAACTTTAATTACAGACTGTTTCTTCTTTCCTTTCTATCAAGTTTTGCTCCATGTATCATAAGGCTCTGTTGTCTGGTACATGCACATTTAAGATTTTTATGTCCTCCTGATGGATTGATCCTGTTGTCATTATATATTGTACTCTTTGTCTAGGAATTTTCTTTGTTCTGAAGTCTAATTTATCTGATATCAGTATCGTAATTCATGCAAGATAGCAATATATCTACATAATATGTATATTTATGTAGCATATTAACGTATTATTTTATGTAACATTATTGAAATTATATCATTATAGAGATGGATAATAGATTATGGTTTCCAGGGGTTAGGGAGGGGGTGGGGGCAGGGAGGTGGCTGTGGCTATAAAGGGTAAGGGATTCCTGTGCGAGAACTGGCCTCTGTCTTGACTCTGGTAGTCAGGTGCGTCTACACAAGTAGAATTTACACATACTATAAATGACATAGAACAAAGTACACAGACATAATCACACGATGTACATAGAAGTGATGAAATCTAAGTAAGTTTGATCAGTTGTACCAATCTTAATTTCTTAGTCACGATATACAGCTTCATAAGTGTTATCATTGAGAGCAATTAGATGAAGGATAAACAGGATCTCTGTGTATTATTTCTTACAGCTGCTTGTGCATCTCAAAATAAAAAGTTAGGAAAATGAATGGGTTCTTCCTGCTTGTGTATATCTTGGAAGTTTTCCATAGTTCAATATTTTGAAAAATTGATGGAAAGTTAACATAAAATCTACTCCTTTACATGCTCCTGTTTGAGTTTTCCCTATTCACTTGGTTCTGCAGAAAGTATATGAAGACATTTAGCCTGGGACTTTGTGCATTTAGCTCTGGTAGCGCTGCCATTTCAACGTTCTATTCTAAAAGTCTTACCTGCTCCTCAAGGCACCCTCAGCCTGGGCAGGGACCCCACTACCTAGGTAGGCTTGGGTTGGAAGGAGACTTACTGGGTTAAAGGGGGCTAGGAGGACCTTACACAGCCATGATCACTCTCATTTGGTGCTGTCCTCATACTTCTTTCCTGGCTTGTCTTTCCTCCTCTTCGGTAATCCACATGAGTATAGGGGAAAGGACCTCAGAATTTAGAGGCTAAAGCTGTGGACTCTGGACCAAGCCTCACTTGCTTAATCCAGATTTGGGCAAGTCACAGGCCCTCTAAGACTTGCCTAGAGAAACCAATCAGGCCTGGAGCAATTGAGTTGACTGGATCACCAGCTGGGCAGACTGAGAGCATACTTAACTGTGGTGATGACCGACCCCTCACAACTGGAGTCTGAAAAAGCAGCCACTCACAGGCCCTGAGTGCCCACCCCCTTCTTCTGGTGCCCTTGGCTATGAGGCACCACCAGGGTCCTGTGACCTCCCTGCCTGTCCTGCTATGAGCTCGCTCTCCAGCCTGGCCCCTTTGGGTCTCCTGCTGTGCCCTATGACCATAAGCTCTGGGCTCTCTTCAAGCCTGTGGCTCGTGATACCCCTGGGGATTTGGGGGGGCTCACCCATGTCCTCTCAGCTTTAGGGACTGGATCAGAACGATCCCTTTCTCCAAGCTGAAATTCTGCTCACACAGGTGAGCACATTGGCTAAAAGCACTGTCCACACAGTTCTAGGTGCAAAACCTGACTCCACCACTGGCTATCCTTGCGACCACATGCGAATTAAGTAAATTCTCTAGCCCTGCTTCCTCCTAGCTATAGTACCTGGTCATAGGGTCAATGTCTCCACTGATGCTGTGGTTTTGAGATCCCCCAAATTTTGCTCACTGACCCAAATTAGAAGACCAAAAAGGTCAGACATTAGTCCCAAACCAAGCAAAACTCAAAATATTTAGCATTCTCCCCCCCAACCCAACGCTAACCCCCAACAAACACACACACACACACACACACTCAGCTATGAGCAGCTCTAGGTGTCATAAGGAGGCAAACAGGGAGCATGGATTGTAGGTAGAGGCACACCTAGGTAGTGCATATACCCTGATATGATGTAAACATGAGGCAGGGAAGGGATGGAGAAGTCTGTGTCCACTTGCCCTAGTCAGGGTAGTCTATACTAGAAAACAAAATGATCCAAAAGGCTGTGTGCCAGGAGAGATGCTTTGTTTGGGGGTTGTCTGCAGAAGAAAATTACAGAGAAACCTGCCCATTGGACAGCTAGCAAGTGCCACGTTTACAGGGGCAAAGCTGCAGCTGACCCTTTAGACATTCCTAATGCCACCATCGGAAGAGGGATGGAAGCAGAATTTCCTCCCTCTCTCCTATCATCCTTCCTGTGGACAAGGTGAAGTAATGGGCTGGCCCCCTGACAACAGGAGCCGCTTCCCATGACAACCGAAGATGCTGCCATTGCATCAGAGCAAGAATTACAGTCAGCTTGCATCGCCTTGGGCAGTGCGTAAAAGGGGAAATCAGCACCGCATTAAAGGGAAATGAGTATTTGTTTTGAAATGTATTTAAAAGCTCTGGCTGGTTAATTATTTAAGGACCAGCAAGTATCTCAGCTACCATGGAAACCTCTGGGTCTGTGATTCCTTCCTGGACCCATCAGATACCCCCCCATTCAATAACACACATAGACATACACAAATACACACGTGCACACATTCTCACATGCATACACGTACTCGCAGTCATTCACACACATGCACAACACACACGTGTGCATATTCTCACACACAGGCACACACACATACACTCAGTCACTCACACAGGCACACATGCTCATTCTCAAACACACATACTCACACACATGTACACATTCTCGCACAGACATGCACACGGTCACACAGAAACACATGCTCACACACACACATCCATGGGCACGTGGCTGTTAGACCCTTGGGAAAGCGTGGTCTGAAATGCTGTTTTCCTGCTCTCATTATGCATGAGGTGCTCAGAGACAGCCACAGGAGAGGAAGAATCCTATGACTTTTGCAAGATGTCCTGGGGACATCCCTTCCAGCCCCTTTGATTCTAAGCCTTTTGTCCTTTGCAAATAGAGTAAGGCACAGCATGTCTCCATTTCTAAACCACAGTCAGACAACATTATTGACATGTTGTGCCACTAACTTTGCCACCTTCCTGCCAGAGTTTAAGAGTAAGGAAACAACAGACCAGACACACACTAGGGACTAGAATCCTGACTAACATCACTTACTAGCTGCATGACCTTAGACAAGTTTCTTAACCTCTCTGGGCCATAATTTCCTCATTTGTCAAATGGGGATCATGATAGAAACACACCTTTTTATTTGGATTATCTTATTTGATCCTCTGAACAAGCCTTAAAGCAGGTGTCATCTCTATCCTCATTTGCTAGATGATGAGGAAGCCCTGGGTCATAAAGGATGAGGAACTTCCCCAGTTATACACAAGAACCTAAGTGGTTTACTGTTAGAGGCCACATCTCTGCATTACCTACTCTATACCTATAGATTACTGTGAGGACTTAGGAGATGTCGCTGGCACATAGAGGGTTTGCCTTCCCCTCCTCTCCCTTTGTCTTGAAGGACCTGGAAGGAAGCCCTATGCTCAGGCCAGAGGAAGGTAGAGGCAGAGGCTGCCTATAGGAGAAAGGGTCCCTGATTGGAAGGCAGTCAAGTCCAGGGCCCAATATTTCCTTCTGAAGGAACTTTCCAAGAGCTGGAGTGGTGCCTTCTATCTCTCCCTACACTGCTGTGGCACTGCACCACTGAACTCTATAATTGCATATTTGTTCCTGTTGGGTCTTGAAATATTAGGGCCCAGTGTATAATTCCAGGGCTCCTGCACTAAAGATACTGCCATGTAACTATGAAATAAAAAGACAAATAAAGTGACCAGGGCTGCAGCCTATACTGTTCTGCTTAATTAATGGGAAATTGTATTAAAAGCAGACAGAAAGCCATCAAACCTCTGATGCCCAGCCTTTTCAGAAGATCCTTAAAGTGATGGAGATACCTCCTAAATAAAGCCTTTATTGGGTTCCTCTAAGCATCTTTCATTGTGCCCTATCTGTGTATATCTTTGATGATTTTGTGCTTGGCTAGTGTGCAGCGGGTAGGGCCAGGGACACACTGGCAGGGCCCAGACTAAAATGATGAAACCAAGAAGATGTTAGGCCAGCAACTTCGTGGGTCTTCAGGTGTCAGGGACCTTCCCCTCCAGGCAGGAAACACACAGGTGAGGACAAAGAGATCAGAATCCAGGGAAATGGGGAGAAATCATAGTGCACGTGGATATAGGAGGTCCATATATTCAATTTACCATGATCACAGGGGCACAAAGGGCAGAGAGAAGAGGCCAAGAGTCTTGAGCACAGAAGAAGGTAGGGAGGTACATTCTGACCAGCAGGGGAAGTGAAGGCGGACAAGAGATGAGAAGGAACCAAGGTGGTCTGAGCCTGAGCAAATGTTTTGTTGGACCCAGGAGATCTTTACCCACTCCATCCTCACCCCGGAGTCCCAGAAAACCTTGTGATTGGCTTTGCCGAGATCTGAGAGCAGAAGGAATGTTCACTTGGAGAGTGAAAGCCAGTGTCTAGAAAAGGAAGCAGTAGAAGCAGTAGTAGAGCAAGACACATTGAGTCAGAGCATTATTTATTTACTTACCACTTAGATAGTCCCCGGGCCCTGCACTGAGTGCTCCACAACATCAGCTCAACCAGCATAGCAGTCCTGCGGCACGTGCTCTATTTCTAGCTCAGTTGACAGGTGAGGAAGCTGAAGCACAGAGAGGTTAAGTAGTTTGTCCAAGGTCACATGGGTAGTAAGTGTTACTGCCTGGAAACAAAACCAAGCAATCAGGCTCCAGAGTCTAGAGATCAAAGTCAAGAGAGGACCAGCGCTCCTTACAGGGAAGTGGGGAGATTAAAAACGGGCCCCTGCTATTGACAACAGTCTGGACACTTGGGGCATCAACATGGGGAGAGCCACTCTCTAACAGGTAAAATTAAGGTGTCCTCCCTCTATGTCTCTATCCCTCCTTCTCCATGCGAGTAACAGAAATAAGGGGGGAGGGAGGGAGGAGTAGAGGAAATATATGACAGATAGGTAAAATTGTTCCTAACTAGGATGTTTCTCAAACTTGTCTACACCTGTCAGTAGCTCTTTCCATAGTTTATATTTATGTGGCACATGTAATGGTTATCTCTGCTAAGCAAGTCCTCATAGGCTACTTTCCTCACTTAAGAACACCTGTGGGAAAATGGATTAGGAGCTCGGGCTTAAATCTTGCTGCCATTTCTGCCTTGGTTGAAAAGATATTGAAAAGACAAAACAATTTTGTTCCGAAGACAGTGAATTGAGTGTCGGGTAAATGCAGTATTGGGAGAGAGTGGGGTGTGTGGTGTGACGGTCCATGTCTTCTGGGTCTCCCAGAAGAATCTCATTTACTCAAGCTTTCCTCTTATGTCTGATGTTCAACACAGGCCCTGTTCAAGTGGAGACACATGATCCCAAGGTCTCTGCTGCCCAGTGAGAATGAGTTTCTAGGGAGTTGGCAATGCAAAGACCTGGGGATCTTTTGTCCCATGACAATCAGAGTTTCTCCCCCTTCTTTGACTGGAACATATATTGATCTAAGAATTCCTCTCCTTTTACTGAATTATGTGTCTAGAGAAAATCCCTTGGCTTCTCAAGCTTTCATTTCCAGCAGTGTTAAAAAGTAATGATGTTTGTTCTCCGCTTTGGGGATGCCTTCCAGGATCTTGTGAGGATGAATGGAGTAACTGTTGAGGGCTGCCTTCTGCTCCCACGTCCCCTATTCCACCAACCAGTTGCTCTCACCGGACTGGAGCCCTGAGGCCATTTTTCAGCTTTTAGCCTAAGTCCAGAAAATAGGCTCCCTGTGATCCCCAAATTCGTTTTCAGGGACAAGAGACAAGTAGAAGAAAAACTGGAAGCAATTTTATAATGTCACAACCTCCAAGCAAAACATAAGGGCCATAAGGATCCCAAGGGCCTCAGACCCCCAGCCACAGCATGTCTCAAACACTCAGAAACTGGTGTGGTTCTAGCCTTCGTATCATGGTCAGAGGGCTGGGGATCTGCCTTCCAGTTGTTCATCTGGTCTCTGCTTAAAGCCCCTCACACACCTCTGTATAGGTCCTCCTTCTGGTAGCTACTTCCTCTTACGCACTTCCCAACTTGTAAAGTTGATGCCTCTTTCGCTAATCTGAAAGTTACCTCCTTCAGGTAGCCAAGAGGCATCTTTCATTCTAGTGGGGAATCCCAGGCAGAGATCAAGTCCAGCAGTCCCTGCACTTACCATTTGGCAAGCTCAGACCACATCCTCCTTCAGCCTGTATCTTTATATACTGAAAGGCGCTTCACTAAGCCCCACTCAGAGATCATAGAGAACAATCCACGATCCTGGATATACCTGAGGGAAGAACCCAAAGCACAAACTCAGATCCTTGGGAACTACTTTGGTCTGTTTCATAGAACGACATCCTTCTACTCGGTTTTGTGTATGGACATCCTGAATGACAGTAGCACCAAGATATCAAAAATACATTTATATTTGGGATAAACTGTGTGTTTCTGTATGAGCATGTTTGAGAACACAGAAATGTGTATTAGAATGAAAAACGCACTGGGTTTTAAATGGAAAGACCTGCATTCCAGGTCTGTATATTATTCAGATGATTCCCTATGTTTACTTTCCACACTTCCTTGTATTACCCCCTAAACGTCTCCTTTAGGTTTGCAGGAAATTGTCTTTCATTCTAGTGGAGCTACCAGGTAGCCATGTGGCTTGGGTCATCTTCCTGAGTGTTTGTGACTTCTGAGCCCTCCTCTGTAAAATGGGGCTGAGAGTATTAACCGTGTAGGACTGTGGTGATGATCAGAAGGTCACAAATGTGCTTTGTTAGTTGTAAATTACAAGAGAAAGTGCAGCCTGAGTGCCTGCACGTGTGTGCTCATACAGGTCTTCCAAGGAAGCCAACATGTTCTCCATAATCTCCTGCAAGTTACAACTGCAATGTCAGGCACTCGAGAGAGAGCACCAATCCTCAGGTGGCCTAGTCTCTACAAACCTTCTAGAGCAAAGAGCTGACATCTCCTGAAGCTAATGACCTCCCATCAGGGGCAGGGGATCCTGCTTCTGAAGGCTGGGCCAAAAAGAACCTTCTCCCTTAGCTGTACCCAAAAGGGCAATTTATCCCAACAAAGCAACTACTGGGGGAGAACAGCTATTTGTGTGGGGTAATGGGGGGCATGTGAAAGGAAGGTTTGCACCAGTTCTCTGGAAATCAAAAAAATGGGGCACTTTTTCCCATTCCTTTATTCCACAACATGATCCCTACCCCTTGCATATTTATGTTCTTATCATCTGAGGTCTTGTTGGCTCTTTCCCAGAAGCTGGTGGTGTCCTCCAGTGAAAAGACCTGTACAAGTTACTAAACAAAAACTCAATTACACTGCTGGGTTGGGAAACTTAATTGTTCTGAGCAAAGCATGCCAATTCTATGAAACACTATTTTTAAAAAAGGCAATAGCTCTAGGTTTCCATGCGGAGGCTTGGCACTCCAGGGCTTTCCAGGGTAACAGGCCCTGTTCTTGCAGGAGGCTGAAATCTTAAAGGTCACAAGGTTGTTCCTGTTACCGGGGAGGAAAGTGCTTGGATGTTACAACAAAATACACGCCCGACAGGGCCCTGAGACGCTGGAGGTAGAATCAGCACATCTCCTCATTCAGACACAGCTCTGCCCTGTTTACACCTCAGACAACTCCCTCGACGGAGCAGGTGCATATGGAATGAGAGCATGGCAAATTATTTGTAAGGTCAGTTCGATAGGCCCTGCAGAAGTCCTCGTGTCAGAGACCTTTTTAAGGTAGTGTGTAGATTTGAAAAACCAAATGAATAATTAAACACTTTGTATTGAGACTACTGTTCTTCCTTGCTTCAAGCACTTTTCACACATGTTAATTTCCATTCATTTCTGCACTCTTCCTTGGAGCCAGGGTAGGTAAAAAATGAACATGATTAACTCCATTGTACAGAGGGAGAGAATGAGGCACAAACTGGGGAGGCAAAGGGCTCACAGTGAATGGACTGTGCTATAGAGCCCAGGGCTAACCCAGACAGCAGGGCCTAAATGGGCCCTTCACAGTAGGTCTGTAGGCGTTTGGCAGGAGAGAGAAAAAGAAAACAAATGCATAATGCAAACAAGTGCAAATTGGTTGTAAGAACCCTGAGTGGGGAATGTAAATGGATCTGAGGCTATGAGAACGGTGAGGGCTCCCCCACGAGTAGGACAGGGTCCTGAGGGGTGGCCACACTCTCTGCCACCTCTCTACCTTCATCCTTACCATTTTTTTTCTGGCAGTTGTCCTCCCTGCTTCTCTCCACTGAGAAAAGCCCATTAACCTCAAAACTCAGTCAAAGTTCACCCTCCAGGATGCCTGCCTCTACAGGAACGAGAGAGGAGTTACAGGGGCTGGCCCGCTGAGGGGCTACCTACACAGCCTTGAACCAGTCCTCCAGGCCTGTGCTTCCCCACACAGCAGCTACATGTAGCTCTGGAGCTGCTGAAAGTTCCAGACTGAGATGTGCCGTAAGTGCAAAAGACATACCAGATTTCAGAGACCCGGTGACAAAAAGAATATGAAATACCTGATCGATTGATTATATGTTGAGCTGATATTTGGGATATAGTGTATTGAATAAAATGTATTATTAAAATTAATTTCGTCTGTTTTTTTTGTTTTTTGGTTTTTTGTTTTTTACTTTTTAAAATTTAGCTATTTGAAAACTTGTAAGGTCATACATGACTTACATTTGTATCTGATGTTCTATTTCCATGGAAAGGCACTGCTCTAGGCCCTTCTGCCCAGTTGCTGAGAAACCAGTTATTAGATCTCCCTAGAGGAAGCTGGTGTGCCTGGGTCAGCCCATTTTATCCATGTGACTACTTGTGATTTGAAAGGAATAGTATTCTTATCCCAGAGAAAACCAGATCTGGAAGCCCTGAGGAGAACGGTCAAGGCCATGGAAGTCAGACCTGAGCTGGTTTTCACACCTTCTGACTCTCAGACCTGTGATTTTTCCACCAAACATAGAATTTCCTTTGCTATTAAAAGTTCTGCTCTTAGCTTCTTTCTGTGGTTTTTCCACAGCAAGGTCCAGCTCAGAGCTGCTTTCTGCCAGAATCAAATATCCGCCATTGCCCCGGGACTACAGGGTGCCCAGCCTCATGCCTCAAGGTCCAGAAATCCTCTCAGATCTACGTTGCTTTCTTTCCCCCCCTGCCCCCACCAATAGAGCCCTGGCTCACTCTGAGGCTCCTTTACTTAGCATCAAGTTGAGGGATAAACTAGATCACCCTCACGTATACTCTGAGAGTCTGATCTGTGTGTAGCTAATATACCTGTGGTCTGCAGGTCATCAGCCTGCTACTGCTGACCAGGGGGTATTCTGCCAGAGGGGCAGGGAGCCAGCATTCAGAACCTTTCCATCAAGGACCTGAGCCTTTGCCTGGCTCCTTGAACATCTGCAGATGCTGAAGAGCATAGGCACTGTCTGGCTGCTCTCCCTGCCCAGGACAAAGTGCAGATGGGACTTACAGACTTCTCAGCAAGCTCCAAGGAACTTTTCATGAGCTAGAATTTCACATTCAATTATCTGAATTCTAGTTGGGCTCCATCTACTTCAATTCCCAAAGTGACCTTGGTTTTATGCTACTAAGTCTTACCGGATCAGTTCTCTCCTTCCAGGACTACTCCTTCCCCAAGGAGTTGGGACAGTAGGCTATGGCATATTTAGGTAAGGTTCTCAAAGGCACAAATGAATACCCTGGGGAGTCCATTCTTCAAAAATGCCTCCCATGGAAAACCGTGGAAGCAGAAGTCTAACCTGGCTGCTACTCATACCAGTCATTATCTCTTCCACCATTAAAAATTATCACTCAGTGGGCGCCTGGGTGACTCAGTAGGGTTAAGCGTCCAACTCTTGATTCAGCTCAGGTCATGATCTCAGGGTCGTGAAATCAAGCCCCTCCTCGGGCTCTGCATTCACAGGGGTGTTTGCTTGGGATTCTCTCTCCCCCTCTACCTCCGCCCCTTCCCCTTCTCGTGCATACACTTCCCCCCCTCCTCAAATAAATAAATAAATAAAACTTTAAAAAATTATCACTCAGGAGTAGACTGCCTCCCTAACCACCAGAGACTGAGAGTCCGCTTTATGAGATAAGTAAAAGGAAGGGGTCATCTCTACTCTTGTAGTCTATCAGAGAGCAGGACATTCGTCCACAAGGAACAAGGGCTAGAGTCCCAGATTCCCTAGTGAACCAGAAGACCAGGAGAATGATTGAACACTTGGAAGTTTATTTGGTCCTTCTGTAAATGGTGAAGCATACTTCACATCTATTTTGTAGCCTATCTCTTCGGAGAGGGGATAATCAAAACACTGAAGTATAGAGGAGATGGTCACACACCCAACTAGTAAGTGAAGTACCCAGGAGAAAATAAATAGCCTCTTGAGTGCCAGGCTGAATGTATCCAGAGAGGTGTGAAGTATCACAGAGGAAAATGAAGTAAAAGACATGTTAAGTCTCTGAAATCAACAGAGAGAGACAGAACTGTCTTGTGTGGAGCCTGTTAAAAATCCAGGTGTTATGAAATATGTTTAGAGATTCACAGGGCCAAAGCATGCTCCATAGTGAAATAAAAAACTTGGATTACTGGAGACCTCACTCAATATTCACCCCCTTTGTGACACTCTCCAGACCCCAGGCAGAGTGAGCTGATGTCACCCCACTGTTCACATGCTCCCAGCATGCATCTCCCTGCCTGCACAGAGCACTCTGAACACTTGTTGACAATTACCTGACCTCAGGTCTACTGGCCCACCAGACATCAGAGCTGCAAGGGCAGAGGCCAAAGCTAATTCATCTTTATATCCCCAGTGCTCGGCACATTGGAGGTAGTCAATAAACACATGTTAAATTGATGACAGCAATTCAGGGAGTGACCTGCAGTGAATAACCAAGGCTAGCATAGCCAAGAAGGGAGCAGAGGGCCTCACAGACAGGAGAGGCAGAGAGAGAAAAGGCAGCTACGGGATTGATGGGTGTGTTTGGGAAAAGGCTTTGGGTGAGGGAAACCTCAGCAGGCCAGAGAGTGCTGCACAGTTGGCACTCTCAGGAATTATCAGACCTTTCAAGGAGGGTAACAGTGACTGAAAGTAAAACAAAATATGGTGGTCTGGAAAAATAAAGAAAGGCTTAGAGCCAGGGAATCTTTATCCAAATTTGTGTCTGGAAGTTTAGCAGACAGGTGCACATCACCCAAAACCAGGCAAAGATGTTCTAGACAAGGAGAGGGCTTTATGCACTTTTCTAGGGCTCAGGTAAGAAAGCGAGTGCCATGCAGACAGTATCATGGAAAGACCCCTCCTGTTTCAAATACCCCTTTCTCCCGGTAATGTCCACTGGTCTCTTCTTTATGTGAGCAACTTATTAAGCACCCACTTGGGTGCCCAGAACAATGAGATACAGCAGGGATACAAAGAGGAAGAGGGAGTCCCTGTTTTTCAGTCGCTTACAAACTCCTTACGTGGCCAGAATCCCTGAACATCAGGAAAAGAAGAGGATAATTTACCATCAGAAGACCATTTACCAAAAAACCAAGGAAGGAGGAGAGTCCCCTCTCTCCTTTTATTGGTGCCTTACCCACTAACTTAACAGAGTAGGAGCATCTAAGGAAAAGTGATTTGTGATGAAGAACCCTCTAGTAACAATTTTTGCTTGGTTAGGACCATGATAGGACATTAGATGGGAAGGAGCAGGACCTAAATGTTGGGGTAGACAGAACACGGAGATGGTATAATCAAGATGGAGTGGATGTTGTCTGCTTGCACAAAGTGGCAATCGCACAATTGTTCCCTGGTGCAATCCCATCACAGAGCAGGTTAGGAGGAGGCTGCAGACTGTCTCTCCATTCCAACAGTTCCCACGTGTATGACCCTATGTTTATTCAACACATGTTTCTTCAACACCTAGGATGTATCAAGTGTAGGAGCTGGAAACACAGGAGTGAACAAAACAGACAAAAATACCCCCCTCCCCTCCTGCCATGGAGTCTACATTCTAGTGGGTGGTGATAGACAATGAACAGATAAACAGGGAAAAGACTTACAGTAGATGAGAGGGTGATAAACACAAGAGAGAAACACATCATAGTGCAGAAGGTAAGCAATGGAGGCTGTGGCAAATTTGAATCAAGTGGTAAGTCCAGGCTTTCCTCATAACACGACTTTTGAGCAGGGATGTGAAGAGGTAAGAGAGAAAGCAAGATAATATCTAGGAGAAAGAGCATTCCAAGCAAAGGGAGCAGCAAGTGCAAATAAAGTTCCAAGGCATG
Organism: Ursus arctos; assembly: GCF_023065955.2. NCBI lineage: Eukaryota > Metazoa > Chordata > Mammalia > Carnivora > Ursidae > Ursus > Ursus arctos. The sequence continues at coordinate 71,325,094 of NW_026622775.1, read as the reverse complement.
ATCCTATAGGAAAGGATCTGAGTTGAAATACGCCTATTCTCCAGGTTGAAAGTCTACAATGACACCCTATTCTCTGAAGCAACAAATCTAAATTATTCAATACTACATCTCATGTCCTCCAGAACTATCCAGCCTTGCTCTCCTATCTCCTTACGGTTCCTCAGACCCCAGTAGCTCAGGCTCCCTAATGCATATACTAAGCTCATTCTGACTCTGTGTTGCTATCAGGTCCAATCCAATGTGAACCATAAAGCACAATCACTTAAAGACAGAATTGGGCTCAATGTAAGTGGCAAAGACCAGACCATCAAGAAAGACTATTGGAGGTAGCTTATCTCAAAAATTGTCATGGGATCTACTTTCTCACTGAGTCTAACCACCTCCCAGGGTCATTCACTGTACTCTCTGCTGCCTCTTGCTCCCTGGGTTCAGGGAGGACTTACCTGGTTCTATAGTCTTTGAGCTTTAACACTTTTGGCTCCTCAGCTAAGACTGGATGTGGTTTTCTATTTCCTCCCTGAAGTGAGTGATGGCACCATTTCTCCTGTGTCTCTTCCAATCCTGACTTACTTAACAAATTCAACATTTTGGTCTTTATTTCCATTTCCATGACCCATTTTGACTCCTCTTGCTTTCAAGTGTATACTATTGTACACCTATTGGTGTCATCTGTTAAAATTAATCCACCTGTGTGGACTTGCAAATTCCATTTCCTTTCTCTAGTCTATACATAATTCATCAGAATAACAGTGTTGGACTTGAAAATGTTCAAGATCTTTTCTCATCCTAGTATTCTTATTCCATGTCTAATTCCCACTTTCATGGCTTTGCTCAAGTTGCTTCCTGTCATTAACTCCTCAATCTTCATGAAACCTCTACTCTGCACTAGGCACTGAGTCAGCTCCTAGATAAAGATGAACAGGACACAGTTCTTGCTCCGTAAGAGCTCACCAAACCAATCTGCCACTGATAAAATGTGAGTGGTATGAACAGGTGGAAATACCTGTTATGGGAAGGAAGGGGAGAAGGTGTTGGGGAGACTTCTCCAGTGATGCATAAGCTGCATCTCAGAGTCTGTGTAGGAGAGAACTAAGTAAGGGAGTATAGAGAAGAAGGGGTTCCAAGCAAGGGAGACAGGTTTGTGCAGACAGGTACGAGAGAACATGGATTATTTAAGGAACCTCCAATGGAAGAGAAAGGTTGAAGTACAAGGCACATGGCAAGAGATGATGTTCAAGAGGTAGGTAGGAGCCAGACCCTAAAGGTCCTTGAATGCCATTTTAAAGAGTTTGGTTATGAACTTAAAGGGAATGAGGATCTTTAAGAAGGAACCTGAGTGGGGGTGAGGGAGAGGCAAAGAGAAGAGTTAGGAGATTTTTTTAGTTATCCAAGTTAAAGTGATGAAAGCATGGACAGAGCTGGGGTCAGGGAATTAGACAGAGGGATTAACTTGTAGAGCTTTTTAAGGGATAGAATCAACAGGATGTGGTGGCTATAGGCTTGGGGTGAGGTAGAAGGAGAGATCAGGTTTCTAGCTAAGTGACTAAATAAATAGTATCTGCCGTTCAGAGACAGTGATTTTAACAGAATAAGGAGAAAGTTTCAGTGGAAAGGATTGAATTCAGATTTGTCCATGTTAAATTTCAGGTACATTTCCTTGCCTCTAAGCTTTCCTACCTCTTATTCCATAGTCCCTGACTATCACATTAAGGTCACACTTTTTTCTTTTTTTGCATTTCACTTGGTTTGGGTCCCATATGTATATCCTTCTTGAATCTTGGAGTGAACCATCTGCTTAAGCCCCAAATCCTTTACTTCCAGGTACCACGTGTGCCTAGCACAGCTCTGAGTTCAGCTTGTAGAAAACGCTTTCTAAATCTCTGCCTTGTTGTCAGGGCCCCAAGAAGGGCGGGCATCAAAAGCCTCAGGAGATAATGTAGGCGGGAGAGACAAGACTCCCCTCTCTCTCCTGCACTTCAAGAACACATGTCCCCCAGCATGGAGGGCAGAATCGAGCTGCTCATTTCATGTTCACTCTTTTATGTTGCCGTTTTGAAATTTGATGTTCAAAAGCTCAGAGGCTATAGCAGGCAATCAATCCAAACGGAAATGCGTGAGGGCCGATGGAGCAGGGGGAACAGGTTTCTGAGGGTCGGGATTTTTTTCCTTAGGATTTTTCTTGTGCCACACAGAAATATCTTTCTAATAACAAAGAGAAACTCGTGAAGATGAATGGGATAATGAACTCCACTCTCTCGCCTTTATGGACAGGAGTGGAGCTGCTTGAATGTGAGAGCTGGGCAGGAGTGTGTGGCTGTGCCTGCAGCATGCAGGCCTGATGGGGGATCAACAAGACAGATACAGTTTACCTCTGTGGACTTTGCATGTGGGGGGCAGGGAAGAAGCAGGGAGAGGGTAACAGACATAAGGCAAAGGGAGGAGGCAAGGGAAGAGTGAAGGGAAAGAAGGAACAGTCTGGTGACTAGGAAGGGAGAAATGTTTTGATCCAGTGTCCCCTCCCAGAGGGAAGAGGGAGAAAGAATTAACATGTATTAAATAACTATTATGTGTCAAGACCTCCTCCATCCTTGTATGTAATTCTCTCAACAATTCGAGCTAGCTTTGTTGTTATTAGTATTATTATTGTCATTATTAGCATTATTTTTACCTCAGGGACATCCTTAACTGCTTTCTTCCTCGGAGGGTCTCCAGTGGGTTGACTCAGTCACCACCTTACTCAATTTGAAGTCCACAGTCCTACTGAGCCTTGGCTTAGGTTTACAGTGTGTCCTGCAGCCTTAGAAATCAGGAAGAAGATGTCCATATGGGGTTATTTATTTGGAGAGTAGGCAAATCTCAGGTCAAACTCAGACCACAGTTACTTCCATGAGTGGCCATCAGAGGAAGCTCTGGCTGCCAAGGATGGTCATCCAAAAAGGATCTTGAGGAAAGGACAGCCAGTCTCTGTAGGCAGTCTGGTTTACAGTCTCTTGGTGGCTAACAGGATCCTGCTACCTCCAGGCTTTGCTGGGGACTTAGAACAGGGCAATCTTTCAGGTTTCCTCTACCACCTAGTGATGACCACGCAGCCCTTAGATTTTAGTCTTACCACATACCTCTTTCTCCTCTCCCTTCCTCCCTGAAGCCTGGGAAAGTCCAAAAGGAAGGTCTACTCTCCCCTTCACTTTTCCAGGACATTAATCTGTACCCACCAATCCCATCCCTGTCATGTCCTCTATAAAACCCTCCTTTTCCCTTCTCATTCATCTTCTGTGGACCTTTGCTGGATCATCTCAATGGTGATGGTAATTGAGCAAAGGCATCAAAAGATGTATTAGAAATGAGATGGCTTCTCAGGGCCATGCTGGGCAATTGGTGGAAGGGTACAAATCTAGTCTCCGGCCTTCAGATTCCCTCAGTCACACTGCTGCTGCCTATAGCACCTACATCTTGTGAAAATTCCAGCAGCACGTGGAAGAAACTTCTTTTGCCCTCCCACTGGAGCTGTGTATTCCCTTCTTCCTTCACTGATGCTTTTGGAAACTGCTTCCCACCTGACTGCTCACCAAGGGCAAGTAAGTAGATACAACCCCAGCACAGTTCTCCAAGGTCAGTTTCCAGGGTGTCATCACTACCCAGCAGGTCCCAGCATGAGCTTTCAGGAACCCAATTCCCACACTCCTGATGGCTTATGGAAGCCCAGGGCCTGACTAGGCTGGAAGCTACTTTTCCTCCTTCCTCGAAAGCAAGGGGGATTTAACTTACAATCTTCTGGTGAAGAATGGAAAGGGGAAAAATACAAAACAATTTATTTAATTTTAAGGGATGCTTTAAAAATTTTGTGGTAAAATATACATAACATAAATGTTAACATTTGAAACATTTTTTATTATAATAATATTTTTTTATTATATTATGTTAGTCACCATACAGTACATCCCTAGTTTTTGATATAAAGTTCCATGACTCATTACTTGTGTATAACACCCAGTGCACCATGCAATACATGCCCTCCTTAATACCCATCACCGGCCTATCCCATTCCCCCACCCACTCCCCTCTGAAGCCCTCAGTTTGTTTCCCAGAGTCCATAGTCTCTCATGGTTCATTACCCCTTCTGTTTACCCCCACTTTCTTCTTCCCTTTCTTCTCCTACCAATCTTTCTACTTCTTATGTTCCATAAATGAGTGAAACCATATGATAATTGTCTTTCTCTGCTTGACTTATTTCACTTAGCATTATCTCCTCTAGTCCCGTCCATGTTGCGGCAAATGTTGAGAAATCGTTCTTTTTGATGGCTGAGTATTATTCCCTTGTATATATGGACCACATCTTCTTAATCCAGTCATCTGTTGAAGGGCATCTCGGCTCCTTCCACGATTTAGCTATTGTGGGCAATGCTGCTATGAACGTTGGGGTGCATATGGCCCTTCTCTTCACTACGTCTATATCTTTGGGGTAAATACCCAGTAGTGCAATTGCTGGATCACAGGGTAGTTCTATTTTTAACTTTTTTTTTTTTAAGATTTTGTTTATTTATTTGACAGAGAGAGAGACAGCGAGCGAGAGAGGGAACACAAGCAGGGGGAGTGGGAGAGGAAGAAGCAGGCTCCTAGCGGAGGAGCCTGATGTGGGGCTCCATCCTAGAATGCCAGGATCACGCCCTCAGCCGAAGGCAGATGCTTAATGACTGAGCCACCCAGGCGCCCCTATTTTTAACTTTTTGAGGGACCTCCACACTGTTTTCCAAAGTGGCTGTACCAACTTGCATTCCCACCAACAATGTAGGAGGGATCCCCTTTCTCCACATCCTCTCCAACATTTGTTGTTTCCTGCCTTGTCAATTTTTGCCATTCTAACTGGCATAAGGTGGTATCTCAATGTGGTTTTGATTTGAATTTCCCTGATGGCTAATGATTTTGAACATTTTTTCATGTGTCTGTTAGCCATTTGTATGTCTTCATTGGAAAAGTGTCTGTTCATATCTTCTGCCCATTTTTTGATTTGTTTTTTTTGTTTGTTTGTTTCTTGTGTATTGAGTTTGAGAAGTTCTTTGTAGATCTTGGATACCAGTCTTTTATCTGTAGTGTCATTTACAAATATCTTCTCCCATTCCGTGGGCTGCCTCTTAGTTTTTTTGACTGTTTCCTGGCTGTGGAGAAGCTTTTTATGACCATTTTTAAGTGCACAGTTCATTGACATTAAGCACATTCACATTGCCGTGTAACCATCACCACCATCCATCTCCAGAACTGTTTTATCATCTCAAACTGAAATTTTATATCCATTAAACAATAAATCCCCATTCCCCACCCCACCCTCAGTCCCTGTAACTATTGTTCTACTTTCTATCTCTATGAATCTGACTATTCTAGGTACTACATGTAAGTGGGATGGTACAATATTCATCCTTTTTGTGACTAGCTTATTTCACTTAGCACAAAGTCTTCAAGGTTCATCCATATTGTAGCATGTATCAAAATTTCATGTTTTTAAGGATCAATAATCCCATTGTTTGTATATATCACATTTTGTCTACCCATTCATTTGTTAATGTTGGGTCATTCTCACCCTTTGACTACTGTGAATAATGCTGCTAGGAACGTTGGTATATAAATACCTGTGGTCGCTGCTCCAATTCTTTGGGTATACACACAGACAGGGAATCGTGGCATCACACGGTAACCCTCAGTTCAGCTTTTCAAGGAACTGTTTCCAGGGCAGCCCCACAGTTTTATAACTCCATGAACAGCACACAAGGGGGTCGAATTTCTCCACACCCTCACCAACACCTTTTTTCTTTTTTTAAATAAAAGCCATCATCATTGGTGTGATAAAGCATTTTTAATGATCACCCCTCCCCAGGTTGGCTTTGTTTTGTCAATGAGAAGACCAGGCTCAGCAAGGCTAGCTGACTTTCCTGTAAACATAAAGTTGCCTAAATGGTAACAGGAGCTCTTTTTGACCCTATAGGACCGCGCTCCGCCTGTTGATTCTCCTCTTTGCTCAAGCCTGGGTTAGAGATTTAGAAGGTCTTAGAAAGTGTTTAAAAGAGAGGCTTGAATATGATAGGAATGCCATACGTATATTATCCATACATTTCAAGCTGACCTTCCTTCTGAGCAGAGTCATCAGTCAATAGGAAACAACTCTTTCTCAGCTAACAAACGATCCAAATGTGGGTGAAAGAGAGACAGAAAGTCCCCAATTTCCATCTAAGCCTCACAGCTGTGGGAGGCTTGTGGGGGGCATAAAATATAGACAGCGCTCTTCCCCCAGGGGAATGAGCAGTACCTCTATCACCACCACAAACAGAAACATGCTGTGGAGTGGCACAGAGGGGACTCGCTCAGCACAGTGGTTCTCTTGGTACTTAGTGGCTGATAAAGGCAGGCAAGTCACCCGTAGCCAACTGGAATGGCGCCGCTTAGCAAGCCCCTACTAAGTGTCAATTCCTCGCCTCATTCACTGTAACACCACTCTGGCAGGCATACATACATTATTATCTCCGATTTACAGATGAAGAGAATCTGCTCAGAGCAATGAAGTGGTTTGCCAAGGTCATAGCACTTGGTGGCATAATGGAGCCAGGGCCTGAGCTCTCAACTGTGCAGCTCCAAATGCACATTCTTTTCACTTCAAACCCTCTTCCTGCCGTGGCATACATGTAACCCAGGAGCACCAAGCTGTGCGCCAGGAGGTAAGCAAACCATGGGGTAAGCATTGTATGGCTCCTTTGGAGCATCTTTTACCTCGAAGTTTTGAGAAAAACAGCAAAAATCAAACACTACTTTTTTATGTTAAAAATATATATTATAGAATAAAATGCAAAAGTCACACAAAAATGTCTAAGATAAAACACAGAGCTTCAAAGAAATTTCACTCTGACAGCTAGCTGCCTCAGGCTCTACTCCTAGACCCTGGGGGTAATGGGTACACACCTCTGCTATTAGGAATCCTTCTGTAGCAGTCTTGGAGTTATGCTGCCTTACATTAGGGCATGAGAAGTTGAGCTTCAAGCCCACCAGCCTGGGTTTGAATTTTGGTTCTCATTTACCAGTCATAGGACCTTAATCATTTTTTTTTGAACCTTAGGCAAGTGATTTAACCTTTCTAGGTTACATTTTCCTTACTGATAATATCGGGGGAAAATATTACAACTACTTCAAACAGTTACTATGAGGATTAAGTAAGATAGAGAGAGAAATAGAGATGTATCTTTTTTAAGGTACCTGGAACATTGAAAGCACAATGTAAGTGTTCTTCTTATCATTATTTACTCTGAGCCTGTTTATTTATAGAATTGGAAAACTAATATATACCTTGTAAAAGAGCTGTGAGTGTTGAATGAGACACTACACAGCATAGTGCCTAGCAGATAGAGAATTTTCCACCAATGGTAGGTATTCCAATTATTATCACATCAGTATTGTTGTGATAGCATTGTGCCACCATTCCCAGGAGGAGCTCAAGATACAACGCTAATCTATCATGTCAGTTTCATGGATTTCAACTTCCTTGACATTTGGCACAGTTTCTAAACAGGTTCTCTATAGAAGATAGAATCCTGGACTCTTTGAACCATAGATTCGCATCAGTTCGGCATTGCTGAACTTGCTATGAGTGGTGGAGGTTTCTCTCTGATGCGATGGAAAAATACCACCTAAGGCATACCCTTATCCTATCTTTCCAATCATGTAGAGCCTCCTCAACTTCCAGCCTCCTCCAGGAAGAGTTACAGGGTGACCCCCACCCCTCATCACATACAGAACCTTTCAAAGCCTCATGTAACGAGGTGTAATTTCCTTTGTCTGTCTTGTTCCTCCAGTTTGATTGTGAGTTCCCCATGGAGGAATAGAATTCTTGGCAGTGAACCAATGGTATGCAAAGTAGGGACTGAAACCCCCAAACCATGAGCTCTTTTTTCTAATTGGTCAGCCAGAAGAAGGTTTTTTTTGTTTGGGGATTTGTCTTTTTTTTTTTTTTTTTGTAATTGGGAGCATCCTTTTACCATTTTTCTGTCCCAAGATGGTACTTTCTTCGAATTCACACCAAACAACCTACATATCAGGAGTGATAATCTCCTGTGCTTTCTCTGGAATAGGAACAGGACTGGGAACACTAGTGATGATTCACAAATATTTGAAGTTGGATTCCATAAGTTCTGAGTCTGGATTTTGGGTTCCTTTAGCATAATGTGAAACCAAGGATATAAAAGCCAGAACGTCACAAGACATTAGGGAGGGAGAAGAGCCCGAATCTTCACACTGGGAAGCCAGTACGTCTTCCTTCGGGGATGATCACTGTGAATGAGATAATAATCTATAACTGAAGATCTGGGCCCTCACCACCTAGAGGCAGGAGTGGGTGGATCCTGTCAATAATAATCTCCAAATGGACATGGTGATTGGACCATGACTGCGGGGACCAGCCCATCTTAGTGCCCCACAAAGTCTTCACTATCACACTGAAAATCCCTAGAGCACCACCCCTATGCACTAGAACTCATTTCAGGCCTCCTGAAGCCCAACGGCCCTGTGAAACCAGGGGAGACACCTGCTCTCCCAGGCCCCCCAGACTATGACTTGGTCCATGGTACCCCCTGAACCTGCAGGCTGCTGAAGATGCACATGCTCTGAGGGGACCAGCTGGGGGAGGAATGCCCCACCCCTGAACTCAAGGCTGCCAAGCAGAACTACCTGGGTCCAGAGGGACAAAGCTCAGCTTCGTCAGGTTTTGGATCTAAGTCCTCCCTCCTCTCTTGCTGGGAATCAGTCACTCAGCATGGGCAAGAGGAAGATGCCGCTGTGCACACTGCTCTCCTTGCCATGGTTGCCCCATCCCCGCTGGTGTCTCCACCCACCACAGTAACAACAAGAGGTGCCAGCAAACCAAGCTCCTGGCATCTAAAAGAGGGAACTTTTTTTTTCAGTATTTTATAAAAAGCTCTAACACAGAACATGCATGTAAATGGCAGGCTCCCTAGACTCTCATCTCACTGCCTGCACAAAGGGCAAATGAACTGGGGCTCTGCCAAGACACTTGGCTGCAGTTAATTTGCTTAGCCCTTTATACCCCAGAAAACACATCCACATACATTATCTCTACCGATCCTTATAGAAACTTCGTGTTGAGGTCAGTGTTTTTTGCCCCGCGTACATTGATCATAACATAAAAAGGAGGATCAAATTAAAGAGCCTTCAACTTGAGGTGCAAAGGACAGTTTCCAGACGGGAGCCGAATGTGTCCAAAGCTTATGGAGACATATCAGCAAGGGAACAAAGCATTTGGGTCCTGAGCCAATTGTGCATGTAAGCGTGTGTATGTATACGCACGTATACAGGTGTGTGTGAATGTGTGTGTATGATTTGTATAGAGGCAGAGGCCCTGAGGACTGGTTGAAATGCTCTCCTGGAGGTACAGGCTGGGAATGGAGAAGGGAAATTGTGAAGAGTCCAGGGCTGAGAGTGGCTTTATTGTTTTGTATCATAACAAGGGCCCTCGAAAGCTCCCGGGCACAGTGCCACCCATCCTCTGGCCGCAGGACAAGCAATCCTGGTGAAGGTGCCAGGAACTGTTTCTCCACTGACCGTCTTCCCAGTTTCTGTCCAAGAGAAGGCCAGATGGAGGAGGTCAGTGGAGGGGCAGCCGTTCCCTCAGCTCTCCTCCAGTCTGTCAGCCCTAAACTATCAGATCAGCGTGCAGGAAGCAGTTTAGCTAAGGTGATGTCACATGCTGGGGCAAGATGGTGAAGTGGAGAGGAACTATGGGGGAAGGGGCCCTGGGACCTGTCCCCTCCCATGGAACAGGTGCTGGCTGCCCCATGGAGGTGGGGAGGAGGCAGCATCAGCCAAGCATCCTACCTGCTCACAAGCCACACTGGAATCACTTACCTTTTCCCACACCATTCCTAGGATCGAGTGGGAACTTCTGACGCCAGACTGCTGACCATCAGGGCCAGAAGAGAAGATGCGAAAAGTGAGTCCTAGAACAATTGACGGAATAAGAAAAAAGGCAAGGAAATAAAGGCATGGTATCTTCCCTACCCATCACCCTGCCTGGCAGTTAGTGGGCATGTAATGAGGGCTGGAATGAAAGGCAGTGAACTGAGACATCAGAGAAATAATAGCACGTGGAAGGCAGGTTACAGAGGGGAGAAGAAGGAGGAAGGCAGAGAGAGAAGAGAAGAAAGGATGTTGAAAGAAAAGCAAGAGAGAAAGTAAAAAAGCTGAGCTGGGCAGGCCTTCAGAGATGGGCTGATCCAGCCTTCAATCTGGTAGAGGAAGGTACTGCAGCCTAAGCATGAAGGTTTGGGCGTGGACAGACCCCAGCCATTGGAATTGCAACTGAGCCCCTCACAGCTCTGGGACCTTCGTTCGCTAATCTCCCTGAGCCTCCGTTTTTTCAGCCATCAGATGGAAATAAAAGAATTGGGCTTTCAGAGCCACTGTGAGGATTGTGAGAACACATGGCTGTGTAAGCAATAGTCCAAAACAGTGCTAAAGCATGGGTTCAAAGGTCACTCAGGCATTGCACTAGTTTCTAATGCCACATAACAAATGGCTGTGCTATTTAGCAGGTGGAAACAACACACAGTTACTAGCTCACAGTCTCCCTGGGTCAGAGTCCTGGCACCACTCAGCTCAGGGTCTCCCCAGGCTGCAGTCACGGTGTTGGCTGGCGCTACAATCTCACCAGCAGCTGAGCGTCCCCATCCAGATTCGCTGCTTATTGGCAGAATTCAGTTCCTGTGGCTGAAGGACTGAAGCCCTCTGCTCCTGGAGGCCACCCACAGTTCTGGACTATGTGGCCCTTCCCACACATGGCAGGGCCATGCAGGAGAGCATCTCTATTCCAGGCTCCTAAGACAGGGTCGTATACAATGCAGCATAATCACGGAGTAACCTCCCATCACATTTACCATCTTTCACTGGTTAGAAGCAAGTCACAGTCTCCCTGCACTCCAGGAGGGGGGGTTATACAAGGACATGACCCTAGGGTGCATCCATCTTCCTGGGCCTCATGTTCCTTCTTTGTAGAATGACACCCATAAGCCAGTTACCATTGTTAAATAAAATAATATAATATAAATTAATATATCTATAAAGCACTAAGAAAATGCCTGGTCCATAGTATGTATTATACATATTTATTAAATGTTTTAAAAATTAATTAATTTTTCAAATACTTGTTATGCAGCAAGCACCAAATAAAGGAATGATGTCTTAGGGAAGCAGGTTATGCCCAGATCACCAGGAACCGGCTGCCCTTGGGCCCAGTGCTCATTCTCTCTGGGATGCCACCCCATTGGGAAACAAAGGGGTAGAGGAATCTGGCATTCTGGAGTGAGGCAGGTGCAAGGTTTTCCTCCTTTTGGTCGGTGGTCAGAGTGCATTCCTGTTTCCTCCCAGGGCCCTGGAGCTCTCCGGATCCCTCACACAGCAGGCCTCAGCTCGCACCTCACTTGCCTCACCCAGCCTCACCCAGACCCCGCGGCAGCCTCCGCGAGCAGCCCCTGCTCCCTGCCTCCGGCCCTTCCCATCCCCATCCAGCCAGCAGAAGGCCAAGGCAGCCCCCACCTCTCACCCTCCCTCTTTCTAATCTCATTTATGCATAGCATTTCTCATATTTGCAAAACATAAAAGAACCCTTAAAACTAAGAGGCTGTTTTCCATTCCTGAGGCGGGCCCCACTTGCTGCCACGCACACTCACGCGCACATATTTGAACCAGTTTGATTCAGCGTGGCTGACACAAGAACCACTTACTTGTTTCTCCTACATCATCCGAAGTTAATACTCCTGACAGGCTGCAGGAGGCCTTTCAGCAATTTTTCTCTTTCAGCTTTTCTCCTTTTTCCTCCCGCCACCACCTCCCCACCCCCTCCTCTCCCTCACTCCCTTCCCCAGCTGTAAAATTTGCTTTCGGCTGCAAAGCTGACCAAACCTTTGCGATTTGTATCCATCGCATCGTAAGACCAAATTGAAAGGCGAGCAGCAGCTCTCAGTGGGAACTGGGGCAGCCCCGCCTTGCAGGGATGGATTCTGTTTGTGCTTGATGTGGGGGAATTTAACTGTTCCGGAAAGATAAGACATGTACTTGCTCCCTCTGCTCCCATCTTTGGGGAGCTCCCACTGGAGGGGTGCTGCAGCCCTGGGCAGTCTCTGTGGTTTACCTGCTTCAGCTTCCTGAGGAGCTAGTCTGGCCTTTGTGTCCTGCAACGGGTGCTGGCGGCAGAGTGATTTCCAAAGCCTCAGGCCCTGTATCTCAGCTGTGGATCTTTGGACCCAAAAGGGAGAGGGATGAATTGTGCCCAACAAATGCATATATATTCTGCCCCGCCACCTCTCTGCCTCTGTCTCTCTCTGTCTTACCATCTCTACTGCTCTGCCTGTCTCTCCTGCTCTGTCTCTCTCTCCCAGCATGTCTCTCTTTCTCTCTCTCCCTTTCTCACTCATGTGTGCACACACATACAACCAAACCTGTGAGCCTGTGTTCTGATGCACAGTCTTACCTTTACCACCCCTCACCCTCCACCCCTGCCCTTATTTCCCAGAGCATCAGGCTGCCTTTGGGTTCATTTTCAACAGGATAACGTATGTGTAGAAAGGGTTGTTGCAGCTTGAACACTGAACACTGCTTCACCCCAAAGTGTTCCCCTTGCCGTGAGAAAGTGGCTACTGAGTCCTAGATTTGCCCCATTTCAGCCCAGCTGAAGGCTGACCTCTGAAGGCAGCCCCACAGCCCATAGCCCAGAGGCTGCCTCTTAGGGGGCTGGGCCGCCAGCAGGGGGCAAGCTGGCCTCATAGCTGGCAGTAGCAGCCGCAGTGCCAAGCAGCGGGGAGGGGCGGGGAGTGGCAGCACTAACCTTGTGTGGGGAGGCAGTTATTTAAGGGCCCAAACTTTTTTGCTGCTAGCATCATATTTCCCGAGAAGGAGCCCTAAGCCTCAGGCCAACCAGGAAGAAGCCTGAGCTGTTGAGAACCATTAAAAAGGAAGCATGAAATTAGCACAACCTGTCTCTGGGATAGTGTCAGGTTGCGGGTGCGGGGCCTGAGGATAATGGTGAAATAAATAGAAGAGCTACCACTATTTGACACTTGCCATGCACGTGATCTCTTTTCTTCCACCACAAACAAGCACATTGGTATTATCTTTGTTCTGAAGATGAGAAAATCGAGTTTCAGAGAGGCTAATTAACCTGCCAGAAGTCACATGGCAGAGAAAGGATCTGATACGGACTGACCTCTGTTGTGTCTTCAGGGGTGAGGTTTCAAAACATCCTCCTCCCTGATTCAGGGGCCATCCTGCCCTCAGCTGGCAGTCTATGCACCCCTGCTAGTCTGGACTGTCACCCCTGCAGGAGTTATTCTCATTTCCTGAGGGAAATCAGGAGTCCAGTGAAAGGTCAAGACCCAAGGACTGAAGGAGGCATTGGAGAAGTGCTGGAATGGGAGCAATGGAGGGACCCTGAGCAAGTGGCTTCTCACCTGCGCCTCTATTGTTTATCTAGGAAGTGTAGAAATGGGACTACACCAAGGAGCTGGGTGGTAGTGGTTGGTTTTTTTTTTTTTAATTCTTTCAGAATTTTACTTGATATTAAATTTCCACTTTTCTATATTTTTCTTTCATATTATCAGGAGAAGCAAATTGGCAAATATCAGAGTAACAGGGAAAAAAATATAATTAGCTTCTAAAACACACATGGTTTGACTCCTATATGTTAAAAAGGCTAAAAAGTGATAGTGAATAGATGATGTATGAGGAGAAAAGCCAGTCCAGACTATGTGATGTCACATTTGCTCTTGGCTGACAAGAGAGTGCTGAAGGTGGATGACAATGTGCTGGTGAAGGCTGGGTGAGGCCATGTGTTCAGTGCCGATGCTGGTACTTGCTGGTGTCAACCAGTCGTGAGGAACATGTACTCTAGCCATGGGAACAATCGAGGGGCTGACCATCCAACTCATGATAAAATATCCCAAGGGAAAACAGAGACAGAGTAAACAACATGACTGCCTAAACGAATATTAACATAATACTGGTAAAGAAGTGAAATTATTAGGCTAGCCCCAGAGCAAATTGTTAGAAATGGCAAAACCTAGAAATTGTCTTAATTCTTCTATAATCAGTTGAGCTGAAATTAATAGCACATTTGCTCTACCTATCAATATGTGACAGAGTGGAAATGACAAATATTTGGTCATTCTAATCTCTTAGCTCCTTGTTGAAGATTTTTGAGACTCACACTAATATTTCTGGACACTTAATGTTTCTGGAGCTTCGAAAAGTTGCCATAATCAATTAGGAAGAAGTGATTTAGTTGGTTTAAAATGTAGTGCCCATGCATGGGTTATTTTAGTCAGTCTCTCAAATATGTAAGTGTGGTTGTTTTTACAATACCTTTCCTTGTGGACATAACCTTACTACAATACAGAGACCAAGGAACATTAACCTGGGGTCCTAGAATGGGTTTGAGGGGTCCAGGAGCTCCCGACAAACTGTGTGGAGAATTCTCGTGTGGGGATGTTATATACATGTGCCTGGGAAAACAGCCCATACTTTCCATCAGATTCTCCAAGGGGTCTGTGAGCAGAGAGATTTTGAGAATGGCTGTGCTACATGACCTTTGAGTTGCTTCTAGCTCTGACATCTGAAACAGATGAGTGCCTGTCTAATGAAGGAACTTCAGGATGATAGCAGGTGAGATACCTGAGAACAAGAGAAGGGCTTTCCAGGAACCCCGAACCATGATGTCTAGGTGGATGGTGGTCCAGCTGTGAACAGAACCATCGCCTCTGAGCCTCCCTGTTCTTCACCTGATGACAGGAATTCATATACAGTTTGCATTGCTATAATTACAGGGAAAAGGATTGCTCACAGGGGAAGCTGGTGAATGGAGCACCCCAGACACAGCCCCCTGGGGACAGTATCCCACTGGTCGTGTCAACAGAATGACATTTCCTCTGCCTATCAGTCTCATCTGGACCAAGTCAGGACTTTCTCTAGCTAGATTGTCAAAGATATGTGCAGAGTCCTCTGTAAAATTTCAGAGAGTGCTGAAAAATCGGTCCATGCCTTCTAGGAAAGTTAAATACCATACCATGTTGGGTGAGAGGGAGGTAAATCTTATTCTTCCTTATTCCAGTTGGCTCTTAGACTGGTCCTGCCTATTATCTGTGTGAGGTCTCCTCTGCACCTCTCAGGAGACATCCCCTCCACACCTCTGTAGGGCCCAAGCCCAGAGTAGAAGCTGGAGATGTCCTCAGGTACAGGGCAGGTCTGTCAGGCAGGCTGGAGCAATGTCTGGACCAAGAGGAATGGTTTTGTGCTCTGTCACTTTCCTTAATGCAAGCTAATAGGATATCATTTCATAATGACTTTCTCTCTTGCTCTGCAAATATTGGTAGAATATGAAGTTTGCTCAAGTTTCCTTAAAATGTGTATTTGGATCACCTGGGATTTGAAAATGAAATTCTTAATAGGGTTCCAAATCAGTCAATGCCCATCATTCCAGGGAGTCCCATCCAGCATTGTTATGAAGGCCTCTGCCATCAACTGAAGTTGATAACTGGAGATTTGGAGGTCTTTAGATACACTGTGAAGCTCCAGGGTTAGGCAGACAAGGAGGGACGGGTTTGATTCAGATGGGTATGGTAAAAGGAGATGCGTAGTGATTGGTACCAGGAAGGACCTGCCAGAGTCAGTGGGCAGTGACCTGGAGATAAGGTAGGGGAGTCTGTGATGGGGATTCAGAGGCTGGGATATGTGAAGGTAAGGATGCAAGTAGGTGATCACCATCATAGAGGCCTGGCTGGAGACAGCAGGGTCCTGGGGGTTAAAGGAAGAAACTCCAAAGACTGGAGAAGAAAGCAAGGTGAGTACTGAAACTTGAGGCATAGAGTACTGGGCAAGTGATCTAGATAAAGGCTCCAGTCCAGACCTTGTATACACCAGGGATGACTTGGCCTTGGAAACCCAACTAAAACCTGTTCTGGATGGGGGTAGAATGTCAAGTTTACCTTGATGCTGAATTCTCTTAGTTGACTCTAAAGCAAGATTGTATTGAACCTAGCCTGGGTAATTTTCTTCATCTGTTCTGGCTGCCTAACAAAATCCCATCAACAGGGTGTCTTAAACAACAAACCTATTTCTCAGAGTTCTGGAGGATGGAAGTCTGAGATCATGGTGCTGGCTGATTTAGTTTCTAGTGAAGGCCCTCTTTCTGGGTGGGGGACAGCCTCCTTCTTGCTCTGTCCTCATGAAGTGGAGGGATAGGCTTTATCTCCCTTCTTAATTAAGCCACTAATCCCATCATGAGGCCCCACCCTCATGACCTCATCTAACTTCATTACCTCCTGAAGGCCTCATCTCCAACTACCATCACACTGGGGGTTAGGACTTCAACACATGAATTTTGGGGGAACAGTTTACTTCATAGCAGACTTTAAACTATACATCAGGCTCAGATGGCTCCCAGTGGTGGTCCTGTGGCTCCAGGTCCAGGGAGAGAAGAAAGGTAGGGGCAAGAATGTTATCTCAGGAAGAAAGTAAAAGAGAATGAAACACTTACCTTCCCACAGGGAGGCAGAATGCAGTGGAGTCCTTGTAGCTTTACAAAGGTGCCAAACCTAGTGATGCCCACCACGTGGACTATTTCCAGGAGACACAGGCTTTCTCTCCCCAAAGAGACTTACAACAAGTATAAAAGCCCCAGAGAGGCTATAGATACCCATGTCTCTGTAAGAATGGGAAGCCCAGGCAAGGCTGTCCCAGAGGTTACCTGTTGCAAAGGGGCAGAGAGTTGTGGGCTGGAGCAGCTGGTTCTCACAGGCATGATTCTCGTCAAGCTTCTCAGGGAGCTTCCCAGTCCACATCAGGCTGCCTGGCCAATATCGGATGGCTTTCCAATGAAGGTGTTCCAAAGACAATTAGGTTCCAATTACAGGAGTGAGTTATGAGTGGATGAGCAGCTCCTTGACACCCTCTCTAGCCTTGGCAATTTAACCATTCCAATGCCACTTGGTCAAGATCCAAGAACCCTTGTCTTCACCTGGCAGCTGAGCTGTTCTGGCAACAGACATGGCAGGAAGAACACAGACTTTAGAATCACAGTGGGGTTCCAACAGTGGCTCTCTACCAACCAGGCATAAAACTGTGGAATGATTATATAATCTCTCTGAGTTTCAGTATATTAATTTATGTACTATGAATTAATGTATTATTTATGTATTTATGAAAACCTGTTTCATACAGTTTTCATAAAGATTTACTACTAATAATAACAACAGCACTCACTGAGCACTTACTATGTTCCAGGCACTGTGCTAAGTGACTTAGGTAAATTATCTTGTCTAAATGGACTGTGGGCTTCATTTTAGTCCCTCTAAATTTCTATGCCTGGAAAAGGCCAGAAATTGGCACCTGGGCCCACTAGGTATTAGCTGCACAATTACAGGCCTTATGTCCTTGAGGCAATGGATAGTCCTGGCAAATCTGATTCCATTCCATGAGGACCAGTGTGATGGTCAAGCAGAGGAATGTTTCCATTCTGAGCTTCGGAAATCACTGGGAAATGTATTGTGCCTTAAACATGGACCTGATTCCCTCACCCTGTCACCCAAAGACCACCGTGATCTGGTTTGGATTATCTTTTCATCCCTAGCTCCCATAAAGCTCCAGCAGTGAGTATATACTTCCTTCCCCCTCTTCACCACTTTGTTCACATTAATCCTTCACTTTCTCTTCCCAGAAATCTCCCCCAATAGTTAGGTTTTGCTTAAATCATATGTTTTTCATTGGTCCATCCCTGATGCTCTTAGCCAGAACCCACTTAAACTCTTCCTCTTCTTCCCTCTTAACTTCCGTTTTAGTCCCTATCAAATTTTGTCTTGTCTCAGCCATTTGTGGATGAATCTGCTTCGCACACTTGAACGTGATCCCATGGGCAGAGCAAATAGTGCCTTATTTATCCTTTTATCCTGCCCTACACTCTAAGAATGGAACCCAGCCAAAGATACAATACATGTTTGTGAAACTGCAGTTAATTGAATTGAGATTGGTGTCCATGTCTCCTGACATATAACACAGCCTTGGAAGTGGAGGAAGAGAACATTTTGGAATAGAGGGGCAGGGCATAGAATGTTCTCAGCTTCCTAAATGAGATGAGAGCCTCTATAAGTCTACTGGCTCTATTAGGGGGCAAGGACCAAGGATGCTGTATCCCAAGCTAGCGTTAAACAAATAATGAAGTGTGATCATTAGAATGTCCCATCCTTCTTTCTAGGCCCATGTTCCTGATTCCAGGGCCCCTGTGCCACACCCTGATTCCCAAGCACCTCTTCTTAAAAGACTTCCTGAACAGTACCCCAAGTTCTGAAACTTGCCATCTGCTCTGATCCTAAAACCTATTGAAAACTTATCTACCCTGAATTGCAATCTTCTGAGAACTTCATTTTACACAGAACTAAATCTGACAAATGAGGCTAGTCAAGTGGCATCTACTGTCTTTTTGTTATACTCTTGCCCGTGGAAATGTACAAAAGCCTTGGAGGGAACTTAGCCCCCTCCCGTGAGTACCCCTCACTTCCAAGATCTTCCCATAGTAAATCCTGGATTGGAAGAACAAGCGGGGACAATTCCTACATTTGAGTAGCAGAGCTCCCCCAGCCCCACACCACCCCCACCTATCCACTTCAGGGCTTTGCCCTTCCTGAGTGTGACACAGACTGCTCTGTCCCCATGTCTCCACAAGATGCTGAGGCAGAGCCAGATGCTCTCAGATAGAAAGAAATGCTGTGGATTTCCTTCCCCAGTTAGTCTCCCATGATTTGGACAAATCTGCCATTCAACTACCATCTCTCTTATGTCTGTGCTAGAAGAGAAGAAATTTGGTTATGAATTCTACTCACCTTTTCTCTGAGAATAACAACCTGAACAATAACGTCTAGGTAAAAAGGGTGTGTTTTCTATGTAAACTGAACTTCAGCACAAGTCCCTTATTCACCTGCTGCCCATCCTTCCAAGCAGACTGCTGTCCTGAGCCCCTGTCATCTGTATATCCATCATTCCAGAGCTGGCCATCTCAAGGGCTCTGACCCATGAGAGGGAGTCAGGTGGAGATTCCAATCTGAGACAAACTCGTGGCTGGGTAGAGATTGGAGTGGAGGACACACGGCGTGCCAGAAACTGGGGAGAAGGTGCTAAGGAAGGGTGAAATGTACAAAGAAATGGAAACTTCAGCAGAGATGATGAACTTAGCCATTCAAAGCTTGCCTCCAACCCACCTTGGCATACTGCCTATGGCACAACCCTGCAGGAGTGGCCAGCTTGCTGCCAGAGCCTGTACGGTGCTCCTAGAGGCTCGGTTCTCAGCCTTTCTCCCACTCTGCCCTTCCCTGCTTCTTCCCTGGCAGCTCATTTGTTTTCCACAGCCTCTCATTTCCCCATGTTGGTTTAGTCTCAGGCCCAGACCCTGTTCAATATTTGTCTCCCGACTCCGCTATTTGCTCTCATTTCCATACGTTTAACATACATATTGGTTGCCTCCTGCCTTGTCCCATAGCTGTCACTGACTCTTTCAGCCTCAGTCTGGTCCCCGGGCCACTGGGCACCCCAGTTTGCACTGCCTCACTTTCATCCCACCAGGAGAGTACTGCGGAGCTGCAGCCTAGAGCAGAGTGGCTATGCCTAGTCCTCACCCCAACCCCCACCCTGACACACACAGGGGCCCAAGTCTGGTCAGCAAGGCCTCAGTGTTTTCCCCTCAAGTTGCCCTTTCTTCCCTCTGACAATATACTATCGATTGATAATCTAGAACTATAATTCCTCCCTTAATGAGAAGTCAGGGTAAGAATACAATTAAAAGTACTAAAAATGGACTCTGAGGCCCTATCCTAAGTGTCCCTTCCCTGACCACAGCCTTCATCTTCCTAAATTTACTTTATACTCCCCACACCATCTTGGCCAAGCTGCCTTCCTCATAGGTGTTCAGAAACATTGACTCTTTGAAATGAAGCTTACAGGTCACCTAGCCCAACTATTGAGCTATGGCTTGAATGTGGCTTCAGTTATCTGTCCAGCCTTCCCCAAGCTCCTTGTGTATGCCCAAGCCAGATGTTGGGGATGCAGAATGAAGAGGAATGGCCTTGCCTGGAATGACCTCTCATCTAATGAAGGAGGCAGAGAAACGCTAACTATAATGCAACATGACAAGTTTAAAACAGGAATGAAGGGGCTATCAGAGGAAGATCCTAGTTCAACCAAGGAGTTGAGGACATTAACAAAGAGTTCCTGCGTTCATTAGTAATTGATAATCTCAAGTTAAAGGAAACTCACTACCTCCAAAAGTCTCATTATTTTTTTCTCAGCCTTGACACACATACTTTTTTCTGTGAGTATGTCCCTATTGCCAGCAACTAGCAATCTAAAAATTTAAAGAAAAGTTGCATTAGCTTTAAATGAACCATTTTCCTCTGCCCCAATGTTCCCATCTATAGTAAGAAAAGAATCAAACTCAGGGATTTCTAGAATTCCCAAATCCTGTTGGCTCTATAGCAAATTGTTCTCAAGGCCTCTCCTCTCCATCCTCACTGCCACTTTAAAGATGACCCTTGTCACCTTCCCCTTGCTTTTCAATGGCCTCTAGCCCTTTCTCTATTGAGCCCACCTTGATGTTTCTTTGTTGTCTTTCTTAAAGTCCTGCTAATGATGTCATCCTTGTTCCCCGTTGCCTCTAGGATAAAATCGACTCTGTTAGCTTCAAATACATTTGGGGTCTTTTATAATCAAGCCCCAACATACCTGCTTCCTGCCCTCTGCCACCATGAACTATTTCTACCATGATGAACTTCTCACAATGTGTCTCACATGTCTAGGGACATGGGAACCCATTTCAAAATTCTATGTCTGTCAGTTCACTTGCCTCTCAACTAGAAGTGTCATCGCCCATCTTTATCAAGCGACAAACTCTTGTTTATATTCAAAGCCTATGTGTGATAAGGTCAAAACCTGCTCTCCTGGGGCACCTGGGTGGCACAGCGGCTAAGCGTCTACCTTCGGCTCAGGGCGTGATCCCAGCATTATGGGATCGAGCCCCACATTGGGCTCCTCCGCTATGAAACTGCTTCTTCCTCTCCCACTCCCCCCTGCTTGTGTTCCCTCTCTCGCTGGCTGTCTCTGTCTCTGTCAAATAAATAAATAAAATCTTTAAAAAAAAAAAACCTGCCCTCCTGAAGCACACCGTTCATACTTCTATCCTGGAAGGGGTATCTACCTTCCAAGCAGTTCAGTCATCTTCAGCACCTGGTGTTCATGCCCTGGTACAATCCATTCACCAACCTTTGTAGCCAATAGGATGTAATGTGACAATACGACTTCCCAGACCAGCTTATAGAAGACACTACAACTTCCACTTGCCCTCTCTTTGCTCACCCTGGGAAGCTAGCAGTCATGTCATGAGATCTGCAAGCAGAAGTGGAGGGGCTCCAGAGGACAAGAACAGAGGCCTCCTGCCAACCATGCAAGTAAGTCAATCTTTCAAGTGACTCCTTCAGCCCCAGCCAAACCCCTCTGTTGATTTGACCCCTTGCTGACATCTTGACCCCAATGTCATGAGAGACCCTGAGCCAGAACAGTCTAGCTAAGCCACCCTATTCCTGACTCACAGATCCTGAGAAGTGCTAAATATTCATTGGTGTTTTAAGCCACTTGGTTTGGGGGCATTTTATTCCTCAGCATTAGATAACAAATACAATAGCTCTTACCCTATTGCACTAAAATGGATCTTTTTCATCTTCTCTGCCCTGTCCGTCAGCATCTTTGAGAACAGGGCCATATGTCTTTCATTTCTAGACCTACAATGCCTAGCAAATGCTGTGATGCAAGAAGTAGACTGTAAATAAATCCTTGTCTAATTTATTAATTAATTGCTAACTAATTTTTAAAACCCTAAAGATCTAAGCTATGTTTCTCTTTCTTCAACTGCTTGATACTTCAATCCCTCTCTTTTTCAGTGTCAGTCTCTCCCCTATCTCCACCATCACACCTTACAAGGCTTTACGTCATATTCACAGTTTGTAAAAGAACTTTCATCTGCTGCTTAATGCCTATAATGACTTCTGTGGTTGGCAGAGAAGGCATGTTTTACATATAACTAAATGGAAGCATAAACAGGTTAAGTTGTTTGCCCATTTGGAAAAGATGGAACCCCAGTTTTCCTGACCGGGAGGAGTTCAATGTCCATTAGCACATCCTGTCTCTGATAGGTGAGCTGGACCCTGCAGGTGTTTCTGTTGTTTCTCCTAATAGCCAATTATGGGGGTCTCTCAAGGAGCCCAGTCCCCTGATCCTAGGTAAGGGTGAAGGTGGTCATTCATGCTTACAAGTGTCTCCTGTCTGGCCATGCTGTCCTTCCCAGGCCAAGGAGCTCAGTCACCCAGGGCATGGCCACACAATCTGGGCCCTGAGTGGTGACTTGGTATTCTGGCTCGTCATCCTCACCAGTGAATGCCCCTGGAGCCCACTATCCTGTGCACACACTGCAGCTTCCTGTAAGGGCTGCACTGTGCTTGTGTTTGCTTGGAGAGATTACCTGGGAAATGCTCTCTCTCCCAGGTGTCCAGAAATAGTGTTCAATGTTATCTTAAATTACAATTTTGGAACCAAAATTCAGAATAAAGCTGAGTGCCAGTAAATGCCTACATGATAGCTTCCAAGGAAAATCAGGAAGAATTTCCAGAGAAGCAAATGGTTGATGTTATTGTCAGGATGTGTTGAAAGGCCACCATCCCGAGTGTCAGAAGAGCTTGTTTTTGGTCCATATATACAATAGAATATTATTCAGCTATCAAAAAGAATGATTTCTCAACATTTGCTGCAACATGGACAGCACTGGAGGAGATAATGCTAAGTGAAATAACTCAAGCAGAGAAAGACATTTATCATATGGTTTCTCTCATCTATGGAACATAAGAACTAGGAAGATCGGTAGGAGAAGAAAGGGATAAAGAAAGGGGGGGTAATCAGAAGGGGGAACGAAGCATGAGAGACTATGGACTATGAGAAACAAACTGAGGGCTTCAGAGGGGAGGGGGGTGGGGGAATGGGATAGGCTGGTGATGGGTAGTAAGGAGGGCACGTATTGCATGGTGCACTGGGTGTTGTACGCAACTAATGAATCATCGAACTTTACATCAAAAACCAGGGATGTACTGTATGGTGACTAAAATAATATAATAAAAAAATATTTAAAAAAAAAGAAGAGCTTGTTTTTAAGCCTCTGCCCAGGTCACCAGTAACAGTATGACAACATGTGAAGCATCCCACTTCTCTGAGTCACGGTGTTTTCATCTACGGATTGACACTCAACCTACCTCCCCTGTTAAAGCACAAGATTAGTGAGAGAATGAGTAAAAATAATACCTGTCATGTACCACACACCGAAGATGCACCACTCACCATTTTAGGCATTTTATTAGGCATTTTGCTTCCCTTAATTCATTCAAATTTTGCAGCACTAGGATGAAATAGGCATTTTCCCTACTTCATCAGTACAGGGAAACCTGGTCGATCAAGGAAGCACCTCACCACACAGTAAGTCAGCCCAAAGCCGGGATGCAGACCTCATCTCCTTCTGCTACATCGTGATGTCAAGTAGGAGAATATATCCTAACATGCTTTAAATCTTCTTTTAAACCCCCTTTAAAATAAGGGGATGATATAAACACAAAGAATCTCATCATTGCAAGGAACCCAGCATTTGGAATCAGGCCAAGGGACATGTGCCATTCTCCTGAGTTCTCCTCCTTTGACATCCCCAAGCAAAAACGACACCCCATCCTGAGGGCACAGAGGAAGAAAGCCCTCCCCTGTCCTTCACCTGTGTGGAAGAGGGTGACCGACAGACAGACAGATGCACTCACAGCCTCCACAGAACAGCAGAAGCCCCCTTTTACCTGCCAGGCTGCAACTGGACCCGGACCTTGTGCCCTGTGGGAAGCAGCTGAGATGCATGACCTCTCTGGGAAGCTATAGATGGCTCCTTTCTGCATTCTTACCATTTCTTAAAAGTATCATGCATGAATTTTTAAAGTAAAATTGATTTAAATTGATTCTATTTAAATTTTCTTTTATTTTAAAGATTTCACAATGCCTCTTAGGATAACTGCAATCCCATATGTGCTCCAAAACAGACTTGGAATCCTGTATTGAGAACACATGCAACTCCTTGTAGGTCATCATAAAGGTTGTTCTTTCCAACTCTGAATAAAATTCTATATCCTATCAGTTCCTCACTCCCCTCTTGTGAACTTTGCAAGTGGCACAGAGACCCAAAACACACCTGTTTAATGTTCAGGACAAAACCAGAATTCAACCTTTCACCGTCTGATTTTTCTCCCAACCCAGATTTTAAAGTTCATTTGTGCCTCTCTTTGTCTGTTCAGGCCTCCCTAAACAAAGAGCAAGCTCTCTTCTTAACCGTGCTGCCATTTAGCTATCTGACTCTGAGCATGTCGCCAAGGTCTCTCTGTGCCTCAGTTTCCTCTTCATGACAATTGCTGAATGTCCTTCCCACAGCTGTTATAACAGTGATCTTAAAAAATACCACAGTAAGCCACACCATCCTTGCCTCTTGTTGTCATTGTGCTGAGAGAGGCATTTGGGACTAGATTCTTCTCTGTCTATCAAAAGCTAAGTCCTGGGGCGAAAGTCAGCTTATTACTTTAATTTTCCCAGCTGAGCTCACCATGACCTCATCTTCTGTCCCAGCCCCCTCCTCACCGGGCTAACTGGTGCTCCTTATATCCTGGTCCTACCACATATGCACTTCCTCCGGGCAACTGCCCTGGTCATGCCTAGTCCGCATCAGGTGCCTTCCCGAAGAGGTTACACAGCCACCTGCTGTTGTCATCAAACCAGGGCGAAGCGTCTACCCATCTTAACCACCAAACTCTAAGCGCTGTGAGGGCCAAGAACACATCTGCCTTTTTCAGCGTTGTACCCTCAGAGCCCAGCCCAATGGATGACATATAGTAAGTGCAGAAAACACACGAAATCACCCTGCTTGTCTTGTCACCTTCAGCGGACTGTGATCCAGAAAAGAGCGGGTCCTTCAACAAGCCACTTCACGTACTCAGCTTCAATTTCCACCTGTGGGAAAAACATAGTTTGAACTAGATATTCTCTACCATTCTTTGCTGCACAATAATCTATAATTCTGTGATTCTAAATAAGGTAATGCACTAAAAGAACATGGGAAACTGTCGCACTTCAACCAACATTACTATTATTACTCCAAATGGTCTTCTCGAGCTGTGCCTCCTGGCAGCTCACCCTCAGAAGAGTTGCAGACTCCGTCCCACAGCCACTGACCTTGCCCATGACTGCCCACAAATCCAAAGCAGCACTGAGATGGGGCACATGTGGGTCCATGCTCTCCTCTCGTCCTTCCTCATGATGCTTTGGGAAATTTGTGACAACTCTTTCTTTACCTGATATCTGAATATTGCTTAAACTGAGTGTCTCACACCTTACCCTTCCAGACAGTCTGGGAAGACCTACGTCACTCGATTTTGTAATCAAGCCTGTTGGTTTTGAGGATCTCATTCTTTTTGCAATAGCTGTATGAAAGGAAAGAATCAAAAATCAATAATACAACCTCCCCCCACACACACACAAACAAAAAATACTAAAGGAGAAGACAAACCAGACAGTGAGTGGGCCTGAAGTTTAAATTAGAATACAAGGTTTTAATGCTCCCAAAGACCAGACTATTGTTTCTTATCAGATTTCCCCTCCAACGAACAATTGTGAAGCCAGCCTGTCCAGAGGAATGAGTTGTTATTCCGCCAGATGAGCAAACACCATTGATTTTAATGTGTGTAAGGGAAACAACACGGAGCTCTCTCTGTACGTACTGTGCCTGGACACTGCTCACAGGAAAACGATGCCCCGTTTTGTTAAGTCTGCAGGCAAAAACGTTAAGCAGGAAGTGGCAGGGGAGGGTCTGGAACCAGACGGAGGAGTACTGTCCAGACACACTGTGCTGGGGGCGCCCCCAGGTACAGGGCAAATGCCGAGTCATGGAACGTGGGCATTCGGAATGGAGTGTCAAGTATGGGAAGGGCTGGGGACAGGGCCCCCTTTTCCTGTGGGGATTTGGAAAGGAAGAGATACCATACCATCTCCTGGAAGCCGCAGACAGCTCCAGCCAGGAGATCTGCAGTGGCCAGTGCAGGCCAGAGGCCTTGTCATCAATGCCAGCCTCAGCCGCTACTGTCCACGAGAATCACCTTAACATGTTTGCCTTGGGGGTTTTGCCAGTGATAATGTCTTCTCAGAAATAAGAGACCTACTGAGCAGAGACATAAAGGCAGACCCCTAACAACCAAAGAGCCCTCTCCCCACACCCCCCCACCAAAAGATTTCATGGTCTGTCGTCACTGGTAGTTTCTGCTGACCAAACACTCAGGTATTTTCCCCTCAGAGACCATGACCGCAGGTCTGTGGCCTTCTCTATTTACCTAGTTGATTAGTTGGCATCAAATAAATGCTTGTATGACTCTGACTGGCTGGTGCTTGGCACTGACTAAGGAGGAGCCAGCTGAAATAAACCAGCTGTGATGATGCCAGAAGCAGCTATCAGTTACCAGGTGTCCAGAGATGGGCTATGTAAGGAGCCTCCATGAGCCCAGACAAAATCTATACAAGGCATTGGGCACTGGTGTTCAAGTCAGTGACCCCACACTTCCCTGAATAGCTTGCTTCCCTTGCATCCCAAGGAGAAGAGTGATGTTTGCAGTGGGAAAAGCTCAGTCTAGAATTGAGATCTGAGGTCTGGCTTCCTTATCAATAGCACATTGTAGTGGCACACCTCAACGTTTGAATAACCTTTGGTGGTTCTGAAAGCTTTTCCATCCACGTTTGCCATCTACAAGGGGATGACAGTGAGAAGCCTAGCTCCCCAGAACTTGATGATAAGGGAACACACTTGTCCTCTGAGAGTTAAACCTAGTAAAATCCGTACACAATGGAAATGATTAGGCAACCGTGAAGTGAATGCAGAGATTATCTGTAATTATGTGACTGAAGTGTTTGGGAACACCCAAAACTCCAGTCAAGGTGATCTGGGAGCAATCTTAGGGAGATGAAATTGGAGTGAGATCATAATTTGGTAAGAAGAAACCTAATCAATTGTATTGTGCCTTCTGAGGAAAAAACCTCTTCAAAGGCTGTCCTGTCAGGCTGGTATGAGTGTCCACCCATCCCACAGGCAAATGTTTGCTGTAGAGACAGATGTGGCCCACTGTCCAAACCAGTAAAAATTTGAATCACAGAATTGTTTTCTCTGCTTCTGATTCCATGATCCTCAAACATCCTTCTGAGATGGATGGATGGATGGATGGATGGATGGATGGATGGAGAGATAGATAGATGATAGATAGATAGATAGATAGATAGATAGATAGATAGATGCTAAATATATTTCCCCATAGAGCTTGCTTCCAGAGAAAGAATAGGCTGGGGAGGCCAGGAAAACATTAACCTGTCCATCTCATGGAACCACTTCTACAAAAGCCTCTTGGGACTTTCGTTAGTGTGAATCAGTTGCCTGGGTTCGGTTGACAGGATAGGGCTGATGAGGTTTAGAGCCCAGAAAGGAGGGATCTGCCAAAGAAAATGGCAGCTTGCACAAACCACACTCCAAGGGAAAGATATGTTTTTTTTGTTTTTTGTTTTTTTTTTTTTTAAAGATTTTATTTTATTTATGTGACAGAGAGACAGCCAGTGAGAGAGGGAACACAGCAAGGGGAGTGGGAGAGGAAGAAGCAGGCTCCCAGCCGAGGAGCCCGATGTGGGACTCGATCCCGGAACGCCGGGATCACGCCCTGAGCCGAAGGCAGACGCTTTAACGACTGCGCTACCCAGGCGCCCCCCTCCAAGGGAAAGATATGTTAAATCAATCTCTTCTTTCAGAAAAGCAGCAATCAGTCATTTAATCCTCACATGTATGACAGAGATTTTATCATTACCTGTCTTACTTATCAATGAGAATCAAAGCTCAGAAAAGCTCAAGGTCACATACCATGTGGTGTTTTGACTTTATACAACCCCGAATATACCCTAGTATAGATAGGTCTTCACATCATATAAAGAGCCACAGATGATTTCCAAAGACTCTTACCAGCCTTTTTAAAAAGCCCAGGCAAATGCTTGCCTACAATCTTATTCAAAAGGGGCGACCAGGATGGGGGAACATCCTTAGTCAGATGTGCTTTGTAAAGATAGAAGTCAAAAGGGGATACTTTTAAAATACACTTGACACCTGATGTTCTGCAGACTAGCTGCTGTGACCTCTGGCTCTTTTCTGGAAACTCATGCTCACTCCTAATACCCTTGGTAATTATGTTGTCCTTGATGAGCTCCCTCTGAAATAGCACCCCCTCAGCACTCACTGTCACCAATAACCCTGGATTCCACAGGTGGAGAACAACATACACACTGGTCCTAATCCATCGTAGAAGGAGTGTCAGGAAAAGGAGGAGATAGCCAGTGGCTTCTAGGACTTTGCTGTGCTCAGAGAAGCAAATCTCTACTCTTCTCCCTTCCTCTGGCAATCCTTGATCATGGCTGAAGAACACGCCTGGCAAATTTCCCATAGAGATATAACTTCAGGGTCTCGTCTTTCCACAACTTCTGCAGCTGTTCTCTTAAATAATTAGTGCATCCAGATCACACACAAAGTCCAGGCTTTCTGAGGGCTAGAGGACATCTTAATGCTGCCTGTGGGGACCCCAAGGGCTTCACATGGCAGATTAGACTGACAGTCATACCTTACAACCTCTCCTTCTTGGTAAGTACCCCCCACTAAACCCTAAATCTGTTCTTTACCCAAGCCAGAACTCTAGGTCACCTTCTCGCAAAGTTTTTCTCTCCCTGGAAGAGTCTCTGAAGTTCTTCTCTTCTCCTATCTCAGCAAACATTTCTAGTCTCTCGCCTCCTTTCTCATTTCCTCTGGGGAGGGGGGGGTTGTACACTTTTAAATGTCTATCACTAGCATTCAGTGTCTGAGCCCTGGGCATATCTCCAAATCAAAACCCCAACCAACCAATGTCCCTACTCCTGATGCTCTTTCTTTCTTCCCCTCCTGGGCCTAGCAAATCATTTGTGTTTGACCTGCAGGAGAGCTTCCCTGTGGTTTGTTTATTTATTTATTTATTTATAAGAAATGAGGTTCCAATTATGGCACATCCGTATAGCAGAATGCTATGTAGTCATTTCAAATGATGGGGTAGAAGAAAATTTAATGAGGTGGAAAAATGTTCACAATAATATAGTTTTTTAAAAAGGCTACAAAACTGTGTACAGAGTGCTCACGGTTTTGTAAAAAAAAAATGTGTGTGAATTTATATGTACATGACTGAAAGTCCGTGTGCCTAAATGTTCACAGTGGTCAGCTAGGCATCTGGGGCAACATGATGATTGCAAATGATATCTTCTTTGTGCTTTTCTTTGTGCTTTTCTCTATTTCCTAATTGGTTTTACAATGAGGAAATATTACTTTTGCAACAAGAAAAATATAATAAATGTGTGGGTTCTTTTTTCCTTTGAGATACCAGTAAAATGTCTTTTCATGACTTTTGTCTCCTGTGGTCTTTCTGTTTTTATCCATATTGGCATGTGCACTTGTTATTCTCAGCAAATGAGCCAACTGAAATAAGACTCCATTTATGTGAGCAGACTGTGGACGTTGGTAATCAAAAAAAAAAAAAATTTGGTGTCAACACCCAGTAATGGTTCATCTGAAAGGCACTCTCTTCTCAAGTCCTGCTCACTCTACACTTAATCTCTGCTCAGCCGCTCCTGAAGGCATGACAGACAACGTAGCCATCAGAATTCTTACACAGAACTAGAGTCCTCTCCTTGCCCTGGAGAGGCAGCATTGTATAGAAGTTACCAGTGTTGATTTTTTTAATTCCTAGATTGACAACTTGGGTTTGAGTTTCAGCTTTGCCACTTACTGACTATGACTATTTGACTTCAGAGTGTTGGTTTCCCCATCTGGAGATTAATACAATGATAGCACATACTTATAGGGTTGTTATAAAGACTAAATGAATAAATACAATCAAGTGTTTGGTGTAGTGCTTGGCACATAGTAAGTATTTAACAAATGGAGTCATTATCAACCCCTGAACAACCTTTTCCTTAGGGGAGGGAACAAGAGTTTGAATTGTTTTTATTCTTGTATGCTTGCATTTGAGGAAAAGACACAAGCAGATTTTGACAGCTTAGAGAGGACAAAGGGAGGATGGGTTGAAGTGGAGGGTTCTGCTCTGTTGCTTCCGTTTCAGAAATAGTTACAGACACAGAGGCACAGCATATGAGCAGTTTAAGTTCCTTCAAAAGAAGTTCTTTTTTTAAAAAGATCACCCTTGCTCAGCCCAACTTTGCTGTGTCCTGAGCAGGAGACCATATTCTAATAATGACCTCCTTAAAACCAACAGACATTCTTGCTTTCAGTCAGGAGAATAGAATTTGAGCGTTTAAAGGAATCTTCATTCTCATCCAGTCCAAGCTCCAACATGATGGATGTTTGAATCTTTCCTAAAACATTCACACTATGTCACCATCGAATCTATGCTTAACAACTCATGCCATGACAAAACACTCAGAAAGTAACTCTGAATAGAAGTTCTTTTTTATATTAAATCTAAATCAACTTGGAAGGAAAAGACAAATCCTTTTCCCTCATGGCTTTCTTCCAAATATTTGCAGCCATGAACTATGTATTTCTCTCAGTTTATCTTCTTCAGGCTAGATATAACCAATTTCAAAGATAATTGCCTACATGTAAGCTTTGTGGGTCTTCACCATTCTCATTCCTCCTCAGAACTTGGTCTAGCAAAGTATGCTGTCTAGAATACATTCCTCTGTAAGTCATTTCACTTACACATGATGTAACAAAACGGTTACCTCTGTCACTTTAGACACTGCAGTTTTGTTCATGTAGGCAAGAGTGTGTTTGCTTTTAGGTTACCACAATAAACTTACTCTCAACTAAATCCCGAGTATTGTTTATTTTCCTTCACGACTACTACATGACAATTTTTTTTTGTCCTATGGTTATGGCATTTTTCTAAACACAATATAGTATGCTACAGTCTCCTTGGTTAAATTTCATCATTTTGGATTAATTCCATTTTTTCAGCTTGTCAAGACCTTTTGGGAAACTGATTTTATCATCCAGCATATTCACTAACCATCCCAAATTCATGTCATCTACACATTTGAGGACTATAGCTTCTGTCTTCATAGAAGTCATTGATTAACATTTTGACTAGCACCGAGCTGAGGTCAGAGCCCTGGGGAAAGTAACTAGAAATCTCTCTCCAGTTTATCACTGATCCAAATCTTTGGATCCTTCACTAAGTTATTATCTGACTAAATCCTTTAATCCTTTCTTAGGACATCTTGATATGATATATGATATGGTATGATAACTTTTGTCAGAACGTCTTTATGAAATCCAGAAACACATTTTCCTGATCTACTAATCTAAAATCTTTACTTACAAAAGAAAAAAAAATAGACAAATCTGACATGACATGCTCTTAGAGAACTCATGCTGGATCTTAAGATCCTCTGCCTCCTTTTCTGGATATTCTCAAACTAACATTTTTTTTGTAATTCATTTTGAAATTTTATTGTCTTTCTTATTTCCTTTTTAGAAATTGGCCTGACACTGGTCCTCTGGTCTCCTGACAACTTTTTGCTCTCCAAGATTCCTCAAAGATCACAGCAACATAAGAAATGTGAGTTAAACTATTATGAAGTATAAGTTGCTGAGCCTAAGAGGCTTAAATATGTTTACATCAGACATTTGTCATAATTTATTTACAATGAGTTACCCATCAGAGGATGCAAAAAATAAATATATAAACAAATACAAGAAAATGTTGGAAAGTAAATCTGTTACCTTGAGTTTGGAACAATTTCTTAGCTGTAATTCTGAAGGCACTCAAACCAAAAGGTGAAAAACTGATGGATATTACTATATCAAAATTAATTTGGGACAACTTTGGAAGGTCGTGCCAGCTGCAGGCTTCCTGTGGGGCTGGCTGAGGCTTTTGTTGCAACCACATCAGGGTTCAACTTCTCCCTCTGCCCAGCCCTGCATCCCTCTCTCCTTTACAGGTGTGATTCCTGAGAGCACTCCCAATAAACCTTCTGCATGCAAATTTCCATCTCAAAGTCTGCTTCCAGGGAATCTGACCTAAGGCAGTTGGTATCAAGTAGCAGACTTTAAAATGGGATTTTGGAGTTGTATCACTGTATAAATTTAGCTATCATTGAGTCCTGCCACCTGGAGTTCTGATAGCTTCTGGCATGCTATAGTAAGAGAGTTATTAAATTTTTTACTGGTGGTGAACTAGGATGTGATACCAGTGGAACAGGAAGCACCAGAGGTGAAATATTTCAGGCATTTGAGAAGTATCACAAAATAGTAAGTTGCAAGGCTATGGGGTTGAGTGGCTGTTGCTGAGTGCTGTTGATGTATTAGAGAAAGACAACAAAGGCTGAGGGTGATTAATCACCAATTTAAAGCAAAGTATGAAAACCAGAAGCAACATATAGGAAAATCCTCCTTAGCGGCATATAAAGAGACTCCCCTTTCTTTCAGAAGGAGACAGAAAAAGGTGAGGATCTAGTCAAAAGCTTAATTACAAGGGTAGCAAGGCATAGAGAACTTTGAATAAGTCTGTCATTACAAGGTCAAGGATGTGACTGGAAGCAACAGAAATCTGAATACTAGGATGGGAACATCTGTGTTGAAAAGCTCAAGCCACACTGAAAGCCCACATTCCCCTGAAGTCTACAAAAGTGGTCCACTCTTTCCTATTAGAAACTGATGTTCCCCAATCTCTTGCTTAAAAGTCAACCACAAGAAAAAATCTGGAAAGTCTACAAATATATGGAAGTTAAATAATATGCTATTAAACAGTGAATGAGTCAACCAGGAAACTGAAGAAAAATAAAAAAAACACATGGAAACAAAAACTTGAACAGACCAATAACCAACAAAGAAATTGAATCAGTAATAAAAAAATTCTCAACAAACGAAAGTCCAGGACTAGATGGCTTCACAAACGAATTGTACTAAACATTTAGGGAAGAGTTAGTACCTATTCTTCTCAAACTATTCCAAAAAAAGAGAAAAGGAAGGACAGCTTCCAAATTCACTCTATGAAACCAGCAATACCTTGATACCAAAACCAGATAAAGACACCTCTAAAAAAGAGAACTATAGGCCAATATCCTTGATGAACAGAGATGTAAAATTTCTCAGTAAAATACTAGCAAACTGAATCTAACATACATGAAAAAAATCATTTACCACAATCAAGTGGGATTTATTTTTAGGTTGCAAGGGTCATTCAATATTCATAAATCAATCAGTGTATACATCACATTAATCAAAGAAAGGATAAGAACCATATGTACTGTATGGTATGACTAACATAATATAATAAAAAATATTATTATAAAAAAAGTAAGCACATCTCTAATCAAGGAAGATAAAAAAAATAAACTATTGGGACTACATCAAAATAAAAAGTTTCTGCACAGCTAACGAAACTATCAGCAAAACTAAAAGGCAACCTATGGAAGAAGATATTGCAAATGACATATCTGATAAAGAGTTAGTATCCAGAATATGTAAAGAACTTACACAACTCAACACCCCAAAAATGAATAATCTAATTTAAAAATGGGAAGAAGACATGAATAGACATTTTCCCAAAGAAGACATACAGGTGACTAACAGACACATGAAAAGATGCTCAACATCACTGATCACCAGGGAAATGCAAATCAAAACTACAATGAGATATCACCTCACACCCCTCAGAATGGCTAAAATCAACAACACAAGAAACAACAAGTGTTGGTGAGGATGTGGAGAAAGGGGAACTTGTTTGTACTGTTGGTGGGAATGCAAACTGGTGCAGCAACTCTGGAAAACAATATGCAGTTTCCTCAAGAAATTAAAAATAGAACTACCCTATGATTGAGCAATCACACTACTAGGTATTTACCCAAAGAATACAAAAATACTAATGCAAAGTGTTACATGTACCTTTTATGTTTTATAGCAGCATTATCTACAATAGCCAAATTATCAAAAGAGCCTGAGTCCATAGATTGATGAATGGATAAAGAAGAATTGTATATATGTGTGTGTGTATATATATATATATATATGATGGAATATTATTCAGCCGTAAAAAGAATGAAATCTTGAAATTTGCAATGACATGGA
Source organism: Ursus arctos (assembly GCF_023065955.2). Taxonomy (NCBI): domain Eukaryota; kingdom Metazoa; phylum Chordata; class Mammalia; order Carnivora; family Ursidae; genus Ursus; species Ursus arctos. The sequence goes on along the minus strand of NW_026622775.1, from coordinate 71,290,773 downwards.
TGGAGCTAGAGAGTATTATGCTAAGCTAAGCAAAATAAGTCAGTCAGAGAAAGACAAATACCATATGATTTCACTCATATGTGGAATTTAAGAAATAAAACAAATGAACAAAGGGGGAAAAAGAGAGAGAGAAGCAAATCAAGAAACAGACTCTTAACTATGAAGAACAAACTGATGGTTACCAGAAGGGAGATAGGTTGGGGGATGGGTTAAATAAGTGATGGGTATTAAGGAGCGCACCTGTTGCGATAAGCACTGGGTGCTGTATGCAAATGTTGAATCACTATAGTGTACACCTGAAACTAAAATTACAGTATATGTTAACTAATTGAAATCTTAAAACTTTTAAATAATAAATAAATAAATAAATAAATAATTAATTAAATAAATATATTACAGAAGCCTCTTATTTGCCAAACACACACTACCTTTAGGATATAACCCCACCTAACCTGTTCAGTAAAAGACCCATAGATAGGGTCACATCTCAGCATAAGCCAACTGGGGAAGTGTTGGCCCTACTAAAGAAGAAAGGAGGCTATATGTCAAAAGGGCGGTTGTACCTACTCTATGTGTGGCAGTGGAAGCTAGAATGTTACGTATGTGACTGGCCCCTGAAAGTGTTGTGTAAGGGGTAGCAGAATATAAAGTTGGATAAGAGAGAATTTATTGATATGGAAGCACCCTTCCAGGACACAAGATTTAACATCCCAGCAAGTTTCATGGGAAATGGTACTAAGATGCTAAAAGGATGCTCTTAGAAAATGCTTGAAAGCTTGGGAAATGGGATGGCCCACAATGAGGGAAGTAGAAATGTCAAAATTGTCATGGCAGATGACGCAGAAGCTCAAAGAGGTGGCCATGCTACAATGGATATGCCATGTAAAGCCAGAAAAAGTCCATCTGACTATGTTTCATGGGAGGGCCTAAAGGACACTTCATTTATCAAAGCAGTAAGGAATGCACAAGTGAGAGGGTGTTATGGACTGAATTGCTAAAGACCTAACCCCCGATGTAACTATATTTAGAGATAGGATCTTTAGGAGGTAATTTAGGGTAATTGAGATCAGAAAGATGGGACTCTAATCTGAAAGAATGAGTGTCCTTATAAGAGACAGTAGAGAGTGTGTACTCTCTCTCACTCTCTCTCTCCCCAACCCCATATTGGGCCTGACTGGGAAAAGGCCATATGAGGACATAATGAGAAAACGCCATCTGCAAGCCAGAAAAAGAGCTCTCAGCAGAAACCAAATTGGCCAGAATCTTGATCTTGGACTTCTACGTCTCAGAACTACGAAAAATTAACTTCTGTTTTAGCTACCCAGTCAATGGTATTTTGTTATGGCAGGTTGGAGCTCAGTAACACAAAAGGGTACTAAAAGTCATGAAAAGTTCAAGCATGGCTGACCTATGCAGGCTAGGACTTATAAGAGGAGAGGCTGTTATGGAAGTGAATTCCCTCATAACAACAGGGGTGACAGACCCGTGAAATAGCAGAGGGCAAGGAGTGGTATTTAGTCATCCAAGACAAGGTGGGTGCAATGTCATAATGATTGACAAGGTCAATGTGGCAGGCAGGTGGACATCTGTCCTGCAGACAGCTATGAAGATTAAGGAATTTGTCACATTAGTACAGATTTTAGGGATCTAGTGTCTGGGACACACCATGACATTCCCTCCAAAGTAAAGAGCAGGTTACTGTTTCACCCATATTCCAACAATAAGAAGGTAGTGCACGCAATGCTTATTAGGCCTCTTCTGGTGCTGAAGGAAGCATATGCCACACTTGATAATACTGTGCCAATTCATTTCATGGCTGAAATGAAAGGCTTCCTGCTTTTAATGGGGCCCAGAGCAGGAAAGGGCTCCACAGCAGATCAGGTGGGCATGCAAACAGCCTTAAGGCTTGTACCACAGACCTGGTAGAACCTATGGTATTAGAGGTGTCTGTGGAGAGAAAAGACTCCATGTGTAGTTTATAGCAGGTCCTCATGAACCCACTATAAAATCGAAATCTGCTAGAAAAATCAAAATGAAGACCATTAGGAGTCTGTAGGAGTCTGTAGTAAGGCCGTGCCATCTCTAGTAGTTCAAAAAAACAGCTACGAACATGCTAAAGGATGCTGGTAGAAACTGAACATTTGACCATGGGACATCAAGTGGCCATGCAGCCAAGCTGCCCTTTATGAGCTGAGTTCTATCAGATTAACCAAGTAATAAGTTCAGGCAGGTTCAGCGACAACCCCTGGGAGGTTGAAGTAACTCCAGATCAGGTACAAACAGTGATAGAAGGCACAACGAATAAGCTGTAGGAGCAGGTGGACCACCACTGTTACGCTAGCATCTTCTTTTCAGCTCACAGTTATGACACCCCTCTTTCAACTCACACCAGTAAAATAATCATTGATAAAGGAGAAAAAGATTGAGTTTGGTCATAGATAGGTTAGTTTGGTGTGTGGCTGGAAACTGAAAATGAACTTTTGCTACACTGTAGCCCCACTCAGAGGTGGTCCTGAAAGATAGGAGGCAAAAGTTTCAAGTGATACACCTGGTTGTTTACCTTGAGTGGCAATAGAAGTGGCCTGAAATAAGACTATATATGCCCTTATGTGCAGGGATGAATGGTTTGGCCTGTCGGTAAGGGGCTGTAGAAAAACAGATTGAGTAGTTGGGACAAGAAAAAATGGAGAATAAGCTTATGGACTGACCTATGGGAGTGGCCCAAAGTGAATATTTTTATGTCATATGTTAACGTCCTCCAGAGAGCACCAGAATAATTAATCCAGTCAATGAGTAAAAGAGCTAGATTTTGTTAGCAGTATCCTCACTTGCATGATGGGTTCATAAATGGAGCAACCATGGTGGCAAGAATGGATGCAATGCATGGGCTCAACAGCATGGGTTGAGCCGAGATGCTCAAGGCTCAAGGTTGTCAACACCCTACACTAGACCAGGTGCCTAGTGTAGGAGGGGGATGATGGATAGAAATGGGGTTCAATGCGTTGAGAGTTTTTAGGTCAGAATACCCATGCAGTGCAAATAGTTGGGCAATTGAGGTAGAATAGCAGGTTTTAGTACAAAAGTGAATGTTCAAGTTCATGGTTTTGGAGGCAAAGTTTCTGATGATAATGTGGTCCAGCATGTGATCATGGAGCAAGTGATTCAGCTGAAGTGGAGAAGGTCACTGGACATAAGAAATTCAAGGACTCCAGAGACCAGGTGTTTAGTGTAGGGTGTTGACTTTGTCTAGGACACAAGCAGGAATTGAAAAGTAAAACATGGCAAATCAAGTGTTAAATCTTAATTTAAAAAAGCTGATTGACAAGGAGTTCCTCAAATGACTATTAGGGAAGGGGGAGAAAGTGATACAGCCATTTGGTTTGAGCCTTAAAAGGTTTTACAAAAGGGAGAAATGTTCTGGAAGTGGCAATCAAGGCAAAGAAAATAATTGCCAAACCTTCCAATTCTCAGCCACAAGGGGTATGAGAAAAAAATATCTAAAATTTATGGAAATCAACTAAATTTTGGTTAGGGCAAGAGATAAGAAGAAGTGAAGTATGGAAGTTAACATTACTTATCCAGAATCATAGAATCAGGATCCAGTCCCAGCCTCTGAGCCCAAGTGCCTCACAAACCTATTGGTTTGTCACAGAAGGAAAATTGAAAGAAAAGGTACAAATTTTTATCTTGAGTTCCTGTTGATGTTGCATTAATAAAGTCCACTTTTATAAGTGCATGGTGGCCACATATGTTTGAGAAATGTTGATATAAGCTAATGTGTCATGGAATCAGTAAAAGACACTACTATGTAGATGATGGAAGGCTTGGCATCAGAGAAGATGGATAAAATGCTTCACAAAACACATAATATACATAAATGCCCCCAATCTCAAAAATATGTGTGGATTTATGGTTGGCAAACTCAGACTTTTTGTGCATTCTCTATCCCCACTCTCAAGAGGTAGAGAGCCCTCAAACTGCTGGCTTGGGTCACCCCCTCTGGTCCTGATACCTCCTCTCCGTGGCATTCTATACTCTGAACTTTTCTTCTTTTTCCATTCCATCAACATACCTTGTCAAAATGCACACTCCCAAGGCATTGCCAGTGGACTAGCTTGTTAATACTGTATTACATGTTACCCGTTTAATAATCATTTTCCTTTAAAATTGGAGAGAAACTATATTATATGTAACACATATAACAATTATAAGAGCCATCTGATTTACGAATTTTTAACATGTGCAAACAGTATTTTTCAATTTGAGAAAATAAAACATGATATTTAACAAATTTGATCTTTCCTTTTTCATAAATTGGGACTATTATTTATATCTCTTGGATTTTTAATACTAAAAATTATCATGTATCTACAAAGCATGGCGTAGATATTAAGTGACATTATTAACTAATAATGGAGAAGATAAAATAGATATACAGGATACTTTACATGGCTTTACGTGTTATTCCAGCTTGAAAAGAGATCACCTGTCACTTGGGGACCAAAAAGGCAATTTCTCAGAGCAATGGATATGTGATAGTGGGAATTGTAGGCTCTACTTCAGAATATAGAGGATTTATGTTTTAGCAGGTCAGACATTTATTGTTGCCTTGAAATCTTACCAAGGAGATATTAGCCAATCATCTCCATCTGTACTTGAGACCCGCCCAGCCTGTTACTTCCCTGCAGTCACTCTATCCCTTTAAGATGACAAAAGAAGCTACCTAGAGCTGCAGAACCTAGGTTCCACTTGGAGTCACTTTTGTTGTTTATTTATGTTCACAAGATGGGTAATTCCAGATCCTGTCATGAGGTGAAGCCCAAGGTTTTAGCATTCTTCCATCTGCACCATTCCTTTGATCATCAGAAGACTGAAACAGCACATGCTACTGTCCCTCCTGCATACTCAGCTTCAGCCTCCATGTACTGCCTCTTCAACAAGCCTGAAGCTGGGAGAGGGGGTTGTGCGTGAGGCTGTAGGGATTGATGGGCTGTTAATGCAGTGCGACAGTTGCATTGTCTTATCCTGACAATGCTGCCATTTAACATCCTCATGGGCGGGCACCATAACCCAACCACACAGCTAATGAGGCTTCACACCCCCAACTCTGTCTACCCTCTGAATATTAGTTAGCTTCAACGTCTGCAAGCACAAATGCTCAGCAGGTCCATGATGGCACAGAATGATGTACAGTAGTTCTTGCATATGGTAGTAGGCTGCTGGAGCGTCTAACTTTTTGGAGAGAAATCCATACCAGGCATGGAGGCAAGGAGGTAAGCAGAGAAATAAACATTCCCCAACCTTTTTTCATATAGAGTTCTACAAGCAGTTGCTAGAAGGGAACTCAATGCACATTTTAGGAGTCTTCGAGCCTGTGGGTAGGGCAGGGGTAACTTGGTTAAAACTAATATAGAGATAAGACCTCAGCCCAAGGCTTCTGGACTTCTGGGTCACTGCTTCTTCCCTAACAGGAAAGACTTTCACCTGGAGCCTTTTCAAAATGAGAATGACAACTAGACTCTATGAAGACTTTAAATCGTGGAGTCATCCTTGACTCCTTCCCTACTTCCCCTCGTCCTCCATTCATACTCAGGTACTGTCTCCTGCCCCACTCAGCCCTTGCTTTGCTCTCCCACCTTCACCTTGGTTGAGTGCTCATGACTTCACTCCTTGATCATGGCAAAAACCCCCCCAAATGGTCTTTGTTCCCACAAGCTTTGCTTCACTACTTCCCCTGAATGCCACTCCTAGATTCAGTTTCTGAAAACTCCTTTTCTCGTTCAAGAACCTACCAAGGATGTCCATGGTCATTGGAATAAGGTTCACATTCTAGGTTAGCATTCGAGACCTGATTACCTTTCCTATCAAATCCTCAGCTCTTTCCTATATGGTTCCAACATGGTGCCTCCTCACCCGCCAAATGCTGCCAGCATTCTTGCCTTAATGTACTTCCTCCTCCTTCTCCCATTTAAAATTTCTCCGTTTCTTTCCTCCCAGGCAAATACTACACTCTTTTAAGCCGAGATCAAGCTTCCCCCCCCACACACTGAATAGTGCCTGAATACTGCAGCTGCTCCATCTCTCACCCCTGGCCTCTGACCTCCTTAAGTTCTTATTGTCTCCACAGCTCATTTGAGCCTTTGTTATAACTTATCTACATTATTTCATGTAGTTACACAACTGTATCCTGTGTCTTTTCAAGCAATTTATAAATTACTTAAGGAAAGAGAATATCTTTACTTTGCTCTCCCATAATGCCTAATAGAGGACTAAACCACAACGGGTGCCTGATATATCCCTATTCAATTGAATTGTAAGCAAGGTTTAGGTCCACTCTATCAGGCCAGAATTTTTCTGGCAACCTCTCTGTGCACCCTCCAAAGGTTGGCACTAACTGTACAGGAAATCATCCCATAACTCCTAAAACTAATTATAGGTCCCTATTAACCATAAAAACAATTCAAGACCCACTTAATTTCAAACAATGTGAGGTTCAATCAAAATCCAAAGAAGAATCAAGATAATTCTCCAGAATTTCTCATGATAGGATTGGCATGCATGGCATTTAATCTAGGGCTTTGTGTAATACACCTCAAATCAACCAGAGCTCAGCCCTCTAACTAAGCTATTCAACATTTCTAAGCCTCAGTTTCCTTATCTGTAAGATTAAATACCTTGCTTCTTAAAGAGTGGAGGATTAAATGTGTCAAAACATGTAAATATGCTTAGCATGATATCTGGGATATAACAGGTGTTTACTATTACATCTTTTGTTTTCTTCCTTGTGACTAGTCACCCAGTAGAGAGCACCAGGGAAATAGCTCCAGGCTTTGTCAGCAGCTGCCCCGTGTTGTGTAGCAGGGTCAAGGATGATGAATAAGTACCCGAGTCTTTTCAGAAAGACAGAAGGGTTCATCAGCCTGTAAATGTTTTAATTGATTATAGCAGAGAGTGAGCCTTAAAGTGATGGATGTTTCCCCATCCTTGTGTCCATCCATCTGACCCTTTCCTCTACTTTCTGGAATCAGATTGACCATCTTTCAGCCACTGGCAGCCCAGCTATGCATAGTTTCTTAGGTCCTCTCCCTGTTGTGCTTGCTTCTCTGTTGCAGAGTCTGGGGTAGGACTGCAGGGGCAGGTAGGAGGACAGGCAGGTAAGCAGAACATTTGAATTTCATTTCCTACCCTGTGCCCCTTTGAAGGCAGGACTCCATGCCTACACTGAACCAGCCTTGAACAATGTCCTCTTAATTCATGGCCTATTCATAGAGCTGTCCCTAGGGAGAAAAAATTATAGCAGATAGAGCTAGTTTAGAGATTACAGGAAAAGGTGTTACCTTTTCACCTTAATGCAGCAAAGTATTCCCCCAGAGACACCTGGACCTTGGTGTGCCGGCCCACTTCTGGAGAACATTATGAAATGGCTTTCCCTTTACTCTGTGACAGGCAGGGATAGCACAAGCCACATCTGGACCATTCACCACTATTGCCTCTGGAACCTCACATATTTCCTTCTTTCTGTGAGAAAGATGGCATTTCAGACTTGACAGCTTCTCTTTCAAGCTACGTGCTTGCTTTAATAGGTGATAAAGTCAGGGTTCCCTTAAAGATGGGTCATTACAAGTAAGGACTGCTCAGGATAAATCAGAATAATCTGAGGGAGGGAGTTGTTTGGGGGGATTGTTTGGCTCTCTCTCTACCAAACAAGCATTGCTAGGAGAGTAATGACAAAGCAGATGCCTGTGGAAGAGGGAAGCCAGAGGGTCCAAGTACAGAGCACAGGCATAATGTCAGAGCTTACACCAAATCTAGAGTTTCTCTGCTTCATCGGGGCAAAAGCATCACTGCCCAGTGCTCTGTAAAGCAGGGCCCCTTGGCTGTTGCCTTCTTCTGCTCCTGTGACCACATGAGGTTATAAGTTTATAGAAATAAATGACCTCTTCTCTGCCCCTACAGAAGCTATTAGGGATGAATGGTCTAATGAGGGAAGCATGCTCAGATGCCTGCCTTCCAGAACAGGTGTTAACTATATCACTGCAGTGGGGAGAAGATGTGTGGAGGGATAGAAGAAAGCAGATTTCAGCAACATTTAAGGCAAAACATGGACAATTGTAGCTGTCTAATAATGGAGTCAACTGTGCAATAAGGCATGAGGTTCCCATCAATGGAGCTGTCTAAGAGGGTCTGGCAAGATCATTTATGAGAGCATTCCCCACTGGGTGGGAGGTTGGGCTAAGTAGTCTCCAGTCTCAGGCATAGTCTAGTTCTAGTTTTCTAGAGGAAGGACAAAATACACAGAGAAGGTGATACAAGAGGATAGACTACACTGTACTCAACCCTTGTATTGTGCTGAGATCTGGCATACCAATGGCATGGGCCTTAGTGTTGGAAGCTCTGGGCTAGACCTGCCTCCACTTCCATCTCCTTCCATCTATTCAACTGGTTCTAGACAAGTTCCTATTTCCTCCTTTCATGGAGAAGAATAGTAAATGCTAATAGTCTTCTTGGGGGAGGCTTTCCCTTGGACTTCCATTTTGTGGTTACTTGGAATCCAGCATCTGTCTCTACTTTTTTTCCTCTAATTTTTTGTGTGTTTTATTTTATTATGTTCAGTTAGCCTCTGTATAGTACATCTTTAGTTTTTGATGTGGTGGTCAATGATTCATTAGATGCGCATAACACCTAGTGCTCATCACAACACATGCCCTCCTTAGTACCCATCACCCTGTTACCCCATCCACCACCCCCCTCCCATCTGAAACCATCAGTTTATTTCCTGGGGTCCATAGTCTCTCATGGCTCATCTCCCTCTCTGATTTCTCCCCCTTCGGATTTCCCTCCCTTCCCCTATGGTTCTCTGTGCTATTGCTTTTGATCTGGACAGAAAGAAAACAAGTGACAAGTTGTGCTGACTCCCATTTTGCTGTGGTTTCAGCTGGAATTTGATGGACCTTTGGGGCAATGCCTAATTATTTTCCCTGGGATCCATGCCTGAGAGACCATAAACCCATGCCCTATAGAAACAGCAGAGAACAGAGGTTACCACCATGGGTTTTGGAGTCAGAAAGGCGTGGGCTTGGATCCTGGCATCACCACTTCATTGTTTGCCAGCCATAGTGCGACCTTGGGCAAGTTATTCTACTCTCTGAGCCTCAGTTCATGATCTGTAAAAAATGGAGGAAAGTACCCACCACATCAGGATTTCTGTGAATTCCTTTATGAATATTAAGTGCTTAGCACAACCTACATGTGTAATAAACAGTGGTTATTATAATACCACATTCTACTCATCAGCAGCATCTGTCTCTGTGCACTCTGCTGTCCTGTCTGCACCTAAATCTGTGCCCCCACCTGCAGCCAGTCTGTACTCATCACTGGCTTCCACTCCCTTCTTGCGTATTCAAGGACAGTACTTCAGCAATTCTTGCCCCGACCCTCTCTTGCATCACCGACTTTTTTTTTCATTTTCTACTGAAATAGTTCCGTCAGCATACAAGTATTTGTTATATTGATACTTCTTTCATCTTGGAAAAAAAAAAACAAAAATCAAAGCCACCTTCTCGTGATCTTCACTTCCTTGCCAATTATTAACCTATTTTTTTGTTCCCCTTTGCAACAAAATCCTGGAAAGAGCTTTCTCTACTCACTGTCTTCAATTCCCCTTTTACTCTTCTTTCTTAAACTCATTCCAGTCAATCTCTTGACCACACCAGTCCACTGCAACTGCTCTCATCAAGGTCACAGATCTGCGTTGCTAGATCAGTCCTCATCTGAACGGACTCTCTAGTAGCTCTGACCCAGTTGAAAACTCCTTCCTCATTTGTACATTTTCTGTGCTTGGCTTTTAGGACCCCAGTGTCTCTTGATTTTCTGTGTGCCTCACTAGTCACACGCGAGTCTCCTTTGCTGGCTCCTTCCTCTTAATTACCTATTAATGACGGAGGGTCACAGGGTTCATTCCTTAGGCCTCCTTATCTCTATCTGTTCTCATCTCTTGTGGCCTATAGTCTGATGGCTTTAAATAGCATATATATTCCAATGCCTCTCAAGTTTACATTTCCATTCCAGATCTCTCTTGTAAATTAGCCTTCCACTAACAAGCTCCACTTGGATATCTAATAGAAATTTAAAAGTATCATGTCCAAAACTAAACCCCTTCTCCTCCCTCTCGAATCTATACCTCCAGGAGTCTTCTGCTCAGTGAATGGGAACTTTATCCTTTAATTCACTGAGGCCAAAAACCTTGGGTCATCCTTGACTCCATTCTCTCATGTCCTGTATCTAAAACCATCAGGAAATGATGTATGTTTTACCTTTAAAAAATATTTCTAGAATCTGTCACTTGTTACCACTTTTATTGCTATAGCCCATGGTCTGAGCCTCTAGCATCTGTCACCTAGATATTGCCATAGGCTCTTCTCTGGTCTTCTAGCTTCCACCATTGCCCTCTTCTATCTAATCTGAACAAAACAACAAAATAAATCTCTCAAAAGCAAAGTAAGCCATGGCATTCTCCTCAATTTCCTTCAGCGGCTTCCCATCCTATTAGGAGTAAGCCCCAGGTCCCATAGTATTCTATAGTCATATGTGATCTGGATCCCTGTTAGCACTCTTATCGCATGTTTTACCATTCTCTCCTCCTCTCTCTATGCCAATCACACAACCTTCTTGCTGCTTCCTGAGTCTTCCCAGCACATTTCTGCTTCAGGATCTTTGCAGTGGCTCTGCCTAGATGTGGGCATATCTCACTCTCTATTCCTTTCAGTCTCTGTTTGAATGTCCCTTCTCAATAGGACCTCCCTGACCACCATATTTATAATTGCAACACCCTATGCTCATGCAGCACTTTCAGCCCCCTTTACTCATGACTGCTTGTTCTAACATACTATATAATTACCTATTCTTATAGCTAGTGTTAAAGTTTGCCTTCCTGCCCTCTCTCCCCATTCTGCTTGCATGTAAACACCAGCAGGTCGAGGGTCTTGTTTTGTTTACTGATATATTAGTTTTGTTTTGTTTACTGATGTATTACAAAAAACATAGAACAGTACCTGGCACATTGCAAGCACTCAGCAAATCTCTTTTGAATTCAATAATTGATTATTATTAAACAATTTCAATTCACCTCATAACAACAAATTTGGATACAGACTTGGCACAAAGAACTATATGCAAGAGTCCATTTCCTAGAAGATCCTTGCACATGGCAAGGATAAATCAGGCAGTCAAGGCTGTTGTGGGATTAGCAGGTCAATGGGGATCAGCTACACCAGCCTATATATCAGAAGGGGCCTCAACCATCCTCCTGGTAAAGGGTGGCCTCTCGATCAATCAATCTGTGTAGCAACTGCACTACTCACTATGAGAGGACAGGAGAAGTTAACACAAGGTCCCTGCCCAAAAGGCAACACTTAGCCACATAAAACAATAAACAGACAATACCAGGCAGTATATCAGCAAGAACTAAATTGGGTGTTATTGAGCCTAAGTGCTGCTAGAGTTCAGAGAGGGAGAAATCAATGAGCACTGAGGCTGCTCCAGAGCTCTGTGCCATTGCTCCTCAAGTTCCTTGAGGGCAGGGGCTATATCATCTTTTTATTTTCTTTCTATTTCCTTCTCTTTCTTCCTTGCTTGTCTACTTGCCTGCCTCCTTTCTTTTTTATCTTCCCTTCCATAGACCCAGCATAATGATGTGCTTGTAGTAGATATATAACAACTGCTTTATGTTTTCCCTAACTTCTTTCAAAAAGGATTTAAGGTGGCTTATAGGGATATATATAAATTTAAATTTAAATTAAAAGAAAGAAAGCTTAAAAAGGATGTTACAAGGGAAAATCAAAACAAGGGAAGGGACATAAAGTGGACTGAGAAATGAGGAAAATACTATTAAAATACAAGCCATAAAGACCATGCCTTTGCAATAGATGAACCACAAATTTGGCTCCAAGCTTTCAAATGGACTATTTAGAAAGGAAAGCCTGATTAATTATGCAATTCACACTGTCCTTATGACAAAAATAGACCAATTGTTCAGAAGACACTAAACTAACCCAGATACTTAAGCCTTCTGTCTATTTCTGCCTAAAGTCTTCACAGAGCAGACACGTTATAATGCAATGAACAGTATCCTCAAGGAGCTTTTTAGCATAGACCCAACTATGAGTTTCACAGGGATGTTTATTCTACACATAATTCCAACCGTTTGGGAGCATTCCTATTTTGTTAAACTGGAGGGTTATGGGACAGCGCATACTTTTAACTGTTGTCTGGATCTAAATTTAACAAGGTAAAGGGGAACTGGACAAATTTAAGAAGGAAACTGCTTTATAAGGGTATAAGCATCTCAACATAAACACACACACACACACACACACACACACACACAGTCTCTGACTAAGCCACAGACAATCTTATCTCCTGCACACAATACAATTTATACTTAATATTGTAGTGATGTCTGTACTTCACTGATTTCTCTTGCTAAATTTTAAATTCATCAAGGCCAAGTACAAAATATCATCTTGCATATCTTTGTATCCCTCACAGCATCCAGCACCATGTCTTGCTCCAAATGAATTTTTTTTTCATTCAACAAATATTTATTGCCTTCCTTCTAGGTGCTAGGCACTTTTTTAACAATGAACAACATTCCTTACACTCAGTTGCTTTTACAATGAGGGCAGAGATTGATGCAATATAGACGGTAATTGCAATAAATAAGTAAATTTTTTAGTATATAAGAAGGGAAATGTCTAGGGGCGCCTGGGTGGCTCGTTGTTAAGCGTCTGCCTTCAGCTCAGGGCTTGATCCCGGAGTCCTGGGATCGAGCCCCGCATCGGGCTCCTCCACTGGGAGCCTGTTTCCTCCTCTCCCATTCCCCCACTTGTGTTCCCTCTTTCACTGGCTGTCTCTCTCACTGTCAAATAAATAAATAAAACCTTTAAAAAAAAAGAAGGGAAATGTCTATGAATATAATAAATAATAGAGAAGGGCAAGAGGGGTTTGGAGTGTGTAGTCAGCGTAGACCTCATTGAGAAGGGGAGACAAATGACTTAAAGAAGATAAGGAAGTAGCCAAGTAGATATCTGGAGAAAGGACATTTCAGGCAGAGGAAACAACAAAGACTCTGAGACAGATACATATATATTTTCATTGAATATGAACTAACCCCCAAATAATTGTGATTTTTGGCATTAGTGAGAGGGATAATGATTTAGACAGGGGTATAAAGCATACAGAAAGGCAAATGTGAAATCATAAAAATGCCTACATTCTCAGTAGTAACAATGAGTTGTTTATTTTTTTATTATAATAATACTTTTTATTATATTATGTTAATCACCATACAGTACAATGATGAGTTGTTTAAAATGTAGAGCTGAATATTTTCAATGAAGAATAATATTGTTATGACACCAGCTTGGAAGGAAAATGTCTTAGTCAAAACAGTCTCAGTAAGGCTGCAATAACAAACAAACCCTGAAATCTCATTGTCTTAAGACATCTATATATATACACACACACATATATATAAAATATTGAATATTTGTCTTAAGACAAATATATATATATTGAATATATATATATATATATATATATATATATATATTGATATATTGAAAATATATATTCTTCCTCATGCAAAGGAGATGCCTCTATCTCTTCAGGATAGTTCCCTTCAAATAATGGCTCAGGGATCCAGGCTGTTTCTGTTTTATGGCTCTGCCATCTTGATAGGGAGCTTCCATGATAAGCAGAGCAGGGGAAAAGAGAGTGCAGGGAAAACTCACCCTGTTGCTTTATTCTTTGGCCCTGAAGTGACTCATGTCATTTATGCTTAAGCTCATTAGTCAGAACCAGTCACATGCCCTGACCTAACTGCATAGGATGCTGAGAAATGCAGTCTTTCTGTGTGGTCAGGAAAAAGAAAATGAAAGGGACACAGGGACGTAACACTGTCTCTAATACGGAAGAGAATAAGTCAGGCTGTATTTGAGTTTGTGGCACTGCCAAACAAGTTAACTTTGATCTAGGTCCCATTCTGAAATGAGTCTGTTGTATAACAGCAATTCTCAGAAAGGATAAGCCTGGTCAAGATCATAATAACAATATCTGGAGGTCTTTGTTTTATGCACTAGATCTTAAAAAGTTAATAAAGTGATGATTAGAAAATGATTAAACCCATACTCTGTAATAAGACCTATGTATACATTATCCCTATTTAATAAAATTACATAAAACAAACTACATGCATTCTGCAGGGGATTTCTGTATGTTCTCATGTTTAGATAGACTTTTATTTTTTTTTATTTTATCTCTAAGGAACAATTGACAATTTTTATCATATGTACCTGAAAGAAAATTTCTTTCTGTAAACCTTTTTCTCCTTTCAAGTCCTCATTTTTCTGTGGCCTACGTATTGTTGACTCACATTGGTCTGGCCTCTGTGTTTATTATTTTTACCAGATTCCTTTTTGCTAAATTCAGGTATCTTTTAGCCTCTGTTCTTAGTTGCTCAAGGCTTGAATATTAAATTATCGGGTGAAATTACATAATTGGAATAAGTTATACAAAGGCGCCATGAACTGTTCTTAACCAATATCAACTCAATATTCTGTTCGTATGGTTTTCTAATTTTCCATATTTGTGTGCCGTATGCCTGTTTCTTCTGGTGTCTACTCCTGCATAATGCACCCAATTCCAAACATCAGGAATAGAAAGAGTCTTAGAAGCTTGGGAAGAATAAATTCCAGATTGGGAATCAGACTCACCCATTAGACACAAACATGGTTTGACATCTCATAGAGTTCAAGACTCCTCTCCACTTGTCTTTTTGAATGCTCTGGAGTTGTAATTTTATGTTCTAATGACTCTAAAATTTGGGGCAGATGGGACACATTCAAGACTTTGTCTTAGAATAATTAACTTTGAAAAAGCTGAGAGAGTTACATTCATTCCAAAACGTTGCAAGGCTTCAGCTGCTGGAAAATGGACCAACCCCGACTGAGTGAGGTAAGTAAGAAAAAAGTCAATGAGAATTGGGTCCTTATATAATAAGACCATAAGACAATTTCTTCAAGTATTTTAAATTTCATTTATTTGTTGTCATCAGACTACAAAGGTTGACTTTTCTTTAAGTTCATTTTGATTGTGCATTTTACTAGAAAGTCATCCAAGATTTCTAACTAGATAACACAGATTTGAAAAAATATCTTTTGAGTTTCAAGAAATATGACTTGATGCTCTATCTTGTATTTAATCTCACTTTTTATTTATTATAATGATCAGGTACTTATCAGATATTTTTAAGAGGCTCTTGGATCTTTATTTCCAATTTATATTGCTTTTATATTTTCTAGTTAATTAATTCCTGTTCTATCATTATTGTTTCCAATTTCTTATTGTTTTTGTATTGATTTTTTGTTATTTTTTCTAATTTCTTAATTCTCAAATTCTTTTTTTATTTCTATTCTTCCGTATTTAATAAAATCAATGAAATTTGAATTTACCTTTATTATTTGGCAATTAGTAGACAATATGGCCATAAAATGCCTAATTTTAGAAACTTGTTGTAGTTTTCTTTGTGGCCTAAGGTATGATAATTTTTTACAAAATGTTATGGGTACTTGAAAAAAATTCTCTTAAGTTACACATCCTGATATACACCTATAAAATTAACCTCACTTGTTATATTAATCACCTCTACCCCTATTTACTCTATTTATAACATAAATGCTATGTTATAATTTTATAATGTGACCATTATATCCTTCTATGAAGAATGACCTTATTAACCTATTAGCTGTTTTTGTCTTGAATTCTCCTTTGTCCATTATTATAACATCTTTTCCTTATTTGTATTTACTTGGTGTATCATGACACATGCATTTTAAATTTTATATGTAATTTTGTCATAATTATATCTAATTAATTATATTATAGTTGGCCCCTATGGTCTTGTGTTTTGTGATGTTTTAGCACAATCTAAGAATACTTGTATTTCAATGTGGGCATTTAACCTTGTCACATTTCTTTAAAAACTAATTATTTTATTTTAAAATAGTTTTAGATTTATAGAAATGTTGTAAAGATAGTACAGATTCCCACTTCCCCTATTAACATCTTACATTATTATAGTACATTTGTCATAAGTAATGAACCAGTATTAATGCATTATTGTTAACTAAAGTCCATATTTTTCTTAGATTTCCTTAGTTTTACCTAATGACCTTTTTCTGCTTCTGATATCATCCAGGATTACATTAAGTGATCGTCTCTCCTTAGGCTCTTCTTGGCTGTGACTGTGTCTCAGACTTTCCTTGTTTTTAGTGGCATGGACAGTTTGAGGAGTACTGGCCAGATATATTGTAGAATGCCCCTCAACTGGCTTTTTTTTTTTTTAATGTTTTTCTTAAAGTTAGACTGTGGGTTTTAGGGAAAAGGACCACAGAAGTAAAATGTGATTCTCATCACAACATATCAAGTGTCCATACTATCGATGTGAGTTATCACTGATTGATAGTGACTGAGGTAGTGTGTGTCAGCTTTTTCCACTCTAGAGTTACTCTCTAATCCCCTTTCCCATAATGTACTCTTTGGAAATAAGTCACTGTGTGAAGCCCACACTTAAAAATTAAAGAGGTGTGCTTCACCTTCTTGAGGATAGAGTATGTACATAAATTATTTGGAATTCTTCTGCAGAGATGATTTGTCTATTCTCCTGCATTTATTTTTTAAATCATTTCTCTGTTTCAATACAGACTCATGGATTATTTATTTTATAATTAGAGTTAAAACCAATATTATTCTATTTATTTTGTTGCTGTCATTTTTGCAACTTAGTCTATTTGGAGTTTTCGTATTTGGCTCCTGTGTCCCTTTGACATACCCCTGTCATTACCTTGTTTGTTAGTCTGGCCCTTCCTTACTTTCTGGCACTAGGATATGCTCTTAAAGCAAGAAATCAAGTCATATTATTCATTGTCCAGAAGCCCTTCATATAGTTTTATCCCCCTGACTTCTCCTGAAATACTGTATGGTGACTAACATAACATAATAAAAAATTAATATAAAAAAATAAAAATAAATCCTTTAAAAAAAAATTCTTCCATTCACTCACTTGGCTTTTATATAGAAGTGTGGACTTAAAAATCCATAGATATAATAATTACCTGTTCACAAAGTTAGGACTAGCCTGGTGATCAGCAGCTCAAGTTTGAGTCTTTTTATAAAATGCAACTAATTAAAATGCTCTGATGAAAAAGTGATTTGTTGAAAATCCAGACCTTTAACTCTATTTGATCATGACAATATTCTATTTTATTTTCAGTCTGATAAGAGTACTGGATGGTCAAAATAAGAATTACTGTAGCTCTAAGAAAGTACAGAACAAGTCTAGAGCAAATTAAGAAAGAAAACAAGCCATTTGTACTAATACTATTTAAAATTGTAATTGTGTTAATAAATATTTACTCTATTTGTCCATTTTTAATTTTATTTGAATGAAGTGTTTATAGGAGCCAGCTATATAAATATGCAATTATCATGTAAATTATTTAAATGGATTTAATTATTTTTGTAATGTTTACTCTTTTAAGAGAAATTAAATTTCTAAGTCTTGCTAAAAAAAAGAAAGAAAGAAAGAAAAGAATAGAAAAGAAAAGAAAAGAAAGAAAAGAAAAGAAAAGAAAAGAAAAGAAAAGAAAAGAAAAGAAAAGAAAAAAGAAAAGAAAAGAAAAAGAATATGCTCCCAACTTTTTCCACTGTAGAGTTTTCTTCCTCAGTCCTAAAATCAACCATTTCTCAAGGAGCCCTGTTTCCTTTTACTGGACAATGATATTAGACTCCATGATCTGGGCACTGGGTATGCTATTGATCCTGGGCTGTCATTGTGTCTGAACACTGAGTTGCCAAGCAAGAAAATATGTGTCTTTTATTTATTTTTAACTTCTTTAAAATTCTGAATGATTATAGATTCATAGGAAGTTGAAAAAATAGTATATAGAATCCCTTGAATTCTCCACCAAGCCTTCTTCAAATTCTGTAACTGTCAACTTCTATACCTGTAGTACAAGCAAACCCAGAAAATTGGCATTTGGTACAAAACTATTAACTAGACTACAAACCATATTCAGATTTTACCAGTGTCTTTAATGTACTCATTTGTGTGTTCGTGTTTCTATATACAATTCTATGCATTTGATCCTATATGTAGATTTCTCCACAATCAGAATATAGACCTGTTCTATCACTCAAAGAAACTCCCTTATGCTATCCCATTATAGTCACTCTTACACCCCAACCCCATTCTTGTACCCTGGCAACCACTGATCTATTTTCATTTCTATAGTTTTGTCATTTTGAGGATGCTATATTCAGAATCACACTATGTAACCTTTCGAGATTGGTTCTTTTCACTAAGCATAATACTTTTAAGATCTATCTAAGTTGTGTATATCATTAATTTGTTCCTGTTTATTGCTGAGTAGAATTCCATAGCATAGATGTACCAAGAGTTTGTTTAGTCATTCACCCGCGAAAGGAAACTAGATTGTTTCTAGTTTGGGGCTATTACAAATGAAACTGCTATGCACATTTATAAACAGGTTTTCATGAGCATGAGTTTTTATGTCTCTGGGATAAATGCTCAAAAGTGCAATTGCTGGGGTATATGTAGTTTTACAAGCTACCACCAGACTATATATCCAGAGTGGTCTCACCATTTTACATTTCCACTAGCAATTTCCACCAGATCTGCCTTTTTCTTCATCCTTTTCAACACTTTTTAAATTATTATGGTGATATGTTAGTCACCATACAGTACATCATTAGCTTGCAGTGTCCGGATGGCTGAGTGGTCTAAGGCACCAGACTCAAGCACCTGTTTCAACATTTGATCTTATCTTTAAAAAAATTTAGCCATTCTAATGGACGTGTAGTGATATATCATTGTGGCTTTCATTTGTATTTACCCAATGGCTAATGATATTGAACATTTTTTCATATGCTTATTTGCCATCCCTATTTCTTCTTTAGTATTTTTGTTCAACTGTTGGGTTTTTAGTGTTGAGTTTTGAGAGTTCTTTATATATAATCTGATATAAGTCTGTTGCCAGATGAATGGTTTGGTAATATTTTCTCCCAGTCTGTAGTTTGTATTTTTATACTTTTAACAGGGCATTTCATGGAGCAAAAGTTTTAAATTTGAAGGAGTCAAATTTTTCAATTGTTTATAGCTCATTCTTCTGTGTAATTTTTAAGAATTCTTCACTGAGTCTTAAGTCTTAAAGATTGTCTCCTATACATTATTCCAATAGCTTTATGGTCTTATATGTACATTACATGTCTTACACATAAATTTGTGACTGCTAATACTTATTTTGAGGACTGATATATTTCCCTATCTTCTGTCATCTTACTTTATGCTTTATTGTGTTTACTTTCTTAGGACTTCTTTTGCGTTTTCCCTCCTTGTTTCTCTTCTTATGATTTGGCTGATATACTACTACATTTAGGCTATATAATTTCAATTTTTTAAATAATTGTCTCTATTTTCCTAATTATCAATACTAATAGTGAAACTACATCTAACTTTGTACATAAACTTTAGCCTGCTCTTAATTCTTTCTTTTCCCACAAAATTATTATTTATGTTGTGTACCTTGTAAGAATATACTTTTTTGACATTTGTATCACTTTTTATAACTGTAAGAATGAAATAGATAATTCTATATTTATTTAGTTTGCATTCTATTTTAAGCAACTATCATTATTTTTAATCATTTCATTCAGTTCCATCATTGTCATTCATCATTTCCTCAATTCTTCAAGTAATTTTAATTCATAAGAAATAAATTGGTTGGTAAATTTCCAAACCATGTCTAGAAATAACTTTTTCAGACTCTCATATATGAATGCTAACTCTTAGGGATATGGAATTCTTAGGTCTCAATTTTTTCTTTTGCTTTGTTCTTAGTTTTAATATTCTGTAGACATTCTTTGATTTTTTTTTATTTGGTGATGTAGAAGAGAAAACTGAGGCTATAGGAAGAGTGTCAGATGAGAATTCTTAAGTAAACAAGACAACAGAATGCCCTGAAAGGAAAGGAAGCAAAGCCTCAAGAAGGAAAACTTAATCAGTAATTAAATGTTGCCCCAAAGGTCAAGTAGACTGATCACTGAGAGTTATTGGATATGCAATTAGAAAATAACTGTAACATTTGAAAGAGCAATTTCTGGGAAACGGTGAAGGTAGAAGCCTGATTCTGAGCCCTGAGAAGAGCTTAGAAACCATCCAGTTTTCATGTCCAGGAGAAATGACTTGTCCAAGGTCATTGAAAGATAACGGAGTTCTGACTTCTGCTTCATTGCTCTTTTTATCTCTGACAAGACCTGAAATGCAGAAATGAAGCCTGTGAAGAGGCAGAGAATGATCAAATGGGGGGAAGGAAGCAGTGACAAAGAGTGGTTGAAAGGGGTGAATCCAATAGATGTGAATCTCTGAAGGGGGTGAGGGGAAAATGAGAGAGAGGGAGAGAGAGAGAGGGAATATCTGGGAAGCTCAACATGTTGTACACTCTGGATCAGAGGGGGGAAAGATTTTCCAAAGGATCTCACTCCCCTGGGGTCAAATGGAAGCTAACACAATAACCGTGCTAGGACTGGAAGGCAGGGAAGAAACATGAAAACGGCTATATCTGGAAAAGGCACTTAATACTTTAAATTTGTGCCCTTACCTGTAGAAGCAGAGATGTCACTGAAAGGCTTCGACCAGAGCTGAGTTGACTGAGTGACTTTAGTATATTCATTGAATCCCTTCATTGCATGTGGTATATATCCTGAAAACCCCTCTCATGGCATTGAAGCCAAGCAATGCACCTGCACCCTGTGGATTGGGCCACAGTGGGATAGATGGAAGAAAGGGGGTGCTAATAAAGAAATCCACTCTGATCACTTTATCAACAGGGCCAAAATATAGAATTACAATTATATATTGTAATAAAATTGCTTTTATTACAGGGCCAAAATATAGAAAACAGCCTTCAGTAGAATTTATACATATACGTATTTTTTTTCTTTTTTAAATTTTTGGTGAAATGAAACATAAAGCTAAACTCATACTAAGCAGAGTAGATAACTTACCTTAGGTATTTGGCAATGTCTATTTCACCTTTCCTTTGATATTTTACTAATTACTTTTTCCATTTTTATATCATACTTAACTTTATATAACATCTTAAATCCCATGGAAAATAGAAAAGCTCTACCCTCCCCCCCACACACACACTCATGTCAATGAAAGTGGAAGCATTAAAGTATATCAAACCAAAGGAGTGTGACTCTTATCATTGCAAGGCCTTTGATAGTGATGGATCTGGTGCTGTCCTGTAGGCCACAGAGGGTCTCTGGTCAGTGATAGTATCTGCCGGCTGGCCAGCAGCTTCGGTTTTGAGCTTCTCTAAGCCAGCTAGTAAGCAAACTGGGACTGCCATCCATTAGCACTTTTCAGTCTTTTGCAGTGTATTGCAATTCATTCTTGTCATTTAGACCCAGGCAGTGGTCTTTAGCTTATTTCTGAGATCTTATTACATTTTTTATTCATAGAGAAGTAAGATTTAGTTATTGAAGATCAATAACAGCCTCCATCATGCTTACATTATTAATAAGAAAGATGTCGTATGAAGACAGACTGGTTTATTGGATTTGCTCAGTAGCTGGGCCCATTCCAGACAGGTAAGACACTATGCTTCCATTTCATTCTGTCTGTTCCCTCTCCAGTGCCTGTGTACTATTCACCCCTTCTGGGAGTGTGGTCTCTGGCACTGGCATATCATTTCACACCTTGGTTTGGTCCAGCCAGATTTCAAAGAGGAGAGGAAGTCTAATTATTGAAAGAGGTCTTGTGAAGCAAGAGGTCTAAGCTCTCTTTGGTGCCCTGGATGGCTGTTGTGGTGCAGGCTGCCTTGGCTCAGTTAACGTCAACTTCAGCAAGAACAATAACACTAGTTGAATGCTTTTCCATTTATAAAGCTCCCTTTCCCATACATTGGTCAAGATTTCTGCTCCCAAACCCCAGTTATTGTTTAGCACCAACAGCTACAGCAAGAGATCCATGTTTCTCCCATACTCTAAGTTTCCTTAACAGTAATTACTCAGTGTTCTGCCCAATGTGATGCAAGTCAGATTTTGTTCTTTCTCTCTTTCTCTAGCACTTTCGGGAGGAAGTAGAGGAAAACACCAGAGGTTGAGAGCAGTTGGTGGTCCTTGAGTAAGAAGGGCAAGGACCAAGGACCATTATGACTTTGGTTTTTTTAAGTTTTTATTTAAATTACAGATAGTTAACCCCTGTAATACTAGTTCCAGGTGTACAATATAGTGATTCAACCCTTCCGTACATCCCCCAGTGCTCATCACAGGTGCACTCCTTGATCCTCCCACCCCCTCTCCTCTGTAACCATCAGTTTATTCTCTATAGTTAAGAGTCTGTTTCTTGGTTTGCCTCCCTCTCTCATTTTTTCCCATTTGCTCACTTGTTTTGTTTTTAAATTCCACATATGAGTGAAATCTGGTATTTGTCTTTCTCTGACTGATTTATTTCATTTAGCATAATATTCTCTAGCTCTACCCATGTCATTGCAAGTGGCAAGATATCATTCTTTTTATGGCTGAGTAATATTCCATTGTGTATACATACCACATCTTCTTTATCCATTCATCAGTCAATGGACTCTTGGGCTGTTTCGATAATTTGGCTATTGTAGATAATGCTGCTATAAATATCAAGATGCACGTACCCCTTTAAGTTAGTATTTTTGTATCATTTGGGTATATACCTAGTAGTGTGATTGCTGGATCATAGGGTAGTTCTATTTATAACTTTTTGAGGAAACTCCATACTATTTTCCAGAGTGGCTGTACCAGTTTGCGTTCCCACCAAGTGTAAGAGGTTTCCCCTTTCTCGACATCCTCACCAATATCTGTTGTTTCCTGTGTTGTTAAATATAGCCATTCTGACTGGTGTTGCTGCCTGTGTTCTCTTCTAGCATTTTTATGGCTTCAGGTCTTTAATCAAAGGAGCATGATGATTGTATGACCCCTAATTTGTTGTTAAGCAGCAGGAATGACTGTTATTTTCCCATAATGACCTGACTCTATAGTTGAGTGAAATCTTTCAGAGTTGTCTGTGAATCCCTGGCCTGGGACCAGGCCAGGCCAATAGACAACTTTCTTGGTCTTCCTCCTGGCTTCGGAAATCTATTCTCTGTTGGACCTTCTTTCACTTCCCTCACCAATTTTTCTTAGCCTTATTTCCTCATACTTTCCCCTCTGTCGCCATCCCTTAATGGCTTTGCTCTCCAAGATTCTATTCTCGGACTTTTCAAGTGTTCTTACTACGCAATTTAACCCTTTCTAAGGTTTCAACTTCTCCTATTAGTTGTCGACTCCCAAATTATTATCTCTAACTCTGACCACTACTTGAGTGTTCAAACTCAATATGTTACTTTCTACTTGACATTTTTAGATTCCAGAGGCATTTCAAATCCAGTATGTCTAGAACAGCTCAATTTTCTCCCCCAAACTCTACCCTTCCCCATTTCTCAGTGACTGGTAGCACTCAGGCAGCCAATTCAGTGCAACCAACAAACATTCTCTCCCCTCATCCCCATTCTCAACCTTCACTCCCTTCCATCTGTCATATCTGCACCACCTTTGCCTCATGTCAGGCCTTAGCTTTCTCTTACCTTCATTGTTGTAAGAGTTTTGTGCCTTGTTTTCCTACTTCCTAACTGACCTTCCAGACTGATCGGACTGAAACACAAATGTGATCTGGTGTTGCTTTAATTAGAACACATTAGTGGTTTCTTGATACTTTTAAGAGAAACTCAAACACCCCAGCATGGCTCCAAGCCTCCCCCAGTTTCTGTAGATGCCCCCCTCCTTCTCTCTCAATACCATATCTTAAACTCCAGTAGTGCCAAACAATTTGCAATTCCCTAACTATGCTTTGTTGTTTTATGCTCTTGAGCTTTACTTTGCTTCTTCTACTGCTAATCATATCCTCCTGCTGGCCATCACTCCCTCTTTGTCTACCTGGAGAATACCTTCTCACTTTCAGCTGATGGTTACCTCTCCATTGAATCCTTTCCTGACTATACCCCTTACTCCTCTTCCCCCAGGTGGAAGAATGTATTTCTCCTTTGTAACTCTAGAAGTAGTGATAGTTGTAAATACTTATCAAATACTATGTCCCAGGTACTGAGGTTTGTGGGATTTTTTGCATTATATTAATATTTGCATTGATCTTTATATGCATTTATTCAATTAGTCCCCACAACAACCCAAATAAATAAGTACTATATTAGCCTGATTTTAAAGATGAGAAACTAAGGTACAGAGTGTTTACACAACTTGGCTCAAAGTCACACAAACAGTAAGTGACAGAGACAGGCTTTAGACCCATTTGGTCTGACTCTAAAACCTGTGAGTTTAACTGCTACATTTCACTGCCAATGCCTAACGTATTTATAAGCATTTAACTGGTGCTTAGTGGATGAATTAATGAGATTAGATGCTTGGGAAGGAGTGAGATAGATGCCAAAACCTGTGAAGGGGAAGCAAATCTATGGGATGGTCAGGGTCACATAATCTACAAGGAGCATTAATTTGGGCCAGGCAATTGCAAAACTCAAATTCTGCTGGTGTATCCTGAGACCCAAGCCAGGAATTTAGCAGGAGGGTAAGGTTCAAGCTCTGGGGCAAGCTCAGAGCAAATCAGATGATTTCATGGGGTCCAAGCTAGTACCACAGCAGCTCCTTTGAAGAACCAGGACTGGCCTCTGATGGTCTCAAGGGCAGTCACCTAACCATGGCTTGAGCAGTACAGCAAGCAGCCAGAGAACCTATTTCCTCCCTGCACAGAGCCTGGGAGCCCAGGCTTTCACTCTACTGTGAGCCCATGAGAGCAAGGAGGAGTTCTTGTGTGCTTTGAACCTTTCAATTCCAGCAAATGACACATGGTCAACACCTACTAAGTGCTTGTCAAATGAACTAAATGGAAACAACAAAAACAAATCCAGAACAGAGATCAAACGACCATGTCTTTCTCATTCTTCCTCCATAAAGCTTATTACAGTGCTAAACACTTAGATGTTCCATGAATTGGAGTTCCTACATAGCTTTAAGTGATTAACTTTCTCCTCACCACACCTGTAGGGAAGTTTCTCCTTCTCTTACAATCTCTATCTTCCCAAAAATGAACTCAGAGTCTAAAGAGCAGCAAAAATCCAACAACTTCATGGCTGCCAGAGGCCAATACTAAATAACACTTTCTGGTCCCAACACAATTTAATCTAACTACTGCACCACTCTTTTCTCTTGGGTGGAAGTTGACAATAACTTTAATGGGAGAAACATAACTCCAGGATTTCTAAATAGCAATTCCCATCTTGTTTTGCCTACATGTTTTCTCTTCCCAACTTCTCCCACCTCCAAAATTATTTTCTCCAAAAGTTCCTCACATTTAGATATAGAAACCTCTGTTCTTCCATTAATCTCCAAGGATTTATTAAGCATAATCTATGTATTCAGCATTGAGCTAAATTGGATAGAAAAGACGCTGGATATGAGTCTTGCTCACAAACTTCACTTATAAGTGTAAGATGAGAAAGCAGGCTTACAAAGTTAAGTACCATGTCTAAGGTCACACAGCTAGCAGTACTAGGATTGTGACTGGAAGACAGGTTTGGCTAACTTAAATCCCTTGTTCTTGATGAAGGTACTCCACTATAATAAGCAATGGAATTCAAAGCAGAGAGATAGTAGTTGGAAAGCTTTGTGGAAGAGGTGGGGTCATCAGCTGGATTCTGAAGATCTTTGGGTTTTGATTTGGTAGAAAGATAGAAGGACAGCATTTCATGGGGAAGGGACTGTATGAGCAAATACACAGGATGAAAGCGACAGGAATGTATACAATATCTGTTGTGAAGGAAAAATAAGGGGATGAGAGTAAACAGCAAGCGAAGTTTGGAGAGGTACAAAAGAGTAGCCTGGGGGAAAGTGGGGTCATGCCCAGTGACCCTCCTTCCTTCTGTAATGCAGCTGGTGCCACTCTTTTCACTGTGCCTGCCCAAGGCAGAACGGATTAAGCCCTGGCACTTCCTCCACTTCCTCCTCACCCTCTCTCCCCCTTCTGAACTCCAACCAATGTGCAGCCCAAACACGTTTTGCAAAGCCTAATTAACATCAACAATAGTTCAAAATAATCGCCATAATTAATGGGGAGACAAGGCTATGACTGGGAGAATTATAAATGGGAATAATCGAATGTGATTGAGTCTGGAGCAGCCTCTATTCAGGAAAGCTGGAGAGAGAACAAGTCGACTCATCCTCTGTTCCTTTCATTTCCCCTAACTGGGATCCCCCACCACCCTGGACCCCCGTCAAGCAGCATGAATACAAGAGGCGTCAGTCTCATCAAATCAGATTCCATGCACAATGCAGGCAGTGACCTCTCCCAGTGAATTACTGTTATTAGACTTAATTATATAATAATAGTTGCACAATGGCCTGGACCCCCTCCTCTTCTCCAACAACGCCCGCACACCCACAGTGACAACGTTCTTAGAATGGAACCACATTTTCTCTTTTTTTCTTCTTTTTCTTCCCCAAATTACATATCTTTTAAAATTCCTCTCTTTATTGTTCTGATTTCCCTGTTTCTCACTTTCTTTCCCGCTTGCTGCTTCTTTCCTTCTCTTTCTTCATCTTCTCACTCTTTTCACCCCCCCTTTCTCTCTCCCCTTCTTTTGGTTTCCTCTTCTCCATTTCCCTCCTTCCCCTTTGCAAATCTTATGTAAAGACCACACCTCAGGGAAATCACAGACATCTGATCATTTACTCTTCCCTACCTTTATGTGCTTACACAAAAGAAAAATGTGCTGATGATGTCCTCTGTGGAGCTTGCTTCCTTTTTGGCACCACTTTAGCAGATCCACTACTGCTTTTACTCTAACAGAAATTCACCTGATTTTCATGAGATGAACCTTCCTTCTTTTCTTTCTGACTTTCCTTCATTCCTTCCTTCCTTCGTTCCTTCGTTCCTTCGTTCCTTCTTTCCTTCCCTCCTTTTTTCCTTCCCTCCTTTTTTCCTATCAGCTAAACCCCTAAAATAAATCAGGCACACCTAAGTATGAAAATACAAAACCATGAAGCTAAAGCAAGTCTACTTCATCTCTGAACTTACTATCTCTCTGTTTAATTGGCTTCTTTTCCTGCTCAATCATTCTGTAAGTGGTTCTGAAATCCTAGGTGGGCTTTGCACATTGAGGTCTTTTTTTGTCTTCTTCCTATTTCCCATACGGAAAATGTCAACAAGCTAGGCTACAGTATTTTTTTCCATTAGCCATCTTCCTGTTTTCCATATCCTCTCCAGCCTCACTTCCACCAACTAGGCCTATCTCTATTCCATCAAGAGGTGTCCAGAGACCACAGGCCCAAATTTCAGCATTGCCTGGATGGCCAAAGCCAAGAGCTGAGTTCTAAACTCTAATAGGTTGAAGTTTTTTTGTGACAAATGCAGGTAAGCTAAATGATAGTTTCCCCCTTTGCTCTTTACTTGGAAAGAAAATCTAGACAAGTGTAGTTGTCACTATGCAAAGCCAAATGGCATAATTTTAAATGCAATCTATTCCAGTCTACAACAATAACAGAGAAAATGTGGATTATAATCTGGTCCCACCTTTGGACCTGTAACCCAGGTATGCCCTGAGGACTTGAGAAGACTTTCATAAGGAGTCAGAGGGCAGCAATTGGCAGGGCAGAAAGGATCAAATAGAAAAAGTCAGAGTGAAGGAACTAATTTTCACTTTTATGTAAAGGGTTGTACCAGAGGAACAGAAAGAACAGAGAGACAGAGGGGTGAAGTATGGCCAATACAAGGGTTAATCTATGTGACCATGTTGGCACTTCATTAAGATGAATAAACGTTTGGAGTTTGGAGCTTTCCTAGCAAGAAGAATGATTTATTTCCCCTTTCATTTATATATGCAACCCAAGGGTCAGTAAGATTTTTGGAATTCATATTACATACAAGCCTAGATATTTCAGCAATAATCTTCAAACACCATACCTCTGCTAGCATACATTTGTAAGAGGCAGAAAGCAACTATAAAAAGGGCACTGGATTGAGAATCCAAAGACTTGGCTTCCTGACATTACCACGTATTAGCTATGTGACCTTGAGCAAGACACATAATGTTTCTGTGTCTTGGGATTCTCCCTGTAAGATGAAGATTAAAATAACATATAAAATTATGTTCATATTTATATCTATATTTTGCTTGATGGACAGGTTTGTTGTGAGGATCAAAAAATATGTGATAAGGTGTTTTGTACACTGTTAAATATTATTCACATTGGTTATTATTTTATATTCCCCACAGAGCTCAGCTCTTCAAAGGCCACTTGGCACATATTAAGTGTGTAGTAAATATGTGTGAGCCAAACGATATCTGCTTCTCTCATTTCAGATAGAAGAGAATGATTATGGCTTAAGTAGCTAATCATATGAAGGTTATATCACACCCACTCCCAAAAAGGCATGGCCCTAAAAAAACAGTGTAAAATATAACATGAGGATGATGGCTAGACACAACACTGTCTGTAGCAATCCCAAATGTAACCTATCCCATTAGCTGAAATTCCCTCCCTCCATATCAACAGGCACTATACTTTGCATTTTTGAATGCCCATGTCTCAGTTTGTTTTAGTTCTTGAAAGGCACACACTTCAGTCTGCAGGGTTTTAGTCTCCTGTGTACACCTGAAATGTGCACTCTACAAAGCAGGATGACAGAGTCTTGCTCATCTTTGGATTGACTCTATGTCTGGCCTGGTGTTGGCACAGGGACCCAGGTCATAAGTGTTGCATTGAGTTACATACAAGTCATCTTAGCAATAATGTTTGCTAAGCAAGCTGTAAGGGCAGGTTGAGATTCCTCCTCCTTCCCTTGAGAATTGGAGCAATTATCATTCCATACAATTATGGGCCAGGCACAGGGTGCTCATGCATGGCTATCTGTAACTCCTTTTCATAGTGTATGTAATCCCACCTCTGGGAAGCCAGAGCGCCGGTTACTCCTTTATTGGTGCCTTCACTGCACCCTACTCCCTTTTCAATTCAGAACCATCACACTGCACTGCTTACACACACACCACTCCTGAGACTGTGGTGGCTTGAGGGGTGGAGATGGGACTGTTTCATCCCAGAGCCCACTAGTCCAGTCCTGCTTCCACACAGGGTTCATACCTGCACACACCTCCAGGCTGATGTACACCTTCAAGGCTCAGGGGTTGTTTGAAAGTTGCTTAGGATCCTCGTGTCTCCAACATCTCCCCAGAGCTACTTGACAGCCCATTTGTCACGATCCATTCCTTTGGAAAAAGTCTTGTCTTTTCATTTACTCCAGAAGGGAAGGGAGTGGAAAGCAGAAAGGTAGCAAGAAGGGAATCAGGAATTGTTGGCACTCAACTAATTTATGAAATCTCATCAAAATTTCATAACAAATCTAAGGGGCTGTTGTTATCCCTATTCTACAGATGAGATAACTGAGGATCAGAATGGTTACATGGCTACAAAATAGTGTAATCAGGACTGGAAGATACCAGAGTTCCTGCTCTTTGTGTCATCCCTGTGGATCCCTTGCATGGAAGGCTCAGAGCTCTCCCAGGCCAGGGATGTGGTGCCTGACCCCACACTGGAAGAAGTGAATCAGCAGAGCACGGTTGTTCCATCCAGTCAGAAACCCACCCAGTATTCACCCTGGAACATTCTCCTATAAGAACCCACATTCAGCTCTAATTGTCTCTCAGAATTTTAAATTGTTGATATACTTTTTTTTCTCCACTAGAAATAAACTGAGTTCCTGATGGGAATGAAATAAAGAATTGAGAAATGTTAAGTACTTTAAAATACACTATTTATTATGCCATGAATTGTATTTTGTTACTGAGATTCTTCTGTCATTATGTGATTTTGAAGAGGGTTGGGTTCTTTGTACATGTGTTTTTCCCCCCTGTTCTCCAGGGAGCTTGTAGTACTTAAAACTGTGTTGTATAATAGATAGTATAATCACCGTAAATTAAATGTGCCTCTGCCGAGTTGTGTTTTATGTTAATTCCATTGTGTGGTGGCAGCTGCTTGGGAAGGAAGCTATAGATTGGCAGGGGACGTGGGTTTCCAGCTCAGCCAAGTGCACACAGCCACAGGTTCTGTGCCACAAGTGATGTGTTGGGCCAGGAGGGAGCTAGTGCTTTGAAGGAGTGGGATAGTGTGCCATGAGCTAGGCTGAGAAAGAGTAACAACAATTCCCAGGATGATAGCTGAGAAGATCTTTCAGGGAAGTATCCTGGTCTAGCCAAGCCCAGACCCAGGATTCTGAGAGCAAACTGCCTTCCCCAGCGTGTGACACTACTAATTCTCAGCTACCCTAAAGCCTGTGAATCTGTTTAGGGAACTGAAAAAAACCCGTAAGGGTACAGCCTCTCTCTGTTAGATGGCCTTGGAGTGGAGAGAGCAGCAGAAGCTAGGAGGAAACAAGATTGAGAGATCAAAAAAGCATGCACAGAAACCCAGCACTGGGTGCGAAGGAGAAATGGACCAGACCAGAGGTTCGGCCAGCCAGGAACCCCAGGGGAGGCTCAGAGTGCTGGGCCACAGGACACAAAAACACGAGTGTGGAGAGGATATTCTGCAGGACAGAAGCCTACACTTGTTTGAATTGAAGGAGCTCAGTCTACAATTTACCAGCCACCATGCTGATAAATATTTTCCTGTTTAGTCCTCCCTTATTCATAGGATGTCAAAGTATTAGCCTGTTCTATAGGCAGAGAAGCTGAGTTTGGGGGAGATTAACTTGGCAAAGCCACATAACTAATAATTGGCTATGTCCAAACCACACCTGCATGCTACCTCCAGTGGGAAATCGAATTAGGTGGGAGGGCAAGATGAAAGAAGGCCTTTAGCAAGCAGAGGAAGAGAAAGAGAAAGGTAATCCGAGCACAGATTCCTGAGTGCAAGAGGCAGTCCCTCCCATGACACCACAGGAGCGTGGGTGCTGGAAAGATGTGCATGATACACCGTAGCTGAAAGTGGGGGCAGGAGTAGCAAAACCCTGGGTAGGTGTGCATGTGTTAGTCACCTTGGCTGCCACAACAGAATATTACAGACCGACTTAAACAACAGGCATTGATTTTTCTCACAGTTCTGGAGGCTGGAAGTCCCAGATGAAGGTGCCAGCTTTTTTGGTCCTTGGCAAGACCTGTCTTCCCGACTTGTAGATGGTGGTCCTGGTGGCCTTCTTGCCTTGTCATTGTCAGAGTAAGAGGGAGCTCTCACATGTCCCTTCTTACAAGGTCATAATTCCTATTCCATCAGTGCCTGCTCTTATGACCTTTTTAACCTAATTACCTCCATAAAGGCCCATCTCCAAATATAGTCACATTGGCAGACTTGCAACATATGAATGGGGGAGGGAGGCACAAATATTCAGTCCATACCAGTATGGTTTTTAACATTTTTTATTTAAATTTAATTTAGTTAACATATAGTGTAGTATTAGTTTCAGAAGTAGAAATTTAGTGATTTATCAGTTGCATATAACACCCAGTGCTCATTATATCACGTGCTCTCCTTAATGCCCATTACACAATTACCCCATCCCCCCACCCACCTCCTCTCCAGCAACTAGTTTGTTCCCTATAGCTAAGAGTCTTTATGGTTTGCCTCCTTCTCTGTGTTTATCTTATTTTATTTTTCCTTCCCTTCCCTTATGTTCATCTGTTTTGTTTCTTAAATTCAGTGTGGTTTTATTTTTATAAAAATATGTAAATGTATGATACATTACATATATGTATATATATTCATATATATATATTTACCCTTGGAAAGATAGACATATTCATATATATATTCATACATATATATTCTCATATATATATTTACCCTTGGAAGTCTTTATATATATTCATATATATCTTTTGTATTTTTATGTTCATATATATTTATATTCATATGTATATATATATATATATATATATATACTTACCCTTGGAAAGACAGACAATGAAATATATGGAGAAATATCATAAATATTTCTTCATTTTGTTTATCAGTATTATCCCATTTATCTGCAGCAAGTACATTTTAGAGGTCTATTAAAAAACAAAGTTAAAAGTAATTTGAGCCCTTTTGCCTCTGGGCCCCTGTGCCTGGCAAAGGCTGTGTGTACAGTGACTGCTCTTCCCCATCTGCTGTGCCCTGCCGGCTGGTTCCCGCATCTCCTGCATAGGAATCTGGGGTGGGAAGGAACAGAACAGAGTAGCCTCGAAACAGCCAAACACCCCAAGTCTATCCAGTGCTCCCCTGCTTCCACAAGTTGCCCCTTACATTTTGGGGCCATTCTTCCTCCCCTGTCTTTCTCAGACCTTGATGCCACATTGAGACCAGGGACAGCTGCCTAAAGGGCAGGCCTGCAACAAGCAACAGGCTGCCCAGGAATTGATATGCAAGAAAGAGCAGCAATAGCCTTTGTCTCAGAGCCTCACAAAAGCAATTCTCTGCAGTTGATATAAAAAGGTGTCAGTTCTGGTTTAAGTACTGTATTACCAGCAAAGATTTATCTGCCTCAAAGCCGGGCCTCACGCCACCAAGGGAATAAACAGCTCTTCTGCTTATCTATTTCACAGAGCACAATATTTCTCCAGTCGTCTCTGCCTCCAAAAGGACTTTTTCTTTGCCTTCCCCAGTTCGTCTCTGGCAATTTGAAAACACAAATTACTCATGCCCAATGATGATGAGAGATGCCCCAGTCCACAGCGCCCTCTCCCAGTCTCCGAGTCTCCTAGTCTCTGAGGAGGCCACACAAAGAGAACAAAGATGGAAAGAGGTCTTCTAAAACTGGGAGCAAGTGGGGATGTCAAATTTTGATGTTGAGAAACTAAAGGATATAGAGGGGCAAGAAAAACTCCCTTGCCCTAAAAGGTTGGCAAGAGATTGCTGGTTTAGAGGGAAATCCTTTGAAATTGTCTGACAACAGCAACTAGTAGTATTCCTGGTATCTTTTATTTATTAATATAAATCAATTTTTAAAAGATTTTATTTATTTAACAAAGGAAGAGAGAGCACAAAAGAGAGAGCAGGAGCAGGGGAAGGGGCAGAGGGAGAGGGAGAATCAGACTCCCTGCTGAGCAGGGAGCCAGATGTAGGGCTCAGTCCCAGGAGCCCGACATCATGACCCCAGCTGAAGGCAGACGCTTAACAAACTGAGCCACCAGGCGCCCCTTCCTAGTATCTTTTTTAGCATCCCAGACACGTGGGCATCCTGGTACAACAGGAGACATGATGCTACGGCAGCCTGGTACTCTAGATGCCACAGCCTGACACAGAGGGGGCTAAGGTCCTGTGAGGATTTGTCAGCTAGAAGATCCTGGCATCAGGATAGAGCTCTGCGGACATTTGCCACCCATGGCCACGGGGGAGTCTCTTTCCAGTGGTGTCATACCCACTCGAAGTCACAAAGCTACTTCTTCTTCCGTAAAATGAAGATGCTAAGAATCTCTCCTCTGTCTCATGTGGGTTGTTGTGCGGATCGAAGGCTGTAAAATATCGGAGCTTAAATGTTGTAGATATGTGTGTGCTTGTACAGCAGGTCTACTCACTGACGCTTGAAACTTTAACAGGGAAAAACGTCTTTCATTCTACAAGTAGTAGCAGATTTAATTGGCAAGTGTTCCTAGGAGATGTAATAAGGGGCTTAAACTCATGCTCAGGTGTAAATGACAAAGATCAGGTCCTTTCCTAGAACACTGTGCGGGGCGATGGGAGGGCTAAGAGAGACAGCATTCCAGGAGAGAGTACAGGAATGGCAGGTGTGGGAAGGGCGTGTAAAGACAAAATTTCCTGCCTGTAGACTTTGCGTTGTTCTAGCCTGACTGGTTCTCAGATTTTCCAAACCACATTAACCAGGCACAAGGCACTAGAGGAGCTGGGGGAGGCAGTGTGTGCTGTAAACCCTCCAGGGCTCACCACAGGCACAACTAACTTTAAAGGAAAAGTGGTCCCAACTGCTCCTTTCTATATATGCTGTAATGGCTTTTGCTGTGTGCTTTATTAGTACAAACAGCCCTGTCACAGCAGCCATGGCTGGCCGGCCTGGGGACAGTGTGCAAACCGAAGATAGCCACATAAAGGCAGAGGGGGAGCCTCTCGGGTGCCTTTAGCCTGCCCTGCAGGAACTCTGACCACACTGGGTGAATACATAAAGGTGGGCCAAGCCCCAGGGTGCTTGCTGGGCTACTGAGTGACCTCCATGGCTGCCTCACATTCCAGTGTGTTCTTGCCGGGAGTACAAATGCCCACATTCCTGTTAGGGACTCAGCCCCCTGGCAGCACCTTTCCCAGAAACCTGGGTAGGATCCAACCTCACATCAAGGCAGCACCTCATCTTGAGTACCAAAACTGTATCATTAATGCTGTTTAGAAAAAGAAGCCCACTTATTCTCCTAAGTTCCCTATTGCTAGAATATTCCATGGCTTACGACTATAGAAATTGGTAGGGTTTTCTCAAGGATTCTGAACTCAGAGAATATCAGTGCATGTGACCTTTATCGGGGGAAAAATACTTTTGTTGGGCCATCTTCTGGCCTAACTCTCATTTATAAGCTTCCTCCCAAATAGTATCTTGTTCCTGAGGCAGGCTTTGGAAAAACTGGGCTTCTTCCCTGGACCCACTGATCTGAATGGCACTTGAAGCATCAGTGGAGATTTTTGTGTACATGTTGGGAATGAGGGGGAAGACTGACTGCAGTAGGGGAGGCATTGCCTAACCAGGTATAGCTGTCTATATTAAACACTGTGCTCATTCTCTTATCCAACTTATTGAAATCTGTAATGTGCTGACACTGTGCTAAGTACTGGGCATATAGAAGCTAGCAGTTTCAGGGAGCCTGGGTGGTGTAATCAGTTGGGCTTCCAACTCTTGGTTTTGGCTTGGGTCAGGATGTCAGGGTCATGAGATCGAGCCCTGAGTCAGGCTTTGTGCTCTGTGTGGAGTCTGCTTGAGATTCTGTCCCTCTCTCCCTCTGTCCCTACCCCTTCAAATAAATAAATAAATAAATAAATAAATAAATAAATAAATAAACAAACCTTCAAAAAAAAGAAGTTAACAGTTTCCCTGCCCTCAAAAAAAACAAAATCAAAGACAGAAGACAATGCACAAGAAGAGCTGTAAAAAGTGCAATGGAGCTACGCTAGAAGGATGTTCAGAGTACAGTGGAGATGCAAAGGAGGATGAATCAGCTATCATGCTTGCCCCCCACTACACAGATCAAATCTCCAATAAAATGTCAGCAGATAACCAAAAAAAAAGTACCAAACTCCAGACTTAGAGAATAGCATTACAAGAGGCTTAGAGGCATTAATACTGTATGTTGAGACTTGGAAATGAAAGTAGTTTGGTGTAGTTGGAATAGAGAGGGAGAATATGGCAGACAGACATGGGCTGGACTGGGGTTGTACGGAATGCCAGTAGTGAGATGGATAATTAGGAGTTGTTGTTTAAGGGTGTGATAATTATGGCAGCCCTATTGGTTGACAATCCAACAGTCATCCCTCTTCTCCATTTCTTCTTCACTAACATTATTGAGCTACCATGTGATTTAGGCAAGGCTGGGGGAATCAATTTCACATTCCCCTTGCCAATGAGTGGTTTGGACAGGGCACATAATATGATCCTATCCAACAAGACATGAATTCTCCTGAGGCCCACTGGAATGGATTTTTACGGCTTTTTAAAAGAGATGTTCTAAGAGAAACAGTCCCTTTTCCTGCATTTTGATATTGCATATTCACACATCATCTGGAACTGTTGTGGTTATCTTGGGACCCAAAGGGGACTGGTCCAAAAAACCAAGCCCATACCCTGAGAATTAAAAAAATGCACAAATGGGAAGAACCTGGCCTCTTGATACCACTAAATCAACCAAACCTAGAACTACCTTGTCCACACACTTATCAGTGTATAAGATAACAAAATGTCATTGTTTTCTAAGCTATTTTTAGTTCAGCCTCATATTATCTGCAGCCAAAACCATCCTAACTGATACACACAAGGAGGAAAAGAGTGTGATGGGTTCAGCTGGGCATGATGATTTATTGTTGTTGTTGTTCTTGTTGTTGTTTATATTTAGGAATAGGTATGCATAGTGAGCAGTTATTAATGAAGAACTAGTGCTCAAGATAGAATAGACCTGAGAACATCTATAGAGAGGTGATGTTTGAAATCATAGGTGGCAAAAGGTGATGCAGCCAACACATTGCATTGAATGCCACCAAGAGAGAACAACGCTGCTTAATACAGCATGGGGGTTGAAGAGGAGCTATTGGTTGGCCAATGGTTGGTGGCCATTGGTTATCTTTTGGAGAGCCGTTTTCATGGAGTAATGCAGGGTGTACACATCATGTTTCAATCACTAAGGAGTAGGGTCAGTGCTAGAAAGAAAATGGTAACTGAGAAGATATCCTATATTTTCAAAAGTCTGATGGTGAATGAAGAGTGAAGTAAAATGGTGTTTTAGGAGAACAGTGGTTCTGAGGAAAGAGATTTTAAGGATGAAGTGGTCTAACCATGTGTGTAGACAGGGAAAGGGTTGGTGGAGATGCTGAGAATAAAGGGGAAGCGGGGCTCCACCCACCCAGCTCCATGGTAGGAGTATAACAGATGGAGCAGAGGAGGAAGGACAGCTCCTCCAAGCTGAAGGAAAGAACATGGAAAAAGACTTTGAGAAGGTGAGGAAAGGGGTCCCACTGTACAACCCTTTATAGTTCAGGAAGCATGTTTGCCTACATTACCACATTAGGTAGCACCCCAACTCTGCAAATTGGGTGCTATTGTAATCTCCATTTAAGAGGCGAAGAACCTGAGGTTTAGGAAGGTCCACACCAGGAAATTACAGTGCTCTAGTACAGCCAAGCAATGCCTGACCTCAAATCCTGTGCCCTTTTGTTATATCAGGTTGGGCCAGTTGATTCTTTCCTGGGAACACAGAGTAGAGAAGATCAGTGGTTCCTATCTGGCTTCCCATGAGAATCCCTGCGCAAATTTAAAAGGCACAAAGTACTAGACTCTGCCCCTTTGATATTCTGATTCTGTTGGCTTGGGGTAGGGACTGCAAATCTGTACTGTTAAAAGGGCCCTACTTTTGGGAGTCACTAGTCTAGAGAATTAATGAACATTGATTCCTAGGATATTCTGACTATGCTGCCCTGAAACCTCCACATAGTGTTGTGTGCATATGAATTTATCTGATAGCTGTGGAAAGAATAGAAGAAAGCTAAAAGGAAGGAAAGAAGCAGAAAGAGAAGGAAACAAGAATATTCATCCTTTATCTCACCCATCTCCGCTATTCCAGTGCCCCAGGAACCCATATGTCCTCATCTCTGAGCTTTAACTTTAGAAATTGACTATATTCCAGTTCCAAATCCAATTTGTCTTGTCTTCTGAGAACAGATGCTCTTCCTCCTCCAACTTTCATTCCATTAGCTGCTTCTCTGCTAATTCTCAGGAATAATTTGGTGTGTGTCACCATTTAAGTTTCTTTAATATCCTTTGACCAAACAGCTGAGAACAGACATGAGGGAGACATTCTAAAGAAAGGGTATCTAACATGAGGCCAGGCATCTATAGCATGCCCCCAAAGTCTCCTTCCTGGAACATGGCTTATGGGTCTGGAGTATATGTTCATGAGGTCACCCTCCAACAAGAGTACCCCTGTAAGTTCCCAGGAGGGCGCTGGGACTAGAATGTGCATATACAAACTGTCATATGTGACTTGAGCTAAATACCATGAGCAGACATAAGGTTGGACTGACTGAACCCTGAAGGACTCTAAGGGAAAGCCTGATTACCCCACCACCCAAGATGTCAACGAGTTGTAAGCTGCATCCCAGCAGGCTGAAATTTGAGTCACAGATGGCAAAGTGAAAAGGGCAGGCTTTATAATATCATTATTTCTATTAATCATCATCATTATTATTACTTTCACCTCTGTGTTGCCATCTGCCATTGAAGGTCAATATAGAGGCTACATTTGAATGACTTCTTAGTTGTTGTCCCTATTTTCAGGAAAAAAAGAGGAAAAAGAAAGCTCTGTGCTCTGCTGTCCTCCAGCCCAAAAAGCATGAGAAGCCAGGAGCTGTACCTTTCCCCACCTCATATGACTGCTCAGTCCCATATATTTTACATGCCTGCACAATGCGTTTTATGAGGCATATAAAAGCCAGACGGGAATTATCTCCTTCCCTTGTATGGGCTGTCTCTTTTTGGGGGAGAGATAACAGAGACCTATTTCATTTTGCTGCTTGCTACTGGATGCTCTGCCATAAATTGAGAAAAGAAGCTCTTTTTGAAAAATGCTTTCTTTGACCCCATTGTCACTGGGAAACCACAGTGAGAGAAATACCATTCTCTGTAGGATCTCAGTTTAGAGATGAGCAAGTCAGGGAAGTAGTGCTTTTTTTCTCTTCTCTTCTCTCCTTCCCCTCCCTGGGCATTTGCTCAGGGGAGGGGACAGGCGAGGGAGTACAGGTCCCTTGCTTAGAGGTGAAGCTGTCAATGGATATGAAGAACACAAAAAAGCAAAGTCCTGGCTTTTCTGAGTCCCCACACACCGCCCAGCCCCACCTCTGCTCTGGGCAGACAGGGGCACAGACCTCCACAGGAATGCATTCATTTGGCCCAAGCTGTGTGCCAGACACGCTCAGCACATTATCAAATATGCACCACCAATATTTCATTATCGGCCTCCTATGCAGCCCAGTCCACGCCTGGGTGAACCTAGAAATTAAACTGTACTTTCACCTCTAAAGAATGTTGTTCCTGCCAGTGCTGAAGGGGAGAGATTGCCAGGCCACTGGGTTATCAAGTGACAGGTGTGAGGAATGGTGGCATTGGGTGCAGGAGCACTGCTGTTGGGGCTGGTGGGGAAGTCTGCACACAGTCCCCTTTCCCAGAGCTGAGGAGCTCCTGTGCACGTTCTCAGACACCCTCATAGTGTGCCTCGAGCAGAAATAAAGCCCATACTGCTGCTGGTGTTTGGAGTTCCTTCTTCTGAGATAAATTTCTTTGTGTTCCTCTCTGCCTTCTGCAGCCTTCCTCCATTAAATCCAAACACCCCATCCTCCCTCCACCTACCTAGTAGGTTTTATGAGTTGTCTCTGCTAACACAGTAGAATGAATGTATCAAACCTACCTTTCCTATAGGAAGTCATCCAAAACAGTCCAAGGACACTGCACCTTTGATGGAAGTGGGTAAATGCTGACCCCAAAAATGCAAAATAAAAACAAAAACAAAAAAACAAAAGCAAAAATGAGATAGAAGCTCATCAAATTAGAGTCATGGTCTCTCTGGGACTAACCTTATCTACCAAGTATCACTTTTGTCCCTGATAGACCCCTGCAGAGGCAGAAGAATGTGAGAGCAGGGGCTGTGTGGTGAAGGGACTGTTGTCCTGTGTGAGCAGTCAGAGCCAGACAAGGCAAAGGACACAAGCAAAATGGGACCTGAATCCTTTTCAAAGTCTTGGATCATGTCGCTCCTCTGGTCAAAATCTTCCCTTGGCTTTCAACCTCTTAGAACCAATCCCAAGCCCTCCATGGCCTAGTTCCTGGTGACTCTCACTCACTGCACTTCAGGCTCTCTGGCCTCTCTGATATCACTAGATCAAGAGCCTGATTCAGGAACCACCACAAAGACAATGCTATAGGCTTTCCACATGGCTTCCATTCGTTGGGTACACAGGAAAATGCACAGGAAGGTGAACTTTCTCAGCTTTGTGTGCATTGAGTCACTGCTTGATAACTGCCAAGAAGAGATAATCCACTTGCACAGGACTCTGATGTGAGAAAAAAAAATGGACCTTTGCTGTTCTGAGTCTGTCTCAGGACAAACACATGAGTGCTACCTGCCATCCTCCATGATGGCTTCTGGGCAAGAAACAGTCATACCACAGAGTATCAGGGCCTTTGTAGAGTGATGGGTCCTAGCTGATAAATTTCAGACATCTAAAAATCTGAGAATAGTAACAGAATCAACACCCATCAACATGTGTTTCTAGAGTTCTCATTCATTCCATCCCCAGCACTGAGGAAGGATCCCTAAGAGACTCCAAGATATGCATATATGACAAGGGATCTGCTCTCAATTTTGCTAGGGAATTAAGGTGTAAACACATGGAACTTTAAGAGAAAAACACAAAATACATGTGATATGTTCGAGAACAGTTAATGAGTGAGATACATGCTTGAGAATAGAAAAGCTCGGTTTTGCCTGGGGGATCGGGACTTTATGAGAGATGGATCACTGAAGTTGACCCATTAAATATGAGTAAGATTTAGAAAGGCAAAGACACATCTAGGATGTTCTTATGAGATCAGAAGAGGGGTTTTTTTTGGTATCACTTCACTTCATATATGAGAAAGAGGATACCAAGTAGCTACATACACTTGAAATTTCATTTTTTACTTGGAATTCTGAGTCTTTGTCCATTGTGTTTTATGCAGGGGATCTGGTCCTCCCTTGCCTGATCCCTAGGGAAGAACTTCTCACACTGAAACCATAAGCATTTTCTGCTCCAGTGCTAAGCTTATAGCTGAGAATAGAATAAGACTCCTCTTTCACCAGCTCTGGGTGATACCATTAACAGAATTCTCAGGGATTTACAAGCTCCCTGGAATTGAGAAGAGGAGACTGCAGAATGACTGAATCTTAAGGAGGTGCCCTGCTGTGGCCAGGGCAAGGTTTTGGGATCAGCACTTTTCTTCCCATACCTCAGAAAGCAGGATAGAAATGAAAGATGGCCTTGATTATTTGACTGATGAGTAAGGGCACTGAGATCAGAAACTCAGTGTCATGGAGGCCAATTCTTACCCTTGCCCACAAAAGCCTTGGAGGCACAAGTGGATAATGGGGAAAGTGCTTTTAATTCTATACTTGACCAATGCTGATGGAAGACTTTATATGGCTGATGTCACATTAAGCTGAAGTTCCTTAAGAGGTGTCTATATGTATGATATTCATCCCTGCTTTTATCCATGAACGATTTTATATGAAGTTGTTTAAAGAAAGGAAAGAATGCAGTTCATAATAAAGTTTCCATTTCATCAGGTTTTGTAATGAGACTTTGGTCATGGATTCTATTTCTATGTATGTTAATAAACAAATACAGAGTTAGACAAAGACAGATATTGGTATAAATATAGGTAGGTAGGTAGATAGATGATAGCAGAAAGAAGGAAAGAAAGAAAGAAAGAAAGAAAGAAAGAAAGAAAGAAAGAAAGAAAGAAAGAAAGAAATATAGAATATAGATGACTCCTAGCCTTATTTATGCATTCAGTATTCCAACCTCATTTAATAGAAGCCAGTCTGTGCTTTCTGAGCAATTATACATGCAGACACAAACTGCTGCAGTGGATGCCGGAAGGACATTTTGTCCCACCTGAATGCAGATGAGATCTGGAGTCCAGAGGAGTCCTTGTCACCTGCGTCTACAGATGAGACAGACAGTCATTGCTGCACCCTCAGGTGCACAGCTCTTGGCCCAAGATCTGAGTATGCTGAGCTTCTTAGAGGCAATGGCCACTGGAAGACAGGATCTTGTTAAATAGTTCCTACCCACAGAGTCTTAAAAGGCAGGACTCCATGGCCTCCAACCTCGGGGGATGCTGTGATCCCATGTGTTTATTGACAGAAACTAGGTATCTGTGCTGACACCTACTCTGGTTCCCCAGATCTCCTAGCCAGTATCCAGCAGCCTGAAGGACAACAGCTCAGTTTCCAGGCTCTGAAAATCTGCAAAGGGCAATGAAAATCCAAGGCTTTCTCAAAGCTGGCTGGTGGTGTGACCCTCCTTCCTTTCATCTCTTGGAGCAATAAAGTTCATGAAGGGGAGGAAAATGAAGAGAAGGGCAGGAAGGAAAAATTCCTCAAGCCAGCTGAAGAATTTAGCCAGTGGCTAGCAAAGAGAAGAGAATGCTTTAGAGGAAGGGGAATTTATTCATGGACACCTGTCAGAGACTGTCATTCCTCGGGCTGAACTATAGTCTGAATTTTACTATGACATAAATTAGTTCCTCCTGGACTTAATAACTCTTCTTTATAGGTTTCTTCCCACTCATAAATAAACCTCATTCCATATGTATATACTACAAAGGGCCTACTTGATTTGCAGCACTGTTCATCAGGAGAGGTAGGTGCCTGCCCCATTTTACATAGGGGCTTTTCTCTGGTCATGCCCTTCATGGAGAAGAGGGTACATTTCCTGGGTAATGTCAACCTTCAAAAAGAAGGTTCCATTCTAAAATGCCCTTACTGGCAGCATGGGGTGAGTCTGTCTATCAGAGACAGAGAAGGTCATGGAGAAAAGATATTTCCCTTCAAAGAGCCAAGGGTGACTTTCAGGATTGGTCCAAGTGCAGCAGAGCTGAAGGCCCAGATGCAAAGGGATTTATGCCTCTCCTTGCTGGGGGGAATGTCAGGCTTGGGCAACAGGTGCCAGGCCAGTTTTGCTGGCAGATTTATGAGATTGCACATTCCAAGGAGATAGGCCAGCTAACTGCAGCCAAAGCCAGGGGATGCTCTGGAAAGCTCTACAGGTCTGGGGAGTCAGGCTGAGAGGGTCCCTTACCCTCTTCCTTCCTACTCTCTATAGAGCAGTGATCAGCAGCATTTTGACTTGTATCATTTCATCTTGGTTAGATTTTTAAACATTGGCTCCCATTCTCCTCTAATGTGGCAAAATAGCAAAAATCCATTTTTTAAATTATGCATTACAACATTCTCAGTGTTTCGTACATTCTCAGAAATTCCTCTGTAAATATTCAAATTCTAATTTTAAAAATGTATTTGGAAAGGGCTTTAGCAACCATTCTTGTCCAATATCCTACCCAATGAAGTAAACACCTCCACAGCCACCCTAGCAGATGGGCACTCAGGTCTTCTTTATCCTCCTAGAATGAGGATTATAAAGGGATTCAGCTGTTATATCTATTATATTTCTTAAAATTTAAAATAAGTTACAATTAACTTTGTTGAAACAATATTTTGAAAGTTTGCTGTCATCGAGATCATTGAACACTGGCTGGAAATTCAGAATTTTAGAACAAAATACATCCATAAGGTATTTAATGATACAGATTATGTACCCTGAATTACGCTAGGTACTATACTTACAAAAATCAAACAAGTGAAAAATTTAAGACAAGTTCTGTGACCTCCTAAGATAAAAACACTGAAAGTCAACAGTATGTGTTGGCAAAAATAATGGCACATAACA
Organism: Ursus arctos; assembly: GCF_023065955.2. Classification (NCBI taxonomy): domain Eukaryota; kingdom Metazoa; phylum Chordata; class Mammalia; order Carnivora; family Ursidae; genus Ursus; species Ursus arctos. Next base: position 71,247,390 of record NW_026622775.1, on the reverse strand, counting down.
AGTGTTAACAAGCATTGGAATCTTCATATGTTGGTAGGATGTAAAAGAGGGGCCACTAGAGAACAGTTTGGCAGTTCTTCAAGAAGTTAAACAAAAAATTATGTGATTCAACAATTCCACAAAAAGATATAAAAGAATTGAAAAATATGGACTTGAATAAATACATCTACACGCATGTTCATAGCAGCACTATTCACAATAGCTAAAAGGCAGAAACAGCCCAAATGTCCATCGACAGATGCATGGATACTGTGCTATAAACATACAGTGAGGGGCGCCTGGGTGGCACAGCGGTTGGGCGTCTGCCTTCGGCTCAGGGCGTGATCCTGGCGTTATGGGATCGAGCCCCACATCGGGCTCCTCCGCTATGAGCCTGCTTCTTCCTCTCCCACTCCCCCTGCTTGTGTTCCCTCTCTCGCTGGCTGTCTCTATCTCTGTCAAATAAATAAATAAAATCTTTAAAAAAAATAAAATAAACATACAGTGAGATATTTTTCAGCCATAAAAAAGAATGAAGTACTGATACATGCTACGATGCGGATAAACATCAAAAACATCGTGCTAAGTAAAAGAAACCAGACACAAAAGGTTATGTGCTGTATGATTCCATTTATATGAAATATCTAGACTAGATAATCCATAGGAACAGAAAACAGATGGCTGGCTGCCAGGGGCTGGAGGAAGAGGAGAATGAGGAGTGAATGCTTGATGTGTATGTAGCTTCCTTTTGGGGGAATGAGAATATTTTAGAATATTTTGTTGTGGTGGTTGCACAACATTGTGAATGTACTAAATTTCACTGAATTGTTGACTTTAAAATGCTTAATTTTATTTTTGTGTACTTCACCTCAATAAAAACATTTTTTTAAAGATTCGTGTTCATGTACCATCTGTTCAACTAGTCTTCCATGTGTCTTTGAGCTAGTTTCTTGACTTCTCTGGGCATAAGTTTTCCTATCAACAGAGCACTCAGGTAAGGCTGATCTGCCCTGTGGCCAGTCTCAGCATCATGTCATATCCAGAAAAACCACAAGAATG